>NC_080575.1:13783750-15070000 GCF_029962835.1 Magnolia sinica | reverse complement strand
GACGACGTTCTTGCCAAGGCATTCCAAGTTGATAAGAACATAGTTGATTATCTCCAATCGCAGTTTGGAATGAAAAACTAGAGCATGCCCCATACAATAAAATGGGAGTGCAACGTTATTATTTATTTATTTATTTTGTCTCTTGTTTTCTTTCTTTATTTGTTTCTGTTTAATGATATCTAATGGATTATAGCACGTTACAAAAATATCTGTCTAGATAATTATAAAAATGCAATTAATAATGCATCAACAGTTGGATCAACCCATACTTTAATGTTGCATGCATGATGAAAGATCAATGGTCAGATTTGCAGTACCCAGTGGAGAGTATTCGCCACAACGACAAGAGGATCGAAATGGTCATGTGAAAAAACATCCCACATAGTAACCCTATACAATGGAAGCCTTTTAAGGTCGAGCAATTCAAAATCGAGGCTGCATTTTCTTTGAACCAGGGAGAATGATGATATCTAGAGTGTCCGTGCTGATGGTCCAAATCAAAAGTGGAACACCTCATGCATGCATTGGTTCGACAATCAAAACTAATCCAATGGACAAGATCAAAGAGAGGTCCACATTCTCACACTTAATCATGAGATCTGGACTGTTCGGGCAAAATATTCGGGCCATCAATACACCTGCAGCAGAGGTGACGGTGGAATGCACGAGCATGTCCAAGACATGCACGTAGACATGGACGGATGTTCGTTCGAACATCCCACTTTGAAGTCGATATGCTACCTTCTACAGCTCACGTGGACACTTATCCAAAGATAATTTCGTAGGTAAATTTTCATGGGCCTTGAAATGTGATCCTGCAAATTGAGTTGGAGCTGCAACACTTGTTATTAAGCAAACTTGCATATACAAAGTCAAAACATGTACGTTTCATCACTGTCACCTCGGTTTAGAAAACTTGTTCAGTAGGCTTAACTTTTCTATATGTCATGAGTCCTCACCAAAAGTAAATTAGAATTTTCCAGGCTAAAACAGGTGCGTTTATGCTTCTTTACCGTTTGAGAGTCTTAACCGACTCTTTTATTTATTTATTTATTTATTTATTATTATTATTATTTTTTCATAAAAAGGCCGAGCCACCTGAATTTCATTCAACTGAAACATGTACAGGGTTCAGGAGGGTCCGAAAAAAAGAAGAGGAAAATGGACCACTCCTATTGTGTAAACCTACAAGGCAGAATACACAAAGGAGAGAGCAGGCGTCCAACAAAAATGGTGAAAACCAGCGCGAGAGCATCAAGATTTGTGTCTTTGGAGAGAGCCGAGTCCGGAATTATCCATCACTAAGCAACCTCTGATAAGCCTAGGGAGGTCAGATGGGCGCGAGTAAGTTTCATCGGGACAGCCTTCACTAGCTGACCTGGCGAGAGCATCCGCCATGGCATTGCCTTCACGAAATATGAGCGTGAAAACAAGATTAAGAGGATGCCTCTTGGCATGAATTTCGCCCATGGTGTACCAGATGCTCCACAGGCAACTAGCGGACGGGTCATTTGCCGCATTTACTATAGTAGCAGAGTCGGATTCGACTATAATGTTGGTTAGCCCTAGGTTTGAACAGATGGTTAGACCCTCAATCATTGCTTTGGCTTCCGCCACCGTGTTGGATATGACCCCGAATTGCCGCTTGAAAGCAAAGATTAATTTGCCAGAGTGGTCTCTACATACACCGCCACCGCCACTAATTCCCGGGTTGTTTCTGGAAGAGCCATCAGTGTTTAACTTTAGCCAGCCCACAGGAGGCGTGGACCATTTGACGAGGATGAGGCTAACAGTTACTGGGGGCGCTTGATCTGAAGGATTTGCAGAGTGATGAGGGAGTCCATAGGGAGCTTCTCTTCCGAATCTATGGACGAGCCAAGCTCTCTTAACTAGTTAGTGACTCTGATGATGATAGCATTCTCCGACATAGAGTGGCCCTCGAAGCGGGCTGAATTTCTACTAAACCAGATTTCCCATATAACTAAGCTAGGGAGGAGTCTAGTAATAGTGGAAAAAAAGGATTGATTGCTGGCCGCAGAGATCCACTATCTGAGATGGGGGAGGATGGGTTGGTTGGGGATGAGGGGTAAGGAAAAAATGTTGTGGAAGTGGTCCCAGACCTTCCTGGCAATCAGGCCCTAACTAAGAAGGTGGTCGATGGTCTCCTCTGCTCCCCCAGATTGGGCTGTGAGCTGTTGGGATTGGAAAAGGCCGTTGGCAGAGGGGCACTGGTGGGTAGGCCAAGTGCGGCTTGGCAGAGCCGTTGGAGAAGAGGAGGAAGCTGATTAACAGGGCTGAGGGGGTCTGCAGCATTCACATTGAGGTGCGATTGAGATGCCGAATCGCTGAACCGCCAGGTCAACCGGGATGGCTTTGTGAAAGACTTTCCAGGCAAAGATGGAGATTTTCGGAGGAAGGAACTTGTGCCAAACCCATTTGGCCCAAGGGGCATCAGCCCAGAGAGTCCTGACAGCATCCCAGGCTGAGTGAAGAGTGAAACGGCCAGACAAGGAGAGGTTCCAGATGAATTGATCATGGCGGTTAGTCAAGACTACCTGGGAGACAGAGATAGCTTTCACTGCTGATGGTGAAGGCGTGGATGTCCGAGAGGTTCCGTCTGTCTGCATTAAGGAAGAAATCTCTGACAATTGCAGAAAGAAGAGATGGAGGGACTGTATTCTGAATGGTGCCTACTAAAAGGCCATACCCCGACCAGTTGTGAGTCCAGATATTGATTTTGCCTTCACCTACGAGCCATCTGGAGTGGAGGAGAGCACTGGGAAGAGCTTTGAGGAGGTCATTCCAGCCTGGAGAGGAGGCCGAACTGATAGTTCCTCTGTTGAATATGAGCTTCCAGAAAAACTTGGCTGAAATGAAAACAGCCCAAAGGGATTTACACTGCAACAGATTCCAACACATCTTGATTCTAAAGGCAGACATGACATCGTCGAAAAGCCTTATTCCCAGACCGCCTTCACGAATTGGGGACCATTTAATCCAATGTTGCTTGTTTCCTTTCTCAGAATTGCCCCAGAAAAAATTAGCGAAGGTGCGGTTGAGGGACTTAATGGTGGACTTTGGGATGTTGACAGCGGAGAGGAGGTGAACAGGGATGCTAGATAAGATGTGCTTGATCAGCGTTAGTTTGGCTGCCGAGTTCAAAAGCTTTGCCTTCCATCCCTCTATTTTAGTGATGATTTTCTGGGAGATCGGTTGCAGCATTGCGTTTCTGATTCTACCTTTCGATAAAGGGACTCCCAAGTAAGTGATGGGGAGGAACGCCTGACTAAATCTAGTAAGCGCAGATAGATGCTGAGCCTTGTGACTGGAGCATTTCTTTGGGGCAATGAAGACTGTTTTGGACGCGTTAACCTTCTGACCCGAAGAGGCTTCGTATTCCCGAAGAAATTGAAGGATCTTGCGGACATTAGATAACCTGTCATTAAAGAAAAGGATAGCGTCGCCCGTGTAAAAAAGGTGAGTAATGGTGGGACATGTGTGGGGGAGGCAATAAGGTTGGCAGGCCCCAGTAGAGAAGAGAAATGAGTAGCCTCGACTTAGGACTTCCACAGCGATGATGAAGATAGAAGGGGATAAAGGATCGCCTTGCCTTATCCCCCCTATTAGCTTTAAAGAAACCGAAGCTCCTCCCATTAATTAGAACGGAGAATCACACTTCTTTCCAGCAGCGCTCTAACTGTAAGATCCATTCAAGATGGAAGCCGAATTGATGACGGACCTGAGTGATAAAGCTCCATTCCAGGCGGTCACAAGCTTTTTCCATATCTAACTTAATGATGAAGTTGCCCCCAAAAACTTTTTGGTCAATTTCTTGAACCATCTCACTGGCCAAAGATATGTTTTCGGTTATTAGACGATCTTTGACAAAAGCCTCTTGCTGAGGCGAGATAATTTTCGGGAGGGTGTGAGACATTCTGGAAGCCATGATTTTTGACAAAATCTTCATGATGCAATTGCATAAGCTAATTGGCCGAAAATTTATGATGGTATAAGGATTCCTCTTTTTAGGAATAAGGCAAATTTGAGTGCATTGGAATGCTCTGTGGATGGGGCCTCCATTGAGGAAATCCTTCGTAGCTTCAAAAAGGTCGGAGCTAATGATAGCCCAACACGATGAGAAGAACGCTGCCCCGAAGCCATCAGGCCCCGGGGCCCTATTAGACAGGATTGACATAGCAGCAAGCTTCATTTCCTCCATGAATAGAGGGCGCAGTAGAAAGGAATTCATGTGATCATTGATTAGCTTCGGGATAGGTCTGAGGATTTGCTGATTGGTAGAGGTGCCTTCAGTGGAAAACAAATGGTTGAAATAGTCGACTGCTTCCGCCCCAATCTCTCCGCAGTCTCAATGTCGTCACCCGATCTTGTCTTCAAAGAAGAGATGGCCATCTTTCTGCGCTTAACTAAGAGGGAGTTGTAGAAGAATTTAGTGTTTCTGTCACCCTCCTTTAGTCACTGAATTCTTGACTTTTGTTTCCAAAAGATCTCTTCTTGCAGCTGGGCTTTTTTCAGGTTGGCCTGGGCCTTGTGGAGCTTGATTTGGTTTGATTCTGACTACGAAGAAAGAAGGTTGATTTCAGCTCTGTTCACTTCCTGCTCGGCTTCCTGAACTTTGTTGGTGACATGCCCAAACACTTCACTGTTCCAGGTTCTCAACTTAGACTTGAGAATTTTCATCTTGATATGGAATTTATACATTGGGGTAGCTGTTATGGCAGAGTTCCAAGAGTTAGAAATAACATTAAGGAAGTCTTCATGAATGGTCCACATTCGCTAGAATCGGAAGGGGTGAGGAAGCTTTACCTGGTCGAGTTGGAGCTTAAGGAGCAGAGGGGAATGGTTTGAGTGGGCACAAGTGAGGTAATAAAGTGTTGAAACTGGGAAAAGACGTTGCCAGTCCGTGTCACGCCCTGAACTCAGAAACCGAGCTCATAAAATTCTCGATCGCCGAATTCGGCGCCGACAACCTCCGTAGAACCCCATTCTCGGCTCCCGGTATCCATTTACCAGGTTTCGATCCTGGGATCCCACGAGGAGGATTTCTAACATCATTTAATTCGTAATGAGCATAACAAAAGCATAACCCATGAACAATAACCACAAGAACACCATTACAAAATCCACTATGATAAAAAACTTTTGGATACAATGCATATGAAAGGGAAATACAATATGACAAAAGTAACAAAACTCCAGAAGCTCGGCTACACGCTCCAACTGCGGCGAGACTATGGCTGCGACTACGTCCTAGTGTCACCTGCACGCATTGATTGTGCATAAGCTTATAGAAAGCTTAGAGGGTGGTGTAAGTATGTGCGTAATATAAGCGTGCTCAGAATGCAAGGTAAGAGTAATGCGGAATCATGGTGATCAGTACATAAATGCAATCAGCCATACCAAGGCTATGCGGTGCAAGATATGAATGCTATCGGCCATAACATGGCCATGCGATATGAGATGCAACTCAAACATGCCAATCCTCATCATGTATTAGTACAGTTCTCATTTTGGATAATCACCGGGGTTTAGTACACTCTAAGAGGCACTGTCGCCCTCCAAGCCATACAGTCCAAGTGAGCGTAAGAAACCTCACTATCCGCCTGGCCAATAGTCTGCCAATACCTATCCGGCACGTCGATAGAGGACCCATTCGCGAGCTGGTGAAACTCAGCCTAGTATTACCTCCTACCCTCGGGCGAGTAAGGCCACACCCCTTTCCAACCGACCACGACACAGTGGGAGACGCAACCTCTTGGTATTCGGCCCTCGTGCTCTCATATATCCACTTGGTCTCGACGTTGGAGTCATCCTCTGGTACCATCGGGTTTAGATATTTTCACCCAGGGACGTCTATGGTGCCCCGATGCTTAGTAACAATATTTTCGGTATCCAATCAAGCCACCCACGATGTGTCTATGGTGCCCCGATGCTTAGTAACAATATTTTCGGTATCCAATCAAGCCACCCACGATGTGTCTATGGAGGCTATGGCCCTGATGTCTCTAGGGCATACAATAATCACAATCACACAAATGCAAGTGCATGAATCACACTATCAGACATGTAACAATCCTGTGCGTGCCGAACGCTCATGCGGGGTGACTCCGCCTATTAGGAAGCCCATAAATGATCTGCCCGAAGGCATATGCTATGATTAGTCACTTCTCATATCAGGCATACATATGATGCGTATGATGGTGAATCATGGATCTATGCTATACATGTTATGTGGTGATGAGCTCTAATCAAAACGAAGATGGGTCTAGACGGCCTACACATTGCAAGTATGGGCCTATTAATGGGCCCTAGGGAGAGAGTGACAATGCGGACATTTAATCGACATCATCCTTACAATGTGGGCATCTAACCATCATTGCTCCCAAGGTGTAGCCTGCTATAAAATCAACACGTATACCATGGTGGAATCATACTACAATGGGCCTTATGTACGTCCTATAGGGCCTTGACCCATGGGCCTCCAATACATCAAATGGGCCTCAAACCATGGTCTCATATATATCAAAATGGGCCTCAAACCATGGTCTCATATATATCAAAATGGGCCTTAGTGGGCGACCATGAATACATTAAGATGGGCCTCAACTAACGGCTTTATACAAATCAAAGTGGGCCGTAAATACATCAAAATAGGCCTAGTCACATGAGCCTCATATGGCAGCCCATGATTGACAAAATTAGAAGGACAGAGGGTCCGACACACTCATCATGGTGGGCTTGCCTAGGGTGGCCCATATTTGGGGCACATAAATAGGGTGGACCCCACAAAATAAATGAACAGTGTGGATACAAAACATACATTAGTGGGTCCCGTGTGGGCCCACCATAAACGTTTATTTTCCATCCAATATGTGGATAAGGTCACACAGACCCTGGGGCCACTGTAATGTTTGTTTTCCAACCAAACTGTTCGTAGGATCACATGGGCCTAGGTCCACTATAATATTTATTTATCATCTGACTTGTTGGTAAGGTTACGTGGACAAGGGGGCCCACCTTAATGTTTATTTTCATCCAATCTGTTCATAAGTTCTCGTGGTCTAAGGGAGCCCACCGTATTGTTTATTTGCCATACAACCTATTTGTAAGGTCATGCGGACCAGGGGACCCACTGTAATATTTATTTGCCATCCAGTCGGTTCATAGGGTCACGGTCAGGGGGGCCATCATGATGTGGTCCACAGATCCAGCCCACCCATTATGTGTGTCCCACCTGGCTGAGGGTCCAGACCAAGTTTCAGTCACATCCAAAACTCAGGTAGGCCCCACCAAATGATTTTATATGTTTTAGGCATGCTTTCACATGATTTTAGATGGTATGGCCCACCTGAGTTCCGTTTGCGGTTGATTTTTAGGGACGTCCCATGGACAAAGGGGACTCATCAAATGCAAGGTGTTGATGTTCGAAACGCATCACGATGGGGGCCCACAACTGGAGTCGTGAGGCCTAACTGGTCGTCCGCCAGGCAGCCAGCGCAGGTGCTGCCTGCGCCTTCTGTCAGCAGTAGCAGCAGCGCTACTGCTTATTTTATTCATTTATTTTTTTAAAAAATATCTGTTTTTCTACAGATTTTCCTAGGTGGGGCCCATAACAACGAAATCCACCCCACCCATTGAATTCCACAGTCCGAGACAGACCAAACAAGTCTAATATTCAAGGTATTTCATTGCATACAACCATTAGGGGTGGGCTTCAACGGTAAAAACCACCTTTTGCTAAACTATGGCCCGCCAGAACCCCAGATTGGGTTTGACTTTCGGCTCAACGCCTAAAATGATTAGAGGAATGGGATGGACGGCTTGGATTAACTACAGGCATCAAGGTGGGGCCTGCATGAGTGGCCCACCATTTGGTTAGCTCGTTAGTACACCCCCATGTCAGCGCACACACTCCATGTTAGCTGCCCCTACCTCACGTCCAGCATCCAGAGACGCTGGACTGCTGGGACAAACACGCCATCATGGTGGGTCCCACATGAACGTGGCCCACCTGATTCAACCTGATACTTATGTTTTCCCTTCCATTCGGGTCCGCTAATGGGCTAGATGACGTAGATCCAACACATTCATTCAATGGGTCCCACATGAATACGTGATTCAAGGTGGACCACACTCACCCCTTCATCATCAAATATTATATAAAGAAAGAGAGGGAGAGAGAGAGAGAGAGAGACGTGAAAGGGGAGGGACCCCGCCACTAATGGGCCCTCCCTTAAACAGTGCATACATCGTGTGGGTCCCACAACAAGTGGCCCCAAAATTTGAGATCAACGGTAGATCACCCACCTCTTGGCCTTCTCCTTGATCCCTTGGGCTCCTAAGCTCCTTGCCTTCGCCTTGGACTGCGGATGATGGGGTTTAGATGGTGGAGATGAGAGATGAGAGGGGTGGGGAAAGTGGGCCACACTTGACTTAGGAGAGAGAGGAGCTTGGACGTGTGAGAGTTTGGGTTGCTTGGGAGATTGTTTGAGCAAATGAGAGAAAGAGAATATTAAGAGTGATGGATGGAGTGGTGGGTGTAATTAATGAGGTATGGGTTGGTTTGAAAAATGGGCAAAAGAGGGATGGTTTAGTTTGATTTTTTTTAAAAGAAGGGATGGTGATGGAGGGAGAGGTTTGACTTGTGGGAAAAGGAGGAGTGGGGTGGTTGTACTTGGATAAGGGATGCATTTATGGTTGATTGATGAGACTAGTTGTAGAGATTTTCTCAAGATTCACAACACGCGGCGTTTGTTAGGAATGAACGCAGGTCCACATCTCCTAGCCTGGGTATCGGGTCGGTGCGTGAGTTATGGCGTTGGAACCGCGGCGAGGACGCAGTTGCTAAGATACAAGTTTCAGATCGAGCCGACGTTAGTGTGCGGGACCTGGCTTAGGATCACGCGCAAACGTCGGATATGGTGTGAAGGTTGCCGGAATTTGACCAGAAGGACCACAGAAGCTAATGGAACGGTACGGACTAGGATACGGGTTCCTACAGTCCACATTGGAGAACATACGATCGAGTCTAGCCCATCGACGATTTCTACTTGCTTTGTTATTACACCAGGTGAATTGAGTTCCTGAATAGCCCATGTCAATAAGGCCAGTATCGTTCACCATGTCTAGAAACTCATTCATGCCACCAGTCATTTGAGGAGGGCCACCTAATCTATATTTAGGAGATAAGGCGGCGTTGAAGTCCCCACTGATAAGCCACGGACCCTGAATGTGGGCATGGATGTCTCTCAGTTCATTCCATAGCTCCACATGCTGAGCTCTCAAGCAACTGGCATAGACAGTGGAGATAGTGAAAGACAGGGGGGATTGTCAGAAGAGAGTCGAACAGTGATGCATTGGCTGGAAGATCGCACATAGTGTATTTGAATAGTATTAGAGGCCAGTATCCAGATTTTACTGTTCGCTCCAACACCAGATACATGCTTGGAGAACCCCAGCCTGGCAGCCACTGCGGTTTTCTTGGAGTCCCTGTGCATTGGCTCTTGAAGCAACAGAATAGAAGGGTTATGTTTCCTGATGATGCTTTTCAAATGGCAGGATGTTGGGGTGTTTCCTACCCCTCGTACATTCCAGGAGAGAATGCTATTCATCGGTGAACCATCCTCTCTTCCCAACCCTTTTTTCCTTGCTCTTCAGCCTCTGGCTTTTCCTCTTAATAAACTCAGCTTCTGTTTGAGTTTACTTCCTGATTTACCTGCGTTAACTCGAGGGGGACTGCCTTCTGTATCACTGCTTGTTACTGAAAGGGAAAGGTTCATAGGGCTGGAGCTGCCCTGAATATCCACCCAAAGAGTCAGAGGATCCTTGGATTGAGTCTTTAGCTTAGGGTGATACGGCAACTCAGTATCATTCTCATCTGTATGATGGTGTGTCTGGACTGCTACCTTGCGCAAAATACCTAGATCTTGATTGACTGTGGGGGAGAGATTCTGGATAGTCATCATATTTTTAGTCTGCTGGCCTGTCCCTGCTGACAAGGTGTTAGGTGGCTTCACCACTAAACTCTCCCTAAATAAGTCTTTTACCCCGGAGAGCCATTTTTCCCAAGCGACAATAACATCAGGAGATGGGTGAAGCCAAGGGGCAGGGGTAATGAGTTGAACTGGTGGGTGGGAGGGGATCCTAGGATGATGGGATTGGCGGGGCGTGGTTGGGTCGAGGGAAGGGTCAGAGGGAGGTTTGGGGGGAGGTGAGGGGGATTAGGGATGAGCAGGGAAGCATGGTTAGGTAGTTGATCTACTTGCTGGGTAAATCGAATAGGCTGGCTAGGTGATACGGGCGGGAACGGTTGAGGCAGAATATCTAAAGTTTGGTGATGGATTGCTGCTAGAGAAGTTGCTGGGACTGAAGTTAATTCCAGGGTCTGGGGGTCATCTTGGTAGACAAAAGGGGTGTTGTTCTGCAGATTGGCAGTTCCTTCGACCACCTGCATTCCTTTTTCATAAGTAGGCTCTTCCTCATTGGCATTAACTTGCTGTTGGTTGGCAAAGGATCTGATAACCCACTGCTTGGTGGTTTCCTGAGTTGCAGGCATGGGGTTATGAGCTGAATGTTGACCTGCAGCTAGGTGAGTGCAAGATTCCACAAAAACAGAGATGTGGTGAGTTTTCCCTTCTACCAAGAGGGTGGATTGCTTGAATAATGGGGCATCTGGGTAAGGAATTACCTTTGCTCTGGCGAACCAACGGTTTGGGCCTTTCAGCGAACAGCTGTCGAGCTCAACAACTGTTCCCATTTTCTCAGCTATTTGGCCGATAGTGTGCTCACACCAGGCGTGAGTAGGGATACCCTCGATCCTGATCTAGGACCCCCGACCTGGGATTAGCGTGGCAGGGCTCCAGGGTCGGATGTTTTTCAACGATAGTTTGTTGTGGAGGTTCCTATCTCTTGAGAATGCAGTGAGGCATTCCCTGGATTCAAATTTGAAAAGGTACCCCGATTCTGAAATTCTATAAATCTCCACCTGAGAGCAGCTGAAAGACGATGAGCGGATCCCTCCGATGAGGTGTTGAGTAGCGTCATGGGATGCCTGAACCTCACCAACCAAAGCACTGGCTAGACTGACCCTTCCTTGGTCTGAGATCCATTTGGGCACAATAATGGAATCGGGCAGAGAAGGAGGCGTGGGGGGCTTGAAAGCGTCTGCGTATGACGTTGTAGGGGGGCGGTGGGCGGCCGCTGTCTGTGCGGGTCTGTTGGGCAGCTGCGTTGGGATGGTCATTCTGCAATCAGGGATAGGAGGGGCTAGAGGTGGCCGGGTTAGATTGGGAGGGGAGGAGTTAGATGTAGGACGTTGAGTAGCATCCTGGACGATTATTCTTCACCTGGACAGAAAATGGTCGTGGAGCATATCTCTCGCAGAGGTAGCATCCTCCTTCTTCCTGAATCGAACGAAGCCGTACCCCTTTTTCCTTCCAGAGACTGCAAATATGGAAGGTAAACATCCGAAAAATCCCCAAATTGCCCAAAGCGATTCTGGATGTCATCTTCTAGGATGTTAAAGGCCAAGTTACCTACGAAAAGGATACAACTCGTGTCCTTGATTCATTTGTTGCGGACTTGCTGCCATGACTCTTGCTTGGGTGCCCTGGTGGATCGATTGGTCTGGTTAACGATCATTGGATCGCATGAAACCTTGTGAAGGAGGTGTATTAGCGATGGCCAGAAGCTCGCCAGGAGAGAGCCCCGCTGTAATAACCCGTCCAACCAGTACAGTGTCCTGGGGTTTCCACGTAGGATTTTCCGCAGGATCGATCACTTAAACCATGTGTGGTGAGTTACCACAAGCAAATCAACCTTAGATTAGCCCATTAGAATAAGTCGGTCAGGACATGACAGGACCTGGTGCGGGCCGTCTAGCCAGATGACTCATTTACCCTTATCGACAGCCTGTATGGGCTACACCGTGACATAAGAAGGTCAGAAAATTCTAAAAATAAAGGAGACCATAAATCTCACTGGGCTTGTGGACCATCACGGACCACGGACCCAGCGGACACCCAAAAGTGGGATCTGGCATAGACTAAATGCACCCCACCAATGCCAGGACCGAAATCTGGCGCTTGCAAATGAAACCGAGATACCAGGTTATCTAACCGTCGGATCTCTTCCACATTTACGGTGGAGGTCTAATGAATTTTCCTACACCCATTCATCAACTGTGGGACCCGGTCGTGGAACGGTGACCGTCGATCACAAATCGAACTCGTACGACCAAACCCCAGATCCGATCGTCCCCAAATTTTACATGGCCTTTCATCGGGCCATGAAGCATCTATCCTAGAAATTTCATAGCCAGAGGGCCACCAGAAGCACTCCAATCACCAGAATGGACCCCTCAGGGCCGTTTAAAGGTCAGAACTGTTGACTCAAACCCCACAACCGTCCATCCGTTTGTTCCTAAATTTTATACGAGCCCTAATCAGGCCACATGGCACCTACCCACCAAATTTGGTGGCCAAAGGAGTATTAGGGCCACACCAACCCCAAAAGTTAGTCCTAGTAAGCTATTTTGAAAATTTGAGGAAACTTAAGGCTAAAGGGCCCAAGTCTAGGGAATAAACCCTAGCTCTCATAACTCTCCCTCATTTGCCACAATCACCAAGAGAGAAAGAGAGTGAAGGAGTCAAGAGGAGAAGATGGTGTGTGAGGGGTGATTTAAGGTGGACCTTAGATCGAAGTGGGGCCCAAGCGAGTCAACCCTTCCAACTCCCTACCTCTCTTGCAAGGAGAAACTCCTCTCCTTAACTTCAACAACCGTTCGTGGGTTGCCTAGGTAAGCTTTTCACCCATTCTTCTTGAAGTCCATGTAGTAAGATGGGATTGGCTTGGAATTCTAACACGCAAGAGCTTGTTTTAGGGATTCCGGCCGATCGACCCGAAAGCCCTCTTTCCTAAGGCGTTTTTCGAATCTCCAACGAACCATAGGTGCAGACTATTGTTCTTAGGTGGCCTAGCACCAATTTTAATACGAGATTAATGATTTTGGTTGCTTAGATGTTATATTTGGAGAATCTAGAGAAACCTTAGAAATTGTAGGTTTGTTGAAATAATATGGAATTGTTGGTTTGACTCTTATGATGATTGTTCTTGCCTCTCACATGATTTGGTGTATGGATGATTACATGTTTATGCCTTGTGTGATTTTTCCATGTGTTGTAGCCTCATAGGATGTATGATTATTGCTCTTGTACATATGATTTCTCAACATGGAGGAAGTGTTAACTTCCTCACCAACTCACAGCACACACATATATTTTATTCATGATATTAATAGTTGCTTGTTAGAGAAAGTTGGATTATATGTTGAGTAACATGAGAACATGGTGTTGAATGTGCTTGATGTTGCATTGGTTGTTGGCATGTTACGAGTCACTATTCCTACCCTTGGGTTGGTCAGGAATTTGAGAAGAGGCGGTAGTCCCATCGGTTGGACTATGCTATGGCTTGACCCGTGGATTTGGCGGGTGTGTTCGGGTGGCTGTAGTTTGACTACAAGGGTCCCTTGTGCCGGAAGTCACTCGCCTCACGCTCGCCCGACTCATGCGGTTTAGCCTACTGTCTGACCAACTTTGTTTGTTACCCAGTTTGCTCACACATGTATGGAACCTGGAACACCCTACAACCATTGTAGCTCATTAGTAACCCACCGGAAATGGGTCCACAGCCTCGTGATCAGGGCATGGTGGAATGGGACACTGTGTCGAGCTGTCGGCCTATGCTGGGGTACTGCGCCTCCCCGTTGTGATCGCGAGTGATCCCTTTTCTCTCGGCACTCCTCATGTACTTGAAGTCGGGGATGAGAAACCCGACGGGATCACAGACCGCGGGGCCTCGGCTTCACGCATTGGGGGGCCTTGCACTCAGTTTAGGGCATTGATACGTGGGGTGTACCAGAATCCCCAACCTGCTGGACGAAAGGACCTAACTAACAACTCGGTTAACACGATCGCATTGCATCGCATTAGCTAGGGTGGTGACTCGGCAGTCGAGGTCGCACTGAGGGAGTGTTGTCATACGCGATCGTTAGATAGAGTCGCTCGAGGGAGCGTTGTGGTGATGGCATACATCATATCATCCTGCATACATGCGCATTAATAAGACTAGTTAGATGTTTATGATTGACTGCTTTTCATTAAGATCATATTATAATTGATGCCTGCGATAACTTAAGATTTATAACACCCACTGAGTTGATCACTCACTCCCACTCTGGGACGGTGTTTTAAAACACCAACCAGACCCATTCATAGATGCAGGTGACTCAGGACTGGAGGAGCCTGGTGAGGCGAGCCTCGACGAGGAGGACTAGTTATCTTATTTCCAGCTGATGGGCGGCTCTCCATCGGCATGATGGGCAGGATTGGGATGGCTGGGCAGTGGGCTCAGCCTTATTCTTTTTGGACATAATATTCTTTTGTTGTTTTGGTTGGGCAACGCCTTGTGCGACCCATTTATATTTTGGACCTGTATATATGTCAGACCTCTTTCATTTCAGCAGACTTGCGTGATTATGTTTCGTGTTCAGGAAATTTCAGGCTGCGCAACTTAAACAGATTTAACGCATATTAATGAAAATCTGTTAATAGTGACTCTCGGGAACTCGGGAGTTGAGCGTATGCGCGACCCCCGATTTTCAGAGTGTTGCAAGTTGGTATCAGAGCATGGTTTGAAAATCCCATGGGCCGTGGGACATGAACCCACTAGCGCGTCCGCTGACTTGAGAGTAAACGCAACCGAGACTTAGGAATTTAGGAACCATCCTGAACCCCGAACCGACGTGCGTAGATGAAAGATAGGTCTTCCAACAAGTTAGGATCGGGGAGCGAGGGCGAATAACGAGGCTAAGAGTCGCGTCTGAAAGTCATGCGGTGTTCTGGCGTGTCGACGGAAGTGAGCTGGAAGCCTAAGGATTTAACGGTCGGAGATCGAATCCAAGTCCGAATGGGCTAAGTCCTGACAAAAATTGATGGTTCCGACCCGTACGGGGTTAGATACTTAGGGACGACTGAGAATTTACTGAAATAGAGAAATGGTGGGAAATGGAGGATTTTGGCCCCTAACCGGGAGGATTTTCTCGAAGCCACTAGGCCCGTTGCGTAGATCAGATTCTCCTACCCCAAAATCATATATGGCACTTTTCAGGGAGCTATTCTGATTCCCGGGAGTGTCGAAAAAAAAAGAAAGAAAAAAAAAACTGGCGTGCGCCCCACCAAATCGGCGGGCTCCCCGCTGACCCTCCAACGACTGGCGGGCGCCCCGCTAAAATCGGCGTGCTCCCTGCTGCCAGGCCGCGTGCGCCCCGCTGTCAGTCCACGTGCACCCCGCCGGTGGTCCAGCAAGCCGCGGGCTCCCCGCCACCCGTCCGCCGGCTCCCCGCCGGACGGCGTGCTCCTCGCCGAAACCACCTTCTATGTGGGCCATTGTGAAATCCGAAAATGGGGTGGGCCCTACTACTTTGTGTCCTTAAAACCCAACCACCCCACCTCATTTTCCCTCATTATACTCCTCTATTAGCTACCCTTTCTCTCTCATTTCACTCTCCCTCCCTCTCCTTCACATAAACCTTCTTCCACCCTTCTTCCTCCTCTTCCAAAACCCATCCTCAACAACTCCCCATTCTCCCACAATTCTTCCCATTTCCTTTATTCACCCTTCCTCACAAACTCTTAAAACCCATTCCATCTTCATTTTCAAAACCCACCCCATTCTCAAGTTTACCTTCAACACCCAACATTCCCTCAACTTCATTTTCCTTAAACCACCTCAATCCTTCCTCAAACCCCACATCTTCAACCCACTTCCACCCTTTTCAAAACCCTATTCCCAAACTCCTATCCAAGCTCCATTTTCAAAACCCCCATTTCAAAGCTATACCCAACCCACAATTCCTCCATCCTCTCACAAATCCATTCTCAGAACCCAAGCTATAACCCTTTTCTAAGATCCGCTCCCCTTCAACCAAGTAGGATGGCATTCCTTGCCACCATTGCCTCGTTCTTCACGATCCCGGTAGTTCTTTCCCTTATGGGGAAGAAAAGAGCGGCTCCTGAGAAGGCGGGGCCGAGCCAAGAGCGGCGTAGTAAGAAGAAAGCTGATCGGAAGGGGGATGCAAGCTCGAAAATCCGATCCAAGAGGCGGAACGATTCCCAAAAGGATAAGGTGCTCGTTAAAGACTCGAAAAATTTCTGCGTGCGCCAAGTCACATTCGAGGCCTCCGTGGAGGAGCATCTACTAGGTAATAACCCCTTACTCAACCGACTTATGGAAAAGGATTGGGGCCTCATGTTTTATGTGAACGAGCAGGCCGATGTGGGGCGGGCTAGAATGTTTTACACTCGGATTAGAAATCCTAAATTCGAGCCCCTTGGGTTTGATATTTTGGTTCGTGGCAAGGAGGTCCACTTGGGAGTTGAGGATTTTGCTGAAATATTGGGAATACCATTGGGAGAGGTGCAAATTGATGAAACAAATCTCGACTTGAGAGAAGCCCGCGATGAGCGGACTCATTTCTTGTGTGGCCGCCTTGCCCCCTGGAAGCGAGAGGTCGGCTTGTACGCGACATCCCTTACCCCCGAATTTCGGGTACTCTACCGTATTGCGACACACAATATATACCCGAGAATGAGGAATCGCAGTGAATGCTCCCGTTACATGGTGGAGTTCATGTATTAGGTGGGTCGAGGAGCAAATGTTTGTGCCCCTAGCACCATACTCTACTAAATTGTGAGGGCCGCAAGGGCGGTGCGAAAGGACGTAGCTCTTCCTTTTAGCTGTTTGGCCTGCCACATAGCCGAACAGTATGGGATATGTGGATCGAACGAAAATCCCGTACCCACGAAAATCGTGGGGGACAAGATGCTGAACTCTATGGGTTTGGGACCCAAACAGAAACAGGCCCACATTGACAAGTACGGGGATGCAAACGAAGGGGAAGAAGAGGGTGACGAGAGTAACGAAGAGGAGGATGAGGATGAGGAAGAAGCTAAAGGGGGGAAAGGAGCTGACGAGATCGAAGAAGCTGGCAGGGAACCGCTTACCGTCCCAGACATACGTGAGCGCTTGGATGCGCTTAAGGCAGAGGTGGCAGAGATCAAGGAAACCCAAGCAAAGAACCAAGCGAAGCAAGAGAAATGGAATAAGAAGATGTACCGAGCCATAAAGGCCCCAATCTGCTACAGCAAGGGGGAGGAGACGCCCCCACTTTCGCCCGACTCAGACGAGTAGCTCCACACCCTTACTGATAACTAGTAGTTGTTTTAAGCCAATTAGGTCAAATCTCATGTACTAGGAGATAGTTAGGGCCCTTGCTTGACTAGTTTGTATTTTTCTTTCGTTTGGCGTGTTAGTAATGCTTGTAATCCATGTTACAACATGTAATTGGCCATACCAATGGCATTTTGAAATCAATGTGAAGTTATGGATTGCCTTGGAAATTTCTTATTGCCATGAAAATGCTTGTATGAGTGTCACCTATATGCACGAATGGATTGTATATAGACCTTGCATATTTACGCGCAAACTGGGTATGAGAGATGTTTTAGTGCCTAATCTATCCAGGGATGTTTTTACAAGAAATGCCTCCGCGGCCGGAGGATCGATACGTCCGCCTTCCTCATGACGGCTTAGTCGAAAGGGACCTCCTCCCTGATGATTCGCAAGGCCCCCTAGGTGGGAATGGATCTCAGAATACGGGTAGCACCACCCAAGAGGCGGCCCCAAGTGCTCCGCCACTGTAGGCCGCGGCATTTGTACCTCCTCCACCACCAGTTATGGATCTAGTAGACCAGTTGTTGCTTCTCATGCAACAGCAGCAACAGATGATGGTCACTAATTTGTAACAACAACAGCAGATGATGACCACTATGATGGGGGCCATGGCCAGAACATGGGTATGCCGCAACCGGCGCAACCCGGTCTAACTACACCCGCAAGCAACGTGAGCAACCTATTTGAGCAGTTCCAGCGGTACAGACCGCCTATGTTCGCAGGCACCCACCGCCCCGAGGAAGCGGAGTATTGGCTCAATCAGGTCACCAAACTGCTTAGGCCTCTCCATTGTACCAGGGCAGAGAGCGTTGAGCTCCTTTCCTACCTCTTTGAGAAGGAGGCAGACTTGTGGTGGGAAAGCGTTCTCCGCTCCATCCCTGAGGGCCACGTATGGACGTGGGAGGTATTCGAGGCCCGCTTTAATGAAAAGTACCTTCCTCAGACGTACCAACATGAGAGAGAAAATGAATTCCTCTGCCTCCAACAAGGGGACATGACGGTAGCGCAATACGAAAATCGATTCACGGAATTATCGTGCTATGCATCCGAGATGATCGCCAGCGAGGCGATTAAGATAAGGCGATTTTCGGCAGGGCTAAGAAGCGGGATCCGCTCCAAGATGTGTTGTGCCAGCATCCGGACATATACCTAGCTCGTAGAGATGTCGACACGGGTAGAGAAAGATGAGGAGCGTGTCGCACGGGTCCGCTCATAGTTAGGGCCACGAAACAGGGTGGAGGGACCGTCCTCCTCTTTTACAAGAAAAAGGGCGCGCCCTAGCTCACCTCCCCGACTAGCCGCCACACCAGCCCCTTCTACACGACCGGCCCAGATATGTACTTATTGTAGGAGAGCGGGACACTCTGAGCCCTACTGTTTTACGAGGATGAGAGACCTCAGCTTCACACTGCCACAACGCAACATTAGGCCCCCACAGCAGGCCTTGCAGATTCCGCCCCTATGGTCAATGCGGCTTAACCAGCAGTTTCGTCGTCTACCACCACCTCAGGTTAGACCGCTATAACGGCCCATGCAGCGGCCGAATTTTTCACAGCAGGCTCGGGTGCATGCCCTAGTGGTTGAGGGCCAAGATGCGGCAATCCCTACTCTTACGGCCTTTGAGGTGACGACCCACATTCAAGGTACTCCCATATTCCTTTTGGTGGACACCAGGTCCACTGCTTCTCTTATATCTCATGCAACTGTCAAGCATCTGGGGCTACGCCCTATCCCCTTCGTGGGGGTAAAGATCATCGCAGCCGCCGGTACTTTCACAGAAGCGACAAAGGTATGCTATGATTGCCCCATCGACTTGGGATGCAAGGTGGCCCACGTGGATTTGATAGTGACCAAAATCTTCCATTATGACGTCATCCTGGGCATGGACTAGTTGACAGTGGTGAAATCAGAAATTGATTGTGATGCAAAGACAGTGAAGATACATGAGGATGACGGTACTTCCCTTACATTTTCGGTCCAGGTCAGCTACGAACGCAAGATTTTGTGTTATGCTTCATTGGAGGATGGATATACTAGACCCTCGATAACGGACACACCCGTGGTCCAGGATTTTTGGGACGTATTCAAAAACATACCTGGACTACCGCCTCGACGTGAGATAGACTTCACGATTGATCTGGTTCCTGGAGCCAAGCCCATCTCCTTGCCTACTTACCGCATGCCCCCATGTGAGATGGAAGAATTGCGGACTCAAATCGATGATTTGCTAGAGTCAGGCTTCATCCGGCCCAGCGTGTCGCCATGGGGAGCCCCGGTCCTATTCGTAAAGAAGAAGGACGGCTCTTTGCGACTATGTGTGGATTACAGAAGGCTGAACCAAGTGACGGTTCGGAACAAATACCCGTTGCCTAGAATCGACGATTTATTCGACCAGTTGAGGGGTGCTCAATATTTCTCAAAGATCGATCTAAAATCAGGGTACCATCAGCTGCGAGTTAGGGACGAGGATATACAGAAAACGGCCTTCAGGACCTGTTTTAGCCATTATAAATTTCTAGTTATGCCGTTTGGGCTCACCAATGCTCCAGCGGTCTTCATGGACCTCATGAACAGAATCCTTAGGCCCTTCTTATACAGATTCGTCATCATGTTTATCGACGACATATTAATTTATTCAAAGAGCCGTGAAGAGCATGAAGAACATTTAATGGCAGTTTTTGAAACCCTAGAGAAAAATCGACTATTTGCGCAATTTAGGAAATGCGCCTTCTGAAAGGAGGAGGTCAAATTTTTGAGTCATGTAGTGTTTAAAGAAGGGATATCTGTGGATCTCGCCAAAGTGGCGGCAGTACAGGATTAGAAGCAACCGAAGTCGGTTACGGAAGTGCGAAGTTTCCTTGGTCTTGCAGGCTATTACCGCAGATTTATTAGAGACTTCTCGAAGATAGCCTGACCGCTATCCTAGCTAACTCGGAAGGACCTTAAATTCACCTGGAATGAAAAGGCGGAGGCGGCTTTCCAAGAGTTGAAGGACAAACTAACATCGGCACCTGTGCTTGTGCTACCCGAGCAAGGGATCAAGTACACTGTCTATACTGACGCCTCTCATGTGGGCTTGGGTTATGTACTCATGCAAAAAGACAGGGCAATTACGTATGCGTCTCGACAGTTAAGGAAGCATGAGGAGAACTACCCTACACATGACCTCGAGCTTGCGGCGGTAGTTTTCGCATTGAAGATATGAAGGCACTATCTCTATGGTGAGAAGTTTGAGCTCTTCTCTGATCATAAGAGCCTCAAATACATCTTCACTCAGAAGGACCTGAATATGAGACAACGTCGCTGGATGGAGACATTGAAGGACTTCAAATTCGATGTCTCATATCATCCTGGCAAGGCCAACTTGGTGCCAGACGCCTTGAGTCCCAAGAAGACAATTGAATTTGCGGCCCCGCTAATGGTGAGAGAGTGGGACATGGTGGAGTTCGTTCGGGACTTCGACATGAAGCTAACGGTGGAGGAACCATACGAGTTCATAGCCCACATTCGAGCCCAGCCAATGATTAACAGTAAAATTATTGAAGCCCAAGAGGGTGATGAGCTATTGAAGAAAATGAGGGAAGGGGCAAAGAACGATGGAAAGTCCGAATGGAGAGTCGGCACCGATGGTGGATTGCGGTACCGAGGCCGCCTTTGTGTTCCAAACCTTCAGGGACTACGAGAAGAAGTTCTAAATGCCGCTCACAACTCCAAGTTGGCGATGCATCCCGGTAGTACAAAGATGTACCGAGATCTAAAGCGAACCTATTGGTGGGATAACTTGAAGAAGGAAATAGCGGAATATGTATCCTGATGCCTCACCTGCCAATAAGTTAAGGCTGAACACCACCGACCACCAGGCCTGTTGTAGCCCATGCCTATAGCAGAATGGAAGTGAGACTTCTATCTATGGACTTCATTGCCGGGTTACCCAAGACTAGAAAGGGGCACGACTCGATATGGGTGATTGTGGACAGGCTAACCAAATCAGCCCACTTCCTGCCGATCAAGACTTCTAGCTCCGCCGATGACTTGGCTAAGCTGTATATCAAGGAGATAGTGCGGCTCCATGGTGTCCCATTGGAGATTGTGTTGGACCGGGATACTCGATTCACGTCGATCTTCTGGACCCGCATTCAAGAAGCTATGGGAGTGAAACTGAAGTTTAGCACCGCCTTCCACCCGCAAATAGATGGGCAAACCGAACGGGTGAACCAGATCTTGGAAGACATGTTACGTGCTTGTGTTCTGGACTTCCAAGAGAGTTGGGACGATTGCCTCCCATATGCTGAGTTCGCCTACAACAATAGCTTCCAAGATAGCATCGGTATGGCGCCTTACGAGGCCTTGTATGGGCGTCCATGCTGAGCCTCGCATTGTTGGGAGGAAATTGGCGAGAAGAGTTTGCTAGGACCGGACCTGGTGCGAATCACTACCGAAAAGATTGGAATTATCCGGCGCCGCCTCTTGACGGCTCAAAGTAGGCAGAAAAGCTATGTCGATACAAGGCGAAGGGACTTGGAATTTGAAACTGGGGACCACGTATTTCTCAAGATCTCCCCAATGAAGGGTGTTTTACGCTTTGGTAAAAAGGGAAAGCTCACGCCACGGTTTATCGGGCCATTCCAGATTTTGGACCGTGTGGGTGTGGTTGCCTATCGCTTGGCTCTACCCACGTCTCTAGCCAGAGTGCATAACGTCTTTCATGTATCAATGTTGAAGAAATACGTCCCCGATCCTTCGCATATCATCAGGTGGGAACACGTGGAACTTAAGAAAAATGCCACATACGTTCTTCGACCGACTCGAATACTTGATAGGAAAGAGTAGGTTCTACGCAATAAGGTCATCCCGTTGGTCAAGGTACTATGGACCCATCACGATGAAGAAGAGGCTACTTGGGAGACGGAAGCAGAAGTCCGCAAGCATTATCTAACCCTGCTTCAGCAATACGAACAGGTACAAATTTTGAGGATGAAATTTATTTGTAAGGGGGGTAGATTGTAACAATCCGTCCAACCAGTACAGTGTCTTGGGGTGTCCATATAGGATTTTTTGCAGGACCGATCACTTAAACCATGTGCGGTGAGGTACCACAAGCAAATCAACCTAAGATTAGCCCATTAGAATAAGCCGGTCGGGACATGACAGGACCCGGTGCGAGCCGTCTAGCCAGATGGCTCATTTGCCCTTATCGACAGCCTGTATGGGCTACACCGTGACACAGGAAGGTCAGAAAATTCTAAAAATAAAGGGGACCATAAATCTCACTGGGCTTGTGGACCGTCACGGACCACGGACCCAGCGAACACCAAGAAGTAGGATCTGACACTGACTAAATGCACTTCGCCAATGTCAGGACTGAAATTTGGCGCTTGCAAATGAAACCGAGATACCAGGCTATCTAACCGTCGGATCTCTTCCACATTTATGGTGGAAGTCTAATGAGTTTTTCTATACCCGTCCACCAACTCTGGGACCCGATCGTGGAACGGTGATCGTCGATCACAAATCGAACCCGTACGACCAAACCCCAGATCCGATCGTCCCCAAATTTTACATGGCCCTTCATCGGGCCATGAAGCATCTATCCTAGAAATTTCATAGGCAGAGGGCCACCAGAACCAATCCAATCACCAGAATGGACCCCTCAGGGCCGTTTAAAGGTCAGAACCGTTGACTCAAACCCCACAACCATCCATCCGTTTGTTCCTAAATTTTACACGGGCCCTAATCGGGCCATAGGGCACCTACCCACCAAATTTGGTGACCAAAGGAGTATTAGGGCCACACCAACGCCAAAGTGAGTCCTAGTAGGCTATTTTGGGAATTTGACGAAACTTAAGGACAAAGGGCTCAAGTCTAGGGAATAAACCCTAGCTCTCATAACTCTCCCTCATTTGCTACAACCATCAAGAGAGAAAGAGAGTGAAGGAGTCAAGAGGAGAAGATGGTGTGCGAGGGGTGATTTAAGGTGGACCTTAGACCGAAGTGGGGCCCAAACGAGTCAACCCTTCCAACTCTCTACCTCTCTTGCAAGGAGAAACTTCTCTCCTTAACTTTAACAACCATCCGTGGGTTGCCTAGGTAAGCTTTTCACCCATTCTTCTTGAAGTCCATGTAGTAAGATGGGATTGGCTTGGAATTCTAACACGCAAGAGCTTGTTTTAAGGATTCCGGCCGATCGACTCGAAAGCCCTCTTTCCTAGGGCATTTTTCGAATCTCCAATGAACCATAGGTGCAGACTATTGTTCTTAGGTGGCCTAGCACCAATTTTAATACGAGATTAATGATTTTGGTTGCTTGGATGTTATATTTGGAGAATCTAGAGAAACCTTAGAAATTGTAGGTTTGTTGAAATAATATAGAATTGTTGGTTTGACTCTTATGATGATTATTCTTGCCTCTCACATGATTTGGTGTATGAATGATTACATGTTTATGCCTTGTGTGATTTTTCCATGTGTTGTAGCCTCATAGGATGTATGATTATTGCTCTTGTACATATGATTTCTCAACATGAAGGAAGTGTTAACTTCCTCACCAACCCACACCACACACATACATTTTATTCATGATATTAATAGTTGCTTGTTAGAGAAAGTTGGATTATATGTTGAGCAACATGAGAACATAGTGTTGAATGTGCTTGATGTTGCATTGGTTGTTGGCATGCTACGAGTCACTATTCCTACCCTTGGGTTGGTCAGGAATTTGAGAAGAGGCGGTAGTCCCATCGGTTGGACTATGCTATGGCTTGACCCGTGGGTTTGGGCGGGTGTGTTCGGGTGGTTGTAGTTCGACTACATGGGTCCCTTGTGCCCTAAGTCACTCGCCTCAGGCTCGCCCGACTCATGCGGTTTATCCTACTGTCTGACCAACCTTGTTTGTTACCCAGTTTGCTCATACATGTATGGAACTTGGAACACCGTACAACCGTTGTAGCTCATTAGTAAATCACCGAAAATGGGTCCACAGCCTCGTGAGCCGGGCATGGTGGAATGGGACACTGTGTCCGAGCTGTCGGCCTACGCTGGGGTACCGCGCCTCCCCGTTGTGACCGCGAGCGATCCCTTTTCTCTCGGCACTCCTCATGTGCTTGAAGTCGGGGATGAGGAACCCGACGAGATCACGGACCGCGGGGCCTCGGCCTCAAGCATTGGGGGGTCTTGGCATCCCACTCAGTTTAGGGCATTGATACGTGGGGTGTACCAGAATCCCCAACCTGTTGGACGAAATGACCTGACTAACAACTCGGTTAACACGATCGCATTGCATCGCATTAGCTAGGGTGGCGACTCGGCAGTCGAGGTCGCACTGAGGGAGTGTTGTCATACGCGATCTTTAGATGGAGTCGCTCGAGGAAACGTTGTGGTGAGGGCATACATCATATCATCCTACATACATGCGCATTAATAAGACTAGTTAGATGTTTATGATTGACTGCTTTTCATTAAGATCATATTATAATTGATGCCTGCGATAACTTAAGATTTATAACACCCACTGAGTTGATCACTCACTCCCACTCTGGGACGGTGTTTTAAAACACCAACCAGACCCTTTCATAGATGCAGGTGACTCGGGATTGGAGGAGCCTGGCGAGGCGTGCCTGGACGAGGAGGACGAGCTGTCATACTTCCAGCTGATGGAGGGTTCGCCGCCTGCTTGAGGGGCGGGATTGGATGGCTGGGCAATGGGCTCAGCCTCATTCTTTTGGACATAATATTCTTTTGTTGTTTTGGTTGGGCAACGCCTTGTGCGACCCATTTATATTTTGGACTTGTATATATATATGTCAGACCTCTTTCATTTCAGCAGACTTGCGTGTTCATGTTTCATGTTCAGAGAATTTCAGGCTGCGCAACTTAAACAGATTAAATGCATATTAATGAAAATCTGTTAATAGTGACTCTCGGGAACTCGGGAGTTGAGCGTATGCGCGACCCCCGATTTCCAGGGTGTTACACCCGCCGAGGGGGGAAGTTGAAAATTCAAAATTCAAAAATTCAGAGGGTTGGCCAGAACCTATATCAGTTCAAAAATTCCTTAGGAAGCATGAGTCTTAACCGACTCGATTTTCAGCTTACGCCATAAAATGATCTCGAAATATGGATTAATGCTGTGGATCTAATACAAACATCATGATGGCCCCACAGAAGTTGTCCATCCTTTCTTCCTTCCCACGCAGTCGGCTTCCTGTCTCTCCAAACCCTATGGGCGTGGATTTCCAGCAAAATCCTTTCGCAGTAAAGTGGACCGATGGCTGGGGCCCACTGTTATGTTTGTGAGAAATTCCTAATGTTAAAACCTCTATATAGTCCACTGTGATATTTATATGCCATCTATACCGTTTAGAAGTTCATACTTACTAAGATGAACGGAAAACTCAAAAATATTAGCCTGATCCAAAAACTACTGTGGCCATATAAATGATTCTATGGTGGACGTTCAATCTTCACTGTTTCCTGTCGTATAGCCCACTTGATAGCTAGATCTGGCTCATTTTTGGGCTCTTATCCGAACATGATCTGTTAATTTGATTAACGGGTTGGATTTCTTGAAAAAGTCACGATGGTCCTACATGTCCATGTTATGAGGCGTGGAACTTGTGTGAGCCCCACCATGATGTATGTGTTAGATCCACAACGTCCATCTATATTTCAAGATCATTTTATGGCAAGAACCCCAAAACCATGCAAATCCAAATCTCAATAGGACCACAAAACAGAAACAATGGTAATTGTATACCCACCGTTGAATTAACTACTTGGGGGTAACAATCTCATATTTTGTTTTCCCTTTATCCAGGTTTGTGTGGTCTATTTCAATCTAGTAGAATAGCAAATCAACATCATGTCCGCCCTAGGAAGGTTCCTACAATCCCTGGTTTCTGTGATGTGGCTCAATTTCGCTCCAGATCTGCCTCTTTTTCTAGTTCATGTCCTAGACCTATCTTGAAAAATGGTTCAATAGTGTGGATCTAACAGATATATCATGGTGGGGCCCACAGAAGATCCACGTTCCAAAAGATTTCATCCTGTTAAACAGAGAAATTCATTGTACACGGAGGAAATACGCATATTTCCACGTTTGTGTGTGTGTATATCTGCACTTACGTCAAAACCTGTGTCATTGATAGATAATAAAAAACAGCACAAGATTTCCGAAATGGGATTGGCTGGTGTACCACATACAACCAATATTGCTGGTGTGTTGACGTTACCAAGTTCTGTGGGTACAATCATGAGGTATGTGTTATATCTAAACCCTCAGTCTATTTGGAGAGCTATTAGAAAGGTTTGGGCAGAAAAATAAGACAGATCCAATCAAGTGGAGTAAACTGAAAAACGTAGTGGGGATTGAACATCTACCAGTGAAACCATTTTGGGGTCGCAGAAGTTTTGGATCAATATCATATTTGTTTTTCCTCTTCATCCTGGTATGTGTGACCTTATGAATAGATAGGATGGAAAATTAACACGATGGTGGGCCTTACAAATGTTTTAACTGTGGTAATCATTGTCTCACTTCTATTTGTAGTGTGGTCTACTTGAGCTTTGGATATGACTCATTTTTGGACTCATGATCTAAAATTATCTCATCCAAATGGATGAACGGGGTGGATATAATAAATACATCGTTGTGTGGCCCATGTAACTTTGATCTCCTTTGAGCCGTTTACAACATGGAGCTCCAAAAGTGTCAGCGCTCCTCTTCACACAACACGTACCCACACCAGCCAATCCTCTTCCCTAATTGGATCATTAGTCATCAGTATTGGTCCAATCAAACCATTCAACTCCAATTTCAGCCCAATCAGATGGTTCATCTTTCATATCAGTGCATTCCAGTTATGGACCTTTAATATCAACTCAATTGGACCGTCAATCTCATATATCAAACCCATTGGACCACTTATCTCCAATTTTGCCCCAATCAAACCATCGATCTTTGATATTGGTCTTATTAGACTATTGATATTTAATTTTGGCCTAATATGACAGTTGATCATCAGTATCATTTGAATCAGACGGATTGAGTTCAACATCAATCAAATCAAACCAGTCATATTCACCTCAATCCATTTCATCCTCAATAGTTGTCCAATCATTTCATTAATCCTATGTAATGATAAAATTGGACCATTCTCTAATTTCGGCCCATTCAGACGGTTCATGTTTTGATAACAGTCTACTAGCAATTGATCTTCAATATGGAACAAATTAGACAGCAAATCTTGAGAAGTTCAGAGCAATTGAACCTCTCAACTCCAATTTCAGCCAAATCAGACCATTGATCTTTTATATTGGTCCATTCAAAATATTTATCTTCGACTTCAGCATAATTAGACTGTTGATCTCCAATATCGTTCAAATTAGACCATTGGACTTTGTCATTAATCCAATCATACCATTCGTGGTCAATAAGGGGGCCCAATTAGACTGTTAACCATTAACTTTACCTAAGTGGACAATTCATCTCTAATTTTGCCCATAAGACCACTTGTCATTGATCTCGATCCATTGCAACCTTTGATCTTCAATATCGATCCAATTAAACCACTGATCTTAAATATTAGCTTAATCAAGCAATTCATTTCCAATTTCTACCAATGACTGATTTGTATCATCCACCTTGCTAGGTCTACCTTTGACCGTCAATCTGTACTAAAGAAATAATCTTGCTATTTACACGATGCAATGGATTATTTCATGCATATGGACTGACTGATAAACGAAATACCAGATAATGTTGCACAAGGACACCAAAGTTGGGGCCTACATGATGCATGGCTCAGATCTCATGCAGACAGGGCACCCAATTGTCTTGTTGAAAAGGTCATTGTTTCCAATTCAAAAGAAATAGACCAAGCATATATGCATTTGCTTAGCTTTGGTTAATTTTCTTTTGTTGACTAAACGCTTAGCCTGGTCGTGTGATTAGGTAAATCTCATGAACGGGCACATCAGGAAACCATTCCGACCACATCACCACCGTTCAAAGCATGACCAAGTTTAGTATATTTCATGCCACTCATCTGATTTGGAGTCGTTAGCATCAAGGAAATCAAGAATTAATAAACATATGATGACATTTTCTGCACGTAACCGAGCCAATTTCCTTCTTTTACATTGGACTGAAGAGGAAGAAGTCTTGGATTTCAAATAATAAAAAAAATAATATGACCATTTCAATGACAAACATTTCAGTAACCCCATTATAAATACTAGCCTAATCATCTTACATAACCCAGAGCTGACGCAGGGATGAACGTGATGAGGATAACTACTCCAAATCCACGGAGCTTCTCTGGACTCCTCACAGAGACTTCTCGAATCCACGAGGAAAGAAAGCAAAAAATAGAAATAAATTCTAATAAATTCGAAATTGATTAATTGATGATTAAAAACGAGTTTACAACCCTTTAAATAGGGCTACCAAGCAATGGAAAAGAAATTAGAATCAAACTACAACTCAAACTCTTAGAATCCGCAACTTACTATAAATAGTAAACTTACTATTTATAGACGGTCGTGATGTCTACTAGTGCGCAAGGTTTTCGGCCAAAAATAGTAAGTGTCCTATTTGGCTTCACCAAACCGTTCTCCTAATTATTCTAAGCTCTTTTCACGTTGGGCGCAACTCCTAAAGCCCGACGGATGAAGAGTTATAATCAAACTAAAACTTACTATTTATAGTAAAAACGAAATTAAAACAGGGAAACGACCGTCAATCCAGGGGTTTTTCGCAATTCCAGGCTGCGCAACCCGGCATAGCGGGTTGGTTGGCTTCAGTAGCTCGTTCTACCCCAAAATCATATATTTTACGTCAAATAACTCATTCCGGATTGCAAGATACGCCCAATTTAAGGTTCGATGGTCTGGATCACTTCTGTCGTCGACCGGGCCTTTTCTGATCCTTCTTGGCCATGTAACTGTCCGCGACCCGCTCTAAATCAACAGCCAAAAACATTTCTCATTATAACATTTAGAGTTTCCTAGCATATACATAAATACACAATTCTAGACAGATTTTCAAGATGTCTACCGGCTTTATTCTTTTAGCATTCATTGCATTTAGTTTCTCCTTTACCTCCGCATCCGATCCCAGCCCTTTACAGGATTTCTGTGTTGCTGTGCGCAACAGCCCAGGTATTTTCACTCCATTGAAAAAAAAATTCAAGTAACTGCATCAATATTGCTGCAAATAATATTACATGTAAATGCAATCCACCCCATTCGTGAAAGGATTCATATGATGAATGGGATACAACACCAACCTCATTGTCTGTTATTTTCTGTTTATATTGTTTTAATAATTCTTGAAAGAATATGCTGCTTACAATCTCTTTTGTGTTATATGATGGCAGTGTTGGTGAATGGATTTGTGTGCAAGGACCCAATGCAAGTTCAAGTTGATGATTTCTTCCTCACGGGACTGGACAAACCAGGCAACACGAGTAACAAGGTTGGGTCCAATGTGACCCAAGTAAACGTAGCTCAGATATCAGGACTCAATACCCTCGGAGTCTCTTTGGTTCGGATAGACTATGCACCCTATGGTCTCAATGCACCCCACACGCACCCAAGGGCGACAGAGATTTTAACAGTTTTGGAGGGCACCCTTTACGTCGGATTCGTCACTTCCAACCCAGACAATCGCCTCATAACAAAGGTCCTTCAAAAGGGCGATGTATTTGTCTTCCCAATAGGCTTGGTTCACTTCCAATTTAACATTGGCCTCACCAATGCCATAGCCATTGCAGGACTGAGCAGCCAGAGTCCAGGAACTATCACCATTGCGAATGCTGTTTTTGGATCGAATCCACCCATCTCAGATGACGTTCTTGCCAAGGCATTCCAAGTTGATAAGAACATAGTTGATTATCTCCAATCGCAGTTTGGAATGAAGAACTAGAGCATGCCCTATTCAATAAAATGGGAGTGCAACGTTATTATTTATTTATTTATTTTGTCTCTTGTTTTCTTTCTTTATTTGTTTCTGTTTAATGATATCTAATGGATTATAGCACGTTACAAAAATATCTGTCTAGATAATTATAAAAATGCAATTGATGATGCATCAACAGTTGGGTCAACCCATACTTTAATGTTGCATGCATGATGAAAGATCAACGGTCAGATTTGCAGTACCCAGTGGGGAGTATTCGCCACAATGACAAGAGGATCGAAATGGTCATGTTAAAAAACATCCCACATAATAACCCTATACAATGGAAGCTTTTAAGGTCGAGCAATTCAAAATCGAGGCTGCATTTTCTTTGAACCAGGGAGAATGATGATATCTAGAGTGTCCGTGCTGTTGTTCCAAATCAAAGGTGGAACACCTCATGCATCGGTTCGACAATCAAAACTAATCCAATGGACAAGATCAAAGAGAGGTCCACATTCTCACACTTAACCATGAGATCTGGACTGTTTGGGCAAAATATCCAGGCCATCAATACACCTGCAGCAGAGGTGACGGTGGAATGCACGAGCATGTCCAAGACATGCACGCAGACATGGACGGATGTTCGTTCGAACATCCCACTTTGAAGTGGATCGTTTTCCTATATATGCTACCTTCTACAGCTCATGTGGACACTTATCCAAAGATAATTTCGTAGGTAAATTTTCATGGGCCTTGAAATGTGATCCTGCAAATTGAGTTGGAGCTGCAACACTTGTTATTAAGCAAACTTGCATATCCAAAGTCAAAATATGTACGTTTCATCACTGTTACCTCCATTTAGAAAACTTGTTCAATAGGCTTAACTTTTCTATATATCATGAGTCCTCACCAAAAATAAATTAGAATTTTCTAGGCAAAAACAGGTGCGTTTATGCTATTTTACGGTATGAGAGTCTTAACCGACTCGATTTTCAGCTTACGCCATAAAACGATCTCGAAATATGGATTAGTGCTGTGGATCTAATACAAACATCATGATGGCCCCACAGAAGTTGTCCATCCTTTCTTCCTTCCCACGCAGTTGGCTTCCTGTCTCGCCAAACCCTCTGGGCGTGGATTTCCAGCAAAATCCTTTCGACAGTAACGTGGACCGATTGCTGGGGCTCACTTTTATGTTTGTGAGAAATTCCTAATGTTAAAACTTCTATACAGTCCACCACTGTGATATTTATATGCCATCTATACCGTTCAGAAGTTCATACTTATTGAGATGAACTGAAAACTCAAAAATATTAGCCTGATCCAAAAACTTCTGTGGCCCTATAAATGATTCTATGGTGGACGTTCAATCTTCACTGTTTCCTATCGTATAGCCCACTTGATAGCTAGATCTGGCTCATTTTCGGGCTCTTATGGTCTGTTAAACTGATTAACAGGTCAGATTTCTTGAAAAAATCACGATGGTCCCATTTAGGTTGCGGTTGACCTATATTAGTGCGAAGGGCATACACCCGCAATCCACATATCCGGAGGATTCGGAGAGAGACGCCTATGGCGTTCAGAAAGGACAAAGGATGTCCATGTTAGGAGGCGTGGAACTTGTGTGAGCCCCACCATGATGTTTGTGTTAGATCCACAACGTCCATCCATATTTTAAGATCATTTTATGGCATGAACCCTAAAACCATGCAAATCCAAATCTCAACAGGACCACAAAACAGAAACAAAAGTAATTGTATACCCACCGTTGAATTAACTACTTGGGGTAACAATCTCATATTTTGTTTTCCCTTTATACAGGTTTGTGTGGTCTATTTGAAACAAATGGAATAGCAAATCAACGTCATGTCCGCCCTAGGAAGGTTCCGACAATCCCTGGTTTCAGTGATGTGGTTCAATTTCACTCCAGATCTGCCTCTTTTTCTAGTTCATGTCCTAGACCTATCTTGAAAAATGGTTCAAGGGATATATCACGGTGGGGCCCATAGAAATCCGTGCTCCAGAAAATTTCATCCTGTTAAACCGAGAAATTCTTTGTAAACAGAGGAAATACGCATATTTCCACGTTTGTGTGTGTGTGTCTATATATATATATATATAGATAGACACACACACACACGGAAATGCTCACCTGCGAACCAGTTTGTACGTACTACATATGAATGTTTTTGAGAACCCATCATACGTAATGTGGATCCAAAATCGGAACCGTTCATGTGAAGCGGCACCTCGTGAAACCCCCCGGACTAAGTTTTACTTTGATCTAAAACTTTGATGGGCATGAAAAATGAAAACAGTTTCCTCCCTTGATTTGCATTTCTCTTTGCTATGGCCCACTAGAATTTTAGATCAGGGTGAAAATTTGTCACAGGGGTTTTCATGGGATTCCGCATCACATGGACCTTTCAGATTAGACACCCATGACACGTGTTCAAAGGTGCGCACGTGCATAGGTGCGCAGGGGAGCATGACTCTATATATATCATGGTGGGGCCCACAGAAGATCCATATTTCCACGTTTGTGATTGTGTGTGTGTGTGTATCTGCACTTAGGTCAAAACCTGTGTCATTGATAGATAATAAAAAACAGCACAAGATTTCCGAAATGGGATTGGCTGGTGTACCACATACAACCAATATTATTAGTGTGTTGACGTCACCAAGTTCTGTGGGTACAGTCATGAGGTATGTGTTATATCCAAACCCTCAGTCTATTTGGAGAGCTAGTAGTAAGGTTTGGGCAGAAAAATAAGACAGATCCAATCGAGTGGAGTAAACTGAAAAAAGTTGTTGGAGATTGAACATCTACCAGTGAAACCATTTTGGGGTCGCAGAAGTTTTGGATCAATATGATATTTGTTTTTACTCTTCATCCTGGTATGTGTGACTTTATGAACAGATAGGATGGAAAATTAACGTGATGGTGGGCCTTACAAATGTTTTAACTGTGGTAATCATTGTCCCACTTCTATTTGTAGTGTGGTCTACTTGAGCTTTGGATATGACTCGTTTTTGGACTCATGATCTAAAGTTATCTCGCCAAGTGGATGAAAGGACTGGATATAATAAATACATCATTATGTGGCATATGTAACTTTGATATCCTTTGAGCCGTTTACAACATGGAGCTCCAAAAGTGTCAGCGCTCCTCCTCGCACAACACGTACCCACACCAACCATATTGGTGGTGTGTGGTACACCAGCCAATCCTCTTCCCTAATTTGACCATTAGCCATCAGTATTGGTCCAATCAAACCATTCAACTCCAATTTCAGCCCAATCAGATGGTTCATCTTTCATATCAGTGCATTCCAGTCATGGACCTTTAATATGAACTCAATTGGACAGTCAATATCATATATCAAACCCATTGGACCACTCATCTCCAATTTTGGCCCAATCAAAGATCTTTGATATTGGTCTTATTAGACCATTGATCTTTAATTTTAGCCTAATATGACAGTTGATCATTAATATCATTTGAATCAGACGGATTGAGTTCAACATCAATCAAATCAAACCGGTCATATTCACCTCAGTCCATTTCATCCTCAATAGTTGTCCAATCATTTCTTTAATCCTATGTAATGATAAAATTGGACCATTCTCTAATTTCGGCCCATTCAGACGGTTCATCTTTTGATAACAGTCTACTAGCAATTGATTTTTAATATGGAACAAATTAGACAGCAAATCTTAAAGTTCAGAGCAATTGAACCTCTCATCTCCAATTTCAGCCAAATCAGACCATTAATCTTTTATATTGGTCCATTCAGGATATTTACCTTCGACTTCAGCGTAATTAGACCGTTGATCTCCAATATCGTTCAAATTAGAACACTTGTCATTGATCTCGATCCATTGCAACTTTTGATCTTCAATATCGATCCAATTAAACCACTGATCTTAAATATTAGCTTAATTCAAGCAATTCATTTCCAATTTCTACCAATGACTGATTTGTATCATCCACCCTGCGTGGTCTACCTTTGACCGTCAATCTGTACTAAAGAAATAATCTTGCTATTTACACGTTACCGTGGATTATTTCATGCATATGGACTGACTGATAAACGAAATACCAATTGGAGCCTACATGATGAATGGCTCAGATCTCATGCAGACGGCACACAATTGTCTTGTTGAAAAGGTCATTGTTTCCAATTCAAAAGAAATAGACCAAGCATATATGCATTTGCTTAGCTTTGGTTAATTTTCTTTTGTTGACTAAATTAATGCTTAGCCTGGTCGTGTGATTAGGTAAATCTCATGAACGGGCACATCAGGAACCCATTCCGACCATATCACCACTCTTCAAAGCATGACCAAGTTTAGTATATTTCATGCCACTCATCTGATTTGGAGTAGTTAGCATCAAGGAAATCAAGAATTAATAAACAAATGATGATATTTTCTGCACGTAACCGAGCCAATTCCTTCTTTTACATTGGACTGAAGAGGAAGAAGTCTTGGATTTCAAATAATAATAAAAATAATAAGACCATTTCAATGACAAACATTTCAGTAACCCCATCATAAATACTAACCTAATCCTCTTACATAACCCACAGCCAAAAACATTTCTCATTATAACATTTAGAGTTTCCTAGCATACATACATACACAATTCTAGACAGATTTTCAAGATGTCTACCGGCTTTATTCTTTTAGCATTCATTGCATTTAGTTTCTCCTTTACCTCCGCATCCGATCCCAGCCCTTTACAGGATTTTTGTGTCGCTGTGCGCAACAGCCCAGGTATTTTCACTCCGTTGAAAAAAAAATATCAAGTAACTGCATCATTGCTGCAAATAATATTACATGTAAATGCAATCCACCCCATTGGTGAAAGGATTCACATAATGAATGGGATACAACACCTACCTCATTGTCTGTTATTTTATATTTATATTGTTTTAATAATTCTTGAAATTAAGAATATGCTACTTACAACTCTTTTGTGTTATATGATGGCAGTGTTGGTGAATGGATTTGTGTGCAAGGAGCCAAAGCAAGTTCAGGCTGATGATTTCTTCTTCACGGGACTTGACAAACCAGGCAACACAAATAACAAGGTTGGGTCCAATGTGACCCAAGTAAACGTAGCCCAGATAGCAGGACTCAACACCCTCGGAGTCTCTTTGGTTCGGATAGACTATGCACCCTATGGTCTCAATGCACCCCACACGCACCCAAGGGCGACTGAAATCTTAACAGTCTTGGAGGGCACACTTTACGTCGGATTCGTCACTTCCAACCCTGACAATCGCCTCATAACAAAGATCCTTCAGAAGGGTGATGTGTTTGTCTTCCCAATAAACTTGATTCACTTCCAGTTTAACATCGGCCACACCAATGCCATAGCGATTGCAGGACTGAGCAGCCAGAACCCGGGAACCATCACCATTGCGAACGCTGTGTTCGGATCAAATCCACCCATCTCAGATGATGTTCTTGCCAAGGCATTCCAAGTTGATAAGAAAATAATTGATTATCTGCAATCTCAGTTTGGAATGAAAAACTAGAGCATGCCCTCTTACAGTAAACTCCCTCAGCAATATGTGGCATATCCACAAGTAGTTTCATTACTAATGTAGTTGCTTGAATAAAATGCGAGTGCAACACATTTTTTTGTTTTGTTTTTCATTTTCTTTCTTTCTTTCTTTCTTTCTTTTGATTTCTTTATTTATTAGTTTTTGTTTAATGGTATCTAATGGATTTTAGCATGTTTGGAAAATCTCTCTCTCTCTGCACATTCGTAAAAAAACTAGAAACTAAGAACCTACCAAAGTGACTGTAGAGATGGTGATCTAGGTAATTGATGCTGAATCAATGGTGAGATCAACCCATACTTGTAATGTTGCATGCATGATGAAAGATTAACGTTCAGGTTTGTGGTACACTTCTCACCACAATGACAAGAGGATCGGAATAGCCATATGAAAAACATCCCCCAGAATGATCCAATGCAATGGAAGCCCGTAAAATCAAGAAGAACATTAATTAATTCAAAATCGAGGCTGAATTTTCTCTGAACCATGAAGAGTGATGATGATATCTAGACCATCATTGCTGATTGTCCAAATCAAATTAAGAACACCTAATGCATTGGTTCGACTATCAAAATTAATCCAATGGACAAGACCGAAGAGAGGTCCATGTTCTTAGGATAAATCTTGAGATCTGAATTGTTCTTGCAAACTATCCCGGCCATCAAAACTCCTGAAGGACAGGTGACGGGGGAATGCGTTAGCATGTCCAGGAAATGCACGCAGACATGGACGGATGTTCGTTCCAACATCCCACTTTGAAGTTGCTTTTCTATGCTTTCCACGGCAATTTTCGAGATATATTTGCTACCTTATACAGCTCATGTGGACACTTATCCAAGGATGATTTCGTAGGTCACGTGGGCCTCAAAGAGCTGTGAGGCGAGATTTTCAAACCCTTATGTGGCCCCCGAGATGTCCGTGAAAAATCCAGTCCATCCATTAGTTTTGTTAGCTGATGTTATGATAAGAGCTCTAAAATGAATCAGATCAAATACTCAAGTGAGCCGCACCACAAGAAACAATTGGAATTGAACTACCACCATTGAAGTATTATTGGCCCCCACAAAAGTTTTGGATGAGGCTGATATTTGTATTTTCACTTCATCCCGGTGGGAATCACCTTATAAACGGGTTAGATGGCATGTAAACATCATGGTAAGTCCCAAGAAGAATGCAATAGTGGGCATTTCCATTAAGTTGTGTGTATTAGAAAAACGCTCACATGCGCTCCTCTTTTCAGTGAGAACTTGTGGGCACATGTTTAAGTGAGAACTTGTGGCACCTTTGTACACGTGATGTGGTCACAAAATCCAAATAGTGCTGGGGGATCGCGGAAGCACACAAAGATGAATCAAGCAAAGTATTCCAATCGCAACAACCAAGTCCAATCACAAAGAAATCAAATTTAACGCGAAAAAACCCTTTTGAGAAAAAACCATGGCATAAAGCGACAGTGATGCACTATGAAATCAGAAATTATAAGAGATAGAGAGAATACCCGATTCGAACAAGCCTCGAATCTCCCCTTACAAGCTCTTGAAACCCTTAGGAACGAATTAGAAAGCTTTGAGATACACCCTAATCCCGATTACACCCATATAATATAGCATATAGGAGAATCACACTCAAAATAGGAAACAAATCCTGCAAATATGCAACTTTGTGTAACTCTGCGCGATCATTTGATGGCACCTTTGATGGGACTTCGATGGCATCGACAAACTATCGATGTCAACGAACCCACTATGATGGCATCGAACTAAACACCAAAATGTTTCAGTGACTAAACATGAAAATCCTAGATTTTACCGATGGCATCAAGCAGGCCACAACCTTCGATGACATCAAGCAGGGCACTTCATGTGTCTCCCAACCAATAGGATAAATTCCAGATTTTCTCGATGGCATCGAACAACCTTCGATGACATCGAGCAGGGCACTACATGTGTCTCGCAACCAACAAGATAAATTCCAGATTTTCTCGATGGCATCGACCAGGATTTTGATGACATCGAAGTTTGCTCGATGGCATCGAAACTGTCATCGACAGACTTGTTAATTTACATATTTAAGACATCAATCAACAATCTTCACCATGTCTTCAATCGTCATTCTTCATAGCTCTTTTTTTCCTTTTCTTTAATTTCATATTACATCATAGCTCCACCGTCACTTCTCATGCACACTCCATCTTTCTTTACGACTTCACCAACCCCAGAGAAGTTGTATAAAACATGAACTTCTCTATGGGAACCACTTTAGTGAGCATGTCCGCTGGATTCATGCTCGTGTGAATCTTTTCCAGAGTCACCTATCCTTCCTCAAGCACATGTCGGATGAAATAGCAACGAACATCAATGTGTTTAGTACGTGAGTGATAAATATAGTTTTAGCTAAATTTATAACACTTTCACTGTCATAATTAACCAGCTCAGCCTCTTGCTGAAGTCCTAACTGATTTATCATCCCTCTCAACTAAACATCTTCTTTGAATATCTTGGTCACCGTCATATACTCAGCTTTGGTTGTGGAAAGAGCCACCACAGACTAAAGCTTTGACATCCAACTGACTGCTCTACCCGATAGCACAAACGAGTAACCTGAAGTTGACTTTCTAAAATCCACACTGCCTGCGTAATCTGAATCCACATATCGAACTAACTTAGCTAATGTTTTCTCAAAAGATAAAAAGTAGTCGTGTGTACCTCGAATGTATCGAAGTAGCCATTTCACCACTTCCTAGTGTTACTTTCTGGGGTTAGACATATATCTACTAACAACACAAATTGCCTGTGAAATGTTCAGTCTCATACAGACCGTAGTATACATCAAACTGCTAACCACATTCGAACAAGGCACATAAGACATACCCTGCTTTTCTTCATCTATTTTAGGGCATTGTTCTGAAGATAGCTTAAAGTGAGTCGCATGCAAAATGCTAATCGGCTTTGCCTGTCTATCCCATACTTGATCAACACCTTCTCAAGGTATTCTTCATGAGATAACCAAAGACTGCTCCTCTTCTTGTTTCTATGTATATCAATGCCGAGAACCCTCCTTGTAGCCCTCAGATCTTCATCTCGAATGTCCTTGATAATTGAGTCTTCAGTAAATCGATTTCAGACATGCTATGACTAGCGATCACCATGTCATCAACATATAACACTAGGATGATGAGTTTGCCATCACTCGGTGTCTTGTAATAGACACAGTGATCGTACTCACTCATGGTAAACTTTTAATTGAACATGAAAGAATTAAACTTTTTATACCATTGCCTAGGCGGCTGTTTCATGTCGTACAATGACCTCTTTAACTTGTAAACCTTGTTCTCTGCTCCTTATATTTCGTAACCTTCTGGTTGCTTCATGTAGATTTGTTCTTCAAATTTTCCATGCAAGAATGCAATCTTCACATCCATTTGCTCTAGCTCGAGATCGTATTGGGCAACCAGCACCAACATAAATATGATAAATACTTGCTTCACAACTGGCGTGAATATCTTAGTAAATTCGACACCTTCCATCTAAGCATCTCTTCGCTATCAGCATTGCCTTGTACCTATCATGTTTCTTCTTGAAGATCCACTTACACTCAATCATTTATCGGCTGACGGGAAGCTCCACCAACTCTCACGTCTCGTTCTCGTATAATAAATTTATCTCATCGTCCATCGTTGCTTTCCACCTTTCTACATCTGACTCATCAAGAGCCTCCTGAAGAGTAGACGGATCCCCCTCATTTGTAATGATGGCATATGTGGTATTTGAGTCATCCCTGTATTTTACTAGTAACTTACGATCCTGCGGTGGATTCCTTCTCACAGGTGGCTACTTCACCTGCACCTGTACCTCTGTCTTTATTTCTGTCTCAGCCTGAGTTTCATCTCTGTCCAACTGAACGTCCACCACCAAAATTTTCGGTTCCTCTTGCTCATCCTTATGAAATAAGGATCCTTCATCGAATTTGACATCACGACTAAGGATTATTTTCTGTGTGACCGGGTCATACAACTTGTATCCCTTCGCACCACCACTATATCAGACAAACATGTATTTCTTAACTATTTAGTGTAGCTTATCTACTCAACTGATGGTACATGAGAGTAAGCTTCACAACCAAATACACATAGACCCGAGTAGTCTACTTGCCGACCACTCTATACTTCTTCTGAAATTTTACAACAAATGGCTGTAGAAGGAGACCGATTTACCAAGTAACAAGCCGTATTAATGGCCTCAGTTCATAATTACCCAACCCAGCATTACTAATCATGAATCGGGCTCTCTTCAAAGAGTCTGATTTATTCGCTCAACCACACAGTTCTGTTTAGGTGTGTAGTACATTGTGTTATGCCTCACGATCCCTTTATCGTTATAATATTGATTAAATTCACCTGAAGTAAATTCTCCACCATTATCTATCCTTAGAACCTTCACTTTTTGCCCTGACTGTTTTTTCACCATTTCCTTCCAATGCTTAAAGTTGGTGAAAACATTTGATTTATTTTTCATGAAATAAATCTACACTTTCTTGTAGTAGTCGTTAATGAATGTGACAAACCAAGACGACCTTCCGTCGGAAACCAGGGGCAACATCCCCTATACATCAGAATGCACATATAATCAACAACACCCTTACATGCTTTCTAGATTTAAAATATAACCTTCAATGTTTACCATATATACAATACTTACAGTCAAATAGTACCTTCATACCCCACTCGCTCATGTAATCCAAACATATATGCTACATACGTACAGACGTGGAATCTGTTACAGACATTGTAGCTTCACTTAATGATGTGCTCATGATCAACTTGTAAAGGTTCCCGCTCCTTTGTGCCTTCATAATAATGAATGCCCCTTTAAAACTTTAAGGACATGATCATAGTTGGCGAATTTGCACCTGAGTGCCTTGAGTGCTCCTAGAGATATCAAGCTCCTATTCATATCAAGAACATGTCTTACCTTAATCAAGGTATGCTCCATGCCATCAAACATCTTAATGCACATCGATCCAATACCCACCACATTATAGGCATTGTCATTACCCATAAATACCTGGCCACCATTGCACCCTTGTAACTGGTAAACCAACTCCAATGAGGAGTCATGTGTAACATCCTGAATTTTCGTGGCCCGAATATATACTCGTGCCCGAGAATTTCGAGTGTTAATAATGTAAAAATTGGATACTTCAAAATCGCACCTTGTTTTTTCTTTCATTTATATCACATTCAGTTATATTCACGAGAGTAAAATTAACTGTATTTATTATTCCATTAGATTAAAAGAATTCAACAGATTATCAAATACCTTCTCAATGAGAGTTTATTACATTATCAAAGTTTATAGCGAAAATAAATAAAACTAAACATAAAGCTCTATTTATTTATTCAGAATAATCTTCCGCGGGGAGATTATCATCAGTGTCTTCAATCTGCACATCACTTGTATCATCTGTATGGTTGGAGAGGGTCAATGCCCTACTCATAGTAATAGTTATTCTTTAAGATTAACAATAATTCAAGAGATTAATAAGAATAATGTAAGAGTTCTGATACATCTCGTACTTCACCACTACGAGTGATATCAGTATGCGCAACCAATATATATATATATATATGTGTGTGTGTGTATATATATATATATATATATAAATGCATGTCTAATAAAGTGTGTGTGGCTCATCATATGTAGTGATCATTACAATGTGGAATATAATTCATAGAAAACCTGGTTTGCCCCGCATTCTCACATTACGTAGATTACGTGAATACCTTGAGACGGCATAACACATGAATCAGATGAATTACATGACACGATTTGTTCATGGAGTGACTATTTATGACATCTAATTCTAAAAGTGATGTAACACGCATTACGAATTACTTACATCAATTTGTGCACCACTACCCAAAATTCATGGAATTACGTGTCGACCAAGAGGGTCACTATTCAGAGCGCATTACGTCCATGATAAAATATTTGAATCACTAGTTGTGAGACCTCTAATGCATCACTTGCACCAAAGGGAAAATAAATTGAACCACGAGAGTTTTGGAATGCTAAGACACATGCCTAAGCCATAAAGTGAGGTAACACAAGGCTAACCTAGTAAAGGAGAAAAGTAGCATTTAACATTCTCAATAAAAGAAGAGAGTAGTAAATAGGCTAACTCAACAAGAATAAGGGGAGAAGAGCAAAATGCCAACTTAATATAGAGTGAAAGCACGTGTCGCTCTCAAAATTGGCAAAGGGCAAGGCTTGTATCCATCACCCCACATAAATTAATAAAAATCATGCATAATTAAGATTATTCCTTAACCATAATTCTCAAAAGGATAAATAATTGTTAATGGTAAATCAATTAATTGCATAGAGAATCATAGTAACATGAAGGTATGCAGAACAAGATAAATCATATCAACTTAAATTAGTGTAAGTTTAAAGGAATCTCTCACCTTATCTTTAGATCTAAATCCTAGGTAGATATCCATGTAGGAAAGCTTTTATATGAATCACGACATCGCTTGAGCAAGAGGGAGACACGACACATGTGGAGAAGGAAGAGAATGATGGCGTCTAGGCTTTCTCTTCCTCTCTTTCTCTCTCTTTCTCTGTTTCTCTTTCTCTCTTCCTTGGGTGTTGGGGGATTGGGCGTGTGAGTGAAGAGGAGGATGCATACCCCCTTTATAAAAGGAGTGCGTGTGAGAGGGGGTGTGTTTCACATCCCACTTGTATTGGGTTTCACCAATTTGACCTTTTCTAGCCATTTTTCTTTAAATCTAATTCATCTAGTGTGTCGGGGTCGTCGAATAGGGCCGGAGGTATATGATTTTCTTGGTGATTTGAAGTTTAGATTGACCTATCTTGAAAATTCTCCTAACGGGTGCAAAAACAAACTTGTTCTCAATTGACGGTCCACACTTAATGATCATGGCGTAATTTTGAGAGAAATGTGTTATCAGGATAGGCAAAAGGTTGGACAAAATTTGGTAGTTGATCGACGGTGGACAAAGTCTAAATCTAAAATTTCACCCTTTGTACTAAATAGAATGAATTGGCTTCAACATTCAGCGGTGTAGGATCATAGATCGGGGTTTAAATTTTGTATAACCTCATAGTCATATTAGACCAAAGTGTGGTCTAAATTTGAGTTGCGATGGACGACAGGAAGTTGTTAAATCGAAAGATCCATATTTATAAGGAGCTGGTAAGCCTCGAAAGGATAACATTGCACCTAAGGAAAAACATACCAAAGTGGGGTCTTCATATTTCACACTTGCTTCATATTATGTGCAATTTAAGTCGTTCATCTGAAGAGAAATATACTACTACGACTACCCACGAGGTTTCTTCACTCGATAGACACCAAAATCAACGGTTAAGGGACTGATTTGTCAATTGAGTCACTTTTACAATATTCTAAGGGCTGAAATTTAGCATGTGTAGTTAATTTATGATACATAGGCATGGTATAAAATTTTACATCAAACGGATCGTGAGAACCACATGATCTAGAATTCAGAGTCCAGGTCAATGACATTTTTGTAATTATTACTCATATGAGAGTTTAGCAAAATCTAATGGTTCTATATGGTTTTAGGTATGTTTCTAAGTAATTCTTATAAAAGAACTTATATTTAAAACATTATGAATAAAGAATTATTCACCAAATTAATTAAGGGAATGTACATATATCAACCAACATAATGGATGGTTAGATGACATGTTAAAAATAGAAAAACTTGATGGTTAGTACTCTGATCATGTATGTAAGTGGGTGTATGGTCAATTTTATAAACGGATGATCACAAGTATACCGTTAGATTCAAGTAACTTGTTCACATGTATTAGTTTCTCAGATTGTAGTTTCGATGGTGGGTTAAGCATATTCATAGGTGGTGAAGAAGATGAACGGATCAGAATTTCAATTCGATGTGTATGAGCAGATGCAAATATCAAGTAGTTAGTTTACTATAATCGGGTGGTCGAAACTCAAAATGGACGATCAAATATCTTTACCTATTAGTGGATAGTTGGCTGAACGGTTGGTTATAATGGATAAGTGGGAATACTTGGACATATAATGATCTTGTCTTAAAATCAATGGTTAGATACGACTTGATCTATGGATGAAGATCATTCCCAATAGTCAGATTCATGATGGAGAACAGGCGTAAGGTTAGGATAGTTAAATGGGTATTGTACGCATGTATATACTAAGTTAGATTTTATATGGTAACACTCGAGAACATTCAAACTCAGGTATTTAAAAGTTGAGGATGTTACATCATGTAATATGATGCCCCAGTATCCAAAATCCACTCGTCCTTACAATCATCGTATAAGTGTTCGACCATAGATACTGACAACATGTCACTTGTGATTGTACCTTCATCAGATTCGGCAGTGTTGGCTTCCTTGGAAGAAGCCTTTAAATTTTCAACGTTGAAATCGAGTAGATAGTATGAGTGCCTGAGTGCCAAATACTAGTAGGTTACGTCTCCCACTGTGTCGTGGTTGGTTGAAAAGGGTGTGACTTTATCCACCCGAGGGTAGAGGGTTGTAAGATAGGTTGAGTCTGACCAGCTCGTAAATGGGTCCACTATCGGCGAGCCGGGTGGGCATTGGCATACCACTGATGAGGTGGATAGTGAGGTATTTTACACTAACTTGGTCGTGTGCATCACAGACGACAGCCAGTGTCGGAGAGTACTAGACCCTGACAATGTTTCCAGCAACGAACTGTTCTGATATGTGGACTATTTGAGGATCAGTATGTTTGCAGTGCATATCTAGCATATGACATTCGGCCACGTAGGCCTTGTATTGCATAACATTGGTATGCCTAACACCATTTATTGACTTGCCAGTTTATCCCTCCATCATTTCCACTTACTTTGACATTTGTATGCTTGACACACGCATTATGCACATATCCATGTACTCTCTAAGCTTTGTAGTAAGCTTAGGCATGTTCTTTACATGCAGGTTATGTTAGACCATATCAGCATTGGGGCAGGAGCATGTTCCTGATCTTTTAGAGTTTTATTATATCATGTATTTCACTTGTGGTTATGCTCCTTTATAATAATAAAAATCACCCTAAAAATCTTCCTTGTACGATCCCAGGATCAAAACCTGATGTATGAGAGTTGGGAGTCGGGAATGGGGTACTACGAAGGCTGTCGGTACCGGATTCGGTGGTTAAAAATTTTGTGAGCCTGGTTCCCGAGTATGGGGCGTGACAAATGTGTTTAGTTAAAGGGGAAGCCATACTGGTGATAGGTGAGGTTCACGAAGGGTTGTGTGGAGATCATCAAGCTAGGAGGAAAATGAGGCCCACATTTAGGTGTTATAGATATTCTGGCTAATAATGATGGTTGATTGCATTCAATATGCTAAAGGTGTGAAGCATGCTGGAAAACGGGCTGATACAACACATGCATGTAGCCGAGATTCATCCGATTATCAAGACATGGCCTTTTTGAGGATGAGAAATCGATTTGATATGCCAAATTCATCCACCTTCATTGAGTACGGTTTCTTTCATCACTGTGTCTACTGATTATTTCACCAAGTGGGTGGAGGCAAAACCCATGAAAGGAGTTAGCCACAAGACTACATTATGCATAGGAAAATGGTTAGGCCAAGGCTAGTAACAAAGTAGTAAAGAACATATTGAGGAAGATGATCGAAATTTTTTTTTGTAAATGGCATACAAAGCTGTTTGAGGCACTTTGGACATACAAGAATTCACCCCGCACTAGACCAGAATGAGTTTGTTCACATTAACATATGGACACGATGTAGTGATACCCCTGGAGGTCACTGTGTCATCGTTAAAGGTCACTTATCAAGCTGGGTTGACCCCTCCCGAGTTCACAGAAACCATGCTGGTTGAGCTCGAAAGGTTAGATGAGACTCGCATGAAAGCCTTAGACCCTTAGACTAAGCTGTCTTACTATCCTTGAACTCCTTAAGTGCAGATTCTCTAGCCTCCTCGCCCTACTTCTTCTTACCCCTTCGAGATTGTTTCCCAACTACAACAACCTTACTTCAGCTTCCTTGTGGGTGATGCTCTTTTGTGATCGAGCCTGGTAATGGTCGATCTGAGATTCGATAAAGGCCATGAGCTCTCAAGAGTCAGGTTAATCCCTCTCGGGATAAAGACTTTCAGTCTCATTGAGGTCATTGGCCAGCTCATTACATTGGACCTGGAGCATTCACAACATTGCCTTATTGAAAAATGGCGTTGACGATTCCAGTGCAGGCAATAGTTCCAAGCCATTTCATAGCAGGTGGAAAGGGTTTTAGACTTTGCATGAATGGTAGATTGTTCCCTCATCAGGTCAGCATACTTTTGGATCTCCAAGCCTACTTTGAAGTAAATGTCCCTAAGATGCTGCAGTTTGGTCAGAACCTCTATAAGTTCTGAGGTTGGTCAGTCTGAGCTACCTCTGTACCATCCCTGACAAAAGGAAAAACATCATGGAGGATGGTAGATTGAGAGAAACTTAATTTATGTGGCAAGAATCTCATTTAGAAAGGCTAAGGATTATGAATAGAAGAAGACATGAGGGGCTAGAGTCTGTAGACAAGAGTTCGGAGGCAGAAAGTAGTAGAGAAGCAGGATGCGGAAATAGGAGGGAATAATGCTTTTATAAGCGTCTCCTGAATCATTTAATGCCCATGTTCGATAGATGTGGTGTCAGTATAATATTATTAGAGTGTGCAGTGTCGGATCGATTCCTAAGAAGTTAAAACATGTCACCGTAAGAAATAATGAATCCTTGAAAAATGGTGTGCATGACGACCTATCTTCATATGCCCAATAAGCCAAGTATTTATAACCAAAAGAAAGAGGGAAATACTAAGTGTTGACGACAGTCAAGCTTAAATGTGGCATCATATTGGCCAATTTCATTGAGCAAAAAAATCATCAATAACCCAATTAATGACAACATCCCTTTGCATGGAGTCAGCCAATAAGGTAATTTTCAATAAAAGGAGTGATCTTGATCCTTTTTTACATCCATTCAATGGTGCACACATAGCCGGAAGATGCTCATCGGCCACATATCCTAGATCAGATATGATTGAACACAATGATAATATCACTATCTGGTATTTTTGTTCTGAAATGCAGAATGTCGATATCACAATGGCAATAATATTATTCCATATTGGGAATGATAAGGCCGAATGAGTAACAGTACGTGTGTGATTCGCAGAACATGAAAAGAAAGCGATTTTATTGAAGAAAAAGGTGGGCCACTAGCTAGACGAGTTACCTACAAAAAAAAAAAAGAAACAACCACCAGCCAAGAGAAGCTGCTCAGGCAATTCTACATCGATCGCCTCGAACTTGCAGATGATGCGCATCTTATCGGCCTCAAGGGAATCCTTCTGGCTCTTCCAGTGAAACCCCTTAGTCATGAAGATGTTCACGAAGTGCAAGAGTTGATCAACACGACTGTTGATCGAAGAAACTTTTCCCTCGATCTGTGTCCCTCTTGCTAACAAGGCTCACATGTGTCAGAGCCTGGTAGTCGGCAATCTACAAGTCCAGGAAGCAAAGGAGATCCTTTGGAATGGCAGGATCCTTCACAACGTAGGCACGCTCTTTCTCCTTGATATCGTCCATGAGTTTAGTGTATTGAGCTTGGAGTACCCGTAGCACGGTCCTGTGTACCCTATTCTAGCGAAGGCATTCGTTCTATGCTTTCCCATAATCTTTGCCAAGAGAATTAGATTCTTCATGGGCAGAGGCTTGTTGTCTTAGATATTCAAAAACCCTTTGTATTTTAAACTCAAGATGGAAGTAACCCTTCGTAGTTTAAACTCGAGATGGAAGTATCTCTCTTCGAGGTGATGGAGTTTCCTCAAGACATCTAAGATTTCTCCCAGAGGTTTGTCAGTAGTGGCAGCCTCAAAGGCAATGCTGATGAAGAAAGTATTGTCGAACAAAGGGAAGATTGGCCATAATTTGTAAGGTCGAGATTAAAAAAAAGTCTCCTTTAAATGGGCCTTGACTTGATTAAGGAGAGGAGGATTGGTTGGAGGCCATGTTCGCAAATCAAGGGTGTAGAAGTTCAAGGAGGAAGTGTGTGGGTTTTAGTGAGCTGAAATATGGGATTGAACGTTGTTAAACCCTTCTTTAGGTGCACTAATCATTGGCAATTGCAATAGTTTATTAAACCCTTATTAAGGTGTACTACATAAAAATGGTGTTCTATAGGGCCCACCACGATGTGTGTGTTTCATCTAAGCCTTCCATCCATTTTAAAAACTCATTTTAGTTCATGAGCCCAAAAAAGGAGGTAGATCGAAGGCCCAAGTGGACCACACTGTAGGAAACAATGGAGATTAAGTGTGTACCCTCGATTTGTGGTGTGGTCCTTTTGGGCCTTTGATCTGCCTCCTTTTTAAGATTATGCCCTAAATGTAGCTGTGAAAATGAATGGACGGTGTGGATAAGAAAATACATCATGGTGGGCCCCACATAGCCCCGACAGGATCGTCCGTCTCTACCCCCGTCTTGGTGGGGGTACTTAATCTGCACTCACAAAAAAGAGCTCGTGAGGTTTTTTCATTCTCATGGGCTCTTCCCTCCTAGGATCGAAATCAACAAAACTCCTCCTAAAAAGAAACGTCAGACCAAATCCGCCATCATCATCCACCACTCCCTCAGGTCCCGCGGCATCCCACCTGATGCCTCCACTCAAACGGACTTGAAGATGATCTCGCCACCTTCCTTTAAAAACCCACCAACTCATCTTCTCATCCCAACCCTTCGATCTAAAAAATGGGCTCACTCCGTATGCAACAACTGTGCAATGACCATGTGTCCCCTGACCACTAGCTTATTGATATGATCATGGACATGTCAGAAAACGTGTGTTATCTCGCTCAAAGAAGAGGGTATATGTTGAGTTCCTTGATTTGGGGACATTAGTTTTAAACTAGACAACATCGCATGGCTGGTGTCCAAATGGATATCCAGTGTGGGGTTCTTTCCATCTAAGGAACAGACAATGGTAGTTGTCGGGGACAAGCTTGGGAATGTTGGGTTTTAGGATGTGGATTGTGAGGAACGGAGAGGAGGTGGGATTATCTCTATAGTCCGCATTCGACTCTTGTTTCAGGAATTTCAATTTAATTAATGCTGCCAAAAATATGTGATCTAGTATTTTGAATTTTTGACATTTTGTTGATTTTATTCCTATTCTATTGATGAAAAGATGTTTCAATGAAATTCATGTTTACGACGAAGAGGTGCTATATGACAACCTGATCGAGGCGAACTGAAGATTAGAGTGGCTGATTAGGATGGTGGTGAAGGGAAGATGCGGTGCAGGTTGAATTTCATGTTATTCTAAGTGTTTGACAAAATTCCTCTACTAGACACTGTGTTTCTCAGACTTTGTGAATGGCAATGTAATTGTAAATGAGTCTAATATGTTCCTTTTCTTGATTTTCTTCTCTATTGTCGCATAAATTTCCCACTAGTCTAATGCAGTCATGGTCAGAAAATGTTGAAGCATTGGGTCCAGTGCGATGTATATACTTAATGTAATGTGAGTCATGACCATGCTTCAAAGAGACTCAAGAGTGACAAGTATGTCTTCTTCCCAGTTCTTGCTGAAGGATGTGTTTAGTTGCACCAAATACTAGGAATTTTCATGGTATTTCATATTCTAATTATGTACCAATAGTGGGTGCAACCCAACACATCTAAAAGCATTCTGTTTCGTAGTATTGTTGATCATATGAAATGAGAAAGAGTGGTTGGTGATCAATAGAGTTGGATAAAATGGGGAGTACAAGCTTTGACTGAATCATTATAAGATAGGAATGATACTCTGTTACAACTTAGAAGGCATGTGACATAACTTCTTCATGGTCCAGATTTCTCAGCTGACACACCTCATTTTAGATTAGAGATAGCCTAACAAATTTCTCCACTAATGGTAATTTCTCCTACAGATGGATGGTTAAAATAACCAAAAAATTCAATAGGCATAGGTCCCAAAATTAGATGGTTAGGATTGATCCTTCAAGAATTTTGGGCTATGGTCTATGTAGTAGGATGGTTAACATAGGATGAAGAGTTCAGATGACACAAACATTGTCTCAGTGGGCCAAATAACAGTGATTTTAAAAGGTCTCATAAGAGGCTCCGATAGCATCATTCTTCAAACTGAACCACAACTAAAGGGTCAAATATAACTACAACATCATAATATGCTGCAACACATCCAAATTTCATTGGTCATAGATCTTCCTAATCTTACTAAGAGTAGAAATAGATCAAATCTCGGGAATGGGTTGACATAATTGGTTTTTATTGAGTCTCTCCCAAGCTTGGGCCTACGACTATTTGAGCATATCCGTAAGACCCGTATCCTTGACTATACTATTCCGTAGGCTTCCGCGGTCATCCCGGTCGAATTTCGGCAACCCTCTACGTATATCCGACGTTTGCGCGTAATCCTAAGCCAAGTCCTGCATGCTGAGGTTGGCTGGACCCGAAACTTGTACCTTAGTGACCGCATCGTCACCGCGGTTCTAACACTGCGACTCACGTACCGATCCGATACTCGAGCCTGAAGATATGGGTCTGCGTTCATTCTGAAGAAACGCCGCGCATTGCAAATTTCAAGGGAATCTCTACAACATGTCACATCCATCAAGTCAAGTACATTACCCATACCCCATGTCACCTCACCCTATCCTAAGTACAAATGACCACTCCCTCTTTTCCCATAAGTCAAACTCTCTCTCTCCCTACTCATCACTCTTTTACCAAAATTCAAACAAGCCCATACCATTCATATCCTTTTCTTACAACACCCATTCCACCCACTCATTTTCATCCCATCCCTCACTCTCTCTCTCTCTCTCTCTCTCTCTCTCTCTCATTTCTCAAATCTCCCAAGCAACCCAAAAATTTCCAACGTCCAACACTCTCTCCCAAGCCAAGTGTGGTCCACCCTCTCATCTCTCATCCCCACCATCATGGCTTCATCATCCACCGTTAAATGTCAAGCCTAGGTGCATACAAGCCTAAGGGAGCATGAAGAAGGCCTAGAGGTGGGTGATCCTCCGTTAATTTTAATTTTGAAGGGCCCACTTGTTGTGGGACCCATTTGATGTATGTGTTATATTCATGAGGGGCCCATAGTGGTGGGGTCCCTCTATCACCATCTCTTTCTCTCTCTATCTATTTTGATGTAGTGGGCCCCACTAATTTGTATTTTATCAGCATCGTCCATCATGGATGGTGGGACTCCACCGTGAAGTGCATACCTAGGTCCATAGCTCAACTGGCAAACTGAGTGGAGTTATCTCGTTTCAACACCTGAGCTCTTAGCATCGATCCCTAGTGGGGGTGACTAACATGGAGTGTGTGTACTGACGTCACCAAGCTGGTGAATGGGGACCCCACCACATGATGCATGTGTTGCATCAAACCGTCCATGCATGTGAGGCCCACCATCAGCCGTCCGTCCAGCGTCCAGAGACGTTGGACGTGAACTAGAACAAAAACATTAGCTTGATTCCAAACTTTTGGGTGGGCCACTCATGTAGGCCTCACCTTGATGTATGTATATAATCCACGCCGTCTATCTTATTTCTTAACTCGTTTTAGGCGTTGAGCTGAAGAATGGAGCCAATCTGAAACTCTGATAGGCCACACCATCTAAATATCACTTTTAATAGTGAGGAATTGATAGGGCCCACTGCGATGTTTCTATATGTCAAAACCTACCAATATCGGGCTTGTTAGACCCGTCTTGAGCTAAGGAACCCAGCCGATGGACTGGATTCCCTTGATGTGGGCCCCACCTATAAAAATCTCCAAAAAAAATAATTAACTAAAAAAAAAAGCAGACGCTGCTGCTGCTGTCAGCGTCTAGAGGACGCTGCAGCAAGCAGCGTCCGCAGCTTGGATTGGCATCGGGTCAGTGGGCCCCACCTCAGGCCCCACCATGATGTGAGTTGAACATCAACACTGTGCATTTTATGGGTCCCTTTTAAATAGTGGGTCCCTCTAAAAATCAGCCGTATAATGAACTCTGGTGACCCACACTACAAGGAAGTAGATTTTGGATAAATATAAAAATTGTTTTCTTCTTAATTCAAGTCTCTGTACCCTTACAGACTGATTGAATGGAAAATAGTCTTTACGGTGGGCCCCACGTGGGACCCACCTATGTGGGAACGGGCTGGCTAGTGTACCTTACACTAGTTATATAGCTGCTGTTTTGGTGCAGCAAGTTCTGTGGGTTTGACGCAGGATGTCCATCCTCCTTATTTAGACGTGTGGACCCCATACATGATATATGTGTCTTATGTGAACCGTCTGACCATTTGGACAAGAGGGGCCCGCTGATGTAAGTGTTCCAGTTCCACCATCCAGATGGAACGTTGGCCCACCATGATATGCGGCCCGACCTTGTTATATGTATTTCATCAATGCCATCCATATATTTTATATCCACGTTGTCCATCTTATATAAGGCCCATTGGTGCAGCCCACTTAATGCAGCCCATTTGATGTATGAGGCCCATTGTTGAGCCCACCCTGATGTAAGTATCTTATATCCACACCGTCGGTATTTGGACGGTGGTAAGTGCAGCACACCATGATGTATGCGTAATCCACCCCGTCCATCCATTCACCGGGACTGGTGGGCCACACGTGTGGACCCACCTTGGGATGGAAGCGGACCGACTGGTGTACTTTACATCAACTATATGGCTGATGTATTAACGCCAACAAGTTATGTGGGTCCCATCCGAACCATGGACACCACCTTGATGTATTCATTTCATCTACACTGTCCAGATAGTGTATGACGGTGCTAGACAATGTTTGGATGGTGCAGATTTACACGGACAATGTTTGGACAGTGCTGATCATCATTAGTGGGCCATGTGCCCATAGAATGATAGTGTGCGATGATCCACATGTTACACCTACGACTATTGAAATGATTTTGGTGCGGCCCATGTAATGAGGCCCACCTTGATGTATTGGTGGCCATCCATGAGGCCCGCCTTGATTGTATGTATTTTGTATCAGCCGTCCATCTAACAGGTTATGTGGGGCGCACCATGATGCATTTATGATCCACACCGTCCAGCTATCAGGTGGACTACACAGTGGGAAAACAGTGGTGAATTGAATAGCTACCCTTGAAACCCCTTTTAGATCATAGAAGCTTTGGATCTGTATGAAATTTGTTTTATCTCTTATTAAGGTCTTTGTGACCTCATAATCAGATTGGGTGGGGAGTATACGGTGGGCCCTACCTTAATGTATTTATGGTCCATCCGTGGGGCCCACCCGGAAGTATTTGTGGCCTATCCATGAGGCCCACCTTGATGTATTTGTGGCCCATTCGTTATGGCCCACCTTGATGTAATGGTAGCCCATGTGATGCGGCCCGATGTTTTGTATATTGGAAGCCCATGTGATGGGGCCCACCTATCAGGTATTGAGGCCCATGGTTCTTGGCCCATTGTGATATACTTGAAGCCCATTTGGTACGACCTAATGTAATGTATTTATGATCGTTGGGATGTGGCCCGCTTTGATGTACATGAGGCCCATTGGCACGGCTTGATTTGATATAAATGAGGGCCACTCGATATATGAGGCCTAGTATTGAGGCCCGTGCAATGAGGCTCATATGATATATTGGAGGCCCAAGTGCAAGGCCCACCTGTTGTGTATTCGAGGCCCAATGTGATGTATGTTGGCCCATATGACGAGGCCAATGTGACGTAAATGAGGCCCATCATGATTGTAAGTGAGGCCATGAATCCACTATATATTTGGCCCTATGTAGGTCACTCCTTGGGAGCAATGTTGGTTAGATGTCCACATTGACGGGCAATGACGGTTAGATGTCCTCATTGTGACCTTCCCGTAGGCCTTATTAGGCCCATTCTCTTAGTGGGTTAACCCAAATAAGTGGGCCCCATTTACCATAGACGGATGGCTCCGTGCCATCAGATCTGATATAACCACGGTCGTGGGCCGATCTTTATATTATGGTTGATCAGCTGTCCATCTATGGACCCCACCTTGTTTATATGTTGATTGTAGGTGCCGATTATCGATGTTGATTATCGGTGCCGATTATCGAGGCTGATTGTTGAGGCCGATTCCAATTGCTGAGGCTCATTGTGATGTATTCGAGGCACATGGGACGTGGCCCATTGTAACATATTTCCGGCCCATATGATGATATCCGATTTGATGTATATTAGGCTCGTGTGAGTGGCCCATTGCGATGTATATTAGACCTGTGGGATGCGACCCACTTGATGTATATGTGGCCCATGAGTGAGGCCATGGTATTGTATATTTGGCCTTTGTGCGAGGTCATGGGTCTACTATATGTTAGGCTCTATGTGGATTATTCCTTGGGGGCAATGTTGGTTAAATGTCCACATTGTCGAGGCCGATGGTTAATGCCAGTTATTGATACCGATTATGAGTACATAGCATCATGTACATGCCCATACGCATCATCTGCATGTTTGTTATGAGATGTGGTTGATCATTAGATATGTCATTGAGCGTGTTGTTATGAGATTCCCCGATAGGCGGAGGTTATCTCACATGAGCGTACGGTATGCACAGGATTGATGCATGACTGGATTTATGACTCATGCATCTTGCATTATGATTACTGTACGCCTTAGCGACATCAGGGCCGTAGCCTCCATAGGCATATCGTGGATAGTCAGACGGGACACCGAAAATTTGTTCTACCATGCTGGTGTAAAAATCAATTAAGCCCATCCATCATGTAGAGCCAATTCAGACAAGTATAACATGGGCATGTGTGAGCATCTAGTTAGAACATCTTTTCTTGAATGTCTCATAATATCATGTAAAAGCAGGGGAAATAATTTATAATATGAGAGTAGGGAGCATTGCTAGGCTGAGTTTGACCAGCTCGTGAATGGGTCCGCTATCGACGTGCCGGATAGGTATTGGCAGACTATTGGCCAGGCGGATAGTGAGGTTTCTTACGCTCACTTGGACTGTGCGGCTGGGAGAGCAGCAGTGCCATTTGGAGTGTACTAAACCCCGGTGATGATCCCAGAGAGGAACCGTACTGATATGTAGACTTATTGAGTAGGAGTTGTATGCTCATACATTCATTTCATTCACTATCTACTCGGGCTAGTGGTGCGCAACTAATTGCCGTGTACCTTCGCATGGTCAGGATTTCGATTGGGCACACGACTAACCTGAGATCAGGAGTCTACCACATTGGGTTAAATTTAGGTATGTGACTGGTTTGGATAGAAGTCCTTTGTGATAGACCCCGTAGCCTGCGATACTATGTACTATCATCCCGACTTCACACTCCAGCATGGTCATTCCATTCGCACCGCATATTGCATTACCACCGTGGCATATGGCATTTTGGATTACCATATTTTTACATTTATGTGGTCTCGGTACGGCTGACGCTATTCGTGAACTCATCAAGAATTGCATATTGCATCGCATCATCGACATCTGATATTTAGCTCTTTATGACTCCTCATTTGCATAGCTGTCCGATATTGCGTATTCTGATATTGATTGACTCATGGAGTTGTCCGTATTTTCGCTTACTCTGTTATCATATGATTTATGATCTTGTCAGTATTTCTGTTTACTCTGATAATTCCTACTCTTGTCAGTATTTCTGCTTACTCTGATAATTCATGATCTTGTCCATATATCTGTTTATTCCGATATTGTACGATTTATGGATTACCAGTATTTTCGGTACCGTATGATGATGTCATTGTATTGAATACTTGACACTTATCTTGTGCACACACTTACACCACCCTCTAAGCTTTCTATAAGCTTATGCACGATAGATGCGTGCAGGAGATGTTAGGTTGCAGCATTGTTGAGCTTGGAGCGTGCAACGGTCTTCTGGAGCTTAATTTTTGATATATGTATTTTCCTTTCAGCATTGTATTCAAATGATTATATTAGTGGATATGTGATGATGATGCTGCCTTTATGATTTGGGTATACTTGTGGTTATGCTTATTACGAGATAAATGTATAAAAAAATCCTCCTTGTAGGATCCCAGGATCGGAATCTGGCGTATGGATGCTATGAGCTGAGAATGGGGTACTACGGAGGCTGGCGGCACCAGATCGGCGATCGGGATTCCTGTGAATCCGATCTGGTTTGGGGCGTGACAATATCTCACATTTAATGCATGTAGGACACAAAAGTTTTTGTCATATATTCTATATTTCTATTGCAATGTGTGGCCTTATCCAACATAAAAGAATTATTAATGGGAAATTCACATTGTAAGTTGTATCAACCCATACTTTAATGTTGCATACATGATGAAAGATCAACGGTTAGATTTGCAGTACCCAATAGGGAGTATTTGCTACAATGACAAGAGAATTGAAAGATTATCTCTTGTCATGCCCCAAACTCGAGATACGAGCTCATAAAATTTTTAGCCACCAAATCTGATGCTGACAGCCTTCGTAGTACCACATTCTCATCTTCCAGCTCTCATACGCTAGGTTCCGATCCTGGGATTCTACAAGGAGGAATTTTACGGTGAATTTATTTTGTAAAGGAGCATAAGTACAAGTGTACCCAAGTCACAAAACATCATCACCACATATCTACTAATATAAAGAGAAATATATGATATAACAAAACTCCAAAAGATCAGGCACATGCTCCTGCCTCAATGTTGCTACGATCTAGCACAACCTGCACGTAACGAACGTGCGTAAGCTTATTAAGAAGCTTAAAGAGTGTATGTGTGTGTACGCGTAATGCATGTGACAAACATACAAATGTTAGAGTAAGCGAACATGATGGAGGACTAAACTGGCCAGTCCATAAATGTTGTTAGCCATGCCATAGCTATTATGTGGCCAAATGCCATATGCTAAAGATGCGATGTAAAACATGGCAATACTCAACTAGTCCACATATCAGTATACTTCGTATCTAGAAACATCACCGGGGTCTAATACACTCCAACATTGGTTGCACTCATGGCGCACACGGCCAAGTGAGTAGAGAAGACCTCACTATCCGTTCTGTCAGTGGTATGTCAATGCCCACCCGGCACACTAATAGCGGACCCATTTACGAGCTGGTCAAACTCAACCTAGCTTAGAGCCCCCTACCCTCAGGAGGATAAGGTCACACCCATTTTCAACTGACCACGACACAGTGGGAGATGCGACCTACTGGTATTTGTCACTCGGGCGCTCATGTTATCCACTTAGTTTCAATGTTGAAGCATCCTACTAGTACCACAATGTCTGGTTACTTTCACCAATGGACATCCTAAGCCCCTAAGTGTTAGAATAGATATTTCTGGTATCCAATCCGGTCAACTATGATAAGCCTGTGGAGGCCACAACCCCGATGTCACTAGGGTGTAAAAGTGATCGTGACATATAGATACAAAATACATGAGTCATGCTATCCAAGTCATGCACCAAGTCATCAGTCCAGCGAGAAGCAGAATTTTCAGCCTTAATTCAGTCCAACGAAGCCAACTTCGGTCCAACTAAAATCGCACAGAATTGTCCAGCGAGAGAGTTGGATTTTCAGCTTTAATTCGGTCCGACCGAAGCATAAGTTTTTGCATAAATTTGAGGCGATTTTAAAGTCGGTCGAAGAAAATACAATAAATTTGGGTCTCTTAATTGTTTCTAAGCACAAATTAGGGTTAGAAGAGCGAAGCAAGGTGTTGGAGAACTTCAAAGAGTCCTTCCTTTTTCCCTAATATTCTTCTAGTTATCCACTCAGTTTTCAACTGACCACGAAATAGTGAGAGATGCGGCCTACTGGTATTTGACACTCAGGTGCTCATGTTATCCACTAAGTTTCAACGTTGAAGCATCCTACTGGTACCACAAGGGTTTAAGTACTTTCACTCATGGACATCCTAAGCCCCCAAGTGTTAAAACAGATATTTTTGGTATCCAATCTGACCATCCATAATAAGCCTGTGGAGGCCACAACCTCGATGTCATTATGGTGTAAAAGTGATCACGACATATAGATGCAAAATGCATGAGTCATACTATCTAAGTCATGCACAAAACCTAAGCACACTGCGTAATCATGTGAGACAACCCTATCTCATATGGGGTCCCCTAAGTTTCTCAAGCCGAAAGGCGTACGATATGATTAATCGTACGTCATCCACAACAGGCATACAAATGATGCATATGAGCATATAAATGAGCATGATATCAATTATACTAGACATGTTATCAGTGTGTCCGATCAGGTTAAATATACCAGCATGTTATCAAACATATCATGAGATAATTGGCCTTAATTGGCACATCATATATAGAAAATAGGAACCGAACGGAAGGCCCCACTACTAGAAATATAAAGGTCTATGTGGTGTGGCTCACATTAAACTAATATCGGCTCCTGATGTAGTGTATAAGGCATGTGTAAAATATTACACGAAGGCGGGATCCACTGGGAGTGACCTGGATGGACACCCACATGTACAACATACGTCCCACTAGGCTACCAGTCTATTGGCCCACTGATGATATCCCAAAACAATCAGATTATCAATGACATCTCTATAATTACTTTATTAGGATGATCTGCACCGTTTGAACATTTCTGACATAAATCGATGGTTAGTCACTGGGATGTGATCATTTGCTTATGGCCATCTGAGTCTTGGGATTTCATCATTTCAACCAAGGTATATGCTTTAATAGATTTAATATAACCATAGTGTTAACATTACACGCACCCACTAATTAGGGATTTAAATCGATTTAATTTCAAACCTTTACAAGTATATTATGCATATCACTTTAGGATTATAGGAATTTCGAATCCAGTATGCCAAACATAACCAAATTATAATGGATCTTGAATCTAGGGATTTTCAAGTCCAAGGAATCCCAAGTCCAAGAGGTTTCTACCCCCATAGTTCCTCGTGGTGTGGCTTACCTGAGATTTGGATTGGCCTCAACTTTATGCCCCTGCCCAACATAATCTGAAGAAAATGATAAACGGCGTAGATGGCACGTAAACATTAAGGTGGGTCCCACAAGTGGGGCCTAAGTGCTGCTAAAATGGGCAGCCCTCCCTGCCCAATGATTCCATTGGTGTAGTCCACCTAATATTAGGATCACCCTCATTTTTGGGCCTGTGGCCTAACATGATCTATTAAAATGGATGAATGGTGTGGATGAAACATATACATCATGGATGGTCCCACGAGTGGGCCCCACTTCCCGCCCGTGGTTGGGCGTCTGCTTGTCCATCGGGCACCGGTGGCATATTTTATATATATATATATATATATATATATATATATTGAAATTGTACTATGAGGTCGACCTCATGGGAACTTCCAATGAGGTCAATCTGTGTGGGCCCATCGTGATGTGTGTCGAACATCAAAACTATGCATTTGATGGGTTCCATTTAGGTTATGGGAAATCTTAAAAATCATTTGTATACAGCAATCAGGTGGGCCATACCATCTAAACCATGTAAAGACATGACTGAAACATATAAAATCACTTGGTGGGGTCCAACTGAGTTTTGGATGCGGCTGAAACTTGGTCTAACCCCTCATCCAAGTGGGACACACACAATGGATGGGCTGGATTTGTGAACTACATCTCGGTGGGCCCAATAAATGATTATGAATGTTTTAATGGGAGGATAACCCCTCTCAAATATTGTATGTGGTGTGGCCCACCCAAGTCATGGATTGACCATGGAATGGTGCATCCAACTGATGGGGCAGATGTTTGACACACATCAGGATGGGACCCACACAGCTCATAGTACCATTTCCCATATATATATATGTGTGTGTGTGTGTTGTTAGTTTTGGTCACACGATTAAATTGGGCCCCACTTGGATAATCTACTCTGTTCACCACGTAGGCCAGCTTGAGTGGGTTCAATGAGTTCTAATTTGGGCTGATTTAGACGAACATGGACTCCACAGTGGGCCTTAGAAGATTTCAATGGTAGGAGTTTGTTTCCTTCAGTGCGGCCCACTTGAGACTCGGATCTGTCTCATTTTTCGGCCCATGGCCTAAAATGATCCGGAGAAGTTGGTGGTTGGCTCAGATTAAATGTAACATCAATATAGGTCCCACTTGTGAGAGTCATGCTTGGCGAGGATGAGTTAACGGCCAGCTTGCAGGGCTACTCTTTGTATTATTATATATTATTATATATGTATATTTATTTTGTATACACTGTCAAGGTTGGCCCCATGTGAATGATCTACTCCGTCCACCGTCTTGGTCATCTCAAACGGAGCCCAACTTGGATGGTTTGGATGATCAGTGACCCCACTGCAGGCTTTGGAAGGTTTCATCTGTGAGACTTTATTTTGCTTAGTGCGGTTCACTCAAGACTCAGATCTGCCTAATTTTTTCGGCCCATGGCCTAAAATAATCTGGAGAAACTGGTGGACGATGTGGATTAAATATATACATCAAGGTGGAGCCACAGGTGGGACGCCCCCACCTCGCCATGGCTGACGTGAGGGGGTGCTCCCAACTCCTCATCCTCGCCTCTGGTGCGATCCACCTGATGGTTGGATCAGCTTGATTTTTAGGCTCCATGGCTAATATGAGCTGAGAAGCAAATGGGTAGTGTGGATCTATGAAATACATCACAGTGGGTCCCATGAGTGGGAACCCACTCTCCCAACTCTCCCATATAGATACGATGGGCTTACCAGCATGATAATCACGGTGTGGCCCACCTGAGAATTGGCTTGTCTTCAATTTTGGGTCCAACAGCCAAAATTAGATGGAAGTTCAGATGAACGGCGAAGATGGGACATAAGCATCATGGTGGAGCTCAAGAGTGGAGGCCCCAATCCCCTTTGTGTTAATGGAGTCTCGCGCTGAGAACATCCCAGCATCTGGAAACGTTTTTTTTTTTTTTTCTTTTTTTTTAAATTATAAAGAAAGGGCAAGTATGTGGGATCCACCTGAGAAATCTAGGCCGTCTACTGAGCCAACTCATGGTGTGCCCAAGAACTACTAACCAAGCCAAAATTTGTATCTTTACTTCTTCAATATATGTGTGATCTAATTAATCTAGGCCGTCTACTGAGCCAACTCAGCGGAATTCTCGGCCCTACACGATGGTCTTTCCATCTGTATCGACATGGGGCTCTGGCAGGTTCTTGTTGAATCGGACTCCAAACTTGTGGTGGAGCTGGTTAATGGCGTCTCACAGGGGGGCTGGAAATGGTCGCATTGGACTGCCCGTATCTCTAACATAACTAGCCTCGGTTCCTTCCGGTTATCCCACATCTTCAGAGAGGGCAATGGCCTAGCTGATGGCCTGGCCAAGGAGGGTTGTAGGACCCAATCTCATCGCTTGTATATGTCCCTTCAGAATCTTCCACATGAGATTAGGGGTAGGGTGATTCTAGATTCAGCGGGCATTGGTGCCATTAGGAAAATTCCCCATGTATAGTTCATCTTTTCTTGCTTATGATAGGTTGCCCATTGTCGGTTTTTGAGGATTCTTGGGCAACCCGAAGTTGTGTTTCATGGCCAAGATGGATCAGAAAAGGCCCGGTCGACGACAGAAGTGATTCGGACCATCGGACCTTAGATCGGGCGTATCTTGCAATCCGGAATGAGTTAGCTGACGTAAAATATATGATTTTGGGGTAGAACGAGCTACTTTAGCCAACCAACATGCTATGCCGGGTTGTGCCGCCCAGAATTGCGAAAAACCCCTTGATTGATGGTCGTTTCCCTGTTTTAATTTCGTTTTTACTATAAATAGTAAGTTTTAGTTTGATTATGATTTCTTTCCCATTGCTTGATACCCTTATTTAAAGGGTTGTGAACTCGATTTTAATCATTCATCAATCAATTTCGAATTTATTAGAATTTATTTCTATTTTCTGCTTTCTTTCCTCGTGGATTCGAGAAGTCTCTGTGAGGAGTCCAGAGAAGTTCCGTGGATTCGGAATAGTTATCCTCTTGAGGAAGACGGTGCTCGACCTCACGTCCTCCCCTGCGTCAGTTTGGTATCAAAGCGAGGTTTCTCCTCGGATTGATGGCTTCTAACGACGGGTCGGGCAACAATCCCATGGGCTGTGTTCCGGGGAATTTACCTTTAACGGCGGCAGCTTTCGAAGTAGCGCAACGAGAGAATCAGCAAGCCATGCAAGGGCTGCAGGCTTCCATCGACCGCATAGCGGATCTCTTGGCGGAAAACCTAAGGCAACTCCGTGTTCCTGGTGTCAATCCTCCACCCCCAATTAATCGCCCTGATCGCAGGATAGTACCGACAGTGCATCCAAGGGTCATTCCTGAGGAAGGGGGCTCCAGTGAGGAGGAAATCGACGATATACTCTTCCAACACCCCAGACATGGTGGCGATCGAGTAGATCGAACGGATCGAGAATTCAAGATGAGGGTTGATATTCCTAGCTTCAATGGCCAATTACACATTGAGGATTTCCTCGATTGGCTTTCTGAAGTTGAGCGATTTTTTGACTACATGGACATCCCTGAAGTAAAGAAGGTCAAGCTTGTGGCCTACAAGTTGAAAGGAGGAGCTTCGGCTTGGTGGGAACAACTGCAACTCGCGCGAACCAGGCAGACGAAAGCACCAATCCGCACCTGGCAGCGGATGAAGCAGCTACTACGTGCCCGATTCCTCCCTAGCGATTACGATCAGGTATTATTCCAACAATACCAAAATTGTCGACAGGGTAGTCAGTCTGTGAGAGAATACGCAGAAGAATTTTACCACTTGTCGGCGTGTAACGATTTGGTCGAGACTGAATCGCAGCAAGTCGCCCGATTCAATGGTGGATTGCGTATGGCTATTCAGGATTGGGTCCAGATGCAGTCCGTCTGGACGATGAATGATGCGATCAAGTTGGCTACTCGGGTAGAAGCACAACTTGAACGTCCTAACACACGGACCTATCCTACTGCAAGGATCCCTGTGGCAAGTCTGCCCCAGGGAACTGCACAGCCTAAGGGGAAGGAGCCCGTAGGAGCACGCACTCAACCTCCTACGTTTGAGAACTGAGATCAGGGAAGCGGGTAAGCTAGACCCCAAAGGGGCGTATCGACTACTGCTGGTCCAAGTAGAATCTCGAGCTCTTATGCTCGGCTAAGGCCCGATAACTGCTATCGTTGTGGCCAACTGGGCCACCTATCAAATACTTGTCCCCAGCGAAAAGTGGCAAACCTCGCCATCAATGATGGTAGTGCTGATAACGCTTATGAAGATCCAGATATTGAAGAACAGGAGCATACCACCGAGGACGAGGCAGATGATTCAGGTTGGATTCAGCAAGATCACGGCGAGTCGCTCGTCGTGAGGCGACTATTATATGCGCCAAGAAAAGAAGTGCATCCACAGCGGCATAACATCTTCCGCACTAGGTGTACGGTGAATCGAAAGGTTTGCGACGTGATCATTGATAGTGGGAGTAGCGAGAACATCGTCTCCAAGGTCATGGTGGAAAAATTACAATTGAAAACGGAGCGTCATCCCTCTCCATATACAATCGGTTGGATCAAGAAGGTCAATGAAAGGTAACTGAACGGTGCACCATATCCTTTTCAATTGGCAAACATTATAAGGATGAAGTAGTATGCGATGTGGTCGACATGGAAGCATGTCACATACTACTCGGTCGGCCCTGACAATCTGACCGTGATGCCACTCATAAAGGGTGAGATAATATATATATCTTCGTCAAGGACGGCCGAAAGACCATATTGGCCCCTATGGATCCAGAGGGACCACCTGAAACTTCTAAAGTGGAGGGTCGTTTTCTCTTAACCATATGGGACTTTGTGGAAGAATCAAAGGAAACAGGACAGACTTATGCATTAATTGTAAAAGGGGAAGAACTCGAGCCTACCAACATCCCTGAAATACTAAGGCCCCTGCTACATGAATTCAAAGAAATCTGGCCCGATGACCTTCCCGATGGGTTACCCCCCATGCGGGATATCCAACACCATATCGACTTTGTCCATGGGTCCAGTTTACCGAATCGTCCCCATTATTGAATAAGTCCGAATGAGTGCGAGATTCTGCAGGGACAAGTAGAGGAGTTGATCCGTAAGGGTCTTATTTGGGAGAGCATGAGTCCATGTGCTGTACTAGCTCTATTAACTCCAAAGAAAGATGGGAGTTGGCGTATATGTGTTGACAACTGAGCCATCAACAAAATCACCATAAAATACAGGTTTCCTATACCACGGTTGGACGATATGCTGGACATGCTAGAGGGTGCAAAAATATTCTCTAAATTGGACCTAAGGAGCGGCTACCATCAGATTCGAATACGGTCGGGTGATGAGTGGAAAACAGCCTTTAAGACCAAGGAAGGATTATACGAATGGATGATCATGCCCTTCGGTCTTTCGAATGCGCCTAGCACATTTATGAGATTGATGAACCAAGTTCTGAAACCTTTCATTGGGCTGTTCATTGTAGTTTACTTCGATGATATTTTAATATACAGTCAAGACGAAACCACCCATATGGAACACCTCAAGAAGGTCCTTCAAGTGCTCACTAAAAATAAACTGTACCTCAATTTAAAAAAGTGCAGCTTCATGACTGATAGCCTATTGTTTCTGGGTTTTGTCGTCACATCCACGGGCATTCGGGTGGATGAGGACAAGGTGAAGGCAATCAGAGAATGGCCGGTTCCTACAAATATTTATGAAGTGCGAAGGTTTCATGGACTGGCGACATTTTATCGTCGGTTCGTGAAAAATCTCAATACCATTGTGTCACCAATCACAGATTGCATGAAGAAAGGGCAGTTTCAGTGGACTGACGAAGCCGACAGGAGCTTTGCCGAAATCAAGTGCAGACTATCCACGACCCCGGTTCTTGTACTTCCCAACTTCGACAAACTGTTTGAAGTCGAATGTGATGCCTCATATGTCGGAATTGGGGGAGTTTTGTCTCAAGAAGGTAGACCGGTAGCCTTCTACAGCGATGCACGTAAGAAGTGGTCTACATATGAGATCGAGTTATACGCGGTGGTCCAGGCACTGCGGCACTGGCGACATTATTTGATTCAAAGGGAATTCATACTTTACACGGACCATCAAGCTCTCAAATTCATTAATAGTCAAGCTAACATTAACCGTGTGCATGCTAGGTGGATCTCATTTTTGCAGGAATTCACGTTCGTACTAAAACATAAGTCAGGGCAACAGAACAAGGTAGCTGATGCACTGAGTCGCCGCGCAACTTTGTTAGTCACCATGAGCAATGAGGTTGTCGGGTTCGAGCGCCTCAAAGACATATATGCCGATGACGACGACTTCAAGGACGCATGGGTTAGATGCCAAGAAGGTCACCCCGATGACTTACATATGCAAGACGGGTTCCTTTTCAAGGGAAATCGATTGTGCATCCCAAACAGTTCGCTAAGGGAATAGAGAATCCAAGAGCTACATGGAGGTGGCCTCAGTGGACACCTTGGGCGAGACAAGATGCAAGCTCTTGTGAAAAAATGGTATTACTGGCTGCATTTGGTACGTAATATGGAAAAGGCAGTCTAACATTGTTATATTTGTCAGACCTTCAAAGGGCAATCTCATAATACGGGATTCTACACCCCGTTACCCGTGCCTGACAGCCCTTGGGAGGATTTATCTATGGACTTCGTGCTTGGTCTCCCACGAACATAACGTGGTATGGATTTGGTGTTCGTGGTAGTAGATCGTTTCTCCAAGATGGCGCACTTTATTCCATGCAAGAAGACTCTCGATGCAACACACGTGGCGAATCTATTCTTCAGAGAAATTGTGCGGCTACACGGGGTTCCTAAGACTATTACTTCTGATCGTGACACAAAGTTCATAAGCCACTTTTGGCGGACTTTGTGAACTCGATTCGATACACGACTTCAGTTCAGCAGCGCCTACCACCCACAGACTGACGGTCAAACTGAGGTTGTGAATCGCACGTTGGGAAACCTCCTTCGATGTATTTCAGGAGAAAAACCGAAGCAGTGGGATTTGGCTTTGTCTCAAGCGGAGTTTGCATTCAACAACATGGTGAACCGCTCGACAGGAAAATCCCTGTTCCAGGTTATTTATGGACGAGTACCTCGCCACACACTAGACTTGGTCCCTCTGCCCAAGCTCCCAGGCATGAGCATTGCAGCAGAACATATGGCTGACAAGATCATGGGCATTCATGCGAAGGTACAAACCAAGCTACATGCCTCGAACGAAAAATACAAGGAGCAAGCCGACAAGCATCGACGACAAAAAGTGTTCGAGGTGGGTGACCAAGTAATGGTCCATCTGCGCAAAGAACGATTTCCGACCGGAACGTACAACAAGTTGAAGAATAAAAAGATTGGACCGGTACCAATCATCCGAAAGATCAATGATAACACTTATGTTGTTGATCTTCCAGATGACATGACGATCTCATAGACTTTCAACGTCGTGGACCTGACCGAGTATCATGAACCAGCGCAGAATGAGAACTCGAGGACGAGTTCTTTTGAAGTGGAGGGGACTGATGTAGAGCGGATCGCGGATAGTTTCATGGCCAAGATGGATCAGAAAGGCCCGGTCGACGACAGAAGTGATCCGGACCGTTAGAACTTAGATCGGGCGTATCTTGCAATCCGAAATGAGTTACCTGACGCAAAATATATAATTTTGGGGTAGAACGAGCTACTTTAGCCAACCAACCCCGCTATGCTGGGTTGCGTAGCCCGAAATTGTGAAAAACCCCGGAATCGACGGTCGTTTCCTTGTTTTAATTTCGTTTTTACTATAAATAATAAGTTTTAGTTTGATTATGATTTCTTTCCCATTGCTTGATACCCTTATTTAAAGGGTTGTGAACTCGATTTTAATGATTCATCAATCAGTTTCGATTTTATTAGGATTTATTTCTATTTTCTGCTTTCTTTCCTCGTGGATTCGAGAAGTTTCTTTGAGGAGTCCAGAGAAGTTCCGTGGATTCGGAATAGTTATCCTCTTGAGGAAGACGGTGCCCATTGTCGGTTTTTGAGGATTCTTGGGCAACCCGAAGTTGTAATCATCCTCTCAGGAAATGAATTGATCTTTAAAAAAAAAATAAAAATAAAAAAATCAATATGTTAAATGGGAAATAATCATCATGGTGGGCCCGACAACGTGGTCCACATTGTGATATCGTGCGGGGCATGCTCTCCAACAGGCGACTGATAGATGAAATGCCAGATTATGTTGCACAAGACACCAAAGTTGGGCCCACAAGAAGAATGGCTCAGATCTCAGACATACACAGTGCACATATTTGTCTCATTGAAAAGGTCTTGGGAAACCCCAATTTAAAAGATGTAGACCAAGTATGCCTTTACTAATTAGCTTTGATTAATTTTTAAATGAATGCTTAGATTAGTGTGATCCGGTAAATCTCATGAACGAATGATTAGTCAAGAGGGCACATCAGGATCCCCTTTTGACCATATCACCACCGGTGGCATTATGACTTTGCTTATTATATTCCTTCTCACATAGTTAGCATTTATAAAATCCAGAATTTGTAAACAGATGATGATATTTTCTACACGTAACTGAGCCAATTCCTTCTTTCACACAGGACTTGAAGAGGAAGAAGTCTTGAATTTCAAATAATGATAAAAATAATAAGACCATTTCAATGACAAACATTTCTGTAACCCCATTATAAATACTAGCCTAATCCTCTTACATAACCCACAGCCAAAAAACTCCTCATTTTATAACATTTAGAGTTTCATAGCATATATACATACACAATCCTAGACAGATTTTCAAGATGTCCACGGGCTTTCTTCTCTTAGCATTTTTTGCATTCAGTTTCTCCTATACCTCCGCGTCCGATCCCAGCCCTTTACAGGATTTCTGTGTCGCTGTGCGCAACAGCCCAGGTATTTTCACTCCATTGAAAAAAAATAAAATCAAGTAACTGCATCATTGCTGCAAATAATATTACATGTAAATGCAATCCACCCCATTCGGGAATCCATATGATGAATGGGATACAACACCAACCTAATTATCTGTTATTTTCTCTTTATATTGTTTTAATAATTCTTGAAAGAATATGCTGCTTACAATCTCTTTTGTGTTATATGATGGCAGTGTTGGTGAATGGATTTGTGTGCAAGGACCCAATGCAAGTTCAAGCTGATGATTTCTTCCTCACGGGACTGGACAAACCAGGCAACATGAGTAACAAGGTTGGGTCCAATGTGACCCAAGTAAACGTAGCTCAGATATCAGGACTCAATACCCTCGGAGTCTCTTTGGTTCGGATAGACTATGCACCCTATGGTCTCAATGCACCCCACATCCACCCAAGGGCGACAGAGATTTTAACAGTTTTGGAGGGCACCCTTTACGTCGGATTCGTCACTTCCAACCCAGACAATCGCCTCATAACAAAGGTCCTTCAAAAAGGCGATGTGTTTGTCTTCCCAATAGGCTTGGTTCACTTCCAGTTTAACATTGGCCTCACCAATGCCATAGCCATTGCAGGACTGAGCAGCCAGAGTCCAGGAACTATCACCATTGCGAATGCTGTGTTTGGATCGAATCCACCAATCTCAGACGACGTTCTTGCCAAGGCATTCCAAGTTGATAAGAACATAGTTGATTATCTCCAATCACAGTTTGGAATGAAAAATTAGAGCATGCCCCATACAATAAAATGGGAGTGCAACGTTATTATTTATTTATTTATTTATTTTGTCTCGTTTTCTTTCTTTATTTGTTTCTGTTTAATGATATCTAATGGATTATAGCACGTTACGAAAATATCTCTAGATAATTATAAAAATGCAATTGATGGTGCATCAACAGTTGGATCAACCCATACTTTAATGTTGCATGCATCATGAAAGATCAACTGTCAGATTTGCAGTACCCAGTGGGGAGTATTTGCCACAATGACAAGAGGATCGAAATGGTCATGTGAAAAATCATCCCACATAATAACCCTATACAATGGAAGCGAGGCTGCTTTTTCTTTGAACCAGGGAGAATGATGATATCTAGAGTGTCCGTGCTGATGGTCCAAATCAAAAGTGGAACACCTCATGCATGCATCTGTTCGACAATCAAAACTAATCCAAGGGACAAGATCACAGAGAGGTCTACATTCTCACACTTAATCATGAGATCTGGGCTGTTCGGGCAAAATATCCAGGCCATCAATACACCTGCAGCAGAGGTGACGGTGGAATGCACGAGCATGTCCAAGACATGCACGTAGACATGGACGGATGTTTGTTCGAACATCCCACTTTGAAGTCGATCGTTTTCCTATATATGCTACCTTCTACAGCTCATGTACATGTGGACACTTATCCAAAGATAATTTCGTAGGTAAATTTTCTTGGCCCTTGAAATGTGATCCTGCAAATTGAGTTGGAGCCGCAACACTTGTTATTAAGCAAACTTGCATATCCAAAGTCAAAATATGTACGTTTCATCACTGTTACCTCCGTTTAGAAAACTTGTTCAATAGGCTTAACTTTTCTATATATCGTGAGTCCTCACCAAAAATAAATTAGAATTTTCCAGGCAAAAACAGGTGCGTTTATGCTGCTTTACGGTATGAGAGTCTTAACCAACTCGATTTTCAGCTTACGCCATAAAACGATCTCGAAATATGGATTAACGCTTGTGGATCTAATACAAACATCATGATGGCCTCACAGAAGCTCTGCTCCTGGAAACATGTCCATCCTTTCTTCCTTCCCACACAGTCGGCTTCCTGTCTCTCTAAACCCTCTGAGCGTGGATTTCCAGCAAAATCCTTTCGCAGTAATGTGGACCGATGGCTGGGGCCCACTTTTATGTTTGTGAGAAATTCCTAATGTTATAACCTCTATACAGTCCACTGTGATATTTATATGCCATCTATACTGTTCAGAAGTTCATACTTACTAGGATGAACTGAAAACTCAAAAATATTAGCCTGATCCAAAAACTATTGTGGCCCTATAAATGATTCTATGGTGGACGTTCAATCTTCACTGTTTCCTGTCATATACCCAACTTAATAGCTAGATCCGGCTCATTTTTGGGCTCTTATCCGAACATGATAAGTTAAACTGATTAACGGGTCGGATTTGAAAAAAATCACGATGGTCCCATTTAGGTTGCGGTTGACCTATATTAGTGCGAAAGGCATACACCTGCAATCCACATATCCGGAGGATTTGGAGAGAGACGCCTATTGCGTTTAGAAAGAACAAAGGATGTCCATGTTACGAGCCGTGGAACTTGTGTGAGCCCCACCATGATGTATGTGTGAGATCCACAACGTCCATCCATATTTCAAGATCATTTTATGGCATGAACCCCAAAACCATGTTGGAAATTATATAGGTTAATAGAATTTCTGTATAATGTGGAAACCGAAAATTACAAATAAATCTGAAATATGAACAGGCTGAAGCATGTCTGAAACGCTGTCCTTAGAGCGTTATTTGCCCCTACTCAAGTGAATTGAGTATGCTAATAGGTTACAGGAAAACTGCTTCTAGGATACGACGAGCCTGGTGTGGGTCTGCATTCAGCAAACACGAAGGCCCACCTATTGGAACTCTATTACACTTAGTCTGGCAGAAATACAATAAAAGAAAAATCCCAGAAGAAAGAAAAAGAAGAAAATTGTGATTTAGACCACTGCACTGGTCAAGTCTTCAGCCACTGGTTCAGTTGAACCGTTCTAGACCACACCGTTGGTCTGTTCTTCTTGCAAAGGTTTAACCATTGCTATCTTGCTGGAATTACTGGAGTATAGAGAGAGGAGTAGTGAGCTGTCTCAATTCGTATGGTAGTGTTGGATTGAGTTGTGAGATGGTTTGGAAACCCATCCATGCCCTCCTTTTATAGGCTATGGTGGTTGGGAGTAATGGTCCAGGGAAATAAATCTCATGACCGTTTTCTGGCTATTGGAGAAAACTAGCCATTTTATTACCGTTTTCTGACTGTTGTACATGGGCCATTAATCTGCTGCATGCTAACAGTTGTTAGACAACAGCTAGCCGTTTTCTAGCTGTTGGGCTAGCCATGCAGCAGTTTCAGCTAGACCCTGCACTTATGGCACAGCTGTTACAGATTTTCTACAATAGCTCTTTTTTCAGCCCTCTATATATTCTGGAGGACTCTCATTCTGTCATCTAATCTCTCCTTCACTCAGCCATTTGCCTTAGCCACTTAGTCGCATCGCGACTCACACACGTCTCGCTTTGGTTCGTGAAGAGAGCGACCCTCTACCCTCTATATATTCTGGAGGACTCTTATTCAATCCTCTAGTCTCTCCTTCACCCAGCCATCTACCTTAGCCACTTAGTCACACCACGACTCGCACACGTCTCACTTCGGTTCGCGAAGGAAGTGACCCTCTGCGAACGTGCGAAGTGCAAAGTGTGCCACTAGCGCCTCTACAACCATATTGCCTCACATGCTCACGCCCTCGCACTGAGACCGAGACCGAGACCGAGCCCGTGCGCATGCGCGTGCGCAAGTCCCATGGTCCATGGACTATGTTAGCAAATAATAAGGTACTCCACTGTTTTCATTTAAACCACTTTTTCTTTTCTTCCCTTTCCCATGTGGAACTATTCTTAAAAACCCCCAAAAGGTGTTTTTCAAACACTTTATATATTACATTATATTTATTTTAATATATATTTTATATAAAATCAACATTTTTTATAATAAACCATGCAAATCCAAATCTCAACAGGACCACAAAACAGAAACAATGGTAATTGTATACCTAACGTTGAAAACTACTTGGGGGTAACAATCTCATATTTTGTTTTCCCTTTATCCAGGTTTGTGTGGTGTATTTGAATCAAGTAGAATAGCAAATCAACGTCATGTCCGCCCTAGGAAGGTTTCGACAATCCCTAGTTTCTGTGATGTGGTTCAATTTCGCTCTAGATCTACCTCATTTTCTAGTTCATGTCCTAGACCAATCTTGAAAAATGGTTCAATAGTGTGGATCTAATAGATATATCATGGTGGGGCCCACAGAAGATCCATGCTCCAAAAGATTTCATCCTGTTAAACAGAGAAATTCATTATACACTGAGGAAATACGCATATTTCCACGTTTGTGTGTGTGTGTGTGTGTGTGTGTGTGTGTGTGTGCACTTACGTCAAAACCTGTGTCATTGATAGATAATAAAAAATGATTTCCGAAATGGGATCGGCTAGTGTACCATGCACAACCAATATTGCTGGTGTGTTGACGTCATATAAAAGTCTCATTCACGTTTTTTTCCTACGAAAATTTTCGTAGGTAAAAGTTTCATTAATGGAAGCCCTAGGTATAATGTATGAAAAACCTTCAACGTCCAACAAGGTTCATCTTATGAAGCAGCTATTCAACATAAAGATGTCAAATGGTAGAAGCGTGACTGAACATCTAAACGAGTTCAATACAGTCATGAGCCAGTTGAAATCCATTGACATTGTTTTTGAGGACGAGGTCAGGGTGTTATTGATTTTGTCCAGTTTGCTAGACAGTTGAGATGGTTTGGTGATTGCTGTGAGCAATTTTTCAGGGTTGACAAAGCTAAAATTTGATGATGTGGTCGGGCTAATTCTTAGCGAAGAATCTAGAAGAAAGGCATCAGGAGTTTCAAGGGACTCAAAAAATGCTCTAAACGTTGAAGGAAGATGAAGATTGTTGAACAAAGGAGGCAATAAATACGGACGTTCTAAGTCGAGGAAGAAGTCCAATGGACCCAAAGACAAAGACAGGTGTTGGCATTACGGTAAGAAGGAGCATATGAAACGTGATTACAAGGCGTTTAAGAAACAAGAAGGAAGCTATCAAGGTGGGAAGGATTCAATGAATCTATCTGAAGAGAGTGATACAGAGATGTTGATCTTGTCTCTTGATGTGAGAAATGAGTCTTGGGTCATAGACTGAGGTGCTTCATTTCATGCCACTTCGTATAAGGAAGTTCTCCATGATTATGTGTCAGGTGACTTCGGGGGAGTCTAACTGGGTGATGATGAGCCATGCAGTATTGTTAGAAAGGGAGATGTTCATATAAATCAGAAAGATGGAACGGTTTTGAAATTAAAGGATGTCAGACATGTACCGAGTTTGAAATGAAATTTGATCTCAGTGGGGCAGTTGACTGATACAGGATATGTGACGACATTCACTAGTGATTCCTGGAAGATCACAAAAGGTGCCTTGGTGATATCTCGAGGCAAGAAGGAAGGAACTTTGTACGTGACTTCAAGATCGTATAGTTCACTCTTAGTCGCGTCAACTGGAGTAAATGTGCAGTTGTGGCATCGGAGGTTGAGACATATGATTGAGAAGCGGATGAAAGTGCTATTGTCAAAAGGGAAGCTACCATGGCTAAAGTCTATTAACTTGGAATGTGAGGACTGCGTTTATGGCAAACAGAAGAGGGTAAGTTTTAAGAAGACAAGACGTGCTCCAAAGACGCATCTGTTAGAGCTTGTATACACTGATATGTGGGGACTGGCACAGGTATCATCTTTTGGTGGCTCACGTTATTTTGTTTCCTTTTTTGATGATGCTAGTGGAAAACTGTAGGTTTATTTCATAAATTACAAATCTGATGTATTTGATGTATTTAAGAAATGGAAAGTAATGGTAGAAAATGAGACAGGTAAAACAGTAAAATGTCTCAGATCTGATAATGGGAGAGAGTACTGGGATAAGAGATTTGAGGAGTATTGTGCAGCAAATGGAATCAAATATTAGAAAACAATTCCAGGGACACCGCAGTAGAATGGTGTGGCTGATCGCATTAACAGGACCATCCTTGAGCGCGCTAAGAGCATCAAGGTACATGCAGGGTTGCCCAAGACGTTTTGGGCAGATGCTATGAATACTGCCGTATATCTCATCAATAGAAGTCCCTCAGCACTATTGGATGGTGGGCTACCAGAAGAAACGTGGATTGGGAAAGAAGTGAACCTTGCACATCTCAGAGTGTTCAATTGCACTTCGTATGATCACATTGATGCAGAGCAAAGAAACAAGTTGGATGCGAAATCCAAAAGGTGTATGTTTATAGGCTACGGGAAACATGATTTTGGTTACAGATTTTGGAATGTAGAAAACGGGAAAATCATCAGAAGCAAAGGACGTAGTCTTTAATGAAAAGGTGATGCATAAAGACAATATGCAACAAAATAAGGCCGAGGAGAAAGAATTCGTAGAGTTGGAAGAGTTATCGGACACGGGTGTTATAGTGCCACATGATGATCATGCACAGGAGAATTATGAGGCAGAGCCACAGACACCGGTTGTGAGGAGGTTTATCGGGAGAGGAGACCCACGGTCCGATACTCACCCTCCTTACATTATCTACCGCTGACAGACAATGGTGAACCAAAGTATTTTGAAGAAGCATTACAGTCAGATATATGGGTTAAGTTGGAGCAGACCATGGATGATGAGATGGACTCTCTTGAGTCTAATCGTACATGGGAGCTAGTCACTCTACCTAAGGGTAAGAAAGCTCTTTATAACAAGTGGGTTTATAGACTGAAGGAAGAATATGATGGTTCGAAATGGTATAAGGCTAGATTGGTTATAAAAGGTTTCCAACAAAAGACAGGTTCGACTTCACCGAAATATTTTCACCAGTGGTGAAAATGTCTACAATTCGTATGGTCTTGAGTATAGTGGCTATAGAGGACTTATATCTAGAGCAACTAGATGTTAAGATAGCATTTCTTCATGGGGACCTTGAAGAAGAGATATATATGCATCAGCCGACAGGATACGTGGCACCAGGAAAGGAGAACAATGTGTGTAGACTGAAGAAGAGTCTATATGGCCTGAAGTAGGCCCCAAGACAGTGGTACAAGAAGTTCGACAGTTTCATGTCGGAAAACGATTTTACCAGATGTCATGCAGACCACTGTTGTTATTTAAAGAAGTTTGATACGTCCTACATCATCCTTCTTCTGTACGTTGATGATATGCTTATGGCCGGTTCAAGCATGAATGACATCTCAGATCTCAAAAGACAACTGTGTAGAGAATTTACCATAAAGAATTTAGGAGCTGCAAAACAAATCCTAGGCATGAGGATAAAGCGTGACAGGAAAAATAAGAAACTTGTTTTGTCACAGGAAGAGTACATAGCCAAGGTACTTGATCGATTTAATATGGGAGGTGCTAAGCCGGTTAGCACTTTATTAGCCAACCATTTCAAGCTTTCTAAGGAGCAAGGTGTAAAGACGCAGGAGGAACGAGACTATATGGCTAAAGTCCCATACGCGTCAGCTATTGGGAGTCTCAAGTATGCTATGGTGAGCACGAGGTTAGACATTGTTCAAGTAGTAGGAGTTGTTAGCAGGTTCATGAACAACCCCGGGAAGGAACATTAGGAAGCTGTGAAGTAGATCCTCAGATACCTAGTAAGTACTATGGATATAGGGCTATGTTATGGTGGATTAGAAATCAAGCTACAAGGTTACGAAGATTTAGATTTGGCATGAGATATCGACAGGAGAAGAAGCACTACAGGTTATGTCTTTACTTTGGGTAGTGCTGCAGTCAGTTGGGTCTCTCAATTACAGAAGATAGTATCTATCAGTACGACGAAAATAGAATATGTTGCAGCTATAGAAGCGTGTAAGGAGATGGTATGGATGTAAGGTTTCATGAAAGAGTTGGGTAAGAAGCAAGCAGATTGCAAGCTGTACAGTGACAGTCAGAGTGCAATACACTTGATTAAGAATTCAATCTTTCATTTAAGGACTAAGCATATTGACATCAGATATCACTTCATACGTCCATTATTGGAAAATGGATCGATTGCTCTGGAGAATATTCATACAAGTGAGAATCCTGTGGATATGCTGACCAAGGCGGTCACACGGGAGAAGTTGAAGCTCTGTTTAGCTTTGATTGGTCTTTAGGCTTGAAGACGGGGAGGTGGTGCACTCCAGATGTAAAAGACGAAGGTTTATGGTGATGTGTCTCCAAGTGGGAGATTGTTGAGGTGTGGAGCCACACCAGGGCGCTGCTTGAGGACTGGCTCGACTCAAAGTCCAGCGAGCTATGTTTTTTGGAGTCTGAGGTGCTCGACCAATCAAGGTTACGTAGATTCGTTTTACGGATTTGATACGGACTGCAGAAATTTGAGTCGGTTTCGCAAGGGTGCAAAAAGGAAGTTGCCTAAACTATAAATAGGGTTCCCTAGGATTTTTATAGGGTATTGGGAGTTATTATAAGGTGTGGGCAAAGGATTTTCTCTATACATCTAAGGGAAAAGGTTAGTATATTGCTTGTAATCTCGTTTTCTTCATAGTGAAAGTTTGCACCCGTGGTTTTTTACCCTTTTGAGGTTTTTACAAATATATCTTGTCTTGTGGTTTGTCTAGTATGTTTTGATTCTACTTCTAGATTATATTTCTTTCTGTTTATCGTTTGTGGGTGAGACCGGAGATTGGATCTCGGTTCACTGCGTTGTTGGCATGCTGCATAAACAGCGTCTCTGATGAAAAATTCTCACCTGATGAGTCCGCTACGTGGTCCACAGAGAGGTCAATGGTATCCTCAAAATCATCCTCCACGTCTCTCCAAGTCTCATTGAGATTGCGCTGAATCCGAGAGGATGATATGGCCATAGTCGTACTTCCCTGCACATATCGTCCCGTTGCCTGATCAGACCCGACGATAACTGTAAGGCCATCCATTCTATCAATTCTTTTGCCGCGGAGATGTATAGCACGCGAGTAAGACATGCTTAACAAATTTTTTGAAGATTTAAATCTCAACCGAGGCGTAACTCTTTTTACTAAGAATCCAAACAGATCAATGTGATCGTTAATGGCCACGATCATGAGAATATCAACATACATACACTCAATTTTGCTGCAGATAAGTGCTCTTTTCCTCACATATCTACGATTTGATATGGACCATGTGGTAAAGTTGATACCTTCACTAAAATAAGAGTATCTAACTGAAATGTTGTCTACTTTGTTCACAAAGCATTTTCCTTTTTGAGTTCTGAACTCTTGTAGAAATAGTGAAAAATCTCTCTCTCTCTCTCTCACTTTCTATCTCTCTCGGTCTCTCTTTAAATTTCGGAAGATTTTCAGTTTTTGATGTTTTTCTTACAATGTTATGGAGAAAATCTCATTGAAAATAAAATATTTATTATTTATTAGTAAATTATTTGAAAATTTAAAATATGGGTAAAAATGAATTGATTTAAAAAATTTACTATTTATTTGTTAAAGCCATGATAAATCTGTAAAAGTTTATATACTGCTAAGAATCATAGTTCTAAAATTCAGTGAGTCAACTCAAAACTCAGCCAAGTCAACTTGACTCAATCAGAAATCAAGTTTAGTCGCTGTGAAACTCGCTCAAGCATTTGATTCAGCTCAGACTCACTTGATTTGTGTAGTCATCTCTCCTACTTGATAGCTTACTAAGAAGCTTAGAGAGTGTGTGCGCAATGCATGTGCCAAGCATACAAATGTCAGAGTAAGCAGAAATGACGAAGGGCTAAACTGACAAGTCTATAAATGATGTTAGCCATATCAAGGCTATGCAATGCAAGGCCTACGTGGCCAAATGTCATATGCTAGAGATGCAATGTAAAACATGGCAATACTAGTCCACATATAAGTATAGTTAGTATATGAAAACATCACCGGAGTTTAGTATACTCCAACATTGGTTGCCGCCCATGATGCACACTACCAAGTGAGTGGAAAAGACCTCACTATCAACCTTGCTAGTGGTATGTCAATGCCCACCCGACTCACTAATAGCAGACCCATTTACGGGTTGGTCAGACTCAACCTAGCTTACAGCCCCTTATCCTCAGGTGGATAAGGTCACACTCATTTTCAACTGACCACGAAATAGTAGGAGATACGACCTACTGGTATTTGGCACTCGGGTGCTCGTGTTATCCACTCAGTTTCAATGTTGAAGCATCCTGCTGGTACCACAAGGGTTTAGGTACTTTCACCCATGGACATCCTAAGCAGTGCTAAAACAGATATTTTCGGTATCCAATCTGACCATCCATAATAAGCCTGTGGAGGCCACAACCCTGATGTCATTATGGTGTAAAACTGATCGTGACATACAGATGCAAAATGCATGAGTCATACTATCTAAGTCATGCACAAAACCTAAGCGCACTGTGCAATCATGTAGGGTAACCCTATCTCATATAGGGTCCCCAAAGTATCTCAAGCCAAAAGGTATATGATATGATCAATCGTCATCTACAACAAGCATACAAATGATGCATATGAGCATATAAATAAGCATGATATCAATTATACTAGACATGTTATCAGTTTGTCTGATCAGGTTAAATATACCAGCATGTTATCAAACATATCATGAGATAATTGGCCTTAATTGACACATCATATATAGAAAGTAGGAACCGAATGGCAGGCCCCACTAGAAATATAAAGGTCTATGTGGTGTGGTTCACATTAGACTAACATCGGCTCCTCATGTAGCGTATAAGGCATGGGTAAAATACATACATGAATGCGGGATCCACTAGGAGTGACCTGGATGGACACCCACATGTATACCATACATTCCACTAGGCTACCAGCCTATTGGCCCACTGATGATATCCCAAAATAATCAGATTATCAATGACATCTCTATAATTACTTTATTAGGATGATCTGCACCGTCTGAACATTTCTGACATAAATCAATGGTTATAGAATGATGGTTAGTCACTGGGATGTGATCATTTGCTTATGGCCATCTGAGTCTTGTGATTTCATCATTTCAGCCAAGGTATATGCTTCAATAGATTTAATATAACCATAGTATTAACATTACACGCACCCACTAATTAGGGATTTAAATCGATTTAATTTCAAACCTTTACAAGTAAATTAAGCATATCACTTTAGGATTATAGGGATTTCGAATCCAGTATGACAAACATAACCAAATTATAATGGATACCAAATCTAGGGATTTTCAAGTCCAAGGAATCCCGAGTCCAAGAGGTTTCCACCCCAATAGTTCCCCATGGTGTGGCTTACTTGAGATTTGGATTGGCCTCAACTTTACGCCCCTGGCCCAACATAATCTGAAGAAAATGATAAACGGCGTAGATGGCACGTAAACATTAAGGTGGGTCCCACAAGTGGGGCCTAAGTGCTGCCAAAATGGGTAGCCCTCCCTGTCCAATGATTCCATCAGTGTAGTCCACCTAATATTCAGATCACCCTCATTTTTGGGCCTGTGGCCTAACATGATCTATTAAAATGGGTGAATGGTGTGGATGAAACATATACATCATGGATGGTCCCACGAGTGGGCCCCACTCCACGTCCGTGGTTGGGCGTCTGCCTGTCCATTGGGTGCTGGTGGCGTATTTTATATATATATATATATATATGGAAATTGTACTATGAGGTCGACCTCATGGGAACTTCCCATGAGGTCAATCTGTGTGGGCCCATCATGATGTGTGTCGAACATCAATACCGTGCATTTGATGGGTTCCATTTAGGTTATGGGTCGTCTTAAAAATCATCTGTATACGGCAATGAGGTGGGCCATACCATCTAAAACCATGTAAAGACATGACTAAAACATATAAAATCACTTGGTGGGACCCAATTGAGTTTTAGATGCGGCTGAAACTTGGTCTAACCCCTCATCCAAGTGGAACACACACAATGGATAGGCTGGATTTGTGAAATACATCTCGGTGGACCCAATAAATGATTATGTATGATTTAATGGGAGGATAACCCCTCTCAAATATTGTATGTGGTGTGGCCCACCCAACTCATGGATTGATCATGGAATGGTGCATCTAACTGATGGGATAGATGTTTGACAGACATCAGGGTGGGGCCGTCACAGCTCATAGTACAATTTACCATATATATATATATATATGTGTGTGTGTGTGTGTTGTTTGTTTTAGTCACACAATTAAATTGGACCCCTCTTGGATAATCTACTCTGTTCACCACGTAGGCTAGCTTGAGCGGGGTCAATGAGCTCTAATTTGGGCTGATTTAGACGAACATGGACTCTACAGTGGGCCTTGGAAGATTACTATAGTAGGAGTTTGTTTCCTTCTGCGGCCCACTTGAGACTCAGATCTGTCTCATTTTTCTGCCCATGGCTTAAAATTATCCGGAGAAGTTGGTGGTTGGCTCAAATTAAATATACATCAATATAGGTCCCACTTGTGAGAGTCATGCTTGGCGATGATGAGTTAACGGCCAGCATGCAGGGCTACTCTTTGTATTATTATATATGTATATTTATTTTGTATACACCGTCAAGGTTGGCCCTCATGTGAATGATCTACTCCATCCACTGTCTTGGTCATCTCGAACGGAGCCCAATAGGCCCTGACTTGGGATGGTTTGGATGATCAGTGACCCCACTGCAGGCTTTGGAAGGTTTCAACTGTGAGACTTTATTTCGCTTAGTGCAGTTCACTCAAGACTTAGATCCGCCTAATTTTTCGTCCCATGGCCTAAAATAATTTGGAGAAATTGGTGGACGATGTGGATTAAATATATACATCAAGGTGGAGCCACAGGTGGGACGCCCCCACGGCCCGGCCCACCCCACGTCGCGAGGGCTGACGTGAGGGGGTGCTCCCAACTCCCCATCGTCGCCTCTAGTGTGGTCCACCTGATGGTTGGAGCAGCTTGATTTTTAGGCTCCATGGCTAATATGAGCCAAGAAACAAATGGGTAGTGTGGATCTATGAAATACATCACAGTGGGTCCCATGAGTGGGAACCCACTCTCCCAATTCTCCCAAATAGATACGATGGGCTTAACAGCCATGATAATCACGGTGTGGCCCACCTGAGATTTGGCTTGCCTTCAATTTTGGATCCAACGGCCAAAATCAGATGGAAGTTCGGATGAACGGTGAAGATGGGACATAAGCATCATGGTGGAGCTCAAGAGTGGAGGCCCCAATCCCCTTTGTATTAATGGAGTCTCACGCTGAGAACATCCCAGCATCTGGAAATGTCTTTTTTTTAATTTTTTTTGTTAAACTTTATATATATATATATATATATATATAAAATTTAAAAGAAAGGGCAAGTATGTGGGATCCACCCGAGAAATCTAGGCCATCTACTGAGCCAACTCATGGTGTGCTCAAGAACTACTAACCAAGCCAAAATTTGTATCTTTACTTCTTCAATACATGTGTGATCTAATCAATATGTTAAATGGGAAATAATCATCATGGTGGGCCAGACAATGTGGTCCACATTGTGATATCGTGCGGGGCATGCTCTCCAACAGGCGACTGATAGATGAAATGCCAGATTATGTTGCACAAGACACCAAAGTTGGGCCCACAAGAAGAATGGCTCGGATCTTAGACATACACAGTGCACACATTTGTCTCATTGAAAAGGTCTTGGGAAACCCCAATTTAAAAGCAGTAGACGAAGTATGCCTTTACTAATTAGCTTTGAATAATTTTTAAATGAATGCTTAGAATAGTGTGATTAGGTAAATCTCATGAACGATGATTAGTCAAGAGGGCACATCAGGATCCCCTTTTGACCATATCACCACCGGTGGCATTATGACTTTGCTTATTATATTCCTTCTCACATAGTTAGCATTTATAAAATCCAGAATTAGTAAACAGATGATGATATTTTCTACAAGTAACTGAGCCAATTCCTTCTTTCAACACAGGACTTGAAGAGGAAGAAGTCATGAATTTTAAATAATAATAAAAATAATAAGACCATTTCAATAAAAAACATTTCTGTAACCCCATTATAAATACTAGCCTAATCCTCTTACATAACCCACAGCCAAAAAACTCTTCATTTTACAACATTTAGAGTTTCATAGCATATATACATACACAATCCTAGACAGATTTTCAAGATGTCCACGGGCTTTCTTCTCTTAGCATTTTTTGCATTCAGTTTCTCCTTCACCTCTGCATCCGATCCCAGCCCTTTACAGGATTTCTGTGTCGCTGTGCGCAACAGCCCAGGTATTTTCACTCCATTGAAAAAATAATAATAATCAAGTAACTGGATCATTGCTGCAAATAATATTACATGTAAATGCAATCCACCCCATTCGTGAAAGGATTCATATGACGAACGGGATACAACACCAACCTCATTAACTGTTATTTTCTCTTTATATTTTTTTAATAATTCTTGAAAGAATATGTTGCTTACAATCTCTTTTGTGTTATATGATGGCAGTGTTGGTGAATGGATTTGTGTGCAAGGACCCAATGCAAGTTCAAGCTGATGACTTCTTCCTCACGGGATTGGACAAACCAGGCAACACGAGTAACAAGGTTGGATCCAATGTGACCCAAGTAAACGTAGCTCAGATATCAGGACTCAATACCCTCGGAGTCTCTTTGGTTCGGATAGACTATGCACCCTATGGTCTCAATGCACCCCACACGCACCCAAGGGCGACAGAGATTTTAACAGTTTTGGAGGGCACCCTTTATGTCGGATTCGTCACTTCCAACCCAGACAATCGCCTCATAACAAAGGTCCTTCAAAAGGGCGATGTGTTTGTCTTCCCAGTAGGTTTGGTTCACTTCCAGTTTAACATTGGCCTCACCAATGCCATAGCCATTGCAGGACTGAGCAGCCAGAGTCCAGGAACTATCACCATTGCGAATGCCGTGTTTGGATCCAATCCACCCATCTCAGATGACGTTCTTGCCAAGGCATTCCAAGTTGATAAGAACATAGTTCATTATCTACAATCGCAGTTTGGAATGAAAAACTAGAGCATGCCCCATACAATAAAATGGGAGTGCAACGTTATTATTTATTTATTTATTTATTTATTTTGTCTCTTGTTTTCTTTCTTTATTTGTTTCTGTTTAATGATATCTAATGGATTATAGCACGTTACGAAAATATCTGTCTAGATAATTATAAAAATGTAATTGATGATGCATCAACAGTTGGATCAACCCATACTTTAATGTTGCATGCATGATGAAAGATCAACGGTCAGATTTGCAGTACCCAGTGGGGAGTATTTGCCACAATGACAAGAGGATCGAAATGGTCATGTGAAAAAACATCCCACATAATAACCCTATACAATGGAAGCGAGGCTGCATTTTCTTTGAACCAGGGAGAATGATGATATCTAGAGTGTCCGTGCTGATGGTCCAAATCAAAAGTGGAACACCTCTTGCATGCATCGGTTCGACAATCAAAACTAATCCAATGGAAAAGATCAAAGAGAGGTCCACATTCTCACACTTAATCATGAGATCTGGGCTGTTCAGGCAAAATATCCAGACCATCAATACACCTGCAGCAGAGGTGACTGTGGAATGCACGAGCATGTCCAAGACAAGCACGTAGACATGGACGGATGTTCGTTCGAACATCCCAATTTGAAGTTGATCGTTTTCCTATATATGCTACCTTCTACGGCTCATGTGGACACTTATCCAAAGATAATTTGGTAGGTAAATTTTCATGGGCCTTGAAATGTGATCCTGCAAATTGAGTTGGAGCTGCAACACTTGTTATTAAGCAAACTTGCATATCCAAAGTCAAAATATGTACGTTTCATCACTGTTACCTCCGTTTAGAAAACTTGTTCAATAGGCTTAACTTTTCTACATATCACGAGTCCTCACCAAAAATAAATTAGAATTTTCTAGGCAAAAACAGGTGTGTTTATGCTACTTTACAGTAAGAGAGTCTTAACGGACTCGATTTTCAGCTTATGCCATAAAATGATCTCGAAATATGAATTAACGCTGTGGATCTAATACAAACATCCAGATGGCCCCACAGAAGCTCTGCTTCTCGAAACATGTCCATCCTTTCTTCCTTCCCACGAGTCGGCTTCCTGTCTCTCCAAACCCTCTGGGCGTGGATTTCCAGCAAAATCCTTTCGCAGTAACGTGGACCGATGGCTGGGGCCCACTTTTATGTTTGTGAGAAATTCCTAATGTTAAAACCTATATACAATCCACTGTGATATTTATATGCCATCTATACCGTTCATAAGTTCATACTTACTGGGATGAACTGAAAACTCAAAAATATTAGCCTTATCCAAAAACTACTGTGGCCCTATAAATGATTCTATGGTGGACGTTCAATCTTCACTGTTTCCTGTCGTATAGCCCACTTGATAGCTAGATCTGGCTCATTTTTGGGCTCTTACCCGAACATGATCTGTTAAACTGATTAACGGGTCGGATTTCTTGAAAAAATCACGATGGTCCCATTTAGGTTGCGGTTGACCTATATTTGTGCGAAAGGCACACACCCGCAATCCACGTATCCGGAGGATTCGGAGAGAGACGCCTATTGGCTATTGCGTTCAGAAAGAACAAAGGATGTCCATGTTACCAGGCGTGGAACTTGCGTGAGACCCACCATGATGTATGTGTTTGATCCACAGCGTCCATCCATATTTCAAGATCATTTTATGGCATGAACCCGAAAACCATGCAAATCCAAATCTCAACAGGACCACAAAACAGAAACAATTGTAATTGTATACCTACCGTTGAAAACTACTCTGGGTAACAATCTCATATTTTGTTTTCCCTTTATCCAGGTTTGTGTGGCCTATTTGAATCAAGTAGAATAGCAAATCAACGTCATGTCCGCCCTAGGAAGGTTCCGACAATCCCTGGTTTCTGTGATGTGGTTCAATTTCGCTCCAGATCTGCCTCATTTTATAGTTCATGTCCTGGACCTATCTTGAAAAATGGTTCAATAGTGTGGATCTAACAGATATTCATGGCGGGGCCCACAAAAGATCCACGCTCCAAAAGATTTCATCCTGTTAAACAGAGAAATTCATTGTACACAGGAAATACGCATATTCCCCTGTTTGTGTGTGTGTGTGTGTGTGTGTCTGCACTTACGTCAAAACCTGTGTCATCGATAGATAATAAAAAACGGCACAAGATTTTCGAAATTGGATTGGCTGGTGTACCACACACAACCAATATTGCTGGTGTGTTGATGTCATGTAAAAGTCTCATTCACGTTTTTTGCCTGCGAAAATTTTCATAGGTGAAAGTCTCATCTATGTTTAAAGGATAACATTTTTATCGACGAAAAGTTTCATTGGTAAAAGTTGTTTATCTGCTTTGTACTGACGAAATGTTTCGTCGGCAAAACTCAGCATGAAAATTTTTTATCTGAAAAATATAACATTTTTACCAACAAACATTTTCGTCAGTAAAAACGTTAATCCCGACGGTTTTAGTTCGACGGTAAAACTCAGTGTGAAAAAGATAACATTTTTACTGACGAATATTTTTGTTGGTAAAAGTTGTTTTTCTGCTTTTTACCGATGAAATGGTTCATTGGTAAAACTCAGCGTTATATTTTTTTATCTGAAGAATATAACATTTTTACCGATGAAAATTTTCGTCGGTAAAAACATTATTCCCGACGGTTTTAGTTCATTGGTAAAACTCAGCGTGAAAATTTTCCAAGTGAAAAAAATAACATTTTTACCGATGAATATTTTTGTCGGTAAAAGTTGTTTTTCTGCTTTTTACCGACGAAATGGTACGTTGGTAAAACTCAATGTGAAAATTTTTTATCTGAAAAATATAACATTTTTACCGACGAAAATTTTCATCGGTAAAAGTTGTTTTTCTGCTTTTTACCGACGAAATAGTTCGTTGGTAAAATTCATCGTGAAAATTTTTTGTCGGAAAACTATAACATTTTTACCGACGAAAATTTTCGTCGGTAAAAACATTATTCCCGACGGTTTTAGTTCATTGGTAAAACTCAGTGTAAAAATTTTCCAAGTAAAAAAGATAACATTTTTACCGAGGTCTAGTACACTCCAACATTGGCTGCCGCCCATGATGCACACTACCAAGTGAGTGGAAAAGACCTCACTATCAACCTTGCTAGTGGTATGTCAATGCCCACCCAACTCACCAATAGCGGACCCATTTACAAGCTGGTCAGACTCAACATAGCTTACAGCCCCTTATCCTCAGGCGGATAAGGTCACACTCATTTTCAACTTACCACGAAATAGTGAGAGATGCGGCCTACTGGTATTTAGCACTCGGGTGCTCATGTTATCCACTCAGTTTCAATGTTGAAGTATCTTATTGGTACCACAAGGGTTTAGGTACTTTCACCCATGGACATCTTAAGCCCCCAAGTGCTAAAACAAATATTTTTGGTATCCAATCTAATCATCCATGATAAGCCTGTCGAGGCCACAACCCCGATGTCATTATGGTGTAAAAGTGATCGCGACATATAGATGCAAAATACATGAGTCATACTATCCAAGTCATGCACAAAACCTAAGTGCACCGCACGATCATGTGAGGCAACCCTATCTCATATGGGGTCCCCTAAGTATCTCAAGCCGAAAGGCGTATGATATGATTAATCGTCATCCACAACAGGCATACAAATGATGCATATGAGCATATAAATGAGCATGATATCAATTATACTAGACATGTTATCAGTGTGTCCGAACAAGTTAAATATACCAGCATATTATCAAACATATCATGAGATAATTGGCCTTAATTGGCACATCATATATAGAAAGTAGGAACCGAACAACAAGCCCCACTAGAAATATAAAGGTCTATGTGGTGTGGCTCACATTAGATTAACATCGGCTCCTCATGTAGCGTATAAGGCATGGGTAAAATACATACACAAAGGCGGGATCCACTGGGAGTGACCTGGATGGACACCCACATGTATAACATACGTTCCACTAGGCTACCAGTCTATTGGCCCACTGATGATATCCCAAAACAATCAGATTATTAATGACATCTCTATAATTACTTTATTAGGATGATCTGCACCGTCTGAACATTTCCGACATAAATCGATGGTTATAGATCGATGGTTAGTCACTAGGATGTGCTCATTAGCTTATGGTCATCTGAGTCTTGGGATTTTATCATTTCAACCAAGGTATATGCTTCAATAGATTTAATATAACCATAGTGTTAACATTACATGCACCCACTAATTAGGGATTTAAATCGATTTAATTTCAAACCTTTACAAGTATATTATGCATATCACTTTAGGATTATAAGGATTTCGAATAAAGTATGCCAAACATAACCAAATTATAATGGGTTCCGAATCTAGGGATTTTCAAGTCCAAGGAATCTCGAGTCCAAGAGGTTTCTACCCCCATAGTTCCTCGTGGTGTGGCTTACCTGAGATTTGGATTGGCCTCAACTTTATGCCCCTGGCCCAACATAATCTGAAGAAAATGATAAACGGCGTAGATGGCACATAAACATTAAGGTGGGTCCCACAAGTGGGGCCTAAGTGCTGCAAAAATGGGTAGCCCTCCCTGCCCAATGATTCCATTGGTGTAGTCCACCTAATATTCGGATTACCCTCATTTTTGGGCTTGTGGCCTAACATGATCTATTAAAATGGATGAATGGCATGGATGAAAAATATGCATCATGGATGGTCCCACGAGTGGGCCCCACTCCATGCCCATGGTTGGGCGTCTGCCTGTCCATTGGGCACCGGTGGCATATTGTGTGTGTGTGTGTGTGTGTGTGTGTGTGTGTGTGTGTGTGTGGAAATTATACTATGAGGTCGACCTCATGGGAACTTCCCATGAGGTCAATCTGTGTAGGCCCATCGTGATGTGTGTCGAACATCAAAACCGTGCATTTGATGGGTTCCATTTAGGTTATGGGACGTCTTAAAAATCATATGTATATGGCAATCAGGTGGGCCATACCATCTAAAACCATGTAAAGACATGACTGAAACATATAAAATCACTTGGTGGGGCCCAACTGAGTTTTGGATGCGGCTGAAACTTGGTCTAACCCCTCATCCAAGTGGGACACACACAATGGTTAGGCTGGATTTGTGAAATACATCTTGGTGGACCCAATAAATGATTATGAATGTTTTAATGGGAGGAGAACCCCTCTCAAATATTGTATGTGGTGTGGCCCACCCAAGTCATGGATTGACCATGGAATGGTGCATCTAACGGATGGGGCAGATGTTTGACACACATCAGGGTGGGGCCCACACAGCTCATAGTACATTTCCCATATATGTGTGTGTGTGTGTGTGTGTGTTGTTCATTTTGGTCACACAATTAAATTGGGCCCCACTTGGATAATCTACTCTGTTCACCACGTAGGCCAGCTTGAGCGGGGTCAATAAGCTCTTATTTGGCTGATTTAGATGAACATGGACTCCACAGTGGGCCTTGAAAGATTTCAATAGTAGGAGTTTGTTTCCTTCAGTGCAGCCCACTTGAGACTCGGATCTGTCTCATTTTTCAGCCCACGGCCCAAAATGATCTGGAGAAGTTGGTGGTTGGCTCAAGTTAAATATATGCATCAATATAGGTTCCACTTGTGAGAGTCATGCTTGGTGAGGATGAGTTAACGGCCAGCATACAGGGCTACTTGGGATGGTTTGGATGATTAGTGACCCCACTGCATACTTTGGAAGGTTTCAACTGTGAGACTTTATTTCACTTAGTGCGGTTCACTCAAGACTCAGATCCGCCTAATTTTTCGGCCCATGGCCTAAAATAATCTGGAGAAACTGGTGGACAATGTGGATTAAATATATACATCAAGGTGGAGCCACGGGTGGGACGCCCCCACGGCACCACCCGACGTAGCCATGGCTGACGTGAGGGGGTGCTCCCAACTCCCCATCGTCGCCTTTGGTGCCGTCCACCTGATGGTTGGATCAATTTGATTTTTAGGCTCCATGGCTAATATGAGCTGAGAAACAAATTGGTAGTGTGGATCTATGAAATACATCACAGTGGGTCCCATGAGTGGGAACCCACTCTCTCAACTCTCCCATATAGATACTATGGGCTTGATAGCCATGATAATCACGGTGTGACCGACCTGAGATAACACTACAACAAATTGGCCTTTTCCGGTGGTCAAAACCGCCAGTAAAAGTTTTACTGGCGGTCAGGCCACTGCCGGTAAACCGTCCGTCGGTAAATGTTTTACCGGCGGTTTTGCGGGGTGCCCCTATATTGTCAGTTATGCCAAAAAGGATAAAAAGCTATGGATAAAATCCGTAGTGATAGAGCCTATGGTTACCGAAAATCCGTAGCTACTGTGATTTTTGTTGTTTCAGTTTTTCCTGCCCACTTTCACCACTGGGAAAAAAACGATTGCAGGTATGGAAGCTGCAATTTATGTAAAATATAAAACATAAAATTCATGGCTTGACTAATCTTTTAACAAACTTAAAAAGTAGCAATTTATGTAAAATACAGAGAATTTTACTAAGAGAAGGGAATGGGCCAGCTAATGGTATGGCAAAAATAGACTGTATTGAGCAGACTGGTAAGGTGTTTGAGCAGTCTTCGCTTCTCCCTCCCCATATTCGAGGTCTCCTTTTCCTCGACAAGATTGGTCTCGGCTCTATCAGAGTTTCTCCCGTGTAGTTGTATAGTTTTTTTTTTTTTTTTTTTTTTTTTTTGAGGCCGAGGGTGGCCTCCTTTTGTTTGGCTCCCTAGTCTTTTGCCCTGGGGCGCCCGATTTCTAGCGTCTCTATAAAGTTTCAACTTCAATTCAATACAAGAGATTTTTTTGGAAAAAAAAAATTTGTAAAATACAGAGAATTAGGCCAAAGTATGGAAGCTGAAAGCGTCATTGCAGGTATTTGCTGGTTACAGTTGGACCCCCATTTCACAAGAGATAAAGTATAGAGCAACGTTGTCGAATGCAATTGCTTATGCGCATGTGTGAAGAGATTGCATGTACCACGATGGCATATAAGAGCGATTACGATGAGATCTAAACTCTGTTGTTATCACAATTAGAGATTGACAAAATGGTATGCAGCATCATAACAAATAAGTGGTTCTAACTACTGTGAATAGCCATGTTATTTTTCTTCGCAGAATAAGACTGGGAGGATTGGCTGTGCCTCTTCCTGTCACAGAGAGGGTTTGTATCAGCATTGATGAAGCATGTAAATTTCAAATGTAAGCAACATTAAAAAGAAAGAAAGAAAGAAAAAGAAGATATGGAAGAGAGACAGGGTATTCTACATGGGAAATAAATCGGTTATGTGAGCTAATCGAAGCAGGCATTGCACCATTCCCCACCTGGACATGGGAACAACATTAAGAAAGAAAAATAAGAACCCAATTCAAGTAAGAAAGAAATTCTGAATCAACTGTAGAAAAATCAGAAGACTAGAGAAACCCATATCAGAAATATTAAGAAAACTTTTATCTAATGAAGCACATCGAAGGATGACAGATCATTCTTACCAGTGAAAACAAATTTTCAGAAGCTTAATAGAATGCCTTTTCATGATCATTTTAATTTGGGAAATAAATCTGAATTACTCATATGTTTCTAAGAAAATGATACCAGAAAATGCCAACTGAATTAATATAGATATTCCATATTTAGCATGAACAATGTAATGAACTAATCATCAATGAGTATCAGTAGCTAGTTGCCCACCTCTTGCTTTTGTCCCAATTTTATATATTCTGGCGCATCGTCAACAACAACTAAAGGCACCAAGCTACCTGAAACCAAGGCTTTGACATAGTTTAGGTTCATTTTCCGCTTTTTCCTGCATAACATGAAATGGGCATAAGTAATTGGATGAAGACCATCTATCCACCAAACTTGAAAATCCATGTTCCAAAAATAGAAACCAATGCTTCTCTACTTGTTACAAAATCTACATGATCCTTTGGAAAGTACCAAAATTCGATATGTTATATGAATCAAAACAAATCCTAACTTAAAATGCTGAGATGAGTGGGTTAAACCCGAAGATGATAGCCAACAAGAAGGTCATTGATGGAAATAAGTTGGACATGACATATGCAAATGTCGACGAAATTTGTTCTAGTCCAGTATAATACAAAATCCTAGCAAGCACAGTCTTGAAACACACCATAACAATAACAACAACCAAAAAAAAAAAAAAAAAAACCCTCAGAAAATCATGGGTATTAAAGACTGCATTTAGTTGCAAATTCAGATGAACAACTTTTGTTTGTGAGATATCTGCCTCTTTCCATAATAGGTGAAACCACACCCAATGTGCACATTAGCTTGATAATCTAATTGTATCCGGATGTGGCATGCCAAATTTATGCCTATGCAGTGCTTGTGTCCAAATTAAATACATTCCAACCCATCACATTCTCTAGTGTTCAAATATTGTTTTTTTAAATAATATTTATTGCATGGGAACATCATTGCCAACTCAGCTATTTCAATTCCCTGTAAACAAAAAGTTATTTCAATAAATCATCCATCAGTTTAAATGACTGAGAAGATATGCCATAGCTGTTGGTAATTATTTAATAAATAAATAAATAAATAAATAAATAAGAGCAAAGGAAATCAGCTTGAGTAGAAAAGCTAAATTAACTTACTTAACAACTGAATATGCTGCATTATCTTGCAAAGGATTTGGATAAGTCTGCAAAAGAAAAATGTGCCAAAGCCCATTAGATAGACTTCTTTCAAAGGTTAATGGAAATATATAGATTCATTGTACAGTTCTAAGATCCAACCATTCAAAGAAAAATAAAATGGAAAATTAAATCTTCCTGCCATAATAATCCATAAAACATAAATAGTGAAATTTGACAAAGAAGAACAAGCTCATCAATCACAGAAAGAGACATTATCTCTTTATCTATCACATAGAACTGGAATAGGCAATGTTTTGAATGCATCATCCACCAGAGCGAGCTCAGTGTTAACAATGGATTCATAAAAGCTCCCAGCAGAGTTCATATCTTCTCTGAACATCTGCCCTGATGTTTCTGGTTCACTGGCAACAACAACGACAACAACAACATAAAAATCCAAGAAATATTACATGCTAACAACGACAATTTTTTAAAAAGGGAGAAAGAGGAAAAACTTTAATAAAGTAGCAGAGAATGATGGATGATATACGTACAAGCACTTAGAAAATTAGAAATTGCATACCGGGCATAAAATAGTAGATTGCTAAGATCCACTATTTTAGGCTGGTCAATTCATGGTGGTTCATAGCGTACAAAATAGTGGATTGCTAAGGAAAAAAAAAAACATTTTTTTTTTCTCTCTAGCTACACATTAGTTTTGTATGCTAGCCACAACTGATGAGTGAACCAACCTGATTTTCTTCAGAACGGAAGATCAGCGAAGCCTCTTCCTTTTTGTCTTTAATCCTGATAAAATTTATAGTTCGAAATGAAAGTATTTTCTGTTTTGTTGTATTCAGGTAAACAAAGTCCAAGACTCATGTCAGAACCTTCATTGAAGAGGAAGCCGAGTAAGACAGTGATTGGATGATAATTTAAGCACTATACGCAAGTTTTCAATTCGGACAAGTGGCACCATGGTTCAGCAGTCCAGGCCATTGGTCCTTGCATGCCGCCATGGATAATTTCCAGGAACCTGTTACTGGAGTAAAAGGAACACAACATTGCGACTTTGGATAATATTGAGCGCCATAGCTGTAGTAGGCATCAGCCCAAGAATAGTCAAAGACGAATTCTCCATACAAGTGACTGCAATTCAAAGTAACTAAAATAGTTCAACTGCTATCAAACAGAAGCAACTAAAAGCTTATTGTAAAAGTTAAAGATGTAGATAGATGGATAGATAGATAGATAGATAGATAGATAGAGAGAGAGAGAGAGAGAGAGAGAGAGAGAGAGAGAGAGAGAGAGAGATGAAATTCTCACCATTTCTAGTGCCCCCCTGATAACTCCACTCAAGATGTTGCAATAACATAGACCTTGGCATGTATCAGGAAGCTCAACAAAGTCTACCAGAGGTTTGTCTTCCAAAACAAGACTGCAACTTGTCCCATCAGCATCCCAATTCATTACAGAAGCAGTGACCCCTAAGAACATTTTGAAACCAACCTGTTCAAAAGAATCAAAAGAGCCATTATCATTGCCTATCCATACTATTAGAGAATATTGACGAAGGAACTGGTTGAAAAAAAAAAAAAAATAGGAACCATTTTCATATAAGCGTAAAAAGAATGCTCAACTAAGTAAACCACATGACCAAATGACCCTTGCATATTGCAAGCCAGCAACCATGTTTAAACTTAACAGACCCTCACCCATGACTGAGAAGAAGCGGATGCACGAAAGATCCCACTCTTGGTAAACCATCAGAACAAGCCCATGTGGTTAGTTGTCCTGTATCACCGAGGAGTAAAATGGCCTAATTTTTTAGGCAAAGAAAAAAAATCTAACTTTGCTTCTAACCAGATGGAACTTCTGTCCACCATCTTGTAACAATGGAGGTGACATGTCTACAGAAATAAGAAGAAGAAGGTCAGCTACTTGAATGATAGGGAACAACATTTTGAAATAGACCAAACAGAAATTAATGTTGCACAGCTGCAGGTGACGTTTCTACATAAAACCCCCAAAAAAAGGGGTGAAAGCAAACTCATGGCTGATCTTTAATCAATATAGACGGTTGGATTCCCCAGATCTTTAATCATTCTCTGTCGCTCATTGATAGCAGTCCAGAAATTGAAGTCCAGATATAGCCCTTACAGAGCTCCATAGCCGATCTTCTTCAGTAGAAATTCTTTGACCACAAGCAACATGTTCAATGCTAGAAAAATGTAGGGACTCCAACTTTCTAATCATATCACAATCAAAAGCATGGATAGATCTCAATGTTGAACTACAGTCAAATGATAAGATTCCTACCAACTACTATGGATGCAAATTCAGAGTTTATAAACAAGCTCCAACCACGGCGAATGTACAAGGGCCAGTTGTTCACGAATGGATGTATGAGAGGGTTCAATGATGTGTCATTGTTGGGATCACCCGGTGAATGGTTCTGATCTGGCACACTACCTTGTACCCAAGTGTCACTTGAGCAAGATATTGGTAGCCCCACTTCTTTTCATGCGTTTCACCCTTTTACTCTACTGTTTTTATGCTTTTGCATTCCTTTCTTTGCAAAAGCATGTCCAAAGAAGTTAGGGTGCCAATAACGTTTGAGAAAATCTTTGATACTCTGGCTGGCTATGATGGATGATACCATTAGCTGTAGAAATTGCATGTGGCATTAAAGTAATTCAAATTAAACTTTCTAATTTGCGGGTTCCAACTTAGATGTATTATGAAATTAAAACTTACTCATCCACATCTATTGGATAGTTAAAAATGGAAATATCCAATGGGCCTGTTTCACTAAACAAGTGTCCAAAAATCAGAAATTAGTTTTGCACAACCAATTTAATTTTTGGATTGTAACTTAATGACAGTAGGTTTGTGATTCAGATAATTTAATTTGAGTCCATAGGTGCAACATGTAAAATTTGTAAGTGGTTGTATGTCAAGTGCCACACCCTCCTAGAGTATCAATTAACCCCAACATTATTTACCCTTGTTTTGGTGGAATCTTGTGTGGTAGGCAAAGTACTGAATGCTTACCTCTGGAACTTCGTCAAACTCAAGAAAACTTCTTTTTATTCCGAAGTATTATCTCTGCATTAATTTGGAGGGCCAAAAGATGCAAAATTTTAAGTTGATAATTGTCGACTTAAATACCTTGTGTAGTTTCAGAAAGAGCAAGATTTAAACAACTGGGTGATAATAGCTAAAGGCTTGAACCACACCGTTTTACAATTATATCACCCTAAATGGGTACATCCTCATTATTTATAATCTTTGATAATTAATTTAATAAAGATGAACTCAAAAGTCGGACTTGAAATGAATCAGATGCAATTCTAAAAGCATAATTGCCATCTTGGAATTTAAAATCACCATAAGAGAATTCTAAAAGTCAAAATCATAAAATAAATAACAAATAGAGATGTGTTATATACCTTGTAAAGGGGGACCTTCTTTACACCAGCCCTGCTTTGCAAACAACAACTAAGGCTACTAGCATAGCATTTGGCACCAAGCTAGAAAAATTACAAACAATCGTTATCACCAGAGTGTAGAAAAGGCCAAGAATATGTGGAAGACTAAATAGTTCAACTACAAAGATGCAACTAATACACAAAGGAGAGGAAAGGCAAACCAGGCCCAGTCGGTGTACGTAGTGATACAATAATAAGTACACCCTTGTCACGGCTTTAGTTTTTAAGTTCGGTTTTAGTTTTTATCACTTGAAAATCATATGAATACCACAATGGGGGGAAAAAAAAAAAAAGGACAACGCGAAAAAGCACCCATCACAACAAAATAATAATAATAATAATAATTCCATCCATTTGGGATAAAATGATTCAGAAAATTATAATATTAGGGTGTCTGCACTCACGGAAGGCTGCAAGCAACACATCCCTACTCATTCTCCCACAGAAAAAACCTAATTGCACATAACTATTAAGTGAAAATTGTAAATGAAAATTCATATATACAAAAATAAATGAAAATTGTAAATGAAAATTCATATATACAAAAATAAATTCCAATCTAAAATGAGGATGACTTCATGAAGAGCAAATGCAAAGAACTCAACCTTGAGTACAGAGCTAGGGCTGAGTTGGTTCAAAATGCTACATAAAACAGTCCCATCGATCAAGCATGCTCTATTCTGCTTCTGAAGCTTCAGAAGACCTAATTAAGTGAGGAAACATACACTTCAATTGTGTGCTCCATGTTGTGTCAATCACAGAGGTAAAATCTGAAGATATGGTTGAGGAAAGGCGATAGTAGATTGACAGGTATTGGTTAAAGCATTTCTTCAAATGACTAGAGTCCAGATTTACTGCATCATGTCTCTTTTGCTTAAATGGTGGGGCCCACTAAGAAACAGAGAGAATAAATGTACAACAGTGGTACACGTTATCGATTGAAGCATTTCTTCAAACAACGAACATGCAAATGTCGGCGGCCATGGACAGCAACAGATATGGCTGTGGCTGCCATGGCTGCTGCGCAAATTCTGATAATCGAAAGGGGAAGTGGGATAGATAGAGATGAAGGAAGAGAGATCGAGAGAGAGTACCTTCGATTTGATGGTAGCTGTTGTTGACAATGAAGGACGAACAACCTCTTGTGATGGTAGTTGTTGTTGATGGAGGTTGGGCGACCATGTATTGGGACAAGATCCGCTGCTACCGCAGATGGGGAAGACTATGGACATCATCGATGGTTGATGGGTTAGGATTTGGAGTAGAAAGTAGGACAGCAATGTTACTCTGCTTGCGATGGAGGCGCGGCAGACGACTGTGAAAGTTTGGAGAAGAGGAGGTTTAGGGTTCGGAGATAGCAACGATTAGGGATATGGAGAAGAAGAGGGCTTTTGATGTAAGAAGTAAAAAAAAAAAAAAAAGCGGGGGGGGGGGTTGGACGTGAGCGTTTATTTCGCCGGCCAAGGTTTCCCACACGACGGGCTGCCAGTAAAAACGGGTCGGGAATTCCCACATTTCTTGTAGTGTTTGGCTTGCCTTCAATTTTGGGTCCAATGGCCAAAATTAGATGGAAGTTCGGATGAATGGCGAAGATGGGACATAAGCATCATGGTGGAGCTCAAGAGTGGAGGCCCCATCCCCTTTGTATTAATGGAGTCTCACGCTGAGAACATCCCAGCATCCGGAAATGTTTTTTTTTTTTTTTTTTTAAATGTTTTTTTTTTTTTTATTTTTTACTTTGTATATATATTTTAAAGAAAGGGCAAGTATGTGGGATCCACCTGAGAAATCTAGGCCGTCTACTGAGCCAACTCATGGTGTGCCCAAGAACTACTAACCAAGCCAAAATTTGAATCTTTACTTCTTCAATATATGTGTGATCTAATCAATATGTTAAATGGGAAATAATCATCATGGTGGGCCAGACAACGTGGTCCTCAATGTGATATCGTGCGGGGCATGCTCTCCAACAGGCGACTGATAGATGAAATGCCAGATTATGTTGCACAAGACACCAAAGTTGGGCCCACAAGAAGAATGGCTCGGATCTCAGACATACGCAGTGCACATATTTGTCTCATTGAAAAGGTCTTGGGAAACCCCAATTTAAAAGAAGTAGACCAAGTATGCCTTTACTAATTAGCTTTGATTAATTTTTAAATGAATGCTTAGATTAGTGAGATTAGGTAAATCTCATGAACGATGATTAGTCAAGAGGGCACATCAGGATCCCCTTTTGACCACATCACCACCGGTGGCATTATGACTGTGCTTATTATATTCCTTCTCACATAGTTAGCATTTATAAAATCCAGAATTAGTAAACAGATGATGATATTTTCTACAAGTAACTGAGCCAATTCCTTCTTTCACACAGGACTTGAAGAGGAAGAAGTCATGAATTTTAAATAATAATGAAAATAATAAGACCATTTCAATGAGAAACATTTCTGTAACCCCATTATAAATACTAGCCTAATTCTCTTACATAACCCACAGCCAAAAAACTCCTCATTTTACAACATTTAGAGTTTCATAGCATATATACATACACAATCCTAGACAGATTTTCAAGATGTCCACGGGCTTTCTTCTCTTAGCATTTTTTGCATTCAGTTTCTCCTTTACCTCCGCATCCGATCCCAGCCCTTTACAGGATTTCTGTGTCGCTGTGCGCAACAGCCCAGGTATTTTCACTCCATTGAAAAGAAAATAATAATCAAGTAACTGCATCATTGCTGCAAATAATATTACATGTAAATGCAATCCACCCCATTCGTGAAAGGATTCATATGATGAATGGGATACAACACCAACCTCATTGTCTGTTACTTTCTGTTTATATTGTTTTAATAATTCTTGAAAGAATATGCTGCTTACAATCTCGTGTTATATGATGGCAGTGTTGGTGAATGGATTTGTGTGCAAGGACCCCATGCAAGTTCAAGCCGATGATTTCTTCCTCACGGGACTGGACAAACCAGGCAACACGAGTAACAAGGTTGGGTCCAATGTGACCCAAGTAAACGTAGCTCAGATAGCAGGACTCAATACCCTCGGAGTCTCTTTGGTTCGGATAGATTATGCACCCTATGGTCTCAATGCACCCCACACTCACCCAAGGGCGACAGAGATTTTAACAGTTTTGGAGGGCACCCTTTACGTCGGATTCGTCACTTCCAACCCAGACAATCGCCTCATAACAAAGGTCCTTCAAAAGGGCGATGTGTTTGTCTTCCCAATTGGCTTGGTTCACTTCCAGTTTAACATTGGCCTCACCAATGCCATAGCCATTGCAGGACTGAGCAGCCAGAGTCCAGGAACTCTCACCATTGCGAATGCTGTGTTTGGATCGAATCCACCCATCTCAGACGACGTTCTTGCCAAGGCATTCCAAGTTGATAAGAACATAGTTCATTATCTCCAATCGCAGTTTGGAATGAAAAACTAGAGCATGCCCCATACAATAAAATGGGAGTGCAACGTTATTATTATTTATTTATTTATTTATTTTGTCTCTTGTTTTCTTTCTTTATTTGTTTCTGTTTAATGATATCTAATGGATTATAGCACGTTATGAAAATATCTGTCTAGATAATTATAAAAATGCAATTGATGATGCATCAACAGTTGGATCAATCCATACTTTAATGTTGCATGCGTGATGAAAGATCAACGGTCAGATTTGCAGTACCCAGTGGGGAGTATTCGCCACAATGACAAGAGGATCGAAATGGTCATGTTAAAAAACATCCCACATAATAACTCTATACAATGGAAGCGAGGCTGCATTTTCTTTGAACCAGGGAGAATGATGATATCTAGAGTGTCCGTGCTGATGGTCCAAATCAAAAGTGGAAAACCTCATGCATGCATCGGTTCGACAATCAAAACTAATCCAATGGACAAGATCAAAGAGAGGTCCACATTCTCACACTTAATCATGAGATCTGGACTGTTCGGGCAAAATATCCAAGCCATCAATACACCTGCAGCAGAGGTGACGGTGGAATGCACGAGCATGTCCAAGACATGCACGTAGACATGGACGGATGTTCGTTCGAACATCCCACTTTGAAGTCGATCGTTCTACAGTTCATGTGGACACTTATCCAAAGATAATTTCGTAGGTAAATTTTCATGGGCCTTGAAATGTGATCCTGCAAATTGAGTTGGAGCTTCTTCTTCTTCTTTTTTTTCGTAATATATTTCATTCTGAACACAAACTTACAATTTCGAGTCTTCTCAGGAAAAAAGGTCCTGAAGAAGACCTATCGTAACGACTTCCAATCCATACGAATCTAAAAACCAATAAAGTCAGGCACACAACTAAAAGGAACCTGAAAAACACTACCTCTCCCTAATGTTTCCTAGACCCAGTTTGTCTAAGAAAATAAGACCACGCACCTGCTCGGGAAGCTTGGACCATGAACTGCTAGAAAATCGAGCTTGGGACATACTCCCATTGTGAGCTAGCGCATCGGCCGGGGCGTTGCCTTCTCTGAAGATGTGCTGAAACTCTATCTGTCCAAGAAGGCGAAGCTTCTCCATCCTTGCCGTCCATCCTTTCCATTTTCACCCAAGGTTGAAATTTTCTTTAAACACCTTCATCACCAATTCTGAATCCAATTCTACTACCATCTTAGAAAAGCCTTTCTCTATACACATTGCTAGGTTGTTGTGAGCCACGTGCACCTCAGCCCCAATGTTAGACAGTACCCCATATCCGAGAGAGAAAGCGAATATGAATTGACCTTTGTCATTTCTACAAACACCGCCGCCCCCTGCGAGGCCCAGGTTACCTCTAGAAGAGCCATCCACATTCACTTTGACCCATCCCATAGGTGGTCTATGCCAGTTAACTATATAGTGACAGCCCTTCGTCACCCCGCCTGGGCCAACTGCTCGCTAAGGGAGACTGATAGAGACGGAATCTGACCGATTTCCCACTTCTTTGTTTCCCATTCTCGATAACCACCAAGAGACTCGAGCTATCACTGGACCCGCTGTAGGGGGTTTGCTCTCGAAAACCGACATGTTTCTTGCTTTCCATAATTCCCACCAAATGAAAGCTAGAACTAATTGCATGTTGGCTTGGCACGCATTACTGACCGAATAAGCCCTCCTCCATAGCGTAAACCTAGCTTCTACCGTGGAGGCCTGCAAAATATTGATACCGAAAGACCTCCCAAAATGGTCTCACACTGAAGCAGCTAACTCGCCATCCAGAAAAAAGTGAGACAATGACTCACCGGTTGGGCCCTGATCCGATCCAAGTCTGCAGCAGATGCATTTTGATGCTAACTAAATGCCCCTAGATTGAATAGCCATTTCCACCGGAACCGAATTATTAAGGAGTTTCCACACAAAAAGAGAGATTTTTGGTGGCAACTTTCCATGCCAAACCCACCTAACCCAATCTTTCCTGGGTGACTGCGGTCTGGTTACTTCCCACGCTGATTTGACTATAAATTTTCCTAATGGAGTGAACAGCCACACAGGAGAGTCAGGACCCTCTGATAAGCAGTAACCCCCTTGAAAAATATTTTCTACAATCTGTTGAGGAAGCATTAAAAAGACCACTGTTGGAGGGAGAGGGCCAACCGGGCCTAAAATCTGATTCACCTTCAATGTCCTTATCTCAGCTGGAATGTCTCCTATTACATCGTTTTGAAGGGGCCCAAGACCGGTCCAATTCTCTTGCCAACACCTGCATTCTCCCTCACCTATACTCCATTGTACCTTTTCATTTAAAAATGGCAGGAGATTCCTCATCCTCTTCCAGGTTGGAGAGCCATATTCATCGTTGATTCCTAAGGTCGATAATTCCTACCTCAGACCATACTTTGCAGCCATGAACGAGGCCCATAAGCTAGTTTCCCTTTGAAATTTCAAGATCCAGGCCATTTTGATCTAAAACGCATGCATAACTTTCGATAATTTTTTAATTCCGAGCCCACCTTCCTCCTTTGGCCTCGCTATGGATTTCCAACTCCTCCAATGCAGCTTCCTTTTACCATCACTCCAACCCCAGAAAAAGGAAGAGAACCGGCTCTCTAGCTCTGTGATTACCCTCTTTGGAAGAGAGGTAGCTGCCATGGAATGAATGGGGATGCTCCCCAACACATGCTTGATGAGAACTGCTCTCCCAACTTGAGAAAAGAACCTATTTTTCCAACCCTTGATGCGGCCTTCAACTTTTTCTATCAGGGGTTGAAAAGCGCTTACTTTCAACCTGCCCACTATCAGCGGGACCCCAAGATAACAGAAAGAGCTACCGGCCCTGTTAATACCTAACAGGTTCGAGATGGACCTGATTCTGATGCCGATATTTTGTCAGAGCAGTAGAAGGAGCTTTTTGTACGGTTTATGCTTTGACCAGATGTTCTTTGGTAATCTTCCATTAATGCCATGATTTTTCTCAGTGAAGCAATTCCTCCATTAAGAAAAAGCAAGGTGTCGTTTGCATAGAGGAGGTGGGAAACAGTAGGACAGCCTCTCCTGACGTTGTAAGGTAAAAAAATTTCTTGTGATACTAACCAATTAAGACCTCTGCTTAGGACATCTGCACAAACAATAAAAAGGCTTGGAGACAGTGGGTCCCCTTACCTCAGTCCTCTTAAGGGCTTGAAAAATCCTTCAGCTTCGCCGTTGACTAGCACGAACATCAACTACTGTCCCAACAGTTCTCAACAATCCTGATCCACTTGGAGGAGAACCCAAAGTGAATTAGAACTTGCTTAAGAAAATCCCAGTCCACCTTATCATACACTTTCTCCATGTCCAGCTTCAGGGCCACATTCCCTCCTCTATTCTTCCTATTAATATCCCTGAACAATTCCTACAAGAGTGCTATGTTTTCTGATATTGACCTGCCCTTTATAAAAGCTCCTTGCTCTGGGGAAATCAGGTGAGGAAGAACCTGACTGAGCCTGACTGCAATGATCTTTAAGAAAACTTTGTATATACAATTGCAGAGACTAATGGGGCGATAATCTGACCATCTATTAGGAGCAACCCCTTTGGGGATCAGACATATCAAAGTGGAAGAGATGGCGTGAGGAATTTTTCCTCCTTGGAAGAAATAGGAGACCGCCTTGTGAATATCTTGTCCAATAATATGCAAGTAGGACGAGAAAAAGATCCCTGAAAAACCATCAGGGCCAGGTACACTGTCAACCGGAATGGACTGCACTGCCTGATGAACTTCAAGAATGGATGGAGGGGCCAATAGCATATCATTCATTTCCTGCATCACGGAAGGGGGAACCAAGTCCAACAACGTTGTAACTATCTCTCGTGGGCTTCCTGAGAAGAACGTCTGGAAGTGCCGCACCGCATCCTGTTTTATTTCCTCCAGATCGGTTACTATCTCTCCTAATTCGAGCTCTATCCTATTTATCGACGCTCTTCGCTGCCTCTCCGTAGCTACCGCATGGAAGAATTTTGTGTTTTTATCATCCTCTTCTAGCCAGCTTATCCTAGATTTCTATTTCCAGAAAAGTTCATGCTTGACCTCTAACTGGTTAAGACTATCAGTCGCCTCTTGAAATGTGATCATTAGATCATGGTTCTGCTCTTGAGTAGGCCTGGACTACTGCATTTGCATCTCAATTTCTGCTAATTTTGCCTCTGCTATCTTCAGTTGCTCAAAGATGTTGCCAAAACTCTCCTTGTTCCAGATCTTTAGCTCCATTTTCACACTTTTCATCTTGGCCAGCAAATTGTAAATTGGGTGGTATGATTCTGCCTTGTCCCATGCTGATTTAACCACCTGAAGGAAAGAATCGTCCCTCGTCCACATCCTCTGGAACCTGAACGGTTTTGGGCTGCTTGACAGTTGGGGAGGGAAAGTCAGGAGAATTGGGTTGTGGTCTGAATTTACACGAGGTAGATGATCGACTTTGAACCATGGAAAATTGGAAACCCAGGGGGTGTTGATAAGCACCCTATCTAGCCTTGCCCAGCTTCTAGCTGAACCTGATTGGTTGTTGCACCATATGTAGCGAGACCCCGAGAAACCGGCATCAATAAGTCCCGCGTTCTCAATCGCTTCTGAAAATTCTCTGGCACTTCGGACATCAAACTCTCCTCTGCTTCTTCTTTCAGCAACTTCTGTAATGGCATTGAAATCCCCGCACACTCCCCATGGGCCAAGCAGAGAAGTCAACAGGGCTTCCAATTCCTCCCAAAGAGGTCTTCTGAGTAACCTCGAATATCTGGCATATAAACAAGTTAAATGGGTTGACAACTGTAAATTCTGTGCATCAATATTAACTATCAATGTTTGGTTAGTCACTCTAAACAAAACAGGTTATCATCTCTCTGTAGAAAAACCATATTTTCCCTCCCTTTTCCCCGTTCGAAAAAGAGAGGTGAAAGCCAAGTGATAGACCCACTCTTACTCTGATGGCATCCCTCACAATCCAGGGGTTATGAAGACTGATTACTCTTTTCAAAGTTCTGATTGTTCTCTGGTTTCCAATGCTATGGGCATTCCATACAAGGATGTTATCCATCCGTGACACAACCTGTGTTCATTGCCCTCCGTTTGAGTCTTCTTAATCTGGAATTTCAGTCGCCCCTGGAATAGAAAATCCGTACTCTCCTCTTAGGTTCTGTAGAATTCTTGAGATTTTGAGCCTCCTGAATTGTATATAATGGCCTTTGCAGTAATTCTGTGGTCTGAGCAGCCTGCCTGTAAGCCCCATATCCTAGACCGTACCGTTCCTTAGACTTTCGCGGTCTTTCTGGTCGAATTTTGACAACCTTCGACCCTTAACCGGTATTTGCGCGCGACCTTGATTCTCATGCCGTCAACCCAAGTCGACTCAACCCAAGACCTTTACCATAGCGACCACGTCGTCGCTGCGATTCCGATGCCGCAACTCGCGCATTGATGCGATGCTCTGGCCAGGAGATGTGGGCCAGCGTTCGGTACGAGGAAAACACCGCGCATGCGAATTCTAAGAGAATCTCTACAAGATGTCACATCAATCAATCCCATCATATCAAGTTCATGTCAAGTACACATCACCTTTCACCCTTTCCCAAGCAAGCCCCAAAAGTCAAAAAGATCTTACAAGCCCATACCTTTCTTACACCAAAAACCCCTAAAGTCAAAAAGTCTCTTACACACCCATCCCTCTCTCTCCCATCCATCACTCCATCACACATCACCCATCTCTCTTTACAACTCTCTCTCTCCTTCATTTTCAAATTACAATCCAAGCAACCCAAGAACTCCTCACGTCCAAGCCCTTCCATGGAGAGAAAAATGCATATGTGAGGCCCACCTTTCCATCCCTAGATCTCCCATCCTAGCCATCCATTTCTCATCTTCCTCCATCAAAGAGAAGTACAAGGAGCTAAGGAAGCCAAGGGAGCAAGAAGATCAAGCGGTGGGTGCTTTGATATGGTAGTTTTTAATATTTTTAAGATGGGCCAAGTGAGGCCAACCGATCAATGGTTTGGATCTCACTTTGGACCCTAAGATGTGGCCGATGGCCCACTTGGATCATCATGATCATTCCATGATGGGGCCATTCTCCATGGACCCCATCATGATGTTTATTTTCCTTGCATACCTAGGGTCATCTAGACCGTCTATTTTAGTGGAGAATGGATCTCTACCGTTGGATTTCGATTTAATGGGCCCACATGTAATGGCCCACTTGATTTATGTTGTAGATCATTGAAGGGAGGGCCCATAGTGCCGGGGTCCCTCCATCACGCGTGTCCCACTCTCTATCTCTCTCTCTCCCTCTCTTTTTCATTTCTTTTTTTTAAGATCATGATATGATTGTGTGGCCCACTTGAATGGACCCCACCATGAAGTATGTATTTTGTCTAAGCCGTCTATAAGTGGGACCCACTTCATGTGTGTAGTACCCACACCATCCATCATTGGTGGCCCACCTGAGCAGGCCCACCTTGCATGGCCAGACCGTCCAGCGTCCCTGGACGCTGGACGTTTGTTGGAAAACACAAATATTAGCTTGGTTCCAAGCCTTTGGGTGGCCCACTCATGTAGGCCCCACCTTGATGTATGTATTAAATCCACGCCGTCCATTCCTTTCCCAAGCTCGTTTTAGGCGTTGAGCCGAAAGATGGGACCAATCAGACTTTCAGGCGGGCCATAACATGGCAAACAGCGGGTCTATCGTTGAAATATCCCCTGTTGTTTCTATACACCGAAACAGGCCCAATATTGGGCTTGTTTTGCTTGTCTTGAGCCATGGAGGGCCATTGGACGGAGTGGATTCTCAGACGTGGGCCCCACCTGTGAAAAACCACAGGAAAACATCAAAAAAACAAAAACAAAAACACAATAGCAGCAGCAGGCGCTGCTGCTGTGTCAGAAAAGCAGCAGGCGCTGCCTGCGCACCAGCGCCCGGCCGGACGGGCGGACGGACAGCCACCCACGGCTGTAGCCGTGGGCCCCACCTTGATGTTTATTTGTCATCCAATCCATTCATATGGTGGGCCCTAAGGGCAGTGGACCACCCTCCAAATTTCAGGTCCATCCAAGACTCAGGTGGCCCACATCATAGGAAACAGTGTGAATTGAACTCTACCCTTGAAACCCTTTTTGGGTCCACAAAAGTTTTGGATCAAGGTGAAATTTATTTTTACCCTTCATCTAGGTCTACGTGACCTTATCAACGGGTTGGATGGCATATCAACATTATGGTGGGCCCCACATGGAGCCCACAGTGACATATGTGTTTTACTGCCACCGTCCGCCTGGACGATGGAGCTCGCTGTGATGTTTGTGTATCCTCTTGAGGAAGACGGTGCTCGACCTCACGTCCTCCCCTGCGTCATATATATATATATATATATATATATATATATATATATATATATATATATATATATATATATATATATATATATATATATATATATAATATTATATTATATATATAATATTGTATATACTATATATAAAATATATATTATATTATATAAAATATGTGATGGTTGGCCTTCATGTGGACCCCCCACCATGAGGCAGGTGCTGCATCCAATCTGTCCATCCATTTTAAAAAAGTTATTTTATGGCATGGGCTTAGAGAATTGGCCAGATCCATCGTCCAAGTGGACCCCACCTTGGCATGTTGTAAGGCTCATTAGATGCATTTATGGCCCATGGGCCTTAAAAATACATCATAATGGGCCTAATCACATGGGCCTTACATTTATCAAATGGGCCGCACCAATTAAGCCTTATATGTACATCAAATGGGCCTCAACCCATAGGCCCCAATACATCTTAATGGGCCTTAACCCATGGGCCATAAATGCATCTAATGGACCTTACAACATGCCAAGGTGGGGTCCACTTGGACTATGGATCTGGCCCATTCTCTAAGCCCATGCCATAAAATAACCTTTTTAAAATGGATGGACAGATTGGATGCAGCACCTGCCTCCTGGTGGGGGGTCCACATGAAGGCCAACCATCACATATTTTATATAATATAATATATATTTTTTATATAGTATATACAATATTATATATATAATATAATATTATATATATAAATATATATATATATAATCACGCCCCAAACTCGAAAACCGGGCTCACAAAATTTCCGATCGCCGAATCTGGCGCCAACAGCCTCCGTAGAACTCCATTCTCGGCTCCCAGCGCCCATTTGCCAGGTTCCGATCCTGGGATGCTACGAGGAGGATTTTCAACATTAGTTTGATTCGTAATAAGCATAACCAAAGGCATAACCTACAAACAATAACCAAAAACTCCATCACATTTCCACTATGATCAAAAACTTCACAAGTACAATGAGCATAAAGGGAAATACAATGATGATGAACAAAAACTCCAAAATGATCTGCCACGTGCCCAAGCCTCAGCACTGCTGTGATCCAACGTCACCTGCACGCAACGGTCATGCATAAGCTTATAGAAAGCTTAGAGGGTGGTGAAAGTATATGCTCAAGGTGGTAATGCAATTATGCAGTATCAGAGTAATGCGGAACATGCTGATGAATGCCAAGAATACCATTAGTAGTACGAAGGCCTTGCGGTGCAAAGAATGATGTCGACCATACTAAGGCCATGCAATGCGAAATGCGACTCAAGCATACAAATCCTCATCTAAGTCCACATATCGATACAGCTCAAAATCTGGAATATCACCGGGGTCTAGTACACTCCAAGCCAGATTGCCGCCCCATCGCGCGCAATAAGGTGAGTGAAAAAGACCTCACTATCCGCCTGCCAATATCGGGCTCGGCTCGTCAATAGCGGACCCATTCCTCGAGCTGGTCAGACTCAGCCTAGCTTTGTCCTTTCCTCTCTGGCGGGTAAGGCCGCACCCCCTTCCAACCGACCACGACACAGTGGAAAGCACAGCCGTCTGGTAATTGGCACTCAACGCTTATGCACCCACTCGATCTAGACGTTGGAGCAACCTCTTGGTACCATAAGGGTTTAGGGACTTTCACCCAGGGATATCTATAGCACCCCATGTGGAACAATATTTTCGGTATCTAATCCTGTCAACCACGATACGTCAGTGGAGACTACAGCCCTGATGCCACTAGGGCGTACAGTAACCATATCACACGATGCGAATGCATAAATCATACTATCCAGTCATACAGCAATCCTGCGCGTATCATGCGCTCATGTAGGGCAACACCGCCTATCCAGGAGCCCATAAACAATCTGCCCAAGGGCATATGCTATGATCAGTCACTCATATCAAGCATACATATGATGCGTATGATCGTGAATCATAGAACTATACTAAGTAGGTCATATGGTAATGGATGCAGTTCATAACGAAGATGGGCTTAGACAGCCTACACATTACATGTACGGGCCTATAACGAGCCCTAGGGTGAGTCATAATGTGGACATTTAACCAACACTCTACTTACAATGTGGACGTCAAACCAACATTACTCCCAAAGCATAACCCGTCGTAAACATTATTGCATAAACCATGATGGGATCACACATTGCAATGGACCTTAGGTACATCCCATTGGGCCTTCAATATATCAAATGGGCCGTATCACATAGGCCTTACATTTATCAAATGGGCCGCATTAATGGGCCTCACCAATGGACCTTATGTACATTGCAATGGGCCATAGCCCATGGGCCTTAAAAATACATCACAATGGGCGCTGGGAGCTGAGAAAGGGGTTCTACGGAGGCTGTCGGCGCCGGATTCGGCGATCGAAAATTTTGTAAGCCCGGTTTCCGAGTTTGGGGCGTGACACTGCCCCTTTTCTATTCCTTGCTTTTGTACCGTGGTTGGATCTAGATGTTGGGGTGGAGAGCTTGGACCTCGAATCAAAGTCTCCTCGCAAGGAGAGCTGAAGTAAGGGGATAGATCGATTTCAAAATTTTCTTTGTTGCATCTTGCAAATCCCCTTGGAGAGAGATGTTCTCCTGGTAAGAAGGAAATAACTTCTGTCTCCTGTAGCTGATAAAAGTTCTGATCTTCTCCTCTCTCGTTGGATGGGACTGTTGAATGTAGATCAGTGTCTGGATGTGCTTCCCTGGATATCTGTTGTCTGTGTGGTGCGAATTTGATTGTCGAGTTTCCAAATGATCTTGCGCAACGTGTTGGAGTCTGTTGTCTGATTAATCTGTTTGTTGCTAGAAAAGAGACCTGCTGTCTATGAGCTAGGACAGCCTCATTTTCCATGAGAAACAGATTTCTGGTGGTATCAGACCTACCGATCTTATCTACTCCCGAAAGGTGGGGTTGAGAGGGAAAGATCTCTGGGATTTGTAGAATGGACTGGCTAGAACAGCATGTCTGCGGTGTACCCATCTCTGGGGCAGATCCCTTTAGATGATCAGTTTTTCTGATCTCAGTTAACCAGGGCTCCTGAAGAGGGTCATTTGCAAATGCAGCCTCCTCTTCCATAGTATCGGTCTCGGTACCTTGGCCCTGTACCGCTTCTACACATTCATGTGTTTTAGCCATTGAATTAGCCAACTTGCCTGCTTCACATCCCTGAAACTCCTCAACCCAAGAAACTGCATGTGCTGGAATTTCATCACTAACTTTCACCGTAGGGTCAGCATTCTCTTCTACAATCATATCCTGTTTGCCTGAGTATGCATCATCGTCCTTATCCAGAGTCTCAGCAGCCAACTCTACCGCCTTGGCTTTTTCACAAACACCTGCTGTGCATTCCTGAGGAGGTATCTGTTTGGAGCTGAAATTTCTCTCCACCCATTGTCTCGTGCTCTCCTTTGCCGCTGGCTCCCTATTGGGAGTTGTAGATTTGGGATTTGCCTTATATGAAGACATCATTGTCTCCATTTCCATGAATATGGGGAAGATTTTCCCAAGAACTACAAGTTTCAAAACAGTTTGCATATGAACTCCCGGCCTTATGACAACTTTAATCTGAGCAAACACCTGAAAAATACCGTAAGCACTGATAGGATTGATCTAGGTGACCCTGCCCATCTGATTTCCCAAATCCAGAATCACTGATTCCATCCAGGCATGAGCTAGGATGCCGTATAATCGCAGCCAAATACCTTCACCTCCAAACACCTCCTCTGGCTTCCATTTTCTGACCGAGATGATACTCATGCTCTGGTGAACATCGGAATCAAGCAAGAAATTATCGTAGTATTTCTTTGATCTCTAAGTGATGAGAAATTTTTCTGGGAATGTTCGAGTAACTTCCATGATAGAAGAGCTGTAAGAGGATGCCATGATAGCACTCCTGACCCTTAGAATGGAAATATATGGGGTGGAAGCCGTAACTACTACTCCTAATCTTAAGGCGTAGAGGCTGGTTTCCACCACACGTTGATCAGCTATTGTCACTTCATCGACCTCTTGGGGCAGTTCCCACGATCCCGCACTGGCCGCCGCTCGAACTGCCTCGACATAGGTATTGGTTGGTCACGGCTAACTTCCCTGGTTCCTCTGATTTGAGCTTCGCCGGTGTGTGTTTGTTGGAGACAGTTGTCTTCCCTATTTCCCCTTATTTGAGTTACGCCGACTGGGAGCTGATCTTTCAAGAATTGCCCTAGATCTGGCCCATCTGATCTCTATAATTCTTCCATCGATTCGTTTGCCATTGAGAACGTCCATGGCATTCTTTGCCTCCTGTTCATATCTGAATCTAGCAAAACCATATCCTCTCGGCTTCAGCGTGCAAGGGAAAGTGGGGATGTAAACATCAATCAGCTTCCCGTATTTACTAAATATCCAAAAAAGATCGACCATGGTGGTGTCATAGGTGATGTTCCGAATGAATAAGCTGAAGTCTCTGCTCTTCTGAATCTGAGTGGGTAGAATGGCGAGGGGTGCTCTTCGTTTCAAAACAGTCCATGTTGGAGAGAGAGCCTTTTGCTTGCAGCAGAACGACCTCTCCCACGAGCTGTCTGCGATTCATCGAGGGGTCTGGCCTGGCCAGACCCTGCGCGCTCCCTCATCGACTAGCTAGGTCATCAACGATCTAGGGCATCGACGAAGAAGTTCTCTTGAGTTTCATATCTACTGAGTTTGTGAATTCTAGGGTATGTCTTTTTCGGGGTCAACTACTTGAATCCTATAATTGAGTTGGAGCTGCAACACTTGTTATTAAGCAAACTTGCATATCCAAAGTCAAAATATGTACGTTTCATCACTGTTACCTCCGTTTAGAAAACTTGTTCAATATATAGGCTTAACTTTTCTATATATCATGAGTCCTCACCAAAAATAAATTAGAATTTTCAAGGCAAAAACAGTTGCGTTTATGCTACTTTACGGTATGAGAGTCTTAACCGACTCGATTTTCAGCTTACGCCATAAAATGATCTCGAAATATGGATTAACGCTGTGGATCTAATACAAACATCATGATGGCCCCACAGAAGCTCTGCTTCTGGAAACATGTTCATCCTTTCTTCCTTCCCAGTCGGCTTCCTGTCTCTCCAAACCCTGGGCGTGGATTTCCAGCAAAATCCTTTCACAGTAACGTGGACCGATGGCTGGGGCCCACTTTTTTGTTTGTGAGAAATTCCTAATGTTAAAACCTCTATACAGTCCACTGTGATATTTACATGCCATCTATACTGTTCATAAGTTCATATTGGGATGAACTGAAAACTCAAAAATATTAGCCTTATCCAAAAACTACTCTGGCCCTATAAATGATTCTATGGTGGACGTTCAATCTTCACTGTTTCCTGTCGTATAGCCCACTTGATAGCTAGATCTGGCTCATTTTTGGGCTCTTATCCAAACATGATCTGTTAAATTGATTAACAGGTCGGATTTCTTGAAAAAATCACGATCTTCCCATTTAGGTTACGGTTGACCTATATTAGTGCGAAAGGCATACACCCGGAATCCACGTATCCGGAGGATTCGCAGAGAGACGCCTATTGGTTATTGTGTTCAGAAAGAACAAAGGATGTCCATGTTACCAGGCGTGGAACTTGCGTGAGCCCCACCATGATGTATGTGTTAGATCCACAACGTCCATCCATATTTCAAGATCATTTTATGGCATGAACCCAAAACCATGCAAATCTAAATCTCAACAGGACCACAAAACAGAAACAATGGTAATTGTATACCTACCGTTGAAAACTACTTGGGGGTAACAATCTCATATTTTTCTTTCCCTTTATCCAGGTTTGTGTGGTCTATTTGAATCAAGTAGAATAGCAAATCAACGTCATGTCCGCCCTAGGAAGGTTCCGACAATCCCTGGTTTCTGTGATGTGGTTCAATTTCGCTCCAGATCTGCCTCATTTTCTAGATCATGTCTCAGACCTATCTTGAAAAATGGTTCAATAGTGTGGATCTAACAGATATATCATGGTGGGGCCCACAGAAGATTAACGCTCCAAAAGATTTCATCCTGTTAAACAGAGAAATTCATTGTACACAGAGGAAATACGCATATTTCCACGTTTATATATATATATATATATATATATATATATATATATATATATATATATATATATATATATATATATATATGCACTTGGGATCCATTTTATATATATATATATATATATATATGGCACAAGATTTCTGAAATGGGATTGGCTGGTGTACCACAACTAATATTGCTGGTGTGTTGACGTCATATAAAAGTCTCACTCACGTTTTTTACCTACGAAAAGTTTCGTCGGTAAAAGTTGTTTATCTGCTTTAACCAACGAAATGTTTCGTCGGTAAAACTCAACAAGAAAAGTATTAATCTGAAAAATATAATAATTTTACCAACGAAAATTTTCATTGGAAAAAACATTATTCCTGACGGCTTTAGTTCATCAATAAAAATCAGCGTGAAAATTTTCCGAGTGAAAAGGATAACATTTTTACTGACGAATATTTTCATCAGTAAAAGTTGTTGTTCTGCTTTTTACCGACGAAATGGTTCATTGGTAAAACTCACCATGAAAATTTTTTATCTGAAAAAGATAACTTTTTTATTGACAAAAGTTTTCGCCAGTAAAAATATTATTCCCGATGGTTTTAGTTCGTCAATAAAACTAAGCGTGAAAACTTTTTATCTGAAAAATATAACATTTTTACCGACGAATATTTTCGTTGGTAAAAGTTGTTTTTCTACTTTTTACCGACGAACTCTGCTTTTTACCGACGAAATGGTTCGTCGATAAAACTCGGCATGAAAATTTTTTATCTGAAAAATATAACAACTTTACCAACTAAAATTTTCATCAGTAAAAGTTATTTTTCTGCTTTTTACCGATGAAATAGTTCGTCAATAAAACTTGGCATGAAAATTTTGTCTGAAAAATATAACATTTTTACAGATGAAAATTTTCGTCAGTAAAAACATTATTTCCGACGGTTTTAATTCGTCGGTAAACTCAGAGTGAAAAGATAACTTTCGTACAGACGAAAAATTTTTGTCGGTAAAAACATTATTCCCGACAGTTTTAGTGCGTCGGTAAAAATATAACACTTTTACCGACGAAAATTGTCGTCGGTAAAAGTGGTTTTCTGCTTTCTCCGTACCAAACTTTTTCTTGGTAAAAGTCTTACCGCGAAGTTTTCAAAATAGCGCCAAATTTTTCTATCTTAAAAATTATATAAGTTTTACCGTCAAAAATGAACATCGGTAAAAACATTATTATCGATGGAAAAAATGTTCACATGTAAAACACTACTTTTACCAAGGAAATGTTTTTCGTCAGCAAAAAGTTCATCAATAAGAGCGTTGTTTCTTGTAGTGTCACCAAGTTCTATGGGTACATCATGGGGATATGTGTTAATCCAAACCCTCAGTCTATTTGGAGAGCTAGTAGTAAGGCTTGGGATAGGACAGATCCAATCAAGTGGAGTACACTGAAAAGCGCAGCGGGGGATTGAACATCTACCAGTGAAACCATTTTAGGGTCATAGAAGTTTTGGATCAATATGATATTTGCTTTTCCTCTTCATCTTGTTATGTGTGACCTTACGAACAGATAGGATGGAAAATTAACGCGATCGTGGGCCTTACAAACGTTTTAACTGTGATAATCATTGTCCCACTTCTATTTGTAGTCTGGTCTACTTGAGCTTTGGATATGACTCGTTTTTGGACTCATGATCTAAAATTATCTCGCCAAATGGATGAACGGGGTGGATATAATAAATTCATCATTATGTGGCCCATGTAACTTTAATCTCCTTTGAGCCGTTTACAACTCGGAGCTCCAAAAGTGCCAGCGCACCTCTTCGCACAACATGTACCCACACCAGCCATATTGGTGGTGTGTGGTAAACCAGCCAATCCTCTTCCCTAATTGGACCATTAGTCATCAGTATCTGTATTGGTCCAATCAAACCATTCAACACCAATTTCAGCCCAATCAGATGGTTCATCTTTCATATCAGTGCATTCCAGTCATGGACCTTTCATATCAACTCAATTGGACCGTCAATCTCATATATCAAACCCCTTGGACCACTCATCTCCAATTTTGGCCCAATCAAACCATCGATCTTTGATATTGGTCTTATTAGACCATTGATCTTTAAATTTGGCCTAATATGCCAGTTGATCATCAATATCATTTGAATCAGACGGATCGAGTTCAACATCAATCAAATCAAACCAGTTATATTCACCTCAATCCATTTCATCCTCAATAGTTGTCCAATCATTTCTTTAATCCTATGTAATGGTAAAATTGGACCATTCTCTAATTTTGGCTCATCAAGACTGTTCATCTTTTGATAACATTCTACTAGCAATTGATTTTCAATATGGAACAAATTAGACAGCAAATCTTGAAGTTCAGAGCGATTGAACCTCTCATCTCCAATTTCAGCCACATCAGACCATTGAACTTTTATATTGGTACATTCAAAATATTTATCTTCGACTTCAGCGTAATTAGACCGTTGATCTCCAATATCGTTCAAATTAGACCACTTGTCATTGATCTCGATCCATTGCAACCTTTGATCTTCAATATCGATCCAATTAAACCAATTAAACCACTGATCTTAAATATTAGCTTAATTCAAGCAATTCATTTCCAATTTCTACCAATGACTGATTTGTATCATCCACCTTGCGTGGTCTACCTTTGACCGTCAATCTGTACTAGAGAAATAATCTTGCTATTTACACGTTACTGTGGATTATTTCATGCATATGGACTGACTGATAAACGAAATACCAATTGGGGCCTACATGATGAATGGCTCAGATCTCATGCAGACAGGGCACACAATTGTCTCGTTGAAAAGGTCGTTGTTTCCAATTCAAAAGAAATAGACCAAGCATATATGCATTTGCTTAGCTTTGGTTAATTTTCTTTTGTTGACTAAATTAATGCTTAGCCTGGTCGTGTGATTAGGTAAATCTCATGAACGGGCACATCAGGAACCCATTCCGACCATATCACCACTCTTCAAAGCATGACCAAGTTTAGGATATTTCATGCCACTCATCTGATTTGGAGTAGTTAGCATCAAGGAAATAAGAATTAATAAACAAATGATGATATTTTCTGCACGTAACCGAGCCAATTCCTTCTTTTACATTGGACTGAAGAGGAAGAAGTCTTGGATTTCAAATAATAATAAAAATAATAAGACCATTTCAATGACAAACATTTCAGTAACCCCATTATAAATACTAACCTAATCCTCTTACATAACCCACAGCCAAAAACATTTCTCATTATAACATTTAGAGTTTCCTAGCATACATACATACACAATTCTAGACAGATTTTCAAGATGTCTACCGGCTTTATTCTTTTAGCATTCATTGCATTTAGTTTCTCCTTTACCTCCGCATCCGATCCCAGCCCTTTACAGGATTTCTGTGTTGCTGTGCGCAACAGCCCAGGTATTTTCACTCCGTTGAAAAAAAAAATCAAGTAACTGCATCATTGCTGCAAATAATATTACATGTAAATGCAATCCACCCCATTGGTGAAAGGATTCACATAATGAATGGGATACAACACCTACCTCACTGTCTGTTATTTTATATTTATATTGTTTTAATAATTCTTGAAATTAAGAATATGCTACTTACAACTCTTTTGTGTTATATGATGGCAGTGTTGGTGAATGGATTTGTGTGCAAGGAGCCAAAGCAAGTTCAGGCTGATGATTTCTTCTTCACGGGACTTGACAAACCAGGCAACACAAATAACAAGGTTGGGTCCAATGTGACCCAAGTAAACGTAGCCCAGATAGCAGGACTCAACACCCTCGGAGTCTCTTTGGTTCGTATAGACTATGCACCCTATGGTCTCAATGCACCCCACACGCACCCAAGGGCGACCGAGATCTTAACAGTCTTGGAGGGCACCCTTTACGTCGGATTTGTCACTTCCAACCCTGACAATCGCCTCATAACAAAGATCCTTCAGAAGGGTGATGTGTTTGTCTTCCCAATAAACTTGATTCATTTCCAGTTTAACATCGGCCACACCAATGCCATAGCGATTGCAGGGCTGAGCAGCCAGAACCCGGGAACCATCACCATTGCAAACGCTGTGTTCGGATCAAATCCACCCATCTCAGATGATGTTCTTGCCAAGGCATTCCAAGTTGATAAGAAAATAATTGATTATCTGCAATCTCAGTTTGGAATGAAAAACTAGAGCATGCCCTCTTACAGTAAACTCCCTCAGCAATATGTGGCATATCCACAATTAGTTTCATTACTAATGTGGTTGCTTGAATAAAATGCGAGTGCAACACATTTTTTTGTTTTGTTTTTCATTTTCTTTCTTTCTTTCTTTCTTTCTTTTGATTTCTTTATTTATTAGTTTTTGTTTAATGGTATCTAATGGATTTTAGCATGTTTGGAAAATCTCTCTCTCTCTCTCTCTCTCTCTCTCTCTGCACATTCGTAAAAAATATTAGAAACTAAGAACCTACCAAAGTGACTGTAGAGATGGTGATCTAGGTAATTGAATGGTGAGATCAACCCATACTTGTAATGTTGCATGCATGATGAAAGATTAACGTTCAGGTTTGTGGTACACTTCTCACCACAATGACAAGAGGATCGAAATAGCCATGTGAAAAACATCCCCCAGAATGATCCAATGCAATGGAAGCCCGTAAAATTAAGAAGAACATTAATTAATTCAAAATCGAGGCTGAATTTTCTCTGAACCATGAAGAGTGATGATGATATCTAGACCATCCTTGCTGATCGTCCAAAATTAAGAACACCTAATGCATTGGTTCGACTATCAAAATTGATCCAATGTACAAGATCGAAAAGGGGTCCATGTTCTTAGGATAAATCTTGAGATCTTAATTGTTCTTGCAAACTATCGAGGCCATCAAAACTCCTGAAGCACAGGTGACGGGGGAATGCGTGAGCATGTCCAGGAAATGCACGCAGACATGGACGGATGTTCGTTCCAACATCCCACTTTGAAGTTGTTTTTCTATGCTTTCCACGGCAATTTTCGAGATATATTTGCTACCTTATACAGCTCAAGTGGACACTTATCCAAGGATGATTTCGTAGGTCTATTTCGTGGGGTTCAAAGAGCTGTGAGGCGAGATTTTCAAACCCCTATGTGGTCCCCGAGATGTCCGTGAAAAATCCACTCCATCCATTAGTTTTGTTAGCTCATGTTATGATAAGAGCTCTAAAATGAATCAGATCAAAGACTCAAGTGAGCCGCACCACAAGAAACAATTGGAATTGAACTACCACCATTGAAGTATTATCACTTCATCCCGGTGGGAATCACCTTATAAACGGGTTGGATGGCATGTAAACATCACGGTGATCGAGTCCTAAGAAGAATGCAATAGTGGGCATTTCCATTAAGTTGTGTGCATTAGAAAAACGCTCACATGCGCTCCTCTTTTCAGTGAGAACTTGTGAGCACAAGTTTAAGTGAGAACTTGTGGCACCTTTGTACGCGTGACGTGGTCACAAAATCCAAATAGTGCTGGGGGATTGCGAAAGCACACAAAGATGAATCAAGCAAAGTAGTCCAATCGCACAACCAAGTCCAATCACAAAGAAATTGAATTTAACGTGAAAAAACCCTTTTGAGAAAAAACCATGGCACAAAGCGACGATGATGCACTATGAAATCAGAAATTACAAGAGATAGAGAGAATACCAGATTCGAACGAGCCTTAAATCTCTCCTTACTGCAGCCTCGCTGAGGGGGAAGCCGTCAGCGAGCAGGGGGGGAGCCGTCGAGTTCGAGATCGAGCAGGGCGATGATGGACGGACCAAGGCCGTCGATGTGAGTGGGCCCAACGGATCCTCCATGCAAGGAGACTGGAGGGGTGGAGGAGGCGATGGTGGCGGAGGCGCCGCAGTGGCGGAGGCTGAGGGGGTGGGTACGGGTTCGGAGGTGGCGGCAGGTACGATGGCGGTGGGTATGGCTTCAACGGTGGTGGCGGAAGAGATGGAGGCGGAAGAGGCGGATGCAGTGGGAGGAACGACGATGGTGGTGGCGGGTACGGTGGTGGCTACGGCGGCAATGGCAGATGTGGAACTTGTTACAATTGCAGTGAGCCAGGCCATATGGCAAGGGACTGTTAACAGGGCAGCGATGGCGGGAGGTACAGAGGTGGCGGAGGTGGTGGCAGTGGCGGTGGCAGTGGTGGATCGTGTTATAACTGTGGGGAGCAGGGACATTTTGCTAGGGAGTGCCCTAGTGGTTTGATGAAATGAAGTGGGTAGGTTTTTTTTCTTTTTTCTCTTTTTTTGGCTCTTTTTTTGGGTTCCCATCAGATATTTTGAATTGGGTTTTGGTTTTTTGGGTTGTTGGTAGTGGAAATCTGACCGTCGATGGAGGTGGGTCCGATTTTTCTCCTTTTCTTTTTCTGCTGATATGCGTTTTTTGGACTTATTTTTGGAGCAATCGTGCTTTAATGTGGAGGGAAGGAAAAAAATCTCTCCTTATAAGCCCTTGAAACCCTTAGGAACGAATTAGAAAGATCTGAGATACACCCTAATCCCGATTACACCCATATATATATATATATATATATATATATAGAGAGAGAGAGAGAGAGAGGAGAAACACACTCGAAATAGGAAACAAATCCTGCAAATATGCAACTCTGTGTAACTCTGCGCGATCGTTCGATGATACTTTTGATGGGACTTCGGTGGTATCGACAGACTGTTGATGTTAACGAACCCACTACGATGGCATCGAACTAAACACCAAAATGTTTCAGTGACTAAACATGAAAATTCTAGATTTTATCGATGACATCAAGCAAGCCTTCGATGTCATCGAACAACCTTCGATGGCATCGAGCAAGGCACTTCATGTGTCTCGCAACTAACAAGATAAATTCTAGATTTTCTTGATGGCATCGACCAAGATTTCGATGACATCGAAGTTTGCTCGATGGCATCAAAACTGTCATCGACAAACTTGTTGATTTACATATTTAAGACATCAATCAACAATCTTCACCATGTCTTCAATCGTCATTCTTCATAGCTCTTTTTCCCTCTTCTTTAATTGCACATTGCATCATAGCTTGACCATCACTTCTCATGCACACTCCGTCTTCCTTTACAGCTTCACCAAGCCCAGAGAAGTTGCATAAAACATGAACTTCTCTATAGGAACCACTTTAGTGAGCATGTCCGCTGGATTCACGCTCATGTGAATCTTTTCCAGAGTCACGACTCCTTCCTCAAGCACCTGTCGGATAAAATAGTAACGAACATCAATGTGTTTAGTACGTGAGTGATAAATATAGTTTTAGCTAAATTGATAGTGATTTCGCTATCATAATTAACCAGCACGGCCTCTTGCTGAAGTCTCAATTGATTTATCATCCCTCTCAACTAAACATCTTCTTCGAATGCCTTTGTCACTGTCATATACTCAACTTTGGTTGTGGAAAGAGCCACCACAGACTGAAGCTTTGACATCCAACTGACTGCTCTACCCAATAGCACAAATGAGTAACCTGAAGTTGACTTCTAGAATCCACACTGCCCGCGTAATCTGAATTCACATATCCAACTAACTTGGCCCATGTTTTCTCAAAAGATAAAAAGTAGTCGTGTGTACCTCGAATGTATCGAAGTAGCCATTTCACCACTTCTCAGTGTTACTTTCCAGGGTTAGACATATATCTGCTAACAACATAAATCGCCTGTGAAATATTCGATCTTGTACAGACCATAACATACATCAAACTGCCAACCACATTCGAATAAGACACATAAGACATACCCTGCTTTTCTTCATCTGTTTTAGGACATTATTTTGAAGATAACTTGAAGTAAGTCACATGTGGAACGCTAACGGGCTTTACCTTGTTTATCCCATACTTGATCAACACCTTCTCAAGGTTTTCTTCATGAGATAACCAAAGACCACTGGCGATCACCATGTCATCAACATAAAACACCAGGATGATGAGTTTGCCATCACTCGGTGTCTTGTAATAGACACAGTGATCGTACTCACTCCTGGTAAACTTCTGACTCAACATGAAATAATCGAACTTTTTGTACCGCTACCTAGGCAGCTGTTTCATGTCATACAACTACCTCTTTAACTTGCAAACCTTGTTCTCTGCCCCTTATATTTCATAACCTTTTGGTTACTTTATGTAGATTTGTTCTTCAAATTTTCTATGCAAGAATGCAGTCTTCACATCCATTTGCTCTAGCTCGAGATCGTATTGGGCAACTAGCACTAACACGAATATGATAAATACTTGCTTCACAACCGGTGTGAATATCTTAGTAAATTAGACACCCTCCCTCTAAGCATATCTCTTCGCTGTCAACCTTGCCTTGTACCTATCATGTTTCTTCTTGAAGATCCACTTACACTCAATCGTTTATCGGCTAACGGGAAGCTCCACCAACTCCCACATCTCGTTCTTGTATAATGAGTTTATCTCATCGTCTATCGTTGCTTTTCACCTTTCTACCTGACTCATCAAGAGCCTCCTGAAGAGTAGACGGATCCCCCTCATTTATAATGATGGCATATGTGATATTTGAGTCATCCTTGTATCTCACTAGTAATCTACGATTCTGCGGTGGATTCCTTCTCACAGGTGGCTGCTCCACCTGCACCTGTACCTCTATCTTTGTTCCTGTCTCAACCTGAGTTTCATCTCTGTCTAACTGAACATCCACTACCAACTTTTCCGGTTCATCTTGCTCATCCTTACGAAATAAGGATCCTTCGTCGAATTCGACATCACGCCTAAAGATGATTTTTTGTATGACCCGGTCATACAACCTATATCCCTTCACACTACTACTATATCCGACAAACATATATTTCTTAGCTCTTTATTATAGCTTATCTACTCAACTGATGGTATATGAGAGTAAGCTTCACAACCAAATACACATAAACCCGAGCAGTCTACCTACCGACCACTCTATACTTCTTCTGAAATTTTACAACCAATGGCCGTAGAAGGAAACCAATTTACCAAGTAACAAGCCGTATTAATAGCCTCAGTTCATAATTACCCAACCCAGCATTATTAATCATGAATCGGGCTCTCTCCAAAGAGTCTGATTCATTCACTCAGCCACACAGTTTTGTTCAAGTGTGTAGTGCATTGTGTTATGCCTCATGATCCCTTCATCGTTATAATATTGATTAAATTCACCTGAATAAATTCTCCACTATTATCTGTCCTTAGAACCTTCACTTTTTGCCCTAACTATTTTTCCACCATTTCCTTCCATTGCTTGAAGTCGGTGAAAACATTTGATTTATTTTTCATGAAATAAATCTACACTTTCTTGGAGTAGTCATCAATGAATGTGACAAACCAAGACGACCCTCCATCGAAAACTAGGGACAACATCCCCCATACATCAGAATGCACATATAATCAACAACACCCTTACATGTTTTATAGATTTAAAAGATAACCTTCAATGTTTACCATATATACAATACTTACATATACTTAAGTCAAAAACTTTAAAAAATGGAATTAAAAAATAGTCAAATAGTACCTTCATGCCCCACTCGCTCATGTTACCCAAACGTATATTCCATATACGTACAGACGTGAAATCTATTATAGACATTGTAGCTTCACTTAATGACGTGCTCCTGATCAACTTGTAAAGGTTCCCGCTCCTTTATGCCTTCATAACAACGAATGCCCCTTTAAAACTTTAAGGACACGATCAAAGCTGGTGAATTTGCACCCTAGTGCCTTGAGTGCTCCTAGAGATATCAAGCTCCTACTCATATCAAAAACATATCTCACCTCAGTCAAGGTATGCTCCATGCCATCAAACATCTTAATGCGCATCGATCCAACACCCACCACATTACAGGCATTGTCATTGCCCATAAATACCTGGCCACCATTGTACCCTTGTAACTGGTAAACCAACTCCAATGAGAAGTCATGTGTAACATCTCGAATTTTCGTGGCCCGAATATATATATTCGTGCCTGAGAATTTCGGGTGTCAATAATATAAAAATTGGATGCTTCAAAATCGCACTTTATTTTTTCTTTCATTTATATCACATCTAGTTACATTCACGAAAGTAAAATCAACTGTATTTATTATTTCATTAGATTAAAAGAATTCAACACATTATCAAATGCTCTCTCAATGGGAGTTTATTACATTATCAAAGTTTACAGCGAAAATAAATAAAACTAAACATAAAGCTATCTCTTTATTTATTCAGAATAATCTTCCGCGGGGAGATTGTCATCATTGTCTTCAATCTGCACATCACCTGCATCATCTGTACGGTTGGAGAGAGTCAATGCCCTACTCATAGTAATGGTTATCCTTTAAGATTAACAATAATTCAAGAGATTCATAAGAGTAATATAAGAATTCTGATATGTCTCGTACTCCACCACTACGAGTGGTATCAGTATGCGCAACCAATATATATATATATATATATATATATATATAAATGCATGCCTAGTAAAGTATGTGTGGCTCATCATATGTAGTGATCATCACAATGTGGAATATAATTCATAGAAAACCCGGCTTGCCTCGCCTTGAGACGATACAACACATGAATCAGATGAATTACAAGATACAATTTGTTCATGGAGGGACTATTTGTAACATCCAATCCCGAAAGTGATGTAACACGCATTGCGGATTACTTACATCAATTTGTGCACCACTATCCAAAATTCATGAAATTACGTGTCGACCAAGAGGGTCACTACCCAGAGCACATTACATCCATGATAAAATATTAGATTCACTAGTTATGAGACCTTTAAAACATCACTTGCACCAAAGGGGAAATAAATCAAACCACAAGAGTTTTGGAATACCAAGACATAAAGAGAGGTAGCACAAGGCTAACTTAATAAAAGAGAAAAGTAGTATTTAGCTTTCTCAATAAAAGAGGAGAGTAGTAAATAGTCTAACTCAACAAGAATAAGGGGAGAGAAGCAAAAGACCAACTCGATATAGAGTGGAAGCATGCGTCGCTCTCAAAATTGGCAAAGGGCAAGGCTTATATCCATCTTCCCACATAAATTAATAAAAATAACGCATAATTAAGATTATTCCTTAACCATAATTCTCAAAAAGATAAATAATTATTAATGGTAAATCAATTAATTGCATAGATAATCAAAATAACATGAAGGTATGCAAAACAAGATAAATCATATCAATTTAAATTAGTATAAGCTTAAAGGAATCTCTCACTTTATTCTTAGATCTAAACCCTAGGTAGATATCCATGTAGAAAAGCTTTCATATAAATCACGACATCACTTGAGCAAGAGGAAGACACCACATATGTGGAGAAGGAAGAGAATGATAGCATCTAGGCTCTAGGCTCTCTCTCTCTCTTTCTCTCTTTATCTTTCTCTTTCTCTCTCTTCCTTGGGTGTTAGGGGATTGGGCATGTGAGTGAAGAGGAGAATGCACACCCCCTTTATAAAAGGAGTGCGTGTGAGAGGGGGTGTGTTTCACATCCCACTTGTATTGGGTTTCTCCAATTTAACATTTTCTAGCCATCTTTCTTTAAATCTAATTCGTCTAGTGTGTCGGGGTCGTCGAATAGGGCCGGGGTATATGATTTTCTTGGTGATCTGAAATTTAGATTGACTAATCTTAAAAATTCTCCTAACGGGTGCCAAAACAAACTTATTCTTAATTAACGGTCCACACTTAATGATCATAGCCTAATTTTGAGAGAAATGTGTTGTCAGGATAGACAAAAGGTTAGATAAAATTTGGTGGTTGATCGATGGTGAAAAAAGTCTAAATCTAAAATTTCACCCTTTGTACCAAATAAAATGAACTGGCTTCAACATTCAACGGTGTAGGATCATGATCGGGGTCTAAATTTTGTATAACCTCATAGTCATATTAGACCAAAGTGTAGTCTAAATTTGAGTTGCGATGGACGGCAGAAAGTGGTTAAATCGGAAGATCCAGATTTATAAGGAGCTGGTAAGCCTCGAAAGGATAACTTCGCACCTAAGGAAAAGCTTACCAAAGTGGGGTCTTCATATTTCATACTTGCTTCATATTATGTGCAATTTAAGTCATTCATCTGAAGAGAAATATACTACAACGACTATTCACGAGGCTTCTTCACTCAATGGACACCAAAATCAACAGTTAAGGGGCTGATTTATCAATTGGGTCACTTTTACAATGTTCTAAGGGCTGAAATTTGGCATATATGGTTAATTTATGATACATAGGTATGGTATAAATTTTCACATCAAACGGATTGTAAGAACCACATGATCTAAAATTTAGGGGTCTAGGTCAATGACATTTTCGTAATTATTACTGATATGAGAGTTTTAAAAAATCTAATGGTTCTACATGGTTATAGGCACGTTTCTAAGTAATTCTTACAAAAGAACTTATATCTAAATCATTATGAATAAAGAATTATTCACCAAATTAATTAAGGGAATGTACATATATCAACCAACATAATAGATGGTTAGATGACATGTTAAAAATAGAAAAACTTGATGGTTAGTACTCTAATCATGTATGTAAGTGGGCGTATGGTCAATTTTGTAAACGGATGATCACAAGTATACTGTTAGATTCAAGTAACTTGTTCACATGTGTTAGTTTCTCAGATTGTAGTTTCCATGGTGGGTTAAGCATATTCATAGGTGGTGAACAAGATGAACGAATCAGAATTTCAAATTTATATATATGAGCGGATACAAATATCAAGTAATTAGTTTACTATGATCGGGTGGTCGAAACTCAAAGTGGACGGTTAGATATCTTTACATATCGGTGGATAGTTGGCTGAACGGTTGATTATAATGGACAAGTGAGAATACTTGGACATATAATGATCTTGTCTTAAAATTAACGGTCAGATACGGCTTGATATATGGATGAAGATCATTCCCAACGGTCAAATTCATGATGGAGAATAGGCGTAAGGTTAGGATAGTTAAATGGGTATCATACACATGTATATACCAAGTTAGATTTTATGGTAACACTCGAGAACTTTCAATACTTAGATATTTAAAAGTTAGGGATGTTACAACATGTGATATGATGCCCCAGTATCCAAAATCCACTCTTCCCTACAATCATCGTATAAGTGTCCGACCATAGATACTAACAACATGTCACTTCCGCTTGTACCTTCATCAGATTCGGCAGTGTTGGCTTCCTTGGAAGAAGCCTTTGAATTTTCAACATTGAAACCGAGTAAATAGCATGAGTGCCCGAGTGCCAAATACTAGTAGGTCGCGTCTCCCACTGTGTCGTAGTTGGTTGAAAAGGGTGTGACTTTATCTACCCGAGGGTAGAGGGTTATAAAATAGGTTAAGTCTGACCAACTCGTAAATAGGTCCGCTATCGGCGAGCCGGGTGGGCATTGGCATACCACTGATGAGGCGGATAGTGAAGTATTTTACACTCACTTCGTCGTGTGCGTCACAGACGACAGCCAGTGTCGGAGTGTACTAGACCCCGACAATATTTCCAGCAATGAACTGTTCTGATATGTGGACTATTTGAGGATCAGTATGTTTTCATTGCATCTCTAGCATATGACATTCGGCCACGTAGGCCTTGCATTGCATAGCCTTGGTATGCCTAACACCATTTATTGACTTACCAATTTATCCCTCCATCATTTCCACTTACTTTGACATTTGTATGCTTGGCACATGCATTGCGCACATATCCACGCACTCTCTAAGCTTTGTAGTAAGCTTAGGCATGTTCTTTACATGCAGGTTATGTTAGACCGTATCAGCATTGGGACAGGAGCATGTTCCTGATCTTTTGGAGTTTTATTATATCATGTATTTCACTTGTGGTTATTCTCCTTTATAATAATTAAAAAAAACACCCTAAAAATTCTTCTTGTACGATCCCAAGATCAAAACCTGGTGTATGAGAGTTGGGAGTCGGGAATAGGGTACAATGAAGGCCGTCGGTACCGGATTGTAATGACCTGAAAATTTTCGTGCTAAGACCTGAGTACTACCTCACATCCTTGAGAAGTTTTGTGTGGGTTAATTAGCGCTAAACTCGATTGCTTGATAAATTAGCATCAATCACTTTAAATTTGATCTGCAGGACTCAAAACCTGTAGAATCGTTAGCGCTATGTTACTCTGAAATCTGGGATTCAACGCTAAATCCAGTTGCTCTCGAAAATTTTTAGAAGCTTTGGATCGGACCTGGACCACGCGTCAAAAGTCCGTTAGCGATGATCTTAGACAGTTATGGTCACCTTGTTGAGCTTAACCATCACCTCAGAAATTAAGTCTAGATGATGTCCTGAGTCGATTTGCTTAAGTCCGGAATGAAGAGGGTGAGAACGATGAGAAATTAAATATGATTTTATAAAATCTAAGTCGTGTCGCTTGCGCGACGATTTTAAGCAATCTGACCATTGGATTCTGACCCAATTTCACCCTCGGATCAGGGAAGGTGGCCCAGGCATGTCATAGTGCTTGTGGAGCTGATCGAGTTTTGGTGACTGTTGAACTGAGATTGGTCCGCCACGGCTGATCTGTAAATTCGATTGGTATGAAAACTTAGTCTGACCTAGATCCATGGTCAGTGAGCTTAAGTCCGACTACACGTGAAAAAAGGACTACCGGAAGTGCTCCGTTGGATCGAGAGAGGCCTAATTTAGTTATAACCTAAGTATACCTTAGCCCTGGGGCTATTTTCATCAATGTTAGGCCTATATAAAGACCTTAAAACCCTCACTCTCTATTCCATACGAATTTCCTAAACCCTAGCTAAAAGAGAGAGGAAAAGAGAGAGAAAGTAAGAAAGAAGTTGGTGAATCATTGGAGATTCTTTCTTGTTTTTCTGCATCCTTAAACTATCACTTCTGAATCGTTATGTCGACGATTCTAAGTTCATCCTTAGGTAAGTTAATCTAACCCTAGTCTGTTTTAAAGCTTAGAATAGTCTTTGTGTTGATGTAGCTCATTACTATTCTTGCCTTAGGTTATCTAGTCACCGTTGACAAAGACATATCGTCTGAATCAGTTCGGTGCGCTTTTTCTGATTTAAGGTGCAGACTATAATCGTATAGGTTATGGTTTTCAAGGCTTTCAATGTCAGATAATGATTTATTATTGTTGTGGGTGTAATTTCATATGCCAAATGCGATGTTTATATTGCGTTCCTGATATATATGAGTTATGTTGAGATTTGTGTATTCTATGTATATGTAGAAAGTATCGTGTACGTGTATAATACGAACATTTGTTTGCCATGATTAATTGTCGTATACTTGTGCTAGTTGTATGTGTGTCAACTCCTTGGCAAAAGAAATTGTCCAAATGTGTGTTATCACCAACATATGTTATGTATGTTGGAATATGTAGTCTAAGTGTTTGTAGAAATGTCTGCATGATCTAATGTGTAATATATTATCCTATTTACGGGCGTTGAGAAGAGATTCTCAACTCTCATATCGGTGTGTATGATTTCCTACATTCAATTTACAATCTTTGTTCTTTAAGTTCAAGCACTACTTATGTTGAAATCCATGTTAAGTTGATATTCTTCAAATGCTCACATACTGTATGATTTGGGTTGTTGTTCCATTACTGTTCTAAAGTGTTGATATGAATATCTATTGTAATGGAATATGTTTAAAACTATGGAATAGTCCAGGAAATCGATAATCGGCCTTGAGTTCGTGGCTGAGGTTGCTTTCGCCACGAAGGACGTGTTTGACGAACCCGAGTCGTATTAGAGTTGTCGGCAGTGGTTTGGCAACACAGAGTATTTGCGCACTCTATGTCGTTCAACCCAACGTGCGCTCGTGCTAGTCGAGTTCGTCAAGTAACCTGATTATCCGATATATGTTCACCATGTATGGATGTTATTGTTTGAATATAGGGTACCAAACTTACCGATGAAATCCCGTTAACCATTATACCTTGATCCGCTAAGACTCATGAGCCGAACATGGTGGTATGGGACACCGTGGTCGAGCTGTCGGCCTACGCTGGGGTGACGAGCCTCCCCATAGTGACCAGTGAGCACACCAGACTCATGAGCCGATTATGGTGGTATGGGATACTATATTCGCGCTGTCGGCCTACATTGATTGGTGACGAGCCCTTTGTAGTGACCTCGAGCATATCGCGATATTGCATTAAGGCGACAAGCCTTAGCGTAGTAACTAAGGTATGATAGGCGTGCATTGATTGGTGACGAGCCCTTTGCAACAACCTAGAACCATATGATCGTATGACATTGCTTAGGACTGACGACCCTAGAATGGATCACTGTGTAGAAATTGATATGAGGAAGGTACTTTAACTTCCCAATCCTGCTGTATGAAAAGGACTAATAACAACTTGGTAATCATGTTCATGCACTGCATTGCATGTGCATAGAAGTCGTTGGCACTGCGGAAGGTTGTCATGCGTAACGTAAGATGAAAACGCTGAGGGAGTGCAGGCGAGGGCATGCATCATTTATACATACATCCTTGCATTAACAAGAGTACTTTAGACTTGTTTAATTATATTGTCATATCATTACTGCTTGATTGATTTGATATCATGTTAACTTTTACCGTATAGTTCCACTGAGTTGATCACTCACTCCCACATTCTGGGACGGTGTTTCAAAACCAACCAGACTCTGTCTTAGATGCAGATGATGACGGGACACCTGAGGCAGAGCAGGAGTTCGAGGATGATGAGAACGCGTTTTCTGTTATGCAGTTCTCAGGCGGGTTCATGTGAGCCATGTCCTGATCAACGGGGATTCTGGGTTTTCTTTTTGGATTGATAACTTCATTTTGATACTTGTATTTTGAAGATAAACACTTGTATTATGACCTGGCAGAGCATACATACCACAGGGACTTACACATGTACACATATATTTCTTTAAGTCTTTCGCTTGCGTTTTTCACTTATCCCTTGATTATGTTTGCAGTTTGGCTTAATCTATTCCATATTTTATGCACTCATACAGACAACATACATCCATCATTACATATGTTGCATAAGTGATGTTTTGGAACTCGGGAGCTGAGTTATGCTCGACCCCCGAATTTCATGGCGTTACACGGATTCAGCGGTTGGAAATTTTGTGAGCCTGCTTCCCGAGCATGGGGCGTGACAGATGTGTTTAGTTAAAGGGGAAGCCATACTAGTGATAGGTGAGGTCGACGAAGGGTTGTGTGGAGCTCATCAAGTTAGGAGGAAAATAAGGCCCACATTTAGGTGTTATCAATATTCTGGCTAATAATGATGGCTGATTGCATTCAATATGTCAAAGGCGTGAGGCATGCTGGAAAACGGGCTGATACAGCACATGCACGCAAGAGTTAGCCACAAAGAGATTATTGAGTTCATTGAAACTTGTATCAGGTATGACATTTTGTAAGTGTTATAGTTTATATCCCTGTCTGTTGTCAAATTTGTGGTGCCAAAATCACTGTTATATATAACTTGCATAAGTGAAGCTCTCTTAAGGATCAACATTCATGAACAAGCTAAGCTCACAACAAGCAAAGCTCACAAGTACAAGGATCAATCTTGAATGCATGACCAGCTCACAAGACAAGACTCAAGCTGCAAGACTTCAAGAAGAGTACAAGGCAGTTTGTAAAGAACTCAAGACACTTTCAAGATTGAGCTACATCAAGATTTTAAGATTGAACTACATCAAGACTTCAAGGCTCATACTTCAAGGTCACTAGCTCCTAATGTTTCAATGTCCTTACTTCATGGTTGAGGTTTGACTGACATTAGGTTGACCTTAGAAGTAGGTCATTTTGGATACATAAATCGAATGTTTATTTTAGATAAGTTTGGTCTGTTCTTCGACTAGTCTTAGGCCTTCTTCGACTAGTCCTAGAGTTGCTTCGACCAGTCTAAGAAATTCCTCGATCAGTCGTGAGTTTGTTACAAATTTCGGATAAAATCTGTTAGGCTTCGACTAGTCCAGGAATCTGTTCGACCAGTCGAAGGAACAGTGTCGACTGCATCTTCTACCAGTCAAAAATCTTCGACTCAAAATCCAGCGATGTTTTTCAGGTTCTTCGACCAGTCAAAGGTGACTTTCGACCAGTCGTAGAATGGTCAAAGCTTATCGCGCCTGATTTTTCAAATATCTGTTATTGCTTCGACTAGTCAAAGAGCTCCCTAGACCAGTCGAAGACGCAATCTGCTCACCTATAAATAATGCACGAATCTCAGAAGAAATCATCAAATTAATTAATCCATTCAAGCCAATCTTCGTCGAACTTCTGAGAGATAATTCTGTGCTCCATCTAAGCTACGTGTGCTTATTTAATATTCTCTTTCCTTAGCTTTATTTAATTAATTTTGTTTCTGCTATTCCAATCTAATTTGATAAGAGGAATTGTTATTCCCTTTATTTGAAATCAAAATCAATTAAGGCAAGCCCTATTTGGTTTAATTTAAAATCTATTAGAATTAGAACCATTGTAATTGAGTACTGGACATTGAACTTGGACATTCAATCATCTACTCTGATTTGGTTCTACCGAGCTGCTACAACGAAGGAGATAATCAGGTATTTTACATTTAATTGTAAATTCCTTTCTATTTTTGGTTTCTTTCAAGATTTGCCAGAAAAATCTTGTTGTATTGGTTATCTGAGGAGAGCCAGGAAAACTCAGAAGTGGGGTTTTTTTAATTGTGTAAGCCCACAGACAAAGACACAATTGTAAAGGTTTTGGGTGAACCTGGGAAAACCTATTTTGTTAGTGAACGCTAATATCCCCTGTGTGAGGATATTAGGAGTGGAGTAGCATTCTGTGTGGCTGTTGTTTAACAGTTGATGAACACACAGGCGAACCACTATAATCCCTTGTGTTGTGGTTGAATGATTTATACTTCTGATCTTTAATTATTCTTTTGTGGGATGCATGTATGGTGGTGAATGTTGTAATCATTTAATTCAAGCATTGTGAGAATTTTGTAATAGTTTAGAATTTATTTTCTGCTATTCCTTTATCAGCTTGATATTCAATTTCCTTTAAAAATTGTTCCAGCAAGGTTGCCCTGCCATTTTTATGGTGTATAGCTGTCCCTAGAACAATACATTTGTGATTACAATTTATTTTAATTCAGTTTATATTTATTTCTGTATTCCTCTTCGGTTTGAGATTTGATACAAAGATCTTTCTAGAAATAAGGTTGTCCTACCATAAACTCTGGTTTTTGGTGTAAGGTTGTCCTTAGAACAACATTTGTATCAACCTCTCAAGATCTGAATTTTGAGGTTATTTTACTTTCTTGCATTGTGATTTATTTTGGCTATCATATTCTTTAATTCCGCTGTTATAAGTTTTATTAGGCATTATCCTATTCACCCCCCCTCTAGGACATATAGCTAGGCCTTTTCAAGTGGTATTAGAGCCTAATAGCTCTTTTTTAATTCTTGGATTTAATTCCTGAGCTAACGATTTAAGCTATTTAAGATGTCAAATTTTGATAGCCTTTCACGCACAAGGCCTCCACCCTTTGATGGCTCCAACTATGCCTATTGGAAAGCCAGAATGAGGATCTTCCTCAAATCAATGGATGAAAATGTGTGGCAAGCCACAGTGACTGAATGGAAACCTCCTATCATGGAAGTTATTGGGGTTGATGGTTCAAAATCTATGAAAGTCACACCATATTACCAATGGACCACTCTTCAGAAAAGTGAGAGCAGTGCAAATGCTAAAGCACTAAATGCAATTACTTGCGCACTATCACCGGATGAGTTCAAAAGAATCATTTCCTGTGATACTGCAAAGCAAGCTTGGGATATATTAGAAATGACACACGAGGGTACTACAATTGTCAAAAAATCTAAAGTCCAACTCCTCACAACCAGATTTGAAGAAATTCATATGGAGGAAAATGAAATGTTTATGGACTTTTACACTAGATTGAATGACATTGTAAACTCAATGTGGGGTCTTGGCGATAAAATCCCAAAAAGTAAAGTGTGTGCAAAAATATTACGCTCACTTCCTGAACGGTTCAATTCTAAAGTAACCGCGATCCAGGAACTTCTTGATACGGATAATATGAGGGTAGAAGAACTAGTTGGTTCTCTACAAACCTACGAGTTAAACTTTAAAGCTCCTAAAGGTAAATCTATCGCACTAAAATCTTCTAAATGTAATTGAGAAGATAATATGGCTCTTTTAGCTAAGAAATTTTACAAGATTTTCAAAAGCAAGAAAATGGTTGATTTTCAAAAATCAAATGATAAAAAGAAGTTTAGACCCAAATCTCGAAAATCTTTGAAAGATAGTCAATGTTACAACTGTCAAGAATATGGGCACTTAGCAAATAGATGTCCTAAAAGGGACAAACCTAAGAAGAAGGGTATGTTGGCTACATGGGATGAATCATCTGATTCTGAAGGTTCTTCTGAATCAGAAGATTCTGAAACTGAGTCGGGCAATGAGGTTAAAGCTCTTATGACTCTAGCCAAATTCACATTTTCAGATAATGACTCAACAAGTGAAGAAAATCTGAGTAGTGAATGTGAAAATGAAGATGATCTTCAAGACACTTACAATGCCCTATATAAGGAAAGTTGTAAAATTGCTGCCAAACTTAAACTTCAAAAAGAAAAGTTTTCTAAACTCAAAAAATCTTTTGCATCACTTGTCTTAGAAAAATCACAAATTTCAGATTGTTTTGAAAAATCAAAATGCGATTTGAAATTCAAAAACTCCCTAATTATTTATTTAAAATCTGAAAGTGAGAAACTTAAAACTGAAGTATCTTCTCTTCTGAGTCTAAAGGACACATGAAAATATGCCCAAGGTGATCCAAAGTTAGAGAAACTTTTATCCGGATCAAGAAAATGTGGCGATCTATCCGAGTTGGGCTATGATAAAAATCTACCTCCTAAACAAAAGTATACTCCTCCTATGTTTGTTAAAGGAGAGTCCTCAAACTCAAAAGGGAAAAGTATTTATCAAGATTTTTCTAGAAATTCAAAAACTTTTCAAAAACCTAGAAGCAGCCATGTCAACTTTAATCAGAAACGAAATCCACTAGCTGAAAAGATAGTTGATTTACTCAAGGAGATCTTAAAATCTAACTCTATAGGTCATTCCTACAAATATTGACAAAAGAAGACCAACTATGTTCCTAAACCCAAAACAGTTATGAAATGGGTTCCTAAAGTTACCTGCTTGGTTGTTCACACTGCTTTCAAAGCAACAAGTCATTCAAAGTGGTACCTAGACAGTGGATGCTCTAGGCATATGACAGGTGACAAAGCTTTATTCACGGATCTGAAAGATATGACTGATGGTTCAGTCACATTTGGTGATGGTAGCAACTGCAAGATTATAAGCTAAGGTACGGTTCAACTTTTTAATCTTCCTGTGTTTAAAAATGTTTTATATGTTGAAGGCTTAAAACATAACTTGCTTAGTATATCTCAAATATGTGATAATAACCATAATGTTCGGTTTTCTAATCAAAGCTGTGAGATACTAAACAATAAGGGTTCTGTAATATTAACTGGACGTAGAACATCTGAAAATTGCTATATTATTAGCGAATCCAGTTCATCTAATCAAACATGTTACATGGTCCATACAGACGAGACTGATTTATGGCACAAACGTCTTGGACATGTACATTATTGAAATTTATATAGATTGAGCAAACGAGAACTTATAAGAGGTTTACCCAAACTTCAGAAATTAGATAAAATATGTGGTGAGTGCCAGATAGGCAAACAAACAAAGAACTCACACAAAAAGGTGAATTCAAATACCACATCAAGACCACTCGAACTTCTCCACATGGATCTGATAGGACCTACCAGAACAGAAAGTCGTGGTGGGAAAAAGTATATCCTGGTCATAGTTGATGATTTTACCTGATTCACTTGGGTAGTCTTCTTAAGGGATAAATCTGAAACCCTTGAAGAAGTAAGAAAAGTTTTCAAAAGGATTCAAACTGAAAAATCTTCTCAAATCAGTAAAATTCGTAGTGATCATGGATCTAAATTTGAGAATAGTAATTTTTAGAAGTTCTGTACCGACCAAGGAATATTACATGAATTCTCTGCTCCCAAAACTCCTCAACAAAATGGAATTGTAGAAAGAAAGAATAGAGTGCTTCAAGAAATGGCTAATGTCATGTTGAATAGCATGAAGCTCTCTAAAAATCTTTGGGTTGAAGTAGTCAACACAGCTTGCTATATTATTAACCGAGTCTACACTAGCAAAGATACTAATAAAACGGCTTACGAATTGTGGTTCAATAAAAAGCCTACTGTTAAATACTTTCGAGTTTTTGGCAGCAAGTGCTATATTTTACGTGATCATGAAAATTTGAAAAAATTCGATACGAAGAGTGATGAAGGTATTTTTCTAGGATATTCCTTAAACAGTCGAGCTTATAGGGTTCTGAACAAAAGGACTGGTGTGATTTAAGAATCCATTAATGTTGTCGTTGATGATCACTTAAACACGCCAATTTCTAATTCAGATAATGATGAAGTACTAATCATTGATAAACCTGATACTTCATCGAATCAAACTGATTCTGAGTTGAGGACTGTTAAAGATCATCCAACCACACAAATTCTTGAAAACCCTCTCACCGGTGTTCGTACCCGTAGACAACTTGAGGATATATGTAATTATGTATGTTTTACATTCCAAATAGAACCATCTAACGTAAAAGAAGTTCTTGCTGATGATAACTGGATTGTTGCGATGCAAGAAGAACTCAACCAATTCATAAGAAATGATGTTTGGTATCTCGTACCAAGACTTAAAGATAAACACATCATTGGAACAAAATGAATTTTCAAAAATAAGTCTGACGAGTGTGGAAATATAACAAGCACCTAGGGCATGGTATGAGAAACTAACGAAATTTCTTTTAAGTCATAATTTTTAAATGGGATCTGTTGATAAAACTCTATTTGTTAAAAAACATAATAATCATATCTTAATGGTGCAGATTTATGTTGATGATATCATTTATGGATCAACTTGTACTAACTTGACTACTGAGTTTGCAGATTTGATAAAATCACAGTTCGAAATGAGCATGGTTGGGGAATTGACATATTTCCTTGGATTGCAAGTAAAGCAACAACCTGAAGGAATATTCATTTCTCAATCTAAGTATGCTTTGAATATAATCAAGAGATTTGGATTTGAGAATGGCAAGAATTTCGATACTCCTATAAGTACTACCCTGAAACTCTCAAACGACTCTAATGGTAAAAATGTTGACTCAAAACTTTATCGGAGTATGATTGGTAGTTTGTTATATTTAACTGCTAGTAGACCTGATATTTCTCTAAGTGTTGGTATTTGCACAAGATATCAATCTGATCCAAAAGAATCTCACTTGATTGCTGTCAAGCGAATTATTAGATATGTCGCAAGTACTGTAAATCTCGGTCTCTGGTATCCTCATGAGACCAGTGTCCAATTAGCTAGGTACTCGGATGCGTCTTGTAATCTAGATGATAGAAAATCAACCAGTGGTGGTTGTTTTTACATTGGAAATTGTCTAGTTTCCTGGTTTAGTAAGAAAAAAAATTCTATATCACTTTCAACAGCTGAAGCTGAGTATATCGCAGCTGGTAATGCATGTACATAGCTTGTTTGGATGCAACGAATGCTAAGTGATTATGGAATTAAACAGGATTCTATATTATTACATAGTGATAATTCCAGTGCGATAAATATTTCAAAAAATCATATTCAGCATTCTCGTACTAAGTACATTGACATTAGATTTCATTATATAAGGGAATTAGTAGAAGAAAAAGTTATATCTCTAGAATATATTCCTACCGAAGATCAACGAGCTGACATTTTCACAAAACCTCTCGATAAAAGCAGGTTCAAAAAGATGAAATTTGATCTTGGCATGTGCATTTTAAAATGATTATTTATGCCTACTTATATTATAGTGTATATATTTGCTAGATTGAATTCTAATTTTTGTATAATTTGCAAGAAATATGAATTTTTGGGCATTCTTCGACCAATCGTGAGTATACTCGACCAGTCAACCTTCGACCGGTCGTAGATATCCATGACCAGTCGTAGATCTCGGGAATCTCTTAAAATTTAGAGATTTTTGCTTTCTTCCTCATTTCGTTTTTCTTCTCTAAGGAGCCGTGCTTCGACTTGTCGAACCCATCTTTCATGTTCTTCAAGGTTAGTGTTCCAAATCACATTTTTCTTGAAGATTTGTGTCTAGATTGTTTACTTTTCAAGCTTTAAGCTTTGTATTTTGGATTTCATTGAGATTTGGGATTTGGATTTTGAAAAATCTGTTTTGTGTAAACCCACTTCTCAATCCTTTGCAACTTCTTATTTCCTTGATATCCTTGTTGCAAATGGCTTCTAGAGGTAGAAAAACTACTTCCCGTGGTCCTTCTTCTTCCTCCAGATCGTCCATTATCTCTAAGCGTCATCTTCTTGTTCCCAATGATGATCCATCATATGTTAGGGACATTAGATTACGTAATGTTATTGTTGAACATCCTGTTGATGTTAATCATATTGCACCTTTTGATATCCTTCCTATGCTTGAAGCTGTAGGTTGGGTTAACTTATTACATTGGGGTGGGCCTGCATACCGGTCCATTGCCCAATCGATGTTTACATGTATTAGTGCTTTCTCACAGGATAATTTAACTTTTAAAATATCTACTAGAGAAGGGCCTTTTGACATTGATCGTCATTTAATTTCAGCCCTTATGGACATTCTTGTGAATGATGAGGGTATTCTTATCCATATCTTAACTGATAAACCCTCAATGTCTGAAAAATGCATGCTCACTAGAGACTTGTACAACATAGATGTTCAATGGACACAAAAAGGGAATGCGCTTCCCGCAAGGTATTTGTTACCCAAGTACAGAATTCTCCATAAAATCTTTGTGTCTAATCTGTATCCTCGTTCGGGTAATAAAACTGACTTAACTTCGTTTATGGTTCGTGTTATCCATACTATTTCCAATGGTACTCAGATTTGTTTACCATCCTTAATCTGTCATTTCATTCTTCAGTTTAGACTCCATCCTGGTCATAGTGACATTCTTTTTGCCTATTTAATGACTGTATTGGCTACACATATGTTAGTCGATATGCCGGTTGATGAGGCACCAATCCATCATCTGATCTTCAACAATACTAATGTCAATAAGATGAAGCTGGATCTACTTCCTGAACAAGGTGGTGGTGGTGGTGGTGGTCATGAAGAAGCTGGTGATGACATTAATATGGATAACATTTTTGAAGAACTGGATTCTGACTCAACAAATGATCCAGATTTTGAACCATCTGATGTTGATGCTCGTCTTAGTGCATTAGAGGATAAAGTTGAGAATATAAATGTAAAGATGGAAAACATGTCTGTTACTCATGATTTACAATTCAAGTACATGCGCAAATATCTTAGGCGATTGAACAAAGGCATGCACCAACTTGATCCCTCTATTCCTGCTCCGTAATCTGGTTCTGGTTCTGACTAGTTTATATGAGACTTTTGGTCTGTAATAACTTTATAACTTAGCACTTGGTTGACTGATTTTGAATTGGATACTATCTATGTTTTATGTTGGATATTTATTCTATATGAAGCTATGCTAAGTATCTCTATCTCTATTTTACTATACTTTCATAACTCCTCATGTTTACTCTCATATATCCCTTTATTTAGTTCTCCTTTATTGTTGTTTCCTTTGTCATATTGTGACAAAAAGGGGGAGAATGGTTTATTCTTAACGATGTGATTGTGAGAGGAGTAGCATTGGTTATGTTACTTAGGGGAGTATGTTTGAACTGGTTGAATGAAACTGGTTGAATGTTGAATGTTGAATATTGAATATTGATTTGCAGGTAAGCCAGTTGATATGACCAGGTTCATAACTCTTTAACCAGTTGTTTTACTTTATATTTATCTTGATTATGTGTTTTGTCACTAATTTGACAAAGGGGGAGATTGTAAGTGCTATAGTTTATATCCCTGTCTGTTGTCAAATTTGTGGTGCCAAAATCACTGTTATATATAACTTGCATAAGTGAAGCTCTCTTAAGGATCAACATTCATGAACAAGCTAAGCTCACAACAAGCAAAGCTCACAAGTACAAGGATCAATCTTGAATGCATGAACAGCTCACAAGATAAGACTCAAGCTGCAAGACTTCAAGAAGAGTACAAGGCAGTTTGTAAAGAACTCAAGACACTTTCAAGATTGAGCTACATCAAGATTTCAAGATTGAACTACATCAAGACTTCAAGGCTCATACTTCAAGGTCACTAGCTCATAATGTTTCAATGTCCTTACTTCATGGTTGAGGTTTGACTAACCTTAGGTTGACCTTAGAAGTAGGTCATTTTGGATACATAAATCGAATGTTTATTTTACATAAGTTTGGTCTGTTCTTCGACTAGTCCTAAGCCTTCTTCGACTAGTCTTAGAGTTGCTTCGACCAGTCTAAGAAATTCCTCGATCAGTCGTGAGTTTGTTACAAATGTTCGACCAGTCGAAGGAACAGTGTCAACTGCATCTTCGACCAGTCGAAAATCTTCGACTCAAAATCCAGCGATGTTTTTCAAGTTCTTCGACCAGTCAAAGAAAACCTTCGACCAGTCAAAGGTGACCTTCGACCAGTCGTAGAACGGTCAAAGCTTATCGCGCCTGATTTTTCAAATATCTGTTATTGCTTCGACTAGTCGAAGAGCTCCCTAGACCAGTCGAAGACGCGATCTGCTCACCTATAAATAGTGCACGAATCTCAGAAGAAATTATCAAATTAATTAATCCATTCAAGCCAATCTTCGTCGAACTTCTGAGAGATAATTCTGTGCTCCATCTAAGCTAAGTGTGCTTATTTAATATTCTCTTTCCTTAGCTTTATTTAATTGATTTTTTTTCTGCTATTCCAATCTAATTTAATAAGAGGAATTGTTATTCCCTTTCTTTGGAATCAAAATCAATTAAGGCAAGCCCTATTTGGTTTAATTTAAAATCTATTAGAATTAGAACCATTGTAATTGAGTACTGGACATTGAACTTGGACATTCAATCATCTACTCTGATTTGGTTCTACCGGGCTGCTACAACGAAGGAGATAATCAGGTATTTTACATTTAATTGTAAATTCCTTTCTGTTTTGGTTTCTTTCAAGATTTGCCAGAAAAATCTTGTTGTATTGGTTATCTGAGGAGAGCCAGGAAAACTCAGAAGTGAGGTTTTTTAATTGTGTAAGCCCACGACAAAGACACAATTGTAAAGGTTTTGGGTGAACCTGGGAAAACCTATTTTGTTAGTGAACGCTAATATCCCCTGTGTGAGGATATTAGGAGTGGAGTAGCATTCTGTGTGGCTGTTGTTTAACAGTTGGTGAACACACAGGCGAACCACTATAATCCCTTGTGTTGTGGTTGAATAATTTATACTTCTGATCTTTAATTATTCTTTTGTGAGATGCATGTATGGTGGTGAATGTTGTAATCATTTAATTCAAGCATTGTGAGAATTTTGTAATAGTTTAGAATTTATTTTCTGTTATTCATTTATCAGCTTGATATTCAATTTCCTTTAAAAATTGTTCCAGCAAGGTTGCCCTGCCATTTTTATGGTGTATGGCTGTCCCTAGAACAATACATTTGTGATTACAATTTATTTTAATTCAGTTTGTATTTACTTCTGTATTCCTCTTTGGTTTGAGATTTGATACAAAGATCTTTCTAGAAATAAGGTTGTCCTACCATAAACTCTGGTTTTTGGTGTAAGGTTGTCCTTAGAACAACATTTGTATCAACCTCTCAAGATCTGAATTTTGAGGTTATTTTACTTTCTTGCATTGTGATTTATTTTGGCTATCATATTCTTTAATTCTGCTGTTATAAGTTTTATTTGGCATTGTCCTATTCATCCCCCCTCTAGGACATATAGCTAGGCCTTTTCACATTTTCAACAAAGGAAGTTAAGGCTATTGTTGATGAATACAAAATCAAAATTTTACACTCAACGCTACATTATGCATAGGAAAATGGTCAGGCCGAGGCTAGTAACAAAGTAGTAAAGAACATATTGAGGAAGATGATCGAAAAAAAAGTTTTGTAAATGGCATACAAAGCTGTCTGAGGCACTTTGGACATACAAGAATTCACCCTACACTAGACCAGAATGAGTTTGTTCGCATTAACATATGGACACGATGTAGTGGTACCCCTGAAGGTCACTGTGTCGTCGCTACGGGTCACATATCAAGCTGGGTTGACCCCTCCTGAGTTCACGGAAACTATGCTGGTTGAGCTCAAAAGGTTAAAAGTGACCCACATGAAAGCCTTAGACCCTATAGTCACCAACAAAGCCAAGGTCACCCAAGCATATAACAAGAGGATGGAAGGAAAGTCCTTCAGGGAATGAGATAAGGCTTGGAAAATAGTGTTACCAATAGGCCACGAAGTCTAAGCCTTGGGCAAAAAATGGTCGTCTACTTGGGACAGGCCTTATGTTATCGTTCAAGTTCTCAAGGGTGGAGCTTATGTCTTACACGATAAAGATGGAAAGGTTGTAAGAACTCCAATCAATGACCAATTCTTAAAAAATTATTACCCTCTTTTATAGGAGGTAGTGCAGGGTCGGTCCAAGTAGCAAAAAAGGAAGAAGTGACTAATAAGTATCCACCGCTGATCATGAAAATAAATAAGATTTCATTATTACAGAAAGGAAACTTAGGCCATCGACCATTTAAAAAATAAAAAGAAACAAAAATAGAATGCAACATGGAAAGACAAGGATTTCGATCAGTCAAACAGCTCAGACTAAGCTGTCTTGATATCCTTGAACTCCTTAAGTGCAGATTCTCTAGCCTCCTCGCCCTACTTCTTACCCCTCTAAGATTGTTTCCCAACTACAACACGATTGAGGAAGCCTAGGGCTTCATCGATGCACTAGCCGACTACAACAACCTTACTTCAGCTTCCTTGTGGGTGATGCTCTTTTGTGATCGAACCTGGTAATGGTCGATCTGAGATTCGATAAAGGCCATGAGCTCTCAAGAGTCAGGTTAATCCCTCCCGAGATAGAGACTTTCAGTCTTATTGAGGTCATCGGCCAGCTCATTGCGTTGGACCTAGAGCATTCACAACACTACCTTATTGAAATGGTTTCGACAATTCCAGTGTAGGCGATAGTTCTAGTCCATTTCATAGCAGGTGGAAAGGGTTTTAGACTCTGCATGAATGGTAGATTGTTCCCTCATTAAGTCAGCATACTTTTGGATCTCCAAGCCTACTTTGAAGTAAATGTCCCCAAGATGCTGCAGTTTGGTCAGCACCTCTATAAGTTCTGAGGTTGGTCAGTCTGAGCTACCTTTGTACCATCCCTGACAAAAGGATAAACATCATGGAGGATGGTAGATTGAGAGAAACTTAATTTATGTGGCAAGAATATCATTCAGAAAGGCTAAGGATTATAAATAGAAGACATGAGGAGCTAGAGTCTGTAGACAAGAATTCGGAGGCAGAAAGTAGTAGAGAAGCAGGATGCAGAAATAGGAGGAAATGATGCTTTTATAAGCATCTCCTGAACCATTTAATGCCCATGTTCGATAAATGTGGCGTCAGTATAATATTATTAAGGTGTGCAACGTCGGATCGATTCCTAAGAAGTTAAAACATGTAGCCGTAATAAATAATGAATCCTTGAAAAATGGTGCGCATGACGACCTATCTTCATATGCCCAATAAGTCAAGTATTTATAACCAAAAGAAAGAGGGAAATACTAAGTGCTGACGGTGGCCAAGCTTAAATGTGGCATCATATTGGCCAATTTTAGTAAGTGAAAAAATCATCAACAACCCAATTAATGACAACATCCCTCTGCATGGAGTCGGCCGATAAGGTAATTTTCAATAAAAGGAGTGATCTTGATCCTTTTTTACATCCATTCAATGGTGCACACACAGCCAAAAGATGCTCATCAGCCACGTATCATAGATCAGATATGATTGAACACAATGGTAATATTACTATCTGGTATTTTTGTTCTGAAATGCAGAATGTCGATATCACAATGGCAATAATATTGTTCCATATTGGGAATGATAAGGCCGAATGAGTAACAGTACATGTGTGATACACAGAACATGAAAAGAAAGTGATTTTATTGAAGGAAAAGGTGGGCCACTAGACGAGTTATATAAAAAAAAAAAAAAATAAATAACCACCAGCCAAGAGAAGTTGCTCAGGCAATTCTACATCGATCGCCTCGAACTTGCAGATGATGCACATCTTATCGGCCTCAAGGGAATCCTTCTGGCTCTTCCAGTGAAACCCCTTAGTCATGAAGACGTTCACAAAGTGCAAGAGTTGATCAACATGACTATCGATTGAAGAAACTTTTCCCTTGATCTGTTTCCCTCTTGCCAACAAGGCTCACACGCATTAGAGCCTGGTAATCGATAATCTACAAGTCCAGGAAGCAAAGGAGATCCTTTGGAATGGCAGGATCCTTCACAACGTAGACACACTTTTTCTCCTTGATATCGTCCATGAGTTTAGTGTGTTGAGCCTGGAGTACTCGCAGCACGGTCCTATGTACCCTGTTCTAGCGAAGGCATTTGTTCCATGCTTTCCCATAATCTTCGCCAAGAGAATTAGATTCTTCATGGGCAGAGGCTTGTTATCTCAGATATTCAGAAACCCTTTATATTTTAAACTCAAGAGGGAAGTAACCCTTCGTAGTTTAAACTCAAGATGGAAGTATCTCTCTTTGAGGTGATGGAGTTTCCTCAAGACATCTAAGATTTCTCCCAAAGGTTTGTCAATAGTGGCAGCCTCAAAGGCAATGCTGATGAAGAAAGCAATGTCGAACAAAGGGAAGATTGGCCATAATTTGTAAGGTCAAGATTTTATTTTTATTTTTAAAAAAAAAAACTCTTTTAAATGGGCCTTGACTTGATTAAGGAAAGGAGATGAGGATTGGTTGGAGGCCATGTTTGCAAATCAAGGGTGTAGAAGTTCTAGGAGAAGTTTATGGGTTTTAGTGAGCTGAAATATGGGATTGAGCATTGTTAAACCCTTATTTAGGTGCACTAATCATTGGTAAACGCAATAGGTTATTAAACCCTTATTAATGTGTACTACATAAAAATGTTCTATATGGCCCACCATAATGTTTATGTTTTATCTAAGCCATCCATCCATTTTAAAAACTCATTTTAGTGCATGAGCCCAAAAAAGGAGGCCGATCGAAGGCCCAAGTGGACCACATTGTAGGAAACAATGGAGATTAAGTGTGTACCCTCAATTTGTGGTGCGGTCCTTTTGGGCCTTCGATCTGCCTCCTTTTTGGGATTATGCCCTAAATGTAGCTGTGAAAATGAATGGACGGTGTGGATAAGAAAATACATCATGGTAGGCCCCACATAGCCCCGATAGGATCGTCCGTCTCTACCCCCGTCTTGGTGAGGGTACTTAATCTGCACTCACAAAAAAGAGCACGTGAGGTTTTTTCATTCTCATAGGCTCTTCCCTCCTAAGATCGAAATCAACAAAACTCTCCCTGAAAAGAAACCTAAAACCAAATCTCCCATCATTATCCATCACTCCTTAAGGTCCTGCAGCATCCCACCTGATGCCTCCACTCAAACGGACTTGAAGATGATCTCGCCACCTCCCTTAAAAAGCCCACCAACTCATCTTCTCATCCTAGCCCTTCGATCTAAAAATTGGGCTCAATCTGTATACAACAACTGTACAATGACCATGTGTCCCCCGACCACTAGCTTATTGATACGATCATGGACATATTAGACAACGTGCGTTGTCTCGCTCAAAGAAGAGGGTATATGTTGAGTTCTTTGATTTGGGGACGTTAGTTTTAAACTAGACAACATCGCATGGCTGGTGTCCAAATGGATATCCAGTGTGGGGTTCTTTCCGTCTAAGGAACAGACAATGGTAGTTGTCGAGGACAAGCTTGGGAATGTTGGGTTTTAGGATGTGGATTGTGAGGAAGGGAGAGGAGATGGGATTTATCTATACATCCTGCATTTGGCTCCTGTTTCAGGAATTTCAATTTAATCAATCCTGCTAAAAATATGTGATTCTAGTATTTTGAATTTTTGACATTTTTTTTATTTTATTCCTATTTTATTGATGAAAAGATGTTTCAATGAAATTCATGTTTACGACGAAGAGGTGCTATATGACAACCTGATCGAGGCAAACCGAAGACTAGAGTAGCTGAGTAGGGTGGTGGTGAAGGGAAGATGCGGTGCAGCTTGAATTTCATGTTATTCTACGTGTTTGACGAAATTCCTCTACTAGACATTGTGTTTCTCAGACTTTGTAAATGGCAATGTAATTGTAAATGAGTCTAATATGTTCTTTTTTTTTAATTTTCTTCTCTATTGTCACATAAATTTCTCACTGGTCTAATGCAGTCATGGTCAAAAAATGTTGAAGCATTGGTCTAGTGCGATGTATATACTTGATGTAATGTGAGTCATGACCATGCTTCAAAGAGACTCAAGAGTGGCAAGTATGTCTTCTTCCCAGTTCTTGTTGAAAGATGTGTTTAGTTGCACCAAATACTAGGAATTTTCATGATATTTCATATTCTAATTATGTACCAATAGTGGGTGCAACCCAACACATCTAAAAGCATTCTATTTCGTAGTATTGTTGATCATATGAAATGAGAAAGAGTGGTTGGCGATCAATAGAGTTGGATAAAATGGGGAGTACAAGCTTTGACTAAATCATTATAAGATAGGAATGATACTCTGTTACAACTTAGAAGGCATGTGACATAACTTCTTCATGTGGTCCAAATATCTCAGCTGACACACCTCATTTTAGATTAGAGATAGCCCAACAAATTTCTCCACTCATTGTAATTTCTCTTGCAGATGGATGGTTAAAATAACCAAAAAATTCAATAGGCATAGGTGCCAAAATTAGATGGTTAGGATTGATCCTTCAAGAATTTTGGGCTATGGTCCATGTAGTAGGATGGTTAACATAGGATGAAGAGTTCAGATGACACAAACATTGTCTCAGTGGGCCAAATAATAGTGACATGCTGTAACAAATCCAAATTTCATTGGTAATAGATCTTCCTAATCTTACTAAGAGTAGAAATAGATCAAATCTCAGGAATGGGTTGACATAATTGATTTTTATTGAGTCTCTCCAAAGCTTGGGCCTATGGCTGTTTGAGCATATCTCACATTCAATGCATGTATGACACAAAAGTTTTTGTCATATATTTTATATTTCTATTGCAACATGTGGCCTTATCCAACATAAAAGAATTATTAATGGGCAATTCACATTGTAAAAGTTGTATCAACCCATACTTTAATGTTGCATGCATGATGAAATATCAACGGTTAGATTTGTAGTACCCGGTAGGGAGTATTTGCTACAATGTCAAGAGAATTAAAAGATCATCTCCTGTCACGCCCCAAACTCGAGATACGAGCTCATAAAAATTTTAGCTACCAAATCTGGTGCTGACAGCCTCCGTAGTACCACATTCTCATCTCCCAGTTCTCATGGGCTAGGTTTCGATCCTGGGATCCTACAAGGAGGATTTTTACGGTGAATTTTTTTTGTAAAGGAGCATAACTACAAGTGTACCCAAGTCACAAAACATCATCACCACATATCTACTAATATAATATTTGACTATAGTGCTGAAAGAGAAATATATGATATAACAAAACTCCAAAAGATTAGGCACATGCTCCTGCCTCAATGCTGCTACGGTTTAGCATAACCTGCATGTAACGAATGTGAGTAAGCTTATTAAGAAGCTTAAAAAGTGTGTGTGTATGTGCGTAATGCATGTGACAAGCATACAAATGTCAAAGTAAGCAGAAATGATGGAGGGCTAAATTGGCAAGTCCATAAATGTTGTTAGCCATATCATGGCTATTATGTGGCCAAATGTCATATGCTAGAGATGCAATGTAAAACATGACAATACTCAACTAGTCCACATATCAGTATACTTCGTATCTAAAAACATCACTGGGGTCTAATACACTCCAACACTGGCTGCACCCATGACGCACATAGCCAAGTGAGTGAAGAAGGCCTCACTATCCGCCCTGTCGGTGGTATGTCAATGCCCACCCGGCTCACCAATAGCGGACCCATTTACGAGCTGGTCAAACTCAACCTAGCTTAGAGCCTCCTACCCTCGGGCGGATAAGGTCACACCCATTTTCAACTAACTACGACACAGTGGGAGATGGGACCTACTGGTATTTGTCACTCGAGCACTCATGTTATCCACTCAGTCTCAATGTTGAAGCATCCTACTGGTACCACAAGGGTTTAGGTACTTTCACCAATGGACATCCTAAGCCCCCAAGTATTAGAATAGATATTTCTGGTATCCAATCCGGTCAACTATGATAAGCCTGTGGAGGCCACAACCCCGATGTCACTAGGGTGTAAAAGTGATCGTGACATACAGATGCAAAATGTATGAGTCATACTATCCAAGTCATGCACCAAGTCATCAGTCCAGCGAGAAGCAGAATTTTCAGCATTAATTCAGTCCAACGAAGCCAACTTCGGTCTGACCAAAATCACGCAAAATTGTCCAGCGAGAGAATGAGATTTTCAACTTTAATTCAGTCCAGCCGAACGCAACTTCAGTCCGACCGAAGCATAAGTTTTTGTATAAATTTGAGGCGGTTTCAAAGTCGGTCGAAGCAAATACAATAAATTTGGGTCTCTTAATTGTTTCTAAGCATGAATTAGGGTTAGAAGAGTAGAGCAAGGTGTTGGAGAACTTCAAGGAGTCCTTCCTTCTTCCCTAATCTTCTTCTAGTTAGTTTTATGCTTTGTTTAAGAGTTTTTAGTTCAATCATGTCTTTGTTGGCTAGTTTGACATAGTTGATTTTTATTGAGTCTCGTCAAAGCTTGAGCCTATAGCTGTTTGAGCATATCTCACATTCAATGCATGTAGGACACAAAAGTTTTTGTCATATATTCTACATTTCTATTGTAACATGTAGCCTTATCTAACATAAAAGAATTACTAATGGGCAATCCACATTGTAAATTGTATCAACCCATACTTTAATGTTGCATGCATGATGAAAGATCAACGGTTAGATTTGCAGTACCCAGTAGGGAGTATTTTCCACAATGTTAAGAGAATTGAAAGATCATCTCCTGTCACGCCCCAAACTCGGGATCTGGGCTCACAAAATTTACAACTACTAAATCCAATTGCGACAGCCTCTGTAGTACCCCATACTCATCTCCCAGCTCTCATACACTAGGTTCCGATACTGGGATCCTACAAGGAGGATTTTTAGGATGATTTTTTTTTTTGTAGAGCATAATCACAAGTGTACCCAAGTCACAAAACATCATCACTATATATCCACTAATATAATATTTGAGTACAGTATTGAAAGGAAAATATATGATATAACAAAACTCCAAAAGATCAGGCACATGCTCCTGCCTCAATACTACTACAATCTAGCATAACCTACACACAACGAATGTGCTTAATTAAGATCCAGGTATCTCAAACGGTTACATAATGGAAATGGTGGTAATTGTTTTGCGTTACCGTGTCATAACGGCCACTATGGAAAAATTGACTCATAACCGAACCCCCCTCATGAGCCCGGTGTGAAAATGTCCCTACATTAATCACTCCCGGTGGGAAGTCTTGAACATGAGACCACCTGCTCTGATACCATGTAGGACAATTAACCACTTGCTCTAAAAGCTCAAACTGATAAAGCATGGAGAATCAATCCCTTTATCTCATGGCCCAAGCCCCACATCTCATGGGTTAGGACCTCAGCTGAACCCCCCTGTGGGCCCCACTTCACATGGGTTCTACTTCACACAAGCCACCTGTCTCACACGGCCGCCCACCCCGAGTATGCCCCTGCATCCTACAGGCCACCCCACTTGAGCTCGGTGTGAAAATGCCCCTGCATTAATCATTCTCAGTGAGGAGTCTCGAACACGAGCTAAGGCTAAGAGGTGAAGCTTGTAATTCGTTTGTGTAACATCCCGAATTTTCACGACCAGAGTATGTACTCGTGCCTGAGGAAACCAAGTGTTATAATATATAACTGGATGCTCTGAAATCGCGCCCTATTTTTTTCATTTATTTACATCTAGATACATTCATGAAGGTAACATTCATAAGAATAAAATCAATTGTATTAATTATATATCATCAGAGTAAAAGGCATAATCAAGGCCTTCCCCTTGGAAGCTTATTAGATTCATCGAGTTCACATCGGAAGTATAAATTTAATTAAATAATCTAGCTTCGAATTCTTTCAGCGTAGTCTTCTATAAGAAGCGGGCTCTCTAAGTCTTTAAACCTGTACGTCACCTATATAATCTGTACGGTTAGAAAGGGTCAATGCTCTACTCATAGTGAAGGTTATCCTTTAAGATTACCAATAATTTAAGAAATTCATAACAGGTAAAGTAAGGGTCTGATACGTCCCGTGCTCCACTAACACAAGAGTATTAATATGCGCAAACAACCTACATGAGATGCATGCCTAGCAAAGTGTGTGGGGCTCATCATACATAGTAATCATCACAATGTGGAATATGATTTATAGAAAACCCGGCTCGACCCGCATCCCATAACTACGGATATTCGCCGGCATGGCCAATGCTACCGTGGATTTACGAGAACTCCCCAAGGCGCACAACACATGGGTTGGGTGAATTATGTGCAACGATTTGTTCATGGAGCGACTATTTGCGACATCTAATCCCGGAGTGATGTGACACTGCATTTGTGAATTACACACATCGATTTGTGCACCACTACCCAAAGGCTTAAGGACTTACATGCCCCAAGAGGGTCTCTACTCAGAGCGCATTACGTCCATGATAGAATATTTGAGTCACTAGTTGTGATACATCTTACACATCACTTGCACTTATAGAGATAAATTGAAACATAAAGAATATAACTGAATCTAAATCATGAAGAATATAAACTAAATTATGGAGGTTCTGAAATAGCAAGACACATGCCCAAGTCGTAAAGATAAATGGCACAAGGCCAAGATAATAAAGAGGAGAGCGACAAGGGTCAATTCAACACAAGTGGCAATGGCCAATCATAATAAAAGAAGAGTGACAATAGTCAACTCTATAATACAGAGAGTGGCGATGGCCAACTCAAATAAAGAGACAAGTGGTAGGGCCAATTCAATAAATTGATAAAGCAACGGCGGGCTCATATCCATGGCCTCTCATAAATTCAGAGAAATCACTTATAATTGACATAATGTCATAATCCCAACAGGACCCATAATTGTAATGATAATAACTAAAACAAATGATAGGACAATCCTCAAAAAAATATAAACATGGAAGGCAAAATAATTCCCATTGTTAAATGTATGAAAAGGCAGGATAATTCACATCGTAAAAGGTACGAAAGAGGCCATAATTGATGGTGAAACATATAATAGCATGGAAGATTCAAAGTGATATGTAAAAGGGCAGATAAAAGACATGTAAAGGCAAGATCATATTCATGATGGCACGTATAAAAGCAGGAAAAAAATAAGAAAAAGAAGTGTAGGAGGCATTATTAGCTAACCCTACACACAAGTTTCATGCCTTGAATTGCATATTTTCATATTTATAGAATTTGAGTGTTTATTATTAGTATAATTAAATCCCTAATTTAATAATTAAATATTGAATCTAGTTTAATCAAATCTTCAAGAAAACTCGAGCCTGGATTTGAAACCCCTAGACTTGGAATCCTCTTGTTCTGTTTGGCGCCTGTGATTTAGAATCCCCTGTAATCCAAAAGTAACTATGCATAATATCTTTATAGGAGTTTGAATTTAATTATTAAATCAACTTTAATATCTTTAATTAGTATACGTATGTAATGTTTAACACAATGGTTGTAATAAGGCCGTTGAAATATATACTTTGCCCGAAAATGATTAAATTCGAAGTCTTGGATGGGCCACAAGTACAGGATCACATCCAAGTGACTAACCAATGATTTTTAACCGTTGATTTATAGGGCCAATGTTTGGACTGCACATATTATCCTATAAAAGTAATTATAGCAATGCATTTGAGAATCTGATTATTTTGGGATATCATCAATGGGCCATGTGCCTAATAGATTAGTTGCCTAGTGACACACATTACACATGCAACTCTAGAAAGTCTAACTCTAGGGATATACATGATACATAAACATGGTGTGATTTAATTGGGTCATATGCCGATCTATCAAAGTCAAGTTCACAGCATGTTTTAAAATTATTGAGACACGAGCCAATAAGACCTACCCTCACTAAACTCAATGAAGCCCCAACGCCGGCCGGGGAAGGGATCGTTTTGTTTAACTTAGAATGATGCTAGCTGAGCTAAACAAATTTCAAATATCCTTAATAGCAAAACATGACCCAATCAAATCTTACCATGTTTTAGTACGTCGGGGTTCTAAAGAATCTGATCCACGTGGCTAGACTATCTCTGACAATTGCATGGGGCCAATAAAATCCTGCCGCATCTGATCGGAGTCATTAGGCAATATGCTTTCCTTTTACACATGTCCCAAGTAAATCCCATCACTAGCAATAATCAATGTACAATTCATTTGGTCGAAGAGGATTCTTGGTGACCTTGCATGGGCTTACTATGATGAATATGTTCTATATCCAATTGCTATGTCAAAGGAAACAATTGGGATATGTTGTCAGAATATGTCTTAAATCTTCTTGTGCACTACTCAACCAGTCGAGAGGCCTACTCTACTAGTCGAAGCTCCCTTCGACTGGTCGAAGCTTGCTTGACTTGAAGTCCAACGATGATGTATTTGAGATTTCCGAGTCCTTTGACCAGTCGAGGGACAGACTCAACTAGTTGAGGGACAGACTCGACCAGTCGAAGGTAACGCAAATGATGCGCAGATTCTATGCGGACAGCGTAAATTTGACGCGGTTTCAAAGAGGTGCGTAAGTGGAGTTTCTTAAACTATAAATAGGGGTCCTTATGGCCTTTCTAAATAATGTTAAGGCTTTCTAAAAGTGTTCCAAGGATTTCTAAAAGAGTTCTAGAGTTATCAAAAAGTGTAGCAAGTGTGAGATTTTGTTCGAATCGGATAAGTCCTGTCTTTTTGTAATTTTTATTTTCATAGTGAAGATCTGTCGCTTTGTGTCGTAATTTTTTTTCGAAAAAGTTTTTCACATTAAATCTTTATATTCTTTTGTGATTGCTTGATGCTCTTGGATTGCTATCTTAGATCCATATCTGTATGATTCCGCAGCACAAATCACACCGAGATATAGAAATTTTTAGTTGAAACTCAGTAGGATGATGATGTAAATCAAAATGCGGGAAAATAAGATTTTTTTTTTTTTTTAAGTAGCAGGCTGAAGATACGCATTCAAATGGCAAAATGGATGGATTGCGCGGATAAAACGCATTGGCCCATGTCCGTTCCTAGACTAAATGGGTAATTGGCACGTGTGAAGCCCTTAAAGATGGCACGTGTGAAGCCTTTGAAGATGGATGTCCACGTATATATATAGCACATGCAGAGTGCTTATGACGAGGATTGCACGTGTGAGGAACTCGAAGGTTCAAGTGAATGGCTGGGAAGTACCGATACAATGGATTCATATGAACAGCTTTGACGGTGAATAAACATCATGATGGCCCTTCCCCATTGTTCCCTGTGATGTGGTCTACTTTCAGCTTCGGATCTTATCGTTTCTTCGTTCATGCCTTAAAATGAGATCGCTGGATGGACGGCGTGGATAAACCACATGCGTTACGGTGGCCCCACATATTCGGGAAATTCTGCATTGGTTAGGGCACAGGCACGCGGCTGTATAGCCGTACACAGTACTGGCCAACGTACATCATTTTCTCCATCTAGTCAATTACCAGCTGGCTATACCGACCGTTGGGGAGATGATACGAGTAGACCATCTCTATCTGCAGTACACGTGGCAGGGTGGTGCATCAATCTCATCCGTGCATCACATGGACATTAGGACCTTCATGGATGGTGTACGTTTCAAATTTTAGTCATATTAGGTAGTGCCATCCATCATATTGAAGGACGCCGATTAGACGGATAGGATTATCTTATGTTTATTTTGATCAATTCACCATCCACACTACAGGAAGCTGGATGAAGGGTCTCGATTGATGCATCACCCTGCCACTTGTGCTTTGGCTTGAGCAGTGTATCATCTCCCTCATCAGTACAGGGCCATGCCACGTGTATGATGGGAGGGAGATCTACCGTACTCCGACTGGGAGCGGATTAGGTGTTACCCGCATAACACCTTAGTGGGTGTTACCTTACCGTGTGAGGCCCACCTTGATCATTTTTTTTTATATCTAAGCCGCCCTTCCGTTTTCTCAGCTCATTTTAGGAAGTTTTCCTAAAAATCATGTAGATCCAAATTTCTGGTGGACCACCCACTGGAAAACGTATTGAATGATCATCTTAAACTTTTTGTAGGGTACAAAAGTTTGGATGCAGCTTATCTTTGTATTTTCTCTTCATCCAGGCTTCTTCCACCTTATTAAGGGGTTGGATGGCGAATAAACTTTACAGATCTTTTTACGGTAGGTCCAGAGAAGTTTTTAACGGTAGGCGTTCAATCACCACTATTTCCAGATGTGTGCATCACCTGACATTTCAATTTGCTTATTTTTTTTGGACGAGATATAGGGATTTTTCTGATCCACTGGCTTTTTTTAATGCTCAAAACTTTACTTTCCAATATTAAATCACTGCTTTTTTTAGAAAAATACTCCTATATTACAAAGTCATTTTTTTTTTTAATCTTATCTCTTATCCTCCTACGCAAAAATCTATTTTCAGATTCTTCACTCCTCTTCACATAGCGATACCCCTCTGCTTAAAATAAATTTTTTAAAATCTTTTATTATCTTCATACAATAATATCCATTTATTTAAAACTCATTTTCTAAAATATTCTCTCTTCTTCATATAATAATACCCTTCCACCAAAATATTACTTCTTTATCTTTGTTTTAATTTGTCAAGAAAATACGAAAATGGTGTCTCCATCAAAGAAAGCACACACTATAGGTATAATTGATTAAATTGCCCTAAACCTAAACTGAAAAAATTTCTTATAAGCTATAGAAGTTTTGGATCAAGCTTATATCTTTGTTTTCCGTCCATCCATGTCTACATCATCCTATGAACAAGCTGGATGACAAATAAAACATCATTATGGGGCTTAACAAGGTTTCAACAGTGGAAATGATTATCCCTAATGTTTCCTGTGGTATGATCCACCTGATTTTTGGATATACTTCGATTTTGGGCTCAACCGCTTGAATTAGATGAAAAACTAATGGACGACATGGATAGACCACATACATTCATGTGAAGCCCGCTCAATTTCATGTTAAGCTCGATCAATTATCCATAATTACATGTACTTTTTGCTATAGAAGCAATAACTACGGATTAAATCTAATTCGTAGCCATAGAGCTATTGACTACGAATCTAATGAAATAATGGCTATGCTACCAATAGTTACAGCCTTTGACCCTTTTTTTGGTAGTGGACAGTGTTACCGTGGGCAAGGCGGAGTTTGCACCATGGATATCACAGTGCCACCATGAAAGTAAGGGTATTTTTGTCTATAAAAAGTTAATCCGTGCAATAATGGTTTAGTTATGGAAAATAAAGTTTGGGTGCTCAGAAAATCCGATTGATAAAAGGTGACATTTAGAGTGGGAAAAATCTCATGGGCATACAACACACCTAACACCTAATCCACTCCCATTGTGACTTGACCGTACAATTAGTGGGACCCACGTTACCCATTTTAGATTTATTAATCAACCGTGTGATCGGATGGTCCTAATTGGCCTACTGGTCATAGATGAAAGAAGTATTCAACGGTTTGTATTCATGTGGTATATTGGAACGTGTGAAGCCCTTAAAGATAGCACGTGTGGAATCCTTAAAAATGGATGTCCATATACATCGCACATGCAGAGTGCTTAAGATGAGGATTGCACACGTGACACATTGAGGCATGTGTCACATGAGACGTGCTAATCCATGCGAGGCACTTGACGGTGATTGATTGATGGGGGAAGTCCCAATCCAACGGAGAAATGAAACATCCAACCGTGAGATGGGTGGACCATACCATCAAAACCTTCCGGAGCAAAAGTTGTAACAATCCACTCATCAGATAAGCCACAAACGTGAGTTGAATAAGATAATCAGCTGTACATTGATTTCAACGGTGTAGCCGGCCTAATGAATGGACCATCCTAGTTTTTGTTCCGGGCGATGTTTACTACTCGGCGTACTTGTTGCATTGGAGGATGTTCTACAAAAGTGATATGTCAGTAGATAATACAATCGATGTAACCTAAGTTAACATCCAATTGGTGTAAAAGGTTTACAAGTAGGTCCCATGGATCAAAAATCCAGACTGTTATTTTGTGTCCATTCATCCCGCGCTTAGGATCTATTGATCTTTAAGTGAGATAGAATTGCATTTGGTTCCATGCAAATTCTATCAGAGGAAAGCGTAGACACTGGAGGGCTAATTTTTCGAGGGGACGGGAGATCAACTCTCGCTTTTCACTGGTTGCTTCGCTTGATGACTTTTCGTTTGGAGGAAAAATAGATGTAATATTTGATTACTAACAAATTATTACAATCGTACAGTTGGAAGGGCGAATTTTTTGAGGGGATAGGAGATCGACTTTCGCTTCCACTGATTGCCTCGCTCGATGGCTTTCGTTTGATGTAAAAAGATGTGATATTTGATCAGAGTCACCATTAACAAATTATTACGATCCTACAGTCCGTTAGACGCTTTAGAAAGCTTAAAGTTTGAGAATTCAAAGATCCTTAACCCTAAGATGACTCGTGAGTTTACGTTCTAAAGATTTTAAGTAGGAGACCGTAGTTTTTTTTTTTTTTTTACACATGCACACACGGATACCGCAGTTATAAAGAAGAAAGTGTTAGGCACTCACTCTACCCATACAAATGTACAATCTTTACTTTACAAGATTTGACTAATTTCTGAGGAATAGAATTAGTTCTCGCATACAAAAAACATAATATGGTGTAATGACAATGATAATTGATTGATTCAAAATTCTAATAGGCAGAATCCGATTAAATCGGCAAGCCGCAAAGCATACGTTCGAAATGATCTAATGCAAGGTATAGAAATGTGATGCATGAGATACTTGATGTTGTATTGATAAAACGACAGTCAATTGGCTAAGGTTTCTGGTGGACCAGTTTCGATTATATTGTTAAGCCTCAGAGCATAGGTCCACCAGTCACATACAAAAAAAAACAATAAAATGCAATATAATGTTGATGTATATGAGGGGCAAGGGGTTGAGAAAATTAATGTTGCACGATACTAATACTCTAATTTGATGAGATTGGTTAAAGTTAAATAGTTGGGTGAACGGTAGTATCGCAAGGCTAAATTAAGTGACTCATATTTGAACTTAAGTGACTAATGAGGCTTTTAACTTGGGCTAGCCCAGGCTAGATCAGGGTTGGATTCTCTCTCTCTCTCTCTCTCTCTCTCACACACACACACACACACTCTCCTTAGTGGAGGGATGACTATATGGGTAAAGCCTTAAAGGTACGAGGATGATTTGAGACAAGAGTAGATGCTTTCTGATGCTTGAAATGAGAAGGGAATGAGGTTATTTATAACATCCCACCCGATTTTCTTGTAATTCCTAATAATCTTAGAGACAAAATGCGATTGAAGGGCTGTGATCAGAGATTGCCACATGGCATTATCTCATGAGTTGTATGAAGTGGTAAAAGTGTAATTTTGGGTAAGTAAATGGGCATTAGAGTAAATACACTTCAAACGCATATTCTAGGCTTGAAAAAAGGGAGTTCCATATGCTCAAGGAAAGCTGCCCCAAAGAGGAAAAGTGTCATGTGGTCAGTGGCAACCTGGCTGCCGTCAGTCCCCACTTAGACTCCCTGCTTTAGCAGACAACATCCTCCAAGCATGCGAAGGCTCTGCTGTGAAAGTTGCTGCTTTGAGGTTTCACCCATTTCTTCAATTGATTTTGCTTTTGGGCTTGAGTTCGGACTTTACCGGGTTAGTTAACTGAGTTGTAGGGTTAAGTAGGCTAATCGAGTGAGTTGACTCGATGGATGACTTAAAGTTCTAAGATTTTATGTTCCTGGGGTTTAAAGTTAGGTTGATTGGATTGACTAAATTGAATGCGGTGAGTTTAGAGTTTAGGACCGGAGTTCCTAATGTTTATGCTTCTAATTTCGAATCGAGATTTGGTTGTCCTTCCATCACTTCAAACTCACTCAGCTAATTAACCCAGGGTGGATATCTATAATAAAGAATAGAATTAGGTGGAATGGAAATCCGTCCTATATGAAAATTTTAATAATTTTTAAAATTTTTTAAATCTATTACATATGTGGGCCCCACATTGATGCATGTGTTCTATCTACTAGGTTTATCAGCATGCATCCACTACACGGGACATTCAAGTTATACACGTGTGTAAGTAACCAACATCAATTGACAATTTAGTCCATTGATTACAATTCCATGGTCCAACAAATAGGAATTTTGCTTAAAAGGATGTTTTTGTCCCTGGAAGGATCTGATTCCAGACGTGGAATTGGACGGTGAAAACACCACGGTATTTCCAGACATACAACCATCATGCAATAATGGTGTTAATCCCATCTAATGGGATTCCGTACCATTTAATCCAGTGGACCAAACAGGCTCTAAGATTACAATGCAGCCACCATCGGCTGTTCATCTCGCATTATTAACGGCGTGGATCATTGGAAAATCAACTCAGATCCACCTCTAGAATACCAACGTACCCATAAACAACATTAGGGCGTATTGCAACAAGCCAAACGAAACATCAGTCAATGGTCCAGTTGCATCAGAACGTGAACAGTGCACTAACAGATCTAATTTTTTAAGTGGAGCCCATGCCCCAAAATTTTCCCCACGGATGATTGTCACTTTGGACCGTTGTTATGTTTTCTCCGTACCGTACATTCGCCCCCTCTATCATCCAAGGGTTAGAATCATTTATTTGGGGAGTTTTTTTTTTTTTTAATGGCATTGTCGATCTATCATGGCCTGCTTAAGATCAACGGTCATGATCCCAGATCTATGGCCCTACATGTACAAACTGGCGAAACGAAGCTCTATTCTGTGATGCATCAGAGCCTACAATCCCTCCATGTGCCTTCACTTCACAACTTCGGTCCGAAGAAACGCAAGCAAGATTACACTAAATAAAGCTACCAAATATAAATCACATGTTTAAGTGAGAATATCACACATGGGTGCAAGATCCACGCCGTCCATCAGGTGGCTCACAAGGTCCAGATTCCCCTGCCAAAAATTAGGACATATCCAACGATCAGACGATCCACAAAATGCAGCCCACCTGATGAGTGTGACCCACCTGATGGAGAGCGTGGATGTGACACTAGTTGGCCACGTGGCACATGTGGTGTCATGTAGGACAATGCAGGGATAGCATAACTTGAAGATAGAGATGAGAAAATTCCAACCTCCAACAAAACTATAGCCACTCAAAAAGAAATGTCATGCAAATGTACGGTTTAGATGGGTGGAAAGAGGAGTGGGGCAACCCAAATCAAAGACAGGGCAATGAAATCAAACGATGGATTTGTAGCCATTGAAGTGTCTGTGTTGGGGACTGTGGGGCCCAGTGGTGTGAACCCTCCAACACCAGTTCCACCAATGCCTCCTCCCATGACCGGTGTGTCCCCAGGTGTGCTCGTCGTCGGCGTTGTCGTCGTCGTCGTCGGCGTATTTGTACCGGGACCCGTTAGTGGCGTGCCGGCGGGCACCGTTCCTCCAGCATTACTGCAAATTCGGGTCCAACAAATCATAGCCGTTAGTTAATGGATTTACAGACAAAAAAATAATAATAAATGCATTAGACAGATTGGATTAGTTTAAAATTATTCTAAAGAGTGGCAGGATTGTGTGGCCCACCTGATGAGTGAGCAACTGCACATATTCCACTCGACCATACCGTTCAAACAGTTGGTCCACTGCAGATGGACCATAAACTAATAAACCCAAAATCAGATTGATGATTCTAACCTCTGATTATCACAGAGTTTTCTATTTAATATGACCACCTCATTGTAACTGTCCATTTGGTGGGCATGAATCATGAAGTTATGATCACCTAATTCATGTGATTTTACACTCATGCTCCATCTACAGTGCGGACTGCAATTTGGACGGTTTGGATTAAAGCAAGGACGTGCCTGTACACGGGCCTTCTGGTATGCAAGCATATCAATATACATTCACCATCTTTCAAGCATTCTTAGGTTGTACAAACACTACATTCGGTGCATAATATTTATTTAATATATTATAATATATATAATATAACACTTGAAAAAAGAGCTGCGTTGGATTCTCCACAGTAGAGAGACTTTCGAGGTTTCAAAGGAATAAACTGGTGGTGGGTCCCACATGTCCAGTAGTGAATGGGCCATTGATGAAAAAAAAATCAATTGGACAATCGTAGCCTATCAATGGTTAGGATTGTCCAATGAAAGCAAGTTTTGGCTACTGGTAGATGAACGGTGTAGATCTTTTACTCGTGTGGCACTAGTAAATTGAACCATGTGGACAGTCCTATGTTTATTTTTGAAAACTAAATGCAAAAGCTAAAGTCTTAGTACTGAAGCAGTCTCACTTCCTTTTTCAAACAGAACTATACTTTCTGCCATTTTGGGGAAGAGAAAAGCTTTGATACTCTGCCGGAGTGTGATGGTTCCTGCACTTGCATTCATCTAACCTACTGAACCGTTCAAATCCTGGGATTCCCTTTCGATTGGTCACAAACCAAGAGCTAAACTGAAATTATATCTTATCTGTCCGATTAGTGGACATCAAGTGGACGGTTGAAATGAAAAACTGTTTCAACGGTGCACAATATCCTAAATCTGATTCTTGAATCATGATCTAAAGTGGGTTCTACCATTTGGACGGTTCGATTTGAGCTTCGGGTATGCCACCTGTACAGTTTCTGAATGCACGAGCTCGCAAGATATATCAAGAAAAAAAGAACATTGATACTCTGGCAGGGTATGATCATGATACGCAGGCAATTAGACATTATTTGGAAATTGCATGCGCACAAGTCATTAAACTGTCCAATTCATGGGTCCTAGCGTAGATTTATAATCAACCAAATACTCGTATTTAATCATATGATTACTGGGTCAGTGGACATTCCTTGGACGGTTAAAAATGAACTTCGAAAAACAAGTGTCCCCAAATCAGAGGTTAGGATTATTCAAACCAATCTGATTGTGGGTCTGTAAATTAGCAACAATGGGTTTCATGATTCTATCGGTTTAATTAGAGTTAATGTCTCCAAGTGTACAATTTATAACTGCATGGGTATCAAGCGTCATACTCTTCCAGAGTATCAAATATCACCCCATATCAATCACCCTCCTTTCGGCAAAAGCCGAAGCGTGTAAAGTGTATAAAGAGAAGAGAAGATGCTAGATCATGTCCTGCTGGATATAGACACGTGTTTCAATGATCCGAACCGTTGATCTGACCAGACGGACGGCTGATGGTAGCTTCGTAAAAATTTTATTATCGGACTCCCTAAACCTGTCCTATAAAATAGGTGTTAAGGCGACGGTCCATATTAAAACATTACAATCTGAGATTTTTCTTAGATAATTCCATCCAAGATGGGGCCCATCAACGGTTTGGATAGTAGGAATGTGACCTTAGGTCCCCTAGGGAACATCTAAGCTAAATGAATTGCAGGCACCCCACACGTGCGAACCTGACATCCGAGCAGCACATTAGGTGGGACCCACGCATGTGACCTGGATTGAAAAAGGAAGGTTGGCTAAAGTTTATCAGTGGGCCCCACATATACAGAATTTGAAATTTTTTACTGCGTTGTGGCCCACCTGATTTTGGAGGCGTCCCAACATCATGGTGAGACGCACCTACCTTATGAACAGCTCAGATGTCAGATTTTGAACCGTTTGCACCAACTACAAAACATTCTAACGGTGGCATTTCACCCAGTGGCATGCCTGACTCCTTAAAAATGCTACTATTCTTGGACCAGTCATGGTGGTCCACCTGATGCACGGCTAGGATTGCTTTGACGTGCTGGGGATGTGTGGGCCTAACAAGCTATAATATTCAAATGACACGTGGCAAGTTGCATACAAAAGAGGACTCATATAGAAAGATAGGCTTTCAACTCATCCATTTTCGGAAACTGAGCCATTCTAGGGGTGCAATGGACTGTGGTAGGGACGCGGATTTCCTGCGAAAGCCTTTCGCAGGAAGTTCCTGCGCTGGAAAACTGGGTGGGGCCCAACGTGATGTTTTTAAGAAATCCACCCCGTACATCCGTTTTCTGAGCTCATTTTAGGACTTGAGACCAAAACTGAGAAGGATCCAAGACTCAAGTGGGCCGCACTAGAGTAAAAGGTGGGTAGGAAAATTCTTACCGTTGAAAACTTTCTGGATAGGAAAATGATGTTTACATGACATCCATACCGTTAATAACGTCATTCCTACTTGGATGAACTGAAAACACAAATATTAGCCTGATTCAAAACTTCCGTGGCCCATAAATATTTCAACTGTGTACCTTCAATAATCACATTTTAGGTCCACTTGAGTATTGGATACAGCTCATTTTTAGCCTACCATCCTAAAAATATCTCGGAAAACGGATGGCCGGGGTGGATTTCTCAAAAACATCACGTTGGGCCCCACCCAGGTTTCCAGCGCAGGAACTTCCTGCGAAAGGCTTTCGCAGGAAATCCGCGTCCGTTTTCTCACACAAGGCTAAAGAGGATGAGCGACCTTCCCATGAGGTCGAGCTCTGTGGGCCCCACCGTGATGTGTGATGAACATCCACGCCGTGCATTTGACAGGTCCCCTCTAGTTTATGGGATCTACAAAAAATCAGCCATATCAGAAACTCAGGTGGGCCACAATATCCGAAACCATAGTGGAAAGTCATGATTAAAAGATCTAAAAGTACATGGTGAGGCCCACCTGAATTTTGGAATGGCCTGAAATGTAGTGTGAACCGTCATCCAAGTGGGACACACACAATGGATGGATGTGCTACGTGTACAAATGGTGAGTGTGTGTTTATGAACCGTGATAGGAAACCGTGATTTTCATTTTCACATTGATCAGATGATCATAGCCATCTGACGGGTGGCCCTTCAAGAAAGGGTTAGCGGTCAGATATTCAGTGAGTGGAAATTGGCTAATCGTCCTGGTCTTTGAACTAGGAGCCATCCATGATATGGCCCAGCAGATTGGATGGACCAGATTGATACAGGACCCTACCACGTCACTGCGGATGTACGGCTCTACCATCTTCCGGTTTCTACGCGCTCACACCGTAGGACGCGGATTGCGTACTACCCCCGCCTGTCTCTGGCCCCGAACGGGTAGTTCTGTGGGCGGGTCCATTGTGATGTATCTGTTTATCAACACCGTCCATCCATTCTCTTCGATCATTATAAGGAATGCACACAAAAATGAGGCAGATCCAACGCTCAAGTGGACCACACCCAATAATAAGCTTGGGTTGCATAATGCACAAAGCATTAAATGCAAGATTCATCGATGGTGTATTCCACTTGAACGTTGGATCTGCCTTATTTTTGTGCTCGCATCTTAAGATGACATTAGAAAAGGGATGTACGGCATGGATAAACAGATACAACACGGTGGGCCCGTCCACAGAACTGCCCGTTCTTAACTAGAAATGGACGGGGTAGTACGCAATCCGTGTCCCACACCGTATCATCTACCAAATCGAAAACACCGTACTCGAGCTGCGTGTGACGGATGATACGCAGGCGCTCAGAAATTGCACACGTCATACATTAAATGAGAGTGCACCCATCCCACTGTAGACAACTCAAAATCCCAGGATCGGAACAATCCTAACCTCTAATTGATGGACACTTGTTAGTACAAATAGGACCGTTGGATGTTTTAAATTTTCAACTGTCCAATAAACGGCCACCAATCCAAAATAATCAATGATCAAATAGGTTGCTTTATATGTTTACACTCCATATCATACCAATTATTAAGTGCCTGAGTATCATCCATCACACTCTGCCAGAGTATAAAAGCTTTGCCAGAGAGGAAATCAGACAGGCCATGCAAACGGACACGCGGAAACCCAACAAAGTGAACAAAAGGACAAAAGACAAAACTACCCACGCGCTCTATAAGTTGATACTTGATAGATGCACCTATTTCAAAAATGTACTATTTCTTTTACTAATAGTATAAATTATAAGGGCGAGTCTATCATCTTGGAGGTGTAAATGTAAATTCCCTAGCAATTTTTTACTGAACATCGCAACCAAGTATTCATATATATAGGGGCGGAGGGAATGGTACAGTGAGGTCGACCTCATGGGAGCTTCCCAATAGGTCGAGATCTGTGGGCCCCACCATTAAGTGTATCAGACATCCGCACCGTTAATTTGGTGGGTCCCCTCTAGGTTACGAGATCTGCTAAAAATCACCCGTATACAGGACACAAGCGGGCCACACCATCTGAAACAGTCCAATCATGCCCTAGCTAAAATGGAAAATAGAGCGGCCCACCAAAAAGAAAAAGAAAAAGAAATATATATTTTTATTTTTGGGTTCCATCTACATAGCCCAGCTTTCAGACCAAAAAGATAAAAGAAGCAGAATAAAAAATAAAAAAATAAAATAAAAACTGCTTTTTTCTTTTGCTTGGGCTCCCATCTGTTTGTATGCGTGTGACTCGACCCAAAATCAAAATATTTATTTCAGTTAAATAAGTAAAGACCTATATATTTTTTAAAAATAATAGGAAGAAAAAAAAAACCCAAATCTCAGCTCCTCAAAATCTCTATATAGAAGACAAATCATTTTTACAGTTAAAAATACCCATTTTGTTTTCAAAAAAAGATCTCTCTCTCTCTCTCTCTCTCTCTCTCTCTCTCTCTCTCTCTCTCACTGAAGGATCTTTTTTTTTTTTTTAAGATTTAAGCTAGAAAAAGATCCCTCTCTCTCTCTCTCTCTCTCTCTCTCTCTCTCTCTCTCAAACAGAAAACCCATTTCAGCATTTCCTGCTAAAAAAAAAAAGAAGGAAAGAAAGACAGACAAGGAAAGAAAACAGAGACATACCTTGCAGATGATGGGTACACACAAGATCCATAACCTACACCACAAACCACCAAAAAAAAAAATCATTTTCAGTCCAAAAACTATTTAAAAAAAAAAAACCATTAGAAGAAAAAACCAAGTTGGGTGATTAAATCATTTTTGGGGGGGTTAGATCATGAATGCTTACTTGGGTCAGTAGAAGCAACAGCAGCAGCGCCAGCGAAGTCGCAAGAGCCAGGAGCCATGCTCTTCCTCTGATAGAAGCTATTGAAAGCGTAAGAAGCGTGCGCCTCTAGTGTATTTGGGAGAAAGCATAGACCGTTGGTCTGTATGGGTGTGCAGTCCGCACCCGCCCCACATGCGTAGTCTAGCGCCGTCTGCAACTGCTGCTGGCTCACGTGGCTCCTCGCCACGCACCAGCTTGCCGCGTCAGCGGCTCGTAATAGCAGTGCCAGACACGCCATTCCAACTGCAATGGCTGGGGCCGTCCATGAAGAAGAAGAAGCCATGGGCGATACTCCAAAGAAGGTAAATAAAGAAAAAAAAAAACTAAAAATACAAAGGTAAAGCTGGTAGTAAAGGAGGAGAGAGAGAGAGAGAGTTTCTGAAGAATCTAAGAAGAGTGACAAAAGGCAGGTAGTCTTCGGACGAAATCAGATTGCGTACTGAGTTACCCACTACGCTCTTACGGTACTGAGTAAACTCAGTTGAGCCTACCTTGAATGTATTTGGTGTATCCACACCGTCAATCTATTTTTTCAGAACATTTAAGGGGTTGATACCAAAATTTAATCATACCCACTGATCGAGTGAATCATACCACAGGAAACAGTGGGAATAATGATTTCCACCGTTGAAATTTTTCTAGGCCCCACATTGATGTTTACTTGTCATCCAAACTTTTCATAAGATAATACGGATACGGATGAAGGGAAAATATAATTATAAATTTGATCCAAAACTTTTGTAGCCCCCCAAGAAATTTTCAACGGTAGATATTCAATTCACACTTTTTATTGTGTTGTGGTCCATTTAAGCTTTGGATATGATTTCTTTTTGGGATTAATAACTAAAATTATCTGTTACAATGGATGGACGGAGGGGATGAAATAAATAAATAATGACGAACCTAACAGGGTTTACTCAGTACGCAAGCCGCTTCCTCTTGGGTGACGTTGTAATCGGCCAGGCGCCAGCTGGGATATCTCGGTTTTTTATGACTCGGATCCGGGTCCCATTTCTTTATGACCCGAATCCGCCAGGTCAGGGGTGGCATCGTGTCCGACTCGTCTTTGGACCGTCGATTGGGACCTGTTCTCTTGAGCCTGCCATGCATGGCTCGAGTGCCCTGTCGATTTTCAAGGTGGGTTAGTCATTTTAGCCTGATTGGCTCGAAGTCAGCCTGGTACCAAGTGGAAACCACCTTTTTAGAGTCGACTCAATCGAGCCAACGAGCTAGCTGGGTTCTTGTACACGCTGGATGTATGGCCGGTGGCAAGAAAGGTGGTATGTATTTGAAATAAATATTTTTAAAAAAAAATTTATGTTGCTCATAAGGTGTTTGATAAATTATCTATAAAACTCTCACAGTGGTTTCATAAACAATGAAATTTTGAAGGTGCAATGTATGTGTTCACGTAAATGTTGTACAGGCAAACTCAGTTAGCATTGGCTTGAGCTGATGAGTAAACCGAGCTAAGCTGGCCAACCAAGCTTGAGGACTAATCTGTGTCAAGCTGAAGCCAACTTAACTGGGTGTATACCCCTAATATCTACATGCCTTACCTCCCACAAATATGTCAATTCTATCAATAAAAATTCTGTCGTCGGACTCGATCTCTTCATGTCCTCCCTACATTATAGTTTGTCAAAGGTCAGCAGGCCTCATCATGATACATGTGTTCTATTTATATACATGACATTCATCCATTTCACTAGTTTATTTTAAGTCATGAGTTGAAATGAGGTAAATCTAAAACTAAAATAGACCACGACATGGGAAACAATAGGGATTTAATACAAAACTATTTTCATGAATAGGTTTAATGGCATATATGTTGTCAGATGTCTTAAATCTGGGATTTTTTTTTTTATGTGCACGATCGGTCGAGGGTCTAGCTCGATCGGTCGTGGGAGCGGTTTGACTAGTCGAGCGCTGCTCGACTCAAAGTCCAGCGAGCTCAATTCTTTAGTGTCCGAGCCACTCGACCGGTGTACGGCTTGCTCGACCGATCGTATGGGTCCTCGATCGGTCATGCAATCGGCACGACCAGTCGTGGTTACGCAGATTTGTTCCGTGATTTTGTGCGGATTGTGGATTTAAGTCCTTTCGCAACAAGGATGCGGAAGGGAGTTTCCTAAAACTATAAATAAGGGTTCCTAGAGCTATTCTAATTTATTCAAAAGCTTTCTAAAGGGTTCTAAGGTTATCAAAGGGTGTGGCAAGGGTGAGATTCGAGAGTTGTTCGAATCGGGTAAGTTCTTTCTCTTATAATTTTTATTTCATAGTGAATTTTTGTCGCTTTGTGCCGTGGTTTTTTCCGGCAAGAGTTTTCCACCTTAAAAACATTGTGTTCTTCTGTGATTGCTTGTTATTATTGAATTGCGATCCTAGATCTATATCTGTGTGATTCCGCAGCACAAATCTCCAAAAATATAAACATTGTGGTGGCCTTTCAAAAAGTTTTGGATAATAAGTGTTTAATCCGGATCCATTGTTTCCAATGAAGTGGTCCACTTGAGATTTGGATCAGCTTCATTTTGACGGTGGGTGCACATTCAAATAACATCTAATCCGCTCCCTACTTACCCACAGATTGCCCGGCACAAATGCATGATGGGAGGATCAATCGAAATTTTCATAATGGTAAGATTATCATAACCGTCAGTTCATGATCGTTTTAGCATCCACTAAGTGGATGTTATCATCGTTGTAATTTCCTGATACCAGCTGTGTGTGTGAGACTCGGTTCTATATGGTCCAGCCTGTGGAAAGTCTCCATGAGGTCGAGCTGTGTGGGCCCCACCATGATGTAAGTCGAGCATCTACTCCATCAGTCAGATGCACCATTCTATAGTGGCTAAGGTTTTAAATATCAATTCAATCCGTGACTTTTACGGGCCACACCACATGCAAAAATTGAGAGGGGTTACTCTCCATTAAAACATTCATAATCATTTTTTGGGCCCATAAAGATGTGTTTCACAAATCCAGCCCATCCATTATGTGTGTCCCACTTGGATGAGGGGTAAGACCAAGTTTCAGACACATCCAAATTTTATGTGGACCCCACCAAGTGATTTTATATATTTTAGGCAAGTTTTCACGTGATTTTAAATGTTATAGCCCACCAGAGTTCAGTATATGGCTGATTTTTGGGCTGTCCCATGATTTAAAAGGGACCCATCAAATGCACGGTATTGATGTTTGACATACATCATGGTGGGGTCCACACAGCTCAACCTTGTGGGGAGTTCCCATGAGCTCGACCGTATAGAACCTTTTCCCTGTATATATTTGATTAATTAGTTCAGGTAAGTGCATGCCACGTGTGAGGTGGTCACCATGGATGAACAGCTCTTAATGCACGCGGGAATTTTCTTGCCTCGTACACGTGGCACATGCGGACTAGCTATGATAGGAGGACGAGGATTACCTACTCACGCTGTAACTAGCTGGATGCTGCTCTATCTGCCCGTCATGACGTACACGCCGTTCATCTATTTCTTAGATCATTATAACGCACGACAGAGAAAAAATTGAAGTAGATCCAAAATTCACGTAGACCAAACCACGGAAACGGCGCTGATTGAACACCCTCCGTTAAAAACTTTCGGGGATCATAAAAGTTTTGGATGAAGTTTATATTTGTGCTTTCCCTTCGACCATGGTTTTCCGGTGGTTTGGTTCACTTGAGATTTGGATCCGCCCATGGTCGGAAAAATAGATGTACGTAGTGGATATAACATATACATCATGGTGGGCCCACAGAGAACCATTACCGTCAGCGTCAATCCCATCCATGATATTAACCAAGCATCCTTTGGGCTTTGCAATGACTTGGCCCGTTATTAGGGGTGTATACGAACTGGCCCTGTTTGGCCAAGTTGCTCGACTTGGCTTGAAAAAGCTCGATTCAGCTTGGTTCGAAGCTAAGTTTGTACGAGTCGAGCTAGTTTTCAGATCTCAAATTTGAGTTCTAGCGAAATTTGACATGGTTTTTAGAGCTTGAAAATGAGTTCCAGCCGAGTTTGAGCTGCCTCGAGCTCGACTCGACTCGGTTCGATATATAGCTCGAACTTGGCTCAACTCGATCAGGTAGTATAAAAAGATTTTTTTTTCATAAATTACTATACTCTTTTCCTTTTATTTGAAAAAAAAAAAGTCTGTTCGCCCGACTAGCGACCCTAGCCCCCCCTCCCCCCCCCCCCCTCCCTCTCTCTCTCCAACCAGCAACCCTACGAACCTTCATCATCGCCCTGCTCAACTGCCCGTTCATCGCCCTGTATTGTCCGGTCTCTAGTGGTCCCTACCCGGTCATCTGCTCTGCTGCTCACTTGCTCGCCCTCTTCCTGCCCTGCCCAACCGTCTGCTTTGCTGCTCACCTGTTCGCCCTCAGATGCTCACCTGCTTGCCCTCTGTCCTACCAAGTCGGGTCTACTGCTCTCCTACTCACCCTCCTCCTGCCCTGCCCGGCCGTCCACAGCCTGTTACTTTCCCTCCTCCTGCTAGGGCTGAAAGTTGGGCGAGTTCAACCCGACCGACCTGTGACAGGCCCGAATTGGGTTGGGCTTGGGCAGGATGTATCGGGTTTGGTTTCGTGCTTGGGCCATGCAAACACTAACCCAATAAAACTTGGGTTGGGCTCGGGTTAAGGTCTCGAGTTGCCCAACCTAACCCGAACCCGATCAATATATAAGTTTCTTATAAATTAATTATAATTGAGTGTTGATCGTCTGTGTAACACCCTGAAAATCGGGGGTCGTGCATACGCTCGACTCCCGAGTTCCTGGGGTCACTTATAACCAGTTTTCATTAATATGTGATTAATCTAGTCTAAATGCGCATTCTGAAATTTCTTAGAACATGAAACACAACCACACAAGTCTACTGAAAATCAATTATACCTATATATATATATATATATATATATATATATATATATATATATACATGTCCAAAAGAATACAAACGGGCGCACAAGGTGACGCCCAACAAAATCACAAAAAGAATATCATGTCCAAAAGAATAGGGCTGAGCCGCTACTCGGCGATCCAACGACCCATCTATTGATCCGACGGGGTCCCGTTCATCAACTGGAAGTAAGGGAATTCGTCTTCCTCCTCGAGACTCGCATCACCAGGCTCCACGTAATCTGTATCTCCTGCATCTACGAGCGGGTCTGGTTGGTGTTTTAAAACACCGTCCCAGAGTGAGAGTGAGTGATCAACTCAATGGGTGCTATTAGCCTTAGTTGCAACAAGCATCAATTATAATAAGAATTTAATGAAAAGCAATCAATCATAAACGTCTATCTAGTCTTGTTAATGTGCATGCATGCAGGATGATATGATGTATGCCCTCACCACAACTCTCCCTCGTGCGACAACATCTAACGATCGCCAATGCCAATACTCTCTCAGTGCGACCTTGACCGCCGAGTCGCCAACCTAGCTATTGTCATGCAATGATGATGTTAACTGGGTTCTTAGTTAAGTCCATTCATCCAGCAGATTTAAGAATCTGATACACCCCACGTATCAAATGCCCTGAACTAGTTGCAAGGCCAAGACCCCCTAATGTGTGAGGCCGAGACCCCGCGATCCTTGACCCCGTCAGGTTTTCCCCATCCCCGACTTCAAGCACATGGGAGGTGCTGAATGTGGGGTCGCTCGCGGTCACTACAGGGAGGCGCGTCACCCCAGCATAGGCCAACAGCTCGGACACCTTGTCCCATTCCACCATGCTCGGCTCACGAGACTGTGGATCAATATTTCATCCGGTATTGATGGGCTACAACGGTAGTAGGGTGTTCCAGTTTCCATACATATGTGAGCAAACAAGGTTAACAACCAGGTGGGTCAGCCAGTGGACTAAACCGCACGAGCCCAGGCAAGTATGTGGCGGAACGACATCGGGTACAAGCGACCCATGTAGCCTAACTACTGCCCCCCACACGTATTCGCCCAAACCCATAGGTTTAGCCTCAAGGTGGTCCTACCAACAGAACCACATTCGCTCTCCTCATGTTCCTGACCAACCCAAGGGTAGGAATAGTGACTCATAGCATGCCAACTACCAATGTAACATCAAACATATTCAACACCATGTTCTCATATTGCTCAACATACAATTCAAATTTCTCTCGTAAGCAAACTATTAATAACATGAATAAGATGTATGTGTGTGGTGTGGGTTGGTGAGGAAGTTAAGCACTTCCTACACCTCAAGGGATCAATTACACAAGAACAATGAATTAACACACTAAGAAGCAACACATATGAGAGAAAAAGAAATCAAACAAACATGAGCATGTAATTATCCATACACTAGATCATGAGAGGCAAGATTTAACATCAAGAAAAACTAAACATGTCATTCCATACAATCCAACAACATACCATTCCTATGTTCCTCTAGATTCTTCCACACAACATACCAAGCAAACAAAATCATTAAACTCCAACTATAATTGGTGCTAGGCCACATAAGGATAATAGTCTGCACCTATGGATCGTTGAGATCTTGGAAAATGACCTAAAAGCGCCAAACTCGATATTGATCGGCCGGAATCCTAAGACAATACACTTGCATGTTATGATTTCATACAAATCCTAGCTCAACACAAAGGATTACAAAAAGGATGGGTGCTTACCTCCCTAATCGGATGAAAATCGCTTGCATTTGTGGATGTGGGGTTTCTTGAGGAAAGGGAAGAGGGGTTTCTAGATCTCACCTCCCTTGGGCCCACCTTTCTCTCCCTTCTTCCTTCACTCCTTCTCTCTTTCTCCTCTTTTCTCTTCTTCCTCTCTTCCTTCTCCTTTTTCTCTCCTCTCTCCCTTTGCTCCCTAGGGCAAATTCGTATGAGAAAGGGGTGCCCCAAATGAGGCCCTTTTATAATGCCAGATTTGGTGACAATGGCCCCAAGTGTTGGGTTTTTACTATTCTAGACCTATGAGAGGGTCTTTCTAAGCTCTAGGGCCCCCTATGGGGTGTACATATTGATATACACCGTAGGATAGTTAGCCCTAATGATGATCTACGTATGAACATGATCGGCCCGCTATTTGGATGCGCCGATCGACAGATACGATTAGAAATCTGTTCAACGGTCACCGATTGTCGATCAGGGCCAAGACTATACGGATATGAGCAGGGAAATATCCTTACTCCACGAGTAAAGTTTAGTCACAAACCGACGGTCCGAAATCCTCAACTTTGCATAAGAGTGGACGACTCAATTCACTTAAGTTTCAACTCCTTCCTTTAGGGTATTTGCACTTCTCATGCACTCGTCCTTCAGCTCAAGTTGACCGGTTCTGGACCGTACCCAGGTCCGATTCCCGCGATGGACGTCAAGCCCAATGAGACGGACATTATTCTATAGTTTTGAAACTAGTGGTCCACCAACGAGCGGTATAGAGCTTGTTTAGATAACCGGGGCAATTCTAGCGGCCCTCTGACCATGAAATTTATAGGATAGGTGCTCTATGGCCCGATGAAGGGCCATGCAAAATTTGGGAATGATCAGATATGGGGTTTGGTCGCACGGGTCTAATTCGCGATCAACGGTCACCGTGCCACGATCGGGACTCAAATTTTTGTGGGCGGGTGTAGAAAAATACATTAGACCCTCATCGTAAATTATGAAGAAATCTGACGACTGAAATGTCTTACATCTCAGTTTTATTTACACGTGCCAGATTCCAATTTTGGCATTAATGGGGCGCATCTGGCAAGTGCCAGACTCCACTTCTGAGTGTCCATTGGGTCCGTGGTCCGCGATGGTCACCAAGCCCAGTGAGATCTATGCTCCCCTAAATTTTTATAATTTTCTGACCCTCCCGTGTCACGGTATAGCCTGCACGGGCTGTCGCTAGGTGTTAACGACCATCTGGCTTGGAGGCCCGCACCGGGTTCTATCAGGACCCGTCTGACCTATTCAATTGGGCTAATCTTGATCTAATTTATTTGTGATACCTCACTACGAGTGGCTTAAACGAACGGTCCTGTGGCAAATCCTATGTGGACGCCCCAGGACACTGTTCTGGTTGGGCGGGACGTTACACTACACCTGATGTTCAAGTGATCGGCGGATTCATTAGCTTCCTGCGACTGATTAATCGAACTGGTGCGGCTCTTTACTGGTACCACCCTTGTATACACTGACATTGAGTGTTAATAGTTATTAAGTAATATTTAGGTTAATTAAATAAATTTTAAAAAAAATAAAAATTGATGGATTTTTGAAAATCCAAAAAAGTGAAAATTCAGGATGTTACAGTCTGTGTTGAAGGCACAGGCAATTCCAATGTCGTCAAGTTTCATTGGTTCACGTCATTTCCGATGACTCAAGCTAACAAGATACGCCGGATTTCTCTCTACCAAATAGATTGTTTGATACACAATACGACTTTTAAAGGAGTAGTTGTCCCATATATTTAGCTTGTTTGTTTTAAAAAAATGAACTTTTTACGATAAATAACTACATATAATTAATAAAATTGTAGATAAAAAAAGAAGATGTGTATTGAAAATATAATAGACTAATGTAATAATGAAAATATTAGCATATATCTACCAGACCAACCTGGCTAACCTGACAGATCTTGCTTGGGTTGGGCTTAGGTTGAGAATTCCCAACCCGAGGTTGGGTTGGGTTGAGTTAGGGTTGAGGTGTAGGAACCTTGGGTTGAGCACCAACCTGACCCAACCTGCCCAACTTTCAGCCCTACCTCCTGCTGTCACTCGCCAGTTCGGTCGTCGCCTGCCCTACTCGCTAGTAAGCACTTGAATCGAACCTCATTTTTATAACATTCGACTCGAAAGCTCAAGCTTGAACTTGGCTCGAACTCGGTTTGAACTGGTCCAATCTGCTGACCAAGCCAAGTCAAGCTGGACATGATGGCTTGGTCACTGAGCTGAGCTAAACATAAGCTAGGTGTGTCTATTGACCGAGCTAAGCCCAGTGAGGCCAGCTCAACTTGGTTCAACTCGGTGTACACCCTTATTTATTAAATTTAAAAAAAAAAGAAAAGAAAAAAAAATGCTCCAACCAGAATATCGGAAGCGAATTGGCTGGTGTACCACACATCAGCTGTATATATAATGTATTGATGTCAACAAATTCTATGAGGCCCATAATGAGGTATCTGTTATATCCAAATTGTCCATCCATCTCACGTGCTCGTTGTAAGGCTTGAGATGAAAAATAAGACAGATCTAACAATCAAGTGGACCACACCATAAAAAGTAGTGAGGATTGAACGTCTATCATTGAAACCCTTTTCAGGGTCGTTGAAGTTTGGATCAATATGAAATTTGTTTTTCCTTTTCATCCAGGTCTTTGTGACCGTATGAAAATATTGGATGGAAAATAAACGTTATAATGGGCCCTACAATTTTTTTAACAGTGAAAATCATTATCCCGCTACTATCTGTGGTGTGGTCCACTTAATTTTTGGATACGATTCATTTTTTGTATAATGATCTAAAATGATCTCAAAAAATGTATGAACGATGTGGATATAATAAATACATCACTGTGGGGCCATGTAACTTTGATCTCCTTTGATCCGTTCGTACAACTTGGAGCTCGAGGAGCGTCAGCGCTCGTCTTCGACACGACACGTACCTACACCAGTTATATATCTAGTGTGTGGTACACCAATCAATCCGCTTAAAGGACACTTTTATCACATTTCTATAATATTTCATATTGGAGACAACAAGTGAACGGTCTAGATTTGGCTTATACACAACACGTGCCTCGCCGGGCACAGAATCCACTCGCTAACTTAAAACTGATGGTGAACTGTCATCCTGCGCTTTGTTCCACTTCACGAAGACACGAATTCTGTTTTGGGAAGCGGATTGGCTGGTGTAACTCACAGCAGTTGTATGGCCGGTGGATTTACGTCATTAAGTTTTATGGGTCTGATCATGAGGTAAGTGTCATATCCAAACTGTCCATCCATTTGGTGAGCTCGTCTTAAGGCTTGATACAAAAATAAGATAGATCTAACTATCAGGTAGACCACACTGTAAAAAGTAATAGGGGATTGAACATCTATCATTGAAACCCTTAGGGCCTGTTTAGCCAGGCAAATCCCACGGTATTAGGAGGGATGGGATCGACAATATCCTGGGATAGGCATGACGAGCCAAACAGATCCGGTGAACTTGTCCTGGGATATGAGCAATCCCATGGATCTTAAGACAATCCACTGACATCACCATCATTACCTTAAAATTGATCTTATCCCTTGGTTGGATGGATCGGAAGGTAAAATCCCGGGATATGCACGACGTGCCAAACAGACCCAGTGAACTTGTCCCGGGATATAAGAAATCCCATGGATCTTAAGACAATCCACTGACACCACCATCATTACCTTAAAATTGATCCCATCCCTCCTAATACCATGGGATCTGCCTGGCCAAACAGGCCCTTAAGGCGTGTTTGGACGAGCACCCTGGATGGGATTGGGTAGTATTAGGGTGGATTGCACGCCTTTCAAGATGGTGACAGTGGATTACATGTAATCCCACTGGATTGCTGTATCCAGCGGCCCAGGTATGGCGTGTTTGGACCGACGGATGGCAATCCAGAATGCATACAAGTGATTGTGTTTGGACAGGCTGCTGGTCGGTGCTCTGTTGGACCCACCACAATGTATGTGTCTCATCCATGCCGTCCATCTAATTTAACAGATCATTTTATGATCTGACAACAAAAATAAGTTATATTCCAATCTTAAATGGACCACATTACAGGACACATTATTGAATGAGCGTCGACCTTGAAAAAACAATTTGGGGCCATAAAAGTTTTGGATCAAGTTCATTTTTGTTTTTTCCCTTCATCTGGGGCTGTACGACCTAATCAACCTATTGGTTGTCAAAAAAACAGTACAGTGGGCCTTAAGAGGATTTGAATGATGGATATCCAATCAATATTGTTTTCATGTGGTGTGATCCAACTGAAATGCATATACCTCTCATTTTTTAGATCAAGCCATAAAATGACCTGTAAAAATGGACGAACGGAAAGGATGAAACGCATACGTCATGGTTTCTAAAAAAACCCCTATCTAGCATCGAATCCTACAAGATTGCACCGTACGCCCAATAACCCCACAATCCAGGTGATTTTCATCCAGTCGCAAATCCACTGCCAATCCAAACGGACGACTGCTTGGACGCTGTGGGATTCGAGTACCCGATCCAATCTAATACGAGCTACTCCAACGCATGTTGCCCGTCCAAACACGCCCTTAATGGCCAATCACCAATGTTTCTATACTATGGATGAAAAAAAAACGTTACAGTGGGCCCTACAAATTGTTTAATGGTGAAAATCATTATCTCTGCTCCTATTTGTGGTGTGGTCCAAATGATCTTCGGATATATTTCATTTTTTGCATAATACTCTAAAAATAAATAAACAGTGTAGATATAATAAATACATCACTGTAGGGCCACGTAACTTTGATCTCTTTTGAACCGTTGTTGGAAGTGGAGCTGGAGGAGCCTTAGTGCTCGTCTTTCCACTACACTTACCTACAACAGCTGCATATCTGCTGTGTGGTACACCGGCCAATCCGATTCTCCGTTTTGGGACCACGTGGCTGTAAGCGGATTGGTCGGTGCACTGACGCTCTTAAGCTAAGTTGTAATAACAGTTCAAAGGAGATCAAAGTTAAATGGCCAACAACGATATATTTATTATATACATACCGTTCATCATATCAAAGCTCAATGGTCCATGCCTAAAATAGCACGGAGATGGTGATTTTCACTGTTAAAAAATTAGTAGGGTCCACCATAATGCTTATTTTCCATTCAATCCATTCATAAGGCTAAAAATACCTGAATGAAGAGGAAAAACAAATTCCATATCAATTTAAAATTTCTATGACCCCAAAAGGGTTTCAATGGTAGACATTCAATCTCCCACCACTTTTTGTAGTGTGGTCCACTTGATCTTTATATCTGCTGTATTTTTCGGCTTAATATGAGCTCCTAAAATGAATGAACAGTTTAGATATAACACATACTTCATTATTTGACCCACAGATCTTGCTGACATCAGTACACCAGCAATATAGCCGGTGTGGTGCACCAGCCAATCCGCTTCCCACGTGGCCCCACCATCACTTTTTCGGGACTCAGATTCGGTAGTGACCCCTCCGCTACTGAAATCTCGGTGCTAGTTAGTGTTGGGCCCACCATGATGCATGTGTTTGATCCATGCCGTCCATCCATTTTTCCCGTATCATTAAAAATTTCTTAGGCCCCACTAATCTATTAGTTAGTTCAGGTAGACCTGTCTGAAAGGAAATCACTTAGCTTGATCCAAAACTTTTCGTGGCCCAAGAAGTTTTTAATGGTTGGCATTAAATTACTATTGTTTCATGTGGTGTGGTCCACTTGATATTTGAACCTACTTCACTTTTGTATTAGTACACTGTAATGATCTTAAAAAATGAATGGACGGATTGGATAAAACACACACATCATGGTGGGGCCCACAGAACCGATCAGTACCGACATCAGTAGTGAGGGGTCACCACCGAAACCGAGTCCACTTTTCCGTGCAGAATTGTAGTAGAGTATTACAAAAAGTACAGAAAACGGGAGTATCAGTCACGAAGAGTGGGTGTGGATTGCAAGTTCCTTTTCTCCAGAAAACTCGTGCACCTGCCCCTAGGTACGTACCGGGTTACTTTGTCTACTGCAGGGGAAACAACTCGACGTGTATAAAAAATCCAAGCCGTCCATCTGATAAATAACTCATTTTTTAGCGTTGATTCCAAAAAAGAGGCTGATTGGACATTCAAGTGGGCCATCCTAATAAATTATATCTGATACCGCTAAATTCAAGTGGTATGGCATACCTGAGTTTTGAAATACCGTTATTTTGGGGTAATTATTTTGATTAGGTAAGGTACATGAATGGATTCGATGTCCAATAAACATGACGGAGAGCCCTACCCAAAACGGACACCGTTTGGCTAGTGAGGCTCCCATGTGGCTATTGGTTGGAGCTCTGTGAGCCCGCCATCATGCATATATTTTATCCACACTGGTCATCCATTTTTTCAGAGTATTTTAGGGCTTGGCAAAAAAAAGGCAAATCTAAATCTCAGGTGTACCACACGGTAGAAAACAGTAGTGATTGAATGTCCACCATTAAAAACCTCCTAAGCCCACTGTAATATTTATTTGACATTCAACCAGTTGATTAGGTTATACAAACTAAGATGAATAAAAACAAATATCAGCTTGATCCAAAACTTTTATAATCTGAAGAAGTTTTCAGTGATAGGCATTTAATCAACACTGTTTGCTGTGATGTGGTCCACTTGAGATTTGGATCTAACTCATTTTTGGCTTAGACGGTATAAAATGATGTGGGAAATGGGCCTAAAGCATAGTGGTGAGCCTAAAAAGGTTTCAACAATGGGCCTAATTTTCCACACGGTTTCATGTGATGTGGCTCACTTGAGATGTAGATTTGGCTCATGTTTGGGTTCATGCACTAAAATGAGCTGGTTAAACATATCAATGGTGTAGATAAGACACAAACATCATAACTGGACTTAGATTATGCCTTGAAGCACACAACTCTGATGTCAATGCTTTGTGGTGCTAGGAAACTGCATGCCTCACAATAATGTGTCTTTTTCTATCCATGTTGTCCATCCATTTCCCCCTTTTTCCCTTCATTTTAGGGCATGAATCTAAAAATGAGGTAAATTGAAATCTCAGGTGCGTCATACCATCAGAAACAGGGGTAATTAAATGCCTACCATTAAAAACTTTCTAGGGCCCATTATAATATTTATTTGCTATCCAACCCATTGGCATAGACCTGAATGAAGGGAAAACAGAAGTATAAGCTGGATAGAAAACTTTTGTAGCGCCAGTAAATTTTTCAATGATGTGCACTTGGTTTAGTCCACGTGAGATTTGGATTAGTCATGTTTTTCATTTTATGTTCTAAATTGAATTGGAAAAATAGATGGTCACATTATAGTAAAGCAACGCGGCATGTTGTCCAATCAAATCTCCCCATATCAAGGATAGGGGAAGTACCATGTACACCATATTGACTACAGTGCTCCATTCACCCCTAACATTGTGTGATTTGATTGGATGACAGGCTAGCATTAGAGATGTACCCCCCATGAAAGTATGTTTGAAATGTGTTTAGTGGAGAACGTATTCCACTAGTGCCATCTTTCACACCTACCTACCATCCAATCAAACCATGCTTCTAACGACACAAATTAAGTAATCCCCCCACCTTGATTGAGCTCCCTGCGCTCCTAATGTGGCAAAATGTGATTAAACAAGAAGTCATGAGTTCCACACAAAACATATTTGAAAGTTGTTCGTTCATATACTTAATCGAACTCAATTAGGCCTTGTCTCTAACGGTGGCCTGCTGTCCAAAGGGATCTTGGTCTAGACAAGGACAGTAACTAATCGGCGTCCCGCAAACACGCACAGCGGGTCAGACGGAATCATCTAACCCTTTTTCTCTTTTATGGCTGCCTTTAAAAGCCAATGTAAAAGAATGTTTGATTATGGATATTCCACTTTACCATGGTGGCACAAATTTAGACCTCATTTATCATTGGATTCCAATCTCACCGAAAATAATATTTAAAATAATTAAATAAATTTAAATATAATATATATGAAACAAAATTTTTAAACGTTTTTATTATTTTTTGAGTTAATATCACAGCCATAATATTGGTTTAGTGTATTTCTTGTTATATTAACAGGTGATTTTCAAAAACTCAAGCTAAGAGGTGGGCATGGACGTGGATGGGCCCCATCCATACCTTTACGGACCATAGAACAAGCGATTAGCACTTCTCAATGGGACCCATTTTTCTGAGCAGGCTCTATCCACAAATACAGTAAATATTACTATAAATCAAACCGTAGTGGTCACCTAAAACCCATTGTTACGTTTGGATGCACAATAAAATCTGATTGCGATTGCACATCCAAACTCGCCCATTTTAGGCCTTCAGTGGCCGTGGCTTTGAGCAGTTCAAAATCTGGTCCCAGACCAACCCAAGCCGTTTGCTAGATCATCCATAGTGCATATTGTATATACCCGAATACCCCCATCAAAATGGTGGGCCCCATCGTGAAAATTTTCACTGATTTAGACAATCAGAGACCTCTAATCGTGTGCCCAGTGAACAAAATAGACGGTTGGGATTGCCGACAGAACAACGCTCCATTAAAAAAATGGACCATCGCTCAAGATTTTCCTGCCTACGTATTGGCAATTTACAAGATCCACATTCTATTGAAACGTCCTGATATTGGTGGCTGGGATCTTCCAATTTAGAATGTTTTCAGGCATTCTCCACCCATGGTTGGACACTATACACCATTGATCTGGTTTATAGCCATTCTACATCATGTGGGGCCCATCTTTGATTGTCCCTTCCTCTTAAAACAAAGATGATTCCAACCATCTTATTGGAATTTAAGAAACTGGACAGCTCATATTGATTATAAATTTATAATAGATGTCCGATTACTGATTTGGACTGTCAATCATGTGGGCCCACTTTTAATTACCCATCCCTCGTAAAAATCACCTTGCTATGAAGATCTTAGGCATCTGAAAATCAATTAGTAGGGTAATGGACTGTCCATGTTGATATATGATACGAAGATTCAATCATTCATGTAGACCATGATGTGGAGCCCACTGTTAAATGATCCTAACCACCTGATCAATGAAAGATGAAGGTTCATATTTAGAGAGAGAACCTATCTATTTAGCAGATCAGCCCCATTTTCAATAAAATTGATATTCTACCGCATGTTAGCATAAATGATAGTACTGCATGACAAGCTATCATTTTGCAATAATGATGTTAATCTCATCTAATACAATTGAATGCCATTTTAATCCACGCACCGAACACGCACTTAGCTAAACACGAGCTGGGTGTGTCGGTTGACCCAGCCGTGCAGAACTAAGCCAGCTCGACTCGATTGGCTGGTGTATCACACACCAGTTTTATATATATATATATATATGGTGTATTGACGTCAATAAGTTCTATGAGTCCCATCATAAATTATGTGTTATATCCAAATCGTCCATCCATTTGATGTGGTCTTTGTAATGCTTGAGACGAAAAAATAAGACAGATCTAACAATCAAGTGGACCACACTATAAAAAGTAGTGGGGGATTGAACGTCTACCCCTAAAACCCTTTTGGGGTAGCAGAAGTTTTGATCAATATGACATTTGTTTTTCCTCTTCATCCAGGTTCCGTGACCTTATGAAAATATTAGATGGAAAATAAACGTTATGGTGAGCCCTACAATTTTTTTAACGGTGAAAATCATTATCCCTATGGCTATTTGTGGTGTGGTCGCATCGATCTTTGAATATGATTTATTTTTTTGTATAATGGTCTAAAATGATTTTGAAAAATGGATGAACGATCTGGATATAATAAATACATCACTGCGGGGCCATGTAACTTTGATCTCCTTTGAACCGTTCGTACAACTCAGAGCTCAAGGAGCGTTAACACCCTTATTAAAGCTGAGCATGTCTGACCTGATCCAAACTAAACCGACGGCCTGGATTGGTGCGGATCAAGTTGGGCCATTCAAATCCGAATGTCTTTCGGATTGAGTTCGGATCATAGTCAATCCAAATCAAGTTGGGTCATTCAGATCCGAATGTTCTTTGGATTGAGTTCAGATTGTGGTCAATCTGGACCGACCCGATCCGAAACCCAACCCAAATAAATCCAATCCAATCTGATCCGACCAGATCTGGAGTGGATAAACCACATGCATTTTCACGGTGGGCCCCAATAGAGTTTACTCAGTACGATAAAAGAGTGCCAGAAGCGAATTGACTGGTGTAACACACACTAGCTATATAGCTGCTGTAGGTACGTGTCGTGCGAAGACGAGTACCGACGCTCCGAGTTGTACGAACGATTCAAAGGAGAGCAAAGTTATATGGGCCCCACAGTGATATATTTATTATATCTACACTGTTTATATATTTTTAGAGATCATTATAGAGCATTATCCAAAAAATGAATAATATCCAAAGATGATCTGAACCACACCACAAATAGCAGCAGAGAATGATTTTCACCGTTAAACAATTTATGTGGCCCACTTGATATTTAGATCTGTCTTATTTTTCGTCTCTAGCCTTAAGACAAGCTCGCCAAATGGATGAATGTTTTGGATACAACACATATCCCATGATCAGACCCACAAAACTTGCTAACGTCCATATAATAAGTCAACAATGCATTGTGCACAGCTGCACTTGCATGAAAAGCACGTCACTGCACTTTTGTGCAATGCACGTCAACACTACTTATGACACCTAGAATATGTCCAATAAAAGTGCGGATACGGTAAATGGATAGTTCTTTCAGAGCCATGTGGGGCCCACCTTGATGTATATGTTTTATCTAGGCCTTAAGCACAAAAAAGCAATATATTGAAGGCTGAAGTGGACCACACCACATGAAATAGTTGGATTAAATTCATACGATTTGAATCGTACCCAATTCGATTCGACTCGGTTTCCCTAATTAAGTCGGACTTGGTTCGAGTCAGGCCAACCATGCATCGGATTGGTTCGAGTCAAATGTTCCGAACTTGGTCCCGGATTGAATTGAGTTCGGATCAACATATGTAGATTTTGGACCGAATCGGGTGGAACCCAATCCAATTCGACTCGATCCGATGCCCAACTCTAACCTTAATCCATAGCTCTATGGTAGACTAAGTAAAAGATACCTCGCTTCTACACGTGAGGTCTTTATATTGATCCCTGGTGGGGATGTCTAACAGGGAAGTGTCAACTAACAGTGGGGGTGTACTAACAAGCTTAAAATTAAAAAAACAATAAAAAAAAGATCGGGGAGCGTCAGCGTTCGTCTTCGCACGATACGTACCTACACAAGATATACAGCTGGTGTGTGGTACACCAGCCAATCCGCTTAACGGACACTTTTATCACATTTCTATAATCTTCTATATTAGAGATAACAAATGAACGGTTTAGATCTGGCTTATGCACGTATGCACGACACGTGCCTGGACGGGTAAAGAATCCACTCACTAATTTAAAACCAGCGGTAAACTGTCATCCCGCGCTTTCTTCAAGTTCATGAAGACACGGATTCTCTCACGGGGAAACGGATTGGCTACTACCCTGACACCAGCCAATCGCTGGTGGTTGGTGCTCTGTGGGCCCCACCATAATGTATTTGTTTCATCCATGCTGTTCATATATTTTTAAAGATCATTTTAAGGTATGAGACCAAAGATGAGATATATCTCAATCTCAAGTGGACCACATTACAAGAAACAGCGTTGAATGAGCATCAACCATTAAAAACATTTCGGGGGCTATAAAAGTTTTGGATCAAGCTGATTTTAATTTTTTTCCCTTCATCTGGGCCTGTATGACCTAATCAACAGATTGGATGTCAAATAAACAGTAAGGTAGGCCTTTGGAGGATTTTAATGTGGATATCCAATAACTACTAATTTCATGTGGTGTGGTCCACCTGAGATTTATATCTTTCTCATTTTTGAGATAAAGAACTAAAATGATATTTCAAAATGGATGAACGGAATGGATGAAACAAATACATCATGACGGTGTCCACAGAGAACCGACCACCAGCCACGTGGCTGGTAGCAGAGGGCGTAGCCAATCCGTTTCCCTGCTTTGGGACCCACCATCACTTTTTCGGGATTCGGATTCGGTAGTGACCCCTCCACTACTGAAATCTCAGCATCGGTCAGTACTGTGGCCCCACCATGCTCATGTATTTGATCGGTGCCGTCCATCCATTTTTCCATATCATTAAAAATTTCTTAAGTCCCACCGTGATGTTTATCTTCCATCTAACCTATTATTTAGGTCAGGCAGACCTGTCTGAAAGGAAAACACCTAGCCTGATCCAAAACTTTCATGGCCCAAGAAGTTTTTAACGGTAGGCATTAAATTACTATTGTTTCATGTGGTGTGGTCCACTTGATATTTGAATCTACCTCACTTCTGTATTAGTTAACTAAAATGATCTTAAAAAATGAAGGAACAGAACGGATAAAACACATACATCATAGTGGGGCCCACAGAACCGATCAGTACCGACATCAGTAGTGAAGGGTCACCACCGAAACCGACTCCGCTTTTTCGCGCAGAATTGTAGTGGAGTATTACAAATAGTATAGAAAATGGGAGTATCAGTTACGAAGATTGGGTGTGGATTGCAAGTTGCTTTTTCTCCGGAAAACTCGTGCACCTGCCCCTAGGTACGTACCGGGTTACTTTGTCTACTGCGGGGGAAACAACTCGACGTGCATAAAAAAATCCAAGCCGTCCGTCAGATAAATAACTCATTTTTTACCGTTGATTCCAGAAAAGAGACTAATTAGACACTCAAGTGGGCCATCATAATAAATTAAATCTGATACCGCTAAATTCAAGGAAGCGAATTGGCTGGTGTTTCACACAACAGCTATATATAGCTGGTGTATTGACATCAGCAAGTTCTGTGGGTGTCATAATGAGTTATGTGTTATATCCAAACCGTCCATCCATTTTCCGAGCTAGTAATAAGTCTTTAGAAAAAAAATAAGACAGATCTAACTATCAAGTGGAACAAACTGAAGAAAACAGTGACGGATTGAACGTCTGCCATTGAAACCCTTTTAGGGTTTACACAAGTTTTGGATTAATATTAAATTTGTCTTTCCTCTTCATCCATGTCTTGGTGACCTTATGCACAGATTGAATGGAAAATAAACGTTATGCTGTGCCCTAAGAAATTTGTAGCGGTGAAAATCATTATATCGGCTGCTATATTTGTGGCGTGGTCCATCTTATCTTTGGATATAGTTCAATTTTTAGATAATTCTCTAAAATAATATCGAAAAATGGATGAACGGATATAATAAACACATCATTGTGGGCTTAGGTGGGCCCAAGTAACTTTGATCTCCTTTGAACTGTTCGTACAACTCTGAGGGGGCGTAGTGCTCGTCTTCGCACAACACGTACCTACACCAGCTCTATATCTGGTGTGTGGTACATTACTTTGGAGTAATTATTATGTACTGGTACATAAATGGATGGGATGTTTAATAATAAATGAAGGCTAACGTGAGTGGAATTGTAAAAGTTATAATAAATGCATGGGTAAAGTACTGTCCTGGATTGGATCGGGTGTATCTCATGTTTTTTAATATGACGTTGGAAAGCTTATGTATTAAAAAAAGTAAATTTTAAGATTTACTTTCAAATTGTATATGGATAATACATGTTAGAAAGTAAATCTCAAGATTTATTTTCAAATTGCATTTAGAGTGAACCTCGGTGAAATAAAAATTTATCAAAATTCATCATATGTGTAATTAGTAATTTTATCTTTTACTTTCCAACACAAGATTCATTTTTCAAACCTTACCTAGATAATTTTAATCCCATCTCACATTCTTTCCCGGGCATACCATTTCAAATTTTAAAATAAAAATAGTAATGCCATCCCATTAAATTTAATCTAATACCTTTGGCCAAACAAGCCCTAAACATGGCGGAAAGCCTAACACAAAATGGACACCATTTGGCTAGTGAGGCTGCTAGGTGGCTATTGGTTGATGATATGTGGGCCCCACCATGATATATGTGTTTTATCAACTCCGTCCACCCATTTTTCCAAATCATTTTAGGGATGGCCTAAAAAATAATTAAATCTAAATATACGGTATACCACACCGTGTATAAAACAGTAGTGATTGAATGTCCACTGTAATATTTATTTGATTAGGTCATACAAACCTAGAGGAAGAAATAAAAACAAATGTCATCTTGATAAAAAAACTTTTATGATCCCCATGAAGTTTTTAGTTATAGGCATTTAATCAACACTGTTTGATGTGATGTGGCCCCCTTGAGATTTTGATCTAAATCATTTTTGGCCTCATGTTGTATAAAATGATGTGAGAAAATGGATGGACGGCGTGGATGAAACATATACATTACGGTTGGGTCCACAGAACACCTACCATTAGCTAATCCGCCTCCGTACAAAACTTATGACCGGCGTTCCATCTCAACTGTTTCCGATGCTGTGGCTTTTGATATCTGGATTATAATGATTTTTTTTTCAACGGTTAAAATGAAGCAGCTTATCCGATGGACGGGTTAGATGTTATGAAAGTTCCATTCAAGTGGCTCTCCGTGTAGAGCGAATTACGCTCGCGTATTCAAGCTCAAGTATGCTGCAAATACATGTGCCAATCACACGTGCCCTACTTGTGGGACGCAGATTGCCTTTATGGGGCACACGATGATGTATATATTATATCCACTCCGTTCATCCATTTTTCTATCTTATTTTAGGCACAAACCCAAGAATCATGTACATCCAGAGTTCAAGTGGACCACACTGCAGGAAATAGTGGGGAATGAATGCCCACCATTAGAAACCTTTCTGGGGCCATAAGTTTTCGGTCAAGCTGATATTTTTATCTTTCCTTTGTGTAGGTTAGAGTAACTTAAAGTATAGTGGTGGGCCCATAATGGTTTCAACAATGGGCCTAATTTTTCCCACTATTTCCTATGATGTGGTCCACTTGAAAGTTAGATATGGCTCATGTTTGAGTTGATGCCCTAAATTGAGCTGGTTAAACATATTGACGGTGTAGATATGACACAAACATCACAGCTGGACTTAGATTGTGTAGTGAAGCACACAACTGTGAATGCTTCGTGGTGCTGGGAAACGTGTATGTGTTTTATGCTGTACATCCATCCAAATCTCAGGTGCACCGTACCATCGGAAATAGTGGAGATTAAATGCCCACCATTAAAAACTTCGTAACACAGGCCTGAATGAAGGAAAAAAACAATAGTAGCAGCTTGATTGAAAACTTTTATAGCACTCATAAATTTTCAATGATGGGCCTTTGGCTGAGGTCATCTGAGATTTGGATTGTGCACATTTTTCAATTTATGTCATATAGTGAGCTGACAAGATGGAAGTATGGTGTTGACACAACGGACATCATGGTGAGCGCCATTCATCCAATCAAATCTCGCCACGTCAAGGGTGAAAGAGCAGAGTCTAGTCAATCATGACTACTCTCCTCCCGTTCACCCTTAACATAGCTCAAGTGGTAGACCGAGTGAAGTGTGAACTGACAGTAAGTTATACTAACAAGCTAACAGAAAGAAAAAAAAAAAATTTGTATGTTTGGAACTAGTTTAGTGGAGTAGGGCTGGTGCCATCTTTCACACCGACCTACTATCCAATCAAATCCTGCTGCTAATTAGACACATTAGGTATTGCCCCCAACTAGGTTGAGCTCCCGCAATTAGAAACATTAGGTATTGCCCCCAACTAGATTGAGCTCCCCCTGTGGCAAAATTTAATTGAACAACAAGCCATGAGTTGCACGCAAAATATATTTGAAAGTTGTTCGATCATATACCCATCGAGGCCCTGTCTCTGACAATAGACTGTTGTCCAATCAAATTCCACCAAGTTGAGATAAAGGCTGCTTGATCTAGACAATCATACACTCAACGAGGCCCGTCAGTCCAATAAAATTCTACCAAGTTAAGGTAAAGGCAGCTTGATCTAGACAAGGACAGTACGTAATCGGCATCCGTCTTGCAAAGCGGATCAGTCGGAATCAGCTAACCCTTTTTTCTTTTATGGCCGCCTTTAAAAGCCAATGGAAAAGAATGTTTGATTACTAAGGACCACAAAATTTTTAAGGTTTTTATTATTTTTTGAGTTAATATCACAGCCATAATATTGGTTTAGTGTATTTCTTGTTATATTATCAGGTGATTTTCAAAATCTCAAGCTGAGAGGTGGGCATGGACGTGTGGATGGGCTACAACAATACCTTTACAGACCATAGAACAACCGATTAGCACTTCTCAATGGGACCCATTTTTCTGATCAGGTTCTATCCACAAATACAGTGAAGATTACTATAAATCAAACCGTAGTAATCACCTAAAACCCATTTGTCACGTTTGGATGCACAATCAAATCTGATTGCGATTGAACATCCAAACTCGCCCATTTTAGGCCTGCAGTGGCCGTGGCTTGGAGTAGTTCAAAATCCGGGCCCAGACCAACCCAAGCCGTTTGCTAGATCATCCATACTGCATATGGATATATACCCGAATATCCCCATCAAAATGGTGGGCCCCATCGTGAAAAATTGCACTGATTTAGACAATCAGAGTCGTCTAATCATGTGCTCAGTGAACAAAATAGAGGGTTGGGATTGCCGACAGAATTACGCTCCATTAAAATAAATAAATAAATAAATAACGACCATCACTGAAATTTTCCTGCCCACTTATTGGCAATTAACAAGATCCACATTCTATTGAAAACGTCCTCATATTGGTGGCTGGGATCTTCCAATTTAGAATGTTTTCAGGCATTCTCCACCCATGGTTGGACACTATGCACCATTGATCTGGATTATTGCCATTCTACATCATGTGGGGCCCATTTTTTATTGTCCCTTCCTCTTAAAACACATGATTCCAACCATCTTGTTGGAGTTTAAGAAACTGGGCAGCTCATGTTGATTATAATAGACATTGATTACTGATTTGGACTGTCTATCATGTGGGCCCACTTTTAATTACCCCCCTCATAAAAATCACCTTGATATGAAGATCCTAGCCATCTGAAAATCAATTAGTAGGGTAATGGACTGTCCATATTGATATATAATATGAATATTCAATCATTCATGTAGACCATGATGTGGAGCCCACCGTGTCTTAAATAGAAGCCACTTTGATCAAATGATCCTGACCATCTGATCAATGAAAGATGAATGTTCATATTTAGAGAGAGAACCTATTTATTTAGCAGATCAGCCAAATTTTCAATAAAATTGATATTCTACCACATGTTAGCAGAAATGATAGTACTGCATGATAAGCTATGGTGCATCATTGCCTGTAGGAGATGTTGGGTAGACTATATGCAATGGTGATTGACATACCGACCTCAAGTTGGCGATCCAGACCGTTCATCTGATGAGTCCCACCATAAATGATAGCCCAAATCTCCAGCAGAAACGATAAACTGTGTGAAATTTCACTGCTCCCCAAAACAAAATACCCTGCTTCCGCATCTAATGCTCCTCATTCAAAAAGAGGAAGTCTGGAATAGTTCCATCTAATCAAAGCAATTCGTCCAGCCAAAGAAACATTACATGATGGTTGCACCATTGGCTATCCAAAACCATCCATACATGTGTGGCCCATCATGGTCGGGACACCCCAAAAGTCCCCAGATGAGATGATCCGAACCATCTGATCGAGCAGACGGGAGAGCACCTGCATGGCTAGGATCATGTGGTAGCAAAGTCAAGCAAGACCCAGCAAATGATTGGCTCGGATTACCCAAAGGCAGGCTCCACCCATGCCATTAATGGGTGAAGATGAAAAAACATCGTAGTTTCTTTAAATTGCACATCGAATCTTTCCTCTCTTTAATAGATGGACCAAGAAGACTCTGTTCTCCCTCGCGTTCTCTATGAACCTCCTTGGCCACCACCATCATGGTGATTTCCTCTGTGATGAATAGCAATCCACTTCAATTGAGCATCCAAACACACCCTCAAGCACTCCCCATCCTTGACATGGGAAATCACCAACCATGGTCATCCACTCATAGAGTGGTGAACCACCATGGTGATTTCCTCTGTGATGAATTGCAATCCATTTCAATTGAGCATCTGAACACACCCTCAAGCACTCTGCGTCCTCGACATGTGAAATCACCAACCATGGTCGTCCACTCATAGAATCGCTAACCCCTGCAGATGAATAACACAATTCAACACCATCCCACCACTGGTGATTGTTTACTTCTCAGGCTACATATCTGCCGAGGCCCACCCACGCACCCTCGTCTCGGCTGTGTCAATGCCATGTCAAAGTGTGAATAGGCCAACGCATTTCGATCCACTTACCAAAAGCAGCGGCCATCGACCGTTTGCTCATTTACTGCCCCTAAGATTTCATCAGCCAGCCCACTAACAGCTACATTGTTGCCTCTTGGTCTGTCACCAGACTCCAGCTCCCCATAAGCTTGTAATGGGTTCTCTGGCAGGTCTCAGTTCCTCAGAAACAAACTGAAAAGAACAGTGCTGGATTTGTAACTGGAATGACTGCATCTCGTTCACAGACATCGGTAGGCCCGCTTTTGAATTTTTGACAGCTCAGAAGCTCTATCATCTCTGGCTGATAACTTTTGATGGTTCAAACTGTACAAACCTGCAGGAATTATCCATCCATCCAGACCTTTCAGTAATTTACTAGGACCATCAAAATCTGTGATTGCAGCTTCAGAAGCACGGCCAAGATCTCATGCTTCAAGAGACGGAGGGTGAAAATGTCACTACAGCTGGTAACCTTCTCCACCTTGGATTGGTTCAGTTTTCTCTCGTTTCTTCTCTACTTGGTGATACTTAGCAACCGGTTCTTAAGTTCATAGAGATCTTGATTGAGAATCTGCAGCAGTCAGTACTGGTATAGTATCTAATGCGCTTTGCGATAATTTGGGCCCACTTATATAAAAATCAATTCCAGTAATTGCTATATACATATGCTTGAGATGCCACTTTCACTTTACAGTTACAAAATGCAACGAAAACTCAAGAGTTGCTTTACAGTTACAAAATGCAACGACGCCTCCTTCCTACCAGTGAAGTCTGAAACTGGCTGCCTGCATAAGCGGGTGGGCCAAATATGCACCTAGCGTCAAAAATGTGATTGTCAGGTATGGTAACCGGAGAAATTCTCTGTAGTAATCTTTGGGCAACTTCTGACGGCCGTCGAGGATCGCCACAAAAGGTATAACACTGGTGCGGCCCTTCACAGCATCAAAGGCTTCACCATACCGTGATGCTAACCTCCTGTCACCATTCCAAACACCAAACAGATGGTGTCCAATCAAGCCAAATGAGGCGGCTGCCACTACTGAGTTTCCAATCCAGAGCATGTGAGCCAAGCACCAGATCACCTGCCCAACCATCTGAGACGAAAACAAAAGGCTAGATCAGCCTATTGAAAAAAAGAAAGGAAAAAAAGAAAAGAAAAAGAAAAGGAAATACAAGGGACATTCTCATGATGAATATTAACTGTTTCCTTTGAGACACATGTGCCAGCATGGTAAATGCATGACAGATGCAAGCTATTCATCAGGTCGCACCATGACCATGCCCAGGCACAAAATGCTAGTTGGCACACATAATGCATTGAATACAGGCAGCTGATCATTTTTCTTTCAAAAATTCATTTTTCTCATAGCTGCTTGACCCACTGGATGAGAAGACCAGCCTAACACCTGGGCCAGGCTACGTTGACAGTGAGCCCGACCCAGTAACTGGCATGGATCTGGATCATGTCTTTGTAAAGAAAACCCTCAATCTTCTCTGCTCAAAAATCTCCCTAGCAATTTTTGAAGAGAATATGTACAATATTCACAAGCTCAAACTAATTTTTGGAAGGATTTTATACCTGGGGGTGCCTGGTGATTCTCATGATGCCGGTTTCCCACAGATGCATCTTTGGCTTGTCAACAGCTGCAACTTCTAATAGGTTGAAGGTTGATGGGTAGAGAAAAAAGAAGGAGATGAAGGATGAGATCCACACAAGTTCATGGACTCCGGGGACACCCTTGACATCCCACAACTGTATTCCGTCGTATCGGTGATTAATGAAGTACACCTGAACCATACCAGCCCAAGTTAATGTAGCTGGAGTTATTCGTAAAGCAAAGTACTATAAGCTGCTAAATCAAAATGCGAGTTTTTGTTCAACCAGAAAAGAATGGATGGGCCCATTTATGCCATCTAAGTCATTCGTCTCATGAGCCCATCATGGGATGGGCCATGACCCAATGTCTCCCCATCTGATGATGCTAACCATGCGATTGGTTGTTTAAATCTAAATGCAACAAGTGATCCACATTTAACAGGTAAAAGATGGGTTAAGATCATCCTGTGGAGGAGGTTGTTCAAGTGAATCTCCAATCCACGATGAGCCCTCCATAACAGTTTGGATCGCCAAAAGGAAGGCCATGTATGCACAATTTGTTGGGTCAAGCAACTTGCTCAACTGAACGTTGTTTCATTCCTCTTATAAAGCTTGGAGAGCACCAAAACTTCTTTTTTTTCAAGATCTATGATAAATGCAACAATGAGTCATAAGTGCCCGCAAGGACTGTAAGAGAAAAACAGATCACGCGGGCAGATGCTACGAATAACAGATAAACCTTGCAGTGTGGAACTCACAATAGTACTGACTGCTAAAGGAAGTGAGATCCCTGCAAACAAAACCCGGAAGGCACGCTCTCCTATGACCTTTTCACCAGCATCTCTGAGACTGGCCAGACCACTATGGACAGTGGCAAAAATCAAAATTAGGATCAATATTATAACCTGCAAAAGGGAGATTCAAAGGCTCAGCATCTCAATATGTAAATGGGGAAAGGGTCAGCAATCAGCATCTCAATAACTGAATCAGAAATGAACATCATATGAAGAAACATGCCGAGGCCTCACGGGTATGGAGCACTAAAATTATCCACTTTGAAAAGCAATTCTATTTCCATCGGATAACATGAGAATAAGAAGGCAATTATATTTTGGAATCCTACTCCCCCAAAATGTGCCATTAGCAAGATCTAGATCCAGGCCCCACCATACATGTCTCGTGCATATAATTTGCAATCCTACTCTCCCCAAATGTGACATTTGCAAGTCTAGATCCAGGCCCCACCATGCATGTGTCGTGCATGATGTTTTGAATCCTATTCTCCCAAATATGCCATTTGCAAGATCTGATCCAGGCTCCACCATGCATGTGTTGTGGCCTGAAAAACAGGCCACTCTGATCAGCAGGTAGGCCTCAACATGCATGTGTTGTGTCCTGAAAAGGCCAGTTGGGTCATAAAATGGCCAGACATGTACTAAAAATGTACAGTTAAGAAGAATTGATCAATGGCCCAGATTAGATGAGCAAGTGTAGCCTACCTGATGACTGGACAGGACTGATTTTTGGGACGTGGCACTTACATGGTGGGGCACGCATTCACCTGTAAACAGCCTAAATTTCACCCTCATGTGCAACATTAGCATGTGATGAGAGCCAGCTGAGCCGCAATTTCACATAATAGAGGATCTATATAATTTGATCCCATAGCTTCATAACGTCCTGCTGATCCTTAAAGAGGCTGATGCATTAACAGCTGCTTTTAAGCACTGCAGGGGATGGTGATGCAAGGAATTTCTTTAATTCTCTCTCCCAGAACCAGTAATGAGAGCTCCAAGAAGCAAGTGAAAGAAAATCCATGTCTCATGCCACTTGCTGGGCTGGTCAGAGCTATGTGTTAACATCTAAGCTGAAGGTGTATGTATTCGAAACATTGTGAAGAAATCAAAGGCATAGAATATTGATCTTGGTAGACAAATAGAAAGTTTTTTTTTTTTGGTTATCAGCCAACCTTTCCACTCTTGGCTGTCATGGATGGACTCTGGGAGCTTTTACATAATAGCATTGAACCTGCCACAGAGTGGCCTAATCTAGTAAACAACCAGGGTTTGGCAAAGAAAGTTGTCTTTGACCAAAATTCTCTGCCCTCACATGTTAATATAGGAGCTTCAGCATTTTTTTTTAATATACTGAGAGAGAGAGAGAGAGAGAGAGAGAGAGAGAGAGAGAGAGAGAGATCTTCTTGCCTCTTCTATCTTTTATCTTCTTGCCCCTTGTAAAAAATCTTCTTTTGATCCTTTTCATTTTTATTCTTAACAAAATTCTAGTATCCATTTAAAAAAAGCAATCGCTTATCGGATTTTATAATCATTGTTATTATTTTGTGGGAAATCCTCAGACATGCACTCCCCCTAACTTAACCAAAACCAATCTTAGTACACATAACTCCCTATGTTGACATGATCATCTCATCTATAATTTTGCAAATGATGCCCAGCTTCTTCTTTGTATCTCAAATGAATCCACTTATGTTCCACTGAAGCACCATTCAGAATTTGCCTCCCATGGATTGCAAAAAGTACCGAGCTACAAACTTGAATTGACCAAACTCTGAATTAGGTAACAATGGTGGGAAGAAGGCTAGTACCAAATTATGCACTAGGGACTTGAATTGACCAAACTCTGAATAAGATGTGTGTGTGTGTGTGTGTGTGTGTGTGTGTGTGTAGGCTGGAAGAAGACTGCTATGATGACAATTATCCATGAAAAGCGGAAGGATATGTTAATTGTTTTCAATTTTTTCTGAAAAGAGTAATTATATCTTCCCTAAATAATCTCATTTCCATAAAATAAAATAGCTTGAATAGAGTTCATTATTTAGTCTCACAATATTTTCATCCCATAAGAGCCCATTGGATGAAACTAAATAATGAACACTGTTGATGATATTGTCTAAAGGTTTTTAAATCAATCAGTCTAAAATGGAGTATATGGACTACAATTTTATTTTATTTTATTTTGGAAGGTAACACTACTAGGGACTGAACCCTGGATCACTCACACACACCACACTATCTCCACCAGCTCATCTAATGAGCAGGAAACCAAGGACCCCAAAACTTAGTTCCACAATCCTTCTAAACGGGTGCCACTCGGTGGTAGACGGACTCTGTTTCAACAATGAGACAAGGGATCAAGTGCCCATGTGAGGTGGGTGTGTGTGTGTGTGTGTGTGAGCATTAAAATAAAATAAAAAAGTGCCACTCTTGTTTCGAACTCACTCCCTCTCCTGCTTGCAAGCTGTTTGCACTTGCTTAACAGTTTAAAACAGACACTTTCTCGCAATCGCACCTGTATCATTGCCACTTCGCTTCATGCTTCGCGCTACTATACCCCAAAGTAATCACTCTTGTTATCTTGGGTCGATGGTTCATGAGAACGGTGAGATGGAGAAGGATGTTGCTCATAGAATTAGAGCTGGTTAGATGAAGTGGAGATGTGCCTCTATAGTTTTATGTGATTGCTGCATACCAATCAAATTGAAGGGGAGAGTTTATAGGATAGCTATAAGACCAGCCATGCTCTATGGGACAAAATGTTAAGCAATCAAGGAACAACATGTTCATAGGATGGATGTAGCTGAAATGAGGATGTTGAGATGGAGTGGCAAGACAAAGATATAATTAGAAATGAATGCATTGAGCTAACTTGGACTAGCACCAATAGGTAAATAGGATGAGAGAAAGTAACTTTGATGGTTTGGCCATAAGCAACAAAGACCAAGAATTGGACCGGTTAAGAGCGAGTTGGTTCAAGTTGAAAGCTCTAAAAGGGCAATGAGAAGGCTCAAAAGGATGTGGATGAAGGTATTGAGAAAATATTTGATAACTTGTGGTCTAACCTAGCATATGGTACTAGATATAGACTTATAGTAGAATGGCGGGACAGGATTCGTGTAGCTGACCCCAATTAGTTGGCTTAAGGCTTATATGATGATGATAAGAGCCCATCATTTAAGAGGAACTGAAGTGCACTCCCTCCCTCCCTCCCTCCCTCCCTCAAACCCAAGGCGGCCTCAATGTTGAAGAACTAAAGCGCTTCAGTTGAAACATTTCTTTATTTTTTTACTATTCATCAGAAATTCTTGAAAACCAAAAGATTACACTCCTCTTTCAGGATCCCTTTTGTTTTAGCATTCCCTCTCCTCTTTTTTTTTTTTTTTATTCCTCATATCTAAAAGAATCTCCTGAATTAGAAAAGAATAAAACTTATACTAATATTTTCCATTGTCCTTCGCATTTCTAAAAAGATTACTGTGAAAATGTTAAAAGAATATTGGCTAGCTTATTTTGCTTGCGCATGGTCATCCCACACTTCAGAAATATAATAAAACATACAAACCTAACAGAAAAGCCAAAAAGGGTGTTCATCCTCATACATCAGAAGAGTAATCAGTTCTCCAGACAGAGATAATGAAAAAGATAGAGACAGCATCATTGCAATGCATTGTTGTGACATCAAAGGTTGAAGTCTCTCGTTCTTTACCAAAAAAAAAAAAAAAAGGATTATACAAAAGGAATAGTTTCTTGCATCATATAACCAATGAAGTGTGCTCCTTCAATATATAAACAATTGTTCTCCTGAGATTCTTTTCTACAATTATGTGGGATTTTACACAACATCAATACCAACTCCTGTAAGATATTCTACCTTCCTTCACCCTCACCTTGAGAGAAGATCATAAGCAAGTAGAACTGGATATCCAACAAAACTAGCTTGTTGCTGTTTTCTGTTTGTTTGATATAAGCTAAATTTAGCAGGGGGGATTTTTCTTGTTATACTGCTTCTTCCCCTTTTCACAGTCATACCTTATATAATGAACCTCATTTCTTTGCAAGGTATAATAACAGTAGTATTAGGAGCTACTTTAGCTCTTGCTCAAAAAGACATTAAGAGAAGTTTAGCCTATTCTACAATGTCTCAATTGGATTATATTATGTTAGCTCCAGGGATGGGTGTTTTCTTCCTTGATATTCCTTGAAGTGTTAAGAAATAGAACCCAAACAAAGCAGAGGTATCAACAATAATTAGCCCAAATAACAGGTTTTTTAATTTAGCAGAACATTCCATACATGTGTAAAATCTATCAGGGATCCATATCATTAATCTGATGGGCCCCAGCATGGATGTTCCATCAACCATATGATCCACTTCTTCCCATTGCAAATGGACTGTCAGCCACATTTCCTTTTCACCATCAATTTGCAGGCAGTCTAATGGCTACGATTATCCAAATGGGGAGTTCTTTGCAGCATCTCCCATCCACTATTGGCCCACCAAATGAATGGTCTGGATCACTGGAATTTCAATCCCACTCCCACCTGTATAGATTATAGAATGCTCGCATGATTAACCCAAAAAAAAAAAAACCAACAATTCTGGCCGAGCATTGTAAATTTCCTCGATAACCAACCATCAGAGGGAATAAAATACAATCAACTGAATCGCTCTAAATATCATAATTTCAATCTTACCCTTAAGTCACAAAATTCTCCAACTTCATGAAAAATTCACAAATTATCTCAAACCTTTTAGGAAAAGGATTTCGCTATCAATAATTAATGGACTACTGGGAAATAGTTGACAAACCATTCAGTAATTTAAACAAAACCCAATATGCTCGCAAAATAAATCGACTGATTTCCTTTATATATATATATATATATATATATATATAGCTCATGGGGACTTCCCATGAGGTCTAGCTGTGTGGGCCCCACCATGATGTGTGTCGAACATCAACAGCGTGCATTTGATGGGTCCCCTTTAAATTATAGGATATCCCAAAAATTAGCCGTATATGGAACTCAGGTTGGCCATACCATCTAAAATCATGTGAAGGCATGCCTAAAACATATAAAAGCATTTGGTGGGGCCCACCTGAAATTTGGATGCGTCTGAAACTTGGTCTGACCCCTCATCCAAGTGGGACACACATAATGGATGGGCTGGATTTTTGAACCACATCTCGGTGGGCCCAACAAATGATTATGAATGTTTTTAATGGGAGGGTAACCCCTCTCAACTTTTGTATGTGGTGTGGCCCACACAAGTCATGGATTGACTTGATTTTTAAGCCCGAGGCCCACCATGGAACGGTGCATCTGACTGATGGGGTAGATGTTCGACACGCATCATGGTGGGCCCACAAAGCTCGACCTCATGGGAAGTCCCCATGAGCTCGACCGCATAGAACCATTTCCCATATATATATATATATATATATATATATATATATATATATATATATATATATATATATATATATATATATATATATATATATAATTTTCTCAGACATGGTCTGAATCTTTGTCAAATTGTGAATAATTTCCTCATCTGAAAGTCACAAATTAAAAACTTACAGGCATCCAATAAACCCCAAAAGGCGCCAAAATTCATACAATTGTTACAGATGAACCAAATACTGATTTCTACTCACAAATTCAGAACACCCAAGAAAAAATCAAAATCACAAATAATTGAAAAGAAAATACAAAATTGCAATTTCCAGAAACTCACCTCATGGCTTCCAGAAAGCCCACTGACAGAATCAACGAATGCCGTCCCAAAGCCCGTCGAAGGATCTATCCAGACGAGATTCAACGCGAAAAGCACAGCTCCCAAAATTCCAGTAAAATAAATCCAAGATGAGAGCTTCTGCTCGCCAAGATCAAAGACAGCCGAATCCTCACCGACGGATAATCCGTCCAACGAGACGGAATTCTCCTCGCTGGTCTCTTCAATCGACGTCCTGGCACGGATTTTCGAGCAAAAACGAAGGAATTCTATTGAATTAGGGTTTCTGTGCAGCGAGGGTTTCTGGAAACTACGGTTTTGGGGGGGTTTGGCGAAGGCGAGGACTGATGGAACCCTAACGGCAAGGGTAACGCCGTTATAGCGGTGCGAAAAGGTAGGGAAGGGGTTGGAGAGGAGAAGAGAAGACGCCATTAACGATCTTTCCGGAAATGAGATTTTATTCTTCTGACATTTGAATTTCAGAGAGAGGTTTTCGAGGTTTTATTGCAGAGAATCTCGAAGAAGGAGATGCTTTGGAGGGAGAGTTTCGGAGTTTGGACAGTATGTTATGGTAGTCCGACGAACCACCAAATCTTTTTATCGGGAGAAAATGACCACTGTAGACAAAACCTTTTACCCAGCGGTTTTTATGAAGGAAGACAAACTTAAGTTACCAAGTTAGACTAGCACGTGCGGACAGCGACTTTGAGGACGAAACTACCCCTCCTTTTTACTGCCGTTGCTTTTCCTCTTCCTCACTTCCCTCTTCACATTTTCGAAAAACGCAGACGAAAACTCCTGCACCGCTGCTTTTACTCTCCCTTTCAACTGTTTGTTTTTTCTCTCCCTCCTTTTCAGTGTTGCTTTTCCTCTCCCTTTCCACTGCTGTTTCACTGCCATTGCTTTCACCTCCTTTCCTCACCCGTTAGAAAGACCAAAAAACACCCCTTCTGTGAGGCCCTCTTATCAACATTTTGTCTTCTTCTGAAAATGGTCCGTCCAATGAAGAAAGCACGCACCACAGGTATATTTTAAACTTAGTTGGGCCCACATTGAATGTATTTAATATAGGAAATGGATTGGCTACTCCCCCTAACACCAGCCCCGTGGCTGGTGGTCGGTGATCCGTTGGCCCCACCATGATGTACATGGCTGCTGGTCGATGCTCTGTGGGCCCCACCATGATGTATGTGTTTCATCCATTCCGTTCATCCATTTTTAAAGTTCATCCAGGGCTTTATCTTAAAAATAAGAGGGATATAAATCTTAGATATACCACAATACAGGAAAACAATAGTGATTGGATATCCATCATTTAAATCATCCTGAGGCCCACTGTACTCTTTACCTGAAATCCAATCTGTTTATTACGTCATAAAGACCCAGATGAAGGGTAAAAACAAAGATCATGTTGATCCAATACTTTTATGGCCACCAAAAACTTTTTAATGGTTGATGTTCATTAAACACTGTTTCCTGTAATGTGGTTCAATTGAGATCAGGATATACCTCATTTTTTGTATAATATCGTAAAATGATATATAAAAATAGATGGACGGCATGGTTGAAACACATACATCATGATGGGGCCCACAGAGCACCGAACACTAGCCATTGGCTGGTGGCATGGGGAGTAGCTAATCCGTTTCATGTAGTATATCCACGCCATCCATCCGCTTTTCTATCTAATTTAAGGGGTTGAGCCTGAAATTGAAGCATATGAAGATATGAAGTGGATCATACCACGAGAAACAGTGAGCATAATGATTTTCTAGTTTGTCCCGCTGATTTTCTAATTTGATCCACTCAATTTCATATTTGTTGGAAGTGCATAGGTGGATGTATAACATACTTTGTAATTTTGGTAGATGATGAAATGATCATCTTTATACTTTGTCTCATTGTATTTTCAGTTTGTCTCGCTCAATTTCCAGATTGGCCCGCTCAATTTCCAGTTTGGCCCACTCAATTTCATTTCCAGCTTGGCCCGCTCAATTTCTAGTTTGGCCCGTAGTATATCCACGCTGTCCATCCATTCTTCCATCTAATTTAAGCGGTTTAACCCCAAATTGAAGCATATCAAAAGATCAAGTGGATGATACCACGGTAAACAGTGGGCATAATGATTTCCACCATTGAAACCGTAGTGGGCCCAACAGTGATGTTTGTTTGTTATCACATCTTTCTTTTTTAAAAATTATGTGAATGAACCGCTTCGAATATAGAATAAGTAGCCTAACGTACTTTTTTATTGTCTATATAAATTGGCCTACGTAATCACTATTTGTGAAGAAAAAAGAGTATATTTTTTAGCACACATATAAATACCATGATCAAGTATACCTTTCAAATGATGCAAAATCTTTTTCCCTACTTGTAAATGAATCTAATTTAGAAATTTCATGTGATAGTTAAGTAATTCCACAATATACAAGATTTTTAGGCTAGTATGAGTTAAGTATTTAAAACTTCTAATCAACAACTTGAAACCCTTTAAGATCTATTAGATTGTTTTTCTTATCGTTGCTCAATTTCAACGTAATTTCCATGAGTATGCACACTAATTTAGAATTTTTCATCGCAATGATTTTTAGAGTTTCATGAATATACGTGTTCTCAAATGTAAAAATTACATCATGTATTTAATTTATCCTGATTCAAGATAATACGCCATAAGACCCATATTTGTCACCTAGATGTTGGGTTGGAAATTACAGCAAAATTACGAAGTAGACTTTATAAACTCATCAATCATAACACTATCATTGTCTGTGAATATTAGATCACCAATGTATAAGGATGTCAATAATACATCACCATGTTCATTGTGTTAACATGGATAACATGCTCATTAGGATAACTTGTTTGTTTGTTATCAAACCTATTCATAAGATCATAGATATATTGTTTTCAATTATGTCTGATTTTGTCCACTATGTTTATCTTATGAATTTTATTTTTGATATGTTTTTCAATTCATCTCTGCAGGCGAGAAATTCTGTTGTAATCTCCAACCCAACATCTAGGTGTACACTGACATGGTGGTTTGACAAGGTGAAGGGTGGAGTAGAGAAGCACGATAGTCGGCTAAATCTGTTTAGGCAATCCCCTTTCTCGTTTCTATTGCATATTACATCATTTAGATTTATAGGGGCTCTATTTCACCTTCTTCTTGTAAGATACAAAGGTGATCTAGTGTTTGAGATCAGGGGGAGACGATTACAGTTTACCGAGATGGACTTCGCCCTCATTACCGGTCTTAAGACTGGAGATCTTACTGTACCAAATATTTCTTGCATTACGAGTACATTAAGAGACAAATACTTTAAAGAATATCCAGTATTAAAGAAGCACCTAATGGACGTGTTTGAGAGATTAATTGACACCAATAAGCATGAAGACGTCGTGAAGGTTGCCCTACTTCTAGTTGTGGAGTACTTTCTTAGGGGAAACGAACCGAAAACCAGGTGTAACATGGATTATATTCATCTGGTGGACTCGCTAAATGATTTCTATAGGTATCCCTGGGGTAGTTTGGGATACAATACAATGTCGCAAGGAATCGAATCTGCCGTTGCCGCATCAAGTTCCCCTCGGTACACTGTGTATGGTTGTGTCCTTCCTTTACAAGTAAGAACACCTTTTATTTTCTAAATGTTTTCCCTCTATAGTTAATTTTGAATTTTTAACCGGGTGCAATTCCATTCTAATAGGTATGGGCAGTAGAGATATTACCAGCCCTACAAGAATGTGTTGTTTCATATGTTCCCCATCAAATTCCACGCTTCATTCAATATCGAGGCTGGAAGGGTTGGAGGTACAAGAGAATACATGCTATTTTCGAGAGTAGAGCTGTAAGTTTATATATATATATATATATATATATATATATATATATATATATATATATATATATATATATATATATATCTTCCATCTACTTTGCTTAACTTAACGTATACGCTTTTATATTTAACATTACTCTTTGTTTTTTTGCAGACATCAGTAGTATTGAAATTAGAACCAACGCTGCGAGAATGGGAAACAGATGCCGTTTGCTCGGTGCGTGACAGTTTCCAGGTGAGCTGTTGTGAAAAATGAACTATATTTTATCTACCATTGTTTCGATATCCCTACTCTGACATATCCATGTATATATTTTGTAGCTCACTGAGACTCAGGAAGATGATGAGGAGGATGAGGAGGGTAATGAGATTGATCATGAAGAGGATGACGAGTCAGATGATAATGATAAGAAAGGCATGGAGGGAGAGGGACCGAGGGTGGGTATTATGAAGAATGTTCTTTTTATGGAGGAATGTCGGATTGAGAGGGAAGAGTTGAAGAAGGAGAGAGAGGAATTGAAGAAGGAGAGAGAGGAATTGAAGAAGGAGAGGGACGAATTGAGAAAAGAGAGGGAAGAGATAAGGAGGAAAGAAGCAATGTTTAATGAGAGGGATACCTTACTGAAAGAGAAAGAACAATTTAAGAGGGAGAAGGACTTGTTTTTTGAGGAGAAGGAAAAGTTAGCGAATGAGATGGAGGAGTTTAATAAGGAGAAGGAAGGTACTCATACACAAAAGGGACATTTTGTGATGGAGGAGGGTGAGGAGTTGAGGAATAGAGGGGAAGTAAATATTGACGATAAAGAACCTGGATACGAGGATCTGGGTGTGCAATCGTATAGTAATGCCAAAGGTAATGTATTGAATGCATCCACTTCTCATCCCGTTTATGAAAGAAGAGCCAAAAGGATATCGAAGCCATCATATTACAAGATGTCTCCGTACTTGTCCCTGTCTGCATTCGACACAACTCATGGGTCGGTTCCCGAACCCAACCAAGTAACTGCTTTTGCTACTTCTCCGATACCATTTCCTCTATATATGGATCCTTTCAGAGCATTATCCGCACATGAGGTGAAAGAGGTAGATGACTGGTATGAAGCAAATAAGGACATCCCAACATGGAAATGGTTTAGTACAATATGGATGAAAGATGCGTGGGTTGATAGCGAGGTAATCATTACTAATTTATTCTCTATATGCATTGATTGACATATAATTAATTGTTATATTAATCTATGACTAAATCGTACTATCCTATAGATAAGGCTATTGACACATACATCGAGTTCCTTGAAAAAAGGCATAACGACCTTTTAATAACATATCGCCAGGATTACAAGTTCTGTCCTACATATTTTACGGTAGCTATTTATTTCACCAATCCTTAATCTATTTGAAGATTTTATTTTCTTACATGTATTGAAGTTTGATCATGTTTCTAACAGCAAAGACTTGAGAGGTGTTTGTTGGTTTTGATCGCATACCGGGCCTCAAAATCAGCATCAGAACGAGCCTCGCTAATAGGTCAGTTGACCATGGCTTACGCAATTGCCAAGCAGTGAGATAAACCATACGCCAAAGCGATTTGGTGTTATGAACGGGTAATGCACTCGTCACAGAACATCATCTATTACTATTATGTGTTCTATCATGTTTTGACTAATATATTATTTTATGAATCATGGACAGGTCTATGCGCCCATAAATTATGAAAATTCACATTGGTTTCTGTTGGCCATCTACCCTAGAGCAAGAGAAATCGTTGTTGTAGATAGCTTATGCACAAATGTAATGCCGAAGTATAAGCAGCAGATGAAGAACATGACTGATGCACTCCCCATTCTCTTCCATGCCACTGGAGACAACACTGCGCTTGAAGGGAAGAATTGGTCCATCAGACTGGATGAATCTGTGCCGAAGCAGCACAATGGTTATGACTGCGGCATATTCGTAATGAAATTCATTGACATTTTGTGTAGCGGTCTCACCTTGGCGGGAACAGACATGCAAAAATTCACTGCCGATTGGAGGAAGTCAATAGCATATGATTGTTTGTCTCTAGTCCGTAGATGATATTTGTCCAGGGCATGGGAGGATTTTTGGAAAGATGTTGTATTATACGGATTATTAATTTTATTGTTGAATATACTTTGTACATTATTGTCCCGCTTATTTCAAAGGAAATAAAATGTAAACAATGCGTTAATTTTTTTTAAATAAACAAGAAGAGCTTATATGGATTACAAATTCAGAGATAAGAATGATTTCATGTGGTGCTTGTTAAATTCAGTGATGCTATCTATCATGGGATATCCATATAGTCTTCTATTTTAATAAGGGACAATTCTATGATGACCTAGTACACTTTCAAAAAAAAATATACAAACTTAACATTTCTACATGAGGATTTGGGTTCAAAATATGTTAAACTTACATATATTTTCAAAGATAGTCTCAACAACCAGAGTCTAGGGTTGAAATTTCACCTAAAATTTCACTATTAATTATTTCTAATTGTTAAAGCACACGAGAGATGTTGTTTCTGATCAACGAGATGTATTTGAGGATTCGAAATACAAAATCCTATTCTCAATATGCTCCATTTAGTGCTGGAATTTTTTCCTCAAACCTTTATACATTTGCTTCTAGTTAGTGCTAATTGCTAAAAGTTATGAGAAATATCATCTCTAACTTATGAGATTTCTTATTGAATTTTCATTGTTAACTCCTAGTGCGGGTTTTAAGTGTAGGGAGTGCTTAAATTGGATCTAATGTACAATGTAATGGGTAAGGAACCGCTTACAATGCCTAAACTCATTTCACCTACTGTCTATTGAGTGCCTTCGCAATGTAATTTCAACTAAGGAAAATTATGGTAAAATTCAAATCCTAAGTTACTAAAAAGTTCAATGAAGGTCAAGTTCAAGGAACATTCTTGTTTAGTCTAATATACATCATAACAGATTGTTTGTTCTCCCATAATTCCTAAGTTTAGTTCTAAGTTCAAACAATCATTCTAAAAGTTTTTAATGGGGACCTACGTTTTGTTCCTAGGTTTCATGGTTATGCAATCAATTTCTAGAGAACTTAAAATATTGAGTCTCTATCTTCTCAAATGTCATAATTCCAAAGTGATTCCAACCAAGTTTGAATGGCTATTCTAATGATTTTAAGGGAACCTAAGTTTCATTTCTACGTTCAAACAACTAAATCTGAAATTTCCTAAGGTCCTAAACTTTTACGTCCCTAGGTTCGCAATTTTACTTCTTCTGAGGGAATTCTATATAGGTTCAATTAGCTATTCTAGTAACTGGAGCAGCATGTGGCTTACATTGAGCACCCGGTAAAGCTCATATGTCATGGGTGGATGTTATACATCATGGCATCATGGTACCCACGTACATCCCTTAAATTTTGTCCAGATTGCTCTTTAAATTGTACATATTATCAAATCATTATATTAAACATCAACACATGAATTTAAGATAGATTCTTATAATTCCTCTAAGCTCAAATGACAGCCCACAAATGTGTCATATCAATCTCAAGTATGGTTAAGCAATTTGGAATATTTAAAAGTTCATTCCATATTCAACAAATATTCCAAATTGTATGGTGTATAAGACAAAATAAAATGCAATTTGACGGTTCATGTCATATCTACTAGAAATATACCTATATTTAAGCAATTACAAATGTACCATAAGGGGATAGAAGGCTAAATTCTCTACACATGGTTAATTAGAATTAGAGTAATAAGAATTTAAGCATTACATCATATACATTAATACTAAATATCAAGCACTTGATAAATTTGAGCGAGGTTCGGATAAAATGGAATAAACCTCAACTAGAATTAAGCGCGGCAAACATGGAAATGATTAAGGCAAACATGAAAATTCAGCGACGCAACCTATAAATTGAACGAGGCAAACTAGAAATTCAACGAGGCAGCTATAAATTGAACGAGGCAAACTAGATATTCAATGAAGGAAAAGCGAAAGTTCAGCGAGACAGGCTAGAAATTGGGCAAGGCAAACTACAAATTGAACGAGGGAAAAATGAAATCGATCGAGGGAAGTTCGAATTTGAGTGACACAAAATAAATAATTGAGCAAGGGAAGCCTGGAAATTTAGCGACGCAACCTAGATTTTGAACAAGGCAAACAAGAAATTCAGTAAGGGAATAGGGAAAATTGAGCAAGGTAAAGTATATATTGAGCGAGGCAAACAAGAAATTCAGCAAGGGAAGAGGGAAAATTGAGCAAGGTAAAGTAAATATTGAGCGAGGCAAACTAACATTTGATCGAGGAAAGCTGAAATTGAGCATGGCAAACTGAAAATTGAGCCTAGAAATTAAGCAACGCAAACATGAAATTGAGTGAGACAAGAATGAAATTCATTGAGGCAAACATGAAATTTATCAATACAAACATTAAATTGAGCGAGCCTAGCATGAGATCGAGTTGGCAAACATTAACTTGAGCAATTCTACCATGAAATTGAGTTAGGCGAACATTGAATTGAGCGAGCCTAGCATGAAATTGAGTTGGGCAAACATTGAATTGAGCGAGCCTACCATGAAATTGAGTTGGGCAAACATTGAATTGAGCTAGCATAGCATTAAATTGAGCTGGGCAAACATGAAATTGAGCGACTCTAAAATAAAATTGAGTGAGCCCTAAAATGGAATTAAACAAGTTTCACATGAATTTGAACGATCAACGCATAAAATTGACTAAGCCTAACAAATGAAATTATAAGAGCCTGACATGAAATTCACCGAACTTCACATAAAATTCGATGAGTAGTCGATCAATTGTCGTTGACTTCCACTCGTCTCAATTTCTGTGAGTTCTTTTTTCAAATTAAAGTGTGCAATGGCTAAGTTTGACCAAGCACCTTTGCTGAATTACAAGCTGAATTTCCACAGGTACCTAGTTAATCGTTGTTCAATAATACAAAGGAAAGAATCTATAAACCACACTAGGGTATTTTTTTTTTTTTTAATATCTGTACCTCCCGCAACCATAGCCTCGCTCAATGCAAGTTGAGGACGAATGCTTTCAAATGAGGGATTATTTTGTACCTTTCTGAAGATCGGAGGTGCAACCACTTTGAAGGATTCTACGTAACCCTCACCAAGATAGAAAATGCCAAATGTAGAATGATAATACGGAGATGATAAAGTTCGAATTTTAGTAAGGGAAATGATAAGTAAAACGGCCGTGCGTCGGTTTTTCGTTGCAATGGAACGTAGGGATCTGTACCGAGAAAAAGCGCATGTGTTTTCTGTTAAAGGGAGAGGAAAAGCAACGGCAGTAAAAAGGAGGGGTAGTTTCGTCCTCAAAGTCGCTGTCCGCACGTGCTAGTCTAACTTGGTAACTTAAGTTTGTCTTCCTTCATAAAAACCGCTGGGTAAAAGGTTTTGTCTACAGTGGTCATTTTCTCTTTTATCGGTGTCAACTCCAGCCGACTTAAGAGACGACCGAAATAGTCTACAACACCTATGCAATTTGGGACCCACCAGGTTGTATGCGTGAAATCCAGTCCGTTTATCAGTTTATAGTCCTTATTTTCACCGTACGTATAAAATATCAACTTGATAAAGTACAAATATGGGCAGAAACAATGGGAACAATGTAAAATTACTCCTGCAGCCTTTGAGTTGACGTTGTGGCCCACCTCACAGTGGGGATCTTCATCCCCGCTGTTTCCTGTGGTGAGGTCTACTTAGATAAGATGGGTGGATATAACACATGCACTGCGGTGGGCCCCATGGAGTTTAGGGCTGCAGGAATCCCGTGCAGGAAATGGATGGGTCGAAATTAGGTGTTCTATATAGCTAAAGGTCATGTGTGGCCCACCTAATGAATGGACCAGCCTGAGTTTAATGCGCATAATCGCATGGTCAACGTTAAACTACAGTTGATGAGTGGCTCTTGTTGCCGCCCAATTCATGTGGCCTCGCAAGACACCATAATCCAGTTAGTGCTAGGAGCACTACCGATTAAACAATTCGGTAGTCCTGGGTCTGGCGCAGGACCGTTGGAGAGAGAAATGCCACGGAGGACTGCGGATTTCGTTCCAAGGATACTGGCAAACACCACCCTTCATTTTATCACAATTGCAAGAAATTTCCCTCACATTTGGATTATTTATAAATTCCTCACATTGTCTATTCGAACAATTGTCCATTTTATCCCTATGTATGTATCTCATATCCAACCGTTGTAAAGGTGTTTTATTGTCATCTTAACCATCCGTGCGTATATGTCATCCAACCCATCAAGCATGATCAGTTTAGTGGTTAGGTAATTCAATCAAACATAAGCCACGTGTGATTAAGAGCCTATATTTAAATTTTACTAATGTGATTATGAAGTGCGAGCGTGCTAGGGTTAAATTTTACTAATGTGATTATAAAGCGTGAGCGTGCTAGGGTGGTACTCAACTCAATGTTTGATTGAACACTAGTGACCGCGCAATGAGTAAGTCCATATTCAAAAATTTAGTTGTCGAGTCAACCATCAATTGTAATTAGAGTTGGGTAGAATCCGACTCAATCTGACAAATCCGACCCGATCTGATCCGAAGGCCAGGATCAGGTCGGATCGAGTAGGCCCACTCAGATCCAACTGTATATCGAGTCGAGTTTGGATCAGTGGCCAATCTAGACCAATCCGATCTGATCCACACAATGTTCATTCAACATTATTTCTTGTACTGTTGTCCACTTGAGATTAAGATATACCACATTTTTTAATACCGTAAAATTATCTAGAAAAATAGATGGACGGCATGGATGAAATAAATACATCATGGTGGGGTCCACAAACCAGCCGAGGGAGTAGCCAATCCATCTCCTCTCAGGTGTATTGGCATGATAAAATACATGACTCCTAACGCCTATACCATAAGAAGCGGACTGACAGATGTACCACACACCAGCTGTTATGGACGTCAACAAGTTCTATAGGTCCCATCATGAGGTATGTGTTATATCCAAACCATTCATCCATTTGGCGAGCTCGTCTTAAGGCTTAAGCCAAAAAATAAGACAGATCTAAAGATCAAGTGGACCACACTGCAAAAAGCAGTAGAGGGTTGAACGCTTACCATTGAAACTTTTTTAAGGGTCACAAAAGTTTCAGATCAGTATGAAATTTGTTTTTCCTCTTCATCCATGTAGTTATGACCTTATTAACAGAGTGGATGGAAAATAAATGTTATGGTGGGCCCTACGAATTTTTTAACAATGAAAATCATACTTTTAAAAAAAAAATCAAAAAAATAAAAAGAAAGCAGAAGACTTGATCCGAACCGTACCCAACCTGATCTAACTCGGTTCGGATCAGGCCAGCAATGCAATGGATCGAATCGAGTCAGATGACTCAGACTTGGCCCCGGATCGGATCGAGTTTGGGTCAGTTTATTGAAATTTTCGGACCAAGATGAGTTGGACCCAATCCGGTCCAAGTCGACTCGATGCCCACCTCTAATTGTAATAAATGATCAGGTGATTTGCGATATGATAAATGTGACTTTTTCCTGATATATTCCTTTTGCCTTGTGTTTAAGGACTAAGTTACAATCAATATATTTTTCAAATAAATAAAGATAAATAATATAAAAAAAGCTTATTTTATTAATATGTGAATGAAGCTTATTACAAAGCTCATTATAATTGACAAAGTATCAAAAAAAAGTAAATAGATAAATACATGATCTATCTATGTTTTGATTGTGGTGAGTAGTCAAGAGGATATGATCGAAGAAATTGATCTTTTCAATAAAGATTTAGTTGATCATAATCCAACAACATAGGATTGTGGACATTTAATTTAATCATATGGTACTATAGCGATGACACTGGACAGTAGTGATTTACACTAAGATAAACATAAAAATAAATGTAAAAGAATATATATATATATATATATTGCGTTTGGCGTGGGCCTTGAGCTTTTCATCGCATGCTCCTTTCATAGATTGTCGATGTGGTAAAATTTTCACTGAGTTTCCTTGCTAGCTTAGGATCCTTCGCATTTATAGCATGCATTCTGAATGGGGATATCTCTGTAATTCTTAAACCACTGGTTTTCATATATTCATTTTTTTGCGTAAATAGTCTCATATGGGAGTCCTTCAGTACTCTATTACATTTAAAAATGGGATCAATCAGAGACATCTTCACCCTTCGTCCCGGATTTCAAATTGATCAAGTCGTCGTTGCATAGGAATGACTTGATCAATGCCATATCCATGCATCCACGATCTTGCTCCATTCTAATCATGGAATTGACGGGACCACAATATCCTGATCTTTCATTCTCTTGAGTCCAATTAATACAGGCCTGATCCATTAGTGTTAATCCTCTCCTGATTTAGGTTCGTGTTGCAACCAATCAACTCATATAGTGATATGATCTTCAAATATTTGAAATCTCCATGATCACCACAAGACCTTTGAACATTTCTTAAAATATTTTTCATTTTAGAATTATTATAAAGAGACAGTCTTACTGAGTGTATCATGGCTAGATCCAAGATATAATTCTTTCCCTCAGTGGAACTCTTGTATATGTGGGTACATTGCCATAATGACATGGCACGTGAATTATGGCCACATGTCATTTGACGTTTTGATATTTTAAAGGCATATGTGCAGTTATGTGCTATCACATTAATAATAGATATTGTATTGCTAAAGGAAGATCAACAAAAGATATCTTCAAGCGTGAGTAATAATAGAATTTATATCGCTAGAGAAAGATCAACAAAAGATATCTTCAAGCATGAGTATGCTTTTGTCAACATCAAACCTGTAACGATGACACGTTGCGACTTCTTACTAGTCCATGTCGGTATGCCAAAAATTGGTGTAAACATCGAGCATGAAAAGTGGAGCATCCCAAAGCTCTAAGAGTACTTTTGTCATTTTGGGACAGACTCCTCTCATGTTTCTTGCACTCACAGCAATTCAAAGGAGTGTTACCCAGACCAGCCATGTGGGTGTGCACGATCCTAATTGTGGGGCCCACCTTGATGTATGCATTGAATATATATGTCATTCATTTGATTTTCCAACTTATTTTAGGGGATGGTACCAAAAATAAGGTAGATACAAATTTCATGTGGATCATACCACAACAAATAGTGGTTATTGAACACCCACAGTTAAAAACTTTTTAATGTCCACCATAATGTTTATTGACCATCCAACATGTTGATAAGTTAACATAGACTAGGATGAAAAAGAAAAATTAAATATAAGCTTCTTCTAAAACTTTTGTGGCTCACAAAAGGTTTTTAGTGATTAATAACCACTGTTTTATGGGGTAAGGTCTACCTGAAATTTGTATCTACATTATTTTTTGGATTATGGCCTGAAATAAACTGAAAAATCAGATGAACAACGTTGATATATAATGTGAGGTGGACTTATAGTCAGGGTCCCACCCACAGCTAATTCCAAGGTCGCAGCCAAGTGGCGCTCCCAAAGAAGAGGGATACTTACAACAATCCAGAGTAGAGGAGTAAAGGGGAGGTACTTACAACCATCATGAAGTATAGGGATGTATTTAAAATTATTACTTTTTGTAAATGATGGTGACTTGTCCAACTTACAATCATCGCCCTCAAATGGATTATTCAAAAATAGAACTACCATCAACGAGTGAAGCAAGGTGATTAAGATGACACCATAAATGTGAGGATTAGGCCGATAATTTGGATTGTCAAGATCTCCCTATATACATGCATTGTTTTAAATATCAACGACATCGGCCGATATATCCCACGATATATCTTGTATCTCACCTGTGCAATACGAAACGCACAAGTAGTGCGATATATCACACATGTTCGATCTAGTGAGCATTTTTGAATTTCGATAATTTTATTTTATGTAATTCATGTTAAATTAGTGTGAAATTGTTACAAATTTATGATTTTTCATGTTCTGTATGAAAAATCATGGATTGGGAGCTTCGATTTCGATATTTAGAGAAGATGAGCCGAGTTGTGAAAAATTGAAAAAATAAAATAAATTTTTAATTTCTCGCAAATCATTCACAATCTTTGTATTCAAACATCACATTAAAAATATTTGTAACCTAATCTAGTAATTCTTCTTTTGTTTTTAAATGTATTGCTTATATTTCCACACGTCTTCGTACATTTATAAACTACATGAATAAATATTAAATATACTTGCGTCAATTCAATTAGACAACGCATAGACTATGACCCCATATAAAGAAAATCTATAATGTGTACTTGTTTTTTGTAATGTTTTAATTTATAAGTGTATATTTATGTCTTTTTTAACAGTTACCGAAGTTTCATCGAAAAATTCAACCAATTTTCCAATGTTTTCCCATGTTTCCAACAACGGTGATACATTACATGATACAACCGATATATTCCATGTGATAACCGATACGTATTCGTATCCCAAGAGTGCAATACGTAATGCAATATGGATATTTCGAACACCACATACATGCGCTTAGATAGAATGAATCATAGCCATTTGTTATATGATCCAGTCGTATCTACATTTCTTACTCCAGTTGTTAGTTTACCTATTATATCCTAATCATTGATATGTGGACTTAATGTGGATGGTCCATGCACCAGAAATCTCCAACCTTAGAAAGCACTAGTCATTGAATCTTTGTACTTTTTGAATGTAGGTGGACTGTTGTAGCATTCCCTATCCAATGACCAAGGGCATGTTTGGACAGGCAGATTCCATGGGATTAGATTGTATTATGGTAGATGACAGCCATTTCAAGGTAATGATGGCAGGGTCAGTGGATTGCTGGCAATCCCATGGGATTGATATATCCATGGATTTTAACACCAAGTCTGTTTGCCATGCTTGGCCAATCCTGGGATTATGCTCGGCCAATTCCTTCCAATCCGTTCAACCAAACATGTCCTAGGCAAGATAGACAAGATTAAGAGGGATTGGGTAGAATTCAAGGTATTGATATATCCAACCAGAAGTTCAACGTGTCTGTTTGGGATGCTCGGCCAATCCTGGGATTGCTCCTTCCAATCCCGTCTAATACAATCCAATCCATTCCAATCTGCTTGTCCAAACGCACCCTAAATGGTTTATGATTTTCCAACTTGGGAGATTATTGGTTCATGAGGCATTCCCAGTGGGACCCATTAGATCAACCGTTTGGATCGTTAAACATTGACCTATGTGTGTGATGTACCATCGCCGTACCTAATGCGTTTGTATTTATTCCAGTATAGAAAAATACGTATTAATTCGTTATCCTGGAGGCAGCGGATTAGGCGTTACCCGGGGGTGTTTCCCTGACTGTTGGGCTCACCTTGATGTATATGTTGTAAATCCACACCGTGCATCCGTTTTTCGAGCTCATTTAAGTGCATGAGTCCAAAAATGAAGTAGACCCAATTCTTAGGTAGACAATGCTTGAGGAAACAGTGATGATTGACCGTAAAAAACTTCTTGTGGGCCACATGAGGTTTGGATCGAGATGATATTTTTTCCCCTTCATCCATCCAGGTCTATGTAACCTTATCAACAAGACCTTAGGAAGTTTTTAACGGTGGGGGTTCAATGACCACTACTTCCTGTGGTGTGGTGTGGTGCATACGAGAGTTTGATATACTTCATTTGTAACATATCCTATGATGATATGTAAAACTCGATGCCCGATGGACGGCGTCGATACATTACCCACTGTGGAAATGACCGGTCCTCGAAGCATCAATAGGGAAGCGGATTGGCTGGTGTACCACACACCAGCTATATAGCTGGTGTAGGTATCCTCGAGCTCCGAGTTGTACGAACGGTTCAAAGGAGATCAAAGTTACATGGGCCCTACGGTGATGTATTTATTACATCTACACCGTTCATCTATTTTTAGAGATCATTTTAGAACATTATCTAAAAAAATTAATCATATCCAAAGATCATCTGTACCACACCACAAATAACAGAGGATATAATGATTTTCACCAAACAATTCTTAAGGCCCACCATAACGTTTATTTTCCATCCAATCTGTTCATAAGGTTAGAAAGAGTTGAATTAAGAGGGAAAACAAATTTCATATTGATCCAAAACTTCTATAACCCCAAAAAAGGCTTTCAATGGTAGACTATCAATCCTCTACTGCCTTTTGTAGTGTGGTCCACTTAATGGTTAGATCTGGTTTATTTTTTGTCTCAAGCCTTAATACAAGCTGGCCAAATGGATGAATGATTTGGATATAACACATGACTCATGATCAAACTCACAGAACTTGAAAATGTCGCTATAGCAGCCATATAGCTAATGCAAGGTACACCAGCCAATCCGCTTCCCATCCAAAGTGCCTCTTGTCCTTTCACCGTTGGACGGATCGATGGTCGGATGCGGATTGCCTGCAGCAACCTGGATTCCTGCAACACTAAAGCTCTGTGTGGCCACCTTGATGTATGTGCTGTATTCACGCCGTCCATCTATATTTCCAGCTCAATTTAAGTCAAATAAACATGGTGGGCCCTAAGAAGGTTCAGATGTGGGCTTTATTAATCCCGCTGTTTCCTATGGTGCGGTCCACGTGAGCATTGGATCTTGCTCTGGCGAAACTGACGTGGTGAACGGACGTGTCAATAATCACGCTCCTCCGAAACTCAGGTGGGCCACACCATGTCTTGCACTCTTTTCTACGGTGAGGCCGGCCTGAACTTTGGATCCTTGTGATATTCGGAGTCAAAGGCGGCACATCTGATGTACGGTGTGGATCTCATTGGGAAGCGGATTGGCTGGTGTAGGTACGTGTCGTTCCAAGACCAGCGCTGACGCTCCTCGAGCTCCGAGTTGTACGAACGGTTCAAGGGAGATCAAAGTTACATGGCTCAGAATGATGTATTTATTATATCCACACTGTTCATACATTTTTCCAAATTATTTTAGAGCATTATCTAAGAAATTAATCATATCCAAAGATCAAGTAGACCACACCACAAATAGCAGCAGAGATAATGATTTTCACCGTTAAAAAATTCATAGGTTCCGCTATAGCATTTATTTTCAATCCAATTTGTTCTTGAGGTCAAAAGAGACCTGGATGAAGAGGAAAATCAAATTTCATATTGATCCAATACTTCTGACACCCCGGAAGGGCTTTAAGGTAAACTTTCAATCTCTCACTGCTTTTTGCAGTGGGGTCCACTTGATAGTCAGAAATGTCTTATTTTTAATCCAAAGCCTTCCTACGAGCTCAAAAACTGAATGGACGGTTTGGATATAACACATACCTTATGATGAGACCCACAAAGCCTGCTAACGTCATTGCACCATAGCTGCTGTGTGGTACACCGGCCAATGCTTCTGATCTCAGCTGGTGTACCACACACCGGCTATATTGCTACCGCAGGTACGTGTCGTTCTCCACGAGCTCCGAGTTGTACGAACAGTTTACAGGAGATCAAAGTTACATGAGCTCCACGGTGATGTATTTATTACATCTACACCGTTCATCTATTTTTAGACATCATTTTAGAGCATTATCCAAGAAAAAGAATCATATCCAAAAATCATCCGAACCACACCACAAATAGCAGCGGAGATAATGATTTTTACCATTGAACAATTCATAGGCCCACGATAATGTTTATTTTGCATACAATTTATTTATAAGGTCACGGAGACCTAAATTAGGAGGAAAAATAAATATCATATTGATAACTTCTATGACCCAAAAAGGATTTCAATGATAGACGTTCAATCCCGCAGTGTGGCCTACTTGATAGTTAGATCCGTCTTATTTTTCATCTCAAACTTAAAAGGAGCTCACCAGATGGATAGACAGTCTGAATATAACACATACCTCAGAATTGGTAAGCACGCTAGTCAAGCTCGGCACGCGTATTAGGTACTACCCTCACCTATTGGGAGCTCGAGACAGGCTGAGGCTTCGAGGCCACTGAGGGGCCATTGAGATTTTTGAATTTTATCTACACCGTCCATTCAATTTTTACTTTTTCATACCATTTTAGATTATGATGGAAAAATTAGAGAACAACCAATACTTAAATGGACCACATAGTGAGGATTAAATTCCTATCCTGGAAAAATTCTAACCATAGGAGTTCTGGATTAAGATGATATTTGTTTTTTCATGAACCCTAAGAAGGTTTCAATGGTGGGCATCCTTAGGGCCGGTTAGGCCAGGCAAATCCCATGACATTAGGAGGGATGGGATGGATTTTAACATAATGATGGTGGTGTCAATAGATTGGTTTAAGATCCATGGGATTGCTATATTCTGGGACAAGTTCACTGGGTTTGTTTGGCACGCCAGAAATATCTGGGATTTTAAATTCCAATCTATCCAACCAATGGATGGGATCAATTTTAAGATAATGATGGTGATATCAATGGATTGTTTAAAGATCCATGGCGGGACAAGTTTACCACGTCTGTTTGGCTCATTATGCATATCCCGGGATATTACGATCCCATCCCTCCTAATACCATGGGATCAGTCCGGCCAATCAAGCCCTTAGTACCGCTGCTTTCCGTGGTGTCGTGAGCATTGGATCTAACTTATTTTTGGTCCAGAAATCTCAAATGATATGGACAAGTGGATAAAAGGTGCAGTACATCGTGGTGACCCTTTAGGGCCTGTTTGGCCTGGCCGATCCCACAGTATTAGGAGAGATAGGATCGCGATATCCCGGGTTATGCATGACGAGCTAAACAGACCTAGTGAACTTGTCCAGGGATATAAGCAATCCCATGGATCTTAAAACAATCCACTGACATCACCATTATTACCTTAAAATTGATCCCATCTCTATGGGGCCCACTGTGATGTAAGTGTTTTATCCACGCCGTCATCATCTAGGCACGATCCAAGGCTAAAGTGGACCGACAGAGTGAGGATTGAACTTCCACCATTAAAAAATTCTTGAGAACTAGAGAAGTTTCAGATAAGCTGATATTTGTTTTTTCACTTCATCCACGCCTACATGAACTTATGAATAGGTTGGACGGTTAAAAAAAACATCACGCTAGCCCTTAGAAAGGTTTCACTTCATCCACGTCTACTTCAGCTTCTTTTGGTGTGGTGCACTAGAGCTTTGGACCTGCCTCATTTGCTTGATATAGTTTAAATTGATATGATAAAAGCAATGAACGGCGTGGATAAAACACTTGCATCACTGTGGGCCCCACAGATCCCCGCCCGGACGGGGTAGGACGCAATCTGCGTCCCACGGATTTATGCTCGTGGAATTTCATTTATTCGGAGATGCTTTTCAAGTGGGGCCTACCTCTGCATGGTTCGTGTCTCTTTCTTTTCGTCCTTTTCAAAGAGCTTTTGGAATGACGATTCGTACGAAGCCACAACGGTATGGCCCGTGAACGATACGGCTGTATCGGCTCGAAACAGCCCGAGCCCGATACAGAGTCGATACGACCACGTATCGGTGGTGTCCGATACGATGGTCGATTTGGTTTCTTTGAATGTTTGTTTATTCATCTACTTGTTTGGTTTTTTTTTTTCTTAGGGTGGGGAATGCCAGTGCAGAGCTTGCCTTTCTTTGATTTTGTAAGTCTTTTGGAATTGGATAGTTTCAGGCATGGATTCGGAAACCCTATCATCGATGGATCTCCAGGCTTCTCATTGTTAGATTGGCCCCTGATAATACCACAAGCTAACCCATTCGATGATCATGCTATCTGATCGCTTATCATGCCCAGATCAGGCGCATTCAAGGTTCTTGATAAAAAGAATTGTCTGTTCCAACCGTTCAGGTCTGGGTGACATCAAGGATCCAGATACTTTGAAGGAAAATCAACACTATCCAATGGTCTTGAATAGTGTTTTGATCAAGATTTGTGGTTAGTATGGACAGTGGGGCCCTTAGGGCCTGTTTGGATGCCTGTAAGTTCTTTTAAGTTGTAAGTGACTTACCTGTAAGTCACTTACAGGTGAAAGTTACTTACAGGTAACCTGTTTGGATGTAAGTTGTAAGTCACTTACAGGTAAGTTAGTTTTTCTGTTTGGATAGCCTGTAAGTTACTTACAGGTAGAAAGCTGTATATTCACACCGAGTAGAGCTTAGATTGGGGAATCATTCTAAAATGTTATAATCATATAAAAAAAAACATAGGATCAAATATGTTATTTTGTTAAGCCCATCAAGATGAATATTTGAGATAATTATTAAGCTAAACCAATCATCAAGTGAGCTATAAAAGTGGGCCCACGAATTCAAAATATCTATAATATGGAGTAATAACTCAATTTAAGCATTGAGAATAAACTTAAAAATATTAATAGAAAATCTAATAATTAAATTACATTACCAATGTCTTCTTTAACTATAGAAATTACATTTAAATTTTTTTACTAGGGAATCATCCTCTCCAACCATTCATTCCTTTGAATAGGACTTACATGATCTAGAAATGTAGAAGCAAAATGCGGTCTTTATACATGGATGTGGCAGTGAATCTGAAATATCATTTCTGTTGATTTGCATCACCAATACATTCCAACACAAATGCATAGCATCTGAATGTGTCTTAATACATTTCTCTCCACAATATCGTTAAGGAAATTCAAGATCATATCAAGGTCAATAATATCAGAATGTATAGTACCATATCGGGTATGTATCACAATAAGTTCATATTGCAATATGTTACATTCAAACTGCAAGAGAAATAAGTTATTCAATAATGTTCAGCTGGACCCAACGAGGTTTGGGCAAGCAGCCATCACTATGGATTTGATCCCTATAGGTGTGTCCCATGGCCCCTACCAAGGCACATTGTAGTAATTTGAGGTTGAGAGTCTTGAGCATGGTTTAAAAAATTATCCATATCAGTTTTGATCCAATACAAGTTGCCACGGCAGAATGAGACAGAAACGGGACAATACAGATCAATACAGGCCAAGTCATGCCAGTTTTGGTCCCCTGGTGAATCACACTCTGAAACAGCTATTTAAGTCCATGGACTTGAGACCTTTAAAAAAAATGAGAACTTCCCTACACTCTTAGCTGTACAAAAAACAATCCCCAAAATTCCATCATAAAAACCACCAAATGAACAGTCCCGAAAGTGATCACATAAACAGACTGCCCAAGAGACAAGCTGAGCTATTGAAATTAAAATGGTAACACTAGAACGACATATAATACCATGAAACCCCCATTAGTCAACTTATACTTTGATCTAAAATATTGATGGGCCATGAAAAAAGAAAACATTTTCCTACAATTTACGATCACCCTTTTTTGATAGAGACGGTCAGAAAACTCAGCCGTACATTTTTTTGGTAAACAGTGGCCCACCTGACCAGTGGACCTACCTGTTTCTTAGGCCAGGGCATCTACACAGCGGTACACCTCAGATGGATGGATTGAATCTATGTGCCATGGTGGTACGTGTGACTCGCAAGATGTACATGAGCTGCTTTATCCACTCATGACAGTGCAAAATTTCTGTTGAATGATTCAATCGATATTTTGAATCCAAACCGTCTGCCTAGCCCCTTGAAAATGGATGGTTAGAAACAAAAATGATCAACGGCCCACCAAACTTCCTCATTCGCCAGACAGAAAAACTATATGCTGGTTGGTTAAGATCATGTAATCCGTGTGGTTGCGGGTCTAGATCATCCATGATTAGCATCTGATGGATGGCTGGGATCATCACCAGGTGAAATCTACGGTAGATTTTGGTGTGCAAGACCGATTACTTAAAACTCTTCATGGTAAAATTCGCACATATATTTGCAGCTCCCAGCGAGAAATGCAGTGGCTTTTGAGATTTCAAATCCTACCCTCCCCAATACGTGAAAATGTGCCACGTGTCCCAGATCCGAGATCTGGGCCATCAACAAGGTGGGATCCGTTACAATACAACTCTCCACTACTGTATTACCAAAACGGATTGATGCCATGAAAGGACAGAAAAAACAGGGTGGATGAAACCTACCGTTTTGAGAGGAGAAAAGGCGGAAGGCACCACGCAGCGATTGCAGAGACGGAGAGAGATTGCAGAGAGGGAGGGGGAGAGAGATTGCAGAGAGGGAGAGAGAGAGAGCTTGGGATGGAGAGACGAAACCTGCAATCCCCTTTTTATAGAAGCTTATCAATGGTGGTTGTTAGAGTGGTAAATGGCAGTTGTTGGTGCGGTAATAATGAAGCTTTGTTGCGGTAATAGTGTTGTAGGATGTGGATTGGCTGAACTGCTGGAAGGCTTGCTGGAGTTCCTTCAATGGCTGCTGCTTCCTCTTCATTGGCTGGAGCTTCATGGCTATAATGGTGGTTGGTGGGTTGGTGCGTTTCTCCCTCTTCGCCTCTTTTTAAAAATATGACCGTTGAGCCTGTAAGTGACTTACAGGGAAGTGACTTCCCACCCCCCTCGCCCTGAAGTTTTTTGGTAGATTTGCCTGTAAGTGACTTACAGGTTGTAAGTTACTTACAGGCGATTTTTCTCCCCCAAACACCACCTGTTAGTGACTTCCCTGTAAGTGACTTCCCACTTACCCAACTTACAGGCATCCAAACAGGCCCTTATGGGTTGTTTGCCTGGATGAGTCCACATATTGAATTGGGTGCCCGGGATCTTTCATTGATGTATCCGATCGAAAACCCTTTTCGGGGCGTTGCCAAAATAAACATTTTTTGAGCAATTCTAATGATTAAAAAAAATACTTCTTGAGCCTTAAATAATTATTTTTTGTAATTATAATCACTCAAAAATGTTTGTTTTAGCGATGCCAAATAGGCCATTCTTTTTCACAGCCTTAAGTTATACTATGAAAGAGTTTGGCTATTGATCATAGGTTACTGGTTTTGGATATTTACATTAGGAGATAGAAGAGGGAGCAAAATTAATTGGCGTCCAAAAAATGAGTTGGTGAAATTTATAAGGAGAGGAGACAATGTTATTTAGAATAAATTGATGGAAGAACAATAGAATGTTGTGTAAGAAGTTAATGCTATGGGGAATGTGGTGAAAGATGTTTTAGGATTTTGTAGAGGAAAAATCATTTATATGAGGAAAGTTGGTGGTGGAATGGAGTGTAGAGGGCGATTACTGAGAAACGGTCATGTTTCAATTCCTTTTAAGGGGCTAGAAATGAGGAAATTTAGAAGCATGTAGAATTGACAAAAATAATGTTAAGAAAGTAGTGAGGTTAAACTAAAGGCATATGATGATTTTCACAATTGATTGGGGATAAGAGACGGTGAGAAAGATGTTTTGAAACTTCAAAAAATGGCATAGATGAAAGGTAGGGGCTTAGATCTCATTAGGTGAATTAAGAGCGAGGACTAGAGGGTATTGGTTATGGACGATGGGATTGATGGAGGTAGAGAAGCTATTTCTAGAACTTGTTAAACGAAGAGTAATATGAGAGCTTAGAGATAGAATGAATCATAAAATTAGATGAGGCATCAAGCCATAGATACTTATGTAGGATTATGATATTCGAAGTAAAAGAAGCTTTGAGAAAGTTGAAGATAGGAAAGCCCCTAGGACCAAATGGTATATTGAGGTTTGGAAGTACACAGGAGATATTGGTTATTTTGGTAGATAGAGTTGTTCAATGAGATTTTAAGATCAAAGAAAATGCCAAATGAATGGAGGAGAAGTACGATGGTATCTATATTATAAGAATGAAAGAGACATGCAGAGCTACACTACCGTGGGATCAAAATTTTGAGTCATACTATGTAACTTTATAGAGAGTGATTTGGCAAAGATTAAGGCATAGACAAATGCATGAAAAATATTTGTTTGTATTCTTGCTCAAAGGGTCAACCATTGAAGCTATTTCATACTTAGCTGATGGAGAAATATGGGGCTGTTTGGACTGGGGTTTAGATATTTCAATTAGTAGATATTACAATATCCGGTTATTGTAATTGCTGGGCATTATCATTTCTATGCTTGTATGACATTTTGTAGCAGGTTAGCATGATTCCCATAATTTGAATACTTACTTTTGGTTCAAATATTTGTTGCAAATCATGGGTGGAATTGATCAATGGTCTAGACCATCCATCATGTGGGTCCCACACCAGGTTGCCCATCCCTTTTAGAAAAGAACTTTTGTTAGATGATCCAAATGGCTTAGGAAAGGTGTTGGGGTACAAGGAAGATGTGGATAATTGGAAGGTGAAATTAGCAGTTGTGAAGTTTACCGGTCACATGCTAGCATGGTGGGATGATCTCAAGCAAAACAAATTGGTCAAGGTAAGAGAAAATAAATTCTTGGAAAAAGATGAATAAGTTAAAAGGGAGGAGTTCCCACCCTTAACTTATCCCCATGACCTCTATTAAAGATATCACAATCTATGTCAATGGAATAAGTCAATAAATGAATACACTGTAGAATTCCATACCTTGACATCATGGGCAGGGTTTCATGAGTATGAAGACCAAAAGATTTCAAGATATCTTATTATTCTTAACCCAAACATAAAAAATGAATTGGCTTTTAAAATGTCGGATGCATATACACTTGCATTGAAAGCCAAGGAGATAATTAATTAAGGTCGGGAGAGGATTTGGCGCCCCCACAAGGGTCGTTTCGACAACAAGGCAACACGCTAACTTTCCACTTAAGGCAACCATGGGGCTTCCAATAGGCCGAGGGGCAATGGGCTAACATCCAATAATAAAGCCAAGCCCTAACCTAAGGGGAGGTGGTTATGGACGAGGGGCTAATGCACCTAAGATAGGAGGAGGAGGTTATTGACCTTGGATAATCTCTAGAAAAGAGTAGTGGTGTTCCCTAACATTTGCATTATCTATATGGAGGATGTTGAGAGGGTGGACCATTTATTTATACATTGCTCTTACACTTAAAAGCTATGTAGGTCATTTCGAGATATCTTTTCTATCCAGTAGGTAATGCCGAGATTGATCGGGGATCTCCCCTTTGTCTGGCATGGCGTTGGCTAAAGAAAGATAAGAAGGGATGTTGAAGATTAGCATTGTTGGCTGGTCTTTGAACCCTAGGGGGAGAAAGAAACAATAGATGCTTCTGGAATTCTAGCACATTGATAGAGGAATCTATCTCTATGGCAAAGCTCTTAGTTGTGGAATGGGCTTCTCATTGTAAGGCTGTGGAAAGCTGTAATTTGTCCTTATTTGTAGCTGTGGCGCTGCCTCGACACTCTTTTTTCGAATAAAATTCCGTTACCTAAAAAAAGGTTGTAACAACTGTTATGTAACGATAATGGTTCAAGCCGTTACACGTTATGGGGCCATAACTGCCTGTTCTAATAAAATAGACCATGATGGTCCTGTAATGGCCATAACGTTCATTATAGGCTCATAGCGGTCCAAAGTAACGGCCTAGGGCTGTAACGCTCAGTGTTTATAGTATCTATTGGCCAAAAAAAAAAAAACTAGAAAAAGAACATTAAAATCCCATCTTCCAAAGAAGAAGAAAAACCAAAAAAGTTGTGTTGCATTAAACTCTCCTTCTTCGCAATGTCTCTTCTTTTTTCTTCTCTCTCTCTACTTTTGTCTTTTCAAAGTAAAGAGCCTCGAAAGGCTACATGGCTTCATATTAGCCATGTTTTAAAAAACGAAGTTATATAAGGCTCTAGTTGCATATGACGCTTGATACTCTTGCACTCAGAAATTGTACATGTGGCATATATTAACTCAAAATAAACCATTGAAATTGTGAGACCTACTATTGCCAAGTCACAATCCCAAAGTCAGATTGTTCATACGATCATTACTGCTGACTTGTGAACTCTTGTTTGTTGAAATATGATCACTAGATATTTTTCATTCTTCACTGTCCCATAAATGTCCCCCTATTTGATAGTTGGATGATGGAATAAGTATATTTTTGGTGAAATGCTCTAGTGCTCTGATAGCATTATAAGCGACAATGCTCCGAGTTGCATTGGGACACGTAGACAGTCAAGTCCACTGATCCAGACTGTTCATTAGGTCTAATGCACATTACATGGGCTAGCATGCAAATATCATACTAGCCTTCAATAGGGATAATCAATACCATTTACACCAAAATAAGTCCAATCAATGATTTAATCCATCTTTTTGTTAGGGCCAATCATGGATTGCTTAGATTCTAAAGAATCAATTTGCTCAAAAATACCCTTCACCTACTTACAAGGCCTTTGTGGAGACCATGGAAGCTAGAGTCTCAATCATGGCAATGAAATGTTGACGCCGAAGAGGGCAGTCCATCTTGTCATCACATGCAAAGTATAATGGTTTTGCCTCTTGAGGACATTGCAATGTTGGGAAAAAAAAAAAAAACCCAGCTACTTTGAAGGTCCACATTTGCTAATGTTAAGAATGTATATTGTTCACAAAACATTAGAAAAGAATATTTTGTTTACAATACCATAATTTTTAAGTTTGCTTTGTCATCCATGGTTATTGGTAGTCCCAATTCTAATATCCACATTTGCGGATGTCAAGAATGTATATAGCTCACAAAATATTAATAGAGTATTTTGGTAGTCTCTGGCCTGATAGGTGAGCTGGGATCGACACGTCACCATGAGGGATGGATATGGGCTTCGAGTCCTGTACCTTGTGTTCCTCGTCTTATTGTCTTGGAGGTTCCTACTTCCTCCAAGGCTACTACAAGCAGCAGCGAAGCAGTAGTAGTAGTTGTTATATGACAACTATTTGAATGCAACCCTCTGCTTCCCATGGAGGAGTTTTGTTGTAAGTTTACGACATGTATCTTTTTCTTCTGTGCTGTTTCTTCGGTTGTCTGTTCTCCACTATTTGAAACGCTTCCCTCCTTTCCTTCCCATTTCCAATTTAACTATCTTGATTAAAAACTGAGCATGACTTCTACATATTTGATTTTGTGGAACTATTATTTTACAGATTGTTTCTTAAACCAAGTAGATTGTAATTCTCATTTAATGGGATCCCTTTTGCAGGAGACCATGGAAGCTAGAGTCTCAATCATGGCAATGAAGTGTTGATGCCGAAGAGGGCAGTCCATCTTGTCATCACATGCAAAGTATAATGGTTTTGCCTCTTGAGGACATTGCAATGTTGGGAACTTTTATTTTTAAAAAAAAAAACCAGCTACTTTGAAGGTCCACATTTGCTAATGTTAAGAATGTATATAGTTCACAAAACATTAGAAAAGAATATTTTGTTTACAATACCATAATTTTTAAGTTTGCTTTGTCATCCATGGTTATTGGTAGTCCCAATTCTAATATCCACATTTGCGGATGTCAAGAATGTATATAGCTCACAAAATATTAATAGAGTATTTTGGCAGTCTCTGGCCTGATAGGTGAGCTGGGATCGACACGTCACCGTGAGGGATGGATATGGGCTTCGAGTCCTGTACCTTGTGTTCCTTGTCTTATTGTCTTGGAGGTTCCTACTTCCTCCAAGGCTACTACAAGCAGCAGCGAAGCAGTAGTAGTAGTTGTCATATGACAACTATTTGAATGCAACCCTCTGCTTCCCATGGAGGAGTTTTGTTGTAAGTTTACGACATGTATCTTTTTCTTCTGTGCTGTTTCTTCGGTTGTCTGTTCTCCACTATTTGAACCGCTTCCCTCCTTTGCTTCCCATTTCCAAGTTAATTATCTTGATTAAAAACTGAGCATGACTTCTACATATTTGATTTTGTGGAACTATTATTTTACAGATTGTTTCTTAAACCAAGTAGATTGTAATTCTCATTTAATGGGATCCCTTTTGCAGGAGACCATGAACCACTCCCTTGGGAAAAAAAGAGTAAATATAGCTCTTGGAGTTGCCAAGGCGCTTGCTTTTTCTACACAATCAACATCCTCAGATGTTATACAAGGACCTCAAGACACCTGACATCATGATCAATCAGGTGGTTCTCGTTGTCATACTAGTGTTAAAGGTTATGTTGTTATGAATGATGTTGCTATTTATGTTTTACAATTTTTGGAGAGTTTGCAAGATGCAAATTAAATGTGATCAGTGTAGGCCCTGATTGGTTGCCACTTAAAAATGAGTTCATCTCAATGTAGTGAACTGTAATTATTATTAGAGATTTTGTTAAGGATTATAAATAATCTAACCATCACCACCACCATCATCATCATCCAAGCCTTATACCAACTAATTGGGTAAGCTAATCTTGATTGTTGATGACCTATAATTTATATTAACTATGATCTCTAATACGTAATTACTATTAACTAAAATGAAATGAAATCATTTTTAAGTGGCAACCAAACAGGGCCTGAGTATCATACAATAATTTATTTGTCTTTTATGTTTTATGTCTTGGGTTCATTATTACGCTTATGTTTTTATTGAGTTCAGTCATGTCTGTCTAGAGCCCTCTGATGTAGCTTAGGGGTGGGTCCTTGATTCTTTAAGTAGGAGTGGGTCGTACATTTTACCTTAGGTGTGTGTCCTAGATGGTTTAGAAGTTCTAAATTTGGTTGTTTTCTATTTCATTGGAAAAGTCCAGATTGTTATTAGAAGGAGAGTGTGGTTAGTCTTTCTCTTTGTGAGGCATTTTCAACGATTAGAAAGTGTTCGAGTTCCACATGGTCCCATATGTAATAATCCCTATAAAATATATGCAGGCCGTAAAGTAAAACAGAGTTTTTGGGTTTCCTCTCTCCAATTACCATCTAAGGATTTTGCTGGCTGGGAGCAAATTCCAACACCTTGGGCACTTCTTTAATTTGATTGCCATAACAGATACTCTGCAGATTTTCCACCACAGTTTTTCTGCACATTATTTTTTTCCTCTGAAGGTTGCCTGCTGTGGATTGAGTTTTCTGTGTAACTTTTACACTAAACCCAACAACAGCCTATGTACAACACTGAAAACCAATTCTTACAGCCTTTAACCTGCTCAATCTGCAGAAATCTGAGCAAAATCTAAACCATGTAAAAAGAAGAAGAAGAAGAAGAAGAAGAAGAAAATCTGAACCAATCTTTCTTCCCAAACTGTTCGTAAACAGATCCCACTTATCCCTAGAACTTTTCATTTCCACTCCATGCTCAGTCTGTTACCCTGTCTCAAATATCTGACCCCTTTCATTCCTTAATCATGCCCTTTAAAATGTCCTTTTATCTGTCTGTTCATCTCAATCTAATGACATCTCTTATTCTTGCCCAAAAATTGCCTTAGCCATCTTTTCAACCTATTCCCCTAAACAACCCCAAACATGCACCTAGAACCTGTGATGAGAACATCCGACCGTTCAGAGTGTACCAGCAGTGGAGGATAGTGACGCAGGTGATTGCTTGCCTCCAAGTGCAGAGGTTCGTAAGTAGTATCCCGTGAATACAGGGTCGATCCCACAGGGAGATGAATTGTGAGAAGGAAAAAAAATCAAATGCAAAACAAACTAAGTAATAAAAACTAAACTGATGATTTGATTTTGGAATTTTTGAATGGATGTAATTCTACGGAATAAAATAACACCCAAGCTTCAAAGTTCCACACATAGGTTAATGTTCCAAAATCATGATGACTTGGATAACACAACTAGGATCTGACCACTATGGTCAGCCTAATCGGAAAATAAAACAGTTTAAATATTTTAATAAATGATATAAAAGATTAGAAAATCATGGATTTGCACCATTGACATATATTCTCAAGCGTCAGTGATTTTAAGAATTCAATATCAATGAGATAATGAAAATCAAAGAAATATAACAGGTTGAGAACCTCTCTTATCTAAGAAATCTGATTGATCTAGGGTAAGCCTATCCATCAATGTGGATCTCATATGATGGAAATATATGGATCTCACAAGAGGATAAAAAACAAAACCTAAATAATAGATAACATGCATACACTATTCTTCTCATCATTAAAACAATCATCATCATAATCTTAAAGAATTATTAAACTCATGTGCTTCCCTTCTAGCTTGGGTTAGAAGGAACTTAGAAAAACATAATTAAAATAAGAAAGAAATAAATGCAAATAGAAAAGATCTAAAAAAAAAAAAAAAAACTTATAAAACTCTAATAAAATTAAAAACTCTTTAAAAACCCTAAATTTTACTTTAGGATGCCTTGAATGATATTTAGGAATGCCCTAGGAAGCCCTATTTATAAGTAGGGAACTCCGATTTTCGTACAAAGTTGAAAAACCCTAGAAACCGCCTCAAATATACGTATTTTCTCAAAATAGACTTCTCGCTGCACAGTTTGTTTAAAATAGATTTCCTGCTGCGCAGTTTTCCAAAATAAACTTCATAGCTTCAGAATACACTTTTTCAGGACGATTTTAGGATTCTTCACTTCAAATCTTCGATTCTCTTCATTCCTCACTTGGTTTTCTTGGATCTTTGGCATGTGAATTCTTCAATCTTGGTCTCCTAAGATCCATCCCTTGCCTTGGTGATTCTTGAGCATCAAATCCATGCTTTTTAGCACCCTTTTTCAATCCAAGCTCTTAAATTCACCTTGCAACACATACATGAGTAAAATAGAACATTAAGCTGATTCATGTTCATAAAACCAAGATGTAAATGGGAAAAATTATGCAATATTTGAGTCTTAACACACCCCCCAACCAGCATTTTGCTAGTCCCGAGCAAAATAAGCGAAAAAAATAAAAATAAGAATAAGAATTAATTCTAGAAACAAAATTAAAATGAAAATAAAATTCTAACTACACCACTTTCGCAGGTAATCTCGATTGCATTTAGCATATGCAACAAGCCTTTAAACCCCTAGGTTTCCCCTAGTGGACGAGTTATAGTCTCGTGAGGGTTTCCAGAAATGTTACCCACAAACATTGAAAACATGAAAAATAGTTCAACACTCAGAAATTTATACACTTATGCCTCCATTCATCATATGAATTCCAAAACAAAACAATACTTACCCCGGGTCTGAAGTTAGTTAGAATCTCAATTTTCTAATCCATTACATCCTTGAGTTCAGAGACCTAATCAAAATTTAAAATAGTTATGATCCAATATCCTTAGGTGCTCCGTGACACTAGTCTAACTTTGAGAAATATGCATGTTCCCTATCCTAACTCCTTTCAATCATCCCAAGAATATGAAATCTCTAGTTATCTCATTTTCATCATGACATTTCTTCTTTATCATCATATATTCATTATTATAGACCACCCTTAGATGAAGATTCCCACCGGGTTTGCTTCATAACCTAAGGTATCGTACTTGTAATGGTAACAGTAATGGATACTTAGGTATCTTTACTCCGGATTACTGACACGATTGTTATGGTCATTGCATTCATGCTCTATAATAAAATTTTCTTTTTCCATCATTTTTTTTCCTTCAATATTCTCTCTATTAAGCATATATCAATGGTACTAGTTCATTCAACTTTATTTGAATCAAAATTTGTTATTCTAGTTCACATATCATATTCCTCAGTTAGCTAGGGTGTATTATGAATTCAGTACACCAAATTACAACTCACTTTAAACTAGTGATTAGAACTCAAGTCTATAATTTTCAATTATCAGATTTCCGACTACTAGCAACCTAGACTAAGTATTAACTTTGCCTTTGGAATTCGCAAAATATCATGTTCACATTCTTGTATATAAAAATATTATTTTGAAAATGTTGAAAAAAATTTCCCTATAAACCTAAAAAAGTAAACTTAAACCTAACTGAAACCTAAAAATAATAACAACAAAAACTGAAACCCCCTAAAAAAAACCTTCACATGGATGACTATCCACACCCCCCAACCTAAAATCTACATTGTCCCCAATGTAATGATAATGTAATGCAGAGAACAATAAAAATAAAAGAAAGGGTGGATAGTACCTACCATGAAAAACGCACCTGCTATGTGACACTAAAAAAATTAAATATGATACAAATCTTACAGAAATGCTCCGTCTTGATCTTAACTTTCCCGGAAAGAATTGGAGACGAGAATTATACAATAGGACCTTTTGCTGAGGTTTAAAATTCTTCCTCACGATATTTTTGTCATGAAAAGCTTTGGTCCTCTCTTTATAGATTTTAGAATTTTTATAGGAATCTCTCATCAGCTCCTTTAATTCATTCAACTCTAATTTCTTTTGTCCACTTGCTTGGTCCATATCAAAGTTTAATTTCTTTATTGCCCAATAGGCTCTATGTTCCAATTCCACAGGCAAGTGGCAAGCTTTCCCATACACTAATCTGTATGGAGACATTCCAATTGGGGTCTTATAAGTGGTCGTATAAGCCCATAAAGCATCGGATAGTCTGAGGAACCAATCCATCCTATCTGGCCTTATAGTTTTCTCTAAAATATGTTTGATTTCCCGATTAGAAATCTCAGCTTGCCCACTCGTTTGTGGATGGTATGGGGTGCTCACTTTATGTTTGATGCCATATTTCTTCATCAAAGCCTCAAATGTCCTATTGCAAAAGTGAGACTTGCCATCACTAATGATGGCCTTTGGAGTTTCAAATCTAGAAAAAATATTTTCCTTAAGGAATCGTATGACCACTTTGTTGTCATTGGTCCTACTTGGAACTGCCTCAATCTACTTTGAAACATAGTCTACACCAACCAATATATAAAGAAATTCAAAAGAAGATGGAAATGGGCCCATAAAATCAATACCCCAACAATCAAAAATCCCCAATGGTAAAATTGGGGATAAAAACATCATGTTGCGCTGGGACACTCTTCTCAACCTTTGACATTTATTGCAAGCAACACAAAAAAAATGAGTGTCTTTAAACATGGTGGGCCAGTAAAAACCACACTGAATGATTTTTGCATGGTTTTCTTAGCAGAAAAATGGCCACCACATGCTTCCATGTGACAAAAGGAAATAACACTCTGAACTTCATCATCTGGGACACAACGTCTAAAAATCCGATCAGTCCCATATTTATATAAATACGGGTCATCCCAGAAGAAGTTCTTAACCTCGGTTTCAAAACGCTTCCTATCTTGTGACTTCCAATGATATGGCATTTTTCCCATTATAAGATAGTTCACTATATCCGCATACCAAGGCAATTTAGAGATCGCAAATAATTGTTCATCAAGGAAAGTGTCCTGGATATGCATCTCCTCAGTGGAATCATCTAACACCAATCTAGAAAGGTGATCGGCCACTACGTTTTCTATTCCTTTCTTATCTTTTATCTCTAAGTCTTCTTGGAGTAGGAGGATCCATCTCAAAAGTCTCGGCTTTGCATCCTTCTTAGATAACAAATATTTCAAAGCCGAGTGGTCTGTGAAAATGACCACTTTGGATCCCAGCAAGTAGGACCTAAACTTATCCAAAGCAAAAACTGCTGCAAGTAACTCTTTTTCAGTTGTTGAGTAGTTCACTTGGGCCGAGTTTAGAGTTCTACTCGCATAGTGAATAACGTAGGGCCGTTTATCTTTCCTTTGGCCTAAAACAGCCCCCATGGCATAATCACTTGTATCGCACATTAGTTCAAAAGGAAGTATCCAATCTGGTGGACGCATGATAGGTGCAGTGGTAAGAGATGATTTAATTTTATTAAAAGCACTTGCACACTCATCTGTCCAATTAAATGGAACATCCTTTTGAAGAAGATTAGTTAAGGGTCTAGTAATGGCACTAAAGTCCTTGATGAATCTTCTATAAAAAACTAGCATGCCCTATTAGTGATATAATATCTCTAACAGTTTGGGGGATAAGTAGATTAGCTATAATGTCGAGTTTTGAGCGATCTACCTCGATTTCATTTTTGGTGATAACATGACCCAAAACAATTCCCTTTTGAACTATGAAATGACTTTTCTCCCAATTTAAGACAAGGTGTTTCTCTTCACACCTAGACAAGACAAGAGATAAATTATTGAGGCATTCCTCAAAATTACTCCCAAGTATAGAGAAGTCGTTCATGAAAACCTCAAGAAACTTCCCAACCATATTTGAAAAATACTTACCATACACCGTTGGAAAGTTGCTGGGGCGTTACACAATCCAAATGGCATCCATTTGAAAGCAAACGTGCCAAATGGACAAGTGAATGTGGTTTTCTCTTGGTCTTCCAGGGCTATCTCTATTTGGTTATATCCAGAATATCCATCAAGAAACTATAGGAGTGACCTGCTACCCTCTCTAAAACCTGATCAATGAATGGTAGAGGGAAATGGTCCTTCTTTGTGACCTGGTTCAATTTTCTATAGTCAATGCAAACACGCCAACCAGTGGTGACACGTGTTGGTATGAGTTCATTATTAGAATTCTGCACAATAGTTATTCCGGATTTCTTTGGGACTACTTGAGTTGGACTTACTCAAACACTATCGGATATTGGGTAGATGATTCCCACATCCAACAATTTGATCACCTCATTTTTTACAACTTCCATCATGTTTGGATTAAGACGCCTTTGAGGTTGTCTAATTGGTTTGGCGTCCTCATCAAGGTGGATCCGATAGGTGCATATGGAAGGGCTTATACCCTTGATGTCAGAAATGGTCCAGCCTAAGGCTCCTTTGTGGTCCCTTAGAACATTCAACAATTTAATCTCTTAATCTTTATCTAAAAATGAAGAGATCACCACAAGATAAGTTTTATTTTCACATAAGTATACATACTTAAGCTCATTTGGTAGTAGAGCTGTTCATGAGTCAAGCTAGCTCGATTAACTCGCTCGACTCGGCTCGAGTCAGCTCGGATTGACTCGGCTTGAAGGGCTGAGTCGGGGCGAGTCAAGCTGAAATATGGAAGCTCGAGTTGAGTTCGAGCCGAGTTCGACCATGGGCTGTTTTAACTCGGCTCGACTCGCCTCGAAGCTGGAACTCAAGCTAGACTCGGCTCGATTGAAAATAGGTTAAATTATATATAATTTATATATTATATATAAATATAATTATTTTTTATATATATATAATAAGAAAAAGTAAAATATTTTTACGGTTTCTAAAAAACCTACCCGGCTACCCCACGTCCCCACCCGCCGCAGCTTTCCTTTTCTCCATTTCCCCTTTCTTCTCCATCTCTACACCACCCAGCCCGCTAACCGCCGACAGCCGCACGCCCACCCAACAAGGTGAGTGCATCTCCTTTTCTTGATTCCATTGGAGATCCACCCGATCTCGCAAATTTTAACAGCATATTTTAGGTATGGGCGAGATCAGGGAGACCGGCCTATTTCTATGCGGTCATCCTGATGTTGGGGCCCACATGAAATCTCATCTTTACGGTTCCATGATAGATACGATGAATATGAAAAGAAAGGTCAGTCTTCAAATCCTGCCTTCATTCTGAGAAAAGCATGTTCAGGGTATGGGCGTTTTTTAATGGATGTAGACTGCCTACTGACAGATTTGAGTAGCGAGAATCGCTACTTAAGTGACGTCACCAGGTTCAGTGGGTCCCATCATAATGTATGTTTTGTATCCACACCGTCCATCCATTTGGAGAGACCATTTTAGGGCATGATCGAAAGAATGAGTGAGATCCAAATCTCAAGTGGACCCCACCACAGAAAACAGTGGAGAGACTAACGCCCACCGTTAAAACCTTCTAAGGGCCATAGAAGTTTCCAATCTAGCTGATACGTGTGTTTTCCCTTATATAATGTCTTTTTTAACTTATGAACAAGTTGGATCTCAAATAAACATCACGGTGGACCTTAGGAAAGTTTCAACGGTGGCCGTCACTCTCTCCACTGTTTTCTGTGGTGGGGTCCACTACAGATTTGGATCTGACTAGTTCTTTAAATAATACCTTAACATGATCTCTCCAAATGGATGGACGGTGTGGATACAACACATCTACCATGGTGGGACCCATGGGAACCTGTCAGTAGCTAATCCACGTCCTTTTTAGTTGGTTACTTGGACGCTGATTTCCAGCGAAAGACTTTCTTCCTGCGCAAGATTCTGTGTGGGTCTTACCTAATTGTTTGTGTGAAATCTAACCCCTCTATCCGTTTTTTAATCTCATTTTATGACGTGGGACCAAAATCGAGGAGGATCAAAAACTCATATGGGCCACACAAGAGGAAAAAGTGGAGATTTAGTGACCACCGTTGAAATATTTATATGTCAATAAAAGTTTTTAACGATATAATTTTTTGGTTTTTTCACATTATCTAAGTGAAAATGACCTTATAAACGGTCTAGATGGCATATAAACAGCAAGGTAGAGCCTAGGAAGGTTTCAACGGTACGCATTCTTTTCCCCACTATTTCATCTCCTATGGCCCACTTGAGTTTTGGATCCTACCCATTTTTGGTAGAATGTCTTAAAATGAGGTCGAAAAATGGATGGACTACTTTGATTTCTCACAAACATCACAGCGGGCCCCACCTAAAATCCTTGCGCAGGAACTTCCTGCTTAAGGGCCTGTTTGGCCGGCTGGATTAGATGGGCTTAGGTGGGATGGAATTGCATCTGGTCCTGTGCCAATTCCACTCCATGTTTGGGAAGAGTGGAAAAGCTTGGAAGTAGGCGAGATGGAATCGTATCGGGTCCCGTGCTAATATCACTCACTGTTAGCAAGTTGTGTAGGTCCCACCATGATGTGTGGACTATATCCACACCGTCCACCCATTTTTCGAGATCATTTTATAGCATGGGGCAAAAAATCAGGTAGATCTAAAGCTCAAGTGGACCCCACCATAGAAAGCAATTGGGATTGAATACTTACCATTGAAAACTTCTTTAGGGCCACATAAGTTTTGGATCTGCCTCATTTTTAGGCCCAGGCTATAAAATGAGGTTACAAAACAAATGAACGGTTTAGATATAACACATATGTGTTATTGTCAATATTTTCAAATGATTATAGGTATATCCTTTCAATATGCCACCCTTTGAACAGTCCCTGTCATGGGTAATAATGATGTTTTTTGAATCCCATGCCACTTAATACCGTGGGTTCGGTCCGGCCAAACAGGCCCTAAAGGCTTTCGCAGGAAATCTGCGTCCTATTTCTGAGACTGGTATTGTACACGTGGCAGCATGGACGAGACGTCCCTGCCTTGGAAGGTCTGCATTGTTTAAAAAAATAATTCAAACTCAATAGTAATGTTTAATTGATCGTCGAAAGTACAATCTACATTCTCAACGTGCGGAACTATTCCGATCAGACGGTCAAGGTCAAATGTAATTTTCTAGTATACAAGACGATAGAAAAGTTGATGAACGGTCCTGATCACCAGGTCTAAAAACTGCTTTGCTAAGAAAGGTCCACGTGCACACCAATGAGAACCATTCAAATCATGAGCCCATTCTGATAAGAAACTCATAAAAAAATGGTAGGAAATAAAAAATAAAAAATCCTCTGATGTGTTTGTTTGAAGAAAGGGTTCATATCATTTCCCTTTTTCAGTTTTTCTTTTACAAAAATCATTTTTAAGAAACCTCTTCAAAAGAGGATTTTAACGGTTAAGATATTGAGAGATGACTTTTTCTATTACACCACTGACCTTAAACATTTTTATAGAAAAAATAGTGCAAAAGAAACGTGGGATAATTCCAACTTCTATTGATGAATACCTATTTGTTGAAATGAGATACCTATTTGTTGAAATGAGAGCATTGGACCAATATATCTCTAACAATATGATAATCAAATAATTAAATAAACATAATATTTTTTTCATAATAATTTGCCAGAGAGTAGACTAGCATAAGCTATATTAGTATCATTTAGATAAGGAAGAATATCTTATAGATGTGCATATCTTGTAGATAACTTAAAACATTTTATAGATATACCTAGAATTTGTATATTAAACATCATGTAGATTTCCTCCTTAGTCTGAAAATACAACTTTCATCTTAGTATATTAAAAAATAAAAATATAAAAGTAGATTAAAAAATAAAAATAAAAAATCAAAGTAGGTGTGTATCATCTATCACATCATACTAGAGTATCAATGCTTTTCTATTGATTTTGTCCATTTGTTTCAATTTGGGCCCACCATTTTGACGGTGAGAGTTAGCATGCATGTGTGACACATGTAGTGTGCATGAATAACCACAGTAAATGACAATCTGGTGCAAAAGCATGAATAAAAGGTCAATGAACCATTATAACACAAGGGTGTTGGACTCCAAGCTCTAGCATTTATTGAGGAATAGGAAACCTATAGTAATGAAAACAGCTGAAGGGCACCATCAAAGGAAAAAGAGTCATCTCAGGGTAAGGACAGAACTTCGCAGCAAATAAGATATAAAAGCTTTGATACTCTTGTAGAGTTACATTGATGATGTGCATGCCCTTAGTAATTTTATTCCTGTGTTACAATTAGTGGTATGTTACCGAATGGGATAGAGACAATTAACACATCTAGATAGAGACAAGTAGGAATAAGATATTTAGAAACAATTAGGAAACTAAAATTGAAACAATTATGGACAATTTATAGTTATATATATGTATGTAACCCGGTGGATTTATTTATTAGGGGACTATTTGAGACACTTGTGTCTTGTAGTTTATGGAGGGGCCCGATATTATTTGTATTATATATTTATATATACGTATAAATATCGTTGACTGATTCCTTCAACCTATAAAAACCCTTATCTTACCCTACCCTTGTTATCTTTTGATTTTTAGATGACTACTGAAGAAAATCCAAGTACTCCTGGCCCTGGTGCGTCAATCAATTCTCCTTTAGCCATGATGGATGAAGAAAAATTAGATAACAAAGTTGAAACAACTTCAGTTATTGTGAAAGGGAAAAAAAGATCGGCGATATGGGAATCTTTTGATGAGATCACGCAACCAGATGGTTCAGTCAAGATTAAATGCAAGTATTGTAAAACTCTTTACGGCAAGCATTCTGGTTCTTCTACAACTCACTATCAGAGGCATCTTGATAAATGTGTGAAGAGACTAAGAACATTGAAGGGTGGAGTTCAGCAACTGCTTTCATTAACTGTTTCTGAAGATGACGACTCTAAAGCTGCACTTTCAACATATAAGTATGATGCAGATAAACTGAATGAATGGTTTGCGAGATTAGTAATAGTCAATGAGAAGCCATTTAGCATGGTAGAAAGCAAGGTTTTCATGGGATTTTGTAAATTTCTAAATCCCAGATGTGAGAAGGCCTCTCGTAGTACTGTGAAAAGAGAGTGCATGAAAATGTATGCTGTTGAGAAAGCTAACTTGAAAGCTCTCCTAGCATCTGTATCCAGATTAAGTTTGACTTCGGATATGTGGACGGCCTCGAATCAGAGAAAGAGATATGTCATTGACCACACACTTTGTTGATGCGGATTGGAAACTACAAAAGAGGATTTTAAACTTTCGTCACGTTCCTCCTCCACATACCGGTGTGGTCATGTCCGATTGCATTTACAATTGTCTTGTTGAGTGGGGCATTGAAAAGAAAATTTCTTTAATTACTTTAGATAATGCTTCGTCCAACGATACTTTGGTTTCTTTTTTACGTACTCAGTTCAAAGCTGCCGGAAATTTATTCTTCGAAGGTAAAATATTCCAAGTTAGATGCTGTGCTCACATACTCAACTTGATTGTGCAAGAAGGGCTGAAAGCAATTGATTCAACGATTGCAAACATATGAGATAGCGTTAAATACATAAGGAGGTCACCTTCAAGACTGAGTACGTGGAATGATATAATCCAACGATTGGATTTGAAATCTAAACAGCAGTTAAAGTTAGATGTCTACACTCGCTGGAATTCCACTTATGAAATGTTGGATACAGCTCTACAATTTAAAGTTGCATTCCCTGAACTTGTGGCGCGCGATAAAATGTACACATACATGCCAAGTGATGAAGACTGGAAGAAAGCTGAAGATGTTCATCGATTTCTCAAAGTTTTTTACGACTGCACGAAGATTTTTTCAGGAAATCAGTATCCCACAGCAAATCAATTTCTTCCTGAAATTATTTTCATTATGAAAGCACTAAAAAAGTGTGCTGGTGATGGGTCGGAATTTTTAAAAGCGATGGCTATAGGAATGCAGTTGAAATTTGATAAGTATTGGGTTGAATGCCACTTGTTAATGGCCATTGCAGTTGTCCTGGATCCACGATACAAGATGGCAATGGTTAGATATGTTTTCAGATCGCTTTATTCCAGTTCCAAAAGAGTTTCAGTGGAGATCGCCATTATTAATGCTGCGATTGAAGAGTTGTTTGCTTCATATGTTGATAATTCGGCCGAAACATCAAGTGTAATAGGTACTTCTCAAACTACGAGTAGTTCTTCTACTGATGCTGAGGGCGAGCGACTTCGTGACTTTATGTCTTTCTTAGATGAAGAAGAAACAGATATACAGAAAATTGAATCCGAAGTGGAGAAGTATCTAAAGGAGCCGGTCATAAGGCTAAAAGATAATGATTTCGATGTTTTGCAATGGTGGAAGTCTCGAGCTCGTGAATACCCAAGACTTTCGTTAATGGCACGAGACATTTTATCAATTTCAATTTCAACCGTGGCATCAGAATTAGCTTTTAGCACTGGCAGCAGGGTAGTTAGCAAGTATCGAAGTTCGCTTGCCTCGAATACAGTTGAAGCACTGATATGTACGCAAGATTGGTTGCATCCAGTTTGGGGCAGTAGCAGTTTCGATGCTGAAGAGTATGAAGAGGACAATAAAATTGAAAACGTGGGTCAGAATGCTTGAAGGAAGGAAAACTTAAAAAATTTTCATGAGCAGTTTTATAATTTTTGATATATTTTAACTCTTTCGAATTGATGTTGATGTTGATTATTGAGGACAAAATATGGTTTTGTGGTATGATATTGATAGTATATAGAGGTTTTTCATTTATGTCTTAGCAGTTAGTAATGTGGCATTAGCATATGAGACATTTAATTTATATTTTTTAGCCAAATTTTTAATAATAAAACATATGATGACATAAACAAGCTCGAGCTCGACTCGAACTCGACTCGACAACTTTGGCAAACAAGCCAAGCTTCAATGTTGAGCTCGAGGCCGAGCTCGAGCTCGAGTACCCCATGAACAAGCCAAGCCGAGCTTGGCCCACCTCGACTCGACTCGGCTCGATGCCCACCTCTATTTGGTCGTGGTTTTAAATCAAGCTTTGGAACATTGGTTGATGATGGCAGAGGTCACGAGTCCTCGATAGATAGGATTTGAGTGCGCGGTCTCCATTGGTACATACCAATGTCCTGGGTGGTAGTGCTCTCATTATCATCACAAATTTCAGTAAGCGCTTTTTCTAAATCAGAATTTTTCAAGTCCCCAATGACTTGAATCAATTCCTTAGTGAGACTAGGTTCCAATTCCTCTTCTTCTATCAAGCAGTCCATGAAATTCAACTCATGGATCTCATTATTATCAATGGGCTCCTTAGATTGAAAATATTTAGCTCTAGAGTCATGTTACCAAAAGACAAGTTCATCATTCCATTCCTGCAATTTATAATTGCATTTGAAGTTGCTAGGAATGGGCGGCCTAAAATGATGGGAACTTGAGCGCTAGCGTTTACACATGGTTCAGTGTCTAGTATAATAAAATCCACGGGGAAGTAGAATTTCTCCACTTGGACTAGCACGTCCTCTAAATTCCCCTTGGTACCTTAATAGAGCGGTCAGCGAGTTGGAGTGTAATCGTGGTTGGTTTAAGCTCGCCTAACCCCATTTGTTTGTAAATTGAATAAGGTACTAAGTTGACAATTGGACCCAAATCTAGCAAAGCATGCTCAATTTGGAAATTTCCAATAATATAAGGAATAGTGGGACATCCTGGGTCTTTGTATTTGGGTACAGCCCTTTGTTGAATGATAACGCTCACTTTCTTAGTAAAGAAGGCCTTTTTGTGCACATTTAATTTCCTCTTTATAGTGCATAAGTCCTTGCGATATTTAGCATATGATGGAATTTGTCTAATGGCATCAAGCAGATGAATATTGACAGTAACTTTTTGAAGCACATCCAACACCTCTTGATATTTCATGGGGACAGTTGGATTCCGAAGTATAGATGGGAACGGAACTGGAGGCTCATATGATTTAGTCTCTTTATCCTTTTGTTATTGCGGCTCTTGAACCATAGCCGGTTTATCATTTTTTTGAGACAATGGCTCATCCTCTGGTATTTCTACCGGTTGCATTATCTTATTATCGACATCTTTTCCACTTCTCAAGGTAATGATGACCTTAGCTTGTTCATGATGTAGCTCGCTTGGATTTGAGTCTCCAATGAAATGTGTGTTTCTAGGGTTTGGCACAGGTTAAGAAGGAAGGGTACTTTTTTTCCTAGCATTTAGTTGAGTCTCAATCCTAGCCACAGCTGTCTTTAATTCCTGATTTGATTGGATTAGAGACTGATTCATTTGAGCTTGAGAGTTCATGAATGCGGTCAATGCATCCTCCACAGATGATCGCTTTGGCGGGGGCACATATGGTGCATTGTTAGGTGCCCCAATATCACTAATGATGGCCTTTGAAGTTCCAAATCTAGAAAAAATATTTTCCTTAAGGAATCGTATGACCACTTTGTTGTCATTGGTCCTACTTGGAACTGCCTCAATCCACTTTGAAACATAGTCCACACTAACCAATATATAAAGAAAATTCAAAAGAAGATGGAAATGGGCCCATAAAATCAATACCCCAACAATCAAAAATCCCCAATGGTAAAATTGAGGATAAAAGCATCATGTTGCGCCAGGACACTCTTCCCAACCTTTGACATCTATCACAAGCAACACAAAAAGAATGAGTGTCTTTAAACATGGTGGGCCAGTAAAAACCACACTGAATGATTTTTGCAGTGGTTTTTTTAGCAGAAAAATGGCCACCACATGCTTCCATGTGACAAAAGGAAATAACACTCTAAACTTCATCTTCTAGGACACAACGTCTAAAAATCTGATCAGTCCCATATTTATATAAATACGGGTCATCCCAGAAGAAGTTCCTAACCTTGGTTTCAAAACGCTTCCTATTTTGTGACTTCCAATGATATGACATTTTTCCCGTTATAAGATAGTTCACTATATCCGCATACCAAGGAAATTTGGAGATCGCAAATAATTGTTCCTGGATATACATCTCCTCAGTGGAATCATCTAACACCAATCTAGAAAGGTGATCGGCTACTACGTTTTCTACTCCTTTCTTATCTTTTATCTCTAAGTCAAATTCTTGGAGTAGGAGGATCCATCTCAAAAGTCTCGGCTTTGCATCCTTCTTAGATAACAAATATTTCAAAGCCGAGTGGTCCGTGAAAATGACCACTTTGGATCCCAGCAAGTAGGACCTAAACTTATCCAAAGCAAAAACTGCTGCAAGTAACTCTTTTTTAGTTGTTAAATAGTTCACTTGGGCCGAGTTTAGAGTTCTACTCGCATAGTGAATAACGTAGGGCCATTTATCTTTCTTTTGGCCTAAAACAGCCCCAATGACATAATCACTTGCATTGCACATTAGTTCAAAAGGAAGTATCCAATCTGGTGGACACATGATAGGTGCAGTGGTAAGGGATGATTTAATTTTATTAAAGACACTTGCACACTCATCTGTCCACTTAAATAGAACATCCTTTTGAAGAAGATTAGTTAAGGGTCTGGTAATGACACTATAGTCCTTGATGAATCTTCTATAAAAACTAGCGTGCCCTATTAGTGATATAATATCTCTAACAGTTTGGGGGATAGGTAGATTAGCTATAATATCGAGTTTTGAGCGATCTACCTCGATTCCATTTTTGGCGATAACATGACCCAAAACAATTCCCTTTTGAACCATGAAATGACATTTCTCCCAATTTAAGACAAGGTGTTTCTCTTCACACCTAGACAAGACAAGAGATAAATTGTTGAGGCATTCCTCAAAACTACTCCCAAGTATAGAGAAGTCGTCCATGAAAACCTCAAGAAACTTTCCAACCATATTTGAAAAAATACTTAACATATACCGTTGGAAAGTTGCTGGGGCGTTGCACAATCCAAATGGCATCCATTTGAAAGCAAACGTGCCAAATGGACAAGTGAACGTAGTTTTCTCTTGGTCTTCCAGGGCTATCTCTATTTGGTTATATCCAGAATATCTATCAAAAAACTATAGGAGTGACCTGCTACCCTCTCTAAAACTTGATTAATGAATGGTAGAGGGAAATGGTCCTTCTTTGTGACGTGGTTCAATTTTCTATAGTCAATGCAAACACGTCAACCAGTGGTGACATGTTTTGGTATGAGTTCATTATTAGAATTCTGCACAATAGTTATTCCGGATTTCTTTGGGACTACTTGAGTTGGACTCACCCAAACACTATCGGATATTAGGTGGATGATTCCCACATCCAACAATTTGATCACCTCATTTTTTACAACTTCCATCATGTTTGGATTAAGATGCCTTTGAGGTTGTTTAATTGGTTTGGCGTCCTCATTGAGGTGGATCCGATGGGTATATATGAAAGGGCTTATACCCTTGATGTCAGAAATGGTCCAGCCCAAGGCTCCTTTGTGGTCCCTTAGAACATTCAACAATTTAATCTCTTGATCTTTATCTAAAAATGAAGAGATCACCACAGGATAAGTTTTATTTTCACAAGTATACATACTTAAGCTCATTTGGTAGTGGTTTTAAATCAAGTTTTGGAAAATTGGTTGGTGATGGCAGAGGTCACGAGTCCTCGATAGATAGGATTTGAGTGCGCGGTCTCCATTGGTACATACCAATGTCCTGGGTGGTAGTGCTCTCATTATCATCACAAATTTCAGTAAACGCTTTTTCTAAATCAGAATTTTTCAAGTCCCCAATGACTTGAATCAATTCCTCAGTCAGACTAGGTTCCAATTCCTCTTCTTCTATCAAGCAGTCCATGAAATTCAACTCATGAATCTCATTATTATCAATGGGCTGCTTACATAGATTGAAAATATTTAGCTCTAGAGTCATGTTACCAAAAGACAAGTTCATCATTCCATTCCTACAATTTATGATTGCATTTGAAGTTGCTAGGAATGGGCGGCCTAAAATGATGGGAACTTGAGCGCTAGCGTTTACGCATGGTTCAGTGTCTAGTATAATAAAATCCACGGGGAAGTAGAATTTCTCCACTTGGACTAGCACGTCCTCTAAAATTCCCCTTGGTACCTTAATAGAGCGGTCAGCGAGTTGGAGTGTAATCGTGGTTGGTTTAAGCTCACCTAACCCCATTTGTTTATAAACTGAATAAGGTACTAAGTTGACAATTGCACCCAAATCTAGCAAAGCATGCTCAATTTGAAAATTCCCAATAATATAAGGAATAGTGGGACTTCCTGGGTCTTTGTATTTGGGTACAGCCATTTGTTGAATGATAACGCTCACTTTCTTAGTAAAGAAGGCCTTTTTGTGCACATTTAATTTCCTCTTTACAGTGCATAAGTCCTTGAGATATTTAGCATATGATAGAATTTATCTAATGGCATCAAGCAGAGGAATATTGACAGTAACTTTTTGAAGCACATCCAACACCTCTTGATATTTCATGGAGACAGTTGGATTCCGAAGTCTAGATGGGAACGGAACTGGAGGCTCATATGATTTAGTCTCTTTATCCTTTTGCTATTGCGGCTCATGAACCATAACCGGTTTATTATTTTCTTGAGACAATGGCTCATCCTTTGGTATTTCTACCGGTTGCATTATCTTATTATCGACCTCTTTTCCACTTCTCAAGGTAATAATGGCCTTAGCTTGTTCATGATGTAGCTCACTTGGATTTGAGTCTCCAATGAAATGTGTGTTTCTAGGGTTTGGCACGGGTTGAGAAGGAAGGGTGCCTTTTTCCCTAGCATTTAGTTGAGTCTCAATCCTAGCCATAACTGTCTTTAATTCCTGATTTGATTGGATTAGAGACTGATTCATTTGAGCTTGAGAGTTCATGAATGCGGTCAATGCATCCTCCACAGATAATCGCTTTGGCGGGGGCACATATGGTGCATTGTTAGGTGGCCCAAAAAAGTTATTTTGTGGAGACATTTGAGGTGCATTGGGCGCATTAATTTGTGGTTCATTCCTCTAACTAAGATTAGGATGGTTACGCCAATTTAGATTATACGTGTTTCCCATTGGTTGCGTAACTGACCTTTGGTAGTTATTTATAGTATTTGCTTGATCATGCTCATGCGTGATATTTTGTACAACTGAGATTATTGGACAATCCTTTGTGTCATGGTCTGTACCACCACAAATGCTACAAAAATTACCTAAGGAAGTATTTGCTTTAACCATATCAACCTTCCTAATTTCCAAGGCTTCGACCTTTCTAGCCAATGCAATGAATTTTGCATTAAGGTTGTCTTCCTCTCTTAGGACATATATTCCCGCTTTCTCTCTAGAAATGGGTCTAGTTTGGTTTGATTTAGCAGAGACATCCCATGTCTGCGTATTTTCTACTAACATATCTAGAAAATCCCAAGCCTTATTATGATCTTTGTGAAGAAAGGTTCCACCACACATCATCTCTATGAACTGACGAGTATCCATGGTGAGCCCCTTTCGGAAAGCATCAATCACATGCCATGGTTCATAACCATGATATGGACAAGTAATTAGAATGTCTTTGAAGTGCTCCCAAGCTTGAAAAAATAGTTCATTCCCCTTTTGGGAGAATGACATGATTTTTTGTTTTAGTGCATTTGTTTTGTGCTCGGGAAAGAACTTTTTCAAAAACTCTCTACTTAAGGCTTGCCATGAAGTGATGGTATTAGGTCTTAGAGAGTTGAGCCATGCTTTGGCTCGATTCTTTAGAGAAAATGAGAATAACCTAAGCTTAAGTACATCCCTGTTGCCATTATTTACTTGTAACGTTGCAATTACTTCCTTAAAGTCCTTGAGGTGCAAGTAGGGGCTTTCAAAATCCAAGCCATGAAATTTAGGAATTAACTAAATCACACCTTATTTAAAATCAATGTTCCATGTGTGAGCAGGGAACACTATGCAAGATGGTAAAGTTGATCTCTTAGGGTGTAAATGTTCACGTAAAGTCCGTGGTTGGTTTAACACATTACTATGAACTTCATTTTCATCCTCAAGAGGAGGATTAGGTTGATTTTCTCTGTTTTGATTTATAGTTGGATCTGACAGATTTGGATTTGGATTATCAACTGGGTCTGCCATGGAATTCAAGTGATGTTGAGTGTCTCTTCTAAGTGAATGATCAAGGCCTGGAACTAGTTCGCCTTTGGAGGAGAGTCGATTGTTTTGATCCTTACTCCAAAGGGACATAAACCATCCACACCACACAACAAATACCACTAATTCAAATAGCAAGTATGATACTTAAAATAAAAATAAAAACTTAACCAATAACCCAGGCGGCAGGGCCAACCATGAGGGTTCAATCCACAAAGCAAAATAAATCAACAACCCAGGCGGCAGGGCTGACCATGAGGGTTCAGTCCACAAAGCAAAATTAAGTCAACAACCTAGGCGGCAGGGCCGACCATGAGGGTTTAGTCCACAAAGCAAAATTAAATCAACAACCCAGGTGGCAGGGCCGACCATGAGGGTTCAGTCCACAAAGCAAAAATAAATCAACAACCCAGGCGGCAGGGCCGACCATGAGGGTTCAATCCGCGGAAAAAAAAAATAATAATAAATCAACAAAAGTAAAACTAATGCAGAAATTAAACTATGCTAATCTGGAAAATAGATTCAGCGGATGATCTTTGTGATCAAACAGCAACTGTAGGACAACCATAGCACTTGGGTGATAAAATCTCAAGCAGGGCAACCTTATGTCATAGTTAGTGCTTGAAAGACCCAACTGAATTTACTTTCAAAGAAAAAGAAAAGAAAATAAAATTTACAGAAAATTTGGAGGGTTTAGAAGAGAACTTACCTTAGAAGAAAACTTACCTTAGCTATCTTGCACAGATCCAATCTATCTCAGTCTCTTCCCGGCAACGATGCCAAAAACTTGATTGCTTGCCTCCAAGTGCAGAGGTTCGTAAGTAGTATCCCGTGAATACAGGGTCGATCCCACAGGGAGATGAATTGTGAGAAGGAAAAAAAATCAAATGCAAAACAAACTAAGTAATAAAAACTAAACTGATGATTTGATTTTGGGATTTTTGAATGGATGTAATTCAACTGAATAAAATAACACCCAAGCTTCAAAGTTCCACACATAGGTTAATGTTCCAAAATCATGATGACTTGGATAACACAACTAGGATCTGACCACTATGGTCAGCCTAATCGGAAAATAAAACAGTTTAAATATTTTAATAAATGATATAAAAGATTAGAAAATCATGGATTTGCACCATTGACATATATTCTCAAGCGTCAGTGATTTTAAGAATTCAATATCAATGAGATAATGAAAATCAAAGAAATATAATACGTTAAGAACCTCTCCTATCTAGGAAATCTGATTGATCTAGGGTAAGCCTATCCATCAATGTGGATCTCATATGATGGAAATATATGAATCTCACAAGAGGATAAAAAAACAAAACCTAAATAATAGATAACATGCATATACCATTCTTCTCATCATTAAAACAATCATCATTATAATCTTAAAGAATTATTTAACTCATGTGCTTCCCTTCTAGCTTGGATTAGAAGGAACTTAGAAAAACGTAATTAAAATAAGAAAGAAAAAAAAAGAAAAAAAAATAAATAAATGTAAATAGAAAAGATCTAGAAAAAAAAAAACTTATAAAACTCTAATAAAATTAAAAACTCTTTAAAAACCCTAAATTTTACTTTGGGATGCCTTGAATGATGTTTAGGAATGCCCTAGGAAGCCCTATTTATAAGTAGGGAACTCCAATTTTCGTACAAAATTGAAAAACCCTAGAAACCGCCTCAAATATACGTATTTTTTCAAAATAGACTTATCGTTGTATAGTTTGTTTAAAATAGATTTCCTGCTGCTCAGTTTCCCAAAATAAACTTCACAGCTTCAAAATACTCTTTTTCAGGACGATTTCAGGATTCTTCACTTCAAATCTTCGATTCTCTTCATTCCTCACTTGGTTTTCTTGGATCTTTGGCATGTGAATTCTTCAATCTTGGTTTCCTAAGATCCATCCCTTGCCTTGGTGATTCTTGAGCATCAAATCCATGCTTTTTAGCACCCTTTTTCAATCCAAGCTCTTAAATTCACCTTGCAACACATACATGAGTAAAATAGAACATTAAGCTGATTCATGTTCATAAAACCAAGATGTAAATGAGGAAAATTATGCAATATTTGAGTCTCAACAGCAGCCTTCTTTGTGGCTAGACGGGTGTTCCATGGGGCCCGTGGGGTCCAGATCGCATCCCTAGCCATTGTAGAAGACCGTACGTGCATGGTTTGTGCATCTTTGAAGACCCCACGCTATAAGATGTACGTGAGTTGTGTATTGTAGAGTTCTGAACTGTTGGATCGAGTGCACGCATCGATCGGATCATTGGATTGCGCATATCGGGTTGTTTACCACTTTTGATTGTGGCTCGCCTCGATCGTGGACACTTTAGGACTTAGGTATCTTAGTTTTTATTTCTTACTTTATTAGAATTTAGTTTATTTTGCAGTTTTATTTTGTTTTATGCATTAAAGGACATATTTTAGATATTAGGGTTTTTTTAAGAAATCTTTCCTAAGAGCATCTTTTTGTAAAAATGAATTTTTGAGACAATAAAAGAAGGGGAGAGGGGGGTGGAGCTCTCTCCATGTGATTGCTTCTCAAAAACCTTAAAGTTTTTCTTCTTTCTTCATGTAATTTGAAGGATTCTCTATGTGATTTGGAGATTAGGATTGGTGAGAGGCCATTCCTATTCGACATAGGTGTGAGGCTTCCACTTATCTTCTGTATTCTTCATTTTTCTTCATCAAAGCGGTATTTTTTTCAAGTTTTCATCTTTTCTTCTTCCCCTTTTCGCAAAACCCACCAAAATTCCTTTCTTCCTCTTTACATCCTCTCATATAAACCCAACCCTTGAAACCCCAAATCCTAGCCAAAATAACCCACACGTGTGACCGTACCATCACACATGTTAGCCTATATAGCTGGTTGTACGACCCACCCTTCGTCCATTTGATTCCTTGCTTCAACATAAAAAAACCCCTTGAATCCCATACCTTATGCTTAACCTAAACCTAGATCCCCAAATATCCAAGTTTCCCCAAATCACCTAAATCCTAAATTCCCAATGTCCCTAATTGACCCTAAATTCCAAACTTCCAACCATCCAAATCCCCAATTCCCTTCTATTAAGACCCAAAGCCTCAAACCCTTTACCAATTAAGCAACCTAAGCCTTAATTTCACTTTTTCCCTAAATCCCATGAACCCTAGGTTGGCCTATACCCTAATCGAGCAAATCCTAGGTAGTATTAGGCTATTAGCTTTCCCTTTTTGAAATTAAACTAATTCCTATGCTACTTGGATGTTCCTAAATCCATAAGCTACCATCTTTTAGTATTTAATGGTCATGCATTGCATAGTTTGATATATGTGGCCTGCACTTCTCATAATTACATGCTTGATTCTTGATATATTTGATGATTTAGCATAGTTTGTGAATTTTGATTATTTAGTTTAAGTTGCTGATTGATCTTGCTTAATTATTTAGTCACATGCATGCATCTTGCATCAACTTGCCCATAAGCTACACCTAAACTTGTCTATAAAACTCTCGCCTTTCCGATTACTTTCTTATGGTAGTTCCTATCCGCATTCACATGCCCATGACCACCAGTTTGGTCCATCTTCAGGTGCTTATCACAACAATCCGCATCTTATCTTCCCATGATTACCATGATGATTCCCATTAATACCCATTCACATTCCACTCCTTGTTTTGAAATCCACAAAAATACTGTATATTTTTTTAAAATGAATAAAATATAATGGTAATATCAGGATTTAAAGAACAAGTTAAGCGAATCCCAAATGATTTCTCTCTTGAGTGACATCCAAGCCCTGGATGTTAAGGAGGAAGGAGGCCCTCTTTCAGAAGAAGATTGTTATGCTAGAGACAAGTTATTTTCTGATTATTGTGCTAGGATCAAAGAGGAGGAAACAAATTGGTGACAACAATCTTGGGCAACCTGGCTTAAAGAAGGTGATCATTATACTAAATTCTTCCATAGGATTGCCAATGCCAGAGCTTGTGCGAATTCTCTCTCTTCAGTTATTGGAGGAGTTATTTTGGATAAGGAGAATATTTGTAATTCTATTGGTAGTTTTATTCCAAAATTACTATCCTCTAACAATGTCTCTCGGTTGTGTTTAGATAATCTCGATTTTAATCATTTATCTTAGGAAGACGTGGCCTCTTTGGGGAAGCCCATCTTTCTTGATGAGATTAAGGCACCAGTTCTAAACTTGGACAAAGGCAAAGCTCTGGGGCCTGATGGTTTCCCTATTGCATTCTTCCAATCCTTATGGGACCTTTTCAAGTTAGACTTTCTATGCTCTGTGTTTGACTTCTTTGAGTTAGCTGCCTACCTTCGGAAATGGGCAGTACCTTTCTTGCTCTCATTCCGAAGTTGGAAGGTGATGTCAGCCTTAGAGATTTCCGGCCCATCAGCCTTATTAGTAGCCCATATAATATCTTAGCTAAGGTTTTGAGCCTTAGATTGAGACTTGTGATTCTAAGGATAATCTCTCCGTTCCAAACTGACCTTGTTCATGGGAGATAGATCCTTGATAGTGTTCTTATAATGCACAAATGTCTTGATTCGCACCATAGGGCGGGTAGGTTGGGAGCCCTTTGTAAGCTTGATGTCGAAAAGGCTTACGACCATAGTGATTGGTCTTTCTTGGATTACTTGTTAGTCAGAATGGGATTTGGAGACAGGTGGAGGGCTTGGATTCGCTCATGTGTATCCTTAGCTAGATTCTCGGTCCTTGTGAATGGTTTGCCCTTTGGTTTCTTTAGGGCTTCCCGTCGTCTCTGCCAAGGTGATCCGTTATCCCCATTTCTTTTTGTAATTGTTTCTAGCCATGGGTCTTTTCCATTGTTTTTAGTATCTCACAATATCATCGATATATCACACTATATATTTGTTTTCTCAGCTGGGCGATATGAAACCCAACTTTAATATCCATTTTTCATGGCATTATGCAATATATCTCATGATATTATGATATATTCGGGATATCGCGATATCATGAAATATATCCACGCTTTCCCTTTATAAATTCTTAATGTATTATATGATATTATCAATATCGAATGCGATGTCGAAATGGATAAAAGGAAACCGATGCTATTTTATCTGAAAAATACTAAAAAATTCATAGAATTTGACTCTCTTTTTTTTTGCCCAAAAAAAAAAAACTTCTTCCTAGTACATTGTAAGGTGATTTCGACTAGTCCACTCTAGTTTGTCGGAAGAAATCGTAGAAAATTTTCCAAAATCGCGATCAAAAACTTCTTAGGGCTAGATTCTATAAGGTACATGTTTTTTAATTTTGATTTGTTTTTATATGTTTTAAATAGTGTCAAATGGTAAGATACTCATGATTCTTCATGTTTCACGTGAAAAATTATGGATTTGGAGCTTCTATTTGGAGATTTGGAGGAGATGGGCCGAGTTGAGGAAAATTTTAAAAAAAATCAAAATTTTTTCAAAATTTTCCAAATCGGTTGCAATATGTCCAAACACAAAATCAAACATTGATATAACCTATCTATACATTCTTGGCAAATTGGGGATTTTTTAGGAAAAAAGTAATTTATAATTAAAAATAATTATATATATATATATATTTTTGAAATCCACAAGTATGTTTCTAGTTTTCTAATTCTTCTTTTGCTTTTGACTGCAATGCTTGTGTTTCTATACATGTCTTCTTACATTTATAAATTTTATGAATTGACTTTGAATATAGTTGCATCACTTCAGTTAGACGGCACATAAATTAGGACCCTATACAATGGAAACCTATTATGTGCACTCGTTTTTTTATTTATTTTATTTATTTATTTCTAAGTATGTGTTAATGTCTTTTTTAACAATCCCTAAAGTTTCATTAAGATTTTTGACCAATTTCCCAATGTTTCCCCATGTTTCCCAACAATTGCAATAAATTTCGTGATACAACTGATATATTGGTGTATCTGTATCTCAAGGGTGCAATACATTACAAGATAACAATACAGAAAACATTGGTCTTGTTAGGGGCTTTGGTGTGGAGAAATTTCCTCACCGTATTTGTCATTTACAATTTGCTGATGACACCTTGCTGTTTTATGAAGCTGATGATTCAATGGTGGACTTTGTGAGCATGACCATTTGCTGGTTTGAGGTGGTTTCGGAGCTGAAGGTGAATTTAAAAGAGATTATTTTTTAAAAAAAATCAATTTAGCCCCAGAGGTCACTTCACGCATGGTTGATTCCTTTAGTTGTTGTGTGGGATCTCTACCTACTACTTATCTCAGCCTTCCTTTATGTGTTGGAGAAGCTCCGCTTCACTTGTGGGATAAAATCATTGAGCAGATGGAGAGAAAATTATCCGCTTGGAAAAGCCAACATCTCTCTTTGGGGGGGATTACCCTTATTAAAGCCTCTTTGTCCAATTTGCATGCTAATTATATGTCCTTGTGTCATTGCCCAAAGTCGGTCCTTCTCTGGATTGATAAGCTAAGTAGAAAGAGTTCCTTTGGCTCTTCCTCCAGGAAATCCCCGCTTCTAAACTGGATGGAGGGTTGTTCCCCATTCTCGGAAGGTGGAACTGGGATCAAAGGGATAGATTTGGTTAACGAGGCTTTATTAGGCAACTGGGCTTAGAGGTTTGGTCAAGAGAAGGAAAGTCTTTGGAGACTGGTTATTTCTGCTAAATATGGGACAACCCCCCAATGGTGGTGGACGAAATCTTCTCTATGGAAAGAGGTCACCAAGCTGCCCCTAAAATATTTCAAGAAGTGGGGTTTTCTTTGCGTAACGGTCTGAGGATTAGATTCTAGTTGGATGTTTGGTGCGGTAACCTTTACCACTCTTCAGCCTTTTTCCTGCTTTGGCTGCTATATTCTAGATTTGGACATCTCGGTTGCAACTTGTTTCTTAGGGGAGGGGAGGGTGGAGTTTGGCTTCCTCCATTTAGGAGGAACCTCTCTAACACCAAAATCCCAGATCATATGGCTCTTTTGTCTCAATTGCAGGGTCTCACCCCGTCCTTGGATTCAGAAGATTCTCTAATCTAGGTATCAGCTAGTTTGAGATCCTTCTTAGTGTGTTCCTTCTACCATTCCCTCACTTCTCTAGCTCCCAGAGGTGGTCAGTCAGGAGTTGTTTGGCTGTATTGAGCTCCTCCCAAAGTTGTAGCCTTCATGTGGTTGGTTGAGAAGAATCAAGTGCTTACGATTGACAACTTAAGGAGTGGCATATCACTCACAAATGTTTGTTTGTTGTGCCTCTGTGATGCTGAGTAAGTGGATCACCTATTTCTCCATTGCTCCTTCATTGCTGAGATCTGATGGCGCGCTCTGGCTTTGGCTGGAGTTTTGTGGATTATGCCTCCCTCTATAAATGGTCTCATTTGTGTGGCATGCAAATGTTTTATTTATTAATTATTTGGGTGTATATTTCGGCATGTTTGGTCTATGAGGAATAATTGTTGTTTTTGAGAACCTTCGATTTTCCTCCACGGGGGTCTTTAGCAGGGTTCTTGTGTACTTTAGGGATTGGGTTCTCTTTGTTCTTTGTTGGGTTGTAGTGGGCTCTCAAGGCTTGGGCCTAGCTGTTGTATTTTAGCTTTGAAGCTTTCTGTTCTTTGTTTTTTCTGTTTTATCTGTTTCATTTTCCTTCTGTTTTGTTTCTATTTTTGGCTTTGCATAAAAAGTGCTTCATATTTGGAAAAAAAAAAAAAGAAGGAACGAGTTGACATAGAGTGAGGAGAAGGCAGAGATGTTGCAAATGAGGGAATAACTTTCTGAACAAGTGAAAAAAGATGAAAGGAGATGCTCCAGAAGACCAATGAATGGCTGCATGCCATCATTGATAGTCTTTTTTTCTTCTTTTTTTTGATAGTCTGCATGGAATGCAGGCCACTAAAGTGAAGTAGAGAAAAGTGAAGTAGAGATTTTGGTTCTCCACCAAGGTATTCAAAAATGGTTATGTAACGGCCATAACCGTATGGTGGGAACTGTTAGGTGTTATGGGGCTATTATGGCCGTTACTGTAAAAACTGGCCCGTAACGGCCCCGGTACAATTTTATTTTTTTATTTTTTCCCAAAAAGAAAAAAAGGCCATAACGGTCATTAGGGCCCGTATTGTAATAGTAACGCCAGTGGCATTACACCCACCATTACTGTTATTGAATACCTTGGTCTCCACTGTTTGGCCCATTAAACAGCCCATGACCCATCCTTAATTTATCCTTAGAACTGTCCACTTCCTGCCCATACCCAGTCCATTACCCTATCTCACATATGTGATCACTTTCATTCCTTAATCTTGCCCTTTAAACTATCCTTAAATCTGTCCATTCATCTCAAACCAATCACAACCCTTAATTTTTGCCCAAAAATTGCTCTATTAGCCATTTGTTCAACCTATTACAGGTCCTAAACTACCCCAAACTTGAACCTAGAACCAGCCAATAAACTGCACCTAAACTTGTCTATAAAGCTCCAGCGCTTATGATTACTTGTTCTTGCTAAGATGTATATAAGAAGTGGTCATTAATGGCAGTTCCTATCCACATTCGAATGCCCATTACAGCCAAACTAGTCCGTCTTCTTGTGTTTATCACGACAATCCATATCTTATCTTCCTGTGATTGCTATGATGATCTCTACCGACATCCACTGCTTGCTTTGAAAATCCACAACCATCGCAATGCTCTTTTTTCCTTTTAATGAATACAAGATGATGGTAATATCAGGAATCAAAGAAGAATGAGATCATAAAGAGTGAGGCAAAGGTGGAGATGTTGTGAATGATGAAAATAACTTCTTGAACAAGTGAAAAAAGGTGAAATGAGATGCTCCAAGAGACCAGTGAATGGCTCAATGCCATCATTCGTAGTCCACATAGAAATAAGGTTACACTGCATCAATGTTGACAAATTGCATATGCGATCTTGTGCGATCATTAATTTATATGACCCATCACATGGGTCCCACCTTTACTTGCCCAGTCCCTTAAAAAGATCTCCCTGGTTGGAAGGCAAAGAAGCCTAAAGTTCTGGAACTTGAAATGTCTCCTTCCTTTGTTGTAGAAATCTTTTGTTGTTTTACCCATTTGATTGTGAGGAATGAAGGATGTAAATGAATCAGTAATTCATTCTCCGGTGCTCACGAGCCTGGATGCTAGCTTTCCTGAACTAACTGAGGCATGCATGCAGCTAACAATCTCTTTCTTGTAATTTTGAGATGACCGAATGTGGATTTGTGTTGAAGAATGTGGGAACTTCAACTTAAGGCTTTCTTCTTTTTGTTTCTTTTATGAGAAATAGAAATATATACAGATAAATGATCCAGTGGAGAGGGGAAAAAAAAAAGGTGGGCCACATGAGTAGAACAGTTTGGAGGGGATGCCCACCATTGATTTGCATTGGACCCCACCCAAGTTTCGAAATTTCTTGATCTTTGAGGGGTGGCATCATCTGGGCAATGTTTCATATCAATGGATTAGATGGCATACACACAACATGGTGGGCCTTCTACGAGAATCAAAAGGGTGGGTGTCCCCTCTCAACTCCTCTCTCATGGTCTGATTTTTGTGCCCCATGGCCAAACGAGGGATGGCGGCATAATGCTGGGGCATTTTCACACTGGGCTCAAGTGAGGTGACCTGTGGGATGCAGGGGCACACTCGGCGTGGGCGGCCCGCAGAACCCATGGATTTGGGGGCCATATGAGGCAGGTGACTCGTGTTAGGTGGAACCCATGGATTTGGGGCCCGCGAGGAGGTGGAACCCATGGATTTGGGGCTCACAAGGAGGGTTCGGCCGAGGACCTAACCCATGGATTTGGGGCCTGGGTTAAGGGATTAATTCGCCATGCTCTATCAGTTTGAGCTTTTAGAGCAAGTGGTTAATTGTCCTGCATCACGGCAAGATGGTAAAAGTGAATAAGATAGTGAAAATGCTTGCATTAGAGCATTTATATATGATGTTTATTTTAATTTGAAGTTACGTATGGTGATTCGCTGCTACTGTTGAAGGTGGTGATGATGTCGTGTTGTATGCAAATACTAATTTTTCAGTTAACAGCAACTTCAGATAGAAACTGCCAAATAATAATGTTGGAACATGTAAAGAATGCAATAATAAAAGAGAAGTTTCTTCAAACTAGCCTTTCAGTTATCTACCTGCAATCTATAGTAAATTTAAGTTTCTTTGGTTTCCTTTTTACTATCATTTGGGGCTCTTCCATCGATACATGATTAAAATCCTCCTTCATCCTTAACTGCCAAACCATGAGTTGTGTGTTTCTTTTCTTCACCCTATGAAGAACTGGTTTTCTCTTTCTTTTTCAGGATATGGACCAAAGGACAACGTGTATAGCTTTGGTATGGTACTCCTAGAAATTTTGACTGGTTGAGAAGCTGTCAATGGAACCAAGCCACAGAAGGAGATTTTTTGGTGTTGCTGGTGCCGGCGTTACTTAAGCAGTGGGGGCAAGGATGGTTCTAGTTTCTTGGGCGATGAGGATAAGGTGCTGACTATCATAGATGGGAGGCTGGGTAATGCAAGGACATTTTCACACCAGGCTAGTGTGAGGCAGAACCCATGCGATGTAGGATCCACAAAGGGGGTTCGGCTAAGAACCTAACCCATTGGATGAGGGGCCTGGGGTACAAGATAAAAGGGATTGATTCACTACGCTCTATCAATTCGAGCTTTTAGAGCAGGTGGTTAGTTATCCTGCATCAAAAGTGGCGTCACATAAGCTAGCAAGAAATGCAAACGAAATCTAAAGATTTATCATCATCTCGAAAGATATAGTGCACTAGAGGACAACTGAATATGTGTACTCTCACACTCAAATATATTGCAACTCGGGTATATCAAAGACTGCATTCTAACATGTTTATTTTCAGACGTCGCATGAAGATGAACAGACTGGTAAAGCTCTCGATTCTGGATGGCTTTTACGATGGGTCCACACGATCGATGGTGAAGATTTGCACCAGCCACATCATGCTGCTACCCTCTTGTGAATAGTAAGGAACGCTCTGGTTAGTGTTTATTTATTTATTTATTTTTTTTTAAAGAGGTTTGCTCAAATACATTACGCTCTATGAATTTAAACAATGCAGTGATCATGCTCTTAAATAATAATCTAATTGGCTTTCAAGCAGGGCAGGAAAAGCCTACAAATGGGAGTTTATTTGTGTCTGATCTGATCCATCCATCGATCAGGTTGGTACTTTAAAAAGGATGTCTTGGCCAAGAAATGGATGGATTCCACATATCACAGAAACAAGATCTTGACTATGTCATGTCATTCCATCCATTCATTTTACAGGATGTGGACCATCCAATGAGTGGATCAACCTGACATTTGCGGCCGTTTATTTGGACATCGGACCCAACTTGATCGATGGTCCAAATCTTGCCTCTTGTGCCATGCTAGCATATTTGGTGGTGTGTACATGTGCTAGCCTGTATTTCTCAAAGCAAGGTTAGGAGGCATTTGTAAGGGGAATGCTACTCTCTGGGCTTTACAGGGCAACTCCTTAGATCCAAACCATTCATCATGCTAGATCCACCGTTAACATGTAGTCAATAAAAAATCAAGCCAATCTACCCATCAGTTAGGCCACGATCAAATGTAGAGTATGGACAGATGGTCCATTTTTATGTGGACCATCTGATGAGTAGATGGACCATACAAGTTTTGCTTTTGGACAAGGTATGCTTGTAGTGTGCCCTAGCTAATGAATTGCAGTAGAGAGAATCCGCTTGGGCCGCGGAGTGGGGCCCACTAGGCCTGCCAATGGCATAGATTTTGAGCAGATCAGGCCGGGCCTATTCAAAATTTTGATTTTCTTGTTGGGCTTGGCCCATTGACAGCCCTGAGCTGCGGACAAGATGATTTTGCCTGTATGAGCAATCCATGGTCCGACCTTCCATATAAACGGTTGGATTACTGACAGTGGTCCACTAGAACAAATTGAGAAACCACCACATCTCAGTCTCTCATGGAAGGATTGTTTCTCACTTAAGAATGGTACTAGTGACTACCCAATGTACAAATTCTGCAAATTTTGGAGCAATCTAGACCGTCCCCTCGAAGTCAGTAAACCAATTGTGTATGGAATATACATCCCAAAAGGTACACTTGAAAGATGAAGGAAACCATCTGATTTTTTCTCTTGGAATTTGGGCCATTAATTAATTTACTCTTAACTATCATAGCCATCAATTGAATGGTCAAGATGGTCCGTCAATAATGTACCCCACAATTTGAATGGTTGAGATGATCATACATGAGTAGCACATGTGAGGAGTGATGGAGAGCTACAATAGAGTCTACAGCTCTTCTTGTTTATGTATTACGCTGCAAACCTAAATGACACATCCAAACCACCCAAAATTTTGTTGGTTTCTGGAAAAATACCATTTTATGGAAGTTGCGTCCAAACAGGCCCTTAGATTGTGATATATCTAATGGATGGTCAATATGAAAAATAATCAATGGTTTGGATCAGTTTAAAAGAAAATGTGTCTTTGATACAGTAGAGCCAGAAGGATTGAAATGAGGAGTGCCATCTCTCCATTGTCATGTGGCAGAGTCATGTGCCATTTCAGACACTGTCCTCCCAGTGGGACCCATCATGGATGACCCTTCATTCCAAAATGAAAATCAGACATCAGATATTCTTATTCATCATTTTCTTTCATTATTCAGTACGTAATATGTTGGGCCTGTTTGGATACCACCAAATAAATTAATTTTTTCACTTAAGTTAGTTTAGTAAGTATTATTGTAAAACTCATGTGATAAAAGCTACTTATCTCAATAAGTAGTTTTTTTAAATTTTTTAAGCCTTTTAACTTTTAACTTTTGTAATTCTCTCGTCTCTCACTGTCTATGTCAAAGGAGGCCCCACATGATGGACTGTCCACGTGGAAGGTGGAGCTCATATGATGGATGGTCCACATCAAAGGTGGGCCCCACATGATGGATGAACCCTTATTAATGTGGGCCCCACATAATGGATGGTCCACATCAAAGGTCGACCCATAATGATAAATAGCCTACATCCAAAGCGAAGGTACGATGGACAACCCACTTCAAAGGTAGGGCATACATGATGGACAATTCACATCAAAGGTGGGATCCACATGATGGGCAGTGGAATTGAAGATGGCCCCACATGATAGATGGCCCATATTGAAGTGGCCCCATATGATGGACGGTTTGCATCAAAGGTCGATCCCTCACAATGAATGGCCCACATCCAAGGTGAGCCTTGCATGATAGCCAACCCACATTGAAAGTGGGCCCCGCATGATGGATGGCCCACATCAAATGTGGGGCCCACACAATGAATGGTCCACATCAAAGGTGGGCCTGAATTATCGTCGGTACATGTGAGGGACCAAACAGACTTGTGAGATAATTGCTCATGATGTTGGAAACCAAACATGCTTTTCTACTTTTTCGTGGATAAGTACATTGCTTACCAAACATGATCATGTTGAACAAGTGGAAACCAAGATAACTTACTCAAGAAATAAGTAGCTTATCTAGAGTAACTTAAGATCGAAATGCCCTGTAATGAGTTGGTGGAGATATTTTAGTGTGTGGGTGATCCAGCGTTCATTCAATCTCCATAATGTTACCTTTCAAAAAAATCAGCACTTAATATGGACCATTAGCTAATTGCAGTTTCTACCCATGTTTTGAAGTCCGCTAATGCATGGAAGGTAACAATTCATGCATTGAACTGCTGCCATTACAATGAAGAGAGTGGTCTACCATATTCCAATTCTTTTACTTGTTTGGTTTTCCAATTACAGTGATTATTTACTTTTGTAACTGTGTGGCAACATCATTTACATTTGACAGCAATGATAATTTTGCTACAGTATTTGTTTCACCCTTAAAACACTGTAAAAATTATAGTTTTATAGCACGAAAATATAATGATTATAATTTACTTTACTTACTTCCTTTACAAGTATGTTTGACTCTCTATCTAGGAATCATAATTCTTGTTTAAACAAACACTTGAAAATGATAAAGATTGTTCATTTACTTTGCATTTCATAGGAAACTAGAAAACCAAACAGGCTTATTTGTATAATATCCTTCTAGAGCCAGCTTGGTTACCTAACAAGTTATGTTTGAATAACAAGGCCATCCACTGCTTTACCAAGCATGGAAGGCCTATTTGGAAACAAGAATTCTCAGTGTGAAGATGGAAGTGTCATAACTGCCTTTTATAGCGTTGTACTTCCACATAGTAAAAATGAAATGTCCTTATTTCATATGTAAATATTTCAAATTTAAATTACAATTATTACCTTATATCTTATATCAATTTAAATAAATCTAATACTTATTTTGCAGAATTTACATTTTTCTTTACCAACCAATGGTAAAAATGTCAAATCAAAAGAAAATTAATTATTCTCTGGTTGATTCTTCCTTTGAAAACAGCCTTAAAAGTAATGATGGGGCGTCATCTTGTACAAGTCAATCTGACTTGAAAGTTAATTTAAGCTTATCCTTATCGTCCATATAAATCATGAAGAAGCTTTTATTTGATGAGAAAGTTTAGAAATTTTTGAAAATAGATAAAATAATTATTAAAAACTTAGTGTAGTTTAAAATTTCTTTCATAACAAAAAAACATACTATTGAGAATGAGCCGGCCAAGCTCATGTCAATGAGCTTTCAAGATACTCACTCGATGTCTCAAGCGTCAAGTTGACTTACTGAGTTTTGAGTCGAGTCACCGAATATTTAAAATTATGCCTTCAAGTGTCTCACATGTGTGATTATCAAACTAACAAACCTGCATGTTAACGACGATAAAGACATCAAAATAGCCTATCAAAATAGGCCTTAGTGAGACCGGTAACGACATTACAGTAGCCTATCCAAATAGGCCTTAGTGAGACTGGTAACGACATTACAAAAGCCTATCCAAATAGGCCTTTGTGAGACAGGTTGACACAGGACAATTAACCACTTGCTTTAAAAGCTCAAACTGTTAGAGCATAACGAATTAATCTATTTATCTCATAACTTAGTCCCCACATCTCATGGGTTAGGACCTCGGCCGAACCCCCTCATGGGCCCCAAATCATATGGGTACTGCCTCACACGGGCTGCCCACCCCGAGTGTGTCCCTGCATCCCATAGGCTACCCCACTTGAGCCCGGTGTGAAATGCCTATTAATCACCTCCGGTGAGGAGTCTCGAACACGAGACCTCCCTCGTGGGCCCCACCCACCCTAGGTGTACCCCTGCATCCCACATGCGACCCCATCGAGCCCGGTGTGAAAATTCCCAGCATTACCAGTAAAGACATTAGAATTTCCTATCCAAATAGGCCTTAGTGAGACCGATGGATATAAAATAAGCTTATACGAACGCAACTCTGATGGTGATTAAGTAAGATGAATAAGTGCCACATGTGCCACCATCAATCTAGATAAACCTCACATGTTGAATAGCTTATCCAAATAAGCCTTAGCGGGATGGTTGTGTTTGAGCGCAACTTTAACGGTAGCTCAATAAAAGTTCTCTCTATCATTTGAAAACAAAGGTTTTCTAATTCGACATGCATGTGGGAACATGCCCTTCTACATGTAGATATTCATCCTAGTATGAAACATGTGTGTGAGATCCAAGCTATCCATAGTGTGGATTATACTCTTTAAATCATCGTCGTCATCGTCGTCTAAGCCTTGTCTGAATTAATTGGGAGTTCGACAACATGAACTTTGCGTTGTTCCACTCTATCAAGGGAATGACTTCAGTTAGACTGGGTTATATTGTTTAGATCTTCTGGATTAAAAATTATATAATTTCACAGCTTAGGTGGGCCACAACATTTTAAAAAAAAAAAAAAAAAGAACGGCCAGATAAATTTCTTTGACCATCACTTGTACATGTGGCCGACTTGAGAAGCGAGATGATTAGATTTTTTGGACATAAGATCTATCAATTGGTTGCAACCAGATGGGAAGCACACACATGGCATGCTTCATAAGGTGATGGATGATATGAAGGGTGTGACAGTGTAAATTTGTTACAATACAGAAGATTTGATCATTGATATGGACCATTTGTCATGTGGGCCCTACCTTTGATTGCCCATACCCTTTAAATGTCACTTTGATCAGATGATCCTAACTAGGTGATTAATGGCTATGAAAATGATAGTCCACATTGATTGTGATAAAAAAATTTTAAAAAAAATTTTAAAAAATTTAAAAGAAGAAGAAGAAGAAGAAGTTCTAATCATTGATTTGGACCTTCCATGATGTGGGCACTTTGATTAACTGACCAACCATCCCTCTAAAAATCAATACAATCTTTTGCTCTTGACCATTTGATCAATTTATAGAAAATAAGCATTCTATATTTATTATACTAGAGAAACTATCATGTCGGCTCATTTTTTATTGCCGCTCTTCCAAGAAATCACTAACTGATGGTCCTAAGATGTTGTTTGGCACTTTGTATTTGGGTGTATTCATGAGTAATTTGGTGAAAATCCTTCTTCTTCTTTTTTGGTGCGTTTGGTGTCGTGTAATGAAATGGGTAGTAAATGAAGAGCTATTTTTTAATGTGTTTTGAAATCTTCTTGTTTTGGTGTGAATTCAATGTAATTGGTATAAAATGCATTTCTTGGCTCCTTTCTAAGGCTGGAGAGTCGTGAGTAACAAAGTTGTTGCCAAGCTACTAAGTTATCATAAATGTGACAAGCTGATGATACCCTAAAACAACCTAATTATCGACTACATCACTAAAATCACACCAATAAAATTAATTGATTCACACCAATAGAATTATTTGAACTGTCCAAACATTGGTTGTCTAAATGGATGGTTAAAAAAATGTTAACGAGTTGCTCGTCTGTAATTCTAATGTTTGTGTTTCACGCTTGAAATTTTCTTATTTTTTGCCAAAGTATATATTATGGGTAAAATCAGACTGACCAGGCAACCAGAATGGGAGAGAAAACACAAGGCAAGTAGCTTGGAAACAGAGGTCGGGTAAGAGTTCGGTCTAGATAGCGGAGCACAACCTCCACAATCAGCTCAAGCACCAACCACAATAGTGGCCTCAGTTCTGACTGACATCTCATTATCACGACCAACAAACACTGTAAGTACCAACTCAACCTTGAAGATAGACATCAACTATAATCAACAATTCGGCTTGGTATGTAGATATCGGCCAAACCAACTTAGAGGTCGGCAACGACAATCGACCATGCCATCCTCGGAAGCTGACCACCGGGAGAACTACTTTCTACATGAGGAAGATTAATTCCCTGAGATCTTCACTGAGAATCATGCCAAGGATAATGCATTGGATCCCGACGACAATTCTGTATATGATATGCGACTATGGAAGATTCATTGTCATATACGTAACTAGCAACAAAGGACTATAAATACGAACCCTACACACGGTAGAAGGTATGCACAAAAACCGTAATTCTATTAGACCCAGAGCGTCAGTTCTAACTTTGGAATCGGAGGGTCCCCTGCAGCAGTTATGGTCCCTATTGTGGTTTAGTTTTATAGGTACACGAAGGTCCAACCAGGACGACTAGAGTTCTGCATCAACAGTATATATTTCAATAAGCTTATTAAATTATTAGATCAAATATCACATGTGTATACTAATTCGAGATATTATAACTAATTTAATTAATCAAATTTTAGTTATTGTGAATATATTAAAGAATTTTATGCATTTCAATTATAAGCATCCAAAGACAATTTTAAATTTCAATGCATTCTAATTATACGTTATTAAATACAAGTGAGGATTCCAATTCACATCAATTCCATAATAATTGTAATTTGGATTCCAATTCATTTCAAATCCAAGCTCTCAAACAAGCCTTGACCATCTGATTAAAGGCTAAGAAACCACTAACACTTTAAATAAAATGTTTGATCAATATCATGCAGGATCCACCTTTGATCGCCCATCCCTATTAAAAATTACTTTAATCATATAATGTTATGGATTAGAACAATGACTTGGTAAATAAAAGATAAATATTGATCATTAAGGATCATCAAGTTGGACCTTACATCACATAGATGCAGATACCCCATTTCTAGCTTATTCTAGATTCTAGGAATCACTGGGCCATTTGGATTTTTGACCATCAAAATCTCTACTTACATGTATTGTTGTTGCATATAAGAATACAGGAGTGTTCAAATGCGGGAGGCATATCTCAATGTAATTGTGACAAGTATGACCGTATTAAAAAAATCCCGCGACATTCAAAATGATATTATCATGTTAATATTACAATGTTTACAAAATTTCACCCGATTTTAATTGCAATTTTATTGTGGGATTTTAGTTGAACTTGTCTTTTATTCTATAAAAATATACCCAAATTTTTATAATTACTAATGGGTATGGCACATGCAATAGGGAAAGGAATGGAAAGAGAGATTTCGGAGGGAAAAAGGTGTTGGTTCCATATGTGTATACGTGCACATGTCCTTGTGTACATAGAGAGAGAGAGAGAGAGAGAGAGAGAGAGAGAGAGCCCATAATAAGATCACCTAGTGAAAAATCTATCAACACATTCAATGGGCGATGCCTTAATAAAAAAACAAAGTGTAGCCATTAATAAATAGAAAACTAAGTGTGGCCTACTTAATAGGTGGATATGAATTATTTTTGCAAAACTCATGGTGGGGCCAATCTATCGGATAGAGTTGAATGTTGCATGCACTTGATAGGTCAAAAGTCATCTGCTTAGTCGATTGTAACTTGCAATCCAACCTATTAGACTTGAAACCTTCTCATATATATCATAGATATTACAAAATTTCACTTAATTTTACTTGCAATTTTCCAGTCAGACAACAAGTTATGGTCCACCCAGTGGATAACTTCAAAATTTTTGTTGAGAAGTAATTTACATCGATTTCATGGTAATTATGGTTTGAATTCTAATTCATTCCTAATCCAAGCTCCCAAACGAGCCCTAACCATCTAATTAAAAGCTAGGAAAGGGACCATCGACGCTTACTATAATATAAAACATTTTATCAATATCATGCAGGGCCCACCTTTAACTACACATCCCTATAAAAAATTACTTTGATCCATTAATGCTAACCATCGAAACAATGACTTAGTATATGGAAGATAAATATTGATCATATGGGATCATCAATTTGGACCTTACATCATGTAGGTGTAGACACCCCATTTCTAGTTTATTCTAGAATCTAAGTGTCACTAGGCCATTTGGAATTGAGGCATTCAAATTTGTTACAATCTCAATCTCCACTTAGGGTTGATGCACGTGAAAATACACAAGTGTTCAAATGCCGTGAAGGGTATCCCAATGCAGTTGTGACAAGAACAATGATAAAATCTAGTGATATTACTGTGAAATATCAACAATATGATATTATCATGTTAATATCACAATAGTTACAAAAAATCACATGATTTTACTTGCAATTTTATTAGAAGATTTTAGTTGAACTTATCTTTTATTTTATAAAAATAGACTCAATTTTTCAAAATTACTGTTGGGTATAGCAAGCGTAAAAGGGAAAGGAATAGAGAGAGGAGAGAGAGGAGAGGTTTCAAGTTTGACAAGTTAGACTACAAGTTATTGTGCACCATGTATGTGTGTGTGGATGGGTGTAGAGAGAGAGAGTATATATATATATATATATATATATATATAGAGAGAGAGAGAGAGAGAGAGAGAGAGAGAGTCACGATCACCTATACACCTTTTTACATGCGCACTCGTGCGCACCTTTGCACATGTGTGCTAGGCACAAAATCTGAATAGTTGATGTGATGTGGCACACCATAAAACTCTGAGACCCAACTTTCACCCTCATCCAAAACTCTTGTGGGCCATAGGTGAAAGTTGGGCCCTGTAGATTTCATGGGGTGCCATATCTCATGGACAGTTCAGATTTTATGCTCATGTCATGTGAGATAAGATCCTAAAAAGAACTCATGCCCACGTGCATTATATATATATATATATATATATATATATATATATATATATATATATATATATATATATATGTGTGTGTGTGTGTGTGTGTGTGACGATTCAAGCTTCCATAGGATTCTTGAGATAAATAGTTGTACCGTGAGTTTTTGTCCAACTAGCTGGGCGTTTAATGAAAAATTCTCCCTTTTATACAATGCATGCACCTACATTGAAGGATTCTCGAATCACATGTCATAGTTATGTAAAGTGACATATGTGTTAAGATCTAAGCCATTCATCAGTTAGGATCTACTAAGGAGAACTTATATGCTAAAAACTAAGAAACTACACTTTTAAGAAAAGTACAAGTGTGCATGTTAAATCTAGATCATTGGACTATATTATTAACAACCCATTATTTTCGTAAGTATTTGACATGTTTGATCATAAGATCATCATTTTATTTTACTTTTTTTGCCCCTAACAAGTTGATAATGTAATTTATCTAATGTACGGATCTGATTTTTAGTTGGATGGTCCAAATCTATAATAAGTGTGTAGTCTATTCTACATTCAATGAAAAAAAAAAAACCTCTCTTAATTAATGTAAGTAAATGCTTCCATGGTCGACTGATTACATTTTGGCATGGAAAAGGGCCCACAGCTTGAGTGGGCCCATCATTGCGTTAATGTAAAATCAACCCCGTCCATTAGGTATGTCACCCCATGTTAGATCAAGTTCTCAAATTTCATTCCCATCCTTAGTTCAGGTGAATCACATGATTAGAAACAGTGTATATGGAAAGGTTCACCCTCTAAACTATTTCCATCAATGTGACTCACATGAATCATATATGGACTTCATTTTTGGGACTCAAGATTAATTTTGGTGTGATATCTAATGGCTGGAATGAATTTCATAGTTTCTTTACGATGGGCCCTGAAAAAAAAAATCAAGAGCGGATGTCTCTCTCCTAATTGTTCCTATTGGTGTGGTCCAACTGAACTACTGATTAGCCTAATTTCTTTTTTCTGAGCCTATCACTGGATGACACGTTTAATGGTCGGAGTGGATCTTACATGCATTTAAAAGTGGGCCTGTAAAAAATCTGAGATGAGAGTGCATGTGGTACATGTTCTCGAAATATTACCATTTGGCGTAATTTAAGGTTGTAATTAATGCTCATAATGCTGGCATAGAGGTGGAGTTGTTTTGGTAATTAATCCTCGTAATGCCCATCCACGAGTGATTTAAATGCAGCTTTGAAAAAGAGTGGCCTCTTCGGGTAGGCCGACTATGGTGTTAATTTTAAATCTATCCCGAACATCTGATGGGTCACCTCACTTTACACCTAGGGCTCAAATTTCAGGCCCATCCATGCTTCAGGTGGACCACACAACTGGAAATAGTTGATAAAGAAAAGTTCACCCTCCAAACTATTTACGTTGGCATGGCCGACTTGAAAGATGAAGAGATCTGAAATTTTTTTCTTTTATAAGTTCTCCTTAGTGGATCCTAACTGATAAATGACTTAGATCTTAACAAATATGTCGCTTTATATAACTATGACATGTATTCTAAAATCTCACAATATGGGTGTATGCATTGTATAAAGGGAGAAATATTTTCATTAAATGCTCAGCTAGTTGGACCAAAACTCACTGCCTAACTAATTGTGTGTGAGCATCTCTCTCTATGGTCCATCCAATAGATTACTTCTTACTTATTAAATGCATGAGTTATCTAACCTCTTCAATAGATTGGCTTCACCATTAGGAACTCTTTATGCAAAATAAAATAAAAATTAAATAAAAATCAGCCTTATCTTCTCCTTAAGTGGACCACACTTATGTTCTTATGGCTCACTTGATGAGTAGATAAGAGTTTATTTTTGCATGGAAAGTTCCTTGTGAAGTCTTACCCATTGAACTTGAAACCATCCCAGAGAGAGAGAGAACCTCTAAATATTTCATTATGCTCAGTACCTCCGAATTAACTAGCCTTGGTAAATAAAAATAAAAATACTAAAATTTATAGATTTCCACTGGTGACTATCCCTTCTTAAGAGGGATATGCAATCTAAGGTGGGAAATAAGAGACGGTTAGGATCATAGTAATAAAGCGATTTTTTTCTTTTTAAAGGAATTTCAATCAAAGGTGGGACCCACATGATTTATGGTATGAATTAATGAATAGACCAATTGCAATATGATTAATACACCATTTATTTCCCTAACCATTAAATGTAAAGTTTGTATAATCCCATAAAGATGAATTTCTGATAGTGATTGACAATGAACCTCTCCTCCCTACCTAAATCCCACCTATTGTTCTCTCTTTTCCTTTGACGCTACGTGCACCAAGGAGCACAGTTTTAGGATCATCCCAACCGTAGATTTTTAGGTCTATGGCCCATCTGCTATTGGGTCATTCGAACAAACGGTTCCAATCAATCTTGTCTATGTATGCCACGTATGCATCCATGTAGCTCACAAGCATAGATCGTTTGGATGCCACATGATCACATCTTTGGCTTGTGAAATCCTTATCGTTAAAAAAATGAATAAATTCATTAACGGCCTGCTTAGTTGTTTATCTCATTTTAGTTAATATCAATTACGTATTAAGGCCTCGTTTGTTAAATCAAAAGTCTAATGGACGTATCTAAAATCCGAAGCCTGAATCTAAAATCTAAAGTCTAAATCTAAAGTCTACAGTAAAATAACTTGTTTAATAATTATGGCTGAAGTCTAAAAATTAAGTAGTGAATCTTAAACAAATTATTTGTTAACAAAAATGTCTGAAATATATTAATTTGACACATTTGTCCCTATCCCTCATTTGGAAATGTTTTATGTAATAAAAAAATTATTTTTTATGAAATAAAAATAAAATTATTATATTTAATTTAAATAAATTAAAATACTTAATATAAAACTAAAATATCATCATAAGGTCCTTAATTTCTTTTAGCGGGAAGATTTTATAGGATTGAACGCCAATAGCAACAAAACCTTCAAATAAAAGCCCACCTTATAGTTATATGCTATCCAAACCGTTAAAAAAATTAATAATAATAATAATTGATCTAAAACTTCCGTTAGCCCGAAAAGGGTTTCAATGGTAGCCATTATTTTATGGAAATTGGTTGTTATAGCTTTTAGCTTTCCTTAGCCTACATGCATGTGTACAAGTTAGCTAGTTAGCTAATGCACATGTCGCCATATACGTCAGCATGGCTTTTAGCTTTCCTTAGCCTACATGCATGTGTACAAGTTAGCTAATGCACATGTCACCATATATGCCAGCATGGCAGATAGGTGCACCGTCGAAGCCGTCCATTAGAAAATTATCACTATGTAGATTCTCTGTCCTAAGAATCAATTAGGTCCACAAATCAGATGGACCACAACGGACTTAATAAATGTACGGTTGTGAAAAAATCAGCTGAAGCTTTTTGACCTGTGGACTTATTTATAGTATTATGGCAGGTAGGCTGAATGGACCATCTTTATCTTTGGGAAGTAACATCCACACGGTAAGGTCCACCTGATGAATGGCTTCGATATTTCCTATCTGCCATGCTGGCATGTGTTGTGGCATGTGCATGGGCTGACACGTAACTAGAGTGAGGTTGGGAAAGATTTATAGTTTTTGGAAGCGAATTTAGCGAGGCCGGGAAATAGCAGGTTCCCCGTAACAGGTGTAGTGGCTTCGGTGTATCCCTGACTGTGGGGCCCACAATAAATTGTGTTTCCTAAATCCACTACGTTCATCCGTTTTGAAAGATCTTTTTAGCGTACCATCCAAAAAATCAGATCCAAATTTCAGGTGGGCCACACCACATGAAGTAGTGGTGAATGACCATTAAAAAGCTCGTAGGCCACGAAATGTTTGGATCAAGATTGTATTTGTGTGGTTCCTTCGTCCAGGTCTTTGTGACCTTATCAACATTTTGGATGGAAAATAAACATTCCGGTGGACCCAACATGCTTTTAATGGTGGGTATTCAATCATCTCTGTCTTGTGGTGTGGTTCCCCTAAGATTTGGATCTGCTTCATTTTTTTTTTTGCAACATGCCTCAAATGATATTTCAAGACGGATGGACGGATTTGATGAAAGGCACATATATCAAGGTGGGCCCCACAGCCACGGCCTACTGATGTGTGTTAATGGGCCGGGCTCGGGCCTGTAAAATTGTAGCTTTAATAGTGCCGGCCCGACGGCCCGGCTCGAAACAGTTCATATTTCGGGCCGGCTATCCCAACCCTCCCTAGCTAGTAACGTACAGGGCCACCATGATTTGTGGGTTTTATTCGCACCATCCATCCATTTTTCCATACCATTTTAGGTTGAAGCTCAAAATTGAGGTAGATCCATAGAACAAGTGGACCACACAGTGGGGATTAAACACCCACAGTTGAAAACTTTTTGGGGTGACATAAGTTTTGGATCGGGCTGATATTTGTGTTTTCCTACCATCCATGTCTACTTGACTTTATGAATACATTGGACAGACTATCATGGTGGGCCCTAGGAATGTTTCAACAATGAATGTCATTATCACCGCTACTTCATCTAGTGTTTCCCTCTTGAGCATTGGATCTAGAGTTGGGCACAGAACGGCTTGACTCGCAGGCTCAACTCATCCGACTCATTCAAACCCAACTCAATCCGAACCGAGTGGGTGATTCAATCCGAATGACTAAACTTTGTCCAATCCAAACTAAAACTGAGTTGAGTTCGGGTCACCCAGTAATTGGATCTGGCTCCACCCGAAATCCGACTTATTACTGTCACACACACACACACACACACACAAAAACTAGATTTGGCGTTTCATGTATGAGATGCCGCTGCAATTCTGGCAAATGCACCTAGGTTTTGAGTTGTGATTCCAGCTTATGGATACCAGTCGCATCTGACCCAACTCAGCGCTAACTCGACCCGACTTAGTACTTGTGACTAGGTCGGACTTGACTCGATGCCCCAGCTCTAATTGGATCTACCTCATTTTTGAGCTTATATGGCAAAATGATACGGAAAAATGGTGGATAAAACCTATACATCATGAATTCCTCTTACAGCTCATATCATTCCTAGCCATGGACGGTGCAGGTAGTACCCAATCCGCGTCCCTGTCAGACACGGTGAGTATGTACTCAACCTGATAATCTTTTGAAAGTTGGTGGGCCCTTTCTGACAGATATTTATAAGCCAATGAAATGGTGCCACATCACATCCCAACCGACCTGACCAAATCCGCTCCCATTTTTATTCTGTAGAAAATAAAAGCAACCTATATAAAATTAAATGAAATCAGGATGAACTCGCAACCAAATTTTCAAAGCATCTGTACTGAAATCCTTCATTTTGTAATAACCAAATTGTGCCACCTACAATGCATGTGCTTACGTGGCTGTGTTTTTCACCGTCGATGTTAAGTGGGCCACAGGGGGCCCACATTCCCTAACAGCCTCTAAAAATGGCCAGTAGAAATCATATATTTTAGAATATCCAAGAAAAATACCCCAAAACGTCCAAATCCTCCTAGATATAAAATCAGTCACATGCTTACAGTAGTCCCCACCATGCACATGGAAGGAATGACATACATCCAAAGAAAAGTCAATGAGATTCCTCAAAAGTCTCCCCCACAGGACATTTTCCATGAAAGACCCAACAACAAGACAAGCTAAAGGGGTTGGTACTTGCATCACACCGTCTACTTGCACTGGCCCACCATGTTCATCCAATCATAGCCATAGATTCAGCAGCTAATTACTGGGGATTTTTCCCCTTTTTATGGCTTAATTACTTAGAAAGGTTCCAACCGTAGGCATTTTTCTCCCCACTGTTTCCTGTCGTGTGGCCCACTGAGAGTTCTAGATCCGCCTCATTTTGGTCCCAAAACAGATGGACGGGTGGATTTCTCACAAACATCACGGTGGACCGGTCCCCACGTAGCTACGTACAAAAATTTCAACCATAGACATTTCCCTCACCATTGTTTCCTATCTCGTGGCCCATTCAAGTTCTAGATCTACCTCATTTTGGTCATAAAATAGATGGATGGGTGGCTATCTCACAAACATCATGGTGGACCCCACGTAGCTACCTACAAAAGTTTCAACCGTAGACATTTTCCTCCCCACTGTTTCTGTCATGTGGCTCACTTAAGTTCTAGATCTACCTCATTTTGGTCATAAAATAGATGGACGGGTGGATTTCTCACAAACATCATGGTGAGCCCCACATAGCTACCTAGAAAAGTTCCAACTGTAGACATTTCCCTCACCTCTGTTTCCTATCGTGTGGCCCACTTGAGTTTTCGATCTGCCTCATTTTGGTCGTAAAATAGATGGATAGGTGGATTTCTCACAAATATCATGGTGGACCCCACATAGCTACCCATAAAAGTTTCAACCATGGACATTTCCCTCCCCACTGTTTCCTGTTGTGTGGCCCACTTGAGTTCTGGATCTGCCTCATTTTAGTTGTAAAGCAGATGGATGGGTGGATTTCTCACAAACATTATGGTGGACCCCACGTAGCTGCCTAGAAAGGTTTCAACAGTAGACATTTCCCTCCCCACTGTTTCCTATGGTGTGGCCCACTTGAGTTCTGGATCAGCCTAATTTTGGTTGTAAAACAGATGGACGGGTGGATTTCTTACAAACATTATGGTGGACCCCATGTAGGTTCCGACGGTGGCAATCATGTCCAAACATTTGGGGTCAGATTTAAGCAACTACATTCTTTATACTATCTTTATGTTACCACCTTTCTATTCAAGTCATTATGTTACCGCCTTCCCATTGAAGTCACGGTTGCTGGTCTTATCTTTAAATATGACAAAAGCACCCATAACCAGTTACAACCGTCCATTTCTTTTAGATACCATCAGGCCCACTTTACTAGTACACACGCACACGCACACACCCCCAAACACACTCACGCTAGTGGAATTTCACCACCTATTGGTACTCGAACCCTTGACCCCTGACCCGGTGTTGAAACTCCTGAGAGTCTGCCACCAGATCAAGAGTAAGGACCCTAGTCAATTTGAAGGTTGATCCACCTGATGAAGGGCTCACATTTGAAGGTATTTCCATCATTTTTGTAGAAGAGTATTTTCTCGTTTAAAATACAGAGGGTATTTTCATCATTTTCAATAAGAAAAAAAAAAATGCTAAAGAATGTGGTAAAATAAAATCAGAATAAAATTATATTATTAAATTCTAACCCAATTTATAAAATTATAATATTAAATTCTAACCCAAATTTTTTGAGAGCAACCGAGGCCAACAATGTAGTGGGACCCTGAGGGGTCGTTTGGCACCATGGATTTGGAGGGATTTGAGTCAAATCCCCGGGCAGCATAAAGTAACTGGGGGCATCAAATTCTGAGCTTGAATTACACATAAAATCATTTCAATAGTAGCATGTGTAACATGTGTGTCACCGTACTATTATTCTATTGGGCACATGGCCCACTAATGATAAACAATTAGATTATCAATAACATCACCATTAATTACTTTAATATGATGATCAGCATTGTCCAAACATTGTCCATGTAAATCAACGATTAGAATCATTGGTTAGTCACTCGGACATGATCTTTTGCCTGTGGCCCATCCGAGACTGGAAATTTCATCATTTTTGGGCAAAACAAATATTTTAGCAGGCTTATTATGACCATTGTGTCAAACACTACATATGTCACTAATTAGAGCTATTACAATTGATTTAGTAATCAAATTCAAACTCCCATAAATATACAATGCATGATTACTTTTGGATTAAAGTTGATTCCTAATCCAGGGTGCCAAACACAATAGGAGGATTTCAAATCCGGGGGTTCCAAATCAACGATCCCAAACAGGCCCTAACCATTAGGCCAGCCTCGATGTACACATTGTATATCGATGCCATTCATTTGTTTTGCCAACTTATTTTAGGGTATGATCCCAGAAATGATGCAATATAAATTTAAGGTGGACCATACAACATGAAACAGTAGTCATTGAACACCCACCATTAAAAACTTCCATTTATCATCCAGGTCATACAAACCTCAATGAAAGGAAACAAACAAATATCAACTTGATCCAAGATTTCTGTGGCCCATAAAAGGTTTTTCAATGCCTGCTTCTAGAGGTGTGGTCTACTTAAAATTTGTATTTGCATTATTTTTGAGACCACGTCCTAAAATAAACTAGGAAAACGGATGGAAGTTGATACAATGCATACATCCAGGCAGGCCCTGCGGTCAGGGTCCCTCCCACATAAATGATATACAATTTCTCTCATGGTATTAAATCAGTTTGCATTCAACAAACGGTACTCATACCGTCCAGCAATTCAATCTAGACCATCTAAATCACAGGACCCATTGTGGGCAGAGCATAGCCTAAAAGCTACACTGATTGAACAATCCTAGCCATCCAATGGCTGGTCAAAACTATAAACGATTAGCTGTGCGATACGATTGCAGTATCGCTACAAAATTTTGGTCAATGATCCATTGCAATGGAACCGGCAATTTGAATGGTCTGGATTGACTTACATTTATCTGTGCACGCCATACCCTAACCTAGAGCTTGCCAAGGGTTCACCATGTTTATCCAATCATAGCCATAGAGTCAGCAAGCAATCTCATGGTATTGAATTTTTTCACTTTACATTCACCAAACTGTTCCTGTGAAATCCACGAATTCAATCCAGACCATCTAAATATAGGGCCCATCCTGGGCCTAGAATGCTACACTGATTGAACAATCCTAACCATCCAATCGGTGCCACCAAATGGGTAGTTAAAACCCAAACAAGTTTGATTTTTAATCCACCGGGACAGAGCCCACTATTTGGACGGTCTGGATTGCTTTAAATGTACCCACCTTGGGCATATAAAAAAAAGGGCACTGATTTTCTGGTGACCCATGTTACACGGAGTCCTATGTAACCCAAAGCTCTGTGGGGCCCACCACAATGTCAGCGTGTGAAATCCACTCTGCCATCACTTTGGCCGGCTCATATTAGGATGAGAACCTAAAATGACGCAGATCAAGGAATCAAGTAGGCCACACCACAGGAAACAGTAGGGATAAAAACACCCACCATTGTCCCAGGGCTAACCATGATATTTCCGTGCCATCCAACCCATTCATCAGGTGATTCCAACCAGGAAGATGGGGAAACAAATATTTCTGTGGGCCCCAAGAAGTTTTCAACAGCAGGCATTCAATCTCCACTGTTTATTGTGGAGTAGCCCCCTTTAGTCTTTGATCAGCCTCATTTTTGGGCTCTCACCCTAACATGAGCTGACGAAACTGATGAACGGAGTGGATTTCACACAGACATTGTGGTGGCCCCTTCAAACCTCCGGTTACAAGAACCCCCCCTATCTGATGTTATTTATAATAAATAAATAAACACTCATGCATTCACAATGTCAAGGGCAATTCCTACTTAAAAAACAGGAAGAGAGAGAGAGAGAGTCACAACCCTACAACATTATTGTAGCCTGTGGTTGATCTTTAATGCTCCACCCAACACCCACCCACCTAAATATTTAGGTTGGGACGGCCAATAAGCATTGATAACAACACTTCTCTCCTTTCACCCCATCAAACCGCACTAGCAATGTTCAAACACATCTAGATACCTTTCCTTAGAAGTGGGGCTACAAGTAGCACTCTACCCAATCTAAAATGGACTTCCACTAGTTTGGCAATCCAGACCGTTTATCATATCAACCCCAATGTGGATGGGCATTGCACTTAAAATCCCCCTTCACCAAAAGATCCAAGCCATCGAATATTTGGCCGAGTCGATCTAGAGTGTTCTTACTTTTTTGAAGGCTCCATTTCATCAAGAGATTTTTGGGGCTTGGCCCATCCACTAGACCCATTAAATCAATGGTATTGATGACTGAATAATGGGCCCCACTTTTACATGACTTAGTCCACAAGGATGGCACACATTGTCAGGCTCATAATTATATAACCCAACAAAGTAATCTTATCATCACATGATATGATACTATTATTAAAAACAAAGCACATCTCTTAATCTAACCTACCATTAACTCCACCAATGAAAATCCCCAATTAAAAAATAAAAAACATTTACAGAAAACCCCCTATGGACTATGCAAAATTGTAATAAAAGCCTCATGTATATAGTGTTCCACCCACATAAAAATAATAATAATAATAACAATGCAAGTCTATGTAATGACTGAGATTATAAGAATAAACAATTAGACCAAAACAGATATTCCTTTTCATTCACACTCCCAACAGAATCACACCCACTATCAAAAAAAAAAAAAAAAAAAGAGGAAGAAATGGCAAAAAGAAATAATGAGAGGGGCTTACATGTAATAAGAAGAGAAGTTAGAGATGGCAGCCAAAGCAATTGCAGGTCTTTGGTGTGAAAGAACAAAACCCAAATGGTCGATTGGGTATATTGCAATTGATAGCATAGCAACAAGGAGAAGGCAAGCAAAGACCCTTAGGCCCTCCACAGCAAGTACAAAGAGCACATATCTGGAAGCTACCGAGCCGCCTACGCGTCTCATTCAGCACCATCGATCCGGTCCCTGGCTCGATCAACGGCACCATCAGGTCCGATCCATTGACCACCACACCCTGCCCACATTCAACAATCCACATGAGAAGAATTCCCCAAATACATGGTCATGATGAAAGGCCTAAATAGCAAAAAAAAGAACCAAGATATTTCAATTTTGTATACTACATGGAAGAATACCTCTCATGGGGAGTGATAAAAGGACCAAATAACAAATACCCAGATAGAAGAAGGAGTAAATAGCAAAAATAAAAAATAAAAAATTGTAGGAGAAATCAAAAATATTTTTTACACTATAGCGACAACAGGGACCAAATAACAAATACCCACTTACGAAAAGGACTAAAAAAAAAAAAGCCCCAACGTCTTGAAAAACCAAAATATCTCAATCTGGCGACTACATTTGAAGAATCTCCCTCATGGGTGGTGATAAAATGGCCAAATGAGAAATACCCACATTGGGAAATGGATGGAGAAGATGTCAGGATAGTGTTTTGGGGAGACTTACAGGAGAAGAGGATGCTCCATTGATGGTGGTAAACGCAGAGATCAAAAGCAGGAGGAGAGAGAGTGGCCCAAGAGCAGTAGACATGTCTTGGTAGCTCAGAAAGTGTGGTGGAATGAGGGGTTTTGTGGTGGTGATATTCTTTTGTTGGGGTTTTTGGGGTTTATTGGTATTTGTATATTTGATGGGATGGAGGACCATGAAATGACTTATAGGTGGTGGTGATTTTTTTTATTTATTTTTATTTTTTTGGGAGAGAGAGAGAGAGAGAGATCTTGGGTTTTGGAAGAGGCTGTGGGGCAACTTTTGCCAAAATGGGAAAATAAGAAGGAAAAAGCAAATAAAAAAATGGGAGAAATAAAAAAGGAAAATGAAATTACGGGGGATTAAAAAATGGGGGACTCATTTCCTCATCTATTGCTTGTGAATTGCTATCCAGACCATCTAAATTGTGGGTCCCTTAGTGGATGGAGTTATGTGAGAATGATGAAGGAATCCTAACCATCCAATTAAAGGAAATTAAAAGGTTGGTTAAAAGTAAACTAGTGAGTGGTCCATATTGGAAAGGAAAATCAGATGGTCTGGATCTTCTCGTTGCCATTTTTTTGTTATTCTCCTTCCATAGTTGGCTTGGCCATTTGGACAGTCTCACTTGCCTTGCAACTAGGTGCTTATGGTTGAAGAGTCACTCCCATTATTTTAAAAACTAACGTAGAAATCTTCTTGTTGCTATGGGATCATATAAAAGAGTGTATTTTTGGGATTATTCAATAAAGTTAGGAAACATGGATATATAGCTGCTTGGACTTGAGCTTATTAGAGTGCATTTGAAATTCAGAAGTCATTTAGCAGCATATACTTAGAGATATTTTCATCAAGAGCTTATTTGAGTAGATGGCCTTTGCCTCTTATTCAAAATCTCTCTTATTCATTTGGCCCATTGTCCCTTCCTTGCTTGTGTGGCCCACCGGAGTCTTATTCATTTGGCCCATTGTCCCTTCCTTGCTTGTGTGGCCCACCGGAGTAATAGATTGTCCTCTTTTTTAGGCCCAGGGGTAAGCATTAGAGAGTGTGTATGATAGTTAAAGTGGATTTCATCAGCACACCATTGTGGGCCCACAACCGTTGTTTGCACTACCTTGTGGCGAAACCATTTGAGCAATGTAAGTTATAAAGCTCCCAGGTGCATTGGTTCACTTGGGCTATTGAATTGATTCATTTGAACCTTTCATTGCATAACAAATTTTTATAGCTATCTTATACAAATTGCAATGATTTGACCATCCTTGTTTAAGGCCATTGATCAAAATATGGTGTTTTGATGTAGAGCAGGTCACAGACACTTTCATGGCAAAGATAGATCAAAGGTGGCCTGATCAGAGGTAGAATTGATCCAGACCATCAAAACCTTAAAACAATCATATCTCACAAGTTGGGATGAGTTTTTTGAAATATTATGTATAATTTTGAGTAGGAGAACCTACTTAAGCCAACTAACCCTGCTATGCCGGGTTGCTCATAACAGATTTGTGAGCTTCCATCATATCAAGGATCAAAAGTCCCATTTATTTTCATTTATACTGTAAATAGTAACTTTTATTTCAAGTATAACTTTTGATCCTTTGGGTCGTAGAAGTCATGCCCAACATGAAGAGGGCTTAGAAAAGCTAGGAGAATAATGTGGTTGGCCCAAATTGGACACTTACTATTTTTGGCAAAAAACCATGAAGTCTATTAGGAATAAACATTATCTATAAATAGTAAGTTTACTATATATAGCAAATCACATTTTTAGGGTGTTTGAGTTGGAGTCAATCTAAAACTCTGTCCTAAGTTTGAGCTCACTATTTAAAAGGTTGAATTTCATTTTTTATCATCAATCAAATTATTTCGAATTTATTATAAAATATTTCTACTTTTATCCCTCATGGATTTGTGAAAGCTTTATGAGGAGTCTAGAGAGTTTCGTGGATTTGGAATACTTATTCTATGAGGAGGACAGTGATCGGCCTCGTCACGTCCCTCCCATACACCATGTTTGCATGATAACACGTGAAATGGCTGTTCGACTCAATTCGATGACTTGGATCATCCGAAGTGTCCAATGCAAGTAGGAGCAATATAACTTGTATTGCTCCAAGTTATCACCATGGAAACTTGAATTACAAAGGAAGTCTTTTGTTAGAAGAAATTTCCTCTTTGTCCCCACCCAAATAAACTTAGGCCCTTAAACCCCCTCAATTGTGGCCCTTAATTTCTTTATTTTAGTGGTCCACTCAACCACTTACTCTCAGCGTAACCTTTTAGACTTTCCGGTGCTCGCCGATTAGGTCCACACATCCATAAGCTCTAAATCTTGCCAACTTCCCTCCCAATAAAAGAATTGAAATTCCCCATATCTTAGTTAGCAGTTTTATATCCATTTTCAAAGATTCGAAATTAGGCACATGTGGACCCACCAATTCAATCCTTAAATTCACTCATTAGTTCAAATTAGAATTAGTTTAATTCAATCAAACTTCTAACTTTCACACCATCGAATTAATTTCAATGGCCCACCTAAGATCCACAACAGTTCATCAGATGCCACAAATGAGATATGCTGCCATAACAGCACATTCTTTAAATTTAGATTTTCATATTCATGTGTGGACAAGGCTCAGACCCTGAACTTGGCCTAAGGGCTGGATCTGAGGTTGAAATCTAGGTCTGGTGTTTGGAACAGGTAGAGCAAAGGCCAATGGCTAATGGCCTGACCCAGATCATTGGTATAGTCCAATTATCAAATGGGTCAATGTTATATAAGAGAATAGGGCTGGACCCACCCCGTAGGGCTAGGGCTAGGGCTAGGCTTAGGGCCATGGCCATGGCCAAGGCCTTTTTTAGCCCAATTAGGGCTAGGGCTCAGGGGACTAGTGTTGATGTGCATATGTAATCCAAAGCTTTGCTAAGCCCACACGTGTGTGCAAAATCCAGCCATACATCAGGTGGATCCTTGGTTTTTTTTTAAAGATGTTTTTGCCTAAATCCAATCAACAGGTGACACAACAGATGGATATGATAGAGAATTTCAGCCAAGATTTTCACAGCCGTACATTTATTTTGTAAACTACGGCCGCCTGATTAATGGACAGACCTCGGGCATCTCTATGGTGATTGCCCTTCGATGAATGGATTGGATCTCTCCCATATGTGGCATGCTTGCAGATATGTGTTAGGTACATGAGCTGTCTTGCACACGCATATGAGCTCAGCATACCTAACTACTGCAATCCTCCTATTGGTCAATATTCCTGTTTGGTACCTGCATTTTACTGTCTGTTTGGATGCAACTCTCACAAAAGAGGGTTTCTCGCAATTTTGTCGTCCTTTAGTAAGTAGGCTTTTTAGCTTCCGTTGTCTAGCGTTTGATAGGCCATGTTGTTTTCCATATGTATATCAAAATGCACGACATGAACTGAGATTTAATTTAAAATAATATTTTAATATCAATATCTAATTTTAAATGTGCGTCCAAACATGTCCTTGGATTAGCGAAGAAAGTCTAAAATGCATGGATTAACCAATCTTAAGTTGGCCAATTCAAGGATCCAATCAGGTAATTAGAACTCTCCCACCCGTTTGAAATTTCACATGTATTTCTATTTGGAAAACCGGTCCAAAAGAATTGGTTTAAATTTGTGAGCCCCAGCGTGACATATATGATGTATCACGACTGTTCATCTGTTTTAGCATAACATTTTGAAGCATGAGCCAAAAAATGAAGCAGATCCAACACTCAGAAGGCCCATGTCAAAGGAAACAGTGGCCCCAAGAAGTTTTTAAAGGTAGGTGTTTGATTCCCTAAATCATGTGGTGCGGTCTACTTAAGCTTTGGATCTGCCTTATCTTTTTAGTCATGCCCTAGTTTCAGCTGGGATAACGGGGGGACGGTGTGGATAAGCCACATATATCTCGTGTGCCCCACATATATTTGACGGTGTCATCAGTCTTAGCTCTTAAAAAAGCCACCATCAAATCAAGCATTGTATCACCACCGTAATTAGTCAAGAAAATAATTATTACTCATTTGCGGTAATTTACCGGATGTTTTGAAAATCAAACATGCCCTTAATTCATAATAGTTGCGGTTCCACAATCCTCAACCCTACTAATTTAGTCCTCATGGCCTTAAATAGTTGGGGGGAGCCTTGGACTAAATCACTGAGCTTGTGGGCATGATCCAGACCATTCAAGGGTGGAATTTAAATGGGTCAGGCATGGGTTAATCTCAGTCGCCCGATGAATTCCCTCACAAAAGCCCACTTTAGATGAATGCCTTCACAAAGGCCCACCTAAAGCAGAATGGGTTGTATTGTGTATGTAGTGCTTGAGGATGAGACTGAGCGGGTTCCGCTAGCCCAAGGTGTATGTATGTGTGTAGGTATGTAGAGAAATGATCTAATGAGGTTAACTTCCCATGCACCTAGTTGTATTTGGAATTGTTGGCATCAGCGTAGCATGTTTAGACCGTTCATTAGGTTCAGTTCATTCTCTTTCTAACAGTGGGCGAGCAGCAATCAGATTTGGTTGTGTCCCAGCACAGTTTAGCCATTTGGGAACCGATGTTTTAAATATTAACAATATCAGCTAGAGGTGTACACGAGTCAATCCGTGTGGAGCTTGGCACTAGCTGACCCTGGCTCGAACTCAGCTTGGCTCAGTCCTCGACCCTGACTGGCCAACTCGGCTCGGTTCGGTCAATAGCTCGGGCCAATTCGAGCCAAGATCGAGCCGAGTTCGTCTGTGCAACATTTCCACAAACACATGTACTGCACCTTCAAAATCTCACTATATGTAAAGTGGCAGCAGTGGTTTTACAGGTATTTCATCAAACACCTTGTGCGTACCTTATAGGCAACATCAAAATCAAGAAAAAAAATATATTTGTTTCATTACATACCTTCCTTACCACCAACCAACACTTCGTTGAGTCATTTCGTCAAACACATGGTGAGCAACATCAATATCAAAGTAAATATGTCACGTCCCAAACTCAGAAACCGAGCTCACAGAATTTTCGATCGCTGAATCCGATATCGACAACCTCCGTAGTACTCCATTCTCGGCTTCCAGTGCCCATACGTCAGATTCCGAACCTGGAATCCTACAAGGAAGATTTTCCAACGTACATTTATCTCGTAAGAAGCATGACTATAAGTTTACTCAAATCACAAAGACAACATCATCATCACATATCCACTAATATAAACAGTTGAATACAGTATTGAAAAGGGAAATACATATATCGAAAATCAAAGCTCCAGAAGATAGCTGCATGCTCTAAGCTCAACACTGTTGCAACCTAACACCGCCTGCACGCATCTATCGTATATAAGCTTATAAAAAGCTTAGAAGATGATGTAAGTGTGTATGTAAGGTAAGTGTCAAGTATGCAATATCAGAGCAATGTAGAAGCATGCTAGTAAGTCCATAAATATCATCAGCCTTATCTAGGCCATGCGTTCCAAAAACATAATAAACCAATATCATATACTGAAGAAGCAATGTAAATCAGCTATGCAATGCGGAGACATAGTAATCCAAATATCATATACTAAGGATACAATGCAATATCTAAATCCTGACAAGTCCACGAATACCGTCAACCTCATCTAGGCTATATAAATGCAAAAGCATAGCAAACCAAAATGTCATACGCTGCGGATGTAATGCAATATACTGTGCGAATAAAATGACCAAACTAGAGTGTGAAGTCGGGATGATAATACGTAGTATCGCAAGCTATGGGGTCCATTATAAAAGACTTCTATCCAAACTAATCTCATACCTAAATTTGGATAGCCAAACTCAATGTGGTAGACTCCTGATCTCAGGTTAGTCGCGCGTCTCGATCGAAATCCTGGCAATTACGAATGTACACATTACAATTAGTTGCACACCACTAGACAGAGTGAATAATGAATAAATGAATGAATGAGTAAAATGCTGAGTATATAACTCCTTCTCAATAAGTCCACATATCAGTACCATACATCTCTGAGATCATCACCGGAGTCTAATACACTCTACGCCAGATCGCCACCCACTGGACGCGCAACCATGCAAGTGGACGAGACCTTACTATTCGCCTGGCAGTAGTCAGCCAATATCTACCTGGCACGTCGATAGCAAACCCATTTACGAGTTGGTCAAACTCAGCTTAGGTATGCCCCCTACCCTCGGGCGGGTAAGGCCACACCCCCTTCCAACCGACCACGATCAGTGGGAGCGCCGCCTACTAGTATTCGGCATCTGGGCGCTCTTGTTTTCCACTCGGTCTCGATGTTGGAGCGTCCTCTGGTACCAAGAGGGTTTAAGGACTTTCACCCATGGATATTTATGGCATCCCATATAGAAAAAGATTTTCGGTGTCCCATCTGGTCATCCACGATACGCCTATGGAGGCTATGACCCTGATATCGCTAGGGCGTACGGTGGTCGTATCACAAAATGCGAGATGCATGAGTCATACTACCCAATCATGCATCAAACCTACGCGTACCACGCACTCATGTGGAACAACTTCGCTTCACAAGAAGTCTCATAGTAATTCGTCCAATGGCATGTGTTATGATCAATCACTCCTCATATCAAGCATACATATGATGCGTATGGGCATGAATCATGAAGCTATACTAAGTATGTTATATGATGATGATGTACTCTCCTCGTGTCAAGGATGGGCCTAAATGGCCTACTCATATCAAGAATGGGCCTAATGAGGCCTAAGGGAATGCCACAATGTGGACATTTAACCGTCATTACTCATCAGTGTGGACATTCAACCAACATTGCTCCCAAGGAGTGGCCCACATAGAGCCAAACATATAGTGGGCCCATGGCCTTACACAAGGGTCTCATACATCACAATGGGCCTCATCACATAGGCCTCACATGCATCATACTAGGCCTCATTATATGGGCCTCACATATCACGACAGGCCTCATACAATCACAATGGGTCACATACAATCATAACGAGCCTCATACAATCACAATGGGCCACATTCAATCTCAATGGGCTCATACAATTACAATGGGCCACATACAATCTCAATGGGCCTTATACAGTCACAATGGGCCACATACAATTTCAATGGGCCCCATACAATCATAATGGGTCACATACAATCACAATGGGCCTCATACAATCATAATGGGCCTTACAAAATGGGTCTCTCATACATCATAATGGGCCTCATCTTATAAGCCATATATACATCACATTGGGCCTCATCACATGGGCCACATGTACATTACATCGGGCCTCATCATATGAACCTCATATACAACACATCTGGCCTCATCATATGGGTCTCGTATGCAACATAATGGGCCATAAATTCATCACATTAAGGTGGGCCTTGCACGCTCCAAATGGGCCGCAATTATATCACATTGGGCCTCATCAAATGAACGACATAGATATATAATACATACATCATGGCGTGTCCCATAGCACCATCCAGAGATGGACAGTGGGGATATAACTCATACAATCAAGGTGGGACCCACCAAATGGACGGCAGGGATGAAACATATACATCAAGGCAGGCTCCACACGTGTGGATGCGCTGCCTCTCTAGCAGCGTGGATGGACGGTTGGATATAACTCAACCTTATGATCAGACCCACAACCTGTTGTCGTCAATACAGCAGATATGTGATTTGTGGCGTCCACAAATGGACTGTTTGGATGTAACACATACATCATGCGAGACCCACAAATCTGCTAACGTCAGTATATCAGCTATACAGCAGCTGAAGGTACACCGACCAATCTACTTTCCACGGCAGGTGGGTCCCATCAAACGGACGGGTCAAATGAAACATATATATATCATGGTGTGGATCCCACCGTCCATTGCTGGACGGTGGTGATAAAACACTTACATCAGGGCCCCACGTCCCACAAACGGAGGACGGCTGGGATATCCAGCACATACATCAATGTTTGGCCCACATGGTACCATCCGAATATGGACGGTGTGGATAAAGAATACATACATTAAAGTGGGCCCCACCTCCACATGTGCAGCACGTGTGGGGTGGGTCCCACACCCAAAAAAAATGGACGGACGGTTTGGTATATAACACATGCCTCATGATCTCAGACCCACAGAACTTGCTGACGCTAACAACAGTTATATGCTGGTGTGAGGTACTCCAGCCAATCTGCTTCTCATCAAGGTAGGCCCTACATGTGGGGTAGGTCCCACCGTCCACATGGACGGTGTGGATACATCCATCCAAGTGGGTCCCACGTCCAATCCAGCTGGACGGTGTGGATGGACCCATACATCAAGCAGGTCCCACCGTCCAGCCTATCTAGACGGTGCAGACATAACAGATACATCGGTGGGTCCACACGTGTGTGGCCCACTAGAATATCAAGCTGATATTTGTTATTTCCCTTCATCTGGGGTCCGTCCAAGAAGGACGACCAAGATAAAACACCTGCATCAGGTTGGTCCACACATGCGTGTCCCACCATCCGACTAAGTTGATATTTGGGTCTTTCTCCCCATCCAAGCCAACCCAAAAACATATAGCAGGGTGGCCCTAGGTGGTCCAGCAAGGCTGTCCCACTTGTGGACAGCGTGGATATCACATATATCCATCGATGGTGGGCCATCAAATCTAGGAAAGAGAGAGAGAGAGAGAGGAAGAGAGAACGATGAGGTGGGGGAGCTCCGCCACTACGAGCTCCCCTAGGTGGGCCATATACAACACATGCAACAAGATGGGTTACAAATCATGTGAGCCCTAAATCAAAATCATGACCTAGTGCTATGAACACCCACCGATTTCGCTCCTTCTTGGATCCTTGGAATGTTAAGCTCCTAAGCTCTCCCTTTGATGGAAATTGATGAAGGTTGGATGGCTAGGATGAGAGATTGGGTGGTACAGAGTGGGCCACACCTAGCTTCTCCTCTCCTTAGGAATTACTTGGGCGTTTCCTCTCTTTGGTAACTTGGAATGGAGTGAGAAATGAGAGAGAGAGAGAGAGGAGTGGTATTGTAAGGAGAGATGACATGGAGGGTATGGTGCTCGTTGACTTGTTAGTAAGAAAGGAATGGCTAAGTATGGGTTCATTTGACTTGGTGAAAAGAGAGGTATGGGTGAGTGATGGGCTGTAATTGATTGATTGATGCGATGGACGATAAAGATTTTTTTCTCGAGATTTGCAACGCGCAGTGTTTTCTTGAAATAAACGCGGGCCCACAACTCCTAGCCTGGGTATCGCATTGGTGTGCAAGACACGATGTTGGAACCACGGTAACGGCGTAGTCGCGAGGGTACAAGTTTGTAAGCCCCGTATCCTAGACCGTACCGTTCCTTAGACTTCCGCGGTCTTTCCGGTCGAATTTCGACAACCTTCGACCCTTAACCGGTATTTGCGCGCGACCTTGATTCTCATGCCGTCAACCCGAGTCGACTCAACCCAAGACCTTTACCATAGCGACCGCGCCGTCGCCGCGGTTCCGATGCCGCGACTCGCGCGCTGATGCGATGCTCTGGCCAGGAGATGTGGGCCAGCGTTCGGTGCGAGGAAAATGCCGCGCGTTGTAAAACCCGAGAGAATCTCTACAAGATGTCACATCAATCCATCAATCCCATCATATCAAGTACATGTCAAGTACACATCACCTTTCACCCTTTCCCAAGCAAGCCCCAAAAGTCAAAAAGATCTTACAAGCCCATACCTTTCTTACACCAAAAACTCCTAAAGTCAAAAAGTCTCTTACACACCCATCCCTCTCTCTCCCATCCATCACTCCATCACACATCACCCATCTCTCTTTACAACTCTCTCTCTCCTTCATTTTCAAATTACAATCCAAGCAACCCAAGAACTCCTCACGTCCAAGCCCTTCCATGGAGAGAAAAATGCATATGTGAGGCCCACCTTTCCATCCCTAGATCTCTCATCCTAGCCATCCATTTCTCATCTTCCTCCGTCAAAGAGAAGCACAAGGAGCTAAGGAAGTCAAGGGAGCAAGAAGATCAAGCGGTGGGTGCTTTGATAGAGTAGTTTTAAATTTTTTTTAAGATGGGCCAAGTGAGGCCAACCGATCAATGGTTTGGATCTCACTTTGGACCCTAAGATGTGGCCGATGGCCCACTTGGATCATCATGATCATTCCATGATGGGGCCATTCTCCATGGATCCCATCATGATGTTTATTTTCCTTGCATATCTAGGGTCATCTAGGCTGTCTATCTTAGTGAAGAATGGATCTCCATCGTTGGATTTCGATTTAATGGGCTCACATGTAATGGCCACTTAATTTATGTTGTAGATCATTGAAGGGAGGGCCCATAGTGCCGGGGTCCCTCCATCACGCGTGTCCCACTCTCTATCCCTCTCTCTCCCTCTCTATTTCTTTTTTTATGTGTGATGATAATGAGGTTGTGTGGCCTACTTGAATGGACCCCACCATGAAGTAAGTAAATTTTCTAAATCATCTATGGGTGGGGCCCACCTTATATGTACTGTACCCACACCATCCATCATTGGTGGCCCACCTGAGCAGGCCCATCTTGCACGGCCAGACCATCCAGCGTCCCTGGACGCTGGACGTTTGTTGGAAAACACAAATGTTAGCTTGGTTCCAAGCCTTTGGGTGGCCCACTCATGTAGGCCCCACCTTGATGTATGTATTAAATCCACGCCGTCCATTCCTTTCCCAAGCTCGTTTTAGGCGTTGAGCGGAAAGATGGGACCAATCAGACTTTCAGGCGGGTCATAACATGGCAAACAGCGGGTTTACCGTAGAAATATCCCCTGTTGTTTCTATACACCGAAACAGGCCCAATATTGGGCTTGTTTTGCTTGTCTTGAGCCATGGAGGGCCATGGGACAGAGTGGATTCTCAGACGTGGGCCCCACCTGCGCACCAGCGCCCGGGCGGACGGGCGGACGGACAGCCACCCACGGCTGTAGCCGTGGGCCCCACCTTGATGTTTATTTGTCATCCAATCCATTCATATGGTGGGCCCTAAGGGCAGTGGACCACCCTCCAAATTTCAGGTCCATCCAAGACTCAGGTGGCCCACATCATAGGAAACAGTGTGAATTGAACTCTACCCTTGAAACCCTTTTTAGGTCCACAGAAGTTTTGGATCAGGGTGAAATTTGTTTTTACCCTTCATCTAGGTCTACGTGACCTTATCAACGGGTTGGATGGCGTATCAACATTATGGTGGGCCCCACATGGAGCCCACAGTGATATATGTGTTTTATTGCCACCGTCCAGGCAGACGGTGGAGCCCACTGTGATGTTTGTGTTCTATCCCCACCGTCCAGGGATGGTGGGTGTGTATGTGTGCGTGTGTGTGTGTGTGTGTGTATATTTATATATATAATATTATATTTTATATATAATATTGTATATACTATATATAAAATATATATTATATTATATAAAATATGTGATGGTTGGCCTTCATGTGGACCCCCCCAACATGAGGCAGGTGCTGCATCCAATCTGTCCATCCATTTTAAAAAGGTTATTTTATGGCATGGGCTTAGAGAATGGGCCAAATCCATAGTCCAAGTGGACCCCACCTTGGCATGTTGTAAGGCCCATTAGATGTATTTATGGCCCATGGGTTAAGGCCCATTAAGATGTACTGGGGCCTATGGGTTGAAGCCCATTTGATGTACATTTGGGCCCCATTGGTGTGGCCCATTTGTTACACATAAGACCCATGAGATTAGGCCCATTCGATGTATTCAAGACCCAAGGGATTATGGCCCATTGCAATGTACAAAGGGCCCATTGATGCGGTCCACTTGATGAATATAAGGCCCATATGATATGGCCCATTTGATGTATTTAAGGCCTAATGGGATGTACCTAAGGTCCATTGCAATGTACGATCCCAACATGGTTTATGTAATGATGTTTACGTCGGGCTATACCTTGGAAGCAATGGTGGTTTGACGTCCACATTGCAAGTACAGTGTTAGTTAAATGCCCGCATTATGACTTTCCCTAGGGTCCATTGTTAGGCTCGTACGTGTTATGTGTAGGTCGTCTAGGCCCATCTTCGTTATGAACATCATCCATCCTATATAACATGTTTAGTTCCATGATTCATGATCATATGCATCATACGCATGCTTGATATGAGAAATAACTGATCTCGCATATGCCCTCGGGCAGATTGTTTAGGGGCTCCCAGATAGGGGGTGTTGCCCTACATGAGCGCACGATACACGCAGGATTGCTGTATGACTGGATAGTGTGATTCATGCATTCGCATTGTGTGATATGGTTACTGTACGCCCTAACGACATCAGGGTCGTAGCCTCCACAGACGTGTCGTGGTTGGCAGGATTGGATACCAGAAATATTATTCTACATGGGGTGCTATAGATATCCCTAGATGAAAGTCCCTAAACCCTTATGGTACCAAGAGGTTGCTCCAACGTCTAGACCGAGTGGGTGCATGAGCGCCGAGTGCCGATTACCAGATGGTTGCGCTTTCCACTGTGTCGTGGTCGGTTAGAAGGGGGTGCGGCCTTACCCGCCCAAGAGGAGGGGGCAAAGCTAGGCTGAGTCTGACCGGCTCGAGGAATGGGTCCGCTATTGATGAGCCGAGCCTGATATTGGCAGGCTGATAGTGAGTTCTTTTCCACTCACCTTATTGCGTGCGATGGGGCGGCAATCTGGCTTGGAGTTTACTAGACCCCGGTGATATTTCAGATTTTGAGCTGTATCGATATGTGGACTTAGATGAGAATTTGTATGCTTGAGTTGCATTTCGCATTGCATGTCCTTGGTATGGCCGATATCATTCTTTGCACCGCATGGCCTTGGTATGACTAATGTTATTCTTGGCATTCATCAGCATGTTCCGCATTACTCTTATACTGCAAACTGCATTACCACCTTGAGCATACACTTTCACCACCCTCTAAGCTTTCTATAAGCTTATGCACGACCGTTGCGTGCAGGTGACATTGGATCGCAGCAGCGCTGAGGCTTGGGCGCGTGGCAGATCATTTTGGAGTTTTTATTCATCATCATTGTATTTCCCTTTATGCTCATTGTACTTGTAAAGTTTTTGATCATAGTGAAAATGTGATAGAGTTTTTGGTTATTGTTTGTGGGTTGTGTCTTTGGTTATGCTTATTACGAATCAAACTGATATTGAAAATCCGGGCCCCATATCCCACAAACGGAGGACGTGGGATATCCGACATGCATGCAATGGGTTAGCCACATTGCAAGTAATATGTTAGTTAAATGACCCGCATTATGACTTTCCCTAGGGTCCATTGTTAGGCTCGTACATGGACGGATGGTCTGGTATATAACACATACCTCATGATCTCAGACCCACAGAACTTGCTGACGCTAATAGCAGTTATATGCTGATGTGAGGTACTCCAGCCAATCTGCTTCTCATCAAGGTAGGCCCTACGTGTGGGGTAGGTCCCACCGTCCACATGGATGGTGTGGATACATCCATCCAAGTGAGTCCCACGTCCAGTCCGGCTGGACGATGTGGATGGACCCATACATCAAGCAGGTCCCACTGTCCAGCCTATCTAGACGGTGCGGACATAACAGATACATCGGTGGGTCCACACGTGTGTGGCCCACTAGAATATCAAGCTTATATTTGTTATTTCCCTTCATCTGGGGTCCGTCCAAGAAGGACGGCCAAGATAAAACACCTGCATCAGGTGGGTCCACACATGCGTGGCCCACCATCCGACCAAGTTGATATTTGGGTCTTTCTCCCCATCCAAGCCAACCCAAAAACATACAGCAGGGCGGCCCTGGGTGGTCCAGTGAGGCTGTCCCACTTGTGGACAGCGTGGATATCACATATATCCATCGATGGTGGGCCATCAAATCTAGGAAAGATAGAGAGAGAGAGAGGAAGAGAGAACGATGAGGCGGGGGAGCTCCCCTAGGTGGGCCATATACAACACATACAACAAGATGGGTTACAAATCTTGTGAGCCCTAAATCAAAATCATGACCTAGTGCTATGAACACCCACCGATTTCGCTCCTTCTTGGATCCTTGGAATGTTAAGCCCCTAAGCTCTCCCTTTGATGGAAATTGATGAAGGTTGGATGGCTAGGATGAGAGATTGGGTGGTACAGAGTGGGCCACACCTAGCTACTCCTCTCCTTAGGAATTACTTAGATGTTTCCTCTCTTTGGTAGCTTGGAGTGGAGTGAGAAATGAGAGAGAGAGAGAGGAGTGGTGTTGTAAGGAGAGATGACATAAAGGGTATGGTGCTTATTGACTTGTTAGTAAGAAAAGAATGGCTAGGTATGGGTTCATTTGACTTGGTGAAAAGAGAGGTATGGGTGAGTGATGGGCTGTAATTGATTAATTGATGTGATGGACGATAAAGATTTTTTTCTCGAGATTTACAACGCGCAGCATTTTCTTGAAATAAACGCGGGCCCACAACTCTTGGCCTGGGTATCGCATTGGTGTGCAAGACACAGCGTTGGAACCACGGTGAAGGTGCAGTCGCAAGGGTAAAAGTCTCGGGTCGAGTCTCAAATATACAAGATGTGACTAAAGGTCGCGCGCAAACGCCGATTACAGGTCGCGAGTCGTCGAAATTTGATGAGGAGGATCGCGGGAGTCTTAGGAATAGTACGGACTAGGATATGGGCCTTATAAAACAAGTCACCGAACTGGTTCGATCCAAGTTCGATTCGAGTTAGGGTTCGATCCGAGGCGAGTCGAGCTCGGCTAAGCTCGAACTCGGTTCGAAAATTTTCCGAGCTCAAAAAATAGCTCGACTCAGTTCGAACTCAGTTTTGAATCAAGATTTTTCAAGTCAAGTCGAGCGAGCTAACCGAGCTAAATCAGTTCGTGTACAACACTAATATCAGCTGATATATCTGGTCTCCCACCTATGCGATACAAAATGCATAGGTAGTGCCGATATATTCAACATGTTCGATCCAATGAGCATTTTTAAATTCTGATCCTTTTTTGTTGAAATTATGTTAAATCGGTTTCAAATAGTTATAAATTTGTTGGTTATTCATGTTTTGCATAAAAATTTATAGAGTTTGAGCTTTGATTTTGATATCCATTAGTTCTTCATGTTCTCCATAAGAGTATTTGATGAAATGATCATCACTGTTTCGACAAGAAACAAAAGCATTTGGTTTGGGAGATTGTCTTATTTAATCATAACAGAGAAAATGTGTAAAGAATAATTATCATATTTATTCATACTGAGTTCATTTACATCGTTTGATTTTCCTTTATTCTAAGATAGTATATTCGGAAATACAAGAATTAAAAGAGTTTAAATGTCAAATCTGGATATCAAATCCAGCAGCATTTCGACTTGTGATTTGATCATCTCATTGAGAGGAATGTTGTGCGGATCTGATCATCCGATCTCTCATTCTTGAGCTCATGTTCTTGTACAAAAGGAAGATCGAAAATTGCTTTTCATCCAAAGATTTTGACAGCATCCCAACTCTTGAGTATTGCCTGCGCAACACCATGCTGCTGGCTGCACGGCCTTGCACAAAGTCTCCTCTCTATTCTTTCTCCATTCTCCTCCTAATACTTTCAAATTCCCTTCTTATCTAGAGCTCTGATCTTCTTCAAAATCTTCAATGTGTGCAAATGAGAGGGGGAGTGGAGTATTTATAAGCTTCCACACGTGTGAACCCTCGATCTTTGTGCCATGGGGCCCACCTTCCATCAAATCTCAGTCCTCTGAACCATTTTGACTAATTGTCTTTTGTGCAGGTGCGCATAACCGTCCAGACCATTTGCGCGGTCCCGCGCAATCACTAGGGTTTGCCCGGGTCTGCGCAAATAATATGAATTTTGTTCTTTTCCTCACTTTCTTCTCATGCTTCTTCTAGTTTCCCTTTCTATTTTATTATTGGCTCTTCATTTTTATGCCTCAATAGATGTCCCCTTGATCCCTTTTGTTTATCCCTCCCTGGATAAAGAAACAGGATCAAATCTTTTTTTGCAAACGTCATTGCATGAGTCCGCGCAAAGGGATAATTAAATCAGGTCCTACTTATCGGGTTCGACCTCCTTATAAATACCGAGGCCACTTCTTTGTCTTCATTCCTTTAACTTTTGGTGGAAATCTTGTCTCTTCATTATTTTTCTGTGCAACAGCTTGCCTTTGCGCGTGATCTCCGCGTAACATATACCTTGCATTCTGTCGAACCTTGCCTCTGAGCATTACCGCACAACGAATATCCTTTGCGCGTTCTTGCGTAATCTTCTCCTCTATGCAAAAAGTATTTTTTCAAAATTTTCCAAGTCTTAAATCCTTCCCTTGCTTGTGCAATACCACGCAATCATCCCATACTGCACACCTGCGCACAAACAATCTTCAGCCCTTGAATCTTTACTTTTATTTCCATTATGATAACTCTTAATTCATAAACATGCATCACTCAAAGGCCTCTTCCTCTCTCCGTCGGGATTTAGACAGTTTCTCCAGCATTCTTGGAATTATGTAGAGATCAATGAAAAAACTTTGGAACTTCATAACTCTTCTGGCAATGAACCAACCATCATTCCCATTAATCTGCAACGTCACTGGTCTATCTTACATAGTGAACCATTTGATCGACAAAATGTCTTTGTTTCGTGGATAATTGGGTCATGAAGGAACCAAGAATTTTGACAGGATATCTGGAAGAAAATGGACCCTGCTAAAGAGCTGGTAGGATTCATAAAATGAGATTTCTGCGTCCATGCTGCAATCCTCAATAACCTTTCCCTACTCATCATTTCGACACTGCTCAGTAACTCTTCTTCTTTAAAAGACTATCTTGAAATACAGAAAATTTTTCAGCAACAGGTATTCTGTCTCTTCGTAATTTATATAGTGCTTGGGCTCGAGCCGTTGGTTGAAAACGCACCGTTATCTTGGAACAGATTAACCTTTTTGATGCAATCATAGATATGTCAGAACATTTTCATGCAGATGCGGCTATCTTCCGAGGCTTCCTCAATCATTGGTCTCCAATAACCAATTCATTCTATCTTCCTTCGGGCGAAATGAGTATTACCTTATGGGACCTTCTTTGCATAGCTCATCTTCCCATCATGGGTAACATTTTTAATGCATATGTACCTTCTAATGGAGAATTCGCTCTAGCTTTCATGGGGGACAACAAATCTGGAATTTCAAATTCCACACTTGAACTTTTCAATGCGCTGGCTAATTTCCCTCAGCCCGATCTCATCACTTCTCTTGAATGGCTAGCTCATTTTTCTCGAAAGCTGCGGTATATTTTCTTCTTCCTATCTTTTATTTTTAAAATTCTGATCTTGTATGATCTTGTCTCACTAACTTTATTTTTACCTTGACAGTTTTGCATGCCATAACCATCAAGAACTCAAGACCATTCGCAAGAACATCAAGAATCGCACGGAATACAGTTCTTCCTGCAAGCTAGCCGCTTTTCTAGCTTACTGGTTAAGCTTGGTAATATTTCTGAACTCTAAATAGATAGATATCATCGGGCCATCTTTCTTCGTGGTTGTGGGTGCAATGGCGGAGGCCAAAAATATTCACTAGCTCCTCCAGTTTTGTGCTCTCTGTATCGTGCCTTTGGGGATGTCATCTCTAAGCTTAAAGAATCTTCCTCTGAACCTTTTCCTGTTTGTGCTTCATGACATTTCTTTATAAGCTGGCTAGGAGTGTATTTTCTCCTAGACATTTGCTGATTCTGGAAGAGTGTATTCAAACCCTAATCGTCTTCCTCTTCAACATTACCAACTAAGAAAGATGATCAAGAAGTCGAATGGCTGGGTCACTAGAAAGATAGAAAGCAATGATCCTATCGACTTTCATCAATTTTCATTTACTAACTCTCTCGAAGACATAACAATTGTTGATGATAATTTCATCTCATTTGGCGAGCATTCATTTCTTGTTTCCATTAGATCTAGTACTCTTCCTTCGAGGGAAGGTAGCATATTCTGGCATGAACCATACTATCTCAGTAGGTTTGCTCGCCAGTTTGGATTTGATCAAACTGTACTGGAGACTTGCGATATTGTTACTAGAGAAATGAGAAGTTATAGAATTGGGCCATATAATTGAGCTCTGATATGGAAGTAGCTCTTGAACGTTCATACCGGATTGCATTTCATAATTCCTGGCTATAATTATCTGTTTAGCGCTTCTTACTACTAGATGTGTTGGTGGGTTCACTAGCATTACTTAGTGGTACATTGTTGCTCAGTTAATTACGTCATATGGATTCTTCCTCCTCACCTAAATGATTATCAGAAAGATCAAGGCAATGACTATTTTGAAGAAGCAGATCATGCCCCCTCTCTAGGCTAACTTTTGCATAAAGATTTCTTCAGAAGATACTATTTCTAGAGTGAAGCTTGCCGATACTCTTGAAGGATGGATAGCTTTTGGCCCTCCTTTAAAAAATACTCCTGAGTTTCCGGATAGTGATAGTTCCTTGCAATTCTATCCTCTTTCACCCTTGCAGATTTTACAAGATAACCCTCCTTTGTCATCAGAAAGGCGAGAGACTGAAACATAATTGAAGACTCATCTTCTTCAGAAAGATGAACATATCATCATTGAAGGCTCGTAATTGATCTTGTAACATTTTGACTTTAGAATAGGAAGTAACAAACATTCTGGTCAAACTTGATATTGTTATAATCTGAACCTGTTTCAGAAGATGTGTATTTTGTTGTTTGTTTAATCTAACCATGAAATTTTCATAATCTATATTATTATATTAAGCAATTGCACAATTGAGCATATTTTGAATAGAACAGACGAACATACACATTCGCAATATCAATGTATTTGTAGCATTTTAATGCTACACATAGTTTAAGCTCGAGCTAATATACTTTTGACTTAACATACTTTGACTATGTATGACTTGACTTGACTTAATTGGACTTAACTTAACTAGACTTAACTGGACTCGACACTTACACACACATTTTAAGCTCATGAGTAGTGGAGCAAGCACAGTTTCTTAGACTCATGTTGGAGTCAGGTCTTACATGAATGGTCACCGTAACTCTCATGAGTTCGCTGGACTTATCGCGGCTGGGGAGTTCACAAACCATGATCCATCAGAGGGGCCCAGTGAAGCTACCGGGGCAGTGAACTTGGTGAGATTTATGCACAGGGTTGGCCGCAGCAACTCTTAGAGTTCACGGGGCACGCAAGGTACCTTAGGGTACCAAATCCAAGGCCACTAGCCCGTCAATGAGTAGGTTAAAAACCCTTCCTCATGAGTTACTACTGAAATTAAACCAGGGATCTGGGGGGTCTTATGCATGGTTGATCTATCATGGACAATGGCCAACGAGCACACATTACTGCTCGCTTTTTCTTTGTCAACAAGGTCAGACCCATTCACGGGATGACATTTTCTTCCTTCCCCGTGACGCTGTCGGAAGCTATATAGACAGCATTGGTCTCACGCATGACTGGTCATTGTGGACTTTTGGCCGCTTAAGGCTTTTAGTCGCCGGCTCCATCCGCTGCCCGCATGGGTATGCATGTGATGGCCTATACGAACTTTTTAGGGTCACTAGCTTCTCACTGTTGCCTAACTAATATATATATATATATATATATATATATATATATATATATATATATATATATATATATATATATATATATATATATGATGGTGGGCCTTTATGGGACCCACCCTTGATGCATATTTGGCTATGACGCCGTAAATGATAAATTGTCATCACTGTTATGGTATTTATATATATGGTTGACCGTATAAGCTTCGCTGAAGATAACAAATCGATAATTAATATATCGCCCCTGCTGTTTTTGATGATATTATAAAATTTGGTCAAAATGGAACATCAACTTGGCAATAATATCAATTTCGATAAACTTTGATAATAGAATAATCTTCGTGTCAGCGATATGGCGATGGCAATGGTAGTTTTTATAAATCCAGTAACAATCGTCGGTGCTTGACGATAATATGTTTGAACTTGATATGCTTGGAAGTATGCCTTTTTATTCATTCATGTTCGGGGACGAATACATGGCTTCACCTTTTGAAGTTATTTCATCTCTTTCTACTTGTCTTGCCTCCTTTTGATTAGGAAGCATTGTACTGATAATCTTCGTAATCAAAATCACAGTGATCTTCAGAGGCAATATATCTTGATGTAGTGAATTTCGACAAATATATTAATGCCTTATCATTACGCATGGACTATCCGAGATTAGAATTGCTCCCAGTTTCGTGAATATATTTGTCTTATAGCCTTGCATCCCAATTACGAAGATATGAAAAATCGCTTCCATCAAGCTTGTGTGCTCTTATCTCCTCTCTTACATCATATGCTTTCCTTATGATTATTTTGCCACTATCGATCATTCCTTGTAATATCTTCTTTAAATTGAAGCAATTCTCAATTCGATATCCAAGGAGACAATGATAATAACAATAATCACTTTCACCTATTTTCTTCATCTCTTTTGGACGTTTTGGCCATGGCAACTTGATCTTGTCTGGTGCCAACAATTTATTTAACATAGAAAGATATCATCTTCTTCGAACGAATACCCCCTGTAATCCTCAGACTGTCCGAATTCTCTCTTTATTTTCTTGAATATATATTTATTCGTGTCCCTTTTGTCAAATTTTCTTTGTTCATCTTGTTGATTCTTCGTCTTTCTTTCTTCTTCCGTGATACTGATTGAAGTTCTTTTAAGATTTCGAAATATCTCACTTTTATAAGACTCTATTTTTGCAATGATCTCTTCTATATTGCCCGCCTCTTCTATTAGGTCCTGAAAGGTGCATATATTCAAACCAATAAGACTCATTGCAATATCTGGTCTTATGCATCTTGTGGAAAGTTTGATTCGTTCTCTTTTTTCTTTCACCAACCGTAAGCTTGGTGCCCTCAGGGTTCTCCATCGACTGATGAATTCTCTAATTGGTTCATCTTCTCTTTAGCGAATAGAAGATAAGTCATTACTGGCTTCTTCAGAAGATGATCCAACAAGTCGTGAATTATAAGGAGAGTTTTTTATGGAACATATCGCAGCTAGCCATTCTCTTGCCGCAATGGTCTTCCCTTTATCTTCTCAGCTTTTCAAAGGATCTCTTGCAAATGTTGCGTTCACAGTTACTTTCTTGTCTCCCTTCCCATTCTTTTTCATTACTATCTCTCATTGTTTTATCATCCTTTGCAGCATATCCTTTATTATAAAATAATTTTCCGTTGGGTGTCCCACATAACGATGATAACGACAATATCTCTTATCTTTAGTCATTTCGACTTCTTCTGGATGCCTGGGCTGTGGTAATTGAATGGTCCCGGCAGCCAATAACTATTCCATCATTGGTATGACATTTTCTTTTTCAAAATCATATTCTTTATGGTAGTCGTACGATTGCGTTCGCTTGTCATTTACTTGATTTTTATACCGACCCAAATCTTCTCTCTTCCTTGTTTATTGCTTATTGTAAAAAGTTTTCCTTTTCTTTTCTTGATTAGTTGTATTCACCATTAATCCATTTGATCCTCTTCTTTCTGTTCTAATCTGAAATGTCGGCATTTTCCTGGACATCAGTTCCAATGCATGAACTTTTGTTGCGAGATCTTGAAAATTTTTTATATTAACACTTGTAAGCCTGAAAGCAATTCCCGGTTCCATAGAATTCAAACACATGTTCACTTGTTCCGTCTTTTCTGGCAACTGCCTGCATGAAGCCCCCAAAGTCTTCCACCTATCAATGAATTTCTCTAAATGTTCGTTTGCTCTTTGTATGACAGTGGCCAATTTTACAACACTAACGTCACGCTCTGATGAGAAGAAGTTGGATATAAATGCGTCTTGCATCTGTTCCCAAGTTCTTATTGATTCCGGTGCCAGATTAGAATATCATCGAAATGCTTTGCCAGTCAAGGAAACATTGAACAATAGTAACAATATTGTGAAACAGTAGAAAAGTTTCCCATAGTGGTGATGAAGTATATGAGATATTCTTTTGGAGACCCATCTCCATTAAATTTCTGAAAATCGGGTTGCTTGAAGTTTGCTAAAAATAGAAAATCTTCTACCTCTCTTGGATACGGTGTTCTGTATCGGAACCTCCAAGTATATTCACGCTCTCTGACAACATCCGTTACCATCTGTCGCATCTCCTCCTGTGTTATTGCTCTAGCAACAGGAGCAAACCCGTGTGATCCTACTCTCTGTGGCAATGAACTTTTACGTTGTCGCTCTTGTTCGTTCATAGTGGCCATTACTGGCGGGACCATTGCTTGAGCCACGTTATGAGCGAGAGTGGCCAAAGCTTCTCGAAGGCTTCGACATCCATCAAGATTCTTTGAGCTTCAGCCATCTCAGCCATAGGTTCATCAACATTCAGTGGGGGACCTTGACTGATTCCTGCCATATGCACAGCGACTTCGTTGCTCTGTGATGAAGCTGTCGTTGGAGTGGACTGGGAATATAACGATATAACGGGACTTATCGAAAGAGGAGCTTCGTTTGATTTGCCTGTACTTCTGTAGAATTCGGCTGACTGCGAAATTTCCTGCCAAGGCGTATCTTGAGGTGAGACAAAAACCGCATTATTCACCAGTGCTTTGCCTTTCTCTTTTCTTGTCCATCGAGTCTTCATAACAGGTAGTGTCAGGAAGTCATGTGATGTTAGAGAAGGAAGAGATCTCCCTGGATACAAGGCCGGAGGAGCGAGTTCAAGATTGTTTTTAGCCACATGCCGTGTTACCGATCCCCTGATCTTACGTGGAGATAAATTCATCTTGGCAGTTACTGTATTTCGGGCCTTTGTTCTTCGAGATGCTACGACAATCCAATCATTATCATTCTCTTGTGCCAATGGTGGAGCAGATATGACTCCGGCCATAACTTGGGGCTTGTCATTCTTGTTTGTAATAAGCTAGGCTTTGTGATTTATAAGCTGGTTCGTTGCATGCTCTATTACAAACCCGGTCGCCGTGAAGTAGAAGTTTGTTTTCTTCATTACACTTGCCATTGATTGTAATTTGAAGTTTTGTTTTCTTCAGATTCCTTCATATAAGAATATAAAAGAAAGATTAGTATTTAAATAGTAAAATATTCTATCTTATAGATGAAGGGGAGGATGTTCCCATTGAGAGTCGCCATTTTGGCGTCAGCAAGATGCCAAACTTCGATAAAGTTCTCGAAATTTTCTCCAAGTTAATCTTAAATAAGACAGAATTCTCCAGCAAAGTCGCCATTTTATTTCGACAAGAAACAAAAGCATTTGGTTTGGGAGATTGTCTTATTTAATCATAACAGAGAAAATATATAAAGAACAATTATCATATTTATTCATACTGAGTTCATTTACATCTTTTGATTTCCCTTGATTTTAAGATAGTGTATTCATAAATACAAGAATTGAAAGAGTTTAAATGTCAAATCTGGATATCAAATCCAGCAGCATTTCGGCTTGTGATTTGATATCTCATTGAGAGGAATGTTGTGCGAATTTGATCATATGATCTCTCTTTTTTGAGCTCATGTTCATGTACAAAATGAAGATCGAAAATTGCATTTCATCCAAAGATTTCGACAGCATCCCAACTCTTGAGCATTCACCTCCACGCAACGGCATGGTGTTGCATGGGCCCGCACAACACCATACTATTGCGCGGCCCTGCACAAAGCTTCCTCTTTTTTCTCTCTCCCTTCTCCTCCTGATACCTTCAGACTTTCTCTTCTCCTTTGGAGCTCTGATCTTCTTAAGAATCTTCAATGTGTGCAAATGAGAGGAGGAGTGGGGTATTTATAGGCTTCCACACATGCGAACCCTCGATCTTTATGCCATGGGGCCCACTTTCCATCAAATTTCAGCCGTCTGAACCATTTCAACTAATTATCTTCTATGCAAGTGAGCGCAGCCATCCAGACCATTTGCGCGATCCCGCACAATCACTAGGGTTTGCGTCGGTCCGCGCAAATAGTATGATTTTCGTTCTTTTCCTCACTTTCTTCTCATGCTTCTTCTTCTAGTTTCTGTTTCTATTTTATTCTTGGTTCTTCATTTTTATACCTCAACAATTATATATACTATAATTTTGAAATTTGAATGTAAGTAATCTGATTTGAAAAAATTTCAAAATTTCTCCCAAATTACTCACAATGTTGCACCTCAAACATGAAATTAAACATGTATAAGGGTTGATCTACTGATTTGTTAAGTCCTTGTCAATTTTTGAAACATAAAAAAAAATAAATTTAATAACAAATTATTGATTTTCAAACTTTTTAAGTTGCTTAGATATTGCTTCATCGAAGCCTAACTAGAGTTCAAAGAGTAGTTCACTCTTGTTTTTGGGTGAGGCATATGCGACAAGCTTCATTCTCGTTTCAGAGTGAGATGTCTGCGACAAATTTGCATGATGAAATCCCATATCCTTCGATGATCCAATAAATTAGATAATGGCAAAAAAAAAAGAGGTAAAAATGTAAATAATGCCGATCTAAAATCACGTGGTGAGGCTCATGGTAGATTTGGAATACCCTGATTATTAGAACACCCCCTCATCTTGGTAGGACGCATTAAACAAAATGGTTTAGATATAATATGCATACTATGGTGGGCCCCACAAGCAACTACAATAGGCATCACCATCACAAATGTTTCCCATGGTGTGACCACCTGAATTTTGGGTAAACTTCATTTTTGGGCTCTTTGGTTAAAACGAGGTGTTGCACCCTACTGACCGTTTGATCTCACTTGGGTTCCCTTTCTTGATGTGGCTCCATTGGGAAGGATTAATTTCTTATCAAAATAGTCGGATTCCAAGCTATTGCCACAGTGTCAACAATTTCAGTTATAACAAAGTATTAGAAAATAGTGTTACTTTGCTAAGTACCTTACAAGGATAGCATACTAAGCGCCAAGGTGATAAAGATAAACAATTTATTTTTATGACTACAACATAATGATGGAGGGAGCAAATTAGGCATGGCCCACCTTGATATATGAATTATATATTCATGCTATTCATCCACTTTGTTAGCTCATTTTAGTATACGAGTCCAAAAATAAAATAGATATAATTCTCAAGTAGACCATAATATAGGAAAGAGTGGTAATTGACCATTAATGGTCCACGAAGGTTTTGGATCAAGTTAATATTTGTTTTTTGTTTTTTTTTTTTTGTTTACCTTCATCTAAGTTTATGTGAAGTTATCAATGGATTGGATGACAAATAAACGTTATGCAAACATTAAAGTGGGCCACATGAAGTTTTTAATGGTAGGGTGTCTAATTAATATTGTTTCATGTAACATGGTACACCTGAGATTTGGGGTCCACTGGTACACCCGATCACATTATTCAACTCTTAGGGAGATCCAGACCGTTGATCAATAAGGTCCATCTTATAGATTTCTCAGAGTAGTTTTGTACATTTGAGATTTGGGTTTTTTGGATTTTTGGACTCATACTCTAAAACGACATAGAAAAATATATGGACAACACGAATATACACCTTACACTATCTTGGATGAGGCTGGAGCACACCTAACCTGTTCCGGGTGATGCACGCCAAACATGCCCTAAAGGGAAAAAGAAAAGGAGAGTTGTTTTATGCTCTGATAAGGACTGATGGTTGATATGCAGGTATAGCACAGCATACACTAACTCAAATTGAATTGTCCAAATTTCCAGATTCACAGTAGACCAGTCATCATTCCGAATTAGTAAAATTTTGTAAAGCCATTGATCAGATGTGGATTGTTTAACCTGTCTATTTTTAGGCCATACATTCTAGATAAAATTTTCACTCCTATACATTGATGATTAATCCAAATAAGGTCTCTTGGCTTGGATGGTTGGATTTGGTAATTTTTGTTCTTTAATCTACAATTTCTTGGTGCCGACGTATCAACCATCACACTACCAAGTACCAAAGTTCAATTTAGGAGTTCATGTTGTTGGGATTTGGTCTGCGGAATCACATAGATCTAGATCTAAGATAGCAATCTAATGACACCAAGCACATACAAGAGAACACAAAGATTTAACATGGAAAACCTTTTCAGAAAAAAACCATGGCACAAAGCGATAGAAATCCACTATGAAAGCATAAATTACAAAGAGAGAGGACTTACTTGATTCGAACAACCTCGAATCTCACCCTTGCTACACCCTTTGATAATCCTATAATGTAACGCCTTGAAATTTGAGGGTCGAGCAAAGCTCTACTCTCGAGTTCCAACGCATCACTTATGCAACATGGATAATAATGTTTAGATGTCGTCCATTAGCAATGCAGTAAACATGAGTGAGATTATACTAAAACAACATATCATACTCCAAAGTTAATGTAATTTGGCTAGCGGAAGACTGAAATATATGTATTTAATTATGAAAACGTTTCACAAATTTCAGAGTATAAGTATGAAAGTAGGCTAAATATATACATGTGTTGTTTCTAACCATATAAATGCGGGAAGTAAATGTGTTGTAACGCCTTAAAAATCGGAGGTCAAGTAGATTCCAACTCCCGAGTTCCAACGCATCACTAATGCAACATATAAAATGATGATTAATGTTGTCCATATTAGTGCATTAAACATGAGCGAGATCATACCAAAACAACATATCATACTTCAAAGACAGTTAAATTATGCAAGCGGAAGACTGTAATAGATGGATACAAAACATATAAGTCATGGTACATCTCCAAAGTATAAATACCTCTCAGGTGAAATATTACAAATACTGTTTTAAGTTACAAAATGTCAAAAATGTGAGAGTCCTCTACAAGTGTAACCCTGAAGCCCCGTCGATCAGAACGGTTTATATGAACCCACCTGAATACTGCATATACGAGAAAGCATCTTCTTCGTCTTCGAAATCTGGCTCTGCCTCGCCTGTCGGGTCTCCATCTGCAACTAAGACAGAGTCTGATTGGTGTTTAAAAATACCGTCCCATAACGTGGGAGTGAGTGATCAACTCAGTGAAATAATAAAGTAAAGGTTAACATGTTCTCAATTCATTCAAGCAGTAATGATAAAACAATACAATCAAACATCCCTAAGTACTCTGATTAATGCAAGAATGGTATGTATAAATGATGCATGCCCTCGCCTGCATTCCCACTGCGATCTTCATCTAACGGTCGCGCATATTAGTCACTTCTTCAGTGCTCTACCCAACGCCAAACGACACATGCAGTGCGGTGCATGAGCATGATTACCAAGTTCTTATTAGTCCTTTTCATACAGCAGGATTGGGAAGCTAAGGTACCTCCCTTATATCAATTCCCAAACAATGATCCATTTTAGGGTCGTCAATCTCAGTAAATCTCATACGATGTTACGGTTCTAGTTCGCTACAAAGGGCTCGTCACCTTATCAGTGTAGGCCTAGTTTGTACTCTTGTTGCTATGGAAAGGTTCATCGCCTCTACACAGTCTTAGGGTACGCTTGAGGTCACTACAAATGGCTCGTCACCTTATCAGTGTAGGCCGACAGCTCGAATACAGTGTCCCATACTACCGTATTCAGCTCACGAGGCTGTGTTGCTCACTGGACACTACGGGGAGGCTCGTCACCCCAGCTGTAACATCCTGAAAATCGGGGGTCGTGCATACGCTTGACTCCCGAGATCCCGGGGTCACTTGTAATCGGTTTTCATTAATATGCGATTAATCTATGTTTAAATGCGCAGCTTGGAGTTCCTGGAACATGAAGCACAAATGCACCTGCCGACTGAAATGAAAGAGAACTAGCACACATATATATATACACACACACATATACAAGACCAAGAAAAATATAAAGGGTCACACATGGTGTCACCCAATAAAATCACAAAAGAATAATATGTCAAAAAGGAATAAAACTGAGCCCTCTGCGCAGCGATCCAATGACCCATTTACTGATCCGACGGGGTCCTGCTCATCAACTGGAAGTAAGGGAACTCGTCCTCCTCCTCGAGATTCGCATCGCCAGGCTCCATGAAATCTGTATTACCTGCATCTATGAACGGGTCTGGTTGGTGTTTTAAAACACCGTCCCAGAGTGGGAGTGAGTGATCTACTCAGTGGGTGCTATTAGCCATAAGTTGCAACAAGCATCAATTGTAATAAGAATTTAATGAAAAGCAATCAATCATAAACATCTATCTAGTCTTGTTAATGTGCATGCATGCAAGATGATATGATGTATGCCCTCACCACAACGCTCCCTCGTGCGACAACATCTAACGATCGCCAATGCCAACACTCCCTCAATGCGACCTCGACTGCCGAGTCGCCAACCTAGCTAATGCCATGCAATGATATTGTTAACCGGATTCTTAGTTAAGTCCATTCATCCAGCAGATTTGAGAATCTGATACACCCCACGTATCAAATGCCCTGAACTAGTTGCGAGGCCAAGACCCCCCAATGTGTGAGGCCGAGACCCCATGATCCTTGACCCCGTCGGGTTTCTCCCATCCCCGACTTCAAGCACATGGGGGTGCTGAATATGGGGTCGCTCGCGGTCACTACGGGAAGGCGCATCACCCCAGCATAGGCCGACAGCTAGGACATAGTGTCCCATTCCACCATGCCCGGCTCATGAGACTGTGGATCAATATTCCATCCGGTATTGACGGGCTACAACGGTGGTGGGGTGTTTCAATTTCCATACATATGTGAGCAAACAAGGTTAACAACTAGGTGGGTCAGCCAGTGGACTAAACCGCACGAGCTCAGGCAAGTATATGGCGGAACGACATCGGGTACAAGTGACCTATGTAGCCTGACTACTGCCGCCCACACATACTCGTCCAAACCCATGGGTTTAGCCTCAAGGTGGTCCTACCAACGGAACCACCTTCGCTCTCCTCATGTTCCTGACCAACCCAAGGGTAGGAATAATGACTCATAGCATCCAACTACCAATGTAACATCAAATATATTCAACACCATATTCTCATGTTACTTAACATACAACTCAAATTTCTCTAGCAAGCAACTATTAATATCATGAATAAAGTGTAGGTGTGTGGTGTGGGTTAGTGAGGAAGTTAACACTTCCTCCATGTTGAGAAATCATATGTACAAGAGCAATAAATCATACACAAGATGAAGCAACACATATGAGAAGAAGAAATCAACCATACATGAGCATGTAACCATCCATACACTAGATTATGAGAGAGGCAAGATTAACATCAAAGAGAAATAAACATGCAATTCATACAATTCCAACAATATGTCATTCCTAGATTTTTCTAGATTCTTCCATACAACACACCAAGCAAACAAAATCATTGAACTCCAACTATAATTGGTGTTAGGCCACCTAAGGATAATAGTCCGCACCTATGGATCGTTGAGATCTTGGAAAACGACCTAGAAGCGCCAAACTCGATGTTGATCGGCCGGAATCCTAAGACAATGCACGTGCATGTTAGGATTTCATGCATTTTCTAACTCAAACCCAAAGATTACCAAAAATGATAGGTGCTTACCTCTCCACTCGGATAGAAGTGGCTTGTAGTTGTGCATATGGGAAAGGAAAGATATTTCTCTAAGGCCCCAAGCTTCCTTGGGCCTTACCTCCTACCACACACCCCTTTCCTTTCTTCTTCCTCTCTCTTTCTCCTCCTTTCTCCTCTTCCTCTCCTCCCCTTCTCTCTTTTCTCTCTTCTCTCTTTCCTTTCCCTAGGGCAAATTCGTATGGGGAGAGGGGTGCCCCAAATGAGGCCTTTATATAGTGTCAGGTTTAGTGTAAATGGCCCTATGGGATGGGTTTTCACTATATTAGACCTATGAGATGGTCTTTCTAGCCTCTAGGGCCCACTATGGGGTGTACAAGTCAATATACACCGTAGGATAGTTAGCCCTAATGAGGATCTACGTATGGATATGATCGGCCCGCCATTTGGATGCGTCGATCGACAGATATGATGAAAAGTCTATTCAACGGTCACCGATAATCGATCAGGGTCGCGGTTATACGGATATGAGCAGAGAAATATCCCTACTCCATGGATAAAGTTTGGTCGCAAACCGACGGTCCGAAATCCTCAACTTTGCATAAGAGTGGACGACTCAATTCACTTAAGTTCCAACTCCTTCCTTTAGGGTATTTGCACTTCTCATGCACTCGTCCTTCAGCTCAAGTTGACCGGTTCTGGACCATACCCAGGTCCGATTCCCGCGATGGACATCAAGCCCAATGAGACGGACATTATTCTATAGTTTTGGAACTAGTGGTCCACCAACGAGCGGTCTAGAGCTTGTTTGGATAACCGGGGTAGTTTCGGTGGCCCTCTGACCATGAAACTTATAGGATAGGTGCTCCATGGCCCGATGAAGGGCCATGAAAAATTTGGGGATGATCAGATATGGGGTTTGGTCGCACGGGTCTGATTCGCGATCAATGGTCACCGTGCCACGATCGGGACCCAGATTTTGTGGGCGGGTGTAGAAAAATACATTACACCCTCATCGTAAATTATGAAGAAATCTGACGGCTGAAATGTCTTACATTTCAGTTTTATTTACACGTGCCAGATTTTAATTTTGGCATTGGTGGGGCACATCTGGCAAGTGCCAGATTCCATTTCTGGGTGTCCACTGGGTCCGTGGTCCGCGATGGTTCCCAAGCCCAGTGAGATCTATGCTCTCTTGAATTTTTATAATTTTCTGACCTTCCTGTGTCACGGTATAGCCCGCACGGGCTGTCGCTAAGTGTAAACGGTCATCTGACTTGGAGGCCTGTACCAGGTTCTATCAAGGCTATTCTGGTCTATTCAATTGAGTTAATCTTGGTCTAATTTATTTGGGATACCTCACTATGAGTGTCTTAAATGAACAGTCCTATGACAAATCCTACGTGGACGCCCCAGGACACTGTTCTGGTTGGGTGGGACGTTACACTACACCTGATGTTCAAGTGATTGGGCGGATTCATTGGCTTTCTACGGCTGATTAATCGGACTAGTGCGGTTCTTTATTGGTACACTCTTGTATAAACTATCATTGAGTGCTAATGATCATTAAGTGATGTTATAAGTTAATTAAATAAAAAAAAATTCAAGAATTTTTGAAAATCCAAAACAGTGAAAATCGAGGATGTTACACCAGCGTAGGCCGACAGCTCGACCACGGTGTCCCATACCACCATGCCCGGCTCATGAATCTTGGCGGATTGAGGTACTAAGGTTAAAGGGGTTTTTACTAGTGAATTTGGTACCTTAGATTCAAGCAGTAACGTCCATACATGGTGAATATACATCGGGTCAATCGGGTTACTTGACGAGCTCGACTAGTACGAGCGCACGTTGAGTTGATCGACATGAAGTGCCCGAGCAATCCGTGTGGCCTAACCACTGTCGACAAATGAAGTACGACTCGGACTCATCGAATACGTCCTGTGGGGCGAAAACAACCTCGGCCACCAAATCGAGATCTGTTACCGATTGCCTGGACTATTCCGTAGTCCCAAACACATTCAATTATAACAGATAATCATATAAGATAATCAAAATAGTAATGGATCAACAATTCTATTCATACAAGCATGTGAACATTTGAGGGATTTTAACTTAAACATGAATTCACACATATACAGTCTCTAAGTAAAATAGACAAAGAATATAAGTTACATGGAGGAAATCATACACATCATTAAAGTAGTTGAGAATCTCATCTCAACGCCCATACAAAGTACAATTTACTACACACTTGGTCATTCAGACATTTCTACAAACATTAGACTACATATTCCAACATACAGGATGTATGTTGGTGATAACACGTATTAGGGCAAATCCTTTCACATAGGAGTTGCAACACATACAACTATCATGTATTACCAAACATTCATCATAACAGATACTAATCATAATTTCATATTCATTCAGACATTTCAACAAACACAAGAATACACTATATTCAACATAGTTCATATATATGTGTAAAGTGCAGAAAACATCGTGTCTAAGCATGTGATAGCAATTCAAGTCAGTCATGAATCATTAACTGACATTGAAAGCCTTGAAAACCATAACCTAAACATTTATAGTCTGCACCTTACGCCGGTAAACACGTAACGGGTTTGTTTTAGACACTTAGCCTTTGTCAACGATGGATTGGTAACCTATAGCATGAATTAAGTTAGCTATTTCATAACTTACACTATCTGAAACCCTAAAACAGATTAGGGTTGATTTTTTTTACCTAAGAACGAAATTGGAATCGCCTGTATAGAGATACAGGAATGGTGGTTGAGTTGGTGGAATAGCGGGATCGAATCCCAGGAAGAATCTTCAACTCTTACTCTCACTTCCTCTCTTTTTCCTTTCCTTTTTCTCTACTCTCTTTCTTAGGGTTTTAGAATTCGTATGGAATATGAGAGAGTGTTTAAGGTCCTTATATAGGCCCAAGACTGATGGAAATGACCCCAGGGCCAAGGTATACTTAGGTTATATCCAAAGGGCGTCTGTTTCAGCCCAACGGAGCACTTCTGGTGGCCCTTTTTCCACATGTGGTTGGACTTAAGCTCCCTGACCATAGATCTAGGTCAGGCTGAGTTTTTGTTCCGATCGGGTTTGCAGATCAGCCGTGGCGGACTAGTTTCAGTTTAACGGTCACGGTCACTCGATTAGAGCCACAAGTACATCAACATGTGGGACATTTCTCCTGATCCGAGGGTGTATTTGGGTCTGAATCTGACGGTCTGAATCCTTATATTTGGCCCGCAAGCGACACGACTTAAATTACTTAAATTCGAATTTCATTTCTAAAGATATTCACATTTCTCACACACTTTGCTCTGGGCTCAAGTTGTGTATTTCTAGACATAATTGAGACTTGATTTCTGAGGGGGTTGTCAAGTCCAGTAATGCGGTCATAACTATATAGTTTTACGATTATCGAACTTTCGACGTGCGGTCCAGGTCCGATACGAAGTTTCGGTGTGCTCCCGAGAGCAATCGGGTTTAAGGATGGATTCTAGATTTTAGGGTATATAACGTCAATGATACTGTATGGTTTAGATCTTGCAGATCATATTTAAAGTGATTAGTGCTAATTTCACAAGTACTTTAGTTTAGCACTTGCTAATATTAACCTAATTTCTATAGGTTTTGGTCCTGAGTGATTTCTGTCTGAGGTGGTACCTGGGTCCTTGTACGGATTTTTCTAAGACATTACGTGTGTTCAACTAAACAAGTATCTCAGTAGTCCCTGCGCATTGGTATGAGATCTATATAGATCCACCCAATAGTTGAACGTAGGAGAACTCTTCCTCCTCGCCTACGAAGTCCAACTCTGCTGTATAGACCTCGCCATCACCTGCATTTAAACCAGAGTCTGGGTGGTGTTTAAAACACCGTCCCAGGTGAGAATGAGTAGCTAATTTAGTGGAACTATAAAGTAAAGGTTAACATGTTATCAATTCAGTCAAGCAGTACAATAATCATGTCCTAAGTACTCTTGTTAATGCAGGGATGACATGCTATAATGATGTATGCCCTCGCCTGCACTCCCTCAGCGACATTATCTCATGGTTGTGCATGCAACACTCCCGCTGTGCTCAACTCCATCGCCAAAGGCACATGTAATGTGGTACATGTCGTGTTAGCCAAGTTCTTAATTAAACCTATTCATACAGCAGGTTTGGGAAGCTAAGATACCTCCCTTTATATCATTTACCCAAACAATGATCCATCTAGGGTCGTCAATCCTAGTTAATCACATACGATAGGCAAGTTCGATAGCTTACACTCCATGTCGTTACGAGAGGCTCGTCATCATCAGCGTAGGCTTATTCTGTACTTGAGGTCACACCATCAATGCCCTACCAACTGGCAGTCTATTTTCAAAGGCTCGTTACCAACCCGACTAGGGACCACAGCCAGGTTGTGCTGGGGTAGGGCGACAGCTCGAATACAGTGTCTCATACCACTGTATTCAGCTCACGAGTTTTTGGGGTTGCTCACTGGTCACTACGGGGAGGCTCGTTACCCCAGCGTAAGCCGACAACTCGACCACGGTGTCTCATACCACTATGGCCAACTCATGAGTCTTAGCGGATCATTGTACCATAGTTAAAACGGGCTTTTACATTGGTAAGTGGTACCTTAGATTCAAGCAGTGGCGTTCATACATGGTAAACATACAATAGGCCCATCCATTTATTAGACAAGTTCGACTGGTACGAGTGTACGCTGAATTAATCAACATGGTACCACTGTTAACAATCATCGTACGTCTCAAATTTACTGAACGCATCAAATGTGGTGAGACTAATTCAGCCACTTAAATAGGAATTGTTACCAATTGCCTGGACTACATAGTAATCCCAACCATACTCAAATGCAGCATGTGGAGACATGTGATAATCATATAGGCATTTAACAAACAATCCAAGTACAACACTCATTTGAGCATTTTATCGTCATATTGAACATGCTACTGAACATTTAAATTCATCCATAAATTGCATAGTTGAAATTAAGATTACGTGAAGAAAATTATACATGTAGATAAGGTAATTGAGAATTCTATCTCAACACCCTTATCAAATACAATTCATCAAACAATATCTCATTCAGACATTTTATCAAACACTTAGCCTACAAATTACCAAATACATAGACTAAATTAGTTATGATGTGAACTATAACAATTTCCTATACAACATAGGCTATAACACAAATAACAAACATGGACCTTGATTAGATATCATGAAATCATGACAAGCACAATTCACCATTTCATGTTCAGTCAAATATTTCAACAAACACATGGAATGCATTTTGTATTATACATAGACTAAATTAGTTACAGTATACATTATGATAAGTCCTGTCACAAGGAGATTGTCACACATACAATAAACATGAATCATAGGTTAATAGTCATAGCAAGCTCAAATCGTGATTTCATATTCATTCAAACATTTCAACAAACACATGAAATGCATTTTGTATTATACATAGACTAAATTAGTTACAGTATACATTATGATAAGTCCTGTCACAAGGAGATTGTCACACATACAATAAACATGAATCCTAGGTTAATAGTCATAGCAAGCTCAAATCGTGATTTCATATTCATTCAAACATTTCAACAAACACATGGAATGCATTTTGTATACAACCTAGTTTACACATATATGATATATTGAAAATGTCGTAACTAAGATCATATAGCAACAAGCAAGTCAGACATAAATCATTAACTGACATTGAAAGCCTTAAAAACCATAACCTAAACATTTATAGTCCGCACCTTTTGCCGGTACGCCAATTATGAACTCGGTTCGAACCCTACGTCCTTGTTTACAGCACAACGACTACCTAAATCACGAAAGAGGTTAGCTATTTTGCTGATTCTTCTACTTGAATTCTTAAAACGAGATTATGGTTATGATTCCTTACCCCAATCGAAGTTGGAGATGATCGTGAAGCGATGTGGAAGGGTGAATCGAGGCGTGGAGTTGTGGGAGAGAATCCCAGCAACAATCTCCCACTCTTTCTCTTCTCTCCTCACACTTTTCTCCTCTTTTCCCTCTTCTCTCTCCTAGAGTTTGGAGCAAATTCGTATGTGAGAGAGAAGGGGTGGGTTAAGGGTCTTATATAGGCCCAGAATTGATTCAAATGGCCCCAGGGCCATGGTATACTTAGGTTATAGCTAGAGGGAGTCTGTTTCTAATAAACGGGGCCCATCTGGAGGTCCATTACTCACCTACGGCGTAGGGTAAGTTTCTTGACAATGGATCTAGGCCGGGTTAAGATTTCGGTCCGATCAGATTTGTGGATCGACCGTGGAGGATCAGTTTCAGTTCAACGGCTATCGTCGCTCAATCAGGGCCACAAGTACACTGACCTGTGTAGGAAAATTTCCTTGATCCAAGGGTGTAGTTGGGTTAGAATTTGACGGTCTGAAACCTTAAATTTGGCCCGCAAGCGAATGGCCCAAATCACTCAAATCTGAGTTCATTTACTAAATATATTCGCGTTTCCCACACACTTCGCTCCGAGCTCAAGTTGCGCGATTCTAGTTGCTATGTAAGCTCAATTCCTGTGGTGGTTGTCAAGCCCAGTAAGGTGGTCATAACCTTATAGTTTTGCGGTCATTGAACTTTCGACACGCGGTACAGGTCTAATACGGAGTTCCAATGTGCTCCTGTGAGCAATTGGGTTTTGAGATTGCTCATAGGTTTTTAAGTAATGTTGAGTTAGTAATTTTAATGGTTTTGAGTCTTGTAATTTGTATAGAAAGTGGTTCAAGACAAATCCATTGATTGTTTAGTTTAGTACTTAACTACGTGTCGCCCAATTATGATTGACTAGGTTGCTCTATCAAAATCACTTATTTATTTTTGTCAGATTCCATAAGACTAATGGCCCAAAACCTATTTTTTATTTATATATTTACTATTATAGTAAATTTAGGTTTAAGTATTGTTCTCCATCATTTAAATGTTAGGATTAGCGTCTATTATGAAAATACTTAGAAAAATGTGAAGAATAATGTGGTGAAAGGTGAGATTTGTGAAGGAAATGGGTTGAAAAGGAATTTTAAACTTTGGGATTGAGTTATGAGAAGTCACTAAAGTGTTATGATCGACCCATTGCCTAAGGACGTCTAACTCCAGGTTGGCAAAAATCCGGGACATTACATAGAACCTTTTAAAATATCTTTAGAAAGCCTTAGAATACCTTAAAATAGCCCTAGGGACCTCTATTGTAGTTTAGGCAACTTCCCTTTTGCACCCTTGTAAAACCACCTCAAATTTACGCAGTTCGCACCAAATCCATGCAAGAATCTGCGTAACCTCGACTGGTTGAGGGACCCCCTCGACCGGTCGAGTGAACCCTCAACCAGTCGAGCCAACCTCTCGACCCGTCGAGCAGCCCCAAAACATTGAAGACTTTAAAAGTCTGATAACAATCTCCGCAAAGTCTTCAATCTTCAATCATGTATCTTGCTGCCCTCTTCTCTTATCTCTGCATCATAGCTTCTTCGCACACTCCGTCCTTCTTTTTCTGCCATCGCCAGGCCTAGAGAAGTTGCATAGAACTTGAACTTCTCTTCAGGAACGTTCTAGGTGAGCATGTCTGCCGAATCAAAATTCACGTGCCCAACCACCTTTGCTCCTGTCTTCTCAAAAGGAAAGACGTAGTCTTCTTACCATCTCATCGCTACCCAATATTGTTTGTCGGAGTATTTTCTCACAACACCGATAACCTATGAAAGAACTAGTCTAATCTACACCACGGCATCTATCGCCAACCGCATTCAAATAAGGCTCATGAGATATCCTACTTTTTCTCATCTGTTTTGGGACATGTTCTCAGGAAAACTTGAGGAGAGACGCGTAGGGGACGCTCTTCGGCTTTGCCTAGTCCATCACATACTTGATTAATACCTACCCAAGGTATTCTATCTGAGATAACCAAAGCCTACTCCTCCTTTAGTCTCAATGTTGAGAACCATCTTTGTAGCCCACAATCCTTCATCCTAAATGTCCCACTTAACAAGTCTTTAGTACATTGATTTCAGACATGTCATAATTGGCGATCTACGTGTCATCAATATACAATACCTGACCCACCATGAAAGAATCAAACCACTACCTAGGCGACAGGTCGTAGCACGACCTCCTGCAAATCTTTTTATCTCAGCCCCTTTAACTTCAAACTGTTTTGGTTGCTTCATGTAGATCTGCTCTTCCAATTTTTCTTGCAGAAGTGCAGACTCCACATCGATCCTTCTAGCTCAAGATTGTATTGGCCAACCAACACCAATCATGGATTTAATATACACCTACTATATCGTCGGCGCGAATATCTCTAAGAAGCCGATCCCTTCTTTCTAAGCATAACCCTTTGCCACCAACCTCGCTCTATATCTATGCTATATCCTCATAAAGATCCACTTGCATCCAACCGTTTTCCGCCCCATCAGAAGCTCCACCAGCTCCTATATGTCGGTCTGGTACAACGAGTCCATCACATCGCCCATAGTCACCTTCCACTTCTTAGTACCTGTCTCACCTATAGCCATTTGAATAGAAGATGAATCCCCTGCGATATTGGAGTCGTCCATGTACCTCGCCGATATACTTGCAGCCTATTGCCTCGAGTATACCAAGAGAAATCAGACTCTTCTTCAAATCAGGAATGTGCCTGACATCAGTCAAGGTACGCTCCACCCCATCAACCATCTTGATGCGCACTGAACCAACAGGCACAACATTACAGGCAATGTCATTACCCATAAATACCTGTCCACCATCGCACTCCCTATAGCTGGTGAACCAACTCCGACGAGGAGTCATGTGAAGAGATGCTCCTGTGTCTAGCATCCACTCGTCCTTACGATCATCGTATGGTCGTCTAATCGTAGACATAGATAAAACATTACCATCGTATCCACTCTATCCATTTGACGTGGCAGTATTAGCTTCCCTGTATGAAGCCTCGAAATCTTCTCTATTAGATTTATGATTTGTAAAATCCTTCTTCACATGTCCTTCCATCCCATAGTTCCACCACTTTACCTTTCCCTTGTCCTTTCCCTTGGATTTAGATCTAGAACCTAAAGAACCTGTACCTTGTTCAGAAATCCTACCCTTTGTAATCAGTGCATCAGAAGATATCCACATGTCAACGTTAAGCTTTCTCATAACCTTCCCTTGAAGGGGCTGAGATAACGATGTCGATACTTAGAGTTTTATTCGTGTAGCACATTATGTCTTTGAATGACTCATAAGATACCGGAAGAGAATTCAACAACATACATGCTTGTTTTTCATCCTTTATCACTTCTTCCATATCCAGCAATTTGCAAATCAATTTATTAAAGTTGCTGATGTAAGCCTCAAGATCTCCACATTCTACCATCTTGAAGTTATACCATTGCCGCTTCAAGTGTAGGCGATTTTCTGAGGATTTTTTCGCATAGACATCCTCTAACTTCGCCCATAACTTATCCATAGTTTTCTCCCTCATGATGTTGTAGAGAACCTCATCTGTAAGACATAAACGGATCGATGATAAGGCCTTCTTATCAAGATTATTCTAATTATCATCAGTCATAGTAGACTTCCGCTCCTCAAGAGCACCATCTTCGCCTTGCTTGATTAAGGAACTCATCATCTTGATCTCCACAACTCAAAATTATTTTTCCCTGAGTACTTCTCAATATCATACTTAGTGCTCGCCATTATTACTAATCCCTCAGATTCAGATCTGTGCCCCAACGATTTCTCTGATACCACTTGTTGGGATTTGGTCTGCGGAATCACACAGATCTAGATCTAGGATAACAATCCAATGACACCAAGCACACACAAGAGAACAAAAAGATTTAACGTGGAAAACCCTTTCGAAAAAAAACCATGACACAAAGCGACAGAAATTCACTATGAAAGCATAAATTATAAAGAGAGAGGACTTACCCGATTTGAACAACCTCGAATCTCACCCCTGCTACACCCTCTGATAATCCTAGAACCCTTTAGAATACCTTTAAGAAGCCTTAGAATACCTTATAATAGCCCTAGGGACCCCTATTTATAGTTTAGGCAACTTCTCTTTCATACCCTTACGAAACCGCCTCAAATTTACACAATCCGCACCAAATCTGCGCAAGAATCTGCGTAACCTCGACTCGTCGAGCCAAGGCCTCGATTGGTCGAGGGACCCCCTCAATCGGTCAAGCCATCTCCTCGACCGGTCAAGTGCCCTAGACATTCAAATAAGTAGTACACTGGACTTTGAGTTGAGTGGTGCTTGACCAGGCGAGTGGACCCTCGACTAGTCAAGCGGACCCTCGACTAGTCGAGCCAGCCTCTCGACCGGTCGAGCAACCCCAAAACAGTGAAGACTTTAAGAGTCTTACAACACACGTTAGTTCAAAAATTGGTGGTTAGCGTTGTTTTTAAGCTATCTAAACCATCAAAATAACTAAACCAATGGTGGATGGAGCATAACCAAAATATAAGACAGAAGATGACACTAATCTGAATTCCCCTTCTGAATTTGGACCACTTCACTGTTGGATGGTTAGGAATGATTGGTTAGTAAAATTCTAGATATGTGGTCGGTCCGCAATGGGATCCACAAATTATGTATGTGTCTTATCCACACCGTCCATCTGTTTTAAAGCTCATTATAAGGCATAAGCTCATAATTGAAGCATGTACAAGGTGATATCTTCTTGGGGGTGATAGGAGTTTCGAATCAAACTTTCATGCCCTAAAATGAACTGGAAAAAAGAAGAAGAAGAAAGATGGTCAGCATGGATAAGACATATACACCATTGCTATTTTTAGTATGTCTCACATAAGCGTGTTGTGAATTACTAATTACTACTCCACCCTGTTTGAAAATGCACTTGTATTTCTATTTCGAAAATTGGGTCAATATGACTAGTTTTAATTTGTGGCCCCACCATGATATATATGATATATCTACGCCATCCATCCATTTTAGGTAACATTTTGGGACATGAGCTTATAAATGATTCTGATCCAACACTCAAGCGGCCCACGCCAAATGAAAGTGGCCTTGGTAAAATTTTATTGGTAAATATTCAATTCTCTAAATCCTGTGGTATGGTTGGCTTGAGCTTTGTATCAACTTTATTTTTCTAGTCAAGCTCTAAATTCAGTTGGCACAAAGGTTGGACGGTATGGATAAGCCACAAACATCATGGTGGACCCCACATATATATGGCAGTATCCTGGATTTTAGAGCTAAAAAAGTATGCCTCATATAAGCATCAATATGAGCATCACTAACAATGCGGTAATTATCATGTGAAATAATTATTACCCAATTACAATATATTTACCAAAGATTTGGAAAATCAAACACACCGTAAGTGGAACACACTAAAAGTAAGAGTGGAGACAATGATTCTTATTACTAAAACATAAGCAGAACCTATCATAACGTTTATTTTCCATCAAATTTGCTCATGAGGCCACACACATGGAGAAAGAGGAAAACTAATTTTTTATTTATTTATTAAATATCATATTATCCAAAACTTTTGTGACCCCCAGGGGTTTCAACAGTAGACGTTCAATCCCCCACTGCTTTCTGCAGTGTGGTCCACTTGATCCCTTGATATGTCTTATGTTTTGGCTCAAAGCTTTATTAGGAGTTAGCTAAATGGAAGGATGGTTTTTTTTTTTCCTCTCCTTGGCTTGTTAGTACACCCACTTTCAGTTCACACTTCACTGTTAGCCACCCCCACTAGGCAGTCGGTACCAAGTCTTGGGTGTTGAAACGAGGTATCTTTCACTCCGTCTACCACTTGAGCTATGTATCACATTGTAATGGAAGGACAGTTGTGATACAGCACATACCTCAAGATGGGACCCATGTAACTTGGTGACATCGATACACCATTCAGGTCAGTCGTATGTGGTACCCCAGTCAATCCACTTCCATTACTTTTTTTTTTTTTTTTGGGTTAGCTTGTTAGTATACACCCATGTCAGTACACACACTCCATGTTAGCCACCCCACAACGGGTGGATGCCAATACCTCAAGTGTTGAAACGAGTACCTCAAGTGTTGAAACGAGTCATCTCCACTTAGTCTATCAGTTGAGCTATGAATATGGGTGTATCCACTTCCATTACTAGGTGAGCAATTCCACCTTGAAGTATGCGTTGTATGTCCACGCCGTCCATTCGGTTTTTAATGATCATTTTAAGGCACGTTCCCAAATCTCAGGTGAACCACACCATATGAAACAGTGGTTATGGAATTCAGCACCATTAGAAACTTCCTGGGCCCACCGTAATCTTTATTTACATGTTGATAACGGGATGAATGGAAAAAACAAATATCAAATGAATCCAAAACGTCTGTGGCCCACAAGAAGTCTTTAATACTAAGTTACTACTGTTTCCCGTGGTGTGGTCCACATGAGATTTGGATCTGTTTCAAATTTGGAATTATGCCCTAAAATGAGCTGGAAAAACCGATGGATGGAGTGGATAAACAGCATATAAATTAAGGTGGGCCACTCATCCACCCCCTCTTTCCAGACGAGTTATTTGATATTTTGCGCAGTTGATACACATGCACTTAATTTAAACGGTACAAATCGTTGAACCCAACATCAAGAAACTACAGCCCTGAAATGAAAATGGTTTAACAATCCAAATCCCTGATTTGCTGAGACGTCTGTTGAAATAGGACCATTGGATATGTTCATTCTCAACCGTCCAATTATATCCACCAATCCGATATTCGCACAATCAAATCGGCACAATTTTTTGGTTCAAGATACATATAAAGTTGGAAGAATAATTTGAAAATGTTAATTTAAATTAGTCGATACGAAGAATCCAATTTCTAATCAATTTTAAGTGCCTGCGTATCATACATCACACTCAGCCGGAGTATTAAAAGTTTTAGTTCGAAATAACCTAACCCCGACTCCTCCACCGCTCTCTCTCTCTCTCTCCTCTCTCTCGGCGAAGAAGAAGAAGAAGAAGAAGGAAAGGTATAAATAACTTTTTATTTATTTATATTTATTTACGTTTATTTATTTATATTTATTTCCTTTGCTCTTCTCTCCTCTCCCCGCATATGGGGTTTTGATTTGTGGGCCCACGAGGCAGTTCGAAGCCGTCCATTTCGTCGGCCCCACAGTGGGTAATGCTACAAAATTTCCCACTGAAGAGATTTTTCGGGGCACGATCGATCCACAATCGGGCCTGTCAGATCAACTGTCCGGATCAACAAAAAGGGGAGCGGATTAGGTGCGGTCCTGTGGGGCCCACCTTGATGTATGTATTCTATATCCACGCCATCCATCCGTTTTATCAGGTTATTTTAGGGCATGAGTCCAAAAATGAAGAAGATCCAAATCTCATGTGGCCCATTTTATCTGGAAACAGTGGTGATTGAATGCCTCACCATTAAAAACTTCCTAGGGCCCACTGTAATATTGTTTATTTGCCAACCAACCTATTGATAAGTTCACATAAACCTGGATGAAGGGAAAAAACAGATATAGGCTCTATCCACAGCTTTTGTGGCCCATTAATAGTCAATCACCACTGTTTCCCATGCTATGGTCCACCTGAGAATGGAACCTGCTTCATTTTAGTTTTGGGCTCATGCCCTAAAATGATTTGGCAAAATGGATGGACGGCGTGGATATAGAACACACACACATCAAGGTGTGCCCCATGGTAAGGGCCGCATTGTTGTGGGTGAGGCTGGGGCTGTACCTAATCTGCTCCCACCAAAAAGTGGGCTGTTAAGGACATGTGAGACACCCAATTATCAATCTAGACCATCCATTCATCCCCACCACTAATGGTAAGCCCTGATGAAAACTAACACTGATCGGTTGATCAGAATCCTTTGAATGCTGATCATTTCATTGTAGTCATATCTTTCTACAAGCTGTAGATCAGATGGTTAGTGTCATCATCTAATCAAGTGCTTCTGCAGAACTATAACAATCCTAGGCAAGCCTATTGAACAGATGTTCCATCATGATGAGTGGACCTTCCCTTGTCTTTGTTCAATCTTTATCGTCCATTTTTGTGCTATTGATCAGATTGTTATGATCATACGGCCAGTGTGGTTTTGCATCAAAGGCTTGGCAATAGTGTTATGGACAGTCAATCTTGGATTGACTACCCTTTGATGGTCATGATTCAATGATACTTTGGGCTCCACTATATATGGCCCATGCACCATGAATCTCCTAGATTGGGAAAACTAGAACCCCACATGCACACGCACACGCATGTATAGAAACAAGAGAACTTGCTCAAAGAAATAAAATTCTTTGTTGGTCAAGATCTCCAAATATAAGAAAACATTCAAACATGCAAAGTTTAATAATACTTATTTGCTAGCATGGAGATATTTTCCTAATATAGAAATATGAAAGAAAGGAAATTAGGAATAAGCTAAAAAAGGAAATAGGGTCTTTTCTTGTGCACACAAGTGGAGCATGGAGGTGTGGATGTGGAGCGATTCCATCAATTCCTCTTGGCTTCGAAAAACTCAGCTCCATTGAGTTAATGGCATGTCCTCTTTAGCCAAGATCTCCAAAATAAGAAAACCTTCAAACATGAAAATTTAATAATACTTATTTCCTAGCATAGAGATATTTTCCTAATATAGAAATATGAATGAAAGGAAATTAGGAATAAACTAAAAAAGGATATCGGGTCTTTTCTTGTGCACACAAGTGGAGCGTGCAGGTGTGGCCGTGTGGGATGTGGAGCGATTGCATCAATTCCTCTTGGCTTGGAAAAACTCAGCTCCATTGAGTTAATGGCATGTACTCCTTATAGAGCTTTGGTTAATGTGCTTGAAATTGTCTGATGAGATTTACGTGATGTAGGATCTCGGTTGGCCTTTCCACTTGACAATAAACTTTTGACACCCTCATTGGTGTGTGGAAACTATCTGATCATTGACTCATCTTTGATGATTTCTTCGACTTGGCATGGTATCTGTGGTATTTGGATAGCTCGTTCTTCCATGCTCTCATTTTCATGATGTCCAAGATAAACTATAAGGTCTTCCACATTGAAAATGTGGCTAATCTTCATCTTGGGTGGAAGCTTGATCACGTATGCATTATCACCTAGCTTCTTCAAAATACAATAAGGATTTGCCTTGTTGGAGTGGGGCTTGGTGTGAGAACTTGGTGAAAACCTCCCAGGTTTGAGTTGCTCCACAACCCTATCCCATTCTTTAAATTGTGCAAAACGTCATCAAACATTTGCATGCTCCTTGTAATTTTCATTACCAAATACTAAGTTTGGTTACTTCCTCATATATCTCCTTAATATACTATGCAAAACCTTCGGCATCCTAGTTCAATCGAGTTGCAATAAGACGTGGGACTAAATCGATCAATTGTTGAGGCTGCATACTAGTCACAATTTTGAAAGCAGAGAGTCCGGTAGTGTGGTTCACAGAACCATGGATTTAAATATCGATGATATGGTCGTATCGTATTCAGATTAGCACGGTACAATATGCGATACCGATCCATTTTGGTCCATCTTAAAAAAACTATGCCGTATCGGCCAATACAACCTGTAATGGCGCCAACACGTCGTACATGTTGGTCAGACTGATATGTGCATAAAAAGCCACAACCGGCTGCAATTTTTCACCTTTCCCCCCCTTTTTCCTTCTTGTTTTGAATTTCGTTAGCTCAAAGATTGTTTTATGCTTATTTCCTCCATATATACACATGTTTCAAAGATTGAATCAAGTTTTTTAGACTCAAATTGAAGGACCAACGCTGGGTGCCCAATTGTGGAAAACAAAAAATTAGTAAAAAAAAACCTTTTTTTTTTGTTTATTGTGGCTGTAATCATGTCAAATCAATATGATTACCCCCAATCGATCAAATCATGCTTGATTTGTGTTTGATATGGCGATATTTGCATTTATTATTTATTATTTTTTCAATTTACATTGGTAAATTTTTGAAAATTTCATTAAAAAAAATCTTTTTTCAACTCATTGTTGTAGTGATGCATGAAGATAATGTTACTACTATAGATATATAGATTTCACACATGCATTGCTTTAATAAATTTTTTACAACATTCTTTTTTTTTGTATTTTCGGGCCATTTTTTTGGGCATTTTCTAATTAAAATTTTTTTTTTTTCCAAAATAAATTAGAGAAATGAATTGAATGATAGATCTAGGTATATATATATGTAGATCTACCATTTGTTGCTGGATTGTAATTAATTTTGCATTTCATGCCTTTTTCCCACATTTTAGGCATTTTTTGAATTTTTTCTTATTTCCTTTTTTGTCAAATTTCTTTGGGTGAATGATATATTTGGTACATACATCTAAACTCTTTGAACATAGATCTACATTTTATATGCTATAATTTTATTTTTAAAGTATTTTTGCCCTTCTTGGCAATTTCCATGTTCTTTTATTTTTTATTTTTTATTTCAAAAATTGATTTGGGGAAATGAACAGTCATTTTTTGTTTTTTTTTTGAACATAGATATGTATTGTTTGAAGATAAATCTTCCATTCGTGAGCTGTAATTTTGTTTTTTTTAAAAAGGCATTTTCGACCATTTATTTATTTATTTCAAAAATCAATTTGGGGGATAAATTTGTAATATCATATCATATCATATCATATAATGAATGACATACGTCAAAAATATTAATTTATGACATGCATCAACAATTTATACCAAAGAGATCCAACATCACAACTTACAGTAGGTCATCCCGTCAGACAACATTCTTACCCAAGATTGGTTTGATAAACCATTGAATACATGTTCAAAACATAGGAAAATAATAGATTCTTGGATATTTCATTTCCTATGTTTTAATATTTTTTCTTTTTCTTTTTTGCTAAAAAAATACTGTCTTTTTTAATTTTTTTTTTTAAATTTTTTTTACACACGCACACACACCCCCACACACTTACACCGGTGGAATTTCACCACCTATGGGTACTCGAACTAAAAAAATACTGTCTGATATGTGGTCGATATTGACACGTGATGCTTATCTTATCGGTTTTTTGGATGGGCCGCTACGTCCACCGATATCTATATTTAGAACTATTCATACAGTTGTTATAGGCAAACTCATGTTGTGATCACACGATGTCCCATGAACTAATGTGGTTACCAACCAAACATTAAAGCAAATTCTCAAGACTGAAGGTTGACGGCCTTAGTCTGTCCATCTGTTTGTGGATGATAAGCACTTGAGAACTTCAATTTAGTTTCCATCTTAGACTATAATATTTTCCAAAAGTAACTCCCAAACTATAAAGTCAAGAGTTGTATTGAATTGGGCTGTTATGAAATTGCGTGGATTGTTTACTACGGCATGCAGAAGCTTAATGAACCTAGAAAATTATGGCTAAGTCCTAAAGGGAGGATGGATATGACTAATTAAAATTTATGCCAATTAAAAACACAATTGCTTAACTTAAACTAATATACCAAATTAAATTAAGAAGGCAATTAACACTAAGGGCCTGTTTGATTTTCCATGATGCATGTAAATCACGGTAAACAAGTAATTATTACTTTTTCATGTTGTTTGAAAATATGAGAGTAATTCCACTTCGAAAATCGAAACAATAAGTGTTGACTTAAATATGTGGACCCCACCGTAATGTATATGATATATCCACACCGTCCATCTATTTTATTAGAACATTTTGGAGCATTAACCAAAAAATGAGGCAGATCCAACACTTAAATGGCCCACACGAAAGGAAATAGTGGCCTTAGTTCGTCCACCATTGAAAGTTATTTTCTTCTCTGCGCCCACATTGACGTTTTTTCATCATGTAACCCATTCATAGGGTCACACAGGGGTGGATAAGGGGAAAACACAAATATCAGTTTGATCCAAAACTTTTAAGGGCCCCAAGAAGTTTTTAATGGTAGGCATTCGATTCCCGTTGTTTCTTGTGGTGTGGTCCACTTGACCTTTGGATCTGTGTCATTTTTTTTTCTCATGCAATAAATTTGGCTGGCATAACAAATGAGCGATGTGGATAAGTAACATACATCACAATGGGCCCCACATTGATGTTGTAAATTTCTCGATTTAAGTGTTGAAAAGGTAAGTTGTCATATCTTCATTGGAAATGATGTGGAAATTACCTAGGTAAATAATTATTACCCATTTACATGGTAATTACACTTGAGCCGGAAAATCAAACAGGCCCTAAGACTTCCAAGCCAAAGTGGGTCCGATCACATAGACTGCAATAGATATGCCAATGAAGCAACTAATCTATAATCGATAGTGAGCTTGTGTGTACATTACAAGTTAAGTGTCTAGCATACAATCTAATTTAAGCATTCATATGATTCAACTAATCATGCACATAAGCATTAATAGAAATGTATGCAATTCACAATCGCAAACACAAGCATGTATAGTAGTTCAGTTTTCCTACTCCACTCTCGGTGGACGCGCTCTCCTTGAGTATACTGATATTCACTATCAGATGTTTTTCAACAGGTTCACCTCTAACCTTTACAACCCTACATAAGGACCTAATGTACACTCTCGCCAGAGGCTCTCTCGGAGACTTGGTTTTCTATCAGCTAACCAACAAACTCGGTCTTAATCATGACTTACGTTTACTCCCGTCGGAGGCTCTCACGGAGACTAACATATACGCACTTGTGTCTGGTGAATTCGGCCCTACACAAGAACTTATTTGACTTTGGGTCACAAACTCTTTCCCTTAATCCTACACAAGGAAAGATAATATGGACCTATTAATTAACAACTCACTTTTCGGATTGAGCCCATTTGATGCGTCTTCTTGGGTTGCTTTTTCAATGCTCTCCCGTGCTTGAATCTGCTCCCCTTTTGCTCCCTCGATCATTGATGCCGATGCTTGATAGTGCTTTAGATCCAAGATCAAACACCTTGCATGCGATGCTTTATTGAGGTGACTAATATGATGGGAGGTTGGTCAAATCTTTTACAACTGATGGAATAGTTGAAATCCTATGAGATTCACCTAGATGGGTCTTCTAGAGGATTTAGACTAAAGATTTGCCAATAGGGTTGGGTCTAATCTCTAGAAAATGGTGAAGTTCAAGTATATCTTCAAGGTGGAGGTTGGAATCCTCATTGGAGTGATAATCTCAAGGAAGAACTAAATGTCCTTTCTAAAAAGTTCGAGCTCCAACAGTAAAAAAAGAGTAGAAAACGGCTCTATCAATGGCATCGAGAAACTCAAATTTCCAGCTGAAATATTGCTAGACAATTTACACACTTTTACCCGATGCCATTAAGTAGTCTTCGATTCCATGGAATGAGACCTTGATGCCATCAAGAAACTCAAATAAAATGCACAACTTGCATGATAGATCTTAGATGATTACTTGATGCCATTGAGTGGTCTTTGATGCCATCAAAGATCCCTGGAGGACTGCTCGATGGGATTGAGAACCACACGAAAACTGTTGTTTTGGGCAGTATGTTTTCACAGCAGCTTCGAACCTATTCTAGCCTTATTCATCATGTTCCAATTAAGGTTCCTAAGGCTATGAATGGTCAAATAAGGTTTACCTATTAAGGTTATGATCACTTAAAGGTTTGGTTGTTTAGGGTCTAAGGTTAGGGTCACTAAGATACCTCATTTACCTGTTCTTCACTCCTTGGTGCTCCATGTTCTCTTGTGTCTTTGCTTTTCAGCTTCCAAGAGCTCAATTGACTGCATGACATGCAGATTCACATGATTGGCAAAATAGGTGCACAAATCAGTGCACTAATAGGTTCATGTTACGGCTTCGCTAGGCAACTCTAGGCGAGGGTTGTATTCTTTGTCCGTTTTTAATAAAATGTTGTTGCTTCTAATAAAAACTGAATGTCATGATTATATATAATTGTCTTTGGAATACCATGTACACGAACAACCTCTTTGAAAGAAAACATTAGCGATGTATAGGGCATCTAGTGTTTTCTTATAAGGGATAAAATGGGCCATGTTAGAAAACCCGTCAACTACCACGTAAATAGAGTCATAGTCACATCAAGTCTTAGGTAATCTTGATTTATGCTAATGTCTTCCCGTGGAGCATCTAACACCGACAGTGGAGTATAGAGATAAGTATTGTGCTTGCTACTTTGGTTGACAAACTCAACACTTTTTGAAGAGTTACATACTCGACACCATCAAACGATGATTCTTACATTCTTCTTCAAACTCAGCCAATAGAAACGATCCTCAGCGAGGGCTATTGTTTCGTTGATTCTAGAGTGACCACTAAGGCACCTAAATGAAGCTCTCGTATCAAATGCTCTCCCAAGGAGCTTTTAGGAAGATACAACCTCATATCATAGAATAAATACCCATTGTGCAAGCTGTATCGTGGTGCTTAAGCCGATAGAGTGTTGAAAATACCTTCCCAAATTCATCAACCGTTGCATAGTCTCTTTTATGTTCCTCGGACCCAACAAAGAAGATTGAAAACAAAGAAGATTGAAGGGTAGACGATAGATGCAATTTTTGATTGAGGGCATCTATTGCCTTATATTCTACGCTGACTCATTGTGGTTGACTGTGAACTCTTGAATATAAGCTAATGCGGGGGCATTTTCACATTGGGCTCGAGTGGGGTGGCCTGTGAGATGCAGGGACACACTCAGGGTAGGCGGCTTGTGTGACGCAGGTGGCTCATGAGATGCGGGCCCCACCCGTGTGACTCGGGTGGCTCGAATGAGGCGGTACCCATGTGATTTGGGGCCCACGAGGGGGGTTCGAGAGAGAGCCTAACCCATGAGACGTGGGGCCTGGGCAATGAGATAAAGGGATTATTAATTCGCCATACTCTAACAGTTCGAGCTTTTAGAGCAAGTGTTTAATTGTCCTATATCAAATTGGTATCAGAGCGGGAGGTCTCGTGTTCGAGACTCCTCACCGGGGGTGATTAATGCGGGGGCATTTTCACACCGGGCTCGAGTGGGGTGGCCTGTGAGATGTAGGGGCACACTCGGGGTGGGCGACCTGTGTGAGGCAGGTGGCTTGTGAGATGCGGGCCCCACCCGTGTGATTCGGGTGGCTCGTGTGAGGCGGTACCCATGTGATTTGGGGCCCACGAGGGGGGTTCGACAGAGAGCCTAACCCATGAGACGTGGGGCCTGGGCAATGTGATAAAGAGATTAATTCGCTATACTCTAACAGTTCGAGCTTTTAGAGCAAGTGGTTAATTGTCCTATATCATAAGCACTCCAGTTAATGTGCCTTGCGCTCAATTTCTTAAAAGAATTCAAATAATGCAATGCTTCGTGATCAGAATAGAGTAGAAGCTCCCGATGAATGGTAATGACGCCAATGTTTCAAAGTTTGTTTGACAGTGTAAAATTCTACATCGCATGTAGAATACTTCTTTCATGCCTCGTTGAAATTTTCAGTGAAGAAGGCCTTTGGATGTCCTTCCCGACTGAGGATGCCTCTTATGCCTATATGAGATGCACCAAAAGCAACCTCGGATACCTTCTCAAAATTAGGAATCCTGAGAAATGGAGTTCCCGTCATTTTTCACTTGATTTCTTGAAATGCTTTTGCAGCCACTAGTGCTTTGAATAGCGCCCGTAGCGCAGCGTAGCTACGACGCTACCTAGAGTAATAAAAAAGTGTTAATTCCATGTAGCGTATGCTACAACGGTTGTAGTGTGTGTAGTGTGACAGCGCACGCCTAGTGTATGTAGTGTGTATTTAGTGTACACTTTACTCTTTTTTATTAAATGATATTTGTATTTTGTATTTTATATTTAATACTCTGAACCTGTGAGATTTTAATTTCTTTTCATACTTGTGACTTGTGGTTTCAATAATACATTATTAATTAAAGTGGTTTGGTTTGAAAGTTGTTGATGTGATAACGATTTAAAATATGGTCTATATATGTGGATTGGCTTTTGATAAATTATAATTAACAACTTGTTTGAACATGCTTATACTTGAAAAAATGAATAATCTTTTAGGCACACACACACACATATATGTTTTTTCTTACTATTTATCACATTGTTCCTAATTTAAAATTTTAAAAATAGAAGTATTTCGTAGCTTACGCTACACGCTACACTAATTACACTACACGCTACATAGGGCCGAACACTACACCATATGCCACTGCTATTTAAAGCACTGGTTGCTACTTTGGTCTGTTTAAATGGGAACATCCTTCATACATTCAGTAATGGGCTCCATGACGGAACTAAAGTTTTGGATAAACCTTTGATAAAACATCGCTAGCTCGTGAAAACTGTGAACCTCATGAATATTTGCGGGAATAGGCTACTCGAGAATAGCCTTTTATCTTTTTAGGATCAACCCTCATGTCTTTTGCTGAAACAATGAATCCTAGAAAGATCACATTGAAACTCATGAAGGTACACAATATGCTTCTTCAAATTGATCTAGAGTTTCTCGGTGTAATATTCTCATCATGTAATAAAGATGGATTACATGATCTTCTTGTGAATGACTATAGATGAGGATATTATCGAAGTACACGATGACGAGCTTGCTTATAAATGGACATGGAATTTGCATCATCACTCACATGAACATACTAGGTGCATTTGTCAAGCCGAAAGGCATGATTGGTCACCATACAATTCATCTTCCATTCATCCCTAGGATGAATCCATGCTATGGAGCTACTAGCAGTGGGGTGAGTGGATGTACGACTCTTGGCTTGAGGGCTATTACGTCTTGTCTCTGACTTCTGCTTTTGCACTTTTCAGGCCAATTGGTACACTTTGTCCACACTTTTTGAGCTGAACGGTCACCAATTTTCTTTAAATATCGAACCGTAGTCCATTGCAATAATGCGTTACTTGTTGTTTTCTCGTCTCCATTAGGCAACAACGAATCATCAATTCATAATAACTTTGTGTGTATTCCTCCACAGTCAATTGTCTTTGTTGTAGTGTGAAGAGCACCCAGAAGGAAGTCGTCTCATAATCCAGCAGTATAAAACTTGACTTCAATGTTGCCTTCATTTCCTTCCACTGCTTACGGGAGGAAAGCCACATCATTGCAAGTCTTCTTCGATAGCGTACTACCAGTGTTGGGCCTTGCCCTTAAGTTTTAGGACAACAAACGCAACTTGATGGCTTCTTCCATTTCGTATCAGTGGAAATATCACTCCATTGAAGACATTAGGATCCATATTACTATCGTAATCTAGAATCTCGATCTTAATGTGCTTGGCGGGATCTTCAGTGCAAATATTCTAGCCTCCTTCAGGATAATTATGATATATAGTTTGGTTCATACTCCTTGTGGAAATCACCATTTTGAGCAGGATACCTTGGGTCAACATTTCCATATTCCAAGTCTCCTCAAGGCAATCCATAAATGTTTGATGGTTTAGATTGATTTCCTTTCTTGCTTCTTCAATAACAAAAGCCCACTCTTCCAGAGTATACACTTTGGTTGTGAAATGAGCCTCCATTTTGTTCAACCGCTCCATTGAACACATTGGGATCCAGATTACTATAGTAATCCAGAATCTCGATCTCGACGTGCTTGGCGGGATCTACAATGCAAACATTCTGGCCTCCTTCAGGATAATTGGGATGGTCTTGTCTTATTTTTGACTACGCATATTGATGTTGTTGAGTCCCATAGTTTGGTTCATACTCCTTGTGGAAATCACCATTTTGAGCAGGATGCCTTGTGTCAACATTTCTAGATTCCAAGCAGGGTGTCCCATATCCGTTACGATACAGCCGTATTGGCCGATACGTAACGGTAACGGCCGACACCGTTACACAATACGAGTTCGAAACGGGCACCCCCCAATTCTGTGACCGTAACGGCTGTTACGGGCCTAAAGAAAATAGGAAAAAAAGAAAAAAAGAAAAAAAAAGGAAAAAAAAGCATATCTTTTTTTCTTTGTTTCTTCTTCTCCTCCTTCTCCTTCTTCTTCTTCTTCTATTTCCTCTTCTTCTTCTTCTTGGATTGCTGCGGCTGCGGCCCTGCCGCGGGCCTTTTTCTTAATCTTCCCCCCCCCCCCCCCCCCCTCTCTCTCCTTTTTCATTTGGTATCGGAAAAAGAAATCGGACTGCGTACGAGTTACGTAGCACGCTTTTTTCGCACGAGTTAATAAAAGGTCCATGTGCCGCGTGGGCCCCATCATGATGTATGTATTTTATCCATGTCGTCCGTCCATTTTGCCACATCATTTTAGGTCATGATCCAAAAAATTAGTAAGATCCAAATCTCAGGTGGACCACGCCATAGGAAACAGTGGTTATAGAATGCTCACCATTAAAAATTTCTTAGGGTGTACTGTAATGTTTATTTTCCATCTAACCTGTTAATTGGGTCACACTAACGTGGATGAAGGGAAAACACACATGTCAGCTTGATCTAAAACTTTTGTAGCCCCCAATAAATTTTTAATGGTGGACGTTTAATTATTGTTGTTTCTTATGGTGCGGTCCACCTGAACTTTGGGTCTGCCTCCTTTTTGGGCTCATGCCCTAAAATTATTTGGCAAAATGGATGGACAATGTGGATATAACACATTCATCATGGGTGGGGCCCAAAAAACTTTGACACTGGTGTACTACACTTCACAATCCGAGTCCTGCCTAATTCGGGCCCTTAAAAAACTTGTACACGAGACGTATTAACTTAAAATTTACCAATTAAATTATGGACTGTAGTTGCTAACTCACAATGCCAAAATCAAATTGTTTGAATAGTTTTAATTGTTAATTTGTGGACGCTTATTTTTTAAAATAGGGCCTTTTGATTTTTTTCATGATTCACTATCCAATAAATGTCCATCAATTCATAAGTGGGATAATGCCAATAAATTGTATGAATTTGAGGCTGATTTGGGGCATGGATTGGTCCTCCAAGTCAGCCCCAAATTGGCAACGCCATCTATCTGAATTTAATTTCATTTTTTTAAAGAACTATTGGGAGAAATGGTATCAAATTGTTAAGTATATAAATTAGATATTTAGAAAATTAAATATATGAATTTTGTAGTCAAATTTAGGTTATCTGGTTCATAAATTCATCAGACAGTCTGATACAACTTCTCACCAAAGAGTGGACTGTTACACCACCATAAACATGTTCCAATTTATAAATGAATGCATATTTGGAATGCTTAGAATATTCCGGATTTAATCCATATTTTTTCATATTTTTTTGGCAAAAAAAATAAAAAAAATGCACCGTTACGGGCTGTTACGCCCCCATTTCGCCGTTACACCTCCGTATCCGTATCGGTATCGGTATCGGAGGGCATTGTTACGCCAACCGATACCGATATGGGATACCTTGATTCCAAGTCTCCATCAAGGCAATCCATAAATGTTTGATGGTTCAGATTGATTTCCTTTCATGCTTCTTCAAGAACAAAAACCCATTCTTCCAGAGTATCTGCTCTGGTTGTGAAGTGAGCCTCCAGATCATTTAACCGTTTTGTGATCAAGTCAACTACTTGTTGTAAGGTTCATACAATCCCATCTAGAGCTTCAGTAGGCATCCCACAATTGTAAGTTGTTCCTCTTTTGGTGCTCATATGAACGATAGCAGATCTACACAAAATATGTGAGAATGGTTTTAGGTGGGGTTTTTGTTTTGGGATATAGGGAATGGGAATATTTTGGGAAGTTTGGGTGTATGATAAATTATGGGCTGTTTACTGGTTGAACAACGGGCAAGGCTTTGTACTATTTAGGATAGAAATAGGGTGTGGTGATTTAGGTGAGATGGAGGCTGTATATGGTTTGTGGTTGGGCTAAAATAATTGGCTGGTTTTGGGAAATGTGAGTAGGTTTGGTTTGAACATTAGGATAATATTTGTGGAAAGAAGATTGGAAGAGAAGAGAAAAGTAAAAGAAAAGAATCTCCTAAGAGCAAAACTTGCTCTGATATCAAAATAATGCAAGTAGATCAAAGAAACTAATTTTAAAGAAGTTCAACGTAATGGATTGTAAATTTGAATCACACGAGAAAAGATGCAATGACTGTGAGCAAGGTCAACGATCCTCTAGTCTTATATTAGAGATCACCACTCCTCTCCCAACACACTGTCGTAGAGAAACGTGAGAATTTGCTCAAAGAACATATCTACTTGTTTTATTTCACAGGGCCATTGCCTTATTTATAATAAATTTACAAGGTTTCCTCCTTGAGAAAATCTCTAGCATGATTGAAGGTATCCAAGAATAGAATTCCTTGCTTAGCCATGATCCATAAAATAAGAAAACCCATAAACATGAAAATCTGATAATATTTATTTCCTAGCATTGAGATATTTTCCTAACATAGAAATATGAAAGAAATGAAATTAGGAACAAGCGGAACAAGGAAATTGGGCATTTTCTTGTCCACACGTGTGGAGTGTGCATGTGTGGGATGTGGTGCGATTGCATCAAATCCACATCCAATAGAGAAATGGCTGAATATTCTATGTCAGCAGTACGTGTGGAGCGTGCACGTGTAGGATGATTGTTTTGTCCTCTGTAGTTTGAAATCCTTTGTAGCCAAGTGGGCTTCTTGTATAGCGCTTTTGAAATATAGTATCTTGCTTTGTGCTTGATAGGGCTGTAAGCTTTTGGCGCCATCTCGGTCGGCGCCTTTTTAATAAAAGTTCCTTTATCTTTCAAAAAAAAAAAAACAAAAAGAAAAAGCCTGCTACATCACTATTTTTTTTTTTTTTTGGACAGAGGAGAGAGGTGAGAAGAAAGAGGAGCAAGAGGTAATGACTTGATTGGACTACTCAAGCGAGTTTTTTTTTTTCCCCCAAGACTTGACACATGGATTTGAGCCTTGCTAATTTGAGTTTTCATCTGAGCTGATCCATTTTCGATTAAGTGAAGTCAGCTTGGACGAGCTGGATAATTTTTTTTCTGGATTTTTAAACTATGAACAGGGGATATAACTGAGGCTCTATTGTAGTAGCATTACAACCCATCAGAACTGCAACCTTGTATAAGTGGTGGAAAGAGACAGCTTGGTGGGCCCGTTGGTAGCCATACAAACACCATCATCCATCTCCCAGACATGTCTTCTTCTTTCTATATCTTTCACATCCTCACCATTCTTCTATGTTTGAGATGACCTAATTCTTTAAAAATAAAAAATAAAAATTCTTTCGTCTCACGTGTGAGCATTGTTCAATTTGTCGCACCAAATCATTCTCTTCTCTGTATATTGGGTAGAGATAAATACTCTACACTTCCTAGTACCGAGGAATGAAGAGAGAGATGATAGCAAAGGCCTCTGCTCTCCGTTTTCTGCACTTTATTGTTCCTACTCTATCCGACTCCATTTTCATACCCTCCTCTATTTGCAAAGCCTTCACCCTTGCTTCCCCCACCTTCTCCTCAAAAGCATTAGAAGTAGTAGCAGGAGTAGAAAAAGTAGTAGGTAATGACGCTCCTAAAGACACTGTCGACATCTTCCGCAGATGCGGCTGCAATGACATTGAGATCTCCAAAATCCTCCTTCGCCAGCCTTCCCTTCTTCGAGTCAACCTTCCCCTCCTCCAAGGTAAGCTCAATATTCTACAAAGCTTGGGAATTGTCGGATCGGACCTCATCAAGATCATAACCTGCCGCCCCCGTTTCCTAGCTTGCCGACTTAACAAAGGCCTCGACCACCGCCTTCAATTCCTTGAGACATTGTTTGAATCTCGACAAATGCTCCGCAAGGCCATTATTCGCAACCCCTCCCTCCTCAATTATGATGTTGATAACCGAATGAAACCCTGTGTCGCCCTCTATGAAGAGATGGGCATCAACAGACTGGAATTGGGGTTCATGCTTAATTCCCGCCCCATGATAATACCCCGCTCATCCCTCAACAAAGAGAAGCTTGCCTACATTCAATCCACTGGCCTCTCCAAGGAATCCAAGATGTATAAATATGTTGTCTCCCTCATTGCTGTCTCTCGCCTCGAGACAATCCGTGAGAAAGTTGCCAACTTTGAAAAGTTTGGGTTCTCATTCGATGACGTGATGCATCTGTTCGCCCGCACTCCCAACGTGCTCACGCTTTCCATCCATAAAGTTCAGAGGAACATGACTTATATCATGGGAACCATGAAGCTACCCGCCCGCATTGTCCTAGATCAACCGTTCCTGTTGTACGCCAACTTGGAGGGGGTATTGAGACCACGGTTTCTCCTTGCTGGGAAGATTCAGGAAATGGGTTTGCAGCCACAGATCAAAGGTCCTGCCATGGTGACAGCGATGAGGATGGCAAAGCCTCGGTTCCAGAAAGCATTCATCACATGCCATGAGAATGACATCGCAAAGAGTCTGATGGAATTTTACAGCAAGACGAAGAGTATCAAGAGATTAGCCCAAGATTCAAAGTTGGGCTTGCGCAAGGGATTTCCTTTTTGATGTTTAATGCCTAATAGGGGCTCATTCTTTTTATGCAATTCATTGAGTTGTCTGTTGTACTTTCTATTTATCATGACAATGAGAATACACATTTACTTCTGTTCAAAATTTTAAACTATTGATATGGCAAATTTTCTTCTTTCATTTCCAAAGTTCTACCGTTTGATTTGCATTCTTGAAGAAATTTTCATGGGAGTTCATTCTGTTGCCAAGATTATTGCCTACTAGGGGATAAACCTTTAACCAACTAGCTCTAGGATATCCTTGCTTCTTAGTATCACTCTAAGATCCAGACTTGATGTCGGCTTGTATTTGTGGGCGGTCCAGTCCAAACCAATCCAACTGCTTGTCCAACCAGGTCAACCTGTTTTCTTTGGAGGAGCGTATGATAGTTCCTACCAAGGCTCATAAATTATAAACGTGGCATTCATTAACCAAAACTAAAACTCACAAATTGTGGGACCTACTATCGTCAATGTGTAAAAATCATATAGATTGAGCAATTATGTCCATGGTATTTTGCAATGGCTTGCCAAATATGGGCAGCTACGGCACTGTAATGGTCCTTTTTTTTTTTGTGAAGGAAAAATGTATCGGCCATGCATTGGCCCGTATCAGTCCGTTAATGGCCTGTAACAGCTGTTATAGCCCCGCTACAGGCCTTATCTTATCCTATCTTATCTTTTCTTTCTTTTTCAATTGGGAGTTCCAGTCATGTATTGCGTAACAGGTACCACTGTTACCATGATGTAGTGGCAGTTAGGCAAACATTTTTTAATACCTTGATTATATCCTCTGATTAAGGGGTGTTCATGAATTCAGACCCTGGGTGCTTTACATCAAATTTTTTTTTTTTTTTTGAATGGTTGCTTTACACCGTCAACTTTTCCTTCCACCAATCATCTAGTTGGAAAATTAATTGGTATGACTTTTGGTTCATGAACTATCTAAATAGGGCCTATGATTTGGAATGTTTAATTTGAGTTACTTCTGATCATGTGTACAGTTTCTCGTTACCTTTCAAAAGAAAAAAAAAAGAAAAGAAAAAAAGAAGTGGAACATTTCTCGATGCATGTGTATCACCTTCATTGTCCAAAGCATCGATGTCTTTCTCTTGTATTGGTTGGACACCACAGTAGTCAACTACCACTAAATGGGGGCGACTCTTCAATCATACACATGCAATAGTTGTACAACAATCTAGGCAATTCAAATTGCTGACCAATTTTCAATGGAGTGTAGCCAAAATAATCACTGAGAAGATGATTGTAACCATCCGTTTTTGCCTTTGGAATTGGAACTACATACTATTTTATTTCTATTTGTCTGTTTGATATCTATCAATTGGATGGTTAGAATACTTGATTAGTGTGCTTTTAAATATATGCTTCATCCACAATGCCAACCATAATTAGGATGGTTCGAATAGCCTTACATGACTGCCATATGTGAGGAGGGAAAGTCACCATGATTTCCAAAATGGTGGTGAACCATCATAAGAGTCTAGCCCTTTGTTAAGCCCACTTGTGTGTATAAGGTAGTTTGTCTGCACCACTCATGCCATTGGCCATACATCTAGGAGATCCACCATACATTAGATGGGTCCGAATAGCCTTACATGACTGCCACATGTGAGGAGGGAAAGTCACCATGATTTCGAAAATGGTGGTGAACCATCATAAAAGTCTAGCCCTTTGCTAAGCCTACTTGTGTGTGTAAGGTAGTTTGTCTGCATCACTCATGCCATGGGCCCTACATCTAGGAGATCCACCATACATTAGATGGGTCCCATGTAACTGCCCTTCACCAAAAAACAGGCCTACTCATTGACTGATTTTTTGAACAAATGGATTCTGAGCCTTTTGTTCGAATGCATTGGCGCCTTTGATATTTGGATTGGGTTGATTTTTAGCCAGCGACCAATGGTTTCCACCTAATAGATGGATTGGATCTTAAATATGTTTTCTGCATGGACCAATGGAAGGGAGCAGCCGGTTATGGCCAGGTTAGATAAGATTCTTGCTGTCTACTGATTGGGTTGACAGATACCCGTTGGTGTCTTGACGTGACTTGCCTAGATTTGCTTCAGATCATAGATCTGTTTGGGGACCCAAGCCCTTCTGGTTTGAGCTTGTATGGCTGGAGGTGGATGGTTTTGCTGACATGATTCGTGAATGGTGACGGTCCTTTGTTTCAGGGATGGCTGATTTTTTTGTTTATCTCAAAAACTTACACTTCTCAAAGGGTAGTTAAATGGCTGGAAGGAGTTCTTTGTCCAATAGATCTGCTATGGCAGTTAGCATTATTTCTGAGTTAATTGATATAGACATTAAGGAGAAAGGGTCTGACCTATATGTAGACAACCACAACAGAAGATTGTTTTTATCAGCGGAGTTCTCTAAACTCCTTAACGAATAAGAGATTACGTGGAGCAGAGATCTAGGGCTACATGGCTTCAAGAAGGTGACAAGAACACTAGTTTTTTTCATGGTATTGCTAGCACAGGTTAAGGAACAACCGGATAAGTGGTATTGTAGTTGATGGTAAAAGATTAGAAGAAAAGGGTTCAGTTTGCTCGGCTATTGTGCAGTTCTATTCTAAGCTTCTATCTTCTAAAGGGTGGAGAAGACCTATATTGGATAATTTGCCTTTTGATCGTATATTGGGCGTGGATATGAGTCTCTTAAAAAGCTGATTCTTGAAGATAAAATTAAGGGCCTGTTTGTTTTCCAATTTACGAGGTAAATAAGGTGTAAGTAGGTAATTATTATTTACCTTTGTATTTACAGTCGGCAACAGCCTTTTGATGTTGACTTGATGGTGACAGGAAGCATATTTGGAAAGCTTTTATGTTTGAGCGGAGGAAATGAGACATTTTTCCACCGAAATCTGTGGGGCCCACTGTTATGTATATGTTTGATCCACGTCGTCCATCCATTTTTCCCACTCATTTTAGGGCATGAGCCCAAAAATGAGGCAGATCCAAAGCTCAAGTGGACCACACCGCAAGAAACAGTGGGTATTGAATGCTTACCATTCAATTCTTCTTTGAGGCCACAAAAGTTTTGGATCAAGCTGATATTTGTGTTTTCCCTTCATCCATATCCATGTGATGTTATGAACAAGTTGGATGACAAGTACACATCTCAATGGGCCCTACACTTATTTTAACTTTCAACGATAGGCATTCAATTCCCCCTGTTTCCTTTGGGGCCGTCCACTTGAATTTTGTATTTGCCTCATATTTTGGCTCATGCCCTAAAATTAGCATGTGCAACAAATGGATGGCATGGATCAAACACATGCATAACGGTGGGCCCCACAAGTTTTACAACCACTATTTTTGTCCAATTTCAACGTTTTTACATCATGATTTTCAAGGCCAACTATAGTGTAAATCTTCCTTTTTCAAACGGGTGTAAAAAGTAATAACTAGCCATTTACACTCTATTTACCATGTAAATTGAAAAACAAACAGGCCCTAAAATGCTGGTGAGTCATTGGGTAAAGATAAGGCTTTGGGCTTCCTGATGGCTTTCTTTCAAGTCTTTTGGTATACAATCATGATAGACATTATTGCATTTGTCCAAGAGTTTTATGATAAGGGGAGACCGTCCAAAGGGATGGGAGATTCATTTATAGCTATTATTCTAAAGAAAGGAGCAGAGGCACTCACAAATTTTCTTCCTATCAGTATAATTGGCAGCCCCTACAAGAAATTGGTGAAGATTTTGGCTTCTAGATTCAGGTTGGTGGTATCTTCGGTTTTTGGTGAGAATCATTAGGGTGCCTTCATAGTAGATAGTCAGATTTTAGATAGCGCTTTGCTCGCCCATGAGTGCATTGATTCGAGACACAAGGAAGGTAAGGAGTGGTGTGCAAATTGGACATTGAAAAGGCATACGAGTATGTGGATTGGGCCTTCTTAGATTATATGTTGGGCAGATTGGGATTGAGGACTAAATGGATTTGTTGGATGCATGAATGTGTTTTTTTGGCTTGCTTTTCCGTGCTAGTTAATGGTTCTCCAAAAGGTTTCTTCCAAGCTTCATGGGGTTTGAGGCAACGGGATTCACTCTCCTCCTTTTTGTTCATTGTGGTAGCTAAAGCCTTGAGTAGAATATTAGCCAAAGGTCAGGAGGTGGGTCATTTATATGGTTTTTGAGGCATTCATGATCGGGATAGAATATCCAATTTGCAATTTGTAGATGACAGTTCACTAATCTTTGAGGCTGATGTAGCTATGGTTGACAACTTGAGGAAGATTTTGGGGTGCTTTGAAGAGGTTTCAGGATTAAACATAATTGTTAGAAAAAACGAGATGTTAGGTATCGATATAGCCAAAGAAGAGGCACCCATCTATACGGAGGTTTTTGGGTGCATGGTCGAATCTTTCCTGCCCACTTACTTGGGATTACTGTTGTGCTTGGGCAAACCTCCTAAACAACTATGGAATACGGTGGTCGAAAGATTTGAGAGGAAGTTATTAAAGTGGAAGTGTGGACATCTATCTTTAGTGGGTAGTATAACTTTCATTAAATTGGCCCTTTCCAATCTCCCTATATATTTTATGTCCCTGTTTAAGTGCCTAAAGTCAGTTTTAGACCAATTAGAAAAGTTGCGAAGGGACTTCCTGTGGCAAGGTGATGCAGGACAATTAACCACTTGCTCTAAAAGCTCGAACTGAAAAAAGCTTGAACTGTTAGAGTATGGCGAATTAATCCTTTTATGTCATAGCCTAGGCCCCACATCTAATGGGTTTGGGACCTCGACCGAACCTCCTTTGTGGGCCCCAAATCACATTGGCCGCCTACCCCGAGTGTGTCCCCGCATCTCATGGGCTACCCCACTCGAGCCTGGCGTGAAATGCGCATTAATCACCCCTGGTAAGGAGTCTCAAACACGAGACCTCCCCTGTGGGCCCCAAATCACATGGGTCACCCGCCCTGAGTGTGCCCTTGCAACCCACAGACAACCCCACTCGAGCCCAGTGTGAAAATGCCCTTGCATTACAAGGGGCCAAAAACATGCACAAATTCCACCTCCTCAAGTGGGTGTGTGCAAGCAGTTGGATGAGGGATGTTCATGCATTAGAGCTGGAGGCTATGAATGTGGTTGTCCATGGGAAGTGACATTGGAGGTTTGGTTCTAAAGAAGGGAAGCTATGGAGGGAAGTCATTGCATCCAAGTATGGCTTTCAAGAGGGGGGTTAGGAGATTAGGAAGTCATCATATTATTGAACTCGGGGAATCTGGAAATCCATCATTTCAGTAGCTCTTATGTTTAAATCGGGCTTAGCCTTCTCTCTTGGAGATGGAAACAGGATACATTTTTGGGAAAATGTTTAGTGTGGTGATATATCCTCAATGGTGGACTTTTCGTCATTGGTTCGACTATTTCCCCTACGAAGGATTTGTCAGTGGCTAGCTGCTTTTCACACATGGGTGGGAGTGGGGTTTGGTGTCCTCCATGTCGAAGGAACGTATCCGAGGAGGAGACAAAGGAATGTGCTAAACTGTTGGAACAACTTCACCTATTCTATTCTTCTCTGGCCTTAAAAGATTCTTTGATTTGGAGAGGCTCTCCTTCAGGCTCATTGTTGGTCAAGTCCTTATATTTGATGGTTCGGAATCTAACAACCACGGGTAATCATGAGTTCTATGCTTTTTGGTTTTACGTTGCTCCTCCCAAGGTAGCATCATTCGTATGGTTGGTAGTTAGGAAGTGTATTCTAACCATTGATAACCTCCAGAAGAGATCCATGGTTCCCCCCAACATGTGACTCTTGTACAAGAGTGCGGTAGAGTCGATTGACCATTTATTCATCCATTGCTCCTTTGCTAGCCATGTGTGGTCATATTTTCTAAAGATGTTTGGTTGGGACTGGGCGATGCCTCAAACTGTATTCAGTTTGCTTTGGATGTGGCATGGTGTCTCACTCGCTAAGGAGAGGTTAGCATCTTGGTGGCTGAGTCTACTTCCTGTCCTTTGGAACATATGGGGGGAGTGCAATCACCATTGTTTCCGCAACAAACAGGTGCCGTGGGAAGTTGTTTGGAAATTAAAAAAGAGAGGATGTTTTAGAGTGGGCTTTGGCGAGCAAATATGTCAATATATCTGATGTTTCATCCATGTTTAGGCTTTGATGTTGTTTCTCTCCTTTGATGGGCTATTTTTTGTATTCTTTTCTGCTTGGCTTTTTGTCTTGCAGCCTATCAATAAAATTACCGCATTAAAAAAATGTTATCTGCTTTGGGACATGAGGACACATGTAGCAAATATTTATAGTTAATATAGCTCATTATTTGAAGAATTAAAACTACTGGCCTCTAGTGCAATGGTTCAAACTCACGACTGCCATCTTAGAGATTCGGGTTCAAGTTTAGTTGACCTTTAATTTTTAATTTTTTAATTTTATTTTTTTAATATAAATGGTTGACTTGATAAGTCAATTAAAACAGCCCAGTCTCTATAATTCGGTTGTTGGACCACAAAACCCGCCAAAACTGGGTGGCACAACTCCAAAAGCGGTTCCCAAAGCCAACTATGGATGGATATTCTATCGGTTCCAGTCCAAACTGGCTGACTGCCCAGTCCGGTCCTAGTTTTAAAACACTGCTACTTAGTGATTAATAGTTGGACTCTTATGCTGAGTGGTTGACAAGGTTCAAGTTATGTCAAAGAAGAAGAAAATTGGAGTGGTAGATTCATGTCCTGGCCTTTAATATGCTAGCATATCTTTATCTCCCACTTCAGTTGGGATCTTGATGGAGCTATGGCTACAAGTTGAATAAGAATAAAAGATGTTCATAGTACCAACTTGTGCTTCAGTTTCACATCTTCCGATCCTCAAATTCTGATAAAATCCTTAATTCCAACATTAGTATATAGAGAAAATAAAGATCAATATGTGAAATCATATCATCAAGGAAACCCTAACAAGTCACAACAAAGGGATCTAGAGGCACCACACCACTAGATTCTAGAAGAATCACTCTCTGAGGCTTGAACCCTATGCAAGGAAACTAAAAGTAACTTTAATCAATTAAACTTATTAAAAAACATGCCCAAAGGGTCCATATGCACGATCTTACATAGCCATAAAGTTTGACTTAAACCCAAATCAGCCAAGCCTAATGGCTTAAATAAAATAATCTTTCTGCATTATCTCCATTTGCTCAATTTGCAATAAAATAAATACTAAAATAGACTTCAAATAATGAAGTCCAATCTCCATCAAACTCTTTGCATGGCAACTATATATGGGGGTGTAGACTGTAGATCCATCCATATGGTGTATGTAGAGCACACAGATGTACAAAACCACCTAAAACTCCATGTAGCTTGTATGCTAAGTCATATATTGTATCTGATTGGACTTGTGGACCCCAAAGTCAAACAGATGGATGTTTTCTTGCCATCTAATTGACTGTGGGTCGCACTGGTCAATCAACCACCAAAATTTGATGAAGTGAAATTGTCTAGAAAGTGATTATTCACATGCCAATCCTTGCCTCTATAGCTTCACTTTCAAATGTGAGAAATGTCTTAATCAATAAAGGAACTTTGTATTATTCTGATCTTAGAGTCCTAGGAAAAATGGCATGTGATTTTAGAGGCCACTTTAATAGCTTGTTTTGGATCAGCTGAAATTTTGATTAAGGTGTGAACCAAAGGGACTCACCAGCCTATGAATCATAAGCCATAAGATACTGCATGGTTCTCCAGGTTAAAAGTTTCTTACGTTGAATAGTCAGAGAGAACCATCGCAAAAGGTTGTTGAGATGGTTCTGAAGAAAACCGATACCATTAGCAGTACCATAGAGAGATCCAATATTGAATCCATCCGGGTTTGAGCAGGATCCAACTATAACACTTCCCATTAGAGCATCTGGCAGTAGGAAAACCCAAACTCGTTTATTAATTTTAGCTGCCCAGTCCATTTGAAATGTGGGTCCCATTGTGGATGGAGCATATATATAAAATCACACTGATCAAGCAACCCTAACCATCCAATTAAAGGCTATCAGGCAGATAGTTAATAGTAAATTAATGAGTCGTATAAATTCAAAGGGAAATGCGTGGTTAATATTATCTTCTTAATGCAAATTTTCAGTTATGCTCCCTTCATAGTTCAGCGATTTGGATGGATTGGATTGCCAGGCAACTACCCCGTGTGTATGTTCAGAGAGTCACCACCATTTTTTTTAGATGGCACAAAACTAACATAGGAGTTAGCCCTTTAATCAGATAGCCATAACCATCTATTCAATGGCAATGGTTATAAAATAGCTGCTGCTGTTTAGAATCTTAGAATCCTTCCATCAATATGAAATTTTCATAGTGGCCCATAACAAGTGGGGCGAATCTATACCTTAAAAAAGAAAAAAAAAGAAAAGAAGAAAGAAAAACAAGAAGCGGGGCAAATCTAATGGGATGGTAAAGATCAATCCATGTGTCTGCCATGATGGTTCATTGATCTAGACTGTTGACCTGATGGGTGGGCCTCACCTTAGATGGTGTTTGCTCTAAAATTCTTTAAAAGATCCTAGCTATTTATTCTCAGCACATGTAGTTTTATAGGTCATGAACATGCCTTGTTATAATTTGTCATATATGTTGGAAGGTGGAGACGTTGATGCTCTAACTCTGGGCATCACCTCATAGATATATTGGAAATTTACATCTTGTTATAGGCAGAAGGAATCCATGGTTGCATCAGAAGGGAACAGCTCACTATTCCCAATTGTGGTTTGAGTAGAACAGTCATGGCGTTGTCTAGAGCGATCACCCGAAATCTCACGAAGCAGGTCTCATCCAAGTTCTCTTGGAGCTCTCTCCTCCATTCTCATGCCACAAGCTTTGGTATGTCCAACACTGCCCTTTTCTCTCTCATCTGACTTCTTGTCAAAATCTCCCTTTTAATATTCCATTTGCTGTAGAGAGTACATTTCTATAGATGCATATAAATTTCAAAATTTCCTGCTTGAAATGCAATGCATCCATTTGGATGTCCCATCTCCCTTGGATGTTTCTTGAAATGCGAACTTCTGCAAACGGATTACTTGCTTTTTCTTTTTATTTTTTTTTATTTTTTATTTTTTAATTTTTAGGGAGGGAGGGATTTCATTAAAAATGCATTTTTATTAATTTCTCGATATTTATCGTTTTGGAAAAAAAAGTTCTTGCAATTTTCTTGAAATGCAATCCAGCTGCTTGGGTGTCCCATTTCCCTTGAATGTTTCTTGAAATGCAAATCATCTTGTCCTGTAAGAAAAAGAAAAGCAAAATTGTTGGCAATGTCTTCAGATATATGGGAGTTGTATATCTGCTATTCCTTTGCAAATTTATTTTCTTGTACTATCAATTTCTTTCTTTCCTACTTGCACTTTTATGTTGGATGATGCTTAATTCAAATTTCACACAGGTTTTAAAGAAGTACATGAAGAAGAAAAGAGCAAAATGGTTGGCAATGTCTTCAGCAGTGTCGCTTCAAACTATGATCTTATGAATGATTTAATGAGCGCTGGATTGCATAGGTTATGGAAAGACAGGTTAGTTCTTTTATTTTATACCCGAACATTTATCTAGTGAGCTACGTACTCGCTTCAACTTCATCTATTCAGAATCTCTTCTCAACTAACTTCTTTTTCAGGTTGGTCTCCAATCTTCATCCTTTTCTAGGAATGAAGCATCTTGATGTGGCTGGTGGAACAGGTTAGCTTATTGTATTCAGTCATTACGTATACTGACTTTTGCTTATGCATAATGTTGACTTGGAAACATGGTTTGCAAATTGGTTTTTGTATATCAAATCGTTCACTTCCAATATGGGGTGTATCGCCCCTGTGTAGGGTTATATTGGGCCGATACAGGCCAATACTGGTATGTACGAGCAATACGTACCAATATCGGATGATATGTCAAACCTTGCTTGGAAATGCATGCTGTCTTATGACTCTTGTGACTTGTTCCTTTGGATTTGATGGAAGAACTGTGAATGATTATCGATTGAATGTATCCTTCCAGTGTAATATCTGTCTGTGACTGTGTTGATAGGACGTTTTGTGGTGCATCTTCTTTTTTCCCTCCCAAGGAAAAAGATCAATGGCCTTTCACTTTGTAAGAACATTTTCCATGTGTTGTCAGACTGGACGTAAGGAGCCATTGAAGGATCAGGATTTGTTTATTTCTTGAGGTAGATAAATTGAAAGACATGAAAATGGGAAGAATAAGACAACGAGAAGTCACTTAAAGATCTTTAAATTGAATTATGCTAATCAGTCAAAATAGAATAATTTCTGTTTGCCTTTGAAGCACGACAAAATGATCCAAGGCTATTACTACCTTAATTGTTTCGTTGATGTTTAGCATTGTTACAATCAAGAGCTAGAAGTTGATAACTGATATTAACAAAAAATTGATAACTGACAGTATGTAAGATTGACTCTTTTGGAGTATTTTCTGCTCCATCAATCATGAGTTGTGGACCAAAGCCATAGTTTGCTTAAGCATGAGGAGAAATTATGAGAACTGAGAATTTCTCCCGAGGCATCTTGAAAGCTAATGAAACCATGTCACTTCAAACAAAAAATTTCACCTCTTAGATCTAGGCTTCTGCACTGTCTGCAGTCATCTAAAACTAAACAAGTCCTCCCTTAAATTGGTATTCTCCCTGGCCCAGGAACATGAGTGTGATTTTGAAATAGTGAATTTAATGTACTCAAGCACTAACAGAAGGTCGAGGATTAAAAAAGAAGAACCCTTTCAAACATATTTGCTTAAACAAACATTTAAAGAGGAGGACACATGGATTAATAGTTTAATAATATCTTGAATGCAACAATGAGTTCTGCTTTCAAAGCTAAAGAAGTAAATATCATACCGAAGTGCATGTTTACAGAACTTTCAAGCTTTATCCAATTGGGAATATAAGTTATATAACCTCAAAAATTTAAGCACGGTGAGTCATTTTTCCATACAACATATTGGAGGGTGTTTCTTTATGACTCTTGAAACTACATTTTTGCTATAATTTTATTTCTTTCCTGCCTATTATTTTTATATGTTAGCAATTTTGAGATGGAAATTTGGGCAATTTTGCAGGCGACATTGCTTTTCGAGTCTTGGAAACTATAAATAGTGTTAATCGTAGAGCCATGCAAGATTTTGTAGCTGATCACTTTGAAAATGACACTCAGATATATGTATGCGACATCAACCCAAATATGTTGAATGTCGGCAAAAAGCGTGCTGTAGAGAGAGGTGGGATGGGGTTAATACTTTTGATTCCAGCTACTTTGCATATTTTATGTCATGTTCTCATCTCTTGATATATGTAGGGCTTGGCGAAGATCGTGCCCTCATATGGGTTGAGGGAGATGCAGAAGCTTTGAGTTTTGGAGATGATTCGATGGATGGTTACACGATTGCTTTTGGGATCAGGAATGTTACACACATAGAGAAAGTCCTTGCAGAAGCTTACAGGTCAGTCACCCTTCTATGACATGCCAGGTTATGCATTCCCTTGTTGCTTCATCTATATGATCTGAGATGGGTAAGTTCTGCTGACAACTGGGCTGTCAATGGGCCATGCTGGCTCGTCCGTCTTTTGGGCCTGGTCCTCCTTGTCCGGGCTTGGGCTAGCATATCAGGCTCCCCTAATTTTGTTAAATTAGGCCGGGCTTGGGCTGTGTATAAAAGCTCGTAACCCAGCCCATTTAGGGCATAAGGATATTTTCGCAATATGATATATATAAAGAAATGATCTAGTGGTTAAACGTGTGAAACCTTCCCATGCACTTAGTTGCATATGCACTCAATAGAACCTATATAATCTATTTGGACTGTGCATTAGGTCTAGTCCACTCTTTGCAGGCTTCCTGGAAAAAATCATACTGATTGGGTAATCCAAACCATCAAATCATTTGCATGCAAAAATAAATTTACAAGATTGTTTATACATCTAAAGTTCAGTCATATAGATGTTTAGGACCATTGGATTGCTGTGCATTTTTGCATGGTAACGGAAGAAGAGTGGATTGGACCCAATGGATGGTCCATATGGGTGTTGTAGATGCCAACAATTTCACATGCAACTATGAAGGGAAGGTTTCCATATATGCAGCCTACTAAATCTTCTTGTAGAGAAATGACTAGTGGGATAGGTGTATGGAAAATTTGCCATACTCAATAGTTGCATTTGAACTATTTGGTACCCCACATCATCCATCCAGACCATTGATTAGGTCCGGTCCACACTTTACAGTCTGCCTTGGAAAAATCATACTGATCTGATGACCGAATCTTAAAGTAAGTGGCATGCAAAAATGAATGGATGAAGTCACTTGCAGAAGATGTGTTGAGTCACAGATGTTTAGGACAATCAGATTGATGCAAAATTTGCATAATACTGGAAGAAGAGTGGATTGACCCTAATGGATGGCCCAGATAGATGATATGGATGCCAACTAGCTCAAATGCAACTAGCTGCATAGGAAGGTTTGCATGCATCGAGCCGCTAGATCATTTCTCTTTCATATATTTAGAGCACTGGAGGCATCCATGCATTCATAGCTCCATGAAGATGCTTTGAGATGCTGATTCAATGAGGGGACCCTAATGTAAGGGGTTAGAAGCCACAGAACAACATTAGAGAGCTGGGTGGAAGGCTCATGGATCAGAGTTCTATTCCACTCATCTGGTACTACAAATTTTGGACATGCCATGGACTAACAATAATGTCGGTTGGCTGATCAAGCAGGTCAAACTTGTATGAGAAAAAAAAATGAGTGCTTGGAAGTAAATAAACTACATCAAGAGTCCCTATTCAACACGTGTGACTCACTTGATGGGTGCTCTTCCCTAAATTTTGGTACTACCTGATGATTGATCTGGATCTATTACATGTGTGCTTTTGCTCGGATCTCTAAGATGTGTGCTGCCACCTCACATGAGGGGCCCATTGATCTCATTGAGTCACCATCTTTTTGAGATTAATCGCTAATCTCCTTTCCAGATAGGTTAATGTTGATAAGGGCCGGAGTCCTATGTTAGTTTTGCACCATTTTGAAAATAGTGGGAATTCGTCCTTCTCACATGAGGCACAGTGGCAGTGATGTAAAACTATCAAGACCATCCAAATTGTGGGTCTCATTGTCAATGGAACATATCTCTAAAATTACACTTATTGAGGAATCCTAACCATTAGATTAATGGATATAAAATGGATGATTAAAAGTAAGATAGTGGATGGTCCAAATTCGAAGGGAAAATCAGATTGTTAGTTTTATATTCTCATTACAACTTTTCAATTATGCTCCATCTATAGTTGGGTCAACGATTTGAACGGTTTTGGATTGTTGTACAACTATGCCATATGCATGGTTGAAGAGCCACCACCATGTTTTGAATGGTGCAAAATTAACATAGGAGTATAGACTAGTTTCCAAAACTCTAAAATTAGAGAAGATGAAAGTTTACATCTTAGAAGGGCTTGTGCTAGGGCCAACATAAACATCTTAGGCTTGGCTCGAGCCTATCTATTTTGGCCTGTCATAGGCGAGGTATTCAAAATCGGTTACGTAATGGTAACGGTCATAATCGTTACGCGTTATGGGGTTGAAACGGCCGTAACGGCTGTTATAGAAAAAACAGCCTGCAACGGTCCCGTAACAGTTTTTTCAAAAAATAAAAAAGGGCTGCCCATATCATAACGGTAATAGTGGTGGCTGTTACGGCCACCATTACCGTTTTGGAACACCTTGGTCACAGGTAGGGCTTAGCCCTAGGTTCTGCTTTGTGGGTTAGGCACGGGCAAACGTCGACCTCATGAACTTGGCCCGCTGATAGCCCTAGCTGACAACATACACTGTTGATTTTTTTTTTTTTTTTGAAGAGTAAAAAGAGATTTTATTAAAGAAGTGCTGAGATGACACAAAAATTACAAACGAAGAAAAAAAAAGAAATATTACAATCTTCCACAAATTTAATACAAGAAACCCACTCAAGCAATGAGATATGACCTTCAAGAAGACCTCCTTTGCTTTGAGGGATTCATTAAGGAAGCATCTTCCGTTTCTTTCCCCCAAATAGCCCATAAGGAGGCTAGAAGAACCGATCTCTACATACTGTAAAATACTAAAATTTCTTCCTAGCCCCACCCTATGCAAAATCAAGAATAGGTCCCCCACTGATCCAGGCATCACCCAAGACATGCTAAATATTCTGAAAAGTCTACCATACACTTGCCTAGCAAGGGAGCAATGATTCCAATGAATGAAGAGATGATCTACCGTTTTGGCTTCCACCATACACATCATGCATATATTAGGCAACATCATTGATCATCTTTGGAGGTTGTCTATAGTGAGAACACTTCCTCTATCAACTAGCCATATGAAAGCCACAAATTTCAGGGGAGCTTCGTAGTGCCACACCTTAGCTGTGACCACTCTTGAATTATCATCTTCCAAGTGCTATAATAGATCATAGAAATATCAAACTGAAAAAAGACTAGATTTATCCTTTAGCCAAATCATTTTGTCCCCTTCCTCCCTTATCGACAAACAATGATTAAGACGCCCAAGTAGCCTCACAAATTCCTCTGCCTCTTCCTCCGTCAAGTTTCTATGGCATGGAGGAGACCAAATCGCATTATTGCCAATGAAGGAGAAGTAGCTGGATATCATGATATTCCTCCTCGAGGAAAGGTGGGGCCAACCTAGGAAACACAAATTAGAGTGGGAATTCTCCAATCCATACATCTTTCGAGAAGCAAATTCCGTCTCCATATTTTGATAGCAAAGCCAATCTTGTGCTAATTATATGCTTGATCTTAAATATCCTTTTCCAAATCTATGCGGCTCTATAGAGAGAACAATCTTTCATCCCCCATCCCCCTTCTCGTCACCCGTATTTTTCTGCTATAGTTGTACGACGATGAGCATCTTCCTCCATCTTGAAAACCCACAACCATTTTCCCAAAATAGCTAAATTCATCTTTTCCAAGTCCCTTATACTAACCCCTCCCTCCTCATATAGCCTACAAAACTCTCTTCAGCCCTACAAAGTGGAACTTCTTTTTATCGTCCGCTCCCCATCATAAGAAATTATGCTTCGTCATTTCCAACCTCTCCAAGATTGATTTTGGGCACTTGAATAAGGATGTGAAGCATAATGAGAGATTTGACAATGCTGCTTCAGTAAGGGTGATATGACCACCCAAAGAAAGGTACTGTAATTCCCAGTTAGCAAGCTTCCTTTTAAACTTCTCCACTACTATATCCAACAAGTGTTGAACCGGGTTCCTAATACAAAGTGGTAGCCCAAGATAGGTAGTGGGAAAACCTCTACCCGACATCCGAAGATCGATGCATTCCGCTCGACTTCCTCCTTCATATGCACCCCAACTTTTCACTTTTAACAATATTTATCTTTAAACCCAAGACCACTTCTAAAATTAGAATGATCATTCAAAGCTTGTTCACCATAGATTCACTTGCTTCATAGAATTGCACAGTATGATCAGCAAACTGAAGTTGGGAGATGGGAGCACTTTATCACACTCAGCTTGAATCTGTAAATGATGCCCGCCTCATGGCCTCCAGCTAGCATTCTACCTAAAGCCTCCACCACGACGACAAACAAAAGGGGAGAAAGAGTGTCCCTCTCATGTATATCCCTTGACGAGTTGAAGAATCCTTTGGAGGAACTGTTGACCAAAAGTGAAGATTTGGCTAACTAGATACACTCTCCCATCCAACCCCTCCATTTCACCCTGTAACCTATTCGGCCCATCAAATAATCCAATTTTTTTTCAATTAATGTAATCACACGCCTTTTTGTTGTCTAGCTTTCACGCTAATGCTTTTACACCTTCCTTGTATCGGGAATCAATACACTTGTGAGCTATCAAGGCACTATACAATAGGTGCTTGCTTCCAATAAAGGCGCCTTGATTTTGGGATATGGCCGAGCCTAAGACCGAACTAAACCTGAGCATCAATGCTTTTTGCAAGAATCTTGGGTGCCCCCCCTAACTAGGCTACTCGGCCTACAAGCCTTCAAACTTTCCACTCCAAACACCTTCGAGATGATAGTGATGAAAGAAGCTCCTAGCTTTGTCAATAGTCTACACCTCTTGAAATTCCACCATAAATTCAATCTCATCACTCTTCACCAACTCTCAAAAGTCTTGATAGAAGGCCATTGGGAAGCCATTCGAGCTTGGCACCTTATCCCTCCCCATTGAACCCATTGCCATATTTATTTCATCCTTCAAAAACTTCTCCAACAAGACCGCCTCAATATAATAAAGACACTTAAATTCTAAGTCGTCTAGAGTCTCTCCCACCCATCATAAGAAAGAAGGGATTTATAATAATTGACCGCTTCAGAGCACACCCGATCTTTCTCTTCAACTCTTCTACCATCCACCATTACACTTCTGGTCTTGTTATTTCTCGCCTGCATACTTGCAATGGTATAGAAAAATTTCGTATTTGTGTCCCCCTCCTTAGGCCAAGTTGTTATAGAACTTTAATTTTCATTTAATCTCTCCCTCCTTTAGTCGGTTTGAATAATCTTGTGCTAACTTAATCCTAACGAGTTTTCATCTTCTGAAAGCTCTAGGTCTTTCACCTTTAAGTCCAAAGAATCAATCTTCGAGAGAATGTCCCCTAACTCATTTTCCCTACTACACAACACTTCCCTTTTCCAACCCATAATGTTGCCTTTAATTAGTTTTAATTTCTATCCCAATTTGAAAGCAACGTGTCCCTTCATCTCAAAAGATCTCAACCACTCCAAGATTTGATTCGAGAATCCCGCCGCTTCCAACCATGCAAGCTCGAACCTAAAATGTTTTAGGCCCCGACTCTCCACTACAACATCCAATCGGATTGAGGAATAAGCAGAGGTTGTTCTCTGGAGTCCAGTCGGAAGATACCATCGAGAATTTCGCCTTTCAGTTAACAGATATCAAGAAGTGTTCTAATATGTATAAGATTGGGCGATCCCGACCATTAGTCCATGCAAACTCCCTATTAGTCATTGGAAGATCAATTAATTCTTGTAGACATCCAATCAGAAAAATCCCACATGCTTTGGGTGATACCCCCTCTACCAAAATTTTCAAACAAAAATCTAATAACATCAAAATGACTGCCTATACACCTAGGTAGGTTGAACCTCGTGATTGAAGAAAGCTTAGACCAAAATTCTTGCCTGCTTGTTGCCAAATTCGGACCATAGATCGTCTTTCAAAAAATAATATAAGGACCATGGACCACTAAGAAGCACGAATGAAATTCATCAATAACATCTCGCAAAACCATTGAGATTGAAAAGGAACCCCCCACCAGTCCTCTTTTGACCAAGCCTTGGTATCCCAGGCCACCACCAATACTCCAGCCAAACCGAATGAGTTCAAGGGCACGTAGTCTTTAGAAATACCACATAAAAGAGTCCATTAGCCTATTGTCGATAACCTGCATCTTTGTTTCCTGGAGTGATAGAAGATGAACCTTCCATATTTGACTGGTATCTTTAACCTATTCCCTCTTTTGTTGGCATCCCTGACCCCCCTCATTCTAGCTTAGAATCCTCATTTGGGCACTGATCTTCCACTCGCTTTCCCTAGCCAATCTACCGGATCATCATTTTTGTAGTTAGCATATGAAGTCAAGCTCACTAGCTCCCTGTGTCCTCTTGGAGACTTTTGTGTTTTCCTTGGAGTCACTGATGGAGAGAGTTAAGTACCCCGCACTTTCACGAATTGGAATAGAGCTTAGTAATCTTCAAGTTTCTCACCGAACGAGACTCCCACCAATTTTCCCACTAGATGCATTACCACCTTTAATCAATTCCGCCCTTTCACTATTGGTGCTTGAATTGCGACCAAATTGTCCGCCAAAGAATGAAAAGCTTCCGCCTGGTTGGGGAGTGCATGAGCTCCCTATTTTCACGGGTAGCCACTTGAAAGCAGCTTGACATCCAGGATCACCTCGATCAACTCCTCTTGACGTTATTCATCTTTGAGAACCTCTATTGTAAACTCAACATATAGATCTGGATCCTCTACCCGCTGAACATTGACCAGGGCGCGAGACCCCTTGTCATTCTCCTTTAGCACTCTTCTTTGAAGGCTATCGTCGTCACCATCCTGCCCAAGTCAAAGCTTCCCCTCAGCACTTTGTTGTGGAGAACCATTAGCCTCTAGAGAGGAAGTAATGCGGGGGCATTTTCACATCAGGCTCAAGTGGGGTGGCTTGTGGGATGCAAAGGCACACTTGGGGTGGGCGGCCCGTAAAACCCATGGATTTGGGGCCTGTGTGAGGCGGGTGGCTTGTGTGAGGTGGAACCCATGGATTTGGGGCCTGGGCTATGAGATTAAGGGATTAATTCGCCATGCTTTATCAGTTTGAGCTTTTAGAGTAAGTGGTTAATTGTCCTGCATTAGGAAGATAAGAACAAAGGAGTCGGGAGGGAATTCTTTAAAGAACAAGAAACGGGAATAAGGGACGAGGCTGGGTTGGTTGTCTTGCACATGGGAACACTAATAATAGATCCACGTGAACCGGTGCAAGCATAAAGCTCGCATGATTCTCCTTCGAAGCATGCTGACAATCCTCATTGTCCATGTATATCATATTAGGTGCCGCATTCTCCACCACTGAGGGAAAAGGCAAAATCGTTATGCTGACGTTAGCTGGACAGGTGGCCTCTTGCTCCTGACTCGAGGTGCCGACACCGCCGGCCGTCATAATTCCTAAGCTGACGTCATCAATAAAAGTGTCGACCGTCAGGCAATCTGAGCCATTGATAGCACTGTCAGAACTGCTAGCCATACACCTAACCTCTTGTAGTGGTCCTTAAGCCGCTACATCCCCCTAGCTTTGGTACATGAAGCACCACGTCCTCCGAGCCTCTTTGTTTGCCATTTGATCCTCCTAATTAGCCACCCGAACCGACACCAAAATCCCACTATCGAATCTGAACCTGACAACCTCTTGGACCAGTCTCATTGTTGTCTATGTTGCCCCTTGACACCACCATTAATACCGGCCCATCATCTCGTCCACGGGTCAGAAGCCCCATCTTTTGCAGGCCAACTGCCTTACGAGAGACGCTCATAGGTTGGCATGTGCCCCTACCTTCACTCACTCAGTACTTTGCAAGAGTATGAGAATTGAGCTCCCATATCCACCATAGCACCTTCTCCCTAGCCGTGACTAGAACTTCGGCCACTCCCGTCTCCTCTATTGCCCCCTGCTACTGCTTTCCTGATCTAGTGACTCCACTTTGTCAATCACCCTCTCCTCCCCAACGGCAAAGGAAATCATCTCCGACACCATGATCCTTTTCTTCCTCTTGAGGAAGACTCTTGCTCCCCTAACCTCCGCCCCATCCTCTGTAGTTGAATCCACCATCAGAGTCTCTTCGATACATGAACCTAGGATTGCGAATATTTTCGAGAACCAGAGTTCGAAGGAATTTCCTAAATCCAATGCCAGGCCTTCTCCCATCCGAATAGTGATTGATCTTTTCCACCTTTGAAGATGCACCATTAGACCATCGTTGAAGATGGGCCTCGACGATCAACGGTTGATCGATAATTGTCTATTGCCAAAGGGATACTTGGACCTCTGATCTCGAAGAGGCTTGAGGCTGAATGTGCTTTCATCCAACCCACCACAATCCAACAACTAACCTTTCACCTCCACTGCATGCAGCTCATCACCCTCCACCCATCCTCTCCCCCAATTGCTTTGGCAATATAGATCATCTCTTGCACCTCCTTCCGACGTCCATGACCTCTTGAAACATCAGACGATCTTCCTCTTGAATCTCCCCTCTTCCATCCACCCAAGTCACCTTCCCAGCACGTGCCTGGAATCTGGACGAGTTAGACAGTGATCTCCTTGGACTAAGTAGGCATTCACCTCTCACATCTCTTATATTTTCTTCATGGCCTCATTGAGATCTCTCATGGTGTAGGTAGCCTCGATCATCTCTCGTAACTCTTACATTGAAAATAGGATGCTGGTTTGTTGAAATGAGCATGCTTGATAGAGAACACAATGGAAATAGTAATAGAATAGTGATTAATTACCAATCTCCTTACATTTATGTAGAGCTGGGCATCGGACTGAGTCGGATCAGATTGGGTCCAACTCAATTCGGTCCGAAATCTACGTGGGCTGACCCGAACTTGATCCAATCCGGGACTGAGTCCGGGACATCTGACTCGAACCAATCTGATGCACGGTTGACCTGACCCGAACTAAGTCTGACTCGGTTAGGAAAACTGAGTTGGATCGGGTTGGGTACGATTCGAATCGAATTTTTTAATGTTGAAAATCATTATCCTCGTTGCTATTTTTGGTGTGGTCCATTTGAGCTTTAGATATGATTCATTTTTATTTTTTTTTCAAATGCTTTAAAATGATCACGAAAAATGGATAAACGGCATGGATATAATAAATACGTCATTGTGGGGCCCATGTAATTTTTATCTTATTTGAGCCGTTCGTACAATTCGGAGCTCGAGGGGTGTCTCCACTCGTCTTTGCACGACATGTATCTACTAAGCTGCTAGCTGTTGCCTGTCCCCCGTCGGATTAGATAATGACAAGTTGAGAGTGGGCTACTGAAGTGACGTCACCAAGTTTTGTGGGCCCCACTACGATGTATGTGTTGTATCCACACTGTCCATCCATTTTGAGATATCATTTTAGGGCATGAGCCAAAGAATGATGCAGATAAAAAGCTGTAGTGGACCCCACCACAAAAAACATTGGGGAGAGTGATTCCCACCGTTGAAACTATCCTAAGGCCCATCGTAATGTTTATTTGAAATCCAACCAGTTCGAAAGTTAAAAAAGACAAATAAGGGAAAACACAAATATCAGGTTGATCTAAAACTTTCGTGGCCTTAAGTTTTTAATGGTGGGCATCACTGTCCCCACTGCTTTCTATGATGGGGTCCACTGGAGCTTTGGATTTAATTCATTCTTTGGATATTACCCTGAAATGCTCTCTCCAAATGGATGGAAGGTGTGGACACAAAACATACATCACGGTGGAGCCCATGGAACTTGGTGACGTCTCTATAGTAGGGACTCTTGCTACTCAACCTGTCAGTAGCTACCCGCCTACCCGTGTTGACGTGCTGTGCACGTAACTCAGTGGGTACAGCAGCTACAACTGTTGCTTGTGTAACTGTGTTGACGTGTTGTGCACGTAACTTAGTGGGTACAACAGCTATAGCCGTTGCCTGTGTAACTGTGTTGACATGCACAACACGTAACTCAGTGGCCCTTATCGTACTGAGTAAACTCTGTTGGGACCCACCGTGAATGCATGTGGTTTATCCACGCCGTTCATTCGTTTTTCGAGATCATTTTAGTGGTTGAACCCAAAATTGATGCATATCCAAAGCTCAAGTGGGCCATACCACAGGAAAAAGCAGAAGTATTGATTTACACTCCGGATCAGATTCATTCGGTTCGGATTGACCACAATCCGAAAAACGGTTGGATCTGAATGACCCTACTCGATCCGCACCGATCTAAGCTGTCGGTTTGGTTCGAATCTGGTCGGATCGGGTCGGACATGCCCCGCTCTACATTTATGTTAGTTTTGCACCATTTTGAAATTATGGAGACTCATCCTCGTCACATGTGGCAGTAGTGTACAATTCTTAGGACATCCTAATTGTGGGTCTCATTGTTGATGGAGCATATCTCTAAAATGGCACTTATCAAGGAATCCAAACCATTAAATTAATGCTATCAAATTAATGGTTAAAAGTAAATAGTGGCGGTCCAAATTCAAACTAAAAATCAGAACTTCAATTTTATCTTCTCACTATATTTTTTTTTTTGTTATGCTCTATCCAATGGTTGGATCAGCGATTTGAGTGGTTCGAATTGATGTACAGCTATGCCATGTGCATGGTTAACAAGTCACCACCATGTTTAAATGGTGCAAAACTTATGTAGGCGCATAAGCTAGTTTCCAGAACTCTATCTAAAATTATAGAAGAGGTAATATTGTATCTAAGAAGGCCTTGTGCTCGGCTTGACATAAACATCTTGGGCTAGCTCACAATTGTCAATTTTGGCCCATCACGAGCCGGGCAGGTCTCAGTCTATGTGCTGCTTTGTGGGCAGGGTTTAGGTTGACCTTGACCCGGCTTAAGTGTTTGAATTGTGCCCTAGAAAACCAATGTGAGCTTTTTCCATTGGTGATGCGGATGTGATAGCGATGATCTTAGCCATAGATCATGATGGTCATTGGAACTAGATTGACAAATTCAAGGTGTTCCGTAATGGTAATGGTGGCTGTAACAGCCACCATCGTTACCTTTATGATATGAGGCATAACGGCTGTTACGGCCCTGTAACGGTCGTTACAATCTCTCTTTTTTTTTTTTAAAAAAATAAAAATAAAATAAAATTGAAAAAACCCCGAAAAACCTATATCTGCCCCGTAATGTTGATTAAAAAGTATGAAAAACATGTATATGCCCCATAATAGACCATTACAAGGTTATTATGGCCTTTATAGGGGATGTAACATGCTGTTAACGGCAATTACGGGTTATTTTTTTTTTTCCATAATGATTGTTACGGCCGTTATGACCCCGTAACGTGTAACGGTTGCCACTGTTACCTTTACGGCACACCATGGACAAATTGCCATGCCACAGTTAATGTGGAGGTGCCTTAAAGCACGCATGAATGTGAGTTAAAGGAGAAGGATTCCTTTGGACGTCCTTGGGAACTTGAGACTGGACACAACGGTCATTGACCAAGGGGGGGTTGTGTTCCATGAATTTCAGTAGCCTGTTGTACCATGAACAGCTAGCTGGTTGTAGGACAAACCCGTGTTTGTTGTCATTATTTTGATGATGGATGTGACCATCTTGTGTGACGAGATTGACCACTAGTCAGGATGAGAGGTCTTCACCATGGGGCATGATAATGACTCGATGTGCCACATAACAGTGAGAGTGTGCCATGGATACAAGCTCCTAGTGTCGGACCTATTGGGCACTTGCATTGGTGGATCAAGGTGAAGCCTCGAGACCAGGAGGCTCATCATGTGTGGATTATGATCAACTTGAGGATGCAATGGATTTGATTAATCCTTGGACTTGAGGATGAGTGAGGGTTCAAGGTCTTGATTATACGTTCTTTGGTTTGCTTTACGAGGTCATTGTGTGGCCAACACTCAAAAGGTTTTAAAAGGCTTAACAAGTGTTTCCAACCATTAAATTTTTGTTTAACTATTAAAAAGGTTTTGATTGTAGTTGATGATAATCTAATGGTCCAAATATGGGGGTCCACCACTTGATTTGCATGGGTATTGGGTCTTTGGTGGATGGCCATATAATAGTAGAAGGATTGAATAAGATATAGATGCACAGGACAAGGCAAGGTCGCAAGATTCCAATATAGTAAGACATATGGAACATTGTAGGATGGTAGGGTACCATAAGCGGTCTCTTTGAAACCTTAGTTTCCTCCTTATAAACCATGTACGTGGATGGGTTGCATCTCCCTTGGCTTACTCAAGGGCATGTGATGGAAAGTGGCAGAATAAGTAATTTTTTGATCCACTAATCAATCGAGATGAAACTCCTCAGACTTAAAAAAAAATAAAATAAAAAAATAAAAAAATTCTGTTCTTATCTAGAAAAAAGTTGTCTCCTTTTTAATTCTTCAACTGCAAATAGGCTATGCTTTATCATGTGTTCGTATTTACTAGACTGCAGTGTTTTATTATTGAACATGGTTGATATTTTCCTGTCTACTACAGGGTACTAAAACGGGGTGGAAGATTCCTTTGCCTTGAGCTGAGTCATGTGGAGCTCCCTGTCGTTAAACAGTTGTGAGTAGTCATGGCTTATCCTTGGATGCATATAACAACAATTGCATGTTTATTATATGAAATGTATATTTGCTTTCTTTTGTTCATCTGAATCCTTTTGAAATTCTGGAATCATCTCACACATGTAAAATTTCTCTAAAACAATAAGCAGAAGTTCCATGAGCCATTTGAAGTTGAGCTTCTGTGACTTGGACAAAAAAAGCGTCCTGCCGTTGATGCTAGGAGTGAGTTGATATGCTATGGCAAGAGGAAAATACAACAGTGAGATACCCATTCCAGTTTTCAAGCCTGTTAGGCGATTGCGTAAGTGAGCTAGAATCGTCCTTTCCACAAGGAATCCAAATGCAAATCAGATTCCAACTACAAGCAAATGTTGTGGAGTTTGGATAACATCAGATGGAGAAATGAAAGACCAGGCAAGAACTCTGCGTAGTGCACCAAAAGGGAAAATCATTGCTAATGTCAGTAATATGCTTCTTTTTCTCAACCTGAAACACATTGTAAATGGTGTGTCCCGCAAGTGGTCATATGCGAGATCGCATAAGCGACTGTGCAATCACATATGCCATTTGGAGACCATGAATCACATATGCTACAGTGGCATGTGGTTTTTGTACTGTTGGGCATAACCTGACCGTTCAAACTTTTTTTTATTTTGTTCCTTCTCTCCCTTTTTTCTTATAAATAGGCACTTCCACCCCCCATTTTCCTCTCTCTCTCTCTCTTAATTTCCATTACCTCTCTTTCTCTCTAATATTCTCTCTCTCTTAACTCTCTTACCATCTCTTACTCTTTCTTTCACTCTAATACTCTCATTCTCTCCTAACTGTGCTGGTTTTTTTTTTTTCCTTCACATTTTTAGTCTATGCATTCATTTGTATATTTGTTAGTTAACTTGTTATAGTCTAATAGTCTAATAGACGTTAAATTTTTTTATTTTTTTATTTTTAAATGAAATTGTTAATAAAACTATAAAAGACAATTTCCTACACTTGTAGTATTTTTACATAATTATTTCTTCTTCTTCTTCTTCTTCTTTCTTTCATTTTCCCTAGATCCTCAACCCCCCCCCCCCCCCCCCAAGAAAAAAAAGTTTTGAGGGCTATGCGATTGCATATGCGCACTGCCCACTTGGGCTGCATGTGATCGCTTATGCCATTTGACAACATTGGTCCTATGGTTGGATAACAGTTCTAATAGTCCTTAAAAACAATACAACTTCATAAACTGGGCTTATAGGATTCCATGGTATCCAATTCAATAATGGGATGGATAGACACTAAGATTCTGTATCCACCATTCAGTACAAAACATATCTTAAAAAATGGTGCACAAAAATCATCATGAGACCTTCTGTGGGTCCATTTATTTCCGGAAGAATGAGTATATTTGTGAACAATTATACTCAGATCACATGATCAAATGTTAGATGCCAAAATAACCTAGAACCATAGAGTGCTCTCTCCAGTCTCCACTTGGCACAGTGCTTCCAAAAGCCAAGTGTATCACATCTGTGAATATTTGTCAGCTTTGCTTGCTTCCCATCAACCATAGTTCTAAAACTCGCAGACTCGACTCAAAACTTGGTTGCGTCAACTCGACAAGGTGAGATTTCAGGCCAAATCCCCTGGAAACTAGGCCCTTGGTCTGACTCGATCATGACTTGGGAAGACTCGACAAGTCAACTTGACCACTCATTTGACTCGACGCGACTCGGGGTGACTCAAACCCAATCGGTGTTATTGTATTAATAAAATTTTTACAAAGGAGGTAGAGAACCGAACCCACGACCATCAACTAGGGGGAGAAGCTAACCATTGTTGTCATATGCGATTGCATATTCGATTATGTGATCGCATATGTGGACCATGCATATTGCATATGCCTGCCATGATAGCATATGCTATTTGGGGAGTATGCGATGGCAGACTTTTGTGTGCCATAACTATGTGATGACTTATATGTTTATGCCATCGCATTCAGTTATGCAATGGCATACTTCCTCCCTCTCTCTAAATTCCCTCTTTCTTAGTGTAACTTGTTAATTGTTTAAATTTGTTTTGTTATATACTTAACATTAGATGGTCTAGTAGTCAAACTACAATGAAATAGATTTAAAAAAAAATCCAATCCAATCACTTATAGCAATTAGACATAGTTTTTCTTAATTTTTTAGAATTTTTACCATTTTTTCATTTTATTATTATTATTTTTTTCATATTTTCATATTTATTTATTTATTTTTTTTTTCATTTTTCATTAACTTTAGATGGTCTAATAGTCAAACTACATTGAAATAGGTAAAAAAATCCAATCCAATCATCATAGTAATTAGACATAGTTTTTCTTAATTTTTTAGATTTTTAAATGAATTTTCCCCTTAAAAAAAAAAAAAAATTCAAAAAGAAGAAGAAGAAGCTAGCAGCCTGAGCGATCACCTATGTGATTATGGGCCCAGGCTGATGGCTATGCGATTCTATGCGATTTGACAACATTGCTCTTAACTACTACAACTAATAATTTGGTGACAGTTTTCCTATTTTCTATTACTTACACTAATTCTGAACTATTTTAGGTATCTGTTAGTATGTGTAATATTTTTAATTTGTAATTATTAAATACTGAGTCAAGTAGTTGTATTCTTTCGCGTATTTTGTGCGCCTTTTAATAAATTGTCGTTACCTCAAAAAAAAAAACAAAAAAACCCAAGTAAAGTCTTTGAGTTGACCCATCCTGGATGAAATGTCGATTTGACTTGAGTTTTGGGGTTTGAACTATGCCATCAACAGCATCCAAAAATCTGTTTGCAAATATACCTACTTACGGGAGCTGAATTCAAACAATGTGAGTAAATATAACCAAGCAGTGCAGGTATGACCAGGAACACGAAACCCACAATATCATACTTGCTGGAATCCAAAGAGGAAAGAAAGATGTGAATGCGATGTGTCGAACTGGGTTGCAGAACTTATTTTGCAGCATACGATTGATCAATGCTGCTAGAGCTGTACACGAGCTGAACTGAGTCAAGCCTGGCACATTTCGGCTCAGTTCGGCCAGCAGCCTATACCAGCTCGAGTTCGGCTTGGCTCGTCTTGGTTCGGTCAGTAGCTCGGGTCAGCTTGAGCCGAGTTCGAGTTTAAGCTTTCAAGTCGAGCATTTTCTTTTTAGTTTTTATATGGGCGGACTCTTTATATATATATATATATATAGAGTCATGCTCCCCTGCGCACCTACGCACGTGCGCACTTTTGCACACGTGTCATGGGTGTCTAATCTGAACGGTCCATGTGATGCGGAATCCCATGAAACCCCCTGCGATAAATTTTCACCCTGATCTAAAATTTTGGTGGGCCATAGCAAAGAGAAATGCAAATCAAGGGAGGAAACTGTTTTTATTTTTCATGGCCCATCAAACTTTTAGATCAAAATAAAACTTGGTCCCGGGGGGTTTCACGAGGTGCTGCTTCACATGAACGGTTCAGATTTTGGATCCACATCACGTATGATGGGTTCTCAAAAAAGTTCGTATGTAGTACGTACGAACCAGTTCGCAGGTGAGCGTTTTCCTATATATATATAATTTTAAAGTTATAACTCAAGCCAGGCTGAGCCGAGTCATATATAATTAAAGTTATAAGTCAAGCTGAGCTGAGCCGAGTCAAGTTCAGGCCAAGCTTGGAGCCGAGTTGAGTTGAACTGGGGCCAGCTCGAGCTCAGCTTGAAATTCTTTCGAGCTCAAAAAATCAGCTCAGCTTGGCCCGAACCAGCTTTCAAGTCGAGCCGAGTCGAGCTTATCCGAGCCGAGCGAGTAAACCGAGCTAGCTCAGTTTGTGTCCAACTCTAAATGCTGCTATCCTTGTGCTTATGCAGAGCAACAGACACCATGATGGCTAAGGCAGCCCATTTGCAACTCATGCTGGAGGTCTAGATTGCAATTATAAGCACAAAAATACATCGATATCCTGTCAGGGGCGTAGGAAAATTTTCATAGCCATTGGCTATGACATCGACCGAATCAATCTCCCCTTCCAATTACTATAGCATCCTCCTTTGTGTGTGTGCATCGGTTACCAGTATTAAAAATGGAGTCCTGGTTTCAAGTTCCATCCTGCTCAAGCAGTTTCCTGGCTGAGCAACGTATTGACCTTTTAGTAGGAGAAATTGTGGTCCTGAGCTTTGCGACGTTGGACAATTGGGAAAAACCTGCATGTATCTTTTCTCTTGATTTCTTGTATCTCCTATATTGTTTATTTAGTTATTGTGTACTTGTCTTATTTACTTAAGGTTTTGCGAATTTCCGCACCTTCATTGGGACGTTAGAAACCTCCCCAAACCGTCTTAATGATACATGGGGTGCCCTATCATCAATTGGGACTGTTCATTCAATAGTGCCACTGGGACCAATCCATGGTGCAAGAATCATGCTGATCAGATGATCCTAACACTATGAATGAAGCCAATTGTTTACAATCGTCTGTTTCTTACGAGCCATAGATCACATGGTTATAATCATCTATAATCATCAAAGCAAAGTGCTACTTCGGAATCATAAGGAAAAGAAATACAAAGTGGGATCTATCGGGTAGATGATTCAAGATGATGATTAGACCTATTTTGGTTATCTGCTTAATCTTGATTGACTATTTTCCATGCTATTGATCAGAGATGATTAGGATCGTCCGATAGGTGAGATTTTTGCACCATGGCTTGTCCCTCGTTGTATGCAAAGTGAATGGTTCAAATTGATGATTGTGTCTCACTTGTCATTAAAAAGGTTTTGGGATGTTAATGTCCCCATGAAGGTGAGGACATTAGCAAAACCCAGTTACTTGCATAACATTTATATATCTCATGTTCACGTTCCAAGAGTGTATGATATTGCCTTGAGGTTGTGTCCACGTTAAATGGTGAGCCGTGGTTTTTATCTATTGACTACTACAGCTGTAATCCTAGCATGGTGCTTTTGTCTGGAACAGGTATGACTACTACTCATTCTCAGTAATTCCAGCTATAGGGGAGATAGTTGCAGGCGATCGGGACTCTTACCAGTACCTGGTCGAGAGCATTCGCAGGTTCCCATCCCAGGTCTATTCCGAAATCTTCCATCCACTTCACTTGCACACATGTGCACATGCTACAAACATGCCCATGGAGGAAACATACTTAGGGCCTGTTTGGAATGCAGGATTAAATGGTTTTGAATTGCATTGGGTAGAATTAACACCATTATAACATAATTATTATGTCTGGAAATACCATGGTATTTTGACTGTCCAATCCCACATTTGGGATCAAATTCTTCATTTGAGAAAAACACTGTATTAAGTGAAACCTGCATTTGGTGGACCATGGAATCATAATCAATGGACCGGATGTCACAATTGATGCCAGTTGCCTGTATGCATATGCAACTCAATTGTCACGTGTAAAGGGCGCATATGGATGGACGGCATAGTTAGAACACATGCATCAATGTGGGGCCTACATATGTAGTGGATTTCAAAATCCACCAAAAATCCTGCAGTATCTCCTCTTGGGACAGGATGATATGATACCTAGATTAATCCAATCATTCCTATTGTTTCCAAACGCTGGATGGAATTTATTAGACCAAATTCAATTCTATACTACCTGACCCCAAGTTCCAAACAGACCCTTATTGCTTGCCTAGATTGATCATTTTGTATGTATTATTGGAGCAGACACATGTCCACACACAATAGATGCATAGATTGATTAGTTTGTATGTATTATAGTAGCGGACACAAGCCCACCCACATGCCACTAACATCTAACAAGAGCCTGCCCAATCTGAAATCAGAACTAGGGCCATGGACAAGCAGGCCTTGGCAGGTCAAAAGGCCTGAACCTACTATCCCCAGCCCATATCATAGACAATTTGTGCTTAATAGTCCTAAGCATGACCCATTTCACATTATTAGGGTTTTAAAAAAATGACCATTCCACATTTATATTCAGGTTTGGCATTCTGAAATATTAAACAAGCTCTCCTTTTGAAATTATATTCAGATAAACACATTGAGTCGATTAGTTTAGAGTGACAGTTGTGTAAAAAACCAGATATATAAGATGGCCTTGCTTAGCTCAACCTGCAGGACTGATAGTTAGGCCTCAGCCTGCTTCTTGATGGGCCACCCTGAATAGGAATTTCTTCATATTCAAAGACAAATCTCCACCGTCCATCATTGTTTTCTTCTCTAATGTCATACTCAAGAGGGAACCATCTAGTTTTGATTACGAGAAACCACCCACATTTTAGGGTGTCCATTTATTTCACTAGTTTCCATCCAAATTTACTAATGTCCATCCACTTTCCTATTAAATTACAAAAGAGCCTCTCTTCACAAAAATGATTAAAACGTCCCCGTAGACATTGAAAATTACAAAATGCGCCTCCAGGCCATTCTACATACTTGGTCATGTAGTCCATCAACCTAGACTATGGATATTATGATCTAGACCATCTAGACTGCTATACTATGGTTCAGAACATCCAAACCGTCGATAATACCATCCAAAGCAACAGACTTATATTATGATTCAATCCATCCAAATCGTCAACTTTATTATCCACACGTTGATATTATACTCTAGGCAATCTGGACCGTCAATATTATGATCCAAACCATTAGACTGTCACTATTATGATATAGGCCATCCAGATTGTAGATATTATGATCTGGAACATCGACACTGTCGATATTATCATCATGACCATCTAGACCAGCTAAACTAATGATATGGACTGTCAAAACTATGATCTAGACCATTCAGATTGTGGATATTATGGTACAGAGCATCTAGGCTGTCGATATTGTGGTATAGACCATCCAAACATTCAATAATATGATAGAGTATCTAGGCTGTCGATATTATAATCTAGACCATCCAAACTGTCAAATATTTTGAGCCAGACACTGAGATCATCAATATTATGATCTAGAGGATCCAGACGCTTGATATTATGATTAAGACGATCCAACCAAACTATCTTAAACTCTCGAGATAAGTATATCTCGACCATTCAGACCGTCGATATGATGATCCAGACCATGAAGACTGGTTATTGCGATCTAGATTCTCCAAGCGGTAGATATTATTATCCAGAACATCCAAATTGTCGATAATACGATCCATACCATCCAGATTGTCGTCATTATGATCCAAACCATATATACCATCGATATGATGATCCAAACCATCCAGGCCATTGATATTATGATCTATACCCTCTACACTGTCAGTATGATGATTTGGACCATTGAGCTCATTGATATTATGATCTAGACCATCCAAACTACCGATATTATGCACCAAACCATCATACCATTGATAATATGATCTAGTCCATCTAGATTGTGGATTGTATGATCAAGACCATCTGGATCGTCGATATATGACCCTGGCCATCTAGACTTAATATGATCCAAACAATCTAGACTGTCAATATTTTGATCTTGACCATACAAATTGTGGATATTATGATGTACAGCATTCATATTGTATATAATATGATCTAGGCTAACGTTGACATTATGATTTGGACCATCCAACTCTTCAATACTATGATCCAAACCATTTATACCATTGATAATTTATGATCTAGACCATCCAAACAGGATGTCATGATCTAGATGATCTATATTACCGATATTATGATCCAGACCATTATAGCTATGGATACTATGATCTAGACTACCCAGACCATTGATATTACAATCTAGAACATCCAAAATTTTTATGCTATTATCTGAACCATCCATATTTTTGGTGGTCTAGATAGTCTGAAACATAGTATCGATCATCTTCATGGTCTGGGTAGTAAAATAGCAGCATTCTGGATGGTCAGGACCATGATACCAATGGTCAGAATGATCTGAATCATAATGATGGTCAGGATGGTCCAGATCTTAATATCAATTGTATGGATTTCAGTATCAACAATTCAGGTGGTCTGGATCATCATATTGATATTACAATCTAGAAATTCAAATTTTTTGATGCAATTATCCAAACCATCCATATTGTTAGCAGTCCAGATGGTCTCAATCATAGTATTGATGGTCTTCATGGTCTGTATAGTAATAGGAGCATTCTGGATGGTCAGGGTCATGATACCAATGGTCAGGACGATCTGTATCTATCACAACAACGGTCAGGATGGTCCGGATCTTAATATTAATTTTATGGGTCACAGTATCAACAATTCGGGTGGTCTGGATCATCATATCGACAGTCTGGAAGGTTTCGATCATTGTTTTTACGGCCTAGATGTTTAGGATCAGAGTATTGATGCTCAGTTGTTCTTGATCATAGAGTCGACAATCTGGATGATCTGGATCATAGTTTCGATGGTTTAGGTCAATGCATTCATCGTCCCGGTCCGGGATTCGGGGGCATTATAATTACTTTTGTGCATTGGGGCATTTTTGTCTTTTTAAAAGATGGAATGGATAGGCATTAGTAAATTTGGATGATAGTGGTGAAATAAAGCAGCACCATACAATGTGGGTGGTTTCATATTAACTAAAGAGGGCGGTTCCTCTAAATATGCCATAGGTTTTGTGTGATCCTAGCTAAAGAGGGTGGTTCCCTTTAGATATTCCATAAGTTTCATGCGACCCTCACTAAAGAGGGTGGGTCCCTCTAAATATGCCACAATATGGGTGGCATTTTATAAAAGCTCTTTATTTATAGCAATATCTGTAGAATAGATATGAAGGGTTCATTACAAGGAGTGAGTTTTCGAAATTCCCTACCTTGAGGCACCAAACACGAGTGTACTATGTTTGTCAGTATGGTGATATACAACCCTAAAGTCCTGATTATCCTTCTGAAACTAAGGTTCAGGACCTGTTTGGAAGTTTCAGGACATGACTGTCCTTTTGACATTAATTAGGGTCCATCTAGGTTGTTTTTATCTATTGTGATTTACAAGAACTGCTGTCATGGGCCATGGTGGAACAGGATTCGTGTGTGTGTGGAAGTGGTACTATGAGGTCAAGCTGTGTGGCCCCTATCGTGATCTGTGTCGAACATCTATCCCATCAGCCAGATGCACCATTCCATGGTGGGCCATAGGCTTAAAAATCAAGTCAATCCATGACTTTGGTGGGCCACACCATTAAAATATTCATAATCATTTATTGGGCCCACTGAGATGTGGTTCACAAATCCAGCCCATCCATTGTGTGTGTCCCACTTGGATGAGGGGCCAAACCAAGTTTCAGCTGCATCAAAAACTCAAGTGGGCACCACCAAGTGCTTTTATATGTTTTAGGCATGTCTTCACATGGTTTTAGATGGTATGGCCGACCTGAGTTCCATATTCGACTAATTTTTGGGATGTCCCATAACCTAAAGAGGACCCATCAAATGCACGGTGTTGATGTTCGACACACATCACGGTGGGGCCCACACAGCTCGACCTCATGGGAAGTTCCTATGAGGTCAACCTCATAGTACCATTTCCCATATATATATATATATATATATATATATATATAGATGATGATGATGATGATGATGATGATGGTAGCACCTCATCCCTAAAGTTGCTCAAGCCGACTTGGTTGTAATCATTTTGGATGTCAGCAGGTGTTTATATCACAGTATATTTTCCTTGACAGCTCCAAATAGCTCCTAAAAGAAAAGTTTGGTCATTGATTACATAACTTTTACAGAGAACGATCACATGCATTTGAACGAATGGCAATCACCACACACCCTGAGAAATGTGGGGCCCACCCGATGTGTATGCGGAATCCAAATCATGGACCCAGAGAGGACCCTCATGCACATTGTATATCCCAAGAATCATACTCAACCCAAAGCCCAGGTGGGACACACCACAGGCAACAGCACGTTTAAAACTTATATATTCACTTGTTGTGGCCCACCTGAATGTTGGAATGGCTAGCCGTTTGGCCTCTCTTCATCCTGGCAGGGCTTACCTGATGAATGGGTTGGAGTCATGTACACAACACAGTGCACCCCACATTCCATCCGGAAGTGTCTATCTGGGGTGTCCCAACATTGCTCCATTTGGTGTGGCCCACCTGATCTATGGATCGTACAGGATTTCGGGATCTAAACCTGACATAAGGGTGTGCTTCTAATCGTTTGCTCTTATTCATCTCAAATGCCCGAGACAGTTCAAACAGATGTGATCATTCCCCTGTTTTGTATCCTTTCAGAATTTATGGATCCGGGTCTATGTTTCTCTTTCGATGTCTTTAATCTCTTCTTTGCTCTTTTGGCTTTTATTCACACAGGATGCATTTGCAAGACTGATTGCAGATGCTGGATTTCAGAAGGTTGAATATGAAAATCTCGTGGGTGGAGTAGTCGCCATCCATTCTGGACTGAAACTTTAGGTGAGAAATGCAATCCTCTCTCAACCTTGAGAAGGGGCCATTATCCTTGTTGAAGCTGATGTTCTAGCCCAAGGCAAGACCCATCTCTTTCTAAATATCAATTTTCTGCTCTTCTTCTTCCTTAAAAAAACAAGATTCTCATTGAATTTATTCAAAATCCAATTAAGTCTCAACCAGGTTGACTGGGTGAGTTTTCAGATTGTGGTATATGCGTGATAAATACTTTGGTATTCTTGCACCACTTAGAAATTACTTAGTCAAATTAAACTGTCCAAATTTTACAATCCAAACCAGAATTTTTACGGTTACTTAATTGGTGGACATTTTTTGGATGGCTAAGTAAAAATATCCAATGGTCTGATTTCAACAAACAAATGTCCAAGAATCAGAGGTTAGGAGTGTTCAAACTGATTTAGGGGCCGGGACTTCGCACTTTTATGTATTGGGAAATGCATTCAAAGATGAGTCTTACCATTTTGATTTGTAATTGATCGCTGGAAAAGGGCTGTCAAGGTTTATCAAAATCTGATTTTTCTTTCATGTGTAGATGAAATTTCGGGGGCAATCAAAGGCGAATTACTGCAATCTCCATGCCTTCTAATATTTGATATTTGCTAGCTTCACCCTATCCATGGTTCTGCATTCCTCTACACGTAGTGCACGTGCCAACCTGGTGAATATGTCAGACATTGAAGTGTCCATTTGGTGGGCCGACCATGAAATAATCTGGCACCAAAAATCAGGCTGGTCTGCTAATTGGGTTGGCCACAGTTAAATTGATTTGATCTTGTATAGGGTGGCACATTTGATAATTTACTGCCTGATTGTGCCAAGGCACATTCATGGTGGCGGCGTCTTATCTATGGTAGTGTAACAGTCCATACAGGTGCTAGAGTGTGACGGTCCATACGGGTGGATGTTATAAAATGATTTCGTACATGTAACTCAAATGGTCCAATCTGTGGTAGCCACTGCAACAACAATTAGATTACAAGGACGAACCTCACCCATGAGAAAGGAAGGAAAAGGGCACGGCTATATGCAGAGAGAGAGAGAGAGAGAGAGAGAGAGAGAGAGAGAGAGAGAGAGAGAGGCAGGCACCTAGAATGCATGGCTGACCCATCCCTTTTCCGGTGTTGCAGCCCACTGCTGTTTTAGATCTGCCTTTTCTTTGGTTTGATTTTGTAACATGAACCTGCACAATAGATGTTTGGAGTGGGTGTCACGAAGTCAGTTTGGTAGGCCCCACAAAGCCTATGTTGCATGGGCTCCCTAATATGATGCCATTGGGTAAGCGACGTGAAGAAAGGTAGCGTGTGAGAGCGGGGTATTCGGGTTCCTGACAAAGCCTTTGTTGCACTGGCTCCCTAATATAATGCTATTGTGTTATGCTGTGTGAAGAAAGGCAGAGTGTGAGAGCGGGGTGTCTGGGTTCCTTGAATGCCTTCATTGCACAGGCTCCCCTAATATGACTCCATTGTGCAAGTTATGTGAAGCAGGGCAGAATGTGAGAGCGGGGTACTTGCATGAACCCGCAAAGTCATCTGGTGGGCCCGACAAGGCAGAATGTGACAGTGGGGTACTTGTGTATACCCACAAAGTTGTCTAGTGGGCCTAGCAAATCCTTTGTTGCACTGGCTCCCTAATACGATGCCGTTGTGTAAGTTGTGTGAAGAAAGGTAGAATGTGAGAGCGAGGTACTTGCGGGGACCTGCAAAGTCGTCCAGTGGGCCCAGCAAAGCCTTTGGCTTATGAATCTTGTAATACCATTTAATTGTGTTGCAGGCCATAACTTCAATTGGACTATAGGTCATTGAGTCTTTTTGTACTATCTTTTTCTATGTTCTTTTGGGCCTTTCTTTGTACTTTAGAGCCTTTGACTTGTACCAATTCACTTGTAATCGATGTGGCTCTTGGTCTCTGTTGCATGTAATCAAATCATTTTTGTCTACTTAATCTTATAACCTATTGGCCATTGGTGTTAGTTTTCTCGAATTCATTCATTTCTAATTTTATCCTGGTTTTGCCACTCATTCATTACAATATTTTCATTTAAGTTAATATGTTGTTACTTAACTTGAACATTCTATGCCATAAAAGTGTGGCTGGTTTTATATCTCCTATATACGAAGATCACCTAAAACTCTAAAGGCACATTTCCACATCTTCCACCTATGTAATTTTATGGGCGACATCCATCTCTCTCTCCACTCGTATAAATTATTGATCCAAGGTATCAAAAGTGGTCATTTTAGAAAACTTCTTGGTCTACAATCTTAACTAAATCTTCATTTTCACTTCAATTGTTATAAAATTGCATTCCATATACATATTTGTTTATAAAAGCTGACCTATTTTAAATCCTTTATATTCTGAATCACCCTTTCGTAAACTTTGCGTTTACACCCTCCCACATCTTGACAATGAAAAATATGTCGTCTCCAAACACTAAACCATGGGATCTCTTCTTGAAAATGCTCATTAATTTGTCCATAATCAACAAAAAAGGTATAAGCAGATTGCACTCCATATACCATGCTTAAGTTTGACCTATTTTATTGAATCTTTTATTTTTTAAAGCACCCCCTTATAAACTATGTTTACGCCCTCCCACATCTTGACAATCAAAACTATGTCATCTCTAAACACCATACACCATGGGATCTCTTGTTGCAAATGCTCGTTAACTTGTCCATAATCAACATAAAAGGTAGTCTCATTGCACTTCATATACACCATTTAAATTTGACCTATTTTAAATCCTTTATATTTTGAAGAACCCCTTTATGAACCGTGTTTATGCCCCCAGTATAAGCTTAAAAAAATTGGGAACTCACTTGTCTTTTCATTAGTGGTTCTTGTTTTTATTATTGTTCCCTTATAAATATCCTTAATTATGTCAATATACCATCTTGAAGCTCATTTTCATCAAATTGACTCTTTGAGGACCCTATTGTATGCTTTCCATAAGTCAACAAAGACCATGTAGAGATCCTTCCCCCTCTCCCTATATTTCACCATCAATGTTCAAGTAGGTAGATAGCTTTAGGGGTAGACTTTTCAGGCATAAAACCAAACTGATTTTCCAAAACATTCATCTCATGCCATAGTCTTTGCTTAATCGTCATCTCCCAAAGTTTCATAGTATAGCTCCTAAATTTAATTCCTACTAAAGTTAATTCAGCTCTATATATCTCTTTTTAATTCCTATTATAGTTAGTTCAACTCTATACATCTCTTTTATTCTTATACAAGTATCACAATATTTTTTTCTCCATTTATTTGGCTTTTTTTTTCTTCTTCTTTTTCAATTTTACAATCATACTGAATAATTTTCTCAACCAAAGTAATCCAGTATCTTCCATAGACTTCTACATCTATATTGGTATATCATCCTGTCTCGTTTTCATCTTTCTCAAACATTCTTTTACTTCAGATGTCCTAATCCTACGTAGATATCTATAATATCTAACGTCATTTGAGTTTATGGTTTTTATTAATCCTATGCTCCAAGAGTGGTTGTCATTCAACAAGTTTTGAAAATAACATCTCTACCTTTCATTGATCTCATTGCACATCTAATATTATCTAATCTCCTACCCTTCATTTTTCTTATTTTGCCAAGTTTGAAGACAGCTCGTCCCCAATTTATTGTAAAGATCACCGCAATCTTAAGTTTAGCTTCACTTCCTACTTTCTTCATAATTTTTTAAAAAAAACCATTTATAGATTGTTTAAAATTTTAACCCTTCATTTTTCTTATTTTTGCGAGTTTGTAGACAGCTCTTGTCCCCAATTTATTGTAAAGATCACCGCAATCTTAAGTTTAGCTTCACTTACTACTTTCTTTGTAATTCTTTTATACCATTTATAGATTGTTTAAAATTTTAACCCTCCGAATAATTGTAAGAGTATAATTGGCCATGTATGGTGAAGATATTTGTTCGGTGAAATTGAACCATTGACTACTCATAACCGCCCCATCAGATATCAACTATGGGAATGGATGTAGAAATGGGTCCCACAACTCCTACATGCACGTGCACTTGGAATTATAACTTTGAATACACATGGCTCAATTTAAACCGTCCACATGGTGTCCCAAACTCTACATGGACACTAGACAAGCTCATACAAAACTAATATATTAACTCACTGATTAACGGATGATTACAAAGTAAATAGTTGATGGTCTAAAGTCCACAAACAATGTCAATGGTGACGAGATCAAGGATCATAAGATCAATACGAGGGGTCCTTAATCTTGCCTCGATGGTAGACTCACAAGAGTTTCAACACGAGGTCATGGGTTTGAGTACCCATTGTGGTGAAACCCCACTGCGGTGTGAGTGCGTGTGTAAAAAAAAGAATGATCTATCTGAATTTTGTGTTAAAATGAATTTTGCGGTTGGGATGCTTCAATTTAAGTAAAATAAACTTCATTTGAATTTTTTTTAGCACAAGAGTATTTACCATCTAATGCCTATGTTCATATATGGTATAACTTTTTCATAAGAAATTAGAAAAAAAAATAAACAAAAACAAAAATAAACCAAAATAAAAAAAAAATAAAAATAGTAAAATGTGTAAGAATTTTTATGAGAATTTTTTTCATAAATCTTAAATTTACTAAATAATTCCCCCACAGGTAGTGCTTTTTGAGAAGGGAAGTTATCAAAGTACTCTTGTATTTGTTTTTCTTTAAAAAGTAATAGAGTGAAATTTTGGATCCCATGTGGCTTGTGTAAGATAACCAGCATATTAAACATTGCATCCAACCATAATAATCACACTAACAAAAAACCTTTGGCGCATGGTATTGGGAAGGATTAGGTGGGATGGGATTAAAAAAACATAATTATTACATATGGCAGGTATTGTCCCCGTTGCCATGGGATAAGCTTAATTCCATGCTATGTTTGTAATATGGTGGTACATTGAATGGATATACCCATCATCATTTGAAACTATTGAGAATAACATGTATGTGTTATATCCAAACCATTCATCTGTTTTGTAAACTCATTTTATGGCATGAGCTTAAAAATGAGGCAGATCCAAAACTTATGTGGCCCCAAAGAAGTTTTCAATGGTAGGTATTCAATCCCCGTTGCTTTCTATGGTGGGGTCCACTTGAGCTTTAGATCTACCTGATTTTTTGGCCCATGCTCTAAAATGATCTCAAAAAATTGATGGACGGTGTGGGTATAGCCCACACATCATGGTGGGACCTACACAACTTGCTAACATTGAGTGGAATTGGCACGACACCCAATGCAATTCCATCTAATCTAATTCTAACCTTTTCCATTCTTCCCAAAGATTGAGTGCAATTGGCAAGGGACCAAATGCAATTCCATCCCACCTAATCCCATCTAATACCATGTGCCAAACGCCCCCTATGATACAATCACAAAATGGGTTGCATTTTAATGTTTTTAAGTGACATGTGTGTGTGTGTTTGTTTTTACCTTCTGTTTAGATCAAACAATTTTTTTGCTCTTTTGAACATCACCGCAGATTGCGTCTATTTGACTAGTTGGATATCATATAAATATGTTTGTTCTTACCTTATGTTTAGATCAAACAATTTTTTTGCTCTTTTGAACATCACCGCAGATTGCGTCTATTTGACTAGTTGGATATCATATAAATATCACGGGAGCTTCACTTTACCATTTATGTAAAGTAAAAAGTGTACGATTGACATTATGGTAATTTCATTGCTCACAAAGCACTTCCCTACATTTTGGTTGGTAGAGGCATTATCTGGTAAAATCTTAATTTTTGAAGAAAGATAAAAGAAAGGTTGATTAGAGGGCTACCAAACAATGGCTCGAGTCTTAACTTAGGGGCTATGTGGATTCAAGTAAAGTTTATGCCTAAACAAGGTGCATCTAATATTTGATTTATTAGATCTATTTATACCTAAGAATTTTGAAAATTGTAGATAATTTAGTCCAACATACCACGATCTTAGGACTTCTTATCTCTATAGAAAAGGTTAAACGACTTGTCCCTACTCTATAGACATCCAGCTTGTCAAGTGGATAAAGACATACCAATCACTTTTTATTTTTATTTATTTATTTATTTAAATAACTTATCTATAATTCGATGCAATCAAGCAATCAACACCTACACATATTTCATCATCAATCTTCAAATACCCACATGAGGGTATATGTTAATGTCAACATATGCTATTAAGATTAGATTAAAAACATGAAACCTCGACTCAACTCAATATTCATCTTAATCGAGTTGATTCAAAGAAATGACCTCACTTGATAATATAATTAATAATTATAACTTTAAATTATTAAGTATACCTAAAATAGTTAAGATCCATAAATATTATAAAATGGTAATTCTAGTCACATGGCGCATAGCTTGTTGGTTGAGAATAGGGTTGTACATAAACTGAGTAGCTCGGTTAGCTCGCTGGACTCGACTTGAAAAAGCTCGATTCAACTCGGTTCGAAATTGAGTTCGAGCCGAGTCGAGCCGATTTTTTTAGCTCGAAAAAATTTCAAACCGAGTTTGAGCTTGCCCGAGCTCGACTCCACTCGGATCGAACCCAACTCGAATTGAACTAGTTTGGTGACTCGATTACTTTGATATTGATGTTGCTCACCAAGTGTTTGATGAAATGATGTTGAAATGACTCAACGAAGTGTGGCTGGTGGCAAGGAAGGTATGTATGTGAAATAAATACCTCTTTTTTTTCTTGTTTTACGTACAGTGAGATTTTGAATGTGTAGTCCGTGTGTTTGTGAAAATGCTGCACAGGCTAACTCAACTCAATCTTTGCTCGAACTCGGCTTGAACTGGTCCGAGTTGCTAATCAAACCAAGCCAAGCCGGCCAGTCAGGCTCGAGGACCGATTTGAGCCGAGTTTGAGCTAGGGTCAGCAAGTGGCCGAGTCGAGTTTAAGCTAGGGTCAACAAGTGGCCGAGCTGAGTCGAGCTATGCCCAGCTCGACTCGGTTCGACTTGTGTACACCTCTAGTTGAGAACATTAGGTCCTTTCATGAAGGCTGTGGGTTTGACTATTGTATTGAGTTGGCATAATTTTAAAGTCATAGCTATGAATGCTAAGTATGCTACCATCACACGGAGCTTCATAGGTTTTAAGACCATGGTTACAAATGTTGCATGTGCCACTATCCACATTAAACTCCCTCCGTATGCTCTACCATCATCTACATTAGATGTGCCCATTTAAAAAAGAAATCTATTCGATTCTCTCGGATATTTTGGAACGGGGAATGGTCACATGTTTGAACAAATGTAATTACCATAAGTTATATCCTCTAACTGAATTACTCATTTTTTAGGCACTTAGACGAGCTGTCGCCCAATCTTTTAGTTAAATAGAAAAGGCTATGTGGGCTTTCTCATGACTTATATGTGAAATCCAAAGTTGAGCTATGTAAAATCATGCCTAAAACTTCCATATTCACTTTTTTGGTCCATGCTCTATGGCCCCCGCCATAATATATGTTTTATTTAAGTTATACATTCATTTTTCTAAATTAATTTAGGGCATGAGCAAAAAAAAAGTAAGTAGATTCAAACCTCATGTGGACCATACGATAGGCAACAGTAATGATTGAACATACTGTATTAAAAACTTATTAGGAGCCACAAAAGTTTTGGATGAAGCTGATATTTATGCCTTCACTTCATCGAGTCCATGGTACCTAATCAATAAGTTGGATGGAAAATAAACATTATAGCGGGCCTTAGAAAGTTTTTAATGGTGGGTGTTGATGCAGAAATCTGATTAGCCTTCCATGGACCTTCGTTTACCTACACAAGGGATGAACAAAGGAGACCCCAGCTACTGCAGGGGACCCTCCGATGTTTAAGTCAGATAGGAAATTTGGGTCTATTCGAGCACGGGGTTTTAAGGTAGAGATTGCGTGTACCTTTCACCATTAGAGGTGCTACTATTTATAGTTTAGGAGAGGTGGTGGCGTAGGAGAGGTTTCCTTATTTAGTAGGTTATCTTGTGGTAAGATTACAAGCCTATTAGGAGTCGTATTGACCACCCTAAATTCTCGGCTGAGATATCGAGCGAATCTGTATTGCAATAGGCTTCCTACATCTTCGGCTAGGATCTTGGGCGAGCGAGGTCGGATCTCGATAGGAGGCAGTTCGAGCTGACTTAAAGTATATCGACCTAGGGATGCGTCGACCTGAGGCTTGCCAACCTGGGCGTGCCAAGCTGGGTTATGCCAAACTATCTCCTTAGTCAAGCAGTTGGATCCCTTTCATCCAGGTATGTTGTCTCTCTTCTTGACGGGATGTCAAGCTTTTCTAATTGGTCGGTCCTTTTTTCCAGGGCATTCAATAACCACTATTTTCTTTTGGTGTAGTCCGCTTAAGATATCCATGTGCTTTATTTTTTTCTCATGCCTTGGAGTGATATGAAAATAATACCCGGAAGGCAGGGATACAACACATGCGCCATTATGGGCCTTCATAGCACCGTCCAATAGCCACCTCATTATTAGCAATGTCGTAAGTAATCCGCGTCCCTAAATTTTTTTTTTTTTTTTTAAAAAAAAAAAAAAAAAAAAAACCACTGGAACCCTTCGGAAACTTCCATACTGTGTACCCTTTTGTCTTCTTCGTCAACGTTCCCCATTGTTTCCTTTTCTGTGGTTTTCCTAAGTCAGGGATGGGACTGGATCTTGGCATGTAGGGCTAAAATTGGTGGGCAAGCTTAATGAACAGATTGGATGGCACACACATACATCACAATGGGCCCTACACTGCATAAACATACCACACGTGCATATTCGTGGGAAAATGGTCGGGAGTAAAGGACATTTGCGGTGAGTGGCAGGTCTTCATTGTCCTGTTGGTGACGTGTTAACTTAAAACTAAGAACTCACGGCTAGTCTTTGTCAAGTGCGAAAAAGTCAATTGGTCCAAAATGCTTGATATCACATGATGAAAATGCACTCTGTCCTGGCTGTGTGGGTCCCACATAAATGTCTGTGACAAATCTATTCTGTCCATCTGTTTTTAAATATCACAATAGAATGGAATTCTAAAAATCAGAATATCCAATACCTTCTTGGGCCACCACAAACAAAACAGTGGGAATGGAAACATCCACCGTTGAAACCTTTCTGGAGCTGACTATGATGTTTATATGGCATCCAAACCGTTTATATGGTTATTACCACTCAAATAAACGGTGGGAACAAATATCCTCCTAATACAAAACTTCTGTGAACCCAAAATGTGCGATCCCCACCGTTTCATGTAGTATGGCTCACATATGCCGAATTTTTAGATTCCTATCCTGACGATCCTGTGGGCCCTACACAGCCTCGGGCACAAGTATTTCTATGTGGGGCCCACTGTGATGTATCTGTTTATCCAGACCGTCCATCCCTTTCCTTATATCATGTGAAGTTGTAGGTCCAAAAATAGGCAGATCCAACGCTCTAGTGGACCACACCAGATGTGACTCTTGCATTTAATGCAATTCAAGCTTACTATTTGGCGTGGTTTACTCGAGCATTGGATCTGTCTCATTTTTGGGCCCATACCATAAAACGATCTTAGAAATGGGATGGATGATGTGGATAAACAGATACATCATGATGGACCCCACGCAGATATGGTCAGAGGTAACGGGCTTTCTGCCTCTGGAGAATTGAGGGATGTTATGACGGTTGATATGACCTCGTCAAAACATGTGGTATACAAACGACAAATACCGGCATCAAGATTGTGGTGACTACGTAAATCTAGTAATATGCTATTCACATACCTGATTTCGATGCCAACGCATGACTTTTATTTATTTATTTTAATGACAGTAAAAAAAATTATCTTTTAAAGTTAATTACTTTAATAAACACTCGTTTATACGTAACTTAGGATCTTAAAATTACTTATAATCACGAGTAAAAAGAATTTTTATTTTTAACTTCTTTTTTTTTTTTACTATCATATGACAGAGTTTGTATCAAAGGTAGCCTTCTATGATAGACGGTCCACATCAAAGGTGGGTTGAATGTGATGAACAATCAACATTGATGGTGGGTCCACAAGATGGATGACCCACATCAAGGTGGGCACCACGAAATGGGTGGTTTATATATCAAAGGTCAAACTCCTAGTGATGAACTGGCCTACATCCATGGTGAGGTCTGTTTGATGGATGACCCACACTGAAGGCAGGCGTGTAAGATGGACAGTTCACATCAAATATGAGCTCCATAAGATTGAAATTGAACATTGAAGGTAGGCCTCAGATGATGGATGACCCACATGAAAGTAGGTTCACATCATAGGTCAGCCCCTAATGATGAATGACCCACATCCAAGGTGGCCCTGACATGATGAACGATCCACATTAATGGTGGGGCCAACATAAAAGGCGTGCTCCACATGATGAGCAGTGCATATTGAGGGTGGGCCTTGCAAAATGGATAATAACACTGATGGTGTGCCCTATAATAGATGGCCCATAAAAGGTCAGGCCCACACGAGGTCAATTCACATCAAAGGTCATCCCCTAATGATGAATGACTCACATTCCTGACCGACCCAACCTAATATATGCCTCACTTTGAAATTGGGTCTCACATGATCAATGACCCATGTCCAAGTTAGTCCATGCAGGATGGACAACTCACATCAAAGGCAGACCTCACTAGGTGGATGACCCCATTGAAGGCAGCCCCACACAATCAACGGTTCACAATTAAGGTAAGGCCAAGGTGTGTCCAACATAATAAATGATCGACATAAAAAAGGTTGGCCCATGATGGACGATGAATATTAAGGGTGGAGTGAACAAGAATGAAGGATGAGAATCTATGATTTAATATATATATATATATATATATATATAGACACACGGAAACGCTCACCTGCGAACCAGTTCGTAAGTACTACGTATGAACTTTTTTTAGAACCCATCATACGTGATGTGGATCCAAAATCTAAACCGTTCATGTGAAGTAGCACTTCGTGAAACCCCCCAGGCCCAAGTTTTACTTTGATCTAAAACTTTGATGGGCCATGAAAAATGAAAACAACTTCCTCCCCTGATTTGTATTTCTCTTTGCTATGGCCCACTGGAATTTTAGATCGGGGTGAAAATTTTTCACATGGGGTTTTATGGGATTCCGCATCACATGGACCGTTCAGACTAGACACCCATGGCACGTGTGCAAAGGTGCGCACGTGCGTAGGTGCGCAGGGGAGCATGACTCTCTCTCTCTCTCTCTCTCTCTCTCTCTCTATATATATATATATATATATAGCTGTGTGGGCCTCACCGTGATGTGTGTCGAACATCAATACCATCAGTCAAATGCACTATTCCATGGTGGGACACAGGCTTAAAAATCAAATCAATCCATATATATATATATATATATATATATATATATATATATATATATATATATATATATATATATATATATATATATATATGATCAAGTACCTTCCTTGGTATTTCGGATCCCATTGAATGGCTATGGTTACCGGACTTGAATGCATCTGGAATCACCAGGTGAGACATTCGATTCACTAACCGGAGACCTATCTCCACAGCAAGCTCTATAAGGAAAATGTTCTATGCCGTCGAGCTCATGGGAACTTCCCACGAGGTCTAGCTGTGTGGGCCCCATCGTGATGAGTGTCGACCATCTACCCCATCAGTCAAATGCACCATTCCATTGTGGGCCTGGGACTTAAAAATCAAGTCAATCCGCGACTTGTGTGGGCCACACCAAATACAAAAGTTGAGAGGGGTTACCCTCCATTAAAACATTCATAATTTGGGCCCATCGAGATGTGGTTCACAAATTCAGCCCATCCATTATGTGTGTCCCACTTGGATGAGGGGTCAGACCAAGTTTTAGATGCATCTAAATTTCAAGTGGGCCCCACCAAGTGCTTTTATATGTTTTAGGCATGTCTTCACATAATTTTAGATGGTATGGCCCACCTGAGTTTTGTATATGACTGATTTTTAAGCCCCAAGCCCACCATGGAATGGTGTATCTAACTGATGGCGTAGATGGTAGACATGCATCACAGCGGGGCCTACACAGCTCGACCTCATAGGAAGTTCCCATGAGCTCGACTGCATAGAACCTTTTCCCATATATATATATATATATATATATATATATATATATATATATATATATAAGAGAAATGCTTACACACAACTAGTTGGACTATTCAAATTGGTTAGCGGTGAATTAAATATGAAAAATACTTCTCTTTATTCACATGTACATGTGACATCTAATATTACATTAGTATGATGAGAATATGTGTCATAGATCCAATTTGTTCATCAAATAAAGTTCACTAATTAAATTTTATGTTTAAAAAATTAATAAATAAATCCCATCATTAGATCCACACATGTCAATTGAATTTGGACAAATGGAATGAATTTCTAACATCTCATATTTCTTGTAAAAGAATACCCTACTATTGATTACAAAAAAATAACATTTTATATTATTTACATACTTACAAAGTAACCTACTTGACTAACGGACCAGATTTCTTACACATGTGGTTTATCATATAAATACATTGCACATGTATGACAAGTCCACTTATCTATTTTATTTGAAAACAAACCTCCCTCTTCCCCGGCCCTTCATTTAATAGCTTCTCTCTCCTTATTTAATAATCTCTTTCCTTTTCTATTGGAAATTGGGAATTGCCTCCAAAAGCTAGGTGGGCCTTCTATGATGTTTGTAATAAATCTAAGCCCTTTATCAATTTTTTTAAGATAAGTTAGAACATGAATAAAAGATGAGTTAGCTCCAAAACTCAAGTGGGTCACATAAGAAAAGGTAAGGATTGGATGTTTACAGTGAAACATTCACAAGGCTATAGAAGTACTTGATTAGGTTAACATTTCTATATTTTCAATTCATCGTAAGTTGGAAGGACCTCATAAACAGTATAGATGATATATAAACATCACGGCAGTAGTAGAGCTTGTGCCCAAAATCGAGATAGATCAAAATCCCAAGTGGACTACACCGCAAGAAATAATGGTGATTGAATACTTACCATTGAGAACTTCATATGGCCTACTAGCTATAATGTTTATTTTCCATCCACCCTGCTCATTAGGTCACACAGACCTGGATGAAAGGATAACACAAATATGGGGCCAGAACTTATTTTCTATTTATCACTGTTTGAATACTATTTTAAAGGGTGTGAGGCATTTGATGTGTAGATATTAATGATCATTTAAAAATACGATCCAAATTATGGGGCCAAAAATTTTGAAAGGGCTGGACTTGATATAAACATCATACTTTCTAAGTTATCATATGATGGGTATAACGTTTAGTCCAACTAGTTGAACTTAAAAGTTTCCAGGGAATGTAACCACACATGTTAGTTTTTACGCAATCTGAGTAGGAAAAGGATTAGCGTATAACCCGTGTAACAAGGAACTTGGTGTTCCCTGGCCGTGGGGTCCACCCTACCTGTGCTGATATTTGAGTTTTGCCTTCATATAGATTTGTGTTACCTTATCAATAGGTTAGATGGCAAATAAACATAACAGTGGGCCTTAGGAGCTTTTAATGGTGGGCATTTAACGTCCACTGTTTCCTATAATGTGGTTCACTTGATATTTGGATCTACTTCATTTTTAAAATCATGCACTAAAATGATCTGTGAAAAAATAATGGACGGTATGGATATACAATATATGCTTTAAGGTGGGCCCCATGCTCAAGGAGTCACCCCTGTTACAAGTAACACCTAAGGTAATTAAGAGGGATTAGCATGTGGTGGAAGCATTAACTTTCATTAATTAAGTGGGATTGCTTTCATTAAATGCATGGCTAGTTGGACGAAAATGCAATGTCCAACTAGGTGTGTGTGAGCATTACTCTCTCTCTCTCTCTCTCTCTCACACACACACACACACACACATATATATATATATATATATATATATATATATAAATTTTTTTAAAAAACACTGTGGAAGCACAATCCATTTGGAAAATTCCATACTGTGTACACTTCTGTCTTCTTTCTCAACGTTTACCATTGTTTCCTTTTGTGTGGTTAGTCTAAGTCAGGGATGAGGCTGGATCGTGGAATATAGAGCTAACATGGGCGAGCACGCTTAATGAACGGATTGGATGGCACATACATACATAAAAATGGGCCCTACACTGCATAAACATATCGCACGTGCAAATTCGTCGGAAAATGGGTGGGAGTAAAGGACATTTGAGGTGGGTGGGAACTGGCTAGTCTTCATTGTCCTGTTGGTGACGTGTTAATGTAAAACTAATTACAATTCACGGCTACTCTTTCCCAAGTTCGAAAAAGTCAATTGGTCCAAAATGCTTGGTGTCACCCGGTGAAAAGGCACTCTGTCCGGGCTGTGTGGGTCCCACAGAAATGTCCGTGACAAATCTATTCTGTCCATCTGTTTTTAAATATCACAATAGGTTGGGATTCTAAAAATCAGGAAGATCCAAAACTCTGGTGGGCCACCACAAACAAAACAGTGGGAATGAAAACATCCACCGTTGAAACCTTTCTGGAGCTGACCATGATGTTGATATTGCATCCAAACCGTTTATATTGTTATTACCACTCAAATAAATGGTAGGAACACATATCCTCCTCATACAAAACTTCTGTCAACCCAAGGCGTACAATCCCTACCGTTTCACGTGGTATGGCTCACATATGCCTGATTTTTAGATTCCTACCCTGACGTTCCTGTGGGCCCTACACAGCCTCGGGCACGGGTATATCTATGTGGAAGCCACTGTGATACTGTTTATCCAGGCCGTCCATCCATTTCCTCATATCATGTTAAGTTATAGGTTCAAAAATAGGCAGATCCAACGCTATAGTGGACCACACCAAATATGACTCTTGCATTTAATGCCACCCAAGTTTACTATTTGGTGTGGTTCACTAGCGCGTTGGATTTATCTAATTTTTGGGCTCATACCATAAAATGATCTTAGAAATGGGATGGATGGTGCAGATAATTTATCTCATTTTTGGGCTCATATAATAAAATGATCTTAGAAATGAGATGGACGGTGCGGATAAACAGATACATAATAATGATCCCCACGCAGATATGTCGGAAGCAATCGGCTTTCTGCCTCTAGAGAGGTGAGGGCTCTTTTGACAGTTGATATGAATACGTCAAAACATGTGATATGCAAACGACAAGTACCGGCATCAAGATTGCGGTGATTACGTAAATCAAGTCATATGCCACCGCATGGTTTATTTTTATTATTTATTGATTTATTATTATTATTATTATTATTTTTTAAGGCCGTAAAGAAATATATCTTTTAAAATTAATTACTTCAATAGACACTCATTTAAAAGTAGTATCTTAAAATTACTTACAACCACAAGTAAAAAGAATTTTTATTTTTAACTTTTTGTTTTTTTTTATTTTTAAAACCATGGTATAAGAGAGTTCACATCAAAGGTAGCCTTTGCATGACGGATGATCCACATCAAAGGTGTAGTGTACGTGATGAACCTTTAGCATTGATGGTAGGTCCACATGATGGATGACCCGCATCAGGATGGGCACCATGAAATGGGTGGTTCACATCAAAGGTCAAACTCCTAATGATCACTTGGTTTACATCCAAGGTGAGCTTTGTAAGATGGATGGGCCCATAAGATGGGCGGTCCACATCTATTATGGGCATCATAAGATTGAAATTCGACATTGACGGTGGACCTTAGAGGATAGATGACCCAAGTCAAAGTAGGTTCACATCATGGGTTACCCCCTAATGATGAATGACCCATATCTAAGGTGGCCCTCGCATGATCAGTGGTACACATCAAAGGTGGGGCCAACATAAAAGGCATGCTTCACATGATGGATAATAACATTAATGGTGTGCCCCCACAATGGATGACCTATATAAGGAGGGGCTTACACATGGACAATTCACATAGAAGGTCAACCCCTAATAATGAATGACCAACATTCAAGGCCAACCCTAACCACTAGATGCCTCACTTTTAAATTGGGTCCCACATGATGAATGACCCACATCCAAGTTAGTCTGCGCATGCTGGACAACCCACATCAAAGGTGGGCCTCACTAGGTGGATGACCCCATTGAAGGATTCACAATCAACGATTCATTCATTCATTATGATGAGAATTAAGGTAAGGCCAAGGAATATCCATGACATAATAACCAATCTACATTACAAGGTTGGCCCCGTGATGGACGGTGAATATTAAAGTAGATTAAATAAGATTGAAGCATGAGAATCTAAGATATATATATATATATATATATATATATATATATATATATATATATATATATATGAGAAATGCTCACACACAACTAGTTGGACCACTTAAATTGGTCCAACTAGCTGTGCATTAAATGTCAAAGATTTCTCTTTTTATCCCCATGTAATGCATCATATGTGAGGATATGTGACATTGAGTCTTACATAAATATGATGAGAATTATGTGTTATAGATCCAATTCATTCATTAAATAGGGCCCACTAATGAAATTTTATATACTAAAAATTAGTAAATTCTTATCACCACTAGAGTCACATATGTAACTTGAATCTGTATTATTGGAATAGAGTTATAACAGTTCACTTCTCTTGTAGATGATATCATACTATTGATCATGAAAAAATAATATTTTTTCCTTCACATGCTTACAATGGACCCTACCTAATAAATGAACCGGATTTCTAAGAAATGTGGTGCATCAAGAGAATATATCACATGTGTACAACTTCTTTATTAATCCCATTTTCTTTATAAATATTCCTCCCTTTTCTCTTCATTTAATGGGTAGTTAATGCTACCAAACTTTTTCATGTGAAAGTTATTTTAATTAACAAATTGGATTTGCTTGCTTGGGTGGGCACCACTAATAATGTTAATATGAAATCTACCCAACCATTAGGTGAGTCACTTCATGTTAGACCTAATGCAAAAATACCAGCCCCATCCCTAGCTCACGTGAACCACGTAATTAAAAAAGCGTAGATAGAAAGCTCTCCCTTCAAACTCTTTCCTTTGGTAGCCCACTTCACTTATGGGCTTCTTTTTTTTTTGTTCAAGGCCTAATATTTGGTGTGGTAGCTAATGGTTGGATTGGATTTTATATTCTAATCAAGATGGGCCCTATAAAAATCAAGGGTAGACATCTTTCCCAACTGTTTCAATTTATATGGCCCACTTAATCATAAATTAGCATGATTTTAATTTATTTTTTAATTTTTAATTTTTTTTTGCTTCTGAGTCCAATAAGGGATTATACATCTAATGATCGGAGTGGATCTCTGAACACATCATGGTGGGCCCCTTCAAAAAATGAAGGTGGGTGTATGCTCAAACTATTGTTCCTTCGAGAAAATTGTTGCGGATTAAGTATTACCCCAAGTAACACTATTGTGTTTCCCTAGCTATGGGCTCATTATGATGTATGTGTTGTATATCCACGCTATCCGTTGGTTTTTTAGGATCATTTTAGTACAAATTCCAAAAAAATGAGGTAGATCTGAATCTCAAGTGGACCACACCACAAGAAACAATGGACATTGAATGTTCACCATTAAAACATTCCTAGGGCCCACTATGATGTTTATTTTCCATCCAACCTGTTCATAATGTCACATAGACATGGATGAAGGGAAAACACAAACATCATCTTGATCCAAAACTTCCATGGTCCCTAAGAAATTTTCAATGGCAGGCATTGAATCCCCACTGATTTATATAGTGTGGTTCACTTGAGATTTGAATCTGTCTTATTTTTTAGTTCATCCCCTAAAAAGACCTTGGAAAAATAAATGGATGGTGTGGATGTAACACACACACACACACACACACACACACACACACACACATATATATTATAACATTAAGTAAAGAAGAAAGAAAGAATAAAAGACTTGTTTTCATGGATAATTAAAGAAATTGTGCACATGCGGTGTATTCTTGTGATGCACTGTACAAGTAAAAAATCCAATCCATTAATCAAGTGAGATTGCTCATAAGCGTGTGAAGAACATGATTTTTTTTATTTTTTTAGATTAATAGTAAAATATTTTTCTATAAGAAAACTAAGTTATTAGAAATCCATTTCAACTGTCCCGATTTAACTCATATGTATAGTTTTAGTGATGAGGATTATTTACTAACTTTTTTCCAATAAAATTTAATAAATGGGCCCTATTTGATGAACGGGCTAAATCGATGATACTTATTCCTACTGTACCTATATCAAATTTGATGTCACGTAGCCTTTTACCAGAGGAATTATATATGATTAAAGAGAAATAATTTTGTTACTTAATAAACAGCTAGATGGACCAATTTGACTGCTCAACTAGTTGTGTGTGAGCATTCATATGTTTTATGGATGGTTTCACTTGGATGAGGGGTCGTAACAAGTTTCAGCTACATACAAAACTCAAGTGGCCCGCACCAAGTGCTTTTATATGTTTTAGGTAAGGTTTCACATGGTTTTAGATGGTATGGCCCACCTGAGTTTCATATACGACTGATTTTTGGGATATCCCATAATCTAAAAGGGACCATGAATACATGGTGTTGATGATCGACACACGTCACGGTGCAGCCCACACAGCTTACCTCATAGTACCATTTCCTATATATAATTGTTTCTCAAAATACTTATTTATTGCGTTAAGTACAATCCAAGATAAGTACACCCAGATCCGTACCTCAACTGGCAGACTGAGTGCAGATGCCTCGTTTCAACACTTGAGGTGTTGGTATCGATCCCTAGCGGGGGTGGCTAACGTGGAGTGTGTGTACTGACATGGGTGTCTGTACTAACAAGCTAACCCAGTTGTAATCAGCTACCCGGGTGCAATCAGCTTATATAAAGTATCTTTAAATTTTATTTTATTTTTAATTTTTAAAAGCTATGAAAAAAATCCTTAAAACGGGCTACACATGATTCCATCAGATAGATGTGAGGTAATCTGGACCATTGAAATCAACGTTCAATATCATTTCTCGTCAAAAATCTCCACCAATCATCTTCTTCGAAGACACAGCAGCCATCACAAAGTCACCAAGAGCTTTTACAGAAGACCCCAAGGATCCTCCATCTTCTCTAACAGCTTCCTCTATCATCTCCTTCACTTTCAACCCTTTTCTCTTCATCTCTTCTCCTTTCTCCTTCCCTCCCATCACCATCTCTATCACCCTCACCACCTCACTCCTTCCAATCTCCATACCTTCACCCCTCCCAACAACACAAACTCCCAACTCCTCCATCATCTTCGCATTGTAAAACTGCTCTGCCGACATCGGCCACCCAATCACCGGCACGCCTCTTCTCAAGCTCTCCACCGTTGAATTCCACCCACAGTGACTGAGAAACCCACCCGTCGATCCATGCGATAGAATCTCCAGCTGAGGCGCCCATCTCTTCACCAACATCCCCTGCTTTCTCTCCGTAATCCTCTCCTCAAACCCCTCCGGCAGCCATTCTTCCGTCCTGAATTCTCCATCTACGTCGAATCCGTGCGGAGCCCGGACGACCCAAATGAATTTCGTTCCGCTCGATTCCAAGCCCATCGCCAGCTCCATCATCTGGGAAACAGAGATGGTGTTCTGAGAGCCGAACGATACGTACAGAACGGAATTCGGACGGTGGAAATCCAACCATGAAATGCATCTACCCGCAGAAACGTCGATTGCCTTTCTAGCAATGCCTTCGTTCTTCAAAAGCCCAATCGCCCAAACAGGTCGATTCGTTTTCTTTCTGAAATACTCCAATCCGATCTTTTCCATCTCCTCGACGGTATTGAACAAAAACCCATCAGAGCTTAAGCAGAGATTGAACTGTAAATGGATGAATCGGAACATCGAGTCGGAATCGGAACTGTCGTCGGCGATTTTGAGCTGGGATCGGTGGACTCGGAACGAGTCGGGAAAACCCGGGAGTTGAAACTCTGCCGAGTCGGGTTGGGAATTGGGGTCGAGATAGAGAGTGAAATCGATTGAGGCACCGTGGGCCCCACCGGTGATGAAGATGGAATGGAAGATGCCGAGTCTGTTTGCGATCTGGACCGTCCATCCTAAGAACATGTCTGAGATGATGCAGAGAGGAGGGTGGCCGTCTTGGTTAGTGAGGGTTGAGATGAGGTTTTCGAAGGAGGGTTGGAGAGTTTGGGAGGAATGGTAGAGGCGGGGGAGGAGGTGGTGTGGTAATGCATCTGTGCTTTCTGAGTTTGGAGGGAGACTGTGATCTGAGCCGTTGAAAGGGAGGGACACGAGATGGATGGTGGTTGTTGGAGGGAGAGATGATTTTAAGGTTTTGATGTTGAGTGGGGTGTTTACGATGGTGATGGTGTAGCCAGTTCGGTGCTCTAGATGTGTAGCGAGCGCCAGGAAGGGGATGAGGTGGCCCTGGGCCATGAAGGGGAAGAGGATTATGCGATCTCTTCCGTTCATTTTCACACACAGAGAGAGTGTGTGTGGGCTGGGAAGAATGAGAAAGGGAGAGTCGGTGTGTGTTTTGGGATGGAAGAATGCGAGTGCTGTGTGATATAACAATAGGTTGGATGGCTTATAAACGTTACGGCGGGCCCTTGAGGAGTTTTTAACGGTGGGTGTTTAATTACCATTGTTGCCTATGGTGTGGTTGACTTTAGATTTTGATGTGCTTCATTTATTGACCCATGCTTTAAAATGATATGAAAAAATGGATGGATGGCATGGATATACAACATATACAGTGAGGTTGGCCATGTTCATGTACTCACACACCAAGCTCGCCCGATGGAATTATGTGTTACCCTTACCGTAGGCCAGGTTGATTATTTGCCGTATATCTACGCCGTCCATCAGTTTTTTCAGATCAATTTAGGACTTTTGCCCAAAAATTAAGGAGATTCAAACTTTAAGTGAATCACACCATAGGAAACAATGGTGATTGAATGGTCACCATTAAAACATTCTTAGGACCCATCGTTATGTTTATTTTCCATCCAACCTGTTGATAAAGTCAAACAGACAGAAAATACAAAGATTAGTTTGATGCAAAGCTTCCGTGGCGCACAAATTTTTTTTAATAGTCATTAACCTTTTCAATAACATGGTTCACATGATATTTAGATTATTATTATTATTATTATTTTTCTGGTATCACGTCCTTATACTGGTCCAAAAAAAAAATAAAAAAAATTAAAAAAAGGATATATAATATATTCATCAAGGTAGGCCCCACGCGGTAAGGGTAAAACAACACTTACGTGTTAACCGGGTAACACCTAATACGATCACACGAGTGGCACAGTGGCACCACGTGGCCAAGCTCTAAGGAGCCACCATGATATATTTGTTTTATTCATCCTATCCATTCTTTTTTTTTTTTTTTCAGCTCATTTCTAAGGTATGATCACAAAAATGATACAGATCCAAAGCCTAATTGGACCATAGCAAAGAAAATAGTGGGAATTGAACACCCACTGTTGAAAACTTTATAAGGCCCATTGTTTGTTTTGTTTGCCATCCAAATATAGGCTTGATCCGAAACTTTTATGGCTTTAAGAAGTTTTCAACGGTGAGCATTCAATCCTCACTCAATCCTCACTGTTTTGTGTGGTGTGGTCTACTTAGGTTTTAGATTTAGACTCATTTTTTATAATGAGTTGAAAAAACGGATAAGAGATTTAGATAAAACACATACAATACGGTGGGTCTAATAGAGCTTTGGCCCGTCGTGCCAAGGGAATCTCACGTGCGACGGACGGTCGGCTTCCCATGCAATCACGGAGTTACTTGATACTCTGGCTGCGTCCGATACTCGATACGCGGGCACTTACCTATCATACACTTGGAAAATATTAGCTCGAATTAAACCGACTAATTGCCCAACTTTCTACTAAAAAATCAGATTCGTTGAACAAATGGAATTAGTGCGACACTTGTTTTCTTGTAAATGGGACCAGTGGATTTTTTCATTTTTAGCCATCCATAAATTGCCAATCATTTAATAGGTACATGACCCGTGTATCATCCATCTTCCTCTGCTGGTGTACTATAATCGAAGTACTTAAATGATATTTTGGGAAGCGCATTGCCATGTACCGAAAGGCCAGCGCCGACGCTGATCTATCTCAAGTTGTACGAACGGTTTAAAGGAGATCAAAGTTACATGAACCCACGATGATGTATTAATCATATACACACCTTTCAACCATTTGGCTAGATCATTTTAGATCTTCATCCCAAAAATTAGTAATTTCTAAAGTTCAAGTAAATCACAGAGGATAATAATTCTTACCGTTAAAACATTGGCAAACCAGTTCATAAGGTCACACATACCTTGGATGAAGAGAAAAAACAAGCATTATATTGATCTAAAATTTTTTGTGACCTTAAAAAGATTTCCATGACAAGTGTTCAAACCCCACTTCTTTTTACAGTGTGGTCCACTTGATTTTTGGATTTATCTTATTTTTCGGTTCAAGCCTTAATAAGACCTCACCAAGTGGATCGATGTTTTGTATATTACTCATACCTAATGATGGGACCCACATAATTTGATGAAATCAACACACCAGCCAGATCGGTGGTGTGTGGTACATCAGCCCATCAGCTTCCCTGACTGGACTAAAGATATCCTTTGCTGAAACCGGATCCAGCATTTCATGCAGTACTACTGTGGTCCTATCACGAGGCGTATGTTATATATCCAAAACATCTGTCCATTGGCGAGTCAATTGTAAGACTTCAGCTTAAAAATAAGAAAGACCCAAAGATCAAATGGACTACACTGCAAAAAGCAATGGGAGATACCGATAAAACCTTGATGGGGTTGTAGAAGTTTTGGATCACCTTGATATTTGTTTTTCCTTTTCATCCGTATCTGTGTGACGTTACGAATAGATTGGATAGAAAATATATGTGTAGTCCACTTGATTCTCACCATTAATAAATTCATAGGGCCCATCATAATGTTTATTTTCCATCCAATCTGTATATAAGGTCACACATACATGGATGAAAAGGAAAAACAAATACCATATTGATCTAAAATTTCTGTGACCTCAAAAGTCTTTCAATGATAGACGGTCAATCTCTCACTGCTTTTTACAGTATGGTTCACTGAATTTTTGTATGTCTTAATTTTAGGCTCAAGCCTTATAATGAGCTCACCAAGTGGACGGACAGTTTGAATATAATTCATACCTCATGATTCTTATTATGCCACCACAATGATGCCAACACACCAGCCAGGTGGGTGGGGGTGGTACACCAGCCAATCCACTTCCTGGCTTTGGAACGTGGATTGCCTCATGCCAGGAAAGACCCGGCTTCTGGAACCAGGCAGGGTCTTGACAAATGTGCTTTATCAATGTTGTCCATCCATTTTTACAAATTATTTTAGGTCACAAGCCTAACAAGAGTCAGATACAAAGCTTAAGTGGACCACAGGATGGAGATTGAATGCTCACCATTAAAAACTTATTATAAGCTTTAAAAGTTTTGATCAAGTTAATATTTGTGTTTTGCCTTCGTCCAAGTCTACATGACCTTTGTAAATAGGTTGGATCGCAATTAGAGATTACGGTGGACCTGAGAACTTTAAAGGTTTCAATGGTTGGCATCACCATTACAACTGCTTCCTTTGGTGTGGTCCACTTGAGCCTTGGATCTCCCTCATTTTTTGGGCTAATAGCTTAAAATGATATTAGAAAATGGATGAACGGCATGGATAGAACACATGTGTCACTTGGGCACATAGAACCGCCGCTTGGACTAAGTCCTTAAAGCATGATACCACCGTCCGGTGTTTTGGAGGTGGATTGCATAAAGCGAACATCTGGTTTCAAAATCCACTATACATGTGGGCCCCACATTGATGCATGTGTTTTATCCATGCAATGTATCCATATCCATATTTTTTAATCCGTGACATTCGACAAGGGACTGGCATTAGTTGTGAAATCTAGTTTATTGATTACCATTTCATGGTCCACCAAATGCAAGCTTCACTTAATATTGTGTTTTTCGTGAGAAAAGAATTTTTTCTATTACTATATTTTCATATATGCCATCGTTGTATAGTAATGATGTTGTAACGTCTTGGATTTTCATTATTTTGGATTTTCAAAAAAAACCTTGAAATTTTTTATTATACTTAACTTATATTGTCACTTACTAACTATTAACACTTGATGTTAGCCTATACGCAAGTGGTACCAATAAAGAACTACACTAATCTAACTAATCAACTATAAGAAGCTAACAAATCTAGCCCGATCACTTAAGTATCGAGTTTAACCTCGGGACTGGTTCACATAGGGCTCAAATCTAGCCGACCTATCACTGGCTAATCAAGACAACCGTAAATAAATAAAGATCTACCCAAAGCCGAGACAAGTAGGGGTCAGATCTTAATTAATAAACCAAATCAATCAAATTACTCTTTTAGCATAAAACCGACAGTTTAGAGTAATTATGACCAAATCTCCACTTTTACTAATTATAAATAGGTCATACTATGAACATAGTTAATCCAAATCCTAATAATTGCCCACGAGAAATATCAATACCTAATTCATTCCAGAAATGTCCCAATTTTCCGAACAAGCTCTAAATTGCTCGTTAGTGAGCAACTAGTTCCAAAACTATATAATAATGTCCGTCTTACTGGGCTTGATGTCTATCGTGGGAGTCAGATCTGAGTAGTATCCAGAACCGCTCAACTTGAGCTAAGGGATAAGTGCATGAGAAGTATAAATACCCTAAAGGAAGAAGCTGAAACTTAAGTGAATTGGGTCGTCCACTCTTATGCAAAGTTGAGAAATTCGGACCGTCGGTTTACGACCAAACATTACAAGTAGAGTAAAGATATTTCCCTACTCATATCCGTATAACCGCGGCCCCGATCGACCATCGGTGACCATCGAACAGACTTCTAATCATATCTGTCGATCGGCGCATCCAAATGGCGGGCCGATCATATCCATACGTATATTATCATTAAGACTAACTATCCTACAGTGTATATCAATATGTACGCCTCATAGTGGGCCCTAGAGGTTAGAAAGATCATCCTATAGGGCTAGTTTAGTAAAAACTTAGCTCTTGGGGCCATTTACACCAAATCTGGAACTATATAAGGGCTTTATTTGGGCACCCCATCCTTCCATATGAATTTCAACAAGAGAAAAAAGGAGAAAGGGGGAAGAGAAAGAGGAGAAAAGAGGAGAAAGAGCGAGGGAGAGCTTGGAAGCACGAGGGTTTGTACACATTCACCCTCTCATCTCCTTTATAGCAACATTGTCCTCCAATTGTGTCAATTCAGTAACGATTGAAGGTAAGTATTGAGTTATGTTTGTAGGTTTAGGTCTTATGTTTAATTCCTTCCAATTCTTACAAGCTTGCATGCTTACTTAGGTTCTTGACGATTTTTTCCCAACACCCAAACCTTATGAACACCGTGAATTGGGCGAAACGTCATAAGGTGCGGACCATTATGCCTAGGTTTCCATTTATCGACCCTTGACGGTCTCAATTAATGATTTGTTGTGGTGAATGATTTATAATAGCTAGCATGTTCATATTTCATGTTTAATTGTATTATACGTTATTGGTTGGATATGGATGCTCAAGTGTTCGATGAAATGTCTAAGTGGTAGAATGTGTTGATTTGTCAATGTTCACATGCTTGATTTATTGCCTAAGTGATTGCATTACTTTATACATGCCCACATGTTTGATTTAATTCTTTAGTGAATGTAATACCATATGGATGCTCATGTATTTGATGAAATGCGTAAGTGGTTGCGTAGTAAAATTTATACTATAATTATGTGATATAATGTTAGTCCATAGCGATACTTAGGATTGTTACGATGTTGGGTCAGTTGGCTAACCGCCTGAACTAAAAGGGAAGCCCAAGTTAGGGCAGCCACCCTAGGCTTGTTTGATAGACCCGGGTTGGATACGGACAACCGACAGTAGCTGTACTACATGGGATGCTTGCACTCAATGCCGGTTGAGTCGTGGTTCTCCCAGGTCAATCAAATTAGTCTACTAGCCGACTGATCATATATGTTCACAATGTATGACACGACTAAATAAAATTTAGGATACCCCGTTCCCAATGAATGTGTCCATTCATAACTGTTAGTGCGATACGATCCCACTAAGACTCATGAGCCGGGTATGGCAGTATGGGATACTGTGTCCGAGCTGTCGGCCCATGCTGGGGTGACGAGCCTCCCCATAGTGACCAGTGAGCACTGATGAAGGTAATAAACCATTGTTTGAATGACCCCCATCAAATTACCCGGCCGATGTTTGCGTGCTATAGTATCATTTAAACGACATGGGCGTGAATGGAATTGGGTGATGAGCCCTTTTTCTTTATATGTTTTGGTTTTATGTGACAAGCTTGCACCTCGGAACTGAGTGATCTTACCCGGTATTGGGTGACGATTCATACCGGGTTGATCCTCATACATTTATTTATCATATCGTACATTTAAAATTGTTGATTTGTATGATAAATGGGTGACACCTAAATTTGGATCAAGGGACACTGGTAAGAAGTTGCTATGTGCGGCAACGAGACACGTGATCCGGATAATGACTCGTGATATAACGTTGGTATCCTAGTTTTGCCAATATATTGGATGAATTAGACTTAATAATTACTCGGCTAACATTATCATTCACCGCATTGCATTAGCTTAGAATGTGGCGAACAGGCGTGGTTGTCGCGTGATGAGGAAGTGTTGTCATTTGCGAAATAGGTGGTCGGAGTCGCGTGTGAGGGAGTGTTGTTTGGAAAGGCATGCATCATATCATATCTTCATATGCATATTTAGCAAGAGTATTTAGGAATTGTTTGATTTCTTGTTTATCATTAACTGCGCTGATTGTGTCGATAACATATGTAACTTAGAACTAATGGAACCACTAAGTTAGTTACTCACTCCCACCTGGGACGGTGTTTTAAAAAACCAACCAGGTGTATCATTGATGCAGGTAAGTGAGACCTCAGACAGGTAGGCTCTTATCGGGTTATGCCAGCGTCATTATATTTTGGAGAATTGGGTGTAAACTGAAGGTTTTACACTTTGATCGTATTAGGTATGTATATTGTGGATTGTGATTTGTATAATCCCATTTTGGGCGATCATCACAATTGGAACTATACTTTTAACTCTTAGCCCTATATTTCTGAATCTATTGTTATCTCTACCTCGCTTTGGATCCGCTAATTCGAATTGCGCTACTCTAATTATCTGTGTGTGGAATGAATTTGAATATGAATGAGGACATACGTGCATTCTCATTAAGTTAACATCCGAGAACTCGCGATCGGAGTCTTTGTACTCAGGTACCGATTTTCGGGGCATTACAGATGTTAATCCCATGCTCTAACCTGATTATGGGGCTGACTGTGGTACATCCACGCCATTCATATGTTTTGAAAGCTCGTTTTAGGGCATGACCCCAAAAATGAAGCAGATTCAAATCACAAGTGGACCATACCACAAGAAACAAAGGCAATCGATGGTTAACATCAATTGTCTACTAACCTCATTTGTCACGGCCCATTTGAGGTCACCAGTTGCTGGTGTAAGATCACCCAAGCTCTGTTTTCCATTAACCATATCCTATCTATGGTATGATTCACTCTCACTCAATCACAGTCTAGTTTAATACCATGAGTCACTCCTGACTGAGTTAAGGCCAATTTAGCCCTAACTGGGTGAGTCATGACTCGGTTCAGGACTGAATGAGTCTAGTTGAATTGCCAAATATTTTGACCATCCTTTATAAAATTGGCCCCTTTATGATAAGTTTAGGACTTAGCTAGAGATGGAAGGTCCTGATAGGGCTCTGTGGAGCCCACCATGATATATGATTTTATCAACATCGTCTGTCTATTTTGACATCATTCTAGGGCATGAGCCAAAAAGGAGGAAGGTTGAAGGCTCAAGTGAACCACACCACTGAAAGCAGTGTGGATTAAATGCCCATTCTTGAAAATTTCTCCGGGGCTTTGGAAGTTTTGAATGAAGTTGATATTTATATTTTCCCTTCATCCAGGTCTATGGGACCTTATGAATAGGTTGGATGGCTCATAAACATCACAGTGGACCTTAGGAAGGTTTCAATGGTGGGCATCATTGTCACCACTGCTTCTTGGGTGTGGTCCACTTGAGCCTTTGATTTGCCTCTTCTTTTGGCTCGTGCCCTAAAATAATTTGTAAAAATGGAAGGATCATGTGGATAAAACACATACATCATGGTGAGGCCCCATAGAGCCCCTAGCTAGGTCCTAGTGGCGGTAGTAAACAATTGGCAAGTTAAACATCCCATATATAAAGACATCAGGATTGTTTACTTATCAAGTAAATTTGGATGGCTATACTTCTCTTCTATATGCCTCTTTTTCTCATAAATGCTTGGGTTATTTGATTACATTAATTTTGGTCTAAGTAGGTTGGCCATTCAGCTTGCTCGGGCTAGATTTGGGTTGGCATATATGCCCCAAGGTTTGGCTCGGGCCTAAAAGTAAAGCCCATTTATTAATTGGACTAGGGTAGGGCTCGATATAAAGCCAAGGCCTATTTATAGTTTTCAACCCTATATTTAAAAAGTTCCTTCTTTTTTTTTTTTAAATTTATATTCTTTGAAATGCTCAATGATTATTTTTATTAGACAATTTATTTTAACAATTAATATTTATTTTTATAATTATTTAATTTCAATTCAAATAGCTATTAGCCATTCTCAAATGGCCTATTTAATTGTTAGTGTTATGGGAAAATCGAAATGACCGGTTATATAAGATGTATGGTCAACCATAAATAGGGAATCTTAAGATAACATTAACTAAAAGTTATCCAAACGGACTCCTTAAGCTATCAACGCATCAATTGTGAGAATAGCTGACCTCGAAGGACCAACACCGATCTGAGGCCCAAGGATAGAGCTTAGATGCATGACTCACTTGCAGAGCTAACCTGATGGAGGTCGGCCTAGGAAGCGGGATCTTCGGAGAGAATCCTGCCCCGTGTCAAGAGAGGAAATGTCTCGCAAGACCACGCCCGAAGATCAGGCTAGCCAAGGTTATCTCAACGATATCTTAGGAGGTAGATCCTCATTCAAATAAGAGCCTCTTGGCATATATAGCGTATCCCACCAGGTTATGAGGATTCAGCATGTTTCATCAAGATGCGTCATCTCGAAAGCCAAATGATACATCCTATAAATACACTCACAACTATTGAAGGAGGTAAGCACAAGAAACCCTAGTTAAAGTTCTGTCTTCATTACAAGTCCATTTACTTGACTTAAGCTTCGGAGGGTCCCCGACCACTACTATGGCCCCTTTGTCTTTCGTATACTCTTGGTGTAGGTATTTGCATGCTCATTAGCGTGGCCCTACCTATCCAGATTGCGAGGATACATAGAATTCATTAATCACTTTTCAAGAACATATTATATATGCAAAATGATAGTTGATCACAAAATTATGGATGTTAAAAGATACAGTGCATACTAGACTCTTAAATCAAACTTTCTAACTTGATTTCTTTTTATCCCAACCATTCATGAAAATAACCTTAGCTTTACCGTATTGTAACTTAGCTAAAGTTTTAAATGAGTCAAATATATCGCGAGCGTTGCTTGCCGTTTAAGCATTCCACAAGGATTGAACTAAAGAGATCTCCTTATGAGGGGAAAAAAAAGAAAAAAAGGTTAATAATTAATATAAGTTTATAAATATAAAATATTTTAGGAAGTTTTACAGAGTTTCACACCCCAAAAAAAAAAACTCCATTAACACAGAGTAGGAACTCTAAGATGAAAAGGTTGTAACGATTGCGAATAGAATGAGTAAAGGTGTCATGCCGAATCTCTTCTTTTGACTTTCGTCGGAGATGAGTCTTTATGATTTTATTAGCTCTATATGTATAGAAGTTCATGTAATTTGATTTGATTTATTTATTTATTTAAATTTTTGCTTCTGTTATGTGTCAACTTTTTTGGCTTTATAATAGTTCTAGCCCCTTCCACAAAATGTTAAGTCCCCTAGACATAGTGGTTCAATGGCTCCTAAGTAGTTTTTCCTCATAAGCTAATCCAAAGCAAACCTTACGGCCACCATTAAAAAAATCATCTAAATTATGTGAGTCCAACATGTTTTCTATATGCCATCAAATCCATTTTAAAGATGCATCCAACAAGGATAAATAAACAGCCGAAAAAGAAAAAAAGAAAAAAAGAAAAAAATAAAAAAAAAGGGCTATTCCAAAACTCTAGTGGCCATATCACATGATTTTAGTGGGTTTAATTAAGCATGATTTTACATGTTGTAGATCTCTTGAGATTCTAGGAGAATAAGGGGCAGCACGCATGGTAGAGAGATTCGATGTCATTCAAGCATCACAGTAGGCCCCACACATTGATTTGTAGGTCAAGCTTCTCCTAAAAACATTAATGTCGGATCTAGATTCTATGATGATGACTTTTAGCAATGGTGTAGGGTACGATTGGTTGCACCAAATATCAAAAAAATTCTTAATATTTGGTGCAATCAAATGCAAGTTTAGCCATTGATCTTGAAAATTGCTAATGACATGAAAAACCACGCCTGTGGGCCATGATCACGAGACAAAACTCAGATTTTCTGTTGATAATCTTACTCTTAGAATTCTTGCCTACGTCACATTAGCATGGCTCTCCTCACCAACCACAGTGCCACCTTTGACTATAAGTACCATTTAAGTAGGTGGGATGAAAAGACAAGACTTCGGTGGGGCCCACAATCCAACAGTGATAAATCATGTAGCCAACGGATAGATGCGTCCTTTGTTTTCACTAATGCCATTTTAGCAATGATTTCTATCTTCAACCACCATCGTTCTTATCATTGCGATGGCCCATATAAGAATGGTGGGATTACAACTATGCCGTCGATTCCCTATGAATCTAAGGTGGGTCCCACCAGTGGATAGATAACGTCCAAAATAATCAAGGTGTTGGGGATTTGTGCTGCGGAACCACACAGATCTAGATCTAGGATAGCAATACAATGGCACTAAGCAATCACAGAAGAACATAAAGTTTTAATGTGGAAAATCCTTGCGGAAAAAAACCACGGCACAAAGCGACAGAAATCCACTATGAAATAGAAATTACAAGAGAAAGGACTTATCCAATCCAAACAACCTCGAATCTCACCCTTGTTACACCCTTTGATAACCCTAGAACCCTTTAGAAAGCCTTTTCATCCTTAGAATAGCCCTAGGGACCCTTATTTATAGTTTTAGGAAACTCCCTTCCGCATCTTTGTTGTGAAAGGACTCAAATCCCCAATCCACACAAATTCGAAAACGAATCTGTGTAATTACGACTAGTCGTAGGATAGCCACGACTGGTTGTAGGACCTCTACGACCGGTCGAGCAATCCCTACGACTGGTCGTGAATCCCGGACACCAAAGAAGAGAGCTCCCTGGACTTTGAGTCGAGCGAGTTACGACCGGTCGAGACGACCCCTACGACCGGTCGAGCAATCCCTACGACCGGTCATAGGCGGTGAAGACTTTCTGACAACAATCTCCACCAAGTCTTCAACTTTTAATCGTGTAGCACCTTGACCTCTCCTCTTATCTCTTCATCGCATCATAGCTTCAATCAACTCTTCTCGTGCATACTCTGTCCTTCTTTTACGCCAATGCCAAGCCTAGAGAAGTTGCACAGAACTTGAACTTCTCTGTAGGAACGACCTTGGTGAGCATGTCTACTGGATTCACGCTGGTGTGAATCTTTTCCAATGTGACGCCTCCTTCCTCGAGCACCTGTCGGATAAAGTGGTGACGAACATCAATGTGTTTAGTACATGAGTGATAAACAGAATTTTTAGCCAAATTGATAGTGCTCTCGCTGTCACAGTTAACCGACACAGCCTCCTGCTGAAGTCTCAATTGATTTATCATACCTCTGAGCCAAACACTTTCTTTAAATGCTTCCGTCATTGCCATATATTCTGCTTCGGTCGTGGAAAGAGCCACCACGGACTGAAGCTTCGACATCCAACTGATTGCTCCACCCGATAGTACAAATGAGTATCCTGAAGTAGACTTCCTAGAATCTATACTGCCTGCATAGTCAGAATCCACATACCCTACCAACTTTGTCCCTGTTTTCTCAAAAGTTAAGACGTAGTCTTTTGTACCTCGAATGTATCGAAGTAGCCATTTCACCGCCTCCTAATGTTACTTGCCCGGGTTTGACATGTATTTGCTCACAGCACCAACTGCCTGTGAAATATCCGGTCTCGTACAGACCATGACATACATTAAACTGTCAACCGCATTCGAATAGGGCACATGAGACATAACCTGCTTTCCTCATTAGATTTAGGACATTGTTCTGAGGAAAGCTTGAAGTGAGCTGCGTGGGGAACGCTTACTGACTTTGCCTCATTTATCCTATACTTGATCAATACCTTTTCAAGGTATTCTGCCTGTGATAATCAAAGCCTGCTCCTCTTCCTGTCTCTATGAATATCTATGCCGAGAACCCTCTTTGCAGCCCCCAGATCTTTCATCTTGAATGTCCCTGATAACTGAGTCTTCAGTATGTTGATTTCAGACATATCATGATAGGCGATCAACATATCATCAATATAAAGTACTAGGATGATAAATTTTTCATCACTCAGTGTCTTGTAATAGACACAGTGATCGTATTCACTCCGAGTAAATTTCTGACTCACTATGAAAGAATCAAATTTTTATATCACTGCCTAGGCGACTGTTTCAGGCCATACAACGACCTCATTAACCTTTAAACCTTTTTCTCTACCCATTTAAGTTCGTAGTCCTCTGGTTGCTTCATGTAGATCTGCTCTTCCAATTCCTCATGCAGGAATGCAGTCTTCACATCCATCTGTTCTAGCTCGAGATCGTATTGGGCAACCAGTGCCAACACGAATCTGATAGATACCTGCTTAACCACCGGCGCGAATATCTCTGTGAAGTCGATTCCTTCTCTCTAAGCATAACCCTTCGCTACCAACCTTGCTTTGTATCTATCCTGTTTCCTTTTGAATAACCACTTGCATCCGATCGCTTTTCGGCCCACAAGAAGCTCCACCAGCTCCCATGTGTGATTTTTGTGCAACGAGTCCATCTCATCATCCATAGACGCCTTCCACTTTTCTGCATCAGGCTCATCAAGAGCCTTCTGAATAGTAGACGGGTCCCCCTCATCTGTAATGAGGGCATATGTAATATTAGAGTCGTCCTTATATCTTGCCAGTAACCTACGATCACGCGGTGGATTCCTTCTCACAGGTGGCTGCTCCACCTGACCCTGTACCTCTGTCTTCACATCTGTCTCTACCTGTGTATCATCTGTATCAATCTGGACGTTTACAATCACCATTTCTAGTTCTTCTTACTCCTTTTGATCATTCTTGCAAAATAAAGAGCTTTCATCGAATCTGATGTCACGGCTAGTGATGACCTTGCGTGTGACCTTGTCGAATAACCTATAACCTTTCATACCAATGCCATAGCCAACAAATATATACTTTTTGGCTCTATGGTCTAGCTTATTTCTCTCAACTGACGGTACATGAGAGTAAGCTTTACAACCAAATATGCGTAGACCTGAGTAGTCGATTTTCTGATCACTTGATTTTCTGACCACTCCATACTTCCTCTGGGATTTTACATTCAATTGTCGTTGAAGGAGACCGGTTCACCAAATAGCAAGCCATGTTAACGGCCTCAGTCCATAGGTCCTTGTCCAACGTAGCCTTACTTAACATGCATCTAGCCCTCTCCAGGAAAGTTCGATTCATTCACTCAACCACACCATTTTGCTCGGGCATGTGGCGCACTGTGTTGTGCTTGATGATCTCTTCATCATTGCAATAATCATTAAACTCAGTGGAAGTAAATTCTCCACCATTGTCAGTCCTTAAAATCTTTATTTTTCGCCCTGACTATTTTTCCACTATTGCCTTCCATTGCTTGAATATGGTGAAAACTTTGGATTTACGTTTCATGAAGTAAACCCAAACTTTCCTGGAGTAGTCATCAATGAATGAAACAAACCATGACGACCCCCCAATGAAAACTTCTGGCGATGGCCCCCATACGTCAGAGTGCACATAATCAAGCACTCCCTTACAAACATGTTTTCCAGATTTAAAAGACAGTCTAGATTGTTTGCCATATATACGATGCTTGTATATATCTAAATCAGAATTTTTAAAAACTGGAATCAAACACTGATCAGAAAGTACCTTCATGCTCCGCTCGCTCATGTGGCCTAAACGAGCATGCCACATACGTAGAGACGTGCAATCTGCAATAGCTGTTGCTGTTCCACCTGCCGAAGTGCCCCCAATCAACCTGTAAAGGTTTCCATGCCTTTGCGCTCTCATAACCACGAGTGCCCCTTTTGAAACTTTAAGGATACCATCAATACCAGTGAACTTGTACCCTATAGCCTCGAGTGCACCAAGAGAAATCAGACTTTTCTTCATATTAGGAACGTGCCTGACGTCAGTCAAGGTACGCTCCATCCCATCAAACATCTTGATGCTCACCGTGCCAATAGCCACAACATTACAGGCATTGTCATTGCCCATAAAAACCTGTCCACCATCACATTCCTTGTAAATGGTAAACCAACTCCGATGAGGAGTCATGTGATAAGATGCTCCTGTGTCAAGTATCCACTCATCTTTATGATTGTCGTGTAAGTGACCAATCATGGGAACAGATAGAACGTCACCACCACTTGATTCTTCATCAGATGTGACCACATTGGCCTCCTTGGAAGAAGTCGTTGAATTTTCTTTCTTCGTTTTAGGATTTCTACAATCCTTCTTCATGTGTAGACAACCCACAATTCTAACACTTTAATTTTCCTTTGCCCTTGCCCTTGGATTTGGATCTAGGTCTTGAGGACCTTGTACCTCGCTCAGAATCTCTGCCCCTCGTAATCAGTACGTCGGAAGATGCCCCCATGTCACCGTTTAACTTTCTCATAGTCTTCCCTTGAAGGGCTGAGATTACTGTGTCAACACTTAGGGTTTTATTTGTTGTGCACATCATGTCCCTGAAAGACTATTATGATGCAGGAAGAGAATTCAACAATATACATACCTGTTCCTCGTCTTTGACCGCTTCCTCCATATCCAGCAATTTGCACATCAATTTATTAAAGTTGCTGATATGGGCTTCTAGATCTCCACCCTCTGTCATCTTGAAGGAATAACACTGTAGCTTCAAGTGTAGGTGATTTTTAGAGGACTTCTTTGCATAGATGTTCTCTAACTTCGCCCACAAACCAGCCGCAGTTTTCTCCCTCAAAACATTATAGAGAACCTCATCCGTGAGACATAAACGGATAGAGGCTAAAGCATTGCTATCAAGGTTTTCTCATTCATCATCTTTCATGGTAGATTTCCACTCCTCAAGAGTCTTAATCTCGCCTTACTTGGTTAACAGGCTAATCATCTTAACTTTCCATAACTCAAAATTATTTTTGCCTGAGTACTTCTCAATATCAAACTTGTCATTTTTCATTATTACTAATTCTGCAGATTCAGATCTGTGCCTCAACAATTGCTCTGATACCACTTGTTGGGGATTTATGTTGCGGAACCACACAGATCTAGATTTAGGATAGCAATACAATGGCACTAAGCAATCACAAAAGAACACAAAGTTTTAACGTGGAAAACTCTTGCGGGAAAAAACCACAACACAAAATGACAGAAATCCACTATGAAATAGAAATTACAAGAGAAAGGACTTACCCGATTCGAACAACCTCGAATATCACCCTTGTTACACCCTTTGATAACCCTAGAACCCTTTAGAAAGCTTTTTCATCCTTTAAAATAGCCCTAGGGACCCTTATTTATAGTTTTAGGAAACTCTCTTCCGCATCCTTGTTGCGAAAGGACTCAAATCCGCAATCCGCACATATTCGGAAACGAATCTGCGTAATTACGACTAGTCGTAGGATGGCCATGATTGGTCGTAGGACCCCTACGACCGGTCGAGCAATCCCTGCGACTGATCGTGAATCCCGGACACCAAAGAATAGAGCTCCCTGGACTTTGAGTCGAGCGGACTACGACCGGTCGAGATGACCCCTACGACCGGTCAAGCAATCCCTACGACTGGTCGTAGGCGGTGAAGACTTTCTAACAACACAAGGGACACGAACGTGTTCTTCGTGAGCACTAGTTCATTATTCTCTTTGTTGCAGTGAGCCCAATGAGACGACAGCTATGATGGAGAGAGAGAGAGAGAGAGATGATTTGATGTTCCCGTGTTTCACCACTATAGACAAGACTCGGGTGATATGTTGGACCACAATTTTAAGGAGAGAGATGATTTGATGTTCCTGTCTTACACCAATATAGACAAGACCCGGGTGATACGTTGAACCACAATTTTAAGGCCTGTTTGGTTTACCTAAAAAGTTTCGATAGGATGGCATTGTCCTTAGCATGGCTCTGCTCACCAACCACAATGCCACCTTTGACTATAATGTGCAGGACTTATCTAATCCCACCCACATCAATGGGTGGAATTTTCGCCTCTAAATTTCGACATCCTCCTGAGTCAAAATTTTTAGGCCCCATCATAATGCATATGTTATATCTACACGGCTCATATAATTTTTTCAATTCATGTTAGTGTATGAGTTCAAAAGGAGGTAGGTCGAAAGCTCAAGTGGACTACACAAAAAAACAGTGGGTTCAATAGTAGATGTCATTATTCTCATTGTGGACCACTTAAGCTTTTGATCTGCCATCAATTTGGGATCATGCCTAAAAATGACCTAACAAAATTAATGAACGGCATGGATGAAACATATACATCATTGTAGGGCCCACAAGCTTCTGCCACATAGCACACACCTGCATCACATAACAAGGGACTTGTTTGTTTCAAATGCAAAAGTAAATAATTATTATTTTTTAAAATTTGACTACATGCATTTATGACTAATCAGACAAACTCTTTTATGACTATTAATAACAATTAATATTTTTTAGATGACTATTAGTAGCAATTAAGCTTCTAAATGACCATTTTAATTTCTGATTGTTGTAATAGGTTCATGCTTAGGTTAGGCTCAAGCTGAACCAATTACTAACTTACAGGGCTAGGCTCGGCCCTGTCCATTTTGTCCTGTCATGAGCTCAGGTTAGGTATGCAGGTCGAGTTAAGCCTTAGGGCGCGTTTGGGAGCATGGATTTGGAACCCTCTGGATTCTGAATCCCCTGGATTTGAGACTCCCTAGATTTGAAATCCTCTTTACTGTGTTTGGTACCCTGGATTCATAATCAACCTTAATTCGAAAGCAACTATGCATAGTATAGTATATTTAATGATGTTTGAATTTAATTACTAAATCAACTTTAATATCTCTAATAAGTGAACGTATGTAATATTTGACACAATAGTTGTAATAAGCCTGCTGAAATATATACTTTGTCCAAAAACCATAAAATTCCAAGTTTGGGATGGCTATAAGCACAAGATCACATCTGAATGACTAATTAACAAATTTTAACCGTTGATTTACATGGACAATGTTTTGATGCCACTGATCATTGTATTAAAGTAATTATAGTGATGCAATTGATAATTTAATTATTTTGGGATATCATTAATGGGTCATGTGTCCAATAGATTAATAATCTAGCGACACACATGTTACACATGCAACTCTTGAAAAAAATTTAAATGTAATCCAAGCTTTCATGAATTTCAAGCCCCCCGTTTAAGGGATTTGAAACCGCCAGTTACTTTATGGTGTCAAACAATTAGGAGATTTAAACCCCGCAAATCCCTCCAAACCGGCCCCTTAGGTTAGCCCGGTCTAACCTCGGCCCACTGATTGGACTTTATTTCAACCCCGAGTGTCCATGTAGTGTGAGGGCCGGTGGGGGATTTTTAAAAAGAAGCGTGTGAATGTCTGTGACGTGGGTGTGTTTTAAAAAGAAAAAAGAAAATAAAATATGAGGACATCAAAATGCCAATTTTGAATTGGCTTTCCAGCATCCAAACTACCCCTTCGATCAAGAATATACTGTACTGGTAGGCCATCACGGATGATCTAGATCGTTCATTTATGTGCCTGCTTTCTACCGCCGGTTAATGGTCAATGAAAGAATCCACCAATCGAATGGATAGAATGATTTTGAGATTGGGTCCGTTCACTGTCCACAACAGGGCCCACTGAATGAAGTATATGGGGCCCACTGTGATGTATGGGCCTTACATTTATACCGTACATCATTTTTGAAAGCTCATTTTAGGGCATGATTCAAAAAATGAAGTAGATCTAAATCTTTGGTGGACCATTAGGAAACAGTAGTGATTGAATCCCATCATTAAAAACCTCATGGGGGCCACCGGAATGTTTATTTGCCATCCAACCCGTTGATAAGGTCACAAAGACCTTGATGAAGAGACCACACAAATATCAGCTTGATCTAAAACTTTTGTGGCTCAGGAGAAGTTTTCAATGGCTGATTACCACTGTTTCCTGTATTATGGTCACCTGAGATTTGAATCTACTTCATTTTTCGGATCATGGCCCTGAAATGGGTTTTTAGTGGGACCCACCAGATCAACCGTCTGATCGTTAAAGCGTGGGCTCCACTAGTACGGACTGAGGACCCAACCTCAATTCCTACAAGAATAGAAGTATCGTATCATAGAAGTGGGCCCATTGGTGTCAAGTGACCGGCACAGACACTTATTGCGCATGGACGGTACTCTGTGGGACCCGCTATGATGTATGTGTTTTATCCACTCCATCCATCCACTTTTTCGTATCATTTTAGGGCATGAGAGTAAAAATAAGGATGATCAAAATCTCATGTGGACCGCAGTCAAAGAAACAGTGATGATTTAGTGCCGACCGTTAAAAACTTTTTAGGAACCACAAAAGTTTTTGATGAATATGATATTTGTGTTTTCTCTTCATCCAAATCCGTGTAACCTAATCAACAGGTTGGATAACAAAAAAACAATGGCTTTGGGAAGTTTTTATTGGTGGGTAGTAGAGCTGGGCATCGGACCGAGTCGGATCGGATTGGGTCTAACTCGATCCTATCTGAAATCTCGATGGGCTAACCCGAACTCGTTCCGATCCGGGACCGAGTCCAGGTCGCCTGACTCGAATAGGTCCGGAATATACATGGCCTGATCCGATCCGAGTCCGACTCGGGCAGGAAAACCGAGTCGGATCAGATTGAGCATTGTTCGGATTAACCTAGATTTCAAGAGAAAATTGACAAAAGAAGTAACAAGCGATCAATGCGTGAAGAAAAGGTTTCTTAACTCCAAACCAGAAGTTTGAAAAAGAAAAACCAGAGAATTTTCAATATGTTTTTTTTTTTTTTTGTTCCACATGAATCACATGTGCCAACTGATAACACTTGTGCAAGATCTGATCTTTCCATCTGGTTGGGAGTAATGTTTATATCCTCCAATTAAAAAGAAAAGGTCATTTTTCTCCTCGTATGACCGACAATTCCAGAAACCTCTAGAAATCTACAAAATATTTGGAATTTCAATTCACAAAAGCAGGAAAAAAAAAAAAAAAAAACTACTAAGGATATTGCAAATCCAAGAAGAAAGAGTTCTACAACGAAAGAGAAAATGCAGAGATACAGTTGAAAGCAGTAAACAGAGATGGAATTGAAAATAGGAAATGCAAAATTCCATTACAAAAGAATATAAATTTCGAATAGAAAAGGGAATACATATCTCTGAAGATTTTTTCAGATTCTCTCAATTCTGAAAAAGGAAGAGAATAACCATTTGAAAAGAATAAAAAAGAAAAAGAAAAAAGAGATGAGAGTTATTTGAAATGCTCTGGCTGCATATGACACTTGATACGCATGCACTTGGAAAATGGTACACGTGGCATCTATTGACTCGAATTTTTCTAAGTTACATGTCAAAAGTAAGATTGGCTGAACAATCATAACCTCTGATTCATGGACACTTGCTTCTTAAAATAAAACCATTGGATATTTTCATTTTTAATTGTCCAATAAAATTCCAACCAATCTAAAAGTCAGGTAATCAAATAAGTACAGTTATTGGTTCATAATGCATCTAAGATATGAGACATAATTTGGACGGTTTAATTTGATTTATAGTATGCCACGTATATAATATTTAAGTAATTTTTAAGCGCCTGCATATCATCATCCATCACACTACCAGAGGATGAAATCCTTTCTCAAAAGCAATGTAAAAACTAAAAAGGGCTGATGTTGGGGAGAGAGAAACGGCGGGTGGAATTGCAGAAGAGATCTCATAATGAGAATTCACCTGTACGTCGTTTAATGGAAACGGATTAGCTACTCCCCCCGACACCCGCCAATGGCTGGTGGTCGGTGCTCTGTGGGCCCCACCATGATGTGTGTGTTTCATCCATGCCATACATATATTTTTTAAGATAATTTTACAATATGAGACAACAAATGAGTTATATCCCAATCTCAGGTGGACCACATTACAGGAAACAGTGTTGAATGACGTTGACCAGTAAAAACATTTTGGGGGCCATAAAAGCTTTGGATCAGGCTGATTTTTATTTTTTCCCTTCATCTAGGCCTGTATGACCTAATCAACAGATTGGATGTCAAATAAAAAGTATAGTGTGCCTTAGGAGGATTTTAATGGTGGATATCCAATCACTATTGTTTTCATGTGGTGTGGTCAATATGAGATTTATATCCCTTTAATTTTTGGTGCAAAAGCCTAAAATGATATGTAAAAATGGATGAACAGAATGGATGAAACACAAACATCATGGTGGGTCCCACATAGCACCGACCACCAGCTATGGGGCTGGTGTAGGGGTGTAGCCAATCCGTTCCCTCATTTAATGCATGGATTCGGGACATGGATTGCGTCCTACCCCCGCCCATCTCTGGCACGAACAGGCAGATCTGCGGGTGGGCCCATCATGATGCATCCGTTTATCCAAGCCGTCCATCCCTTTTCTGTTATCATTTTAAGGCCTAAATGCAAAAACGAGGCACATTCAACGCTTAAGTGGACCACACCAAAGATTACTCTTGCGCTTAGTGCAACTGTCATTTAATGCCTCATGTGTTTAATGCAACCGAGCTTATTATTTGTCGTGGTCAGCTTAATCGTAGGATCTGCCTCATTTTTGTATCCATGCCTTAAAATTACAAGAGAAAAGGGATGGACGGCTTGGATAAACAGATACATAATGGTCGGCCCACCCACAAAACTGCCCGTTCGGGGCGGAGACGGGCAAGGGTAGGATGCAATAGCTTGAGCAGGTACTCTTTGCTTACTTCGCTTCTCTGTCACACGTGCGACATTTGAGTTGTTCTTCTGGCCTCCTCCCCTTTGTATGCCACGTGCAGCAACCATGATCGTTTGATGGGTGAACTATCTCTTGTCTCCCTCTCATTTTCTAACCCACACAAGTTCACAGAGACAGTTTCCGTCTGCTTCTCTACGATCGGTTCTTCCATTTCACACCCAAGTTAATCACATGGTTGAAAGCAAAAGCTTCTTGCATACCACTACAAAGGTAAATAGCTGAAACCTGTTTCAAAACCCATTTCAAATATAGACGGTTCGGATCAAGTCAGTCCGAATCGGATCCAATCGGATCGGATTCCGGATCGGGTCGGTTCGGAACAGGGCCTATCCAGATTCGACCTGAAAAAAATTCGAATCTGGATCATCCTGACTGATCCTGACCGATCCTGACCATCGGTTCTGTTCAAATCGGGTCAGATCGGGTCTGATCCACCGGTTCGGGTATGAAATGCCCAGCTCTAGTGGGTAGGGGTGTACATGAACCGAGCTAGCTCGATTAGCTCGCTTAGCTCCACTAGAAAAAGCTTGATTCGACTCGGTTTGAAGCTGAGTTCGAGCCAAGTCGAGCTGGATCGAACCCAGCTCGAATCGAACTCAGATCGAACCAGCTCAGTGACTCGGTTACTTTGATATTGATGTTGCTCACCAAGTGTTTGATGAAATGAGTCAAAGAAGTGTGGCTGGCGGCAAGGAAGGTATGTATATGAAACCAAACCCTTTTTTTCTTGATTTTTATGTTGCTTAGAAGGTGTTTGATAAAATACCTGTAAAAGCATTGTTGCTGTCTCAAATACAATAAGATTTTGAAGGTGCAGTCCAAGTGTTTGTGAAAATGCTACAATTGTGAACTCGGCTCGAACTGGCCCGAGCTATTGACTGAAACGAGCCGAGTTGGCCAGTTAAGCTCGAGGACCGAGCCAAGCCGAGTTCAGGCTGAGGTCAGCTAGTGGCTGAGCTGAGTCGAGCTGAGGCCAGCTCGACTAGGTTCGACTCGATGTACACCCCTAATGGTGGGCGATCAATTACCATTGTTTTCTTATAGTGTGATCCACTTGAGATTTGAATACGACATGAGCCCAAAAATTATATGAAAAGGTAGATGAACGGTGTGGATAAAACACATATATCTTTGGGGGGGGGGGGGGGGCGCACGCTCATAGAGCACTGTCTAGAAGGGCTAAAAGTTGGGCGGGTTCAACCTGACCGACCCATGATCAATCGGATATTGGGTTGGGCTCGGGTAGGATGTATCGGGTTCAATCTTGGGCTTGGGCTATACAAACACAAACCTCATAAAACTTGAGTTGAGCTCGGGCTGAGGTCTCAAGTTTGCCCGAACCATTTCGAACCTATCGATATATAAGTTAGTTATAAATTATAATTGAGTGTTGATTGTCTATGTTGAAGGCACATGAAATTCCAATGTCGTCGGGTTTCATTGATCCACGTCATTTTTATAACTCTAAGGTAACAAGATACCCTATATTTCTCTCTCCCAAATGGTTTGCATGCTACACAACACAACTTTTAAATGAATAGTTGTCCTATATTTTAACTTGTTTGTTTAAAAACATAGCATTTTTTTTACAATAAATAACTATATATATAATAAATAAAATCGTAGCTATAAAAAATAAGATGTGTACTGTAAACACAATACACTAACGTAATAACAAAAATATTAGCATGTATTCACCTGATCAACCTGACCAAGCCCACTTGGGTTGAGAATTCCCAAACTGGGGTTGGGTTAGGGTTGAGTAGGAATCTTGGGTTGGGTTAGGGTTGAGCACAAACCAACCCCCGACTTTCAGCCCTACTGTCCAGTAACCACCTCCCTCCCTGACATGACGCTGCCACCAGCGAGGTGGCTAGTGGTTGGTTTATGTGGACCCCACCATGATGTTTATGTTTTATCCAAACCGTCCATCCATTTTGAAAGATAATTTTAGGGCTTGATTCCAAAAACGAGTTGCATCTAAATCTTAGTTGTACCACACCATGGGAAACAGTAGTAATTGAATGTCCACCATTAAAAACCTATTAGAACCCACTGTAATGGTTATTTTTCATGTTGATTATGTCATGCGGACTTCGACGAAGAGAAAATATATACTGACTTGACCCAAAACTTTGTGGCCCCCAAGAAGTTTATAATGGTGGCCGTTTAATCAACACTGTGCAGTCCACTTGAGGTTTGGATCAACCTCATTTTTGGTCTCATGCCAAAAATGATCAGTAAGAATGCGTGGCGGACGACATGGATGAAACACATACATTATGGTGGCCCATAAAGCCCCGACCACTAGCCATTGGCTAGTGGCAGGGTCAATAGCCAAGGACGCGGATTGCGTCCTACCCTACCCGGATGGTAATCTGTTTGTATATAGCTCTATGGGACCCACAGTGATGTAAGTCTCTTATCCATGCCATTCATTGCTTTCTTAGATCATTTCAATATATCATCTTAAAAATGAAACAGGTCCATAGCTCCAGTGAACCACACCAACGGAAGCTGCCGTGATAATGACACCACCGTTGAAACCTTTCTAAGGGCCACCGTGATGTTTTTTTTACCATCCAACCTATTAATAAGATCATGTAGACTTGGATGAAGTGAAAACACAAATATCAGCTTGATCCGAACTCCCAAAAAGTTTTTAATGGCGGACATTCAATCCCCACTTTGTGGTCCACTTAAGACATGTACTTGCCTCACTTTTAGGATAATATTTTAAAATTATTTAAGAAAATGGTTAACGGCGTGGATAAAACACCTACATCACAGTGGGCCCCATGGAGCCCTACCCGGACAGATTACCGTCCGGGCGGGGGTTGGACGCAATCCGCGTCCCAATAGCCAATCCGTTTCCAGTAGGCAATCTGCATTGAGAAATTTACGACTGTGGACCCCACCTTTTATCCAGCGATTTTTACGAAGTAATACAAACTTAGACCTGCTCTTGCGGACAGTGAATTTGAGGATGAAACTACCCCTCCTCTCCACTGTGTTGCTTTCAATCTCGTTTCTTTCACCCCTTTCCACTGCGTTGCTTTCACTATTGATTTCATTGCCGTTTTCACCCTCTTTCTTCACTCCGTTCCAGTAAGGGCCTGTTTGGCCAAGCAAATCTCATGGGATTAGGAGGGATGGGATGGATTTTAAGGTAATGATGGTGGTGTTAGTGCATTGGAAAAAGATCTATGGGATTGCTATATCCTGGGACAAGTTCACTGGGTCTGTTTGGCACACCTGGCATATCTCGAGATTTTACTTTCCAATCCGTCCAACCAAGGGATGGGATCAATTTTAAGGTAATGATGGTGATGTCGGTGGATTGTTTTAAGATCTATGGGATTGCTTATATCCCTCCTTTTCAACATAGACCTATGGCTACGGATTGTAACCGTAGCCATAGGTACCGCTAACCCATAGCCATAGTTACCGTGGTCCAGGTACCCAATCGACTGGGTCAGCTAGTTGGGGTCGACTGGGTCAATTATCTTACCCACTTGTTTTTTAGATTTGTCTCATTTTTTGTCTTATATCATAATGAGAGTAGTCAATTTATTTTTTTAGATTTGTCTCATTTTTTGTCTTATACCATAACGAGAGTAGTCAAAATGAATTGACGTGAGACCCACATAGCTTTCAATAGTAAGGAGTTCTTGCCCTAAGTTGTTGTGGACAATCTGCATCCCTTTGGATTATAGGGAATTCATATAACCCTAGGTTACAGCCAAGTTGCATAACTTTTAGAAAATTTAGTTTGCATATGGCTCAATTGAGTTTCAAAACTCCCTATTTGAGTAACTTAGTTAGAGTCGAACAGTCGTACTAGGGCCTTTTATAAAGCCGCTATAATATGTGTGTTTTATTTAAGTTGTTCGTTCATTTTGAAAATCATTTTAGAACACAAGCTTAAAAAGAAAATGGATTAAAAAAAAAAAAAAACACAAGTAAATCACACCCACATCACAAGAATCAATAATGATGATGATATTGCTGTTGAAACCTTCTTAGAGGCCATCATGATATATATTTGTCATTAAACCTATTCATAAAATATTGTAAAGCTAGTTAAAAGGAAAATATAAAAATATCAACTTGATCCAAAACTCCTTGAGCCCCTAAAAGAGGTTTTTGGCAAGTTGTGTTCAAGCCTCACCATGTGGCGTGATCTACTTTAGCACTAGAGCTTCTTCATTTATTTTATCATCAAAACCTTCCTAGTAATTCAGCGAGGGAACCTAGGAATTGAGCGAGGGAACTTAGGAATCGAGCGAGACAACCTAGGAATCGAGCGAGGCAACCTAAAAATTGAGCGAGGGAACCTTGAAATTCAGTGAGGTAACTTAGAACTTGTACGAGGTAACATAGAAATTGAGCTTGGGCTTGGGATTACAACAGAATATTCGTCACCTTCTCAAATCACCATTTCAGTGTATACCTAGAGCTTGGGTTTGGGATTACAGCAGAATATTTGTCACCTGCTATCACGCCCAAAAATTCTGGTACAGAGTGTGCACCCTCAGACCCGAGTTTCAGTTCATAACTCGTACACAAAGTGTACTAATTTAATTCTTTAATCGGTTTAATCAAAGATGATAATTATATTCAATATAGGGTCCACCATAATCTCAATCACACATACATAATACTTAGCACCAATCAACTAAACAAATATAAATCTTGACGACCCTTAAAATAAAATGAACCTTAAAATCATTCACTTATTATACCATTATACTATAATGATATTTATTCTATGCTAACATTATTTCAAAGAAATAAATCTAAATAATTGCTTAAAGTCTCAAAATAAATACTAGTATGCATTATCAAACTATGCTAACAAAATAAAACATATAATAAAAAATTGTCTAATGCCGTCACTTCATCTTCAGATAAGTATGCCCATGTTTCAGGTGGGTCATGTTCAGGTACAGTAGATCCTTCTGGTTCTTGCGTCACATCATCTGCTAATAGCTCCTCTGTACGATTTTTCCATCAATAAAAATATAAGCTGGCCAGGCTTAGTGATATAACCCAGTATGGTTCATAATCATAGCAATTAAAATAATACATAAATACATGTACAATGATATGAATGTAAAATGATGTATGAATGCATCAGATGGGATGATTGTCCATCTGCTTGGGTTGGAGGTCGTCAACCCACAACCACCTGTTGGGTAGGCTTCCACCTTTCAGTAGGCTTGGGCATAGCCCGCATCTGATAACGCTCTATCAGGATAGACATTTCTTCCAGGGAGGGCCCCTAGGATCGACCATGCATTATGCAATGCAATGAATGAGGGATGATATGTAAATACATATTTTTTATATTTGGCATAGTTGTCTTGATTAAAATATTCACATATAAATTTATCGTACAATTATCATATCAAAATATTCAAACCAGTAAATTAATCAAACAATTACAATGATTTATTTTAATTTTAATAAATTATGAGACAAGTTGGGTTACTCACCTGAGTTTGGTAGTATTGACTCTGCAATGTAATTAGGTTGATTTGAATTTCGGGGTCCTATCAAATATCAACGATATTATTATTCATTTATTTGTATTACATGGTGGGGTCCACCTTTGATTAACATTCTAAGTGGCCAAATCTAAAATAATCAAATAATTAAAATTATATGTTTATGTAAATTTAATTATTAAGATTTAGATTTTCTTTTTAAGATCCTGAAATTGAATGTTAAATAATTAATCGGGGTGGCCCACCGGATGATTGGATCATCCAGATTCTTAAGATATTATCATGTTTTGCCTCTACACATTAGATGGATGGTGTGGATCTAACCACACATACACCGATGGCTCATCTTGACCTTTTACGCCAAGTGATACCAACACTTGCGCAAAAATCTAAGATTCTTTTATTAAATACTTTTAGATCTGACTAATGTGGCCTATCTGATTGTTAGATTGATCTAAAAATTATGGCCCTTGTATATTTTGCCCTTAAGGATCATATGATCTGTGCAGATCTATCTTAGCACAATCAGATTCCATCCATTTACTTGATTCCTAAAATATTACTAATTAGACTGAAATCATAAAAACATCACTTTATTAAAATTGACTCTACACACCTATACAATGATGGTGTGGATGATCCACGCCATCCATTGTATAGATCAAGAAGAAATTAACAATATAATAAAAAGTTAAAAAGATCTAACAATTAGAACTTACCTGATCGAGCCTTCTTAGAATTTCCTCTTCCTTTTACTTTAGGGCTTCATATCTCCTTTTTTTTTTTTAATGTAGAAACTTCTGTATCCATTTTTAAAGAAAATTCTTATAAGATAGGATGAGCACATCCTCCCTTATCCTGAATTTGAATTCTTTTATGATATTTAATAAAAAAAATTTATTATTACTACTTCAAGAATCGATCCCTTTAGCCTACTATCATGTTTCTCCACTCCTCCCTTCACCTTGTCAAACCACCATTTCAGTATACACCTAGAGCTTGGGTTTGGGATTATAGCAGAATATTCGTCACCTGCAAAATTGAATTGAAAAATATATCAAACATAAAATTCACAAGATAATTATAGTGTACAAAATCTGACATAATTGAAAACAATGTAACATTTCATGAATTTGAACAAGCTTCATATGAAATCGAGATAGAAATTTAGTGAGGAAATACCAAAAATTGAATGAGACAAACTATCAAAATAAGCGAGGCAAACTATAATTTGAGTGGGGCAAACTGAAAATTGAGCGAGGAAAACTGGATATTGAGCAGGACAAACTAGATATTTAGCGGGGCAAACATGAAATTCAACAGGGCAAACTAGAAATTTAGTGGGGAAAACATGAAATTGAGCGGGGTAAACATGAAATTGAGCAGGGGAAACTAGAAAATTAGCGGGGCAAACTGAAAATTGAGCGAGGCAAATATGAAATTCAGCAGGGCAAAATAGAAATTGAGCCGGGCAAACTAAAAATTCAGCAAGGCAAACTGGAAATTGAGCGGGGCAAACTTGAAATTGAGTGGGGCAAACTAGAATTTGAGCGGGGCAAACTAGAAATTGAGCGAGACAAACATGAAATTCAGCGAGGGAAAAGATGCCTACTTTAGTTTGAATGCCATGGATCAAGATAGCTGGTGTGTATATAGAATACCTCGTACACCTGATGCAATGGATAAAATAGTACCGATACAGGGGAGTTTGGATTGTAACTTGATATAAGCTACCTATGCGTTAAGTAGCTTATCTTAGTCCCTACTTCTTAAACTGAAGTGATTAAGTAACTTTAAGTAAAAAAAAGTTACTTATAATTCCTCTTAAACCGACCCTACATTTAGCAGAACACTTTCTCTAGTTACAGTAGATAGAGCTTTAGGAAATGTTAAATTATTTGCAGTCAATTTGTACACCTCTTCCATATCCAACACAACTCCCAACAAATTGAACTCAGCGGTATAACAACCAAACTTGTTTCCTTAGGATGTTTCATCGATAACAGGAAGGTTTGTTATTTGTAAAAGAGCTGTTGTAATGGATGGAAGGAAAACCGACCCAAATGGGGTTACATACCCTTTAGAGCTCTTCATCCATTCCCCCTTTTTCAGAGTTCTCAAAAAATCATCATCGAATTTCCCCCTCTTCTTTAAGTACCTAATAAACTGCAGCAATAAAATTCCATGTTTACTAGTAATTCTTGGTGAAGGAAGAGATGTAACATGATTGATTATTAGTCTACATACGTGCACTGACCCAAACCACTCCCCAATCAATTTCAGCTTATCCATGATTGATTATTAGTCTATATACATGATTGCTAGTAATTCTTGTGCCTCTTTTTTACAGTAGGACAGATTGGAAGGTAAAATCTCGGAATATGATGGGCATGCCAAACAGACTCAGTGAACCTGTCCCGGGATATAACAATTCCATGGAGGTCCCGACCTTTGATCCAAGCATTGAGAAGGTCCCGACCTTTCCTCAAATGAATCTGCATCCCTGATATGGCCTAGATATCTAGTCCGGACAACTAAATAGTACAAATCTTCAATACAGATGATTGGAACTTAAGGTAGGATCCTCGTGCTCTTTAATCTACCAGCATGGAACTCTCTTCTTAAAAGCATGGAAGTAAAGATTTATAATCACATTTATAATCTGGAAGGATTGAAACGATAATTGAATTTCAATCCTTCGTTGATTAGCTCATATGGTGGTATCTAAACTCTAGGCACAATAGCAATAAGAAACATGGATTGAAATCACACTAATAATAACCCATGTCATGTATTGAAACTATAAAACTCTAGGCACAATAGCAGTGAGAAGCATCATATCTAAAGTACTTGAAGCCCCATCATGCTTGTAGCAGTAGCACCATGGTTGTCAAGGTTATGATGTGCGTCAAACAACTTAAGGACTAAAGAGTTCCAGTAATCCAACCATACATGAAATTAAGCGTGGCAAACATGAAATTCTGCGGGGAAGCATGAAATTGAGCGGGGCAAACATGAAATTGAGCGGGGCAAACTAGAAAATCAGCAGGGCAAACATGAAATTGAGCGGGGCAAATTAGAAATTGAGCGAGGCAAACATGAAATTGAGCGGAGCAAGCTAGAAATTCAAGGGGGGAAACATGAAATTCCGCAGGGGAAACATGAAATTCAGCGGGGAAACATGAAATTGAGCAGAGCAAATATGAATTTCAGCGAGGCAAACGTGAAATTGAGGGAGGCAAAGTAGAAAATCAGTGGGGTAAACATGAAATTGAGCGGGGCAAACTAGAAAATCAGCGGGGCAAACATGAAATTGAGCGGGGCAAACATGAAATTGAGCGGGGCAAACTGAAAATTGAGCAGGGGAAACATGAAATTGAGCGGTGGAAACATGAAATTTAGCAGGGCAAACATGAAATTGAGCAGGGCAAACTAGAAATTTAGCGGGACAAACATGAAATTGAGTAGGGCTAGCTAGAAATCCAACGGGGGAAACATGAAATTCCACAGGGGAAACATGAAATTCAGCGGGGGAAATATGAAATTGAGCCGGGCAAACATGAATTTCAGTGGGGCAAATGTGAAATTGAGCAGGGCAAAATAGAAAATCAGTGGGGTAAACATGAAATTGAGCGGGGCAAACTTAACAGATAATTTTATGATGGACAACACCACATGATAATTTAAACATATCCAATGTTCAAATGGACAACACCACATGATAATTTTGAATTGAACTTCTACTGTTAATCATTTCTTAGGAGCCACGGAAGTTTTGGATCAAGCTTATAATTGTGTTTTCTATTAATCCATGTCTGTATGATCTTATGAACAAGTTTGATAACAAACAAACATCACTGGATAAAAGGTGGGGTCCACAGTTGTAAATTTCTCCTATGTAAATCATCGCGCTGAGAGAACTTTGAAACTCTAGTAGAGATTAATGATTCATAAGTCTGCACTCAAAATTGTACACGTGAAATACATGTGGCTCAAAACAAACTGTCAAAATCGTGGATCTACTTTAGACGTTTCATAAGAAACATGTTTTTTTAATTAGCCGGTTGTTTAGACACCTAACAAACTTGAAAATTAGCTTTATTGTCCGGATTCAACAAACAATGTTCACTAATACGTTAATCACTTATCCGTAGTGCGTCTCACAATTTGGATGGTTTCCTTGAATTAAGCGCATTCTACACGTGCGATATATAAGTGCAGGTGATGAAACCATAGCATTCGCCTTGAATTAAGCGCATTCTACACATACAATTCCAGTTTGCCTCGTTCAATTTCTAGTTTGCCCCGCTCAATTTCTAGTTTGCCCTACTCAATTTCTAGTCCCCCCCCCTCCCCCCTGCGAATTTCATGTTTGCCCTACTGAATTTCATGTTTGCCCGCTCAATTTCATGTTTGCCCCACTGAAATTCAAGTTTGTCCCACTGAAATTCAAGTTTGCCCCGCTCAATTTCATGTTTTCCCCGCTCAATTTCCAGTTTAGCCTGGTCAATTTCATGTTTGCCCCGCTCAATTTCATGTTTGCTCACTGAATTTCATGTTTGCCTCGCTCAATGTCATGTTTGCCCCACTGAAATTCATGTTTTCCCTGTTGAAATTCATGTTTGCCCCGCTGAATTTCAAGTTTGCCCTGCTGAATTTCATGTTTGCCCCACTGAATTTCATGCTTGCCCCGCTCAATTTCCAGTTTGGCCCGCTCAATTTCATGTTTGCCCCGCTTAATTTCATTTTTTTTCCGCTGAAATTCAAGTTTGCCCTGTTGAATTTCATGTTTGCACCGCTGAATTTCATGCTTGCCCTGCCCCGCTCAATTTGCAGTTTGCTACACTCAAATTCTAGTTTGCCTCATTTATTTTGATAGTTTGTGTCTCAAAATTTTCGGTAGTTCCTCGCTCAATTTCTATCTCGATTTCATATGAAGCTTGTTCCAATTCATGAAATGCTACATTGTTTTCAATTGGCAAAAGGAAAAATAAGTAGAAGAGACTACTAAAGATGGTCTATGCTGATGAAATGGCCGTGTTCTTGACAATACTTTAGACCTAGACAGTCATGAACAGTCATGAGAAAAAATAGACTACTATTAAATGGTTGTATGGTCAATAGGTTGTGAATGAAGAATTATTAAGTAAAAACTCAACAATTTGAGAGATCCCACTTCTCATCCCGTTTATTAAAGGAGAACCAGAATGGCACTGAAGCCGTCATATTACAAAGTTTCTCCGTACTTGACCTAAACAGTCATGAGAAAAAATAGACTACTATTAAATGGTTGTATAGTCATGCTTGCCCCACTCAATTTTCAGTTTGCCCCACTGAATTTCATGCTTGCCCCGCTCAAATAACCAATCTGCCCTCCTAGCCTGCCTCTGGCGATGGAATTCGGTAAATTGTACGAGGTTACCTTTCTAGTTTATTCTAATGTCAGATCGGCTTTCATTACTTCTGGCAAAGGAGCATATATTGATAATATCGAAGTTCAAAACTCTAAGGAATTTTAATCCTTGATGTCAGGACAATCATTCCATCATCTTTTAACTTTTTCCAAGGAATTCAGTAGTCTCAACTCTTTTCGAAGAATCTTTAATTTTAGCATGCTAAAGCTATGTGGGGCCAGATTGATTTAATGAATCTGTAACTAGAGCCCGCTCTTATGATTCACTTAAAAGAAACTCCACTGCTGTATTCCTGACAAAGGTTTTTCCAAGTTTAAACCAGTGGATTTCTATGTCACCAATATACTATCCAACACTGAACTGCAAAAAAGATGAAAAAATAAGAAAATTACTGATTACCTAGCAAGTCCCAAAATAGTGGGATGAGTTTTTCTACTTTATCAGTGGGATGAGTATGACCTACCTCTATATCTCGTCCAAATATTTGTTCTTGCACAACAATGAAAGATGACTTCCCTTCAAATGAACTTAAGACACAACTAACAAGAAGTTTCGTCACTTTAGAACCTCCTGCATGATGTCTTGTTACCACTTAGTTCAACAATTTAAGCTCCTTCATTTTCAGTTTGCTAACTTGTATTTTGCACTTCAATGCTAACACGCAAGCCTACAATCATTTGTCAATGCTCCATGAACACAATCCACAATTAATGTTATAAAGAGGGAGATAAATTGACTAAGATGTTCATTTTGGGATATTTCCCTTCATGTATTATTCGGGTATTCCGATATTTGCCCCGCTTAAATTCCAGTTTGCCCCTCTCATATTTTAGTTTGTCCCACTGAATTTCTAGGTTGCCTCGCTCAATTTCTAGTTTGCCCCGCTCAATTTCCAGTTTCCTCCGCTGAAATTCAAGTTTGCACCGCTGAAATTCAAGTTTGCCCCGCTGAATTTCATATTTGCCCCGCTGAATTTCATGTCTACCCCGCTCAATTTTTAGTTTGCCCCGCTGAATTCCTAGTTTGCCCTGCTCAATTTCTAGTTTGCCCCGCTCAATTTCTGGTTTCCCCCGCTAAATTTCATGTTTGCCCCGCTCAATTTCATGTTCGCCCCGCTCAATTTCATGCTTGCCCTGCTCAAATTTCAGTTTGCCCCCCTCAATTTCATGCTTGCCCCGCTGAATTTCATGCTCGCCCCACTTAATTTTCAATTTGCACAGCTCAATTTCATGTTTTCCCCGCTCAATGTCATGCTTGCCCTGCCCAAATTTCAGTTTGCCCAACTAAATTTCATGTTTGCCCCCGCTCAATTTAACTAGTGTGAGTTTTCAAGAAACTTGCCTGAGTTTTTGTTTTAGTTGACTCAACTCGACAGGGTTTGAGTCGAATTTGTATTTTAAAAGTATGATCTCAAAATTGAAGAACCCAAGATTTTCTACAAAAGTGGTTAAATTCTCTTTCAATTTTTGCAGAAACTCCATTTTCAACATCATTTAGCACATGGGTTTTGTTTATGATAATCTAATAGGAATGATGACTCGAGAACATACCAATAAACAATAAACAATGGCCTGGATATAATGTTTATATTAAAAAATTGAAGAATTTTTGCTCGGAATTGTTTGGTAAGAAATGAAAAGATTCTTATCTCACCACCAACAAATAAGCAATTCCTCGGTTAGATTAATAGAATGGTTAGTTAGTTCATGTATGCTCTTCAAATTACAATAAGATATTTAAGATATCACAACGACTTTAAAACATATAGTTAAACTGAGTTTTCTTGAGAAAATTAGTCTTGATCATTAAGGTTGCAGGACGGACCATTAATCAATCTAACATGTTCGATAAAGATATAACTGTTTGCATTAATATCTCATGTATAGAAAAAGGACAAAACACATTGAGATAGATCAACTTGCATTCATATCTTAGCTGTAGAACAAGGACAAAACACATCGAGATGGACCATCATTTTATCCAGGTAAAAGGTGTTAGTACAAATGCATTCAATACAAAATGTTGCAATCATCCACCTTAATCACCAACTACATGTCAACATTGCTTATGTACTCATGGGTTATCAGCGATGTAGATTTTTCATATAACCACTCCAAAATGAGACAACCAACATAGGAATTTGATAGCTACATAATGCATGCACAATTGCTGATGAAGCATAACCCAAATATCACATTGAGATGGTGATATTAATAGTCGGATTTTGGATCACTAGCTATTTTACTATAACCCTCCATTTGATGTCCATCAATTGGATGGTTAGGATTATATGATCAATTTGAATTTAGAGACATAGAACCAAACTAGTTTTCTCATTCAAAAATCGAAGAAAATGGCTAATTAATACACACACACACACACACACACACATATAAAAACATGAGTAGTGCATGAATACTTGATTGTGGAAAATAATTCAAAAATTACATTGAGAAGATGATGCTAATAATCTAATTTTACCTTGAAAAGCCACATCCTACTGACCCAGTCGACCCCAAGTCACTGTCCCACCGACCCAGTTGACTTCAATTCAATGTCTTGTCCCACGGTTGGGTTGGCTGGCAGATCGCTACGTCACCTATCGCTACGGTTATAATCCGTAGCTATATAGGGCAACCAAAATCCATTATCATAAACCGGCTTACTTAAACAACAGGGGTATTTTTGTGCTCATATTCGCTATCCGTACGAGAAGGTCTAAGTTCGTATGTTAAGTTTGTATTGTTTGCTTACTTAAAAAACAGGGGTATTTTTGTGCTCATATTCGCTGTCCGTACGAGAAGGTCTACGTTCGTATGTTAAGTTTGTATTGTTTTCTAAAAACCGCTGGATAAAAGGTAGGGTCAACAGTCGTAAAATTCTCTAACGCATTCGCCGACGCGGATTTTCACTCTTCTGCACAAGTTCCTCCAACTGGGACAAGGTGGAGCCCACCGTGATATTTATGAGAAACTTATTCCATCCATACGTTTTACGTTCCGAGAATTCATTTTTAGTACATCCTACCGAAAATGAGGGGGATAAAAAATTCAAGTGGGCCACACAGAGGAAATAGTTGGGATTAAGTTACCATCGTTGAAACATTTATATGTCCACAAAAGTTTCCGATCAAGCTAAGGATTTTGTGTTTTATTCCATCCAAGTGGCAATGACCTTGTAAACGGTTTGGATAGCATATAAACATTAAGGTTGAGCCAAATAAGGTTTTAACGGTAGACAACTCTTTCCCCGGTTCTCCTCTCGTCTGGCCGCTTGAGTTTTGGATCCACCTGATTTTTGTTCTCATCTACTAAAATGATCTAGAAAAACTGATGGACTAGGTGGATTTCTCACGAGCATCACGGTGGGCCCCACCTACTATCCCATCGCAGTTACTTCCAGCGAAATTCGCGTCCCACGTTAGCACCGGAAGCGGATTGGCTGGTTTACCACACATCAGCTATATACCTTATGTATTGACATCAGCAAGTTCTCTGGGTCCCATCACAAGGTATGTGTTATATCCAAACGGTCCATATATTTTTCGAGATCGTCTTAATGCTTGAGATGAAATATAAAACAGATATAATGATTAAGTGGACCACACTGAAAAAGGAAGTGATGGATTGAACGTCTGCCATTAAAACTTTTTTGGGGTTTACAGAAGTTTTGGATTAATATGAAAATTCTTTTTTCTCTTTATTCAGGTCTTTGTGATGTTATGAACATATTGGATGAAAATAAACGTTATGGTGGCCCTATAAAATTTTTAACAGTGAAAATCATTATCTCGGCTGCTATTTATGGTGTGATCCAGTTGATCTTTGGATTTGATTCATTTTTGGGATGGTACTTTAAAATGACTTCTAAAAATGGATGGACGGTATGGATATAATAAATACATCATTATGTGCCATTTAACTTTGGTCTCCTTTGAACCGTCCGTACAACTCGGAGATGGAGGAGCGTCAGCGCTCGTCTTCGCACGACACGTACTTACACCAGCCGATCCGCTTCCGTTCGCACCGGTAACGGATTGGCTACTCCCCCTGTCATCAGCCCCGTGGCTGATGGTCGGTGCTCCCTGGGGCCACATAATGTATATGCTTCATCCATTCCGTTCATACATTTTTACAGATCATGTTTTGGCTTGAACCCAAAAATTATAGGAATATATATCTCTGGTAAACCACACCACAGGAAAACAATAGTGATGGGATATCCACCATTAAAATCCTCCTAAGGCCTACTGTACTGTTTATTTGACATACAATATGTAGATTATATCATACAGACCGAGATGAAGGGAAAAAACAAAGATCACCTTGATCCAAAACTTTTATAGCCCCCAAAAAGTTTTTAATGGTAGAAGTTCATTCAACACTCTTTCTTATAATGTGGTCCACTTGTTTTTTTTTTCCCTCAGCTTTGGTCTCGTATCATAAAATGATATATAAAATTATATCTACGGCATAAATGAAACACATACATCATGGTGGGGCCCACAGAGAGCACCGATCATCAACCATTGGCCGGTGGCAAGGGGAGTAGCCAATCCGTTTCCGTTCGCACTTCGCACCATGGATCTACTGGGACCCACCGGGACGCAGACCGCTTGCAAACCCAGCCGCAAGGAGTTTCTGCAGTCGGAAGCTAGTTGGGGCCGACTGTGATGTTTGTTAGAAATCCATCCGGTCCATCCGTTTTTCCAGCCCATATTAGTACAGGACCCAAAAATGAAGTAGATCCAAAACTTAAGTAAACCACAAGACATAAAAAGTGAGGATTTAACGCATACCATTGAAACATTCATGGGCCACAAAAGTTTTGTATCAAGCAAATATTTTTGTGTTTTCCGTTCATCCCAGCGGAAATGACCTTATGAACGGTTTGGATGGATATAAACATCACGGTGGACCCCATCAAGGTTTCAATGGTAGGCATTTTCCTTCCCAAATTGTCCTGTCGTGTGGCCCACTTGGGTATTGTATCTGCCTCATTTTTTAGGCCATGACCTAACATGATCCGGAAAAACGGACGGACGGGGTGGATTTATCACAAACATCACAGTAGGCCCCACTTCCGTTTGGCAATCCGCGTCTATCCAGCAACTTCCCATATTCAACTGGAGAAATGGGCCATGGGATAATAATGGGGTTAATCCAACTAGCGTGGGATGCAACCGATCAACGGCTTGGATTGCTAAATCATAGGCCCCACCTATAAGAACTGAAAACGCGAGTATAAAGTTCAAATCCTCGGCCTCAAGAAAGAAAAATCCTTTCCGTCTGTCTTTCCGCTTCTTCATCTCTGCTCCGTCTCTCTTCAATCTCTCAAAATCCCAAGCGCATCCCTTCTTCCAACCCTCGAAGCGCGAAAGGAAAAGGAAGAAACGTCCGTCGCGATGCGTGCTAGAGGCGGTCCGACGCGCGAGTCGCTGCTCACACGAGCCGTGAATTCGGTGTTCGCCTTCGTGCGGTTGGCCGAGTTCGAGATCCTCTTCTTCCTCTTCTTAATCATCGTCTTCATCATCTTCAAAGATCTGGTCAGTCCAATCTCAATCACTCTCTCGATTTCAACGGTCTAGATTTTGGGTGTACATTCCGCGTCCTGATTCGCAGTGCACGTGCCGGCGTGGCATGCGCGTGCGAGATCCTCGCAGGTGGTCCCCACCGCCCACATGCCCGGTCCTAAAAAGATCAGGCCGGTCCACACGTGAGTGAGGAAAATAGATGGTCGAGCGGCCCGGATCGTGCACACGCGTGCCACGTGTCACGGCGGATCGCGTCGGTTTTCTGTCCGGCAGTAGGATCCTTTCAATTCCAACCTGAACTCATGGAATTGCCATTAGGGTTTTGGTCATCATTATGAATTGGGAGGTCATTTTGGTCATTTCCTCATGTTGAATTGTTAGATTGCAATTCAATTCATTTCAGCATCCAAACACAGAAAAAATTCTTTATGTCATTGTTTCTGGTACAAGCTATGGATAAGATTGCTTAAGGAATTGTTGAAAGCTCTGTCAATGTTTCCTCAGCTTCGAATGTGCTATTTGGGTCAGATTTTAGTCATGATTTCATTTACGAACTGATTCATCTTGTAATGCACTGAGGTTGTTGATGGATTGAGCCAGCCTGTCGGGTCTTCGGGTCTGCCGGGCACGAGTTGGGCTCAGGCCTAGGCTCCACCCGCCAAGTTGGTTTTGGCTCGATTAGTTATTGGATTGGGCTTGGGTCAAGCCGGTTGATATATTGGGTTGTGGCTCGGGCCCGGGCATGCCGGGCCATGATGATAATGATAATGCATGTTTCATGTATATATCTATTAAATACAAATACTACACTTGTAAAAATTACTTTACAGGCCAAGCTTGTAATGCAAACCCTGAAAGGGGAAGCAAATAGATCAAAGAAAAGAAGAAAGATTGTGGTAAAGGACCCAACAATCCTCTAGCCGAATACTAGAGACCGTGAATGCAAGACTCCTCTAATCTTAAACCAGAGATCACTTCCCTGCATTCAACAACTACCGTAGAGAAAATAAGAGATTTTTCATGAAAAGAGAATATCATTCATCTTATTTCATAGGCGCAAGCCTTATTTGTAATAATTCCTTGCAATCTGTAATAAAAACTATGGAATCTAAAAATATAATCTTAGCTAGCAAAAATATGAAAAAAATAGAAAACTGCCTATATAAGAAACCACTGAAATAAGAAAGTACTTAAATAAGAAGATTCTAAGATTACTTCTTGCCTAATATGAAGATATCAATGGAAAATACCTAATGTAGAGATTTAAAAGAAATGGAAAGTAAGGATATTTCATAATGTAGAGATTTGCCAATAAATGGAAAGTGGGCCATTTCTTGTGCACACGTGGGATGTGGGGTGATTGCATCAAGCTTGGTCTGACTTTGACCTAGCTGATTAATGTCCCTAATAATGTGTTGGTCAAATTGGCGTGGGAAAAATTAGGGAGAATGGGGTCCTTTTGAGCAAATGGCGGTGGAGATTTTGGGAGGAGACTGTTTCAGAATGGGCTTTTTATGTAAAAGCAACGGAGTCTAATAATCTTTCTTGGTTTTTGTCTTAGCATCAGGTTGTATTCTTTTCCCATCCATTGGTGGGCTTTTTAATAAAATTTCAGTTATCTCTAAAAAAAAAAGAAAAAGAAAAAGGAAAAGAAAAGAAAAAGAGGAGCCTCCTCCTTGTGGAGGGAAGCGGCCTTTAGGAATTATGGAAATATGGAGAGTCATGAGGATGATTTCCAAGGGTACCCACAAAGCCAGTTGTGTTTGACATGTGGAAAGCAATCAATAAGATAGCTATGCATCTAGATGAAGAAGGAAGCGACATTTCTTTGAAGGTGGGTAGCGTCCTTGGTAAAGCAATATGTTTTCTCATCAATAAGGGTTTTTTTTTTAAATTTTAAATATATATGGTTTAATGAGGTTCCGCTAACAAAGTCATTTCAGGAATTTGCTTCTTCTATCCATGGCAAGGGATGATAAGGTCAATGATTGTTATGAACAATGTGTCAAATGCAATCACATATGTCATTTCTCGAGCGCACATTGCATGTGCCATAGCGCCATATGCATTTTTTGACTATTGGAAGCATATGCAATCACATATGCCAGTTTTATGCGATTATGCCATCGCATATTTTCCATTTTTGCTATAAGTAAGCACTTCCCACCCCTCATTTCCCTGAAACATTCTCTAGAATTTCTACTCTCTGATTGTCTCATTCTCGTACTCTCTTACTCTCGTACTCTTTTTAATTAAATTGGTAAGGAAAAAAAAAATCCCTACACCCATAGTATTTTTATATAATTATTCTTAATTTTTTAAAAATAAATTTTCCTTTTTTTTTTTTCCAGATTGTTTTTAAAACAAAAATTGGGGGGCTGTGAGATGACATATACGATTGTGCAATCACATATACACACAACCCCCTTGGCTCACATAGGACGGCATAATCTTTTTGACAACATTGGTAATAAAACCATTGGAGGATCAAATCGTATGGAACATTAGACTTCAAAGAAACTTATCCAATGATGAAATAATTCTTTTGCAGATGCTTTTAACCATGCTTGATAAGGTTTACATCAAGGTATTCCAAAACGGTTACGTAACGGCTGTAATGGAAAAATTGACCTGTAACGGCCCTTTCTGGGGCTGAAATTTGTTTTTTATTTTTATTTTTATTTTTATTTTATATAAAATGGCCATTATGGTCCTTATCATGACGGTAATGGCGGTGGTCATTACCACCACCATTATCATTATGGAATACCTTTGTTCACATTGACCCATTGGTTGAGGATAGATGGATCTAGAAATGTGGTTGTTAAGTAGTAGATTTTTCATGAAAATTTTCTTTTGGATTTTGACTTCCAATGATGGAGAACCCCACCATGCCCCAAAGTTTGGACAGCCCCTCTTCCGCTAGAGTCAAGGGTTCATGTGTGTAGCTGCGACACACCATTCTATGCTGGACAATTTGAAGAAGCATCAAATGGGCTAGAGATATTTAGGGATATTTCCTGCACTATTTTGAGGTGATGTGAAATCTCAATGGGTTCATCTTTGAGTTGATTATTTAGTTTGCCCAGTCCATTTTAGTCTAGAAGCAAAGCTACAAAAGCTGCCTTGGCTGACAAACTCAAGATAAGAATCTTGTCTATGACCATAGATTGAGTGCTCTCTTGAAATTCTGAGGGCATTTTCATTCGGATCTCATGCAGGATTAGATGGAGGCAAGCTAAGTAAGAAGGGAGTAATCATAACTATGGTGGGGTATTATAGGTGCCTCCCCCTTCGGGTTGTGTGTATGTAAATCTTAATTTTGGTGGGTGTTCTATGGGAAGAATGGGGGATCAGGGATTGGTGTTCTCCCCAGAGATGAGGATGTGTTGATGGCCTTCTTTGGGCCTTATGGGGAGGTGGGGCCAACCGATGAGAACTGTTCGCACTAAGAGAAGGGTTATAAATCTTTTCCTCGTTGTTTCCAAAAGCTTATCATTGAAGGCAATGATCAGATCACATTCCAGTGCCGTCTTCCGTTTTCTTTCTTTTCTTTCAAACTCAAAATATTTGCGCTCCTTCTACACCTCCAACTGATTGTGTCATGTGTAGGTGGTGCCTCATTCGTAGCAACAATTTTCTAGGTGGACTCCTTTGTTTGTTATTGTCACCTTCTTCATATTGTTTAAGAGCAAATTTCTCATGGTTGCCTTGGTTTAGCTCATGTTTCTTGAGTGAGTGGAGTAGGTGGGGAAATATCTTTTTGATAAAGAGTAATTACAAACCTCAAACACGTGAAACAATTTCTTTTAAAGGTTACAAAAATGTAGTAGTTGATTACATATGTACGATGTATGTTAGGAACAACTCGTTGTGATGTTTAATCATTTGCATGTTTCTTTACTTGGATGTTTTAGGGGTGCATGTGGGGGTCCACTACATAAGACAACAATACATGCACACCACCATGTTGGGAACTTGGGATCCACATGCACTATAGTGCATTACCATGGCATGACCCACTCGTCTCATTTTACATGCATCACTCAACTTCTTCTTATGTTGTATTTATTTATTTTTTATTTTGAGGCCCAACATCATGCGTTGCGCATCAATATCAAATTGATTTTCATAGTCCATGGAATAGTTATGTTTTTTTTTTTTTAATTTTTTTAAAAAATTTTTATGGATAGCAATTTTATTTTTTTAAAAAAGGGATTTTGACCAAAATGGCCTTGTGGTGTTGCCAAACACACAAAAAAGCATCCCTTCCAAAAAAAATCTTTCTTTGGCTCTGAGAGCCTTTTGAAAATTTTAAAGAGACAAAACTACCCTTTGCATTGAGTGTGGCATCCATCAGGCCATGATGGCGGGATGGATTCAGATGGGGTAAGCACCATGGGGCCCACTATGGTGTTTGTGAGAAATCCACACCATTCACATGTTTTGCCAAATCATTTTATGACATGAGCCCAAAAATGAGGTAGATCCAAAGCTCAAGTGGGCCACACAACAGAAAACGCCGGAGATTGTACTCCACGATTGAAACATTCATGGGGTTGCAGAAGCTTTGGATCATGCTAATATTTTTATTCTTTTAGTTCATCCCCGTGGTAAGGACCTTATGCGCATTTGGACCACTTTATGAATGGTTTGAATTGCACATAAACATTACGATGGAGCCCAGAAAGGTTTGAATGGTAGGCAACCCCTTTCCACTTTCCAGTTGTGTGGCTCACTTGAATTTCATATTTGTCTAATTTTTGGTCTCATGTCTTAACATGATCTTCCAAAACGGATGAACGAAGTGGATTTCCCACAGACATCACGGTGGGCCCAACATAGAAAAGGCTTTTGCTCAAAATCTGCATCAACATGATGGGACGTAATGCGGATTGGGTAGCATGACCTAACTAGAGAAGGATGGTGCCATGGTGCCCATGGTAATGTATGTATTTTATCCACGTCATCCATCCATTTTGAAAGATCATTTTAGGGCATGAGCCCAAAAATGAAGCATATCAAAGGCTCAAGTTGACCACACCACAAAAAGCAGTGAGATTGAAAATCTACAATTGAAAACTTCTTGGGGGTCATAGAATTTTTGGATGTAACTCATTCTTTGGCCCATGACATTAAATTAACTTCTGAATTCAATGGACAGAGTGGATTCGACACATCCCACGGTGGGCCCCACAATCCTTAACACATGACAACCATGGCCTTGAACACATGACAACCATGACCCTTAACCTAGACCCTTAGCACATGACAACCACGACCCAGACCCTTAACACATGATAACCTCACCCCTTAACAAATGATGTATGTTCATTGTCTTCCAAGGCAATACGTTATAAAATCTAAATTCTATCTCCTTCATTGTCTTTCACATGACAACTACAACCATCCCTCTCCACCTCAAATCCCTTTTGACAATCACTTCTCTCCATGACAACAACTACGGTCATCCCTCTCTATCCATAGCCAAAAGTAGCTTTCATCTCTAAGAAAATGCTATTATGCAAAAAAAAATTAAAATTAAAAATCCATTTAAAATGTTTTCCACCTATCAGTAGCTTCCATCTTTAAGAAATGTGGTCGTCGGAGCAAAAACAACACTTGTTTTTAGGGTCGTAGAAGTTGTTGGCGGTGCCCATACACCAAATAAGTTGATGGCAGTGACTGTACGTTGGAAAATGCAGTCAGAGGGGTGGTGGTGGGTCCTCGGAAGTAGGGGTGCACATGGAATCGGTAGAACCGTGGAACCGGACTAGAACCAACCAAACCGTACGGTTTGGTCCGGTTCTAAAGTGCACCGGTTCCGGTTCTAGTTTCAAAAATCAAAGAACCAATTATTTCAGTTTGGTTCTTGGTTTGGGGGTATGTAGAACCGTGAACTGATCTGTAGAACCGAATCGTGGAACCTATATTTAAAATAAAAAAACCCTAAGTTCATTCCCTTCACTCTTCACGCCACCCCTGCTGCGGCTGGCCACAATCCCCATCCATTCCTCTCTCTCTCACCCATCGGACAGCCACCTTCCACCCACCCTCTGCCCTCTCTCTCTCAAGCGCAGAACTGTGGAACCGAACCGGTTTTAACAGTCCGGTTCTAGGGTGCTAACGGTCCGATTCCGATTCCGATTCTCCTAGAACCGTTAGGAACGATTCGGTTCCAGTTTCACCCTAGAATCGGATCGAACCGACCCATGTGCACTCCTATCTGGAAGACATGTTTGAAAAAGAAGAAGAAGAGTCCCAGGAAAATAACAGAGGAAGAAGAAGAACAAGGTCTGTATGGGTACTAGGTTCAAAAGCAGGGGCATTTTTTCGTCCAATAATTCTCAAAAAAATTGGTTAGAGGGCCATTAAAGGCTTTTTTTTTTTTGGTAAAGGCTTGCTTTTTTGGGGTGTTTGGTATGACCACGAGGCTACTTTGGTCAAAATCCCAAAAAAAATTCACAAAAGGGACAGTAAATCATCTTTACGTTGTGATGATCATGCAACCACTTCTTTTGCTAAATTAAGAGCCCTCATATTTTCTTTCCTCAATATCTAGGAAAGAAAATTTCATCATCACCTAAGCCTTAACAAAATGTTAGGCCTGGATGCCGAGTCTCTAGCTTTTGCAAAAATGAATGTGATTCTCTATAGCATTGATGGTTGGTGGGTTGCAACATGGCTTTGAGAATTGATCATTTGCACAATAGGCAGGCCCAAGGTATTTTGTATCGGTAATGGTGGCCGTGATGGTCACCACCATTACCGATACGGGTATTAACGGCCGTTATGCCACAGGGGCATAACGGCCGTTATGACACTCGTAACGGTTGGATCTTAATTTTTTATTTTACTTGAAAAATTTTGAAAAAATATTTAGAAAATCCAAAATAATGTAAATATTTCAAATGTATGTGTTTTTTTTTTTTTGAACATGTTTATGGTAGCATAACGGTCCACTCTTTGGTGAGACTTGAGAGTGTTGTATTTGACTGTCTGGTGAATTTATGAACATGGTTATATGTCTTTAACATTTACACATCACAATCAAGCATTAGAACTAGGAATCGAAAAAAGAAAAAAGTATAAATACCACTTTTTCAAAATTTCTGAAAAAATGATACTCAATGCTCCTATTCACTCAAATCGCTTCACTTTATGATTTTAATCATAAAAACTATAGTAAGAGAGGTCAAAATCTGATGTAGAATGATCTGGGAGAGTTTTTGGAATGAGAAAAATAGAAAATTTAAGGGAATATGGATTTAAATAGAAAAAAAGTATCGTTCTTTGACTGTTACCGGGGTAATGGTCGTCATTCCTCATAATGGTCATTTCGTCCCCTGTAACGGCTGATTCGGTCCTAAAAAATGAACTACCCTATTTCACCCTTGTTTTGCGTAATGGTCATGACCCATTACCTATACGTGTCAACTTTTACGGCCAAATTGTAACGGATACGGAACACCTTGGGCAAACCATCCATGTTAAAGTTTGTCACATGTGTCTTGGGTTATCCATTGTCTGGTTTCTTCAGCTATATGAATTTGGTGTTTTAGTCAGGCTGGCGTGGCACAGGTACTGCCAGCATTGATGGTCATGCTCCTAGAGGGAATGAGGGATTATTGATTGGCCAGGCAAGTGGTAAAAAGGAATTTGCTATGGGATTTATGCTTCATGTTAAACTTGTGGTTTGTAATCAACCATTGTAATAATATACTATTAGATTTTTTTTTTAAGGATATAATAGACTATTAGATACGGCTTGATTGTAATCAACCTATGTAATAATAGACTATTAGATACGACTTGATTGTAATCAACTTATGCAGTCGCGTATTACATTGCACCTGTGGCTCTTTCGTGCCCTAATTGCATGTCCTCAACCTGGATAAAGGTGGATGGCCACGTTAGGTTAGCAACCAACCATAATTAGTAGGTGACCTATGATCTAACTAAAGATATGGCCCTTGATAGTGGAGTGGAGGAACAAGATTCATATAGACGACCCTTATTAGTTGCGATAAGGCTTAGATGATGATGATGATGATTTATGCTTCTTGTTAGTGTTGTGGTGAATTTGGAAGAAGAGGAATTTATTAACTTCTGATATTAGATTGGAGATTGTGACCAAGTTAATTAAGAATGTCAGAAACCACATTTTATTTTGAACAAGAAATCCCAAGGAATTCGCAGGGTGTTGTAAATTTGTAATGACGAAAGTTGGTGGGCCTGGGGTGATGGGTACTGGAATTATTGTAGTGTAGGCAATGGTTTTTTTTTTTTTTTTTTCTTCTTGTGGTTGGGTGTAGTTCTTCTCCCTCCCCTTCATAGTAAGCTATTAGGGCATGTTTGATAGCCTGTAATTGGGGGTAAATGCATGTAAAAGTAATCATTACAAATTCCTATGAATTTATAAATGCATCCATGGGAAGGGTTCTCCCTATATCGTGTTTGGTATATGTAACAAAGCCGCAACATAATTGGTGGTAGGCACATTTCCTATGTTTGATATGTGAGGCCGGGAGACCCAAAGTTGGAGTTTATGTTGATCGGTGGTCCACTACATACAACGGAGCTTTCTCATCCCGTGTTTGATAGAGGAGCAGAGCAGTTCATGGGCGAACAGAACCTCTCAAGCAAAAATAAAAAAGTTATTGGTCAACTTTTCATATTGGCGCTACCACTAGCGAGGTGGCAACTGGACAGTGCTCTATGGGCCCCACCATGATGTAAATGTTTTGTCCACACCGTCCATCCATTTCGGATCATTATGTTTGGGCATGAGCCCAAAAAATGAGGCAGATCCAAGTGAAAACAGTGGTGATTGAACCCATGCCATTAAAAACTTCTTGGGGCCTATCGTAATGTTTATTTGCCATCGAACCTGTTGATTAGGTCACACAGATCTAGATGAAGGGAAGACAAAAATATCAGCTTCATCCAAAATGATTGCATCCCCCAAGAAGTTTTTACTGGTGGGCATTCAATCACCACTGTTTTCTGTGGTGTGGTCCACATGAGATTTGGATCTGCCTCATTTTTGGGATCATACCCTAAAATGATATGGAGAAATGGATGGAGAGCGTGGATAAAACACATACATTATGTTGGTGCCCACTAGCACTATCCAGTAACCAGCTACCGGCGACGTCATTAGGCAATCCATGTCGAAAATTAGCCCGATCTATAACTTCTTTGGCCCCACATATATTTCAATGGCAGACCCTCAATCTTGTGTTTCTTCGGGCCTCCATTGCATCTACTTTCTAATTAGAGCGGGCAAGCTGCGTCGATGCTTGTATTGACATCTCAGATTTCAATCAAGTTGAACCACATAATTCGATCGTGACGAGTGATCACCTGGTTCAACCTGATTTCACAACTCTTCTAAGCTGATAATTGTACGTGAAGTTTCAAAACTATACAAGTATGTCATAACAGTGATCCTGATGCATCATCAGCATAGGGTGATGAACACACATGATTCAAAGTTTAAGAGTATCATACAAAATGAAAGTGCATTCTACCAAAATGTTCTTGCCTTGAAAATTGGAAAGAAAGAGAAGCCGCTACCTGAATGCTCTAGCTCCTCTTTGAAAGAGTCTCCCTCTATCCATGTACTTTTGGGCCTTCCCCTGCCCCTTCCTTCAATTGGTACCAACTCATTTCTTCTAACCAGTGCGGTTCTTGGTCTCCGTTGCACATGACCGAAACATCTAAATCTACTTTCCCTCATCTTGAGCGAGTCCTTCATAAAAAAAAATAGAATGTCGGAGGGTTGTTGAGTTGTTGCCTTTTCATGAAAAGTTTATAGGCCTTTAATTGTCTTCACGATGGGGTGGAATATGTTTGTATTATGTTATATGTATCCATGGGTCCATGGCAACAAGACCTGAACATACATACCAGTTACTGCTGTATCTGTTGGATTGGCTGTTCAATGATACTTCTGAATTAGAGAATTTCACATTTGCTCTAGCAATTATTACATCCGGAACCAAACAAAAGTGGGTCTCACCATCTTCCACCAATGGGAGTAGTTAATTCAGTACAGAAGTCAAATACCAAACTGGCCCTCGAACTTAAAATGAGAAGGAAATATGCTTGATGCATAGATCTTTTGGCACTGCATTGCAGAAGAGCAAAATTTGCCAAAAGAAGTATTGGGACCTAGCATTTCTATACTGTGGGTCATGTTCTTAAGTTGTGATGGGTGATATAGAATTAGAGTGCTGAATATTGATTGTCTACATAGTGTGATAGAATTAAGAGTGCCAGAATATCAAATATATGTGATAGAATTAGAGCGCTGATTATTGATTTGTTCTGCAGACATCAAGACCCGAATACAATCAGATCCTGGTGAAGAAGCCTGGCGGTAGTGATTTCTGGCCTTACTAGAGGATAGCTTCTCCTGTCCTCAGAGATTATTCCTGGCCTTTCCATGAAAAGAAGACCCTTGCATCAATTCATCGCAAGGTGTGATTCTAACTTCTATGTATGAGTATCTTGTGGTGGAGATTGGTTCATCGGCTTCTTATTCTGTATTTGTCTGCATGAAAAAGATTGATACAAATTCATGCATATGCCCCAAACCTAGTTGCAAATCAGCTTTCGGCCAATAGAAAGCAATAAAGCTATTTATTTCAAATATCGTTATCATTTCCTTTTTCTTTTACATGAAAGTGGTTTTGTTGATCTTCATCAGCCTTCATCAGTGAATTTCTCATTGATCCGAGCCGTTCATCATAACCACTACTTTGAAACCTATAACATCCATTCATTTGGCTGTTAATACAATTTGAACCTACCCTTTGAGTGGAAATTGTATTTATTGTCCAATTGATGGATGTTAGAGGCCACCTTTTGCATGGTTCGGACCAGTCAAGTTTTGAATTGAGTCACCGAATTTTAGAACCAGCTGACTAGGTGAGTGACTCGGTCGAGTTTTGAATCAAGTTACCGAATTTTAGAACCAGCTGACCAGGCGAGCGACTCGGTCGAGTTTGAATCGAGTCACTGAATTTTAGAACTATGGGCCCACAGCATGAAACCATGTTAAGATGTGGGGTCTGGGATCTAAAATATTGCCAGAAACACTTTAAAATGCAGTGAAAAAAGTGGACAGGGCTGGCTATACTATCTGATTCAATCAGAGGTTTGGAGCAGTGGAATGTTCCACCATGAATCAGTCATTTGTTTGTGTACCAAAAAGAAAGTAGAAAAAGGTCAACGGTTCAGATTCAAGGACGGTAGAGTCTATAAAACTAGGCTAGATCTTGTAATCACGTCCTTCCAGAAGGATGGTCCAGACTCACTTAGCCTACACTTCATGTTAGGCACTTCGTAATGCCAAATAACTTGAAAACCCCTATTCTGGTAAGATGTTTATGGGACCCACCGCATATACGGAATTCTCCGATCACATTTGCTTATATATATATATAGACACATCTAACTGGTTGGGCAACCCAACCAGCTCAGAAATTAGGAATTCATTAATGTTAATAAATCTACAGAGAGGAGTTACTTCAGGATGACTTTACGAAAGGGATTTGTGTAGGCCTCACCTTCACGTTAACGTGAAATAAACCCCTACCATCAGGTGGCCCAAAAATCAACCCCATTTGTGATTCAGGTGGACCACACGATTGGAAACAGTGTACAGGCAAAGCTCACCCTCCAAACTGTTTTCCTTTGTGTGGCCCACCTAAATGATAGATGGAACTGAGTTTTGGGCTCTATGCCTAAGCTTTAGTGTGGCATGGAGTATATTTCACATAATCAACATGTTTGGCCCTTTAAAAATTGAGGGTGGTGTATGTCTCTCTCCAGAGGGTTTCCCTTCTGTGGCCCACCTGAATCACAAACCAGCTTGATTTTTATTTTTATTTTTTTTCTCTGGGCCTAACATGGGATTACACATTATGGTGGGCCCCATCCATCGAGAATCAAGAGTGGGGACCGTCTCCAAACTGTTCCTTGAAAACAGTGATATTGTCAAAAAGAGTTCTTATAGTCCAACTGATTGGACCACAAGCTATGGTCCACTCATATAGTAATTCTTCCAAAGTATTAAATGTAAGTTTGTCCCTATCAACGAGGATTCTATAGTGTAATGATCATTCCTATCTACACATAAAGTGGGCCACCCCAAATAAAACAACTGGTAAATAACGAAACACAAGTGTAGTCCTCTCAATGAGTGAATGTTGTGGAGTTTTCCAAAGGTGATACTTATGATGGGCCAAACCTATTGGATGTAGCATGCACTGTCAGCTATATAATGAGGTTCATGTATTCATACAAAGAACGCTGTTTGGCAGCGGATCCGAACACCAGTCAGCTAGCTAGTGTTAAAGCTATGTGAGCCCCACCATTATGTATGCGTTTTATCTGTCATCATCCCTAAAATTTTCCAACTCATTTTAAGGTATTAGCCTAAAAATGGGGCAGATCCAAAGCTTTAGTGGACTACAGCACAGGAAACAATGGGGAGAATGATGTCCACCGTTGAAACCTTCCTAGGGCCCACGGGGATGTTTATTTGTCATCCATGCTGTTCATAAGGTCACACAGACCCGGATGAATGGAAAAACCAAATATCAGCTCAATCCAAAACTTTTGTGCGCCCAGCAAGTTTTCAATGGTAAGCATTCAATCCCCACTGTTTCCTGTGGTGTGGTCCACTTGAGCTTTGGATCTGGGGCTCATGCCCTAAAATGAGCTGAAAAAATTGATGGACGGTGCAGATAAAACACATATATCATAGATGGGCCCACAGAGCATGGACACCATATAGCGGGCTGGTGTTCGTGTCACCAGCCAAATGGAGTCCATTATACAAACGCGGTTTGGCTGGGGACCCGAACACCAGCCAAACAGGTGATATTACAGGCTTCGCCATGGATGGACCATGCAACCAAAAGCCCCTCGAACCGTAAACCTCAAATAGGTGGTCAACAAACAGACGGTTAAGAAAGAAAAAATACAGCTATGATTTATATTCTACCAAGAAAAAGGGCCAAAATTCATACAGCTATGATGTGAATGGGATCCACACATTGTACTGGCATCCATCCAGCTGCACAAAATGAAAACGCCGTGCAAACTTCTCACCCAAGCATGATATAATTCCTCTCATATTACCTTTCATCAAAGGGTGGTGTGGCCCACCTGTAGCATGATCAGGTGGGACGCAGATTGTGCCCCTGCCAGGGGTATGAACTCAGCCCTGGCAGGGGTTCTGAAGGGCCCACCATGATGTGTGTTTTATCCCCCATGTCTGTTCATTTTGCCAGATCATTTTACAGCATGAGCCAAAAATGAGTCAGATCCAAGGGCTCAAGCGGACCACAGGACAAGAAGCAGTGGCAATAATGACGCCCACCATTGAAACCTTCCTAGGGCCCAACATGATATTTATTTTCCATCCAACCCGTTCATAAGGTCACATATACCTGGATGAAGGGAAAACATAAATTTGAGCTTGATCAAAACTATGTGGCTCCCAAGAAGTTTTTTTATAGTGGGCATTCGGTCCCCACTTGTCTGGTCCACAGCCTTGGATCTGCCTCAATTTTGAATTCATGACCTAAAATTATCTGGAAAAGTGGATGAACGGTATGGATAAAACACATACATCACATTAGGCCCCACAGAGCCCCTGCCAGGGGCAGGACGCAATCAGCTGTATCCGATCAGGTGGAACTGAGAGAAAAAATGGAGAGAAGAAAAATCACCTCTTTCAATTGACCATTATATACAAACATAATTGAGCTTGAGGATGAAAGCGTGTGATTAGTAGAAGCCTGCTGATCTCACACTTGTAAGAATAAAGGCGCGGACAAGCTTGGATTGGTCACATGGGCCATCAACAGAGTAAAGAAACACGAACCCCATGTTCATCTCAACCATTCAAAGCACAAGTGGGCACATTTCTTATACAATGTGAGATTAGCATCTCCCCATTGCTAGATAACATGACACACATGTACACTACTCAGTGCTGCTTACAACATTTCCACAACTACTAACCAACAAGCATAGAAAAAAGTCAGCACCGCACCCTTCAATTGTTCAACATAGGGGACCAATCAAAGTTCATATTCTCAGATCAGCGGACCCCACCACCTGCATGAACCAATAAAAAAAGGGATAGAGGCGCTTTATGTCTATTAGCCAGGTTGGAGGATCAGACCAAATCTCTACATTTTACATTTCAATATCCAAATAAGAAAATAGCGACAGAACAAGAGCTGATAATCCAACATGGATGAACTTGGTAAGACATTTGAAAAACTCATGCAACATACAGAGTCTCCATCTCAAACTGATCTTCTGTTAGTTTCTTTTAATCCTTTTCTTACTTTGAATAAGCACCTGATTTGGACCCGCTCGTTGGCCCTAATACTCATGCAAAATGTAATAGAGGCTCAATTATAGTTGAAGTTGAACAGAAACAGATTCAGGTGCAGGAACCAGGAAGCGTATGTTTTAGAATGAAAACAAGTATTACATAGGTAGAAAAGCATGAGCGAGAGTCCGAAGCACGATTCCAAGCAGGAGCAGCAACCTCATCAAGCAGGTGCACCTTGTTAGAAGGATCCTGTAATCAAGGGCTCATACAACGAATCAACGCTACCCCAGCAACCTCATCAAGGGTCCAAATGGTCAGCTACTGCAATGCTTGAAGATCAGCACCAAAAGGGGGTTGAGGTGTAAAGATTAACCGCAATGCTGATCTCAAATTAAAAAGGAAAACCCAGCTTGGATGTTTCTGGGGTTAAAAGAAGCATTGAGGGTTTCTAGAAAAGAATAGAAATCTGTGGCATGGTGAACACTACGGGATCAATTCATGGGTGGACCATCTTCTCTTCCCCCCAACACATCATAAGCTTTTGTTCTTCAAAAGAATTCCAACATTGCCCCAACTCCATTGGATCAAAACATCCTAATTTTGCATTATTGAAAGCCAGGTTATTCAATCTTGGTTTGATTCTGAAGGGTCCGAGGGTCTGGTTGAGAATGATTTGAATAGTGTTGATGCATCTACAATCAGGCAGGTTTCTAATGGTATCCAAGAGGGTGTAAATCAAGATGCAGTAATATGGGAGGCCATTTGAGTTTTCCGATGAAATCGTGCGTCGAATGTAATTTTTATATTTTGAGTACTGATGATGACTGCATGAAATGGGTGGAGTGGGATAAAAGGCCCACAGGAAGACATCTTCAAGAAATTTTAAGGAATTTGGAGATGAATTGAAAATTAAAATTCGGTCAATGATTGATAAGGTCACACAGGAAACAAACAAATACTGATTATAATTCAACTGAAGTTCCAATTGATCTCTCGGTTCTGATGGTGCTCTTCCTGTGGATCCTTCGGTTGCTGCTCTCAAAGGCCCCGCTGGTACTTGAGGTGATGACTCTTGCCCTGATGCATCTCATGCCAAGGACACTCATGTCATGTTGATGATGATTCTCGATTACTGAGTTTATCAATAATATCATCCAGAGTGGTGATGGGGAAGATACACCTGATGCAGTTCCAGATGACCTCTTTTTTTTTAAACATTGACAATTGTATTCCTAAAAGGGCCGAAGCCGCAAATTTACAAGTATGAAAACAAAGGGATTTACAAATCCCGCCAACACTCCAGAAAATGAGGAATAATGTTTGATGGCACCCACTCCATCACGTGAGATTTTGCCCTGCAGAAAACCTCTAAAACTTGCCCCTTACGATTCCTAAAGCATCAATCGTTCCTCTCAAACTGTTAGGCCCAAATACCTGTTAACAAGCTTAGTTACCAAAATTTCCTCCCGATCATCCCTATCCCCCCCCATCATGCCACATTAGAAGGAAATTATCAATAGATCCTGGCGACACCCATGCGGTTCCGAATAAATAGAAGTTATCCCACATTTTTCTCGCAAACGAGCAGTGGATAAAAAGATGATCCACCGTTTCCTCAGCATGAAGACATAACAGGCAAGCATTCAGCAGAATCAAACCTCTTCTGCAAAGATTATCCACCATTAGCACCTTCTTCCTCCCTACCAGCCGCATGAACGCCGCTACCTTTGAGGGAGAACCATATCACCAAACAAACACCGTCGGGCAAACCTCGATGGTAGAGTCATCCACACTTAAGAAACTATATTGTGATTTTACCGAGAATTTATCAGATTTTTCTTTAGCTCCCACGATCGAGTCAAATTTTGAAACTTTCGGAACCACCTTGGATAGAAAATGAAGCAAACTGATAAACTCTTCAAATTCTTCGTCTGTCAAATTCCTTCTACATGGCAGGGCCCACACTCTTCTCTCCCATAATGAAACAACAGCTAGCTACTCTAAGATCCATCTGAAGCGGAAGTCCTGCCAACAGTGGAAACAAGTCACTCAATCTTTACCCCCTACCCCTTATCTTCCTAAAATCTAATGTTCTTATCATCCTCCACCGAAAACTCAACCCCTTCCCAAACATTATCTTTTAAAGACGCCACAAATTTCCATAAATATGATGATCAATACAGCAATGACAACCTAACCCACCACCCCCTTTCTTCTACCTTGTATTTCCTAACTATCACCTTTCACCATTGAGAATCCACTTCTACCCCGAACCTCCAAACCCATTTCATTAATAGAGCCAAGTTCAAGTCCTCCAACTTCCTAAACCCTGCCCCCCCTTGTTCCTAAGGCTTGCAAACCTCTTCCCACTTCAATAGATGAAATTTATGTTTATCTTTCGCCCATTCCCACAACAAATCACGCCTAAGTTTTTTGAGCTTTTTCAGAACCAATTTAGGACATTTGAATAGAGACGTAATAAACTGGGAGATTAGACATCGCTGTTTTGATCAGCATAATTCTCCCACCCAATTACAAATGACGGTTATATATATATATATATATATATATATATATATATATATATAGAGAGAGAGAGAGAGAGAGAGCTTCATTTCAAACCTTTCGATCACTTTATCCCATAGATGTTTTGGTGGTTTACAAACACACAATGGAAGCCCTAGGTGTGATGCAAGAAATGAACCCTCCCTATTACCAAATATAGAAGCATACATTTCAACTCCTCAAGCATTTCCACCCCCAGTATTTCACTTTTGCTTATATTTACTTTTAAACCTGAAACCGCCTCAAAGCTGACAATAATCAATTGAAGATTTTCAACATTCTAAACCTCTACCTCATAGAATAACAACGTATCATCGGCGTATTGCAAATGAGAGATCTAAAAGTTTGAACAATCCACTCTAAAATCTTTCATTAACCTCATCAACACCCCTCTATCTAGCAATCTACTCAAGGCCTTCATAACAACGACGAATATGTATGAGGAGAGAGGATCTCCCTGTCGAGGACCTCTTGAAGCTAAGAAAAAAACCATTTGGGGATCCGTTTACTAGAATTGAGAATTTTGCCGATTTCGCACATTTCTACATCCAGGATCGCCATTTGGCCCCACAACCCAACCTTACCAGCATATAATCCAGGAAATCCTAATCCATGTGATCGTAAGCTTTTTCAATGTTGAGATTGCAAACCAACCCTTTCAACCCTCTTTTATTACAAGAATCTATACACTCATTTGCCACCAAAAAATTATCCACCATCTGTCTCCCTGAAACAAAAGCCCCCTGCGAATATGAAATGACCTCTACGAGCACTATGTGGAATCAAGAGGTGAGCATCTTTGCCAATATCTTGTATGGACCTCTCATTAAATTGATGGGTCTGAAGTCTCGTAGACTTTCAACACCTTTTTTAGGGATGACTGCTATAAATGTATAATGCAAGGGCATTTTCACACCGGGCTTAAGTGGGGTCGCTTGTGGGATGCAGGGGCACACTTGGGGTGGGTGGGGCCCACAGGGAAGGTCTCGTGTTCGAGACTCCTCGCCGGGGGTGATTAATGCGCATTTCACACCGGGCTCGAGTGGGGTAGCTTGTGGGATGCGGGGACACACTCGGGGTGGGCGGCCCGTGTGAGGCGGTACCCATGTGATTTGGGCCCATGAGGGGGGTTCGATCAAGGTCCTAACCCATGAGATGTGGGGCCTGGGCTATGAGATAAAAGGATTAATTTGTCATGCTCTAACAGTTCGAGCTTTTAGAGCAAGTGGTTAATTGTCCTGCATCAATGTAGCCCCTAACTTTGATGCAATGATTCCTTTTTCATTGAATTCACTAATGAACCCCATCTCATCCCTCTTAACTAATTCCCAAAACTGTTGACAAAACACAATCGGAAAACCATATGGCCTGGGAGCCTTGTCACTACCTAATTCTTCCACTGCTTGCTTAACTTCTTCCTCATTGAATGATTTTTCCAGGTCAACCGCTGCTTATGATGAAATTGATGCAAAGGATACTGTCGAGTAACGGCCTTTTCCACTCTTCTCGCGAAAGTAGATTCCTATAAAACTCTACCATAGAAGCACATATTGTCTTTCCCTCAATTCTTTCCCCCTCCACCACAAGAGACGTTTATCTTGTTTACCCTTGCCCTCACACATGCCATAGCATGGAAGAATTATGTGTTTTTCTCTCTTTCAACCAAAAAGCCCATGATCATTGCCGCCATTTGATTATTTCCTCCTCTCGCAATCTAACATTATATTTTGCATGGTACACTTCCCTCCATGCTCTCTCCTCTTCCGATAGATCTGTCCACTCTTCTTTATATCGAGGGTCTAATTTTGTTGTAGGATTTTTATAGTCTCCTCCTCACGGCTCCCCAACTCCTCTTTCCTCCATTTGCATATTTCCTTTTTAAGCATTTTTTTTTCAAAAAAAAAAAATAAATTCTAGAATAGCACAAATCCTACAACCCCTTGAATCAATTTCTCAAAGAACTCATTCAAACTCAGAAGAAAGCAATGCCAACAGAAAGGAAAAGGGTTGTTCGGGTTACTAGATCTAAAGCAAGTATCGTTCTTGCTCCTGAAATCATTCCTGCTCAATGATAGGTGCTTTTTGGCAAGTAAGAGGGGCAGATAGTTCTCCATCTATTACGAGATTGAAAAGTTGGTATGGACAATACTCGGTTTGCTGCTATTTGTCAAAAGGATGATTGGTAGTAATAAAATGGATAGATAGCATCTGAAGGAAAATAACCACAACGGGCTTTATGGTTTGGCTATTTTGGAGTGGATTTTCTCTATGCGAAAAGAAAAAGTTGCTCAGATCAAGAACCAACTGTCATAGTGTGTAATGATAGTTCTTCCAAATCGGCTTTTCTAACTGTTGTTTATGCTAAAGTGCATTGCTGTCAAAAGAATGGCAGTTTGGATTTGAGCGATGTAATTTCTCCTCTATGGTAACAAAGCCAAGGATGGTGGGTGCTGACTTAATCTTCAATGCAGATGAAAGTTGGCAAAAGGCATCCAGACAGTTGCCATTATTGAGTTTCAGGAGGCATTTCGTTTGTGTGGGCTCATTGATTCTGGTTACCAGGGAAACAAGTTTACTTGGTCAAATAATTAAGGGGGAAGGAATTACATCTGGGCTCATCTGGATCGAATATTTGTTAACCTTTGTGGCTTGGTACCTTCCCAGTTGCACAGGTTTCTCGTTTCAACAGGAACTGCTTGGATAATTCTCCTCTTACTGGTTGAGTGTGGTGAAACAGGGTCTTAAACCTTTCAAATTCCAAAATATGGAGACTTTCTCAGGGAGGTAGAGGAAAGCTCAAAGGATCCTGCTTTTGGTACAGTTGCTTAATATGGATGGTACGTCATGAGGGAACCACAGGCTGGCTGCTGGGGGTGGATTTGTTCAGGATTGGAATGGCTCTTCCTATTTGGGTTTGCTAATTTCTGTGGTGTCTGAACTAACGTTGTTGGAGAATTGCATGCATAAAGGTCTTAACATTAGCAATATTCTAATCAAAAGTATTCAAAATTTCTGATTTATATGATTATTGTGGATTCTCTTAAAATCTGGAATGCTTGGCATTGGTAGGCAGATCTAAAAATGCCTAGTACTTCCTCATGCATCTCCTTTGTTCATGTCTACAGGGAAGGAAATAATTATCATCATCATCTAAGCATTATCCCAACTAATTGGGGACAGCTACATGAATCCTTTTTCTGCCATCCTTCAGGGAAGGAATAAAGTAGTTAATGACCTTGCTAACTAGAGATGCAATTCAATGCCCTCCTTTCGTCATCGATTTATTAGTTAGTTATCAGTTGTTATATTTTTAGTGACATTCGGTGTATTCAATGTCATTAGAATTTCTCATTAGTAAATTCCCATTCCCAGTGGTCCCACCCACATCCCCCAACAAAAAAAAAGCCATGCTTTTGATCTCAATACCAAATGGGCTTCTGCAAGGAGCACTTGCACGAGCATTTCTAACAAGTATTCCTGCTACAAAGGCAGAGAATCAACAGAATAACCATATTTTGTGAGAACGATTCTTGGCCCCTCTCCCAGAAAATACTTGATGGAAATAGATATCAATCACCAAACTTTCAATGATCTTTCTAGTGAAAAACATATGCCAATCCCCAAGTAAAGAAGTCCTTCTAATACTCATGGATAAGAGGCTTTGATGAGTGCTTCTTCAGCTTAAAAGAGGGCCCGATACTGCAGGCAATGAGAGGATTGTTGACGTAACCTGGACCTCACAACTTGGAAGAAAATCAGAAGAATTCACAAACACTCGGAACATGGAAAGACGAAGAAGGGGAATCAGGGATCTCAAAGGTTTGGATTACAGTCTGGCAACCAAACACCTCCCACAAATTCTCTCAATTTCTATTACAATCTCAGAGAAGTGATTTACAATCCTCATTATAGGCCTTTTATACAACCCTTCCAACTAATCCCAACTACTCATGACAATCCCTAACTAATCAAAGTTCTTAAGCTCCTAAAACAAGCCTAGAAATACTAATGAAACCATCTTACAACTATCCGCAACAAACTGAAATGGGAAATCAATAAAAAATCCTGGCCAAAGGAATCAAAACGGTTCAAGTTGCAAAACGGGTGAAGTCAGCTGGCTAGCTAGAATCCACCAGCCCAGGACCCGATCCTACCCAAAACAAGGCCACTGGATGCTGGAGAACAATTTCCCGACAGCTAAGGACGAATCTCTGGCTGGTGAAAAGTGATTTCCGCCTGCCAATGGCATTCCTTCTCACATCATATTGTGGAGCTCCGGTGGTCCGTCATTGACGGCTTTGGCTGGTCCAATCTCAGCCCGCCATGTAGGCCAGTGCAAAAGGGCTGCATTGATTGTCACCCTAGCCTTAGATTGTCATTAAAAAATGTGATGATTGTGATTAACAAATGCGAGGATTGTCACCTGGCCTTGGAACTTCCTACACGAAATCCTTTCTACCATCCACAGTAGATCAATATTCTCAAGATCCTCCAAACATAGGCTCATTTATCTGTTCCCCATATTGCAATCAAGCTTCTATACACAACTCACAATTTGAAAACTAGTAAACATTGTCTCTCTATGACCTAGCCTAGTATTCCAATTTACCAAGATATAGCTATTATTGATTTAAAAAGAAGAAAGGAAAAACAAAAAAGAAGGTGCTTTCTAAATGCTCGTTGCCTCATCATCAAATACAATAACATCATTGTTTTCTGCAGCCCGTGCTCCCATGGAATCTGCTTCGTCTTGTATGATTTGAAATTTCAACCTGTATCATACTCATATCAGGCCTCAAGCTGCAAGAGCTTATCTTCCTCCACTATGCAAGGAGCCCCCAAAGAACATCTACAGGAGAATCTCCACAGCAGATTTACTACTGGGTTCTCACTGAGTGAAACAACTATGATACTAGTCAATAAGTCAACACTAACACCAACACATGTTGAAAACGCGACCTTCCTTTGGCAACATCTAATCTATGCTTAAATAAACACCCAACTAACCCCTATCAACCACCAAATTACCCAGTCCAGAGATCAGGAGAGATTATTTGAATTGGCTAATCCATTCACTGAATCATTTGCAGTTCATCGAAAGTTGGAGAAAATTGTTAGAAATGAATAGGGGTGAATATCCAAGAGAATCTTGGACAATTTGCATCAGATGTGGCCATTAGAGAACATTTGCCAAAGCAGCTGCCCAACTTTAATCCATTTGTTAAATTGTTAGCCAATTCATTCACAGAATCAGTTTGCAGTTCATAAAGGGTTGGAGAAAAATTGTTAGCTATGAATAGGGTTGAAAATCCAAGAGAATCTGTAACTACTTGCATCAGATGCAGTCATTAGAGAACATTTGCCAAAGCCACTGCCCAACTTTAAAGGTTTGGGTTGCTAAAACCTACATTTTCCCGTAGCAATAACTGAAGGAGATAGTACTTGGAAGCACTAAAATGGGTTAACTTGCCCATTGGGACTAGCCTCAGTTCTGTCAACTTCAATTCTTTCCTCTTTTCTTTGTTTCCTTTCTCCAATTTTTGCATTTTGTAAGTAAGACAGGTTCAAACCCACGACACAAAGCTGTGAGACTAAACTTGAACTCAACTATGTGGTTAGTTCCACAATTTCCAGCTTCTACTAATTCCATGGGAAAAGGGATCTCAATAACCTATGTACAGTTACTAAAGAACTAAGTTGTTGGAACCTTCTACCGAATTGCTGCTTGCACCTCAAACTCACATTTATACTAGCTAACATTTTGAAACAGACATCGTGCTCCATGCATGTTGAATCAGCTGTTTGGGTCAGGTCATTAACTGGCATGCTGAATCCTTGATAACTCAAGCCAACAAAACTCAAATTCAAGATTGATCCTGAAATAACAGACCCAATAACTACCATATCACCATCAGCGCTGCCGCCATAGGAGCCTTGTCCAGCTATTTGGGCTTGATTCCATAACAGACATGCCAAAGCCCTAATGCCTCAAATCAACAAAACTCATATTCAAGGCTGGTCCCTGAAAACATAACCAGACCCAATAAATAGCAACACATCACCACCATCACCATCATAGCCTGTCCCAGCTATTTGGAGTTGGCTCGACAGCTGGCATATGCTTCATCTAGTGTTCATGTTCAACTTTAACAAATGTTCTTTGAGAAACAGTTTCTCAATCCTGCATATTGCCTGCTTCTCTTGAGCCACCGTATGCATTTGTTGAACATACGGATGATCAGGGGAGGCATATTCTCTGGAGGCCCCAGGTTTAGTTACAATATTATATTTATCCAATCAGAACCTTCTTCTTCTTCTTTTCTAGAAGGCCACATGCATATCAACCTTTACATAGTTACATTCCCTGGAGGCCTCACACATATTAGAACCTCTTCACCACATCGAATGATCTTCAACAAACTGTTTAAGTTGAAAGTTTCAGCGGTACAGGGTTTAGAATGGTCACGTGTTTTGATTCAAAGTAACCTTCACATTCCTTGTTTAAAATATTGATAACGACCTTATGTGAATTTTACCGTTCTGAAAAAAAAAAAAAAAAAAAAAAAATTGACAACTACCTCACTTCACTTGTAAGCACACAACAGAGAGTTTTCCTAAGCCCACATGCACCTCCAAACAAGACATAGATGTGTGGGACATCATCCAACCTGCGGATCAGATTGGCCCCGCCGTACATGGCCTGGCCCAGAAATCAGGCCAGTCAACTATCAGGTTAGACAGTCGTGTAGTTAAAAAAGTTGCTAAGGGGTCTAGATTCAACACACATATGTACCCACCTGACAAGTGACCAGACCGGTTCTTGGGCCAGGTCATTTACATGGTGATGACAAGTGATACATGGTTCAGAGTCCTTGGACATCCCACACATTGTCCCTGTAGGCACACAGAGAGGTGTATGTGTGCAGGATTCATAACCAAATACAGAACTAGGAATAAATATAAGGCTAAACTGGCTTATTGAGAAGAAGGCAGACAAAAGTTATGGCAAAACCATTTCATGAACATTAATCACGACAACGGGTCTCGAACAGGTACAATTTCTTATTCCTTAGCAATCAGAACCAACAATTGTATATGTTCTCATAGTACCTGTTACAATGCCTTCTGGGATATAATGTTGCAAATGAATGGTTCAGCTGCAGTAGTGCTTATCCATCAGCCTTGCGACTGATTCTCTGCTATTTCATGAAGCCTGTTGAAGACACCTGATCTTGAAATCTTTAAGTTTGTCACATAAAATCATCGAACCAACCTATTAGGAGCAGCAGCACTGTGGTATTCCAGATCCAAACAAGGTTATTTCACTCAAGGGTCTGCATATATCATCCAGACAGCAAAGAACCAAAACATCACATTTGAGAATCAGAAGGCCCGAAGGATGATTTCGTTCCTTGAGGACAACGGGGGAATCCTGTTTCACTCTGCTGCCTTTAACATCTATAGCCCAAATGGAGGAGCTGCTCCTCGTGTACAAGTCTGCAATATACTAGTTATCAACAAAGAAAATAGAAGGAAAAAAGAAGAGAAAAATGTGGGATGCCATAATAGTTGGGACTTGAAGGAAAACTTCCCACAAATATTGCAAGAGAAAGAAAATGCTATATAATAAAGATATATGCAGATCAAAGGGGGACCCAGGCTAACCTCGAAGAGAAAGCAAGGTTGCCAAAAAGATGGAGTTTCAACAGACACGGATAACTACAAGGAGGGATGTTGCTGTGAAAGAGGGGAATGAGTGACCATTGATACAGTGACTAGTGAATGTTTTATATCTGGGTTTTGTAGAATGAAGAGATGGGCTTTTGGAAAAAAAGTGTTTCTTTTCCAATTGGTTGTTTCTAGAAGTGATACTACAAGCAGATTTACAAGATGAGTTTGCTGTCAAGTAAAATGCATCTCCAGATGGACAGATTCGACTCATCATGAAAGTCTGCACATCTCCACAGCACTGGGGATTCAATTTACAGACGAATCTCAATCCTCTTAGGGTTAAGAATAGGTAGAAACAGGTCCAATGCTCGTAGCAGAATGTGATCCCTCTGCCTCTATGTTCTCATCACCAGAAGACATCTGTCTTGTCTCCGAGAGCGAAAGTCGCCTAGACGCCCCGTGGACTGATTCTGCAGGCCCTTCTGAAGATGACAAAGGTAATGCACCAGTGCTTGACGAGGATCCTAATAAACGTCGAACAACTGGGACATCAGCTGAAGAGGATGTGGAAAGGCTATATGCGAAGGTTCCCATAGGATGGTCAAATTTGCAATTTGGACCAAATTTGCAGATACCATAACGAGAATAAAATATGCACAAAGGTTCTCCCTGTAGGAAAAGAGAACCAGCACAGTCAACCAAATGGTTAGCTGAATCAAAAGTTGTATATTGACATTTTGAACAATTCCATCAACATAGAATATGTAGCAACAAGGAAAACTTCAATACTTTGAAACTAGTGGAAGCCAAAACTGCAGAAGATACAGGAAAAAAAAAAAAGCATGCAAGGAAGTAAACAAACAGAATGCAGGGCAAACCAAGTCTCTCTTTCTTTTCTTTTCTTTTTTTTTTCCAATGAATAACCAAATCTGGAATTGTTAAAAGATTACAGAAACAAAGAGTGCATAGATCAGGAAAAGATTAACTCCAAAGAAATGCAAGCACTATATTAACTTGTAGTGAGGAAGAAAAAAAATGCAAGTATTTCAAATTGTTGACACAATTGCATTTGGAATTAAAACCTCTTGAGTTGTAACAAGCATTTGTCATGTGATACACCTAACTAAATACTAAGGTCGCTGCCATGCATCCCAAGTGCTGCTAGGCTTGTATTTTGGATTCAGAAATGGAAACTTTTTTTTATCACTATTCCATTATGCTTTATATAGGAAGAAACTAAAATGCTACATAGATACTTGACTATAGGACCATTTTGATCTGATGTTCTTGATCTCTCTGAAGTTTCATTTCTCCAGGAGTGCAGGAATGAACGCACTAGTCATATCTTTCCCTTTCTAGGTTAGGGTTGCCTCTGAGACTTTTTTCTTGGGAATAAGCAAAATATATTTTAAAGCAAGAAAAACACAAAATGGAGCCAAAAATAACAGGACACCAGATATACAGAGAAAACAAGCAGCAGCTGAAAATACATAGACTAGCAGCAAGGCTCTGCAAGACACTAATGTGTCCATTGTTGTCAAAATCCCATGATTTAAGTCAATCTTAGACAAACAATTTGTATCCCCTTTTTGAAGAATCCTATGAATCATGGATTTGAATCCTACAATTTATGCTTCCAATTATACTTGTTCTCATCTTTTTCAAATTTTATTTGGGTTTCATTTCATGTTTTTAAATTGGTGGGGGCTTTAACAATCTCTTAACAGATTAATAGTTTATTTTATTCTTTAATTAAGTATTAAATGATAGATCTTTTTAACACGAGAAGAGAGTTGTATCCTAGGACTAATCATAATCCTAATCCTAATCACATATTGTACTCCGCATGCGTACATAAATCTGTGTACAACGTCGGCGAACACTAATAGGTTGTGCACACCACAGGTGGACACTAATCTGTGTACACGAACAGCTTTTATGTATGATATCTTACCTATTAACTAGTCATGACGCCAAATTGATCTATGACTTATCTGGAATGTTTTTATGGATGTTTGTGATTGTGTTGACCTATATGTATTGTGGTAATGGTGGTTAGGATTTGACTTCGACTTAAAGACCTATGCTCTCTTTCTTTTTTTTGGGTCACGTATCTTGAATTCAAATTGCTTTTTATTTGTTGTGTTTTTCTAGGTTTTTTTAATATGATTTTAAACTCAAATGTTTACTTGATTCTTCATAATATAATGAAAAACCTTACTGATATTTTTTAAGGGCTCATTAGGAATTTGCCCTTTATGACTTCGAAACATGATGACATTTTTGCTTTGTGGGGAACATTACTTTGAAGCCATTGAGTTGGTGGCAATACCTTTTGAATTGGAGTTGATGTTTATATATTGGCAGCCACTCTCTCTGTGTGTATGTGTGTGTTGGGGAGTACCATGAGATGGAGAAATTGGCAGGGTACTCAGTTTCAAGGCAGTAAGTCTTCCTCAACATATTTGGGTCTGCCTTTTGTGTATAGGTAAACTGGCTACGATCTATAGGACAAGGTAATGGAGAAAATAGAGAGAGTCGTAAAGTTAGAAGAGAAGATATCTCTCACTAGGGGGGCAATAAAGCTCTAATTAAAGCTGCAAAGTCAAACATGCCAATCTACTTCATGTCCCTTTTCAACATCTGACCAGTGTCATTAGCAAGTTGGAGAGGATCAGGTGCAATTATCTATTAAGGATCCGAAGACCGACACAAATTCCATTTGAAGTAATGGAGCGAGGAGTGTAACCCAATAAAAGAAGGCACGGGTATAAAGGATTTGCAGCTCTGAATCTTGCTCGGCTAGGAAAATGGTTATGGTTATGGTTATGGTTATGAACACCCAGATGCATAGCTCAGGTGGTAGACTGAGTGAAAGATACCTCGTTTCAACACCGAGGTCTTGGCATCGATTCCCTAGTGGGGGTGGCTAACCGTGAAGTGTGATCTGACAGTGGGTGTACTAACAAGCTAACAAAGGAAAAAAAAAAAAAAAAAAGGGAAAATGGTTATGGGGATTCACATCAGAAGAGGAAGGTCTCGGCCGTTACAACCCATTTCGTATCGATAACAGCAGTGGCCATTACAGCCACCGATACCGTTATTAAATACCATGAGATGGAGAAATTGGCAGGGTATTCGGTTTCAAGGCAGTAAGTCTTTCTCAACATATTTGGGCCTACCTTTTTTGTATAGCTAAACCGCTTCAGATCTATAAGACAAGTTATGGTGAGAACAGAGAGAGTCGTTAACTTAGAAGAGAATATCTCTCTCACTTTTCTTTTTCGTTTTTTTTACGCGGGGTCATATCTGCCAATCAACTTCATGTCCCTTTTCGACATCTGACAAGTGTTATTGGCAAGTTGGACAGGATCAGGTGGAATTTCCTGCTAAGGATCTAAAGACCAATGCAAATTCCATTTGAAGTAATGGAGTGAGGAGTGTAGACCAATAAAAGGAGGCACGAGTGTAAAGGATTTGTAAGCTCTAAATCTTGCTCGGCTAGGAAAATGGTTATGGAGATTCAAGTCGGAAGAGCTCTTCTTCTTTTTTCTTCTTCTTTTTTTCTCTTTTTTTTTGGGGGGGCAGCTGGTACAACCCATTTCCTATCGATAATGGCGGTGGCCATTACGATCACCAATACCGTTATTGAATACCATGAGACGGAGAAATTGGCAAGGTATTTGATTTCAAGGCAGGAAGTCTTCCTCAATATATTTGGGCCTACCTTTTGTGTATAGGTAAACTGGCTAAGATCTATAGGACAAGGTAATGGAGAGAATAGAGAGAAATTCGTCAAGTTAGAAGAGAAGATATCTCCCTTTTCAACATCTGAAAAGTGTTATTAGCAAGTTGGAGAGGATTAAGTGCAATTTCCTATTAAGGATTCGAAGACCAACGCAAATTCCATTTGAAGCAATGGAGCGAGTATAACTCTAATTAAATCTGCAGAGCCAAAAATGCCAATATACTTCATGTCCCTGTTCAACGTCTGACAAGTGGTATTAGCAAGTTGGAGAGGATTGGGTGCAATTTCCTATTAAGGATCCAAAGACCAACACAAATTCCATTTGAAGTAATGGAGTGAGGAGTGTAAACCATTAAAAGGAGCCACAGGTATAAAGGATTTGCAAGCTTTGAATCTTGCTTGGCTAGGAAAATGGTTATGGGCATTCACGTCAAAAGAGGAATGTCTTTGGTGGCAAGCAATGTTTTAAATATCGACCGATATATCCCAGGATATATCTTGTATCCCACCTATGCGATACGAAACGCACAAGTAGCGCCGATATATCCCACACGTTCGATCCGGTGAGCATTTTCAATTTTCCAGCCCTTTTTTTTTTTGTTAAAATTATGTTAAATCAGTGTCAAATGGTTATAAATCTATTGGTTATTCATGTTTTGCATGAAAAATCATGGAGTTGGAGCTTTGATTTCAATATCCATTGGTTCGTCACATTCTCCATGTTTTTTTTCAAAATTTTCCTTCAGCCAACTATCAATTGAGACTAATTTCGATGTATTTAGGAGTATTTGATGAAACATACACCTAAAATTTGAAATTTGAGTAAAGGTTGTCCGATTTGGGAAAAAACTGAGAAAAATTCAAAATTTCTCCAATTTCTCCAATTTCTCCCAAATTGCTTGCAATGTTACACTCCAAACATGACATCAAGCATGTATGAGGGCTGATCTACTGATTTGTCAAGTCTTTGTCAATTTTCAAAAAATATATATTTATTCTTTAATTAAAATTTAATATAAAAAATATTAAAATAATATTTTTTTTTCAAAATTTTCCTTCAACCAATTGTCACTAATTTCAAAGTATTTAGAAGTGTTCGATGAAATAATCATCACATACGCTCTAAATGTTATGCATTCAATTTGAATATAGTTGCATTAATTCAGTTAGATAGCACATAGCTTAGGACCCTATACAAAGAAAACCTATTATGTGCACTTCTTTTTTGAGATGTTATGATTTAAAAGTGTGTATTAAGGTCTTTTTTAACAATCCCTTAAGTTTCATTGAAAAATTCAAACATATCCCCAATGTTTCCCCATGTTTCCCAAAAAGTGCGATAAATTACCCGATACAAACAATATATCCCGTGCGATAACCGATACGTATCTGCATCCCAAGGATGCAATACATAACGTGATACTGATATTTCGAACATTGGTGGCAAGTGGTGGCTTCAAGTATGGTGAGAGGTAGGTGGTTGGTTTTTAAAGAGAACTCCATGTATATAGCTTTGGAGGTTTGGAGGAATGTCTCAAAGATGGCAGAAGAATTCAAAAAAGGAATTGGCTTTCTCTCTAGCGTTAGGTCTTATCGGATTTTGGGACGACACATTCAGAGAGGCCACAATTGTTTGTTTTCGAGGTTTACGGGCATTCCAGTGGACTTGGAAGTTAAGATTGCTAGTTGATTCTCATGGGAAGGCGGTCAAGTGATATGGGAGCCTCCTTGTTGCAGAAACTTGCCAGACGAGGAGCTTTGATGATTTGATCCAGTTACTTACATTGCTCCAAAGACAAACTCTGTCATTGGAGCTTCGAGACTCATGGATTTGGAGATGGGAGAAATCAGGGAGATTTCCTGTTGTTCTTTTTATGAGATCATCCAATCCCCTAGTAGTCTCGATTTGAGATATCCAATGGAATTTATATGACTCTCCAAAGGATCTCCAAGGTTAATTGCTTTTGGTAGGTCGGTGGCAAGACTGAGGTGTTGACCAAGGATAATTTCCTAAAGAAGCATATGATCATTCCTAATGTCTACCACAAGGTGGCGAAACCAATGAATTACTTATTATTGCATTGTGTGTTTGCTAGAATTAACGGGGGCTACTCTTAGACATTTTTTTATAAATATGATTGAGTAATGTCAAGGCCGAGTGGGGATTTCTTCCAATCATGGCACAATGTTAGCCTTGGTAAGAAACAAGGTGTTCCGTATCCGTTATGATATGCCATAAAGGCTGACATATATGGGCAATGGTCGTGACCAGTACGCGATACGGGGGTGAAACAAGGAAATTAGTTTTTTAGGATAGTATCGGTCATTGCGGGGGCCATAATGGCAGTTACAGAGCATAATGATCATTACACCCCAAAACGGTCAAAAAATGGCCGCTTTTTCTATTTATTTTTTTTATTTTTTTTTCACTTTTCTCATTCCAAAAGCTCTCTTAAATCATTCTACGGTAGATTTCGACCACTCTTACTATAGTTTTTAGGATTAAAAATGTAGATTGAAGCGAGTGAGTAAATAGAAGCTCTGAGGGCCATTTTTTTCAAAAAATTGGAAAAAGTGGTATTTATGCACTTTTTTTTTCCCGATTTCAAGTTCTAATGCTTAGTTGTAATGTGTAAACATTTACGAATTTACCAGATAGCATGATACAACACTCTCACCAAAGAGTGGACTGTTATGCAGCCATAAGCATATTTTAAAAAAATGAATACATATTTAGAATATTTACATTATTCTAAATTTTCTATATATTTTTCCAGAATTTTTCAAGCAAATTTTTTTTTTTCAACTGTTTCGGGGGTCATAACAGCCATTACGCCACCATATCAGTCGTTTTGTATTGGAAATGGTGGTGATGGTTACGACCACCATTACTGATACGGAATACCTTGATAAGAAAGCAAAGATCTTGTGGATCATTTTTCAAATGATCAATCAAGAAATTTGAACAGTTGGATTGGTAATACCTTTGGTCAACCATCTGTGCAACCATCTGGTTGCATCATTTTCCAAATCCTACAACGAGTTTCTCAAAATCCCCAAAGCCTCTTCCCTAAAATTTCCAATTCCCCCCAAATGCCTAATTCATCTTCAACCTCTTATATAAGCACCAACAAAAGCTCAAACTACTTTTAAGATGTCCAATGTGATAACTTTAACACCTTATTAAAAGAAAGAAATCAAGATGAAAAAGATCTCACAAGTTTACAGAGAAAGAAATTTGATAAGATCTCCAGATTTGATCTAAAAAGAATGGAGGAAATTTAATAAAAGAGGGCTTATGTCCCCACCCACGCATGCATGTTTGAGATACCCACACAGGTGGCTCACTTAAACACCCAACTATGCTGTAGGTATGCCTAGGCGCTTAGCGCATGCCTAGCATTACCGCCTCACCCAGGGTCCAAGCATAGCACCAACTAGTGTTTTAAATAGAAAATAGCGTGTAGCGTAGCATTTACCTGTCTGAAACCATGCTACTTCTAGATTTTTAATTAAGGCTGCGCTTGTTGCATCAAATATCATGAAATTTCATCATATTTTGCACCAAACTAGACTGACTATTAATAAAATTTCATAATATCCGGCGCAGCTAAACACACTATAAAATAATAGGAAAAATAGGATAAGGATTAACAGTAAAGATAAACAAAAAGAGCAACAGAACTGGTTTAATACTGTTATTTTTATTGATTTTACTAAATCGCTGAAAAGTTTGACTACTTTTTATAGAAAAATAGAAAAACATAACAAACCATTGAAAACATAAATTGATTTTTATTTTAGAAAAATAACTTGTAGTGTAAGCTACATAGAATATATCATAGGCCATGTAGTGTGTAGAGAATGTAAATTAGCATGTAGCCTACGCTACATATGACTTGAGTTATTTTCATGAGCCATGCAACGTTAAGGCTAAGCTACGGTATGTAGCGTAAGCTACATGCTACATACTGTAGCTATTTAAAACACAGGCACCAACTGCCCAAAAACACCTAGGCATGTCTTCTTCTTCTTTTTTTTAACACGCACACACACTCACGCCGTAGTGGGATTTCACCACCTATGGGTACTCGAACCCATGACCAGGTGTTGAAACTCCTGAGAGTACCACCTGGGCGTGTGTCTAGATTGCCTTGATAACATTGTACAAATTAGTTTATTCTTTAGATGACTACAATTTAGCTGTTCATATGTTGAGAGAAGCAATGGGTTATTCATGGCCGATGTGGATTATGTTTGCCTGGGCAGCAAAGAAATCGATCAAATAATCTCACAGTTAGCTTGAGGAGATCATGCCCACAGCTTTTTGAGTAGTTCACCCTCTAAGCCACAAGAATACAAAGAACAAGCATGCCAAAGGATCATGCATCCAATTACATTGTGATACGAGAAACAATTCACACATAATTGTGGCATGTAATTGCATCTCCTAAGTTAGAAGGGCAAGAATTAAGGACTCTCAAGGTAGCAAGATAAGAAAAGAGGCATAGTTACACAGTTCTACATGCACAGATCCTGCACCAAAGCAACAGGGTATAAATAAATGATCAACTATAACTTACCGGACGTAGCGGAAGGCCCATGGGACTCAGCACACAGTTTGGAGCAGGAATCAACCTCTCTCTAGGATGATGAAACCTGCACACTGCACCAAATTTACAATCTCCAGTCTTCATGTAAAACTGGCATTCTGGTTGATCAGGTCTCTCAGGAAATACATTCTCCCTCTGCAATGCATAAAGGCCAATTGGCACAGAGCCAGAACGATACGAAGAAAATGTCCCTTGAAATCCTGCACTCGTTTCACTTTGGCGTGAAGTCCCATAATACTGACTGGTTCCCAATGTTTGTTGCTGGCTCTCTGAGGATGAAACCGATCCCATCTGCCCCTGGAACGAATATAACCCGAACAAGAATACATCAGCAGTGTCAACAAATTTCCTACAGCACAAAAATAACACCTGATAAAGACCGGAATAAGATGTGTTTTCCACAATTCCCTAAATGGAGATGACTTATCCATTATACACGTTTTGTACATATCATGCAAGTCAATTCAGACATCCAAATCAGGGGCCCCAACATGGATGGAAGCATATCACAAAACCACCTTCGACTGATAATCTTAAACTTCTAATATCATCCATTGTATTTGGGATTTTGAGCAATTTCTTTCTAACCATCCGATGATGGGAACCAATGAGTGTGATTTTAAGGACGTGTGCTTCTCCATTCACAATAGGCCTGGAGTTTGAATGGTCGGGATTGACATGCATGTGTGCCACGTGTATGGGATCATTTACAAACTGGCAGAAAATACGAGTAGCAGTCTATCCCCACTGATAATGACAGGTATGCTCCACAGCAAAAGTAAAACTAACTTGTTGCATCAAGCCATAGCAGGACTGTCCACTAAAAGTCCTCCAAGAACTTGAATTCAAAATGCAATTGGTCACAAGTCCAATCATGAAAAGAAACAGTTTTCTTCCATCATTTGAATTCTTTTCACATAAAAAAGGCAGAGCCCATGCTATATGCCTCTAAGATGGGATTAAACAGGTCTTAGAAAGAGTGGGAAACTTTTCTCTTTCTTCTTTTTTTTTTGGTGAAAGATAAAGAGCGGGCAACTTTGGAACCCAAAACCCTGTAACTGGCAACCCTTCATTGAGACAGGAGGCACAATCCTTTGGTATCACCTGCATAAGAATCTGATACAAACTGTATCAGATTAACATTCTGGTGCATGCCAGCAAAAACTTTCTTTACAAGATTTTCTGAAATTCCTAGGATTCTCTTACTCAAAATCCAGTAATTCCAGCTTGATCAGCATTCCAGTAAATACTGGCAGCTCATGCATTAATTTTCAATAACCACGAACCCACATGGGAAGACAATAACAGAAGTGTAAAATTCAGAGCCACAAAAAATAGGTATGCTGGAGAGAATAAAATTTCACAACAAACGTGCACTCGCCAAATGGAAAAGGTAAAGTACTCTGGCAGAAATCAAGGAACTTTCAGTAGCAAATGTAAACAAAAGGAATGCAGAGCAGGACTTACAGGGTATGTGTTCCAGCCAGGAACCGGTACCACCCCCTGTGGAAGAATCACCGGAGTATAGCTTGAAGGACCTTGCCAACGCGGGCTTGGAATGAAAGAGGGCCTTGACAACGGCCAGTTTGTCAATCCTCCTGGAAAAGATTGCTGACCAGGAGTAGTTGGGGAATGTACGGGAGGATAAACAGGAGAGCCGCGCAATGAGACCATTGTACTAGATGGTTGTGGGTGGTGAAATTTACAAGTATTGCCAAACTTACACTGTCCAGTTCTTAAATAATATGCGCACTCCCTCTCATTCTACAGGAAAGAATAAAATCAGGAAAAACCATCCAACACAAAATTGTGTTGAAAAGGAAAAAACAGTATGATGCATGAACAGAACATAGTTAGCATGCACATATAATTAGTCTGATAAAGTGGAAATGACAATTGCAGTTAACTTCTTCAGCATCCATTTTGACGAACAGGGATTCAAATTGCAACATGGTGCAAGTTGTTAAAGAGAATAGCAAGTACATACCGGACGGAGTGGGTATCCCAACATATTTAACATAACTCTTCCAGCAATTCCTGCTTTATCTCTAGGATGATCAAACTTGCATGTGGCACCAAATTTGCATGTTCCTGTCTTCAGATAGTACTGACATGATTGAAAAGGAAAAGGTCATCTTCAGATTCAAAAAAGAACAAACACACAGGAACAAAATTGAAGGGCATGAAACTAGTTAAATCCACATCCACAGTAATCAAAATAGATTCAATCTGGAATACACAAGATTTGAGGTGCAACTAGAGCAAATGAATTACACACATACAAACTGACAAGTACTTGGAGATCACAGACTTTTTTCTATCGATGTACCTAAAATCATCCATTCCTGTGCATTAGACAGTATCAGTCCATTTGTTGCCCTTCATGTCTAAAGAGACAAAAAGTAATTCTTTAGTTCTATCAATCTACAATGACGATCACCCTGTTTTTCTCATTAATATATATTCACTCTCACAATCCGTGTCTCTCAATGGTAACATGGTATCAAAAACTTCTGCAGGAAAAAGGTGTGTAGACCTACCGTCTCTTCTGCAGAGTAATGAAGAAGCTGATCCTAGAGGTGAAGCAGCGTTACGCCATTACACCTATGATTTGTGTGTCATTGTGTCAATACAAAATAGGATCAGCAGTCTGAAGTTAGAGATTCTGCAAGAACTAATATCAACTTGTCCTAAATAAATTAAGGTTACACCATCAGGGTAAAAGAAAAAAGTCCCATTTTATCTTTTTATCTTTTCCCTCCTATGTTTTGCTTCATTGATCATTAAATGAAAAGTAAAAAACTCACTGAAAGTGATAGAACTCCAGGTAACTCGTTGATTTTAATCAACTCATGTACTATGCTATTAGATAGCACTTGATTGTAATCAATTAGTCTATTACATTGCGCCTGATGGAGTTTTGTGCTCTCATTGCCAGTCCCGAGCCCAATAAAGGGTTGCATCAGGTTGGCAGGGCAGCCGGTGTCAAACTAATGCCATAACTTCCATCATGAATCCAAACATGGAATGACGGAACAGGATTCATGTAGCCAACCCCAATCAATTGGGATGAGGCTTAGATGATAAGTTTACATGTGACCACTACCACCAGAGTCTCCTTGCAGGCTTGTGGGTGATTTGGGGTGAGTGGAATGGCAGATGCTTCCACAATGCCCACCAGAGCATTGAGTGGGTTGGATGGGAAAGATGTAATTTTTTCTCTGTTTTCTTGCGATTTTTTATTTTGCTGTTTCGGTCTTGGCGCTATCTCAGCGCTTCTTCAATGAAAGTTTTTGTCTTCTTCAATTAAAGTTTTTGTTATCTTTCAAAAAAATAAAAAATCGTTCATATCCCTTCTCATCACCATGATCCAAGTTCTTCTAGTACTTCCTCTCATCCTGTTCTTAGGACCTTCCACTATAATGAATGTTCTCCTCTTTGTTGCATGCCATCTCCTATCTTTGTTGCACATGACTGAACCATCTCAATCTGCTCTCCACCATTTTTTCCCTTTATTGGAACAACCCTCAGGCTAGTTTAGTTGACCTCATTGTTAATTCTATCCTTCCTTTTTTCACACATCCATCTCAACATTCTCCTCTGATGAAAAGCAAACAGTAGGCATGTTCAGAATGGTCAAAATATGGTTAAGCTGTTTGGAGCATCATTTTACCAACATGTACATCTGCCCATCCATTCCACAAGCTGTCACTAAGTAAATGAACTACCCGCTTAAGAAATAATATTCCAATCAACTATATAGATGGTCTCATTCACAATGCAAGATCCCATGGCCATAATAAGAGAGTCTCCAGAAAGCAAACGAAACGCCTTGCATTAGAAGAATAGCACCATAAAATACAATCAACAATGTCTTGGAGCATGAATCTCATCAAGATCTTAACCATAAGAATGAGAACAAGCCTCAAACCCAAGAAATAAGTTTCCAAAGAGTTGTAAAAATTGGTTTTCAAAAGCGAGTAATAAAGGCCGTAAGAAGCTCCGAATTACCTCTCTTATATTGAATAACTTACAAAAACAATTCTCTAACTTTAGGGATAGAAAAAAGATAAAGAGAATAAATGAGGCTTTATCACAAAAGCAATTGCAGTCCACTACTCAAGCCAAAAGGGCCCCTTTGCTGGAAATTGTGACCAAATCCCACTATCTCAATGTGTCCAGCAAAATCCAACAGTCCAATTAATGCAAGCCCTTCACCCATCTGCAACTGCCCACATGTAGATGGCATCCAACGGTTCCCGATCACGATATGGACCTGTTTCGGATCATTCACCACAGATTGCGAAGAAATTAACTCAATCGAGTTGGCTGCCTCCATGTACCTGTGGAAAATATCTCCACCGAGCTCCTTTAGTTAAGATTCATCAGTCCACAACCAGTCAGACAATGTGCACTCGCTGTATGGACATGTACAATGTCTTCGGCTTAGAAGTTGCTTCATCAACTCCTCCCTTTGCTCATTTGATGCGAATATCTCGCCATCATGATACATGTGGAAGATGGATACTGAAAGGGGGAGAATACAACTCTCTTTTCACATTCTTATCTTCTTCTTTGTCAGTCATACCTTTCATCCATATCTTTGGTATTCTCCCCGTTTCCATAATGTTGTACTAATAGAAAAGATTACAGGAAGAGAAGATGATTTACAATAGGAGACTTAAAGATAAAAACAGATTAGAGGATCTAATCCTAATCCTAATCACAATCACATATGTTACTCCACATGTGTACTTAAATCTGTGTGCACCATCAGTGTACACTAATATGCGTGCACCAACAGATACATTAAATACTGATGGCATCTGCAGACTACAGAAAGATCCACCGAATATGCATTATTTGAAGTTTCTAAAACATTTCAGAGTGGCCTGGTCTTCTTGAACCTGAGCTGGAAGAGCTCACATTGCAGATGAACCGTGATTAGATTTCCCCTATTATATATGTTTACATGCTAGTGCACATTAACTTCCCTATTATAAGCCACATTGCTCACTTCAAGTTTTCAACGCACCTCTTCATGAACCACTTTGACGAACTGTGAATAGGCATCCACATTGTTGCTTACCTAGCGCAAATTTGGCAACGTACCAAATCCAGGATGTTATATAGGCTGCCCAAACAATATTTCAAATAGAGACTTCCCAATGGATCAGTTCAGCGTGCTGTTTTATGCAAACTCCGCTTGAGGACAACTGAATCCCATAGAGATCCATCTCCTTCCAAGCTCTGAAGACGATTCCCGAGACTTTGATTGACAACCTCAGTTTGCCCATCAGTTAGAGGATGATAAGTAGTACCACAACTCTGTGCCCATTTTTACTCCACAAGGCCTGCCAAAAGTGACTCACAAACTTGGTATCCCTCTCGCATGGTAGGTTTTGGCAAAACCATGTAATCCAACCACTTTGAAGAATAAATCAGTTAATATTTCACTCAGCTGATGTCTTTGGAAAACAATCCATTACCATGAATATATAATCCATATTTATTACTGTTTTTGGCAACCCAAGGAAAAAGTCCATGCAGATATCAACCCAGCCAACATTCAGCACAGGCAATGACATGTATAGACCAGTGTTCTGCGATTGACCCTTTGAGATATAAGTCAACAATGTCTTCATTGCAAACCACCCACATCGGGCCAAAGAGCCTCCCTTGTACTCATCTGTGCTCACCCCCAATCTAACAACTTCATGTGTAAGCTTGTTTATGAGCATACAACATCTATTGGAATTAGAGGCATACACAACCTTGTTCTGCTACACAACATTTTGCTAGAATGACATCTACAAAACACTTTTTGCTCATTCCAAAAAATCAGGTCTATTTCCAAATAAACTCAAATATCTTTGATGTGTATTCCCTAAACTGATACCCTGTTCATTGTAGCTTTACAAACTTCCTTCCAATCTACGAGATGGTATTTATGCAGTTCGGAATTGCCTTTCAACAGGAAACCGCTTTGCATCTGTTTGATTTTATCCGCATGATGGTCAAAATTTTGAAGAGAGACAGGAAATAAGTTGGGAGATAAGAAATGATAGCTGTTGTATGAGGGATACAACCCCCGGTTAAATGTATCGACACTTCCAAGTAGCCAACCTCTCATAAGTTCAATTACTGGATCCAACTGAGATGTACTTGGAATACCGATGCCAAGCAGGAAGCCCAAATAACAAACAAACAATTGTGCCACCCTACATCCTGATGAATTCACCACTCTTGCCATCCCCATCTTATCCACAACAACGCCAACCATCAAGCTTTTTCGGGGGTTCAAGTCTAGTCCCTGAAGTCACTTCAAAACATCCTAGAATAACATTGAAATGAGAAATCCATGCATCCTTCGCATCACATAATATAAGATGACCATCAGCTAACCGTAAACTGGAGATGAAAACCACTGGTTCGCCGACAGAAAAAACTTTGGTACTACCCAAGGATTTTGCATGAGCAGACTATTTATTTAGAGATTCAAATGATGGCAAACATGTGGGAGCTTCGAGGATCATCTTAGTTAAGTCCCAGATCACTTTCGAAGAAACCCATGGGCAAACCACTTAGGATGACCGAGGAGAGCACAGATGAAAGGCCTTCACCAATACCCTCCCCATTTGTGACCAAAACCCATGCAAACAAGAAGATAGTGGAGGAATTTTCACTTCCAATCCACATGATCAGTATGTCTTCTCCAGAGTCTCTTGTACCTCTAAGCATTCACTTGCAATTAACATGCCACCTAGGATTTTCCATCCTTTTACAACAGCTCCTTGGATGATTCCGTCTCCCTTCAAACCGGACACGTTAACTTTGGCAATGATTTTTAAGGACAAGCAACCAAGGCTTATTAATCAAAAAACCAAATCCTGTCCTAGGACCCCTAGAGAGTCAGATTTTATAAGGATTTAGTTTTTTAATCATCCCTGCTAGAGTGGCGAGGTTTCTTTAGGTATTTGGAGCAGAAACATTCTAACAATTTATCATTTGAGAATCAGACAGCATATTTTGGTAAACGGGCATATTTTGTGCCTTTCAAAACCTAAAATTATGAATTGTACTCTTATGTACTATCCCTTTCAGTCAGAAATTTGGCTGCGATGCTTTAAGCCATCAGGAGTGAGCAAGCTGGTGCCAAAATCAATCCATTCGGTGATAGAACCTTGGGGCCTGTTTGGGCAAACGGCTTTCTACATATTAAAGGGGATTAGGTGGGATAGGATTGTCAAATCCCTCTTACCCTATCCCTCTTCCTGTTTGGGCTGCGTCATCTGCAGGAAGTCGTCCGTCCTTTGCTGTATACGCGGGAGATAAGGAGGGATTGCGAAATCCCTCCTCGGATTCGATGCCCGCTCAGCCCGCACTTATCGCAGAGATTTGCGAATCCACCAGAGCTCAGCCCCCACCCCTTCTTCCATTCGATTGCAGCCGTCGCCCCGCACCTAGCATTCATGCAAGCCCTCGACGCCATGATTCAAATCAACCCCTCCCCAATCTGAAAAATTACAAAAACACCCATCAATCCTCTCTCTTTCTCCCTCTCTCCAAACCCCCCAAAAAATCTGCGATTTTCACCAAAAAAACAGAGCCTTTTCCATTTTTCTTCCATTTCCAGACCTTCTGAAGAAAACCCATGTCTGATTTCAGCTCCTTATTCGCTTCACTTGCAGCAGGAATTTGAGCAACAAACGTGCCGGATCCGATACAGAGGAGATACCCATCGTCGGCGTTTCGGGTATCGGAAAACCGAGTCGCGTCCGATCGGAGAGAAGAAGAGGCTTTTGCATGCAAAGAGAAAAGAAAGGAGAAAGAGAAATGCATCAAAGATTCAAAATGCATGCACGAAGACAGAGCCTCCCTCACCCTGCCTATTGCTGTATAGATTTCTTAAATGTTCTCTGGCAGAGTATAATAATCTATACGCATGCACATGGATTTTGTACACGTGGCATAGATGTAGATAAATATCAACTGTCAAAATAGTGGGGCCTACTTTTATTTGGCCATTGAAAATCATTATTAGTGAAAATTTAATAATGTAATTGATTAATTAAACTATCAGTTTCAAAGAATGGTGGTTAAAGTGAAAAAAAAAAAAAAACAACAATCCAAATTCAGCAGCTACATCTGATATTAGGAGATTTAAATCCATATATCTAAGATGTAAACGTTATTTCGACGGTTTTGATTGAATAAAAAATGCAATTTTATAGTTGTCATGTGCATGATTATGGTTCCATATGTTGGCCAAAGTAATGCTTAGTATCATCTGATTCAGTTCTATTTTCGGTTTTTGGACATTTTAAACTTTGGGCCACTATTTTGACAGTTTAGATTGATTCAATTGTACCTATTCTGGGAATACATGTGTGCGTGTGTATGGATCATGGTAGTATGCTTGCTACAAAATAATTTCTAATTGCTGTGTACTGTCAGTGGGAGTAGCCAATCTGTTTCCCCTCCCAAACATCATAACAGTGGTACTTGTGGTGGGATGGTTGCAATACCATAGCACCCAAACATCCAACTTGCTGGGTACGCGATTAGCGTCTACACCCAAACCACCCGACCATCCACTGACACCAATAAATGTACCTGACATGGTAATTCTATACGCCTTATTACACCCAAAGCCATTTGCCCAAACAGGCCCTTGGGATATTGAGGCAAATGGTGTTAAGAGGTTTGGAAACGCACAGACAATTATATTAATAAATAATAATAATAATAATAATAATAATAATAATAATAATAAACCCTTCCAAAGATTCAAATTAATTGACTTAGTCATATGGATCACCATTTCGATATTACCAAGCTTCTACTCAGCCAAAAACATAGATTTCAGATCTAGCTATGCCTTTTGATCACTACTCTAGAAAACTGTGGGATTGCCGATCTCGTGCCTTCAAAGTGAAAGGTTCTCTCCCAAATCTTATCCCAGACGAGGAGAAGAGGAAAGCCTACATGAAAAACCCTAAAGTGGGCAAGGGCCACGTACAAAGAAACGCACGCACAATGGGCCACACGTGTGGATGTGTGGAGGCAAGGGAGGAGAGAAGCAATCTCCCTCTCACTTTTCTCTCTATATCTCTCTGTAAGTGGTGACGTCCTGAGGGGGCTTGAGCGTCCAAGGCTCTCTTGTGTTGTCCTCTCCCTAGGATGGCGTCTTATTTATAAAGAGGAATTAGGTTTTCAAAAGGAAAGACCCATGTGGTGCTCCACCACCCTACAAACATTGGCATGCCCCACTACATCTAAAGCCTATGAATTTTGCTTAAGCATGTGCCCAAATTGATTCCATCTCTCTACTAAGCATGGTCATCTATCATCAATCCAAATTCCATGTAAATCAAGTGATGGACCATAAGATGTCGACAGTCAGAATTACCATCAAGTTTGATGAAAACATTTTAATGGTTAAAACAAAAGATAAATTGTTGAAAGCACATGAAACCATTTTAACCTTTAAGGTACTAGTACCAATGAAAAACCAGTTGACGAATGGTCTGATCTACTAGACCTTAGCCATAAGAGTGTCCCTTATTGGATCATATGGATCTCAACTGCATCCTAATGCATGAACCCAACAACACTCACGTATGAGCCACTACAATTGTCTTCATGAGGCAAGCCAAAGCACATTACATAAAGAACTTGAACTCCCCATATGTCCTTGGGTCCAAGGATTAGTCAAAGCTTGTACATACACAACTCGATCATAGTCTAGTATGATGGATCCCATGATCTAGAGACTTGAATTGATACTCCAATGCAAGTGTCTAATAGGTCTAATACCAAAAGCCTATTCCCATAGCACACTTACACTTTATGTAAGGTATAGGCACACCAACTCGTCGTCAAACTCGATGGTGGAGACCTATCTCGACTCATCATTGGCTTTCTCACGCAGGATGGCCACATAATAATGATAGCAACCACAAGTTTGTTCTACAATCTATTAGGTGGTCATGGAACGATAGGACACTAAGATCCATTGAGAGCACAACTCTCCCTGGACCAGTTGTTAGTGTGTCCACTGTCGAGACTCAAGTTTCCAAGGAATTCAACCTATATACATGTACGATCCAAGACATACCCACATGCTAATTATGGCATTAGCGACATGTCCATACATGACCTATGGTCATCATGATCAATAATTATGATCATCAAACCAACGGCTAAGATTAACACATCGGCTTTGCTAGACACACAACACCAACAAACTCCCATTTACTCAAAAAAGGCAATTGCGCTAATGCAGGACGGAATGATCTAACCTAATATGATGCCATGAAATTAAAAGGCATATTCACTAGAGTAATAGAATGACAAAATAAAGCTAATTTTACCATAAATTCAGAAATTTCTTATTCATGACATGTCCAAATTCAAGCCTATGACAGTCCCAATCTCATAAATTACTAATTAACTAGAGGACCTATGGAAGATAGAACCCCCATCCTAGCATAGAGTTAAATCGGAATTCAATGGAAATCATGTGTCTTGTATGAGCTTTGACACGTTAGGGCGGTTTGAAGGCTAAGTAATGTGTGAAATAGGTTTGGTGTATCTAGGCTTAAGGAATTAAGGTTAGAACATTAGGGTTGAGATTTTGGGAGGTTTCGGGTTGGGGATTTTAGATTTTGGGTTAAGGGTTTTAGGACTTTGGGTTTTTAGAATTGGAAATAAAGGTTTTGAGTTGTGGGAAATAGGGATTTATGATTTGGACAAGGGATTTTCGGATTTTAGGGATTTGGGTTTGGAAATTTTGGAGATTTTGAAATTTAGGAATTTTAGGGTTAGGGTTTGGTGAAATTAGTTTAGGGGTTTTGAAGAGGGAAGCAAATGGAAGGGAAGAGCATCCCTAACAAAACAAGGGGGCCATTGTACAAGGTTGTCTGTACAAACAGTTGTACGTACGTGCATCTGTACATCCGTACAAACAGCAAGGAATGGTCGGTTGTGGTCAATTTAGGTTTTGGATGGTAACGAAGATGAAGAAAAAAAAGGAGGTGATGAAGAAGAAATAAAATAAGAAGATGAGAAAAGATGATACCTTGTTGAAAAGAGAAAAGTAAAAAAGATAACTAGGGGATCACTCTTGTGGTTTTGCACCACCAATCCAATCACAGGATGAAATCCTTTTTGCTCAATCTCAAAGCAAAAGGAGAGAAATCTCTTTCATTCATAGCATGCATAGTGGCTAGGGTGGGGACGTCCAACCATCTATAGTCTTTGAAAAGACTTTTACAAAAAGGCGCGCTCAAATAAGATTCTCGACACGGACGTTTAATGAATTAAAAGTTATTCTTCACTCCCTAATCCCAATGCAAATGTGAATTATACAAAAAATAATGAAACATGTAAACAACTAAACTATTTCGTGGCCAATGGGGGTCCACGATCAAGATGTTTGATGATGATGATCCAACGATCCGATCATCGTATCCACTCGATCCAACGATCCAGTGTGTCCATCAAGCTCATATATACATCCCATATCAAAGATGCACGAAACTTGGGGTCTTCAACGTGGCTAGTAATGTGAATTGGGCCAAGTGGACCCCATATAATGGTTGTCTAGCTATAAGGAGACTGGCTCAGCCCTCCTCCACTGGTATGTTCCTCGGATGTCCTCGTCAATTCCCCTCAGCCGAGGAGATTTCGCCTCTGGCGAAATAAAGCTGTGGTGATGCTCGAGGAGATTCAGGTTTCGTCGTTGAAGCTCTGCCTTTGTGATCCATATATTGTCTAACTTTGGCATGACCTTCCAGTTGACGAGGTACTCCTGGCAACCTCCATGTCATGTGGAAACCACTCGCTCATCCCAGATATCCTCTATCTTCTCTCTCTTGGTAGGTGTGCATGGCAAAAGAGGTAGATGCTGGGAAGAATAGGCGGGTATAAGCTAAGGGTCATAGGACAAGTCAGGAGGGATATCATTAAGGTGATGGTCTGAATAAAAGCTAGTAAGTGTAGATGTTGGACCCTTAAAAGACCCAAGAGCTTCCATATTGAATATAGATTTAATACCCATGTTAGGTGGAAGATCTACAACATATGCATCGTGTCCCAAATTACTCAGTATCCTATAGGGTTCTATGCTACGAGCTTGTAGTTTCTTAACAGTCCCTTGCAGACACCGTTCAGGCCCTTAAATGAACCATCACATGGTCACCTACCTGAAACTTTTTGAACATGTGATGAGAGTCAACACATATCTTGTACGTTTCATTGCTCATGATAATCTATTTTCTAATTTTAACATGTGAATCATGGATATGACATGTAAATGCATCTGCGAACTCTAACGACCCATGTGAGGCTATCGTGAGAATAAAATCTACGGGCTTCCTAGGGTCATCTACTTGCCTTTCCAGATCCACTTCCTTCATAGGACTCATTTGTTCGTGAGGAAGGTTTGGTAGAGTCAACCCGCGGATAAGATCTAAGGCATGTTGAATGTCCTGCACGGGTGTTAGCTCATCCGTTATGTCATCTGGGATAACATCACTAGATTCATCCAATACCAGACTCACCTCAGGTGGTAACTCTACACTATCCTCGAGTGTAACCTTAGGTGGCATCTCCATACTAACCTTAGGTATGACCTCACTTACCACATGGGCATACATCGTCAAATCAGCTTTATTCTCTTATTCAAACTTTTTAGCATTTATAATAGGGAGAGACTGGATTTTGGAATTTGGGAATTTTAGGATTAGGATTTGGTGAAATTAGTTTAGGGGTTTTGAAAAGGGAAGCAAAGGAAAGGGAAGAGCATTCGTAACGAAACAAGGGGGACACTGTACAAGTTGTCCGTACGGACAGTCGTATGTGCGTGCGTCTGTAGGGACAACAAGGAATGGCCTACTGTAGTCGGTTTAGGTTTTGGATGGTAACAAAGAACAAGAAAAAAAAAAAAGGAATAAATGAAGAAGGAAGAAAAGATGATACCTTGTTGAGATTAGAGAAAAGTAGAAAAGATAACTAAGGAATCGCTCCCTGTGGTTTCACACCACTAATCCAATCATAGGATGAAATTTTTTTAGTTTAATTTCAAAGCAAAAGGAGAGAAATCTCTTTCATTCATAACATGCATAGTGGCTAGGGTGGGGACAGTCAACCCTTTATAGTCTCAGAAAAGACCTTTTTACAAAAAAGTCGCTCTCAAATAAGATTCTCAACATAAAGACCCTTGATGAATTAAAAGTTGTTCTTAACTCCCCAATCTCAATACAAAGATGGGATATACAAAAAATAATGAAACATATAAACAAACTAAACAACTAAACTATTCCATGGCCCATGGGGGTTACAATCAAGATGTCCAATGATGATGATTTAATGGTCCGATCATCATGTCCACTCAATCTAACGGTCCAATATGTCCATCAAGCTCTTATATGCAACTCACGTGCATCTTCCCAATGTGGAGTCCTCAAAGATGGACGAACATGCACGTTCAGTCTTCAACGTGTTTAGGAATGTGAATTGGGTCAAGTGGGCCTCATGCAATGCTCATCTAGCCATAAGAAGATTGGCTCAGCCCTCCTCTGGTATGTTGCTCAGATGTCTTCGTCATGCACTCTAACTTGAGTACATATGCCAAACAGGACTCCATCCAATCATCGTAGCACCATGGATCATATCATAAGGTTAGGAGTAGATATGTCCTCTCATGGAAGTCCATAAACGTATACATAGACACTAGTGGTAATTTACACTACTGCATGCATAGGTCAATTATAGCACAAAGCTACATAAATTGTGCAACACTTTCCACCATCATCTAATTCCCTGTGCATTTAATCTTATGATCAAAACCGATCACTAGACCAACCAAAGTTCATTCAAGAACCTCCTAATCCTTAAAAATAACACATTGCGCAAACCACGCATCTGAATTGTCATGGAACTTATATGTAACAGCATTTCCATAAGAGTGACGAGATGATCCACTATCTTAGATATTACCCAAGCAAGCAACATCATCCACGTTAGTGGACACGAAGCCATATTCATGCTAAGGTTTATCTAGCACGAATGACCTCACATAGGTGATTTATAACTAGGTAATCACGGTATGTCCTTGTTCTCTCCCACTGAACACGTAATCTCATACAATGTACGTTGTACATTATGTTCCTTTTGTTATAAGGTTAGGAACTACTTTTCATCATCTCAACTGGGAATCAACAAAAGCAGTTAAAATATGCCAAAAGGGCATTCTTCCTATAATTATGAGAATGCCAAATGGTGCATCGAATAACACCAAGATCCATTTGACACAAAGATACAACCCATATCTCATCCACTATGATCAACAACTCAAGATCCCACCTTCAACACGTGGGTGAGATTCCATGGTATACAAACATACCACGCATTTCAAGGAATGTTGTGACATGTAGGAAAGTGTTAAGGAGCAATATAACATGATGCAAACCAAGTTTATGATGACATATCAATGAGGTATATAAGATTCACCGATTCTAGGACAATCATGTTCACTTAACCAAGTTAACACACCCATGTAAGCATAAAGTTACTTCCATCTTAGAAAATATCCTCTATATTGGCTCATGTATATTCCATGCTTTTAACCAGTGTTCGAAATATCGGTATCGCACTATGTATCGCACCCTTGGGATACACATACGTATCGGTTATCGCACGGGATATATCGTTTGCATCGCATAATTTATCACACTTTTTGGGAAACATGGGGAAACATTGGGAAAATGGTTGAATATTTTTAACGAAACTTTGGGGATTGTTAAAAAAGTCCTTAATACGCACTTTTAAATCATAACATCTCAAAAAAAAAGATGCACATAATAAGTTTCCTTTGTATAGGGTCCTAAACTATGCGATGTTTAACTGAACTAATGCAACTATATTTAAATTGGATGCATGATATTTATAAATATTCATAGTCATGTATGAAAACACAACCAATTCATTGAAAAACAAAAGAAGAACTGAAGAAGTAAAATTTGATAAATATACATATCAATGATGGGGACTAGTGGTCTAGACCCACATAGAGTTGCGCGGTGGCTCATAATCATCATCTCCATCTCGACGGGGCTGGGCATAATACTGTTGCTCCACAAATCGACAATATTGTGCCCAGGTCATAGTAGAGTAGTACCAATTAAGATATTCCCTAACATAACACTGGTACTCATCTTCTCCAAACTGAATCAATACGCCCATCCGTGGATACTACGTAATCGTCAGTCTGTAACTGATATGGATCTGTGAAGGACACATATGAAGCTCCTTGGTATCCATATTGTTGGCCATATCCATGCTGCTGCACATATCCCTGCCCATATGCAAAAGTGAACTCCTGACCATGGTTGAAAAATGATGTGCCATAACTGCTGGAGTCACTCGTGGCATATCCACTAGGTCCATATCCATGCCCATATTGTGGCACAGAACTCGAGCTACTCTCCTGTGTTTGTAATCCAGATTCATGTTGTGGCCTGTAACTCGAGCTCCCATCCCATCATATTTTCACTTCATACAGGTGTATATGAACATATCAACAGGTAGGATGGAATATAAATGACATGGTGGACCGTGAAGTGACGTCACCAAGTTCTGTAGGGCCCACCATGATGTGTGTTGTATCCACACCGTCCATCCATTTGGAGATATCATTTTAGGCCATGAGAAAAAGAATGAGTCAGATCCAAAGCTCGAGTGGACCCTACCACAAAAAACGGTGGAGAGAGTGACGCCCACCATTAAAAATTTATAAGGGCCACAAAAGTTTTAGATCAAGCAGAAATTTGTTTTTTCCCTTCTTTCATGTCTTTCTTAATTTATAAACAAGTTGGATCTCAGATAAACATCATAGTGGACCTTAGGAAGGTTTCAACGGTGGGCGTCCGTCTCCCCATTGTTTTCTGTGGTGGGGTCCACTCCAGAGTTGGGTCTGACTCATTTTTTGTCTCATGCCTTGAAATGATCTAGCCAAATGGATGGACGGTGTAGATACAACACATACATCATGGTGGGCCCCACAAAACTTAGTGACATCACTTCAGTAGCCAGTCTAGCTATGCAACCTGTCAGTATCTAATCTGCACAGGGAGACGGATTGGCTACTCCCCCTGACACCACCCAGTGGCTGGTGGTCGGTGCTCTGTGGGCCCCACCATAATGTATTTGTTTCATCCATTTTTACGGATCATTTTAGGGATTGATACAAAAAATTATAGGGGTATAAATCTCAGGTGGACCACACCACAAGAAAACAATAATGATTGGATATCCACCATTAAAATCCTCCTAAGGCCCACTGTACTGTTTATTTGACATCCAATCTGTTGATTGGGTCATAAAGACCCAGATGAAGGGAAAAAATAAATATCAGCTTGATCCAAAGCTTTTATGGCTCCTAAAACGTTTTTAATGGTCAACGTTCATTCAACACTGTTTCCTGTAATGTGGTCCACTTTATATTTCGATATACCTCATTTTTTCTCTCATAACATAAAATGATCTATAAAAATAGATGGACAACAGGGATGAAACACATACATCATGGTGGGGCCCACAGAGCACCAACCACCGGCCATTGGCTGGTGGCAGGGGGAGTAGCCGATCCGTTTCTTTCGTGCGAAAGCTGATTGCACACTGAGTAAACTTTGTGGGGCTGACCCTCATTCATGCATGTTATCCACTCCATCCATCCATTTTAACAGATAATTTAGGGCTTTAGCCCAAAAAATGAAGTCTATCAAAATCTCAAGTGGACCACACCAACGGAAACAGTGTGAATTGAATTTCTACTATTGAAAGGTTCTTGGGGGCCATGGAAGTTTTACATCAAGATGATATTTGTGTTTTCCATTCATCCATGTCCGATTGATCTTATTAACAAGTTGGATGACAAATAAACATCACTGTGGGCCTTAGAAAGGTTTCAACGGTGGAAATTAATAGTTCCACTATTTCCTGTGGTATGGTCCACTTGAGTTGTGGATATGGTTCAATTTTGGGCTCGACACCTAAAATGATCAGTAAAAACGAATGGACGGCGTGGATAAACCACCTGTAATCACGGTGGGCCCAACAGAGTTTACTTAGTACAATAAGAGCGTACTGAGTAACTCAGTACGCAATCCGATCTGTATGATCAGCCCGTCATAGACAGGGCACAAGCGACGTCACCAAGTTATGTGGGTCCCACCATGATGTATTTTTTGTATCCACACCGTCCGTACATTTGAAGAGATCATTTTATAGCATGAGCCAAAAAATGGGTCAAATCCAGAGCTCGAGTGGACCCCACCACAGAAAACAATGGAGAGAGTGACGCCCACCATTACAAACTTATTGAGGGCCACGAGTTTTTTATCAAGATGATATTTGCCTAAATGTTTGTGTCATGCCCTAGGATAATATTTCCAAATGAATGGATGGTGTGGATATGACACATACATTACCGTGGGACCCACAGAACTTGGTGATGTCACTTCAGTAAATTAGTAACTCACTACGCTTACCATATTGATTAAGCTCTGTGAGGTCCACCATGATTTATGTATTTTATCCGATCCGTCCATCCATTTTACTAGATAATTTCAAGGCTTTAGCCGCATATACAATGTTCAAATGGGCCACACCGTAGAAAACAGTTGAATTGAACATCTACCATTGAAAATTTCTTGAGGGCCACAGAAGTCTTGGATGATTGGATCAAGCTTATATTTATATTTTCCTTTCATCTAAGTCTGTATGATCTTATTAACAGTTTAGATGACCAATAAACATCACTGCAGGGCTAAGAAAGGTTTCAACGGTGGAAATCAGTATCACCACTGTTTCCTATGGTATGATCTTAGATTTTCCTAAATTTTGGGATCAACCCCTTAAATTAGATGGGAAAACGGATGGACGGTGTGGATAGACCACATACATTAAAGGTGGGCCCAAGTGAGTTGACTGAGTACGATAAGAGCGTACCGAGTAATGCACCACGCAATCCGATCCCATTTTCACCCCATCTGCGACCCTCTCCTTCACTTTCCCTCTCCTTCATGAACGCAAGGGTTCCGGAGCGACGTTAGCGGCGATGATTCTCGTTCCGAAGGAAGGGGTTCCTCAATCCGGCCTGATTTCTCGCCGAAATCTCGGAGAAATCCCCACAGACACTCCAATCAGTGAAGAAAGAAGGAAAATGAAGAAAATTGTGAGAAAAATATCGAAGAAATAGGGAAATCATACTTACCTGTCGAATGGCCCACCTCCGATCACCAATCTTTGCGGGTACTCTCTGATTTCTCCTCTTTTTTTTCTAATTCAATTTTTTTTTATTCTCCCCATATACGAATGGCTTTTTATGGTCGGATGTGGGTTGGCTACAATGGGACCCGTGACTCCCCTGCAATCAACCCGTGAACATCCGATATCGACGATATTAGGATTTTTTTTGTATCTTCTGAGGGTTATCGTGCGGTTTCGTCTCGCTGAGGGGCGATAACAATAATAGCAGCCGATAGTATCGACATTTCGAACACTGCTTTTAACCCACCACCATCAAGCGCACGTTGTAAACATCCTCACAAAGGATCATGACATGTAAGGCAAATCAATTCCTATGATCCTATCCCTTAAAGTGAGCATCAGATTATCAATTCCATCATCATTGGATATCCCGTACAAGATCTCATCATGAATTTCTCTATCACAGTTCATGAACCCTTGAATATTTATGATTGATTTACGATACAACTCACTAGGATAACATAATTAAGGTCCAATCCCTAACGCGAGATAAATCCCAAGACAAGGATTCTATCATCATTATGTCACATGGCATGAATCATAAATAATATCAACAAGGATTACGTGCAGTAGTTACGAAGCCATAACAAGGAATAATAATCAAACCAAAGATCATCACGTAAAGATTGTTTCTCAAACGAATGGCCATGATAAGTATCATAAACCTAGTATTATCAAGGTATCTAAACTAATTATAGACTGAAAAATCCTCAAAACAGCTTCATGAAACTGATGCACTCCTATCCTCATTGAGGTCCTCTATTGTAGCTCTTCCCATAGTGCTGGCGGGGTCCTTTTTCTTTCTTCCCAATGCCCCCCGATTTGCAATTTTCAGGCTTCCAAACTCCACCCTTTGGGCCATTATGATTGTTCTTTCCCATTTGCCCAACCTTATTGTGTCCCTTGGATTTAAACTTACTGCCAAAGGATCCCTCAGCTAAGCAAGCAACACGTGGTTTGTCAATCTTATTGTTGGCCTTGAAAACAACCAACTATATGTGCAACTCCATCTCTGACTAAGCAAGCTTATTCATGTTCTAGTTGACAACAAATATTTTCTACATCAAAGTTAGAGACATTTATTAGTGACTTCCTCTTCGGTTACTTCCAACTAGAGCTAGGCATCGAGTCGAGTCGGACCGAGTTAGGGCTGCCCCGACTCGATCTTGTTTTGAAATAGGCTTGACCCCGACCCGACTCGATACCGAGTCCAGCATGCCTGACCCGATCCAAGTCCGGGTCTAGCCTGGACTAATCCGGACCGAGTCCGACCCAAATGCAATGACCGAGTCGGATCGAGTTGAGCTTTTTTTTCCTATATTTTTTTCCTACTTGTTCAAAATAAATATTATCAAAGACTCAAAAGTATTTTATTTTTTTTTTAAGTACATTAACATTGTCAAAAATCAAAAGTATGTTCAGAATCTCAGATGGAGTTCCACATACAAACTAATAAACCATTCTTTCATTCAATATCCTCTGTATGATGAATGCCTTGTGGCGTGTAACCCGAGTAACCTTGTCCATAATAGTAACCCCCTCATCTTCCTTCGTTGCCAGAATCATCCTTTGGTTCTCTTTTTACGACTATAACTGCAGGAGAACTTTGTGCTGAGTCTGAGTTGGAGGTGTCTAAAAGATGATTGTCTACCTCTACTGAATCGGATGGTGGAGATGTCTTTCTATCGTCCTCATTCATAGATTCAACAAGTTTTTTCATTCTCTTTTTATAATCCGATTTGTACGAGATTCCCAACCACCTATAGAATGCTATGAGACTTTTAAGAAAGTTTGATGATTTATCGCTTGGCTTATTTCTCATACTCGTGCCTGCTTCAGCATCATGTTGTCTCGGAGGGGGTTAATTTTGTGGTCTGGTCCTGGATGCCAATTTCAAGCTTTGTTTTACGGCTTCTTTATAATCTTGTTATTCTTGTTCCCTTAATAGTCTGTCTTCTTCTTCTATACTAGCTGTGGGGGCAATTCCTCTGCTTGACCCTTCTTCAATTATAATAGGCCTACTTCTACATCTCATGTGGTTGGTTATATTGATTGTAGGGGAAGGGGTGGTGAAAGCCTTTGCATTTTGAGTCAAGAATGGCTCGAAATAAATCCTAAACTTCAAAATGAGCTCTACTATATAGGGCAACGTCTCCTCCCTAACAAGCCAAATGTAATTTTAATCGATTTGTTTTGTTTACAAATTGTTCCAACACAACTTGCATTGCAACTTTATCTTTCCATCCTAGGGGTAGATTTGGGCTCCATAATTCCAAATATTTGTCGATAGATCATCTTCCGATTACATATCTACAAATGTGTATTTTGAAAGAAAGAATATTTGGTTAGGTTGAGGCAATATAAATAATTAAGGAATAAAGATAAATATATACAACCAACCAACCATATGAGATTTAAGCAACATTAAGTCATTTAAAAGCATAAATGAAAAGAGAACAAATACATAAAAGAAACATTAAAATACATAAGTTGATAAGTGATAAGCATAGAAAATATCCATCCACCCATCAAATGTTACAATTCAAGTCCACGAATAATAACTGTTAAATTGCCGTAAGCAAATGCAAAGTAAATAAAAGACAATGTCTCATCCTGCTTCATGCAATTGTTGTAGGTATTGTCTCATTCTGCTTCTCACTCTCCTCATCCTCGAACTCTTCATCAACAGAGTTCTCTTTTCCCCAGATCGGACGTAGCCAATCATGTGTACAAATGAGCATTTTAACTGATTTTGGTGTAAGCGAGCTTCGATACTTGTTCACGACCCTACTCTCCGTACTAAAAGTAGATTTTGACGCCACGATTAAAATTGGAATTGATAATATGTTTCGTGCTATTAACGAGAACACAGGGTACTGTGATTCACGAGCTTTCGACTTCCACCAGTCTAAAACATCAAATTATTCACCTTTGTACTTTACAAGTGACTCATTGAGATAGTGGTCAAATTCTATTTGGGTTGTCTGCATTTGAGTCTCAACTTGTGCCATGAAAGACATGAAATTATCGATCGTGTTTCATTGTGCATCGACACTAGAACTAAAACCCACTTGAGAAGTCTTAACTTGTGGTATTGTCTTTTACAACCCCCAAAGTTTCTACATTGAAATTGTACAAATCTTCAACTGCATCATGAATCTTATCGACCCCAGTGGCATTCTTTTTACCATACAACTTTTTAAAAATGAATATAACCATGAACTTTTTGTATCGAGGATCAAGAACGACTGCAACAGCCATTACCAGACTGCACTCAAACCAATATTTATCAAACTTTAACTGCATAACCATAGTCATTCATTGTAGAAAGTAAGGTCCGCTACAGCTTCTCTACAAAACATCTTTTACTCTCCAAAGTTCTAGCAGAAATATATTTGTTGTTGGATACTTGCTTCCTGAAAAGATATTCGTTGTGTCATAAAAAACTGAAAGGAACTTACGAACTGCTTCAGCTCCTGTCTAACATTTCGTAAGTTGAATCTCTGAAAGCTATCGCTGAATCCAACATTTTGTAAGTTGAATTCCAACGTATCATGGCATCCAGCTTCATTGTTCTCTAAGATGATAAATTCAACCATTTCACAATCCCATTCCATATATTTAATCATGAAGGTGACCCCCGTATGTACTTCAGTCTCTTATGTTTTCGATCATTGGCTCAATTGTTTTAAGCCCATCTTGTACAATCAAATTTAGGATGTGGGCACAACACCCAACATGAAATATTTTCCTGTCAAAATACAAGTCACCAGTGGCCCTAAACTGGTTCCACAAATTCATTATTACGCTATCGTTTGCAGAGGGATTGTATAAAGTTATCGATGAGATTTTCTTCTCAATGCCCTACTCCACAAGGCATTTATAGATGCAGTTTGAAATCATCAAACCAGTGTGAGGAGGCGCAAGATAACAGAAGTTTATAACTCTTTTGCAGAGCCTCCATTCAGAATCAACGTAATGGGCAGTTAGTGACATATACAACTTTCATTAATTGGATGTCGTCCACAAATCTAATGTCAGACTGATTCGGAAAACCGATATCAACTGTCCTTTCAACTTGACCTTCTCGCTTGTATACATCTTCATGCACACTCTCTTTATTATTGTATGGGAGACCTCGTATCTAGAGTTAAGGCATCTAGCTAATTCGACAAAAGATGAACTCTCTACCATATGAAATAGTTTTTCATTGGCAATAATAAATTTAATTGTCAACTCATTCACATGGTCTCTGTCATACTTATATGTGGACAAGGTACCGTGCGACCGATCCACCAAAGATTAGGTAAATGAAAGTGTCTATTGGCTAAAGGTCTGGCTTCTCACTTTTTTATAACACTTCAAAAGGTGTTTCTTCAAAGTTGTGGTCAACCCATTTACTTGTTTAGCATATTAAGCCTTGCAGTACTTGCATTGTATCTTCACTATGCCATTTTTTAGGGTTACTTCTTCATAATCTTCCCACGCTAATGATCTTTTTTTGCTTTTACTGAACTTCGTGACTGGGAGGTACTAATATTAATGGGCACCTCTTCATCTTGTAGACCTAATCTTTCATCTAAGATCATTGGCGAACTAATTGACAAACCGTCGGGGGTATTGGAAATTTCCTCACTAGTTGTCTACTAATTGAAATATACTAAATCATATTACCATTATATTGCCTTAAAAGTTTATATTAAACCCTAAATTAGTAACTCGTCCAAGGTTGGATAGATTGTAATACTTTCATATTCCCATTTAAACGCCCATGTGGAAATTCCGGTAGCAACTCCCCATGTCTCTTAAGATAAGTTGATCTTCCATTTCATTCATATGCCAAATATCTAAGCAATGTGAAGATAATTGATATGAGAAACAAAAAAAAATAAACATATCCAGAGAGAAATTGGGAGATGAAGCGTAGAACAGGCATGAGCATTTAAATAGGTTATATGAAAGCGTACTATCTAAACCTTGAACTGTCCAAAATGAGACAATTTGAGCGATTTCTATGCCAACCAAAAACACACACACACACACACACACACACACACACTATATATATATATATATATATATATATATATATATATATATATATATATATATATATATATATGTCTGGCCACATAGAAATCCTCAAATGGGAAACTAATTGTCTAATTCACAAAAATAAACCACATTAGGTTAACTATCTAATGCACAATAATAAGCTAAACAATAAGCAATGTAATCCATACACATTAGGATAATTGTCTAATGTACAAGAATAAGCTAAGCAATAAGCAATGTAATCCGTAATTCAAAAAAAAAAAAAAAAAAACCACTAATTGTTTAATTCAAAAAATAAAATAAAACACATTAACCGTTTAGGATTTAGGGTTTAGGTTTTAGGTTTACAGATTAGGTTTAGGTTTTAGGGTTTAGGGATTAGGTTTAGGTTTAGGGCTTAGGTTTTTGGGTTTAGGTTTTTGGGTTTAGGGATTAGGTTTAGGGTTTAGGTTTTAGGGTTAGGGTTTAGAGTTTAAGGTTTATGGATTAGGTTTAGGGATTATTTTAGGGTTTAGAGTTTAGGGTTGGGGATTAGGTTTAGGTTTAGGTTTAGGGTTTACGCTTTAGGGATTAGGTTTTAGGGTTTAGGCTTTAGGTTTTAGGGTTAGGGATTAGGGATTAAGTTTTAGGGTTTATGGATTAAGTTTAGGGTTTAGGTTTAGGGTTACTTTAGGATTTAGAAATGGCTCAACCCTAGCTAGCCTGAACGCACCACAGTCAACCCAGCTGCACCTGAGCTAGCCCGAACGCACCACAGCCAACCCAACCGCACCTAAGCTAGCCCGAACGCACCACCGTCATCCCAGCCGCACCCGAGCCTGCCAGGCCTCACCCTCCCAAATTAAAAATTAAAAACTTAAAATATAGTAAATTACCTTTAAACCCTGACGAGTTGCTACAACTGGGTGAGTGCAAATTGTTGATCAAGCGGCTACAACCGGGTGGGTGTGGGTTACTGATCGAGCAGCTGTGGGGGTCCGAGCTCGAGAGATGAGGGAGGGAAGGAGTGGAGAGAGAGAGAGAGAGAGGAGGGTGGTGGTGGTGATGGTGGTGGTGGGTGGCTGCCGGACTTGGAAGAGGATGAGGGAGGGTGAGAGAGTTTGGGATCGAGTCTGGGTCGGGTACAGCGGGTAGGGTTAGAGTCTTAGAGTGTTAGAATTAGAAATTAGGTTTTATATATATATATATATATATATATATATATATATATATATATATATATATATATATATATATATATATATATATATATATATATATATATATATATCCGATTCTGAGTCGAGTTTAACCGGATCGGGTTTCGGGTCAAGTTGGGTCGAGTTACTAGGTAACTTGGTTTGAGTTCGAATTGGGCGAAGCCTACTCGGTTCGGACCGACTCACCCATTCGGTTCAAGTAGAGTCAGGTCTGAACGAGTCGGCCGAGTCAAGTCGTCCTGTGCCCAGCTCTAGTTCCAACATTTCAAACTCATTAGTGATCTCATATATTTGGGGGCATGATCGCTCACAGGAGCACCCTCTTCCAGTTTCACGTTACATAGTTGCCTTTCTAGAGTTTGGACTTGGACGACAATATGGGAATTGAACATTCCTTACAGGTGTGGGTAGATGTCCCTAGCATTTATCATATTCTGCAACTAATTACAGAAGGACATCAAAGACAGAGGCCAACATGTACACCTTCACCACTCCATTGTCCTGTCATATGGTATGTTTAGCACGGACAACCAAAGGCTCTTTTTCATTATCCTAATCAGGAGGGGGTGCCTCTCGAATGACATAGGGCACCACTCTACAGTTAACACAAGCTCTAGCTTCTAGGACCAATTGATGATGTTATTCCCAACCAGCTTGTCCAAGTAATAATCTCGAACAATGCATTTAGTTTTGTCATCCTCTCTTTGCATAATCATTAAGAAATGCCACAACTATAATTTGTAGGTGTATCTTGTACCTTGTGCCAAGGCGTTCATTTTAAGAACATAGAGATCTAGTTAGCCAAGTCATGCCCCCACATGGCTTAACCAATGTTTTAAATATCGACGATATCGGCCAAGATATCCCACGATATATCGTGTATCCCACCTGTGTGATACAAAATGCACAGGTAGTGTCAATATATTCCACATGTTTGATCTGATGAGCATTTTCAATTTCCGATCCTTTTTTATTTTTTTGAAATCATGTTAAATCAATGTCAAGTTGTTACAAATCCATTGGTTCTTCATATTTTGCATGAAAAATCATGGAGTTGGAGCTTTCATTTCGATATCCATTGGTTCTTCATGTTCTCCATTTTTTTTTCAAAATTTTCCTTCAACCAGCTGTCAATTACGACTAATTTCGAAATATTTAGGAGTATTTGATGAAATGATCATCACACACTCTAATTTCAAAATTTGAGTGTAAGTGCTCCGATTTGGGGAACATTGGGGAAAAATCGAAATTTCCTCAGTTTCTCTCAAATTACTTGCGATGTTGCACTCCAAACATGAAATCAAGTATGTATGAGGGTTGATCTATTGATTTGTTCAATCATTGTCAATTTTTGGAAAATAAAAATCATTTTTTAATTAAAAATTATTAAAATATTATTTTTTTTCGAAATTTTCCTTCAACCAACTGTCAATTGAAACTAATTTCAAATATTTCGGAGTGTTTGATGAAATGATCATCACATACACTCTAAATGTTATGCATTCAATTTGAATATAGTTGCATTAGTTCAGTCAAACAATACATAGCTTAGGACCCTATACAAAGGAAATATATTGTGTGGACTTCTTTTTTGAGATGTTATGATTTAAAAGTGTACATTAAGGTCTTTTTTAACAATCCTTTAAGTTTTATTGAAAAATTCAACCATTTGCCCAATGTTTCCCAAAAAGTGCGATAAATTATCCACTACAAATGATATATCCCATGCGATAACCGATACATATCTGTATCCCAAGGATGCGATACATAACGCGATGCCGATATTTCGAACATTGGGCTCAACCACTCACACCAGATGAAGCAGCTAGAGGTAAACATAACCAGCTATATGAAGGTAGTTGTGTGGTGTAGACACCGGCATACCACCTCCTTTTTCCATTTGATCGCTCTTGTATGGTTACACAATTATATTCATCAATCAAATAACATATATTATTTGGTGTAACATCCATAAAGATACATAACATGCCTTCATAATCAAATGCATAACACGACATTTGGAACTATCACATCCCATTCTCGTGTAAACCACGGCACTCTTCAGGTTTCCAACCTGTTAAGTACCTCACACCATATGCATAGGATTATGCATGTTCACATAACATGCCCTTCATGAGCATATGGTCTGATCCACATGGTGTACTCACACGCTCACATAGCCAAATACATGTCAAGTTCATGGTGGCCCATCTTCAAATGATGGGCTGAGTGCCCGTACATCTAAGACACAACAGGAACTATGGTGTCCCTCTTGCATGCCCTCGTAGTGGTGGTCATACAATCATCCAGTTAGCACTCAATTGGAGCAAGATGTCCCAAGTGAAATTCGCAGAGACCAAATCTCACCATTAGAGGTGATCATACAACCATCCACATTACAAGAAAACAATCACAATACAATCAGGACATCAGAACCATCCACGGAAATTAGGAATCCATGTATGGCTTGGATCACGCCATGCGATAACAATAGATTAAACTGATAAAATCTTCTAGATTGGACAATCAAATGGTCAATTTAAACTGTTAGATGTCTTCAACATGTCAACATTCAGCTAGGGTTCAAGTTTTGGCGCAATCTGATCTCAAACGAATGAAACATGTTAAAGACAAGAAGAACATTCATGCTTACATCTGGTCCAGATCTGGCCAACAACTGTTAGATCCAATCCATTTATCTTATAGACCACAGTGAGGGGAGATTCCAGCTCAAATTTCAGGTCAATCCAAACCCCAATAGATGAGATACGACCCTATTAACTTTCAATTAATCATATACGTCACTATTAGATTGTCTATGCGGGTCCAGGCCTAAGATCATGTTAGTTCAGAAACAATTACACAAATTTCAGGAAATGAAAATTAAATATGATATGTGAGATTTTAGGCATAAGATCACGTTAGTTCAGAAACAATTACACAAATTTTATATCCCACATGAAAGTCCAAACATTCAATTAAGGGGGATCTATGCAGGTCCAGGCCTACACATGATAGGGCTGGATCAATAAAAATTATGAACCAAACAATACTCAAAGATAAGAAATAATCATGCACACATTCATAGTAATCAGTCCCTAATCCAAGGGATTCAGAAATTCCAATTCGGGGAACCCTAGGTTAAGAAAATGAGTATAAAATTGAAGATTTGAGTAATTTAGGATTAGGTTTAAGGATTTTGGGTGAAAGCGGAGTGAAAGAGAGGAGAGAGACGAACCAGAGAAGTACCGCATGCGTGGACAACAACAATGGCCCAAACGCACGTGCATGTGATCCCGACAGCACGTGTGTGGGGCCCACTATTCAGAAAAAGGCCACCTTGGCCCTAGTCGGCCAGGGATGGACTCCAAAACCCCCAAATCTCAGCTCGATCCGATGTACGATTTGTGCATGGTGCTCTGCCGAAGTTTCAGCCCTCCCGTAGGGCCAGATTCTGAAATTCTGATGTGGGGAGGAGAATTGTTGTAATAGATTATTGATTTGAAGTGTAGACGATGAGGTAAGGTGAGAAGAATGAATAGTAGAAGATGGGTAGTAGAGATGGCGATGGATGGGGGCGAATCGAGATAGATGTGGCTTCGCACCACAGGAGTTAACCCTTCGATGAAGGGAGGGCTTCGCACCTAATTAGGCTTCACAACTCAGAAAGTAGGAAAACGCAGAATTTTTATTAATCTTCAATGAATCAAAAAAACTACAAGGGGTGCCTATTTATAAAAAAACCTTATACCTCAAAACTCGCGCCATGTGCACAACCTATTACTTGGCAATGAAGTAAACTAAAATAAAAACCAAACAAAGAAATCTAAAGCGTTCATGATGTTCTAAATAATAACAATAAGCAAAACCTAAAATATGAAATCAATCCGACTAGTGGGCCACGATCATGAGATCCCATTGTGGGCTTTTCTTAATTATCGGGCCCACTCTTTTGAATCAAAACTTCGTTTCCTAACTAGGAGGCCCTCCCTAGACGTTGTCATCGATCCAGATCGACGGTGGGGTCCTCCTTCTGGCGTACATGCGTAGGGGGCGGCGTGCATGCGCATGTGCGCGGTGATGTCCCCATCAATTCTCCCCGACTGCGAAGATTTCGCCACTGGCAAAATAAAACTCCTGAACCGCTCCAAGATGCCAGGATCAAGTCTTTAAAGCTCCTCCTCAGTGAACCACGTGCTGTCTGAAGCTCAGCATGACTTCCATTTAACCAGGTACTTCTGAAACCCGCCGTCCAACGTTGAAACTATCTGATGGTCCAGGATATCATCTACTTCTTTTCTGGGTGTGTGAAGGTTAGGTATGGTAGGTAGAGGCTGAGAAGAAATGTCGGGAAGTGTAGGTATGGGAGGTAGAGGCTGGAAAAATGGATCAGGACGGGTAGGTATGGGAGGTAGAGGCTGGAAAAATGGGTCGGGATGGGTAGGAATGGGACGTAGAGGCTGGGAAAATGGGTCGGGAGGGGGCCATAAATCAAGGAAATGGTCTGAGGAATCAAGATGATTAGGCGAAAGGCTGGACAATGCGTCAATGGCCTCTTGAAATGCAACTAGATCCTCCACATTGAATGTGGAACTAATTCCCATGGAGGGTGGAAGATTTGCTACATACGCATTGAGACCATTTCGTTTTATAATTTTGACGGGTCCAGCGCTACACGCATGTAACTTACGAACGGCCCCTGGAGGATACCGCTCGGGCCAGATGCGGACCATCACAGAGTCTCAAATATTGAATTCTTTGAAACGTTCATGCTGGTCTGCAGAAAATTTGTAATGTTCATCACTAGTAGTGATCTTCTGCCTGATTTCTTGATGCCATGAATGAATGTGATGCGCAAGACTCTACAGGCTCTGACGGCCTATGGGACAGTGACATAGGGACAAAATCAATAGGTTTTTCAGGTTTATAACCAATAACGATTTCATACAGACTGAGACCTGTGGACCTATCGACAGAACTATTAAACGCAAACTCGGCTGTAGGTATAACGGTGTCCCATGTTCTGGTGTGCTCTATATCCCTCATAGGGGGAGACTCATCCAGTAGATCATCAGGAAAGACATCATGAAACTCATCCACTACCAGAATGGCCTTAGTAGGTAACTCCACACTAGCCTCTGGTGCACTCTCTCTAGCCACAAGACCGCACACGTTGTACCCCTCAAAATAATGGTCTTGATGTCCTTCATGGGGTGGGGGTACGGGTGCACGCCCATGATTGATTCCTTGGCCACCTCCATTCATTGGTCTATCCTCCTGGCCACCTGCCTAAGATTGGACATCTACCCCAATGGTGGGGTTTGTCCTGGCGATGGTCTTTAGTCGAGTAATGCGTACATCAAGTTGTTCAAAGCATTGGTCCATTTCCAAGCGCTTAATCAAAAACTCCAACTTCTGAGACAACTTATTGAGTGACTCTTGCAATTGTTCCATGTTTAGTGTAGGGTGCCAACCAAAATTCAGCAATATAGTTGTCAAAATATAAGATTTTAAAAAAAAAAAAAGAAAAGAAAAAAAGAAACAACCTAGTTTCTAAAAACGAAAAAGGAAAGTTTTTAAAACAAGTTAGGAAACTTTCTAAAAAAAAAAAAAAGAAAAAAACAAATTAGGAAAGTATCTTTAAAATAAAAAAATTTAAAAAAAAAAAAAAAAAAAAGCAACCTAGTTTCTAAAAACGAAAAAGGAAAGTTTTTAAGAAAAACAAATTAGGAAAGTTTCTAAAAAAACAAATTAGGAAAGTTTCTAAAGAAAAAAACAAATTAGAAAAGTTTCTTTAAAAAAAAAAAAACAACCTAGTTTCTAAAGAAAAAGAAAAAGGAAAGTTTCTAAAAAAGAAAAAGGAAAGTAAACTAGTTTCTAAAAAAGAAAAAGGAAAGGAAATTAGTTTCTAAAAACATATTAAGAAAGTTTCTAAAAAACTGAAAAGGAAAGTTTCTAAACCTAGAAATAGAAAGTTAAGTTAATTTCTAAAATAATTCAAATAAGGGGATAACAGAAAATTTCTTCTGCTTATGTCAGGGTTTATGGACCTCTAAACAGCCATATATGATGAGAATTGATGTGTAATGGACATAAACAACCAAACCCTAAACATGTAATGAATTCCCCTACAAGAACCCTAGGCTTTGATACCAAATTTGATGCAAGACATGAAAATTAAATATGATATGCGAGATTTCAGGCTTAAGATCACGTTAGTTCAGAAACAACTACACAAATTTCATATCCCACATGAAAGTCCAAACAATCAATTAAGGGGGATCTATGCGGGTCCAGGCCTACACATGATAGGGCTAGATCAATAAAAATTATGAACCAAACAATACTCAAAGATAAGAAATAATCATGCACACATGCATAGTAATCAATCCCTAATCCAAGGGATTCAGAAATTCCAATTCGGGGAACCCTAGGGTAAGAAAAGGGGCATAAAATTGGAGATTTGAGTAATTTAGGATTAGGTTTAAGGATTTTGGGTGAAAGCGGAGTGAAAGAGAGGAGAGAGACGAACCAGAGAAGTACCGCATGCGTGGACAACAACAATGGCCCAAACGCAGGTGCATGTGATCCCGGCCGCACGTGTGTGGGGCCCACTATTCAGAAAAAGGCCACCTTGGCCCTGGTCGGCCAGGGATGGACTCCAAAACCCCCAAATCTCAGCTCGATCCGATGTACGATTTGTGCGTGGTGCTCCGCCGAAGTTTCAGCCGTCCTGTAGGGCCAGATTCTGAAATTCTGATGTGGAGAGGAGAATTGTTGTAATAGATTATTGATTTGAAGTGTAGACGATGAGGTAAGGTGAGAAGAATGAATGGTAGAAGATGGGTAGTAGAGATGGCGATGGATGGGGGCGAATCGAGATAGATGTGGCTTCGCACCACGATAGTTAACCCTTCGATGAAGGGAGGGCTTCGCACCCAATTAGGCTTCACAACTCAGAGAGTAGGAAAACGCAGAATTTTTATTAATCTTCAATGAATCAAAAGAACTACAAGGGGTGCCTATTTATAAGAAAACCTTATACCCCAAAACTCGCGCCATGTGCGCAACCTATTACTTGGCAATGAAGTAAACTAAAATAAAAACCAAACAAAGAAATCTAAAGTGTTCATGATGTTCTAAATAATAACAATAAGCAAAACCTAAAATATGAAATCAATCCAACTAGTGGGCCACGATCATGAGATCCCATGGTGGGCTTTTCTTGATTGTCGGGCCCACTCTTTTGAATCAAAACTTCGTTTCCTAACTAGGAGGCCCTCCCTAGACGTTGTCATCGATCCAGATCAACGATGGGGTCCTCATTCTGGCGTACGTGCATAGGGGGCAGCGTGCGTGCGCATGTGCGCGGTGATGTCCCATCAGAAACTAATGGAAATTCCTAATTTAGAAAGATGTGAAAAACTCACATTATCAAGGCAGGGGAGAGAATCAAAACAAGGAAGCGAGAGAGGAAAGCTCTCCCTCCTCTATGCCCGTACGAACACACGCCCAGGGGTGGGTAATGCAGGGGCATTTTCACACTGGGCTCGAGTGGGGTCGCCTGTTGGATGCAGGGGCATACTTGGGATGGGTAACCCATGCGATTTGGGGGCCACGGGGGAGGTCTCATGTTCGAGACTCCTTACTAGGGGTGATTAATGCGCATTTCACACCGGGCTCGAGTGGGGTAGCCCGTGGGATGCGGGGACACACTCGGAGTGGGCGGCCCATGTGATTTGGGGCCCACGAAGGGGGTTCGGCTGAGGTCCTAACCCATGAGATATGGGGCTTGGGCTATGAGATAAAGGGATTAATTCGCCATACTCTAACAGTTCGAGCTTTTAGAGCAAGTGGTTAATTGTCCTGCATCAGTGGGCGTCCATACAGTTGCCATGTGAACTCTCCCTCATGCGTACCCTCACCAAGAAAATCCACTTTGTCCCCATCTCAAGCATCTCAACCATGTTCTCTGTTTTACGAATTGTCCATCGAGCTCCCTTGGATCCTTATCACCCGCATGATTTTAACTATCTAGATCTTGTCAATCAAAGGACCACACTCTTAAAACGTGGATCCCATTCAATCATGTACTATACTTAGGTTGTCTATTTTACAAATAGAATTATTCTCCTTCATTATCCAATTCAATCATGTATTATACTTAGGTTGTCTATTTTAGCCTTAGGAATAGAATTATTCTCCTTCGTTATCCCTTGAATCAAGGATTGTAATCACCCAAAAATATGTGTCAACGTATACAATGTATAGCATTCTGCAATTTATTTAAGAGGATGGAATCTCACAATGAGACCCACCCGGAATTGAATCAAAATTTGATTCAAGATCTCAACATTTCATATTTCTATAGAAATATCATGGTATCAAAGCCACGATGCTCTCTTTAAAGTTCGTGCGATTTTCTTTGCGATCAGAGACTTCTCATCTTCAATTTATAGACTTCATTGTCTCACCATTCCCATCAATTTTTTATTTGCTGCAATACAAGAAAGTTACAGCGTCTTCTCACAGTTCAGATAGAACGAGTCTGCGATCTTCCAAGCAATGTCAGAAGTTACTTTCAATTCATGACAACCTAAATATTCAGAACATTCAGAAGATTTTTAGCATTTTCTGCTCATCAAAGATCTGATCCATTCTTGATTGTCAATCATATAAATGGAGATGTCTGAGGTATTTTTGGTTCAATTTACTGGTAGAAATTATACCTCTTGGGCTTTTCGATTCCAAGTATACCTCGAAGGCAAGGAATTGTGGGGGCATGTCTCTGGATATGATCCATTGCCTACAGAGGATGAGAAAAAGATATCCTCCTGGCATACTTAGGATACGAAAATCAAATCCTGAATTCTTGGATCAATATATCCTCAATTCATTTTGCATCTCAAACCCTACAAAACCGCAAAGAATATGGGGGAACTTTTTAAAAAGGTATATCATTGAGGAAATTTTGCACGTCAATTCCAATTAGAATTTGACATTGGTCAATATCATCAAGGAACTTTGTCCATTCAAGAATATTATTCAAGCTTTCTTACTTTATGGGTTGAATATGATAAGATTAAATATGCTAATATATCTAACGTCGTTCTAGCTTAAATACAAGGACTTCAAGCAACTAGTCAATGGGACAAATTTTTTATGAAACTTCGTTTTGAATATGAGATTGTTTGGTCTAATCTAATGAGTAGGGTTCCATCTCCATCCTTGGATGAATGCCTGAATGAACTTCTTCATGGGGAATATCGGCAATTGACGAAAGTGCATTTGGAATAGAAAACTATATATGGTATTGTTGACGTTGCTTACGCTACACAAGGAAAACCTTCTTATCATGATATGAGTATCGTGCAATGTTACAGTTGTAAAAAAAAATTGTCATTCTGCCTCCTAGTGTCAATAGAAATTTTGTACTCACTGCAAAGGAACCGGTCATGTCATTATTGAATGTCATAAACCACCTCAGAATCGAACTACTCCAAATCAGTTTCCTTGTGCCTATACTGCAACAATTGTTGCATCTGTTCTACAACCTGCAATTTCATATGCTTCAACTATTGTCTCCTCATCTAGTACACGGCCTGGCTCGTCTGCTTCTCCAACCCCTGAAATGGTCCAACAAATGATTTTAAAGGCCTTTTCTGCACTTAGTGTCTCAAGTAAAACAAGAAAACCTCCTTCTGTTTGGTATCTTGATTTCAAAGCATCAAATCAAATGACATTCACATATGAAAATCTTTTCAATGTCAAAAAATACACTGGCAATCTCCAAGTTCAGGCTACAGATGGAGACAGACTTCCTATTACTGCAATTGGTGATGTTCCTGGCTCAGTTCCATTGACAAATGCATATCTCTCTCCTCGCTTGACCACCAATTTACTTTCTCTTGGTCAACTTGTTAACAATAACTGCAATATCTTATTTTCATTTTCGGGTTGTTCGATACAGGATCGGATGTTGGGGAATGTGATAGCGAAGGGCCTTAAATGTGGATGTCTCTTTCTTCTTTGCCTTTCTGCACTTCTTCAGCATAAACCAATAAATGATTTGTTTTGTTTTTCTATTCAAAATAATTGCCACTCGTGGCACAATAGGCTTGGACATCCGAATTCCAAAACTTTATCAATGTTGTTCAATTCGAGATTGACAAATAAATCTGATGGTGTGAAAATTTGTGTTTCTTTTCATTACAATACTAGTAAGTTTGGGAAAAGTAAGACCCTTTCATTTCCCACATCCACTATGTTAAGTTCAAAATGTTTTCATTTAATACATAGTGATGTATGGGGAATTGCTCGTCATCTCTCATGCCCATTACAAGTATTTTGTGACCTTTATTGATAATTTTAGTCATTTCACTTGGGTTTAATTCTTGCATTCGAAGTCTGAAGTTTTTCATGCGTTTAAAATGTTTTTAGCCTATGTCGAAAATCAGTTTTCTACCTGCATTAAAATTCTCCGTTGGGGGGGGGGGGGATATGTTTCAGCAGAATTTCAAACATTTTTGCAACAAAAGGGGATAATCTCTCAATGAACATGTCTGTATACCCCTGATGCAGGACAATTAGCCACTTGCTCTAAAAGCTCGAACTGATAGAGAGTGGCGAATCAATCCCTTTATCTCATAGCCCAGGCCCCACATCCCATGGGTTAGGACCTCGGCCGAACCCTCCTCGTGGGACCCACTTCACATGGGTTCCGCTTCACACGGATAGGCCCCACCTCACACGAGCCACCCACCCCAAGTGTGCCCCTGCATCCCATAGGCAACCCCACTCGAGCCCGGTATGAAAATGCCCCTGCATTAATCACCCCCTGTGAGGAGTCTCGAACACGAGGAGCTCCCGCTCTAATACCACTTTGATGCAAGACAATTAACCACTTGCTCTAAAAGCTCGAATTGATAGAGTGGCGAATCAATCCCTTTATCTCATATAGTCATAGCCTAGGCCCCACATCCCATGGGTTAAGACCTCGGCCGAACCCTCCTCGTGGGCCCCACTTCACATGGGTTCCGCTTCACGCAAGCCACCCACTTCACATAGATGGGACCCGCCTCACACGAGCCACCCACCCCAAGTGTGCCCCTGCATCCCACAAGCAACCCCACTCGAGCCCGATGTGAAAATGCCCCTGCATTAACCCCTCAACAAAATGGTGTCACTGAAAAAAAAAAAAAAAGACATTTTCGTTCCTCCCCGTTTTTTGTCCAAGTCACTTACAATTGTTGTTCATCTTATAAATCGGTTACCCTCCTCCATCAACAATCAAACCTTGCATTTCTTCCTGTACAACACACCCCCATTGTATGATAATCTTCGTACTTTTAGTTGTCTATTTTGTTCATTTACCTTCTTCTAAATGCACCAAACTCACTGCTCAGTCTTCCAAATGTGCATTCCTCCTCCATCAACAATCAAACCCCGCATTTCCGCCTGTACAACACCCCCATCAGATGATCATCTTCATACTTTTGGTTGTATCTGTTTTGTTCATTTATGTTCTTCTGAACGCACCAAACTCACTGCTCAGTCTTTCAAATGTGCATTCCTTGGATATGCACCCCACCGAAAAAGGATTCATTTGCTATGATACTCAAATTCGTTGTATCTGGATTTCTAGAAATGTTGTTTCTTTTTTAGAATTAGTATTTTTTTTTCAACTACATCTTGAGCCTCCTGATTATGTGTCTATTGTCTCCTTGCCTAGTGTTTCCAATGAAATAACATTTACCCGGTTTAACCCTAATTTTGGGTATCAAAGGCGGAGGAAAGACACAACTACAGGATAAATCCCTCAAGATCCCTTGTCTGCATCTGAAGCAAGTCAACCACCCTCTTTGTGTCACTCCTTGCGACTATCTAAGCCTCCTGAACGATATGGTTTTACCCATACTACCTTGACGGCTACACTATCTTCTACTTCTATTCCCCACTCCTACTCCCAGGCTGTGAAGCATGAATGTTGGAGACAAGCAATGCAAGATGAATTGCAGGCTCTTGAAAAGAATCATACCTGGGCTATTGTACAAGGTCCCACACCTATCTAACCAATTGGATGCAAGTGAGTTTATTCTATTAAACTCAAACCTGATGGATCTTTGGACCGCTATATAGCTCATCTTGTGGCTTTAGGAAATCGACAGGAATACAGGATTGACCACGAAGAAACATTTGCACCAATGGAAAAAGTGAATACCGTTCGTATTATTCTCACCATTACCGCATCACAATCCTAGCCATTATACCAGATGGATGTCAAAAATGCTTTTCTTCATGGTGACCTTAAGGAGGATCTCTATATGCACTTACCCCAAGGAGTACACTTTAGTTCTCGCCATATTGTGTCGACTACAGCGTTCCCTTCATGATCTCAAACAAGCTCCACGTGCTTGGTTTGAGAAATTCAAAAGCTCTCTTCGTGACATTGGTTTTACTCAGAGTACTTATGATGCATCAATGTTCCTTCATCAAACTTCCATTGGCTTTGTTACTTTCCTTGTCTACGTTAATGATATTCTCATCACTGGTACTGATTCCAACAAGATAAAGCGCCTTCAAACTTCCCTCAATGCATCATTTCATATGAATTATTTGGGTCTGCTGACTTACTTCCTTGGATTGGAGGTTCATCAATCTTCTAGAGGATTGTTTCTCAATCAACACAAATATACTGAAGATCTCCTTGAACTTGCTAATCTTCAGCATTATACTCCAGTTGACACGCCTCTTGAATTAAATGTCAAGTTGAGCAAAGATGACGGTGATCTTCTCCCTGATCCTACCTTGTATCGACAACTTGTTGGAAGTTTAATTTATTTAACTATCACAAGACCTAATATATCTTATGTTGTCAACTTGTTGAGTCAATTTATGAGTGCTCCTCGGCATCTTCACTTAGCAGCGGTCAAACGCCTCATTCGATACCTTCTTGGCACAGCCCAAAGGGGTTTATACTTTCCCACAGCTAATGATCTTACCCTACATCATGCATACTCTGATGCTGATTGGGCTAGTTGCCTCAACACGGGCCGATCAACCACTAGTTGATGCATGTACCTCGGCAAGGCATTAATCTCCTGGAAATGTAAGTAGGATTGGGTATCAAAATCCTCTACAGAAGCAGAGTATCGAGCAATGTCCTCTGCTTGTTCTAAAATCCTTTGGCTCTGTGGACTTCTGGTTGATCTAGGCTTTGCTCAACCTCATCCTACACCTCTGCATGTAGATAATATCAGTGTCGTAAAAATTGTAGATAATCAAGTGTTTCATGAGTTTACAAAACACATCGAAGTTGATTGTCACTTCATTCGTGATGAATATGAGTGTCGGGTCATCAGCCTTCCTCGTGTCTCCAGCAACTTTCAAATCGAAGATATCTTCACGAAAGGACTACCTCGACCACGCCATCAGTTCCTCATGTCCAAATTGATGTTGTTTGATTCTCCTTCATTATATATTAAATTACGGATTGTAATCACCCAAAATTATGGGTCAACATATACCATGTATAGCATTCTGTAATCAATTTAAGATGATGGAATCTCACAATGAGACCCACCAGGAATTGAATCAAAATTTGATTTCAAGATCTCAACATTTCATATTTCTGTACAAATGTCAGATCTACACATTATATTACAATCCCAGCTAATTTGAACCATCTAAGATACTACACAATGAATCTAAAAAGGAATAAAAATACTGCAACCACTAGATCACCGTAGACACTCATATACATCAATTGATCTTAACCGTACATGCATGTAATTTTTCAGTTAAACCAATTAATCACAACCATAAAATTGATTCAAAACCATCATTCAACATGCCACATCAATCATACCCATTCAAAGGAATAAGTAGAACAACCCTCATGTGCCTTAATTGATCAATGGTTAAATTAACCTTTAGCAAAAAGTCAACTTGAATCAATCGGATCTCCCAACCAACATGTCCGTTTGCACTCAAATTCGAAACGAACATTCCTTGTTGAGGTTTGCACCATCCGATCGGTCAGAGCACAAAACAAGCACACACATCAAAACGATAAAAAATTTAAGTTGAGTAATATCTAATAACAGGACCGCTCTTTTACCACTTTTGTTAGCATTTTAAAAATGCAGTGGAAAATGTTTAAAAAAAAACTCCCAAAGGTTCAGATTAATTATTAAACCTTATGGATCACCGTTTAAATATTGTCGAATTTCTAAAATTAGCCAAAACATAAATTTACCACCATAGTCGAATATCATTGAATTGTCGAAGTCATACCTTCAAAGTAGAAGGTTATCTCCCAAGTCTATCTCACATGAGGAGAGGAAGAAAGCTTACGAGCAAAACCATGGAGTGAGGCTAGGACCACGCATAAAGAGATGCATGCACTATAAGGGGGGGTTTAGGCATCCAAGGCTTTCTCATGTTGTCCTCACCCTTTGGAATAGGATCTCATTTATAAGGAGGAATAAAGGTTTCAAGGAGCAACACTAGTATGGTGCTCCACCACCCTATGGACTGGTAATACCCCACTATATCTAGAGTTTGTGAATCATGCCTAACCATGTACCCAAATTGACTCCATCCATTCCATTGAACATGGTCATCCATCCTCAATCCAAATCTCATGCAAAGCAAGTGATGGACCATAAGAACTCAACCATCAAAATTACCATTAAATGTGATAAAAAGATTATAATGATTAAAACAAGAGATAAACAGTTGAAAAGTCATGTAAAACCATTTGAAACCTTTGAGGGTATCAGATTAGTTAGAAACCACTTGATAAATGATCCAATCTACCAAATCTTAGCCATAAAAGTGTCCCTAGGAAACCAATGGACACCTTGTGGGATCATATAGACCCCAACCATATCCTAATGCATGAACCCAATAACAGCCATGTATAAGCCACCGCAATTGACTTCATGAAGTAGGCCAAAGTGCATTACATCAGGAACTTGACCTCCACATACATGTTGATCATAGTCCGGGCATGATGGATCCCTTGGCCCACAGACTTTAATTGATACTCCAATACAAGTGTGTAATAGGTTCAATACCCTCTTATTACCATGGCACACTTACACTATGTAGGGTAGGGCATGGGGACACCGACTTGTCATCGAACCCGATGGTGGATGCCTTCCATCCCAATTCGTCATCAATTCCCTCACACGGGATGACCATGTAAGAATGTTAACAACCACGGGTTTACCCTACAACCTACTAGGTGGTCATGGAACAACAAGGTACTGAGATTCATGGAGCACAACTCTCTCTTGACCAATAGTTGTTGTATCCAAACTCAAGTTCTTAAGGACAACCAGAGGAATCGCTCTCCTTTTAACCCATATACATCAGTGTTTTGAATAGCGCCCATAGCGTAGCGTAGCAACGATGCTACGTAGTGTTAGCAAATAGCATAAATCCACTGTAGCGTACGTTACAGGGGTCGTAGCGGATCTAGTGTACGCTACGCCTTTTTTTAATAAATGGTAATTATATTTTTTGTTTTTTAAAAGGTAATTATATTTTGTATTTTGTAATTAACTCTAAACATGTGAGATTTTAATTACTTTTTGCACTTGTGACCTGTGGTTTTAATTAGACATGATCAATTATTTACTTAAAAAGTTGTTGATGTGATAATAATTTGATTTGGTTAATGTATGTGAATTGGCTTTTGGTAAATAATGATTTAATAACTTGTTTGAAGATGCTTATATTAGAAAAAAAAAAAATGAATCATCTTTTAGGCATTTTTATATTTTTTTTGGTTTTTTCTTACTATTTATCATATTTTTCTATTTTTAAATTAGAAAATAGAAGAATCGTGTAGCTTACACCACACAGTACACTACTTGCATCATATGCTACAAAGGGTTGAATGCTAATCAACACACTACCACTATTTAAAACACTGATATCCATGTACGATTCAAGATATACCGACATGCTAATTATGGCATTAATGACGTGTCCATGCAGGTCCTATGGTCATCATGATCTACGGTCAAGATCATCAAATCAATAGTTAAGATTAACACATCGGCTTTGCAGGATACATAACACCAACGAAAGGACTCTGTGGCAATTATAATTCTTAGTTATTATCTGGTTAATTTGGAAGGAAAGAAATAAAAGAACATTTTGTAATAAATCTTCCAGTGTTAACTTTTTTATGAATGGATTGTTTAATTAGAAACGAAATAAGAAAAAAAAAAAAAAAAAGGGAAAACAGTAGGCCACACAGCACAACAGCATGAGCAAACACAAAAAATAAGCCTGTCTTGGACAGCATGCATAACCCCCTATCCCATAAAAAGAAATAGATAACTCCCTGGTTGTACCACCAACTTTTTCCAGTGTCAATTAGGCGATAAATAGAGTAAATAAAACCAATGTACTGGGCAAAGGAGTTTTTATAAGTTTAGAGTGGGACTTCCTAGCCAATTGATAAAATGTTAGTCATCTATGATCAATTTTAAACTTTTCCTTCTTTGGAAGAAAATCATGTGCCAATAAAAAAATTCTAGTCTAAATCTTTACTCCACCACCCTCTACAGGAGCTTCATAGTGTGAGTCATAAGGTTGACTCCCTAATACTTGGTGCTACTTCATGAATCTCAAAACGGAAGCTTATCTTTCACTCATCTTGCATTAATGTTGTTTGCAAAATTTTATTGGAAGGACCAGTTCACCAAACTCGTCCAATTTAACCCAATTTCCTCCCCATGCAAATAGCAAAGCCTCTCCTGTCTCTAGCCTTGCTAAGGGCTACCTTTTACTCCCCTTACCCGAATTCTACAATAAGATGCAAGCCCTTAGGACCCCCAGGATGCAAGCCCACTCCTACCCCCATCCCTAAGCCCAAATTTCCGTTCAGCGACATTGAAAGTAGTCTCTCCATCTTTACCTAACCACACCATCTTTAACCAAGACCCTCTTATCCTCGCCCCCTGACCCATCTAATGATGGGTTTCAACAATGCATGCCAAAACATTAGCAACCAGAAACATCAAAATTCCAACACACTCATTACCAATTCCTAGTTTGTTGACAAGCTAACCACCAAAAAGTTATACAAAATATTAAAGGTTTAGCACGCATAAAATATCAATTGTTACAAAGGTTAATGGCACTTCAAATACAAATAGAAACTAAGCAAGCAAGAAAGGGCATATTCTCATTTGAGCACGAAATAGAGGACTACGTGCATACCTGGCACTCAGGTTGCCCTATTCTTTCAGGGTACCCTCCCTTAATCCTTGCAGCAGCAACAGCCTGACATTTAAGAAGATCTAATCTAATCATCAATTTCAAAAGGAAATAGCTCTATGAAAGAAAATGTAAGTGCATCCATAACAAAACGTTTGATTTGGAGACCTAGTGGCAGCTATCATTACCATAAACAAAAAAAAGCAAGCAAGGGGACAAACATGGAAGATAGTAAATAGCTTCCTATCAGTATAATGAATTGTAAGTTTGTAACTCTGATGCCCTTGACTATTTGATTGCCATTGTATTGTGCTGAGGCTATTCAACTTAACCAGCTCTCTCCGAAGAATGAAAAGCAATAAAATAAGGCTTATTCAAAAGCCAGAAGATGTAACCAAAAAAAAAAGATTTGTACTTTGGAAACAAAGTCAAAAACAAGAAGGTTGCATGAGTATGTGATCGATATTGGACTTAATGACAAAGAAATAAGATTAAAAACCTACACATTATTCAGTGGTTGGAAAATCGGTATCGCATTGGCGGATACACCTGTATCGTTTCAATATCGATACAAACCAATTCTCGATACAGGTCCATATCGGGCCGATGCGAAAAAAAAAAAAAAACAACCCGTATTGACCCATATCAACCGATACAAGCCATATCATTACTGATACCTTGAACCCATATAGGTTTGACCGCTATGGGCTTTAAAAGACCCAACCAACCCCATTTTTCATATTTTTCCCTCTCTTTACTCCTTTTGAATTTATTTCTTCTGGAGATTGTTTTAGGGACATTTCCGGCCAGATCTACCACAAAGTTGAGGATCAAAACAAGATCCTTTGAGTAGAATCAAAGGATTGAAGCCCCGGCACCTGATTTGGGGAAAATAAAAAAAGTTTGAAAAAAAAAAAAAACTACTCCTTTGTTTATTATTACTGGAATCAACTCGAAACTACATTGTAAACCCAAACCGATCAAATCAAATTCTTGATTTGGGGACTTTTGTATTTTTATTTTTGTCTATTTACACTGGAATTTTCAAGAATTTTCAGTTTTTTTTTCAACTTTTTTCAAACAAAAGCTGTAATGATGCATGAGGGGCCTTTTCCGACTAGATATGAGGATCAAAATAGGACTTCTTTAATGGAATCGAAGGGTTGAAGGCCCGGTAACATATTTGGGTAAAATCCAAAAAAATATGTAAAAAACCTTTTTATTATTAGTACTAGAATCAAGTGGAAACAACATTATAAACATAAATCAATCAAATCATGCTTGATTTAATCTCGATTTGGGGATTTTTTTTAATTTCGTTTTATTTTTACTATTTATGCTTATTACTGGAATCAAGTGGAACTATGGAAACAACATTATAAACATAAATCAATCAAATCATGCTTGATTTGATCTCGATTTGGGGATTTTTTTTGTTTTGTTTTGTTTTTTCTATTTACGCTAGAATTTTCTGTAATTATCATAAAGATTTTTTTTCTTTTTTTAAATAAAAGCTGTAATGATGCATGATCGATCCTTTAATGCTATAGATCTACAGTCGTGATCATGTTTGTTATTTTTATTTTTGGCCTATTGGTGAAATGAATTATAACTTTCACCTCCTTTTTCTTTTTTTATTAATTTTTGTAATTTTTTGTTTTTTGTTTATTTTATTATAGTTGGATGCTATAATTTTATTTGTCTTAAAGTTTTTTATTGAATGTTAGTTGTTGTGCGTGATCATGTGTTTCTTTAATTAGTTTACAAAGTCTGTCACACTAACAAATTTTCTCTTTATTTTGGTATTTTTGTATAGTGGACTGTTGATTGCAGAGCTGTGTTTATTGGATAACATGGGTTGAGTTGTGGACCTTGCTGTGGGCACTTGCTCAAAGGCATTTACTCTACTGGAGATTTGGGTTGGGCAATTTGGGTTGGACAGTTATCTATTGGAGATTTGGGTTTGCTACTTGGGCTTGGCAGCTAGTAGTTGACAACTTGACGTCGGAAAAATGGCCGATGGTGAAAATGAAGATATACGGTAGTAGCATGGGGTAAGGATATGAGGGAGCATGCAGCAATTAATGTATAAGTATTGAAATAGGAGCGTGAGCGGGGTCATAACTCGATTAAAACAACATTTGACCTACCAAAAGGGTCAAGTTTCTGGATGTCCAATCGTCCCTAAAGAAGTAAGGGAGCATACGAAACAAAATTTAGAAGAAATTAAAAGAAAAAGGGCGATAAGGGATAAAGAGAAAAAGGCCACTTGATGCGTGTCGAGGAGAGGTGCATGGTGTTCTTGGTAAGGGCGTTGATGAGGACAATCAAGAGAAGACTCAGAGAGATTACAATGGCAATGAGGGAAAGTATACAAACTACTCATGAGATGAGTAGCAACGTCAGATGTTTGAGATTACTGGTTCGGTTCATAACTTGGGGGAGAGTAGTGGGGCTAAGGAGAATGATAGTGGCAATGGAGGATTATTTAAGAGTTTACGAAGTGCCTTTAGCATGCTACAATAAGAGCCACAACCCTCTCAGGCCTAATATTCATAATGTCAATAAGGATGAGAGGGGGGAGTAACAGGCACTTCCTAGTTATGAGACGGTATTAAAAAGAGCCACAACCCTCTTGGCCCTAATATTTATCCGCTACTTTCTCTGCTGACCTTTGGTGGAGGTGAAGCGTGCTTCACTTGGCAGGTATTTCCCGGGTGATGCCTTCCACCCTCAACAATCTGTTTTGCGAGTGGCATGCGGAGCAGGGTGGTTCACTAGGCAAAAGGAAATGGCGTGCTATTTTGATGGTTGTTCTTTGGGGGGTGTGGGCCAAGAGGAATAATAAGGTATTCAAAAACCAGAGTGCCTCGTTGGCGTTAGTGTTCTCTAAGATTTTAATCCTTTTTCACGATTGGGCTCCATAGTCTTGTGGGAGGTTTTTTTGTAGTTTGTAGTGTGTGGGTTGGCCTTTGTAATTTTTTCTTTATTTTCTTTTTTTGTAGTTTCTCTTCGAGCCTTCGTTGCCCCTCTTAATAAATTCTTATCTTAAAATTTTTTAATTTAAAATTATTTTTTTAAAAAAAAAAAAAAAAGCAAGCAAAAGAAATTAAAGCAATTGTGGTCAAAGCATGTTATATATAAAATTGGGAAAGCGGCAGCAAAGTTATTTTACATGATAGCATCCCTCCACATATGAACTCGAATTGCCTGTGCCCCCGGCCACAGGAAGGTCCGGTGGTAAGAAGCTATGTGGGGCCCACAGAGATGCCCATGACAAATCCGGTCCATCCATAAGTTTCTCAAGATCAAAATAGGACAGGTCCAAAAATCAGGCAGATCAAAAACTTAGATGGGCCACACCACGGGAAACAGCGGGGATTGAATGCCCACCTTTTGGAAACTCTGTGGAGCCCACAGAAGTGTTCTATTAAGACGATATTTGTGCCTACAATTTATCTAAGTGGTAATAACCCTATGAATGGTTTGGATGGCATATAAACACCATGGTATCTTTTTTTTTAAAAAAAAGCATCATGGTTGGCACCAAGAAGGATTCAGTGGTAGACATTTTTGTTCTCACTGTTTCGTGTGGTGTGACCCACCTAAGTTTTGGATCTACCTGATTTTTTGGATTCCTGCACTATTTTAATCTTGAGAAACTAATTGACGGAGTGGATTTGTCATGGGCATCTCAGTGGGCCCCATAACGAGTTAGACCACAAAAACCCCCCATGGTTGGGAAGCACGGGCAGTTTGCATCCTCCACATGTTGTTGATTCGCCATATTTTCAGGTGTTTGTGGATGCAAAAACAGATAGAGGACCTATAGGATTCAAGCGCGCAGTTCTTATGACATTGACATAAAGCATTCGCATGAGGCCTACAATGAACTGTGCGATTGTGTACAATCATTTAGAAGGATATAGGCAATTAGAGGATATACAATCATGTGCGATGGTTGGACTAGCCCAACCTGATTAAGCATAATAAATTTCATGGTCGATTCCCACCGAGGTATAATGTTCATTAGAGCCATTAATGCATCTGATGAAGTGAAGACTAATATATATATATATATATATATATATATATATATATATATATAGACACACACACACATACATATAGCCTGATGGATAGAATGGTGGATGAAGTTAGAGAGAGTAATGTGGTGCAGATGTCATTGATAAAGAGGCATTATATAAGGTAGCAAGAAAGTTGCTTATAAAGAAGAGGCCCCATCTGTTTTGGTCACCTCGTACAACCCACTGAATTAATCTCATCCTTTAGGATATTGGGAAGAAGAAGAGTGTATTTGAAGTTGGTTTGAGAAGGCAAGATTAATTACAAAGTACATTTACAATCACAATTAGATAATTGCCTTCAAAAGGAAGTCCGCGTTAGGCGAGAGTTGTTGAGGCTAGGGGCAACCAAATTCTCCACAAATGCTATAGCCATGGAGAGTTTATATAATCATAGAGGGGCACTTAGGGAGACAATTGCATCTTAGCAATGGTTAAGCTCTAAGTATGAAAAGAAGATAGGTAGCACGCCTGTGGAAATGAGTGCAAATTATAAGTGACAACTAGTAAGTACGGGAAGAAAGTCCTAGAGATTATGAAAGCAGTAAAACATTTGATTAAGGTCCTTCGACTTGTGGAAAGTGATGATATGCAAACAATATGCTTTTTTTATGAGGCTATGGATAGAGTTAATGTGTCTATTCGACATGATTTTAAACAATACAAGGATTACTAGAAGTTGATAGATAAGTGTTGGAATAAACAGCTTCACCATAATCTCCACATAACAGATTAAAAAAGTTATTATTTAGTTATTCCTTAGTTCATACTTACAATTATTACTCATGAGTTATTTTTCTTAGACATATAATGTTAAATATTGATATGTTCTCTCCTTTAATGATTGTAGCTACTTCTTAAACCCTCTACTCCAATACGCATATGAAGAGGATAATAAAAATCACTATCGGTTTAAAAAATATTTTTTAACAGGTTGGAGCCAGACATTAATCAACAAGTTGATGCCATTAATCAAATTATCCACTATTAAAAATTAGGTTTTCTATTTTCAAATGCATCACATATGTTGACTTGTAGTACTTATTACTTGATCTTTCACAAGTAGAGACGCATGCACTAACAATGGATAGCTTTGAAGATCCACTTACATGAGCTACTATACAGAGAACCAATCTAGATATAACGAATAGTATGTAAGATTTATGATAAGCTCGGTGTAAAATTTCGAACAAACATGAATGCGTTACCAATTTAATAAACTAAGATATTCATTTGCCATCTATATGGCTCAATGGTGGATCAATTATTAAGAAAGTGTACCTAATCTACAAAATATTGCAATCAAAATTTTGAGTCTGACAACATCATCCACCGGTTGTGAGAGAAATTGGAGCATTTTCTCTTACATCCATACAAAGCAACAGAATCAATTAAAGTAAATAAAGAGGAGAGAAATGTATTTATTCACTAAATGTGATGCTGCAATTAATAAATATGAAAAAATTAAGAAAGCGGACTGATAACCATAGTATTGTCCAATAAATTTGGGCTATATTCTTGCTTAAAGTTACCCTCTCCTCCCATGGCTTGAACAAAGGAAGAAAAAGAAAAAGACGCAGCTGAAAGTGATGATCTTGAATTCCCGAATTTGGAAACAGCTCAGCCTCCGAGTTGTCTAAAACCGATTATTGAAGATGTTGACAAAGCACATACTCGCAGTAGCAGTACGACTAAGACTGATAGGGGTAGCAGCAGTAGCAATGAAAGTGATGGTCCTGGTGGAGATGGTGATGATCGTGGCATTAGTAATTGTGGACATGTACTTGCTGGTTGTGCCAATGAAACTAAGACAGTAGTGCCTAGCACCAATCCTTATCCACACAACACTACAACCGACGCAAGCCACTCCAGTTGACATCACGGTAAGAACGTAGCCACCGGTGATGGAGATGAGTCTGAGGCTCCTAGTCCGACTCAGCAATTTATCGTGATGATGAGAATGATAGTGGTCAAATGACACATGCATATTATGATCATGATGACAACTAACAGGACAACATGGAGCCTACGCGTATGCCTACCTAATACCTATCAAATCCTACAGCCTCCACGCCAATAGCCATACACTCGATAAGGGGATTATTTGCAGCAACACTACACAACCACCAATTAGTCATGAGACATATTAATGCAGGGGCATTTTCACACCGGGCTTGAGTAGAGTAGCCTGTGGGTTGCGGGGACACAATAGAGGTGGGTGGCCCGCGTGAAGTGAAACCCATGTAAAGTGGGGCCCACGAGGCGATTCAGCCGAGGTCCTAACCCATGGGATGTGGGGCCAATGCTATGACATAAAGGGATTGATTCGCCACTCTCTATCAGTTCAAGCTTTTAGAGCAAGTGGCTAGTTGTCCTGCATCAAATTGGTATCAGAGCGGGAGGTCTCGTATTCAAGACTCTTCCCCGGGGGTGATTAATGCGGGGGCATTTTCACACCGGGCTCGAGTGAGGTAGCCTGTGGGATGCGAGGACACACTCGAGGTGGGTGCCCATGTGAAGCAGAACCCATGTGAAGTGGGGCCCACGAGGGGGTTCGGCCGAGGTCCTAACCCATGCAATGTGGGGCCTAGGCTATGAGATAAAAGGATTGATTCGCCACTCTCTATCAATTTGAGCTTTTCAAGCAAGTGGCTAGTTGTCCTACATCGAATTAGTATCAAAATGGGAGGTCTCGTGTTCGAGACTCCTCACCAAGGTTAATTAATGTAGGGGCATTTTCACACCGAGCTCGAGTGGGTTCGCCTGTGGGATGCAGGGACACACTCGGGGTGGGTGGCCGGTGTTAAGTGGGGCCCACGAGGGGGTTCGGCCAAGGTCCTAACCCATGCAATGTAATATGGCCACATATTCGACTACCCTCCTCAATATTGTCAGTATGGATATGAACGATATAGCAATGTAGATGATGATGACGATGTTGAGCAGGTTTGACAATACTTATGGTATTGACAAGGTAAAACACTTGGACTTAATCTTCAACATATTTACTAAAGATATCAATTATATATTTATATGTTTTACAACGGTGCCATACGCATACTTGTATGTATTTTACACTTTTACTATTATGATTTGAATCATTTGATAGTCCAATAGTTCATAGATGATCACATTACCAATACATGATATCGATATCAACAATTTATATATTTTAAATAATAATAAAAACCACAGCTTACAATAGCTCTTCCCAACTTGCAACATTCTTACCAAAGAATGGTCCGATACAACATTGAACACACGGTCAAAACATAGAACCAAAAAAAAAAAAGGATTTTTGGACATCTCATTTTTTTCATTTTTTTCACTAAAATAATTTTTGTCCATTGTAGGCCGATATAGGCCGGAGGCCGATATACGACACCGTATCATATCATTTGTTGATTGGACCGATATGCTCACCGATACCGATATTCAAAACCATGACACTATTGTTGAAGTGTCGGAGGGCAACATACAAACACAAAATTCAGCTTCACAAATACAAATATCTGAGTTCATCTAGTTACTAAATATAAAAAAAAGCTAGTCGAAAGAGAGTTTAGAGTTTACCAGCTTCCTATTGGGAGGGTGATTAAATCGACACGTCATCCCAAATCTACAAAGCCCAGTCCTGAGGTAATAAGCACAGTCTTGCTCTCCAGGCCGCTCAGGATAGGATCCAGATTCCATTGTTTCACTCGATCTCAAGTTCATTGGCCACATTGTATCTGTGATAAAATCAGCAAGTAATTACTGAGATATATTTCATATTTAAAAGATTTTGAATGTCAGAAATAACCATCCAATATCCATACAACTTTCAACTTGGTAAACAACCAAATAACACTCTTCTAGGAAAATGCATTGACAAATGACCATGGATGAGGAAATTCTAGGGAAATTACAAAAGAGAAAAACTCATTTCAAAACAAAACTTAAGTTATAATGATCGGAAATTGCACTATATGGAAATTCACCACATTTGAAGATTGAAAAAAGGTAGGAAGATTTCAGGTATGGACGAAATGAAGGGAAAAAAATAATGTAATGAACAGGAAGAGACTCCATAGTCCCAACCAACCCCTATCAAAGGAAAAAACAAGAGGGGAAAAAAAAAAAAGACTTGTACCGCGCACAATGTCCATGCACAAATGCATAAATCACTCATCGGAAAATGCATATGTCCAAGATTTCAGTGAGTGTTACAACATTAATTGTCTATACAAAAGCTATAAATATAACCAATGGAAATTTTAGGAGAGAGCATCCACAATGCATCAATGTAAATTCAAACTACTTTGGAAGAAGAATTAACATTTACAAGCCCTGTAACTCTAAACTGTTATCTCTTTTTTCATCAACCTGCTTTTCTTTTAAATTGCCCCAACAAGGATCCATTATTGAAACAATAATTTGCATGACAATGATGGCTGCCATGCCAGTATCACAGAAAAGCCACAATTTATAAAAAATTAAAAATTAAAAAAAAAAAAAATCACCAATTACATAATGGAGTTGCTGAATGAAGAAAGCCCAATTCTGAAATAATACCAATCAATGCAGGGAATAGTCTCGCCCCAAAAGGTGGCAGGGACACCCTGTCGTCATAAAAATAAAATAAAATAAAATAAAATAAAAGTGCCTTTTACAAACATTCAGCAAAAAACTACAAAACTCAAAAAGGTATGGACGAAATGAAGAAAAAAAAAAAAAAAAAAGAATGTAATGAACAACAAGAGGTTTCATGGTCCCAACCAACCCCTTTCAAAGAAAAAACAGGAACCAAAAAAAAAAAGACTTGTCCCACACACAATGTCCACGCACAAATGCATAAATCACTTGTTGGAAAATGCATATATTCCAAGATTTCAGTGAGCATTACAACATCAATTGTCAGTGGCTATAAATATAACCAATGGAAAATTTAAGAAATAGCATCCACAATGCATCAATGTAAATTTAAAATACTCCAGAACAAGAATTAACATTAAAAAGCACGTGTAACTCTAAACTTCATCTCTTTTTTCACCAACCTGTTTTTCTTTTGAATTGCCCCGACAAGGGTCCAATATTGAAACAATAGTTCACATGACAATGATGGCTGCCATGCCAGTATTACAGAAAAGCCACAATTTAAAAAATCGCCAATTACATAATGGAGTTGCTGAAGGAACCCCGATTCTGAAATATTACCAACCAATGGCGCCTTTTACAAACTTTCAGCAAATAACTACAAAACTAAAAAGAGTAAGTGCCACAGAAACAGCAAAAGATACAGCAAGATCCCAATTTTTTAAAGAGGCTATCTATTCAGTGCCCCTGCAGCACTGACACTAATGCTCATGGAAAGCTTCCACAAAAACTGGACATGCGGTACTACTAGTCCACAACTAGTCATGATGTGGGCTGTCCATTGGGTGCATACCAGCACTGATCAGCTGCAGTAGAAGAATATCACTGATTAGAAGATCTTAGCTGCCCAATCAGAGAGACCACAAATGGGCAGCTAAAACGAATATGAGCAATGAACAGTAAAGGTCTGACAATTGGATGGGTGTAACCTTACAAACAGTGTGATTTGCAGATAGCAGTTGGCCCACCCAGTGAACAAAGCATGGATTTTTATTTTCTGGATGGGTCAATCAAATTTCATTAACAGAAAACAAAAGCTACAAAAAACAACTAAAACCAAAAGAAAATTACATTCAACTGCAAGCCTCACAACAGACAAAAAATAATAATGACGGAAACAAATGGAGTTAGAAGATCAACAACAGCTACTACCATCTGCTGTCTTCAACAACAAGGCATATGAACAGAGCATAGGTTGTTGTACTAAATGTTATTGTTCAGTGCAGGGACCAGATATCGACAGGTGGTATAATGGTCGATGATCTGGACCATTCATTGGGTGGATCCTGCTGCAGATTGACCAAGGTAGAAACTCCCCATCAGATAATCTTAAGGATCAGTGACCCACATCTGGACCACAGGAAGGAACATTGAACTGCAAAGGGTCCACCAGAATAGACAGGTAGAACCCAATCCACACGATGTACTGGCATTGGTCCATCAACAGTGGGGCCCACCTTGTGAACAGTTCAGATCACTGGACCATAGTGCCACATGTCCAATTCGAGTGCAATGTATCAGGTAAGGAAATCAGTTAGCCACTATCAGGACAGATTTCCACTCAATTTAAAAATTAAAAAGGAAAATCAAATTTCTACAATTAAAACAAACAATAGCTTCTAGAAAACCCACCTCAATTTATTTATTTTTTAATTCCAATTTATAAAATTTTGGAAAAAAATAACCAAAAACTGGACTAATTCTTTCTTATTAAAAAATAAAAGAAACGAGAAAGGCATAAAAATCAAAACGCCCAATTCACATCAATTCCACGCAATTCACATTCTTCCGTACAAACACCCCCAAATCCAAAATGCAAATTCCACACCAAAATCCTCGAAGAATCACAAAAATTCAGAGAACAAAAAAGAGCCGGAAACACTAACCTTCATCCAATGGCGGAGAGAGCGACGACCCTTCGTTCACACCAGCCCTAGAAATCTGAATTCCGCCTTCGTAATCCATCTGGAAACCACCATCACCAAACCCTAACCAAAATTCCCATCCCCCGCGCCTCCGTCTGGCGATTTACTCGGCGATCCTTTGCGAGCGCGCCGGATTTCGATCCGCACGAGAGAGAAGACAAGGGGAAGATAGCGAGATTTCTCCTCTCCACAAACGAGGAGGAGAGGAATAAAAACTAGCCAGTCGTTTTTTCGCTTTTTTCACCCCTCCCTCTCCCTCTTCGTTAGGGAAAAAACCAGAAACCGCTTTTCGAAAAAAAAAAAACCGGCGGTTTTATTTTTTACGGAAATGACAGAAAAGGGCCTTGTGTTACAGTACCGGACCAAAAGAGGAAATACTTTGGTAACTCTCTCGGAGGACCCGCGGTGGGCTGACTCGCGCTGCGACCTACCTGGGTCACTTGGCGGTGGGACCCCGGACTCACCAAAGACGGTGCGGCCCTTCCGTGGGCCCACCTTGTTGCATGTATTATGTATCCACGCCGTCCATTCGTTTTTCTCCAAAAGTGAAACGGATTCAATTACCTGAGGACCATACCATAGGAAATAGTAGTGGTCAGTCATTAATAGATTAAAAAAGTTTTGAATCCGGCTTTCTTTTTTTTAAAAAATATTTACTCAAAGGATGGCAAATAAACACTAAGAAAACATTAGGGCCTGTTTGGCTCAGCCGATTAAGAGGGAACAAGAGGGATGAGATGTTAAAATCTTAAAATATATCAAACGAGCCAAACAAACCTGATAAACTTGTCTCCGGATACAGCAAACCTATAGATCTTAAACCAATCCACTGGCATCACCATCGTTACCTTAAAATTGATCCCATCTCTCCTAATCTAATTCAATTGTGCATATGGTGCGTTTGGTTGGACAGATTGAAAGGGATTAAAAGGTAAAATCCCAAGATATGCCGAGCATCCTAAATAAACACGGTGAACTTGTCCCAAGATATAGCAATTTCATGGATCTTAAACCAAACCACTGACACAACCATCATTATCTTAAGATCCATCCCATACCTTCTAACCATGAGATCCGTCCGGCCAAACAAGCCTTTAAGGTGCCAAAAGAAGCTTCTAATGGTAGAGCGTTCAATCACCACTATTTTATATGGTATGGTCGACTTAATAATAATGTTTGCTTTCATTTTTAAAATAATATATTAAAATAATATGGAAAGAATATAAAATACGTGCATCAAGTGGTCCTATGGTAAAGGCTGCACTATCTCATGTGAGGTCAAGATCACCTGATTTGTTTTGAGTTACTTTGCGCAACTAAGATGAAGGTGGAAGGATCTTTCACATGGGATTTGATTCGCCGGTAAGAGGCCAATCATGTCTGAAAGTGCGGTATTAGATGGGCCTATTTTTTTTCACTGCAGCCTGCTTTTCAATCAAATTCCACTGACACAACCTATATAAGCATATTTAAAATCACAATCATCCAAAGTTAATGAAACGTGCACCTTTATTGACAGGGTATTTTTAGATAGACAATAGAGAATTAACCAAAAGAACAACATTTTAATATTCTAATGGGCCATATTATTTGAATTTCAAGGTTATAGGTGTAATTTTTTAGGTGGATTACTTGAGTGGCAAGCAATCTTGAATTTTCAAATCAACAATTTAAATAAGGTGATGTACATGATGGACGGCATGGATTATATGCATATTGAATCACTTCTCCTTTTTAGTGAAAGTAATCATGGCAGTACCCTCTTAGAAATTGCCTATGCACTATCACATCAAGCCAAGCTAAACTCTCCTAATGATGGTTCTCATCCATATAAATTACAGTTAATTAATTACCTAATAATTACTATGGGATCAAGGGTCATTTATTAGACAGTTAAAATGAAAAATATCCAATGATCCTATTTTTAGGAATTACTGTCCAATTGTCAGAGGCAATGATTGTTTATCCAATAAGATTTTGGAAGTGCAATTTAATGATTGTCAGTTTCATGATATACTGCTTGCATATCAAGTGTCACATAGCTCCCCACAGAAAATGGACGTGGCTATTAGATACTCTTGCAGCGTGTGACACTCAATACGCATGCACTAAAAATTTGTAGAACTGATATACATTAATTCAAAACAAGCAGATTAAATTGTGGAAACTAGTCTCTCCAACAAATTCTGAAAATCAGATATGATATAATTCTAAACTTTAAATTTTATTTTTCACCGTATGAAAAATGTCCAACAATTGGATAGTTGGATAATCAAATACCGTAATTTTTCGTTATAAATCTAAACGAGGACATGTAATTTAGACCGTTCAATTATTCATCATAGAGTAATTTTTAAGCGCCTGCGTGTGATCTCTCAGACCATCGGAGTATCTATTCCTCGTAAAAGAAAAGTCACAGGTTTGTCGATTAGCGGGATTACGGACGCTTGGGGCTACGGTACAGTGATGTAAATCGTTGGTACGGTGAGGCCCACAGACGGTGGTGAGTGCTTCGCCAATTGTAGGGTTTGGAAGATCTGGACCATTGATGTTCGGACTGTTCTCCTTCGAATATATTGTAGATAATTGCTATATTTTCATGGTAACCTTCTGATCGTACGTTGATGGGAGGTTCAAATTTATAGATGGCTCAGATTATCAACCCATGGTCCCACGTGCACGAATTACTTCACGCAATTGGGAAGTAACGGTCGCGGATTGGATACTGACAAGGTCAGTGGCGAAATGGCTACTGAAGTGACATCATCAAGCTCTCTGGACCCCACCATGATGCATGTGTTGTATCCATGCCGTCCAACCATTTTTAGAGATCTTTTTATGGAATTACAAAGAGAATGAGATAGATCTAAAGTTCAAGTGGACCCACCGTAGAAAATAGTGGGGACAGTGACATCCACCGTTCAAAACTTCTTAGGGGCCACGGGAGTTTTCGATGAAGCTGATATTTTTGTTTTCACTTCATATATCTCTACTTTACTTATGAATAAGATGGATCTCATAAATACATCACTGTGGCCCTATCAATGTTTCAACGGTGGGTGTGATGGGTCCCACGGTCTTTTGTGGTGGGTCCACTTGAAATTTAGATCTATTTCATTCTCTTTTTAATGCCATACAACTATCTTTACAAATGGTTGGATGGCATGGATGCAACACATGTATTATGGTGGGGTCCACAGAGCTTGGTGATGTCACTTCAGTAGCCATTTGGCTACTGACCTTGTGAGTATCCAATCCCCGCCCGGAGACGGATTGGCTACTCTCCCAGACACCAGCCCTGGGTTGGTGGTCGGTGCTCTGTGGGCCCACCATGAGGTATTTGTTTCATCCATTCCGTTCATCCATTTTTACAGATCATTTTATAGATTGATACAAAAAATTATATGGATATAAATCTCAGATGGAACTCACCACAGGAAAACAATAATGATTGGATATCCACCATTAAAGTCTTCCTAAGGCCCACTGTACTGTTTATTTGACATCTAACATGTTGATTGGGTCATAAAGACCCAGATGAAGGGAAAAATAAATATCAGCTTGATCCAAAGCTTTCATGGCTTCCAAAACGTTTTTAATGGTCAACGTTCATTTAACTCTGTTTCTTGTAATGTGGTCCACTTTAGACTTCGATATACCTCATTTTTTCTACCATAACAGAAAATGATCTATAAAAATAGATAGACGGCATGGATAAAATACATATATCATAGTGGTGCCCACAGATCACCGACTAACGAGCCATTGGCTGGTGGCAGGGGGAGTAGCCAATCCATTTCCTCCTCGCCCGAAGTCAACGAGTCGGACCCGGACCTGCTACCACGGCCGCAGGAAGTTCCCGCGGTTGGAAGCCAGGTGGGACCTACTATGATGTATAGGGGAAATCCTACCCGTCCCTATACTTTTTCTAGCTCATTGCAGGGCATGAGCCCAAAAATGAGGTGCTACAAAACTCAAGTGGCCCACACGATAGGAAAAATTGTGAAGGAGATACCTACCGTTGGAACCTTTTTAGGGTCTACCTAGATGTTAATATGCCATCTAAACCGTTCATAAGGTCAGTCGCACTGGCATTAGCTGAAAACAGAAAAATATTATCCTGATACAAAACTTCCTAGGCCCAACAAACATTTCAACTGTGGACGTTTAATCCTCACTGTTTCCTGTTATATGGCCCATTTGAGTTTTGGATCAGCTCAATTTTTTATCTCATGCCCTGAGATGTGCGGGAAAGACAGATGGACAGGGTGGAGTTCTTAAAGATACCACGGTAGGCCCACTTAGAGTCGCAGGCAATCCGCGACCGTCCACTTCATTAACAGGCCTGTCTCGTGGCCGCACAGCAATCCGGCCATTGTTTTTTTTTTTTTTTTAAATAAATAAATAAAATCTGCGCCACGCGTGTATTGTTGTCATTAACTTTCGACGATGCATGTCCATTAAAATGTGGCGATTGGACAATCCGGACCATTCCACTCGTAACCATAAATAGACGGTCAAGATGAGAAGTTTATCATGATTCACATGGATGTTCCGGACATGGCCTAGAAGAATGTGTATTTCAGTGTTTATCGTTGATCATTGATCTTAACCATCCAAATTTATAACGTAGGCCTATTTCCATTTGATGAGTGAAGAGTCTACATTCTATTACAATGAATGTGTCCGAAGGGAATCATCCGATGAGGGCCTCTCGATGGTGCTCAGTAGGCCCACCATGATGTATGTGTTTCATCCAATTCATTAATCCATTTTTAAATATCATTTAGGGTCTGATCCCAAAATTGATAGGAATATAAATCTTAGGCGTACTACACCATAGGAAAGCAATAGTGATTGGATATCCACCATTAAAATCCTCCTAAGGCCCATTGTATTTTTTATTTAGCATCCAATTTGTTAATTAGGTCATATCGGCCTAAATGAAAGGAAAAAACAAATATCAGTTTGATCTAAAGCTTTTATGGCCCCCAAAAAAATTTTAATAGTCGACACTCATTTAACATTGTTTCTGTAATGTGGTCCACTTGAGATTGATATGTACCTCACTTTTTGTCTCATACCATAAAATGATATGCAAAAATTGGTAGGACTTTTTATGGTACATGCAAATTTCTGATTATTACTTTTTAATATAGTTTGAAAATGGGTGGGTGATTACTCCTTGAAAATTGGTTTAATAGTGTCAATTTAAATTCTTAGTTCTACTGTATTTTATATGTTATATCCATACAGTTTATCTATTTTACCGGAACATTTTATGACATGAGCTAAAAAATAAGGCATATTCATTAATCAAATAACCCACACTAAAGGAAACATTAAAACACTCAAATGACCCACAAGAAATAAAGTAACAACCTTAATTTATCTACAGTTGAAAGTTATTTTCTTCCCAGGCCCAGTTTGAGATTTATGCATCATCTAACTAGTTGATAGGTCACCTTAATAAATAAGATAAAAAATACAATTACTAGCTTCAAAAAGCTTTTAATGGTAGGGGTTCATTTCCCATTATTCCTTAATAGGGTGGCCCACTTGAACTTCAGATCTGTCTCACTTTTTGGGATCATGCCCTAGATCCATATGACATTAAGGAATGAGTGGGGTCGGTAAGCTACGTACATCATGGTGGGCGCCACATTTATATCACAATTTTTCAAAATTTAATGTTAGAAAAGTAAGCGGTGAGTTTCCACATTGGAAAAAAAATACAGTGATTAAATGGAATTTAGTACAGTGAAATTCTTCAACGGCTCTCGTTCATCCCCAAAAATCAAAGGTCAGGGTAACCATCGAAGCGTGAATATCGGAAAATATCTTATTTCTGGTAGTACTAAAATGTGGGCCCCATAGGGTAACGACACGCGCGCGATTCAAAACGAAATAAAATGCGAGGGACGTTTTCGTCATTTTCCCCATTTTCCTTTCGGCCATTCGGTTCCTAGGCAACGTGTGGACAGAAATCGTTGGCATCCGAACCGGGTCCGGAGGCGGTTCGACTCGAGCGCAGCGGCATTTAAAGCACCGAGACCACGCGTGCACTGTACTGAAGGTGGGGCCTGTACCTTTTGCGTTGGAGCGGAAAGGACGGAGGATAGAGTGCCACGTGTGCGACTAGGATACGGTATGTCAGAAGGGGTTTTCTTGCTCTTTTTTCTTTCTGAAGACTTGGCTCTCTTCCTTTTCGACGGTCCCACCACTCTAGCGCCCAACGTCTCTGTTTTTTATTCATCCGCGGCTCGGCTCGAAGATAGAAAATTACCAAAGTGCCATTATTTGGAATCTTGGAAATGAGGCTTTAAAAGTCTACAGTGCTCCACCGGAGAATATCTAAAGTGTGCTTAAGTTGAGTTTGTATAGTTTTGTTCCATGATTGAGTAATCTTGACCGTTGATATGATGCTTTCACTCATGATAATCTATGGCTAGGTTTCTCCCGGGCAATTTTCTGTCAGAAAATAGACGGTTATAAAGAAATACAGCACTGGTCCATATTCAACCAAGAAACGCCGACGATTTAATGGCTAGGATTCTCCCATCCGGAAACTTTTGGTGATCCAAACTGTTGATCTGATGGCCCTCATCTTCTATGGAAGATGCTTTAAAAACTTTCCACATTGGAAGATCCTAGCCCTTCAATTGATGCCCTACAAATAGATGGCTAGGGAGAAAAGGTAGCCATGATCCAGATCCAAGATTCAAGATTCAACAGATCATGGTCTACGGATGAAAGAATTGGGATAGATATTTTTTTGGCAACCCCATCTACGAAAGGGCCCACCATATTAACGGTTTGGATCTCCAAACATTGTCCCGAAATATATAATGCTATCATCATCAAACTGACCCTACGTTCAAATGCTAATGTGGTGTAAGCGTGCGAGATGTGGCAATGTATACATGGCCCATAATCAATCCAATCCCCTCATCAGGGGGGCCACACTTGTATGAGGAAGATGGACGGTCAGAAATCTATATTCAATATACCCATTGTGGCCCACTCGATCCGCAGACCAACTTTAGCTTCTGCGACAGGGTCCGATATTGCAAACGTGTGCTAAGTTGGCACGTGTGCCGTGATCCGCTAACAGAGGACATCGGCCTAATGGCCCCTCCCATGTGGGTAGTAAAGGTCCCCCACACTGACATGGAGACTGGACCCCACAAATGACCTGAAGACAGCGATTTCATAAGACTCCTCTCTTTTAATTAAATAGGTGGGTACACGAAAATTAATGGTGTCCGCAGATTCAGATGCCCGTGCCTCTGCATGGCTGGTAAAATAAGCTTATTCTACATCCATCATGTGAGAGGCCCAGAATCATGACGATGAAAAACACTGGTGGCCCCAAACATGTATAATCATGTCTAAATTCATTAAAATTCGTCCACCTGACTTCTCGAATGGCCCTATTTTTTAGATATCCATGGATTCGACGATATCTATATGCCACGACAGGGGCTGTTCATCTCCATTGTTATAGGTAAATCTGAACCAAGCCGTATCAGGTTAAGTTCGTCATCAATGAATAAAGTATCGGGCGGATAACGTCCGAGCCGAGGAAAATGTCCAACTCGAGGACTCTCATAGAACTATAACGCCGACCCGATCTTCTCACAATCTTGTGAAGACGACCTCGAAACGGTAGCAATACGTCCGAGCCAATCCGTCCATCACCTCCGTCCGACCCGATCCTCTTTACTTAAACGTGTCATCAATCCACTTACCCATGGGCTTGGCTCGGGTCGCCGAGCAGGATCCGAGCCAAAAGGTTGGGTCGAATGGGAGCCTGAATAGGGACATTAATGTACAACTCTAGTAACGCACGACTGGAGTTATGCCCAACGCACAATCTCTGCGTAACTGCCAACTATCGCGCCCGTGTAATCCTCGCATGATGGTTATAACTATGCCAAGATTGTCGGGCACGTTCACTGCGACCCTCATGTATAAATACAGATAATTTCTACAAGAGAAGGTATGCAATATCTCGCACCCCCACTCTACTCCACGCTACTTAGACCCAGATTACTTAGCCTGATTTTGGCATTGGATGGTCCTCTGCTTGAGCCAGGGTCTCCTTTATTTACTGTTCTGTGTAGGACCAGGGTTTGCTCCGAGCACACAGGGCTCGACAGATGGTGATCCAAATTTTTGCATCAACACCCATCATTGCCATTCTTCTTGAAAACCAAGAACAATAAGTTACATGTGATCCGTACAGATCCACATAGTGTATTTGAAGATTTGCAAGATGAATTGAGATGATTTTTTCATTTATCCCCTTAGGCAGCTAGTCAAATACTTGTCCATAACATTATTTCAATGTATCACAAATTATATCTCGAATGAATAGATAACAACATTCATTAATTACGCCGGAACTTTGCCTTGTTTTCATATGACCATCGAATATATCCAAATCTCAAGTTAACCACACCACAAATAATGACATCCACCGTTGAAATGGCCTACAGTGATATTTACTCGAAGTTTTTCACTGGTTACCATTCAATTCCCATAATCTCCTTTGGTGCCGGTCTACTTGGGCTTTGGATATACTTCGATTGCAACACGTACATTGTGGTGAGCCCCACAGAGTCCTCACGCCACGGTAAAAGGTGGTCGCGCCTCACTATACAATCAGCGTATCTTTCAAACTTTTGGACCCTTAGACCCGGTAGATAACTTACAACCTTCCTTTGTCCCCGTCACATCTGACCCGTCCAATGGGTTGTCTCCATCATGGCGATCATCAGTCATATCCCTGCATGGAGTAGACGCATTTGAATTTTGTTTGTTTATCCATCACTAGACATTGTTTTCGATTGTGTGGCCCACCTGATGAGTGGATAAGTTTGATTTTTGTAGAATGTGATCCTCTTTTATTTGGGTGAACCTAAGATGTTGCATGGAGATGATAAAATGGAAGTTATCCGTTGGATGTATCATAAATTACGGTCCAAATATCGTTGGAGTGTTCATATGTGGGGCCCACTTTGAATGGTCCATGCGTACCATCAAAACACTTTTTCAATTGAATGTGGAGTGATTAACTGAAAGAACCTCAGCAGAATACTTTGGTTGTGGGGCCCACAACCGTTTTGATTCTATGGGCTTGTGGAATGGGTGGTCGAAACTACAAATCTGAATATACTCTGAATATACTTAATATGCTAATCATAGTGTCATGAATAATGTTGCTGTACATTATATTCAAGGGGTGGGAGATACGTAGAACCCGTGACCCATGATAATGCGGGCCTTAAGGTGGGGTATGTACATGGTATATCCACGACATCCATCCGTTTTTTTAGATTAATTTAGGGCATGAGCAAAAAAAATGCAGCAGATCCAAATCTCAGGTGGGCCATACTAGTGAAAACAGTGGTGATTGAACATTCACCATTAAAAAATTGCTAGGCCGGCCGTAGCATCGTAGTGTCTGTGTAAAGTTTATTTGCCATCCAATATCGTGATTGTCTCCTACAATATAGTCCACCGAAAATTTATCCCAAAACTCACCTACAATATAGTCCACCAAAAATTTGTATTTGCTTCATTTTTTAGATCATGCCCTAAATAGCATGATGTAGATATACAATACAGGCATCAAGGTGGCCCCATGGTAAGTGCCTCACCCTATTGGGTGAGACTTGGGCACACCTAATCCACACACACACACACATATATGCCCTAGCTTGGGCCATTTGCACCACTTCTAGCACTATATAAGACCCTCATTTGGACAATCTCTCCCCATGCGAATTTTTCCATAGAGAGAGAGAGAGAGAGAGAGAGAGATATCTTAAAGTGTTTTTGATGGTTTCTCTTCCATCAAGCCCTAACTTCGATCGTTCTTATCCACCGAATCCAACCCACTATGATGGAAAGGTAAGAAATGAACCGCACTTCCCTACCTAGGTTTTTCTACGTTAAATTGCATGAATCTCACCTAGTTGCTTCGAAATTGGTCTATGAATCATTTCCCCTAAATTCTTAACCCCATGAGCTTAAAATTGGAGGTTCCTTCTTAAATGTGTTGACCATTATCTTTAGGTTATCTTTTATCGATCATTGAAGATCTTAGTCAATGATTAGTTGCTTGTAAATGAATTTGTGCATGTTAATATGTCCATATTTTGATTTAGATATAATCTATACTATTAGTGGGGTATGTATGCTCACATGTTTGATAAAATGTCTATGTGATAGAATGTGTTACTTTGTTGATGCTCATATGCTTGATTTAATGTTTAAGTGATTATATTACTATATGAATGCTCACATGTTTGATTTAATGCTTGAGTGAACGTATTACCATATAGATGCCCATATGTTCGATGAAATGCCTAATGGGTTATGTAGTGGAACATATGCTATGATTCCGTAATGTAGTGTTTAGTCCATACTGATACTTAGGATTGCTATGATGTTGGGTCAGTTGGCTAACCGCCCGAACTAAAGGGGTGAGCTGAGCTACGGTGGCCACACTAGGCTTTTTTGATCGACCCGGGTTGAACACGGACGACCGACAGTAGTGGGTCTACACGGGATGCGTGTACCCAATACCGATTGTGTCAATGTTCTCCCAGGCCAATCAAATTAGTCTACTAACCAACTGATCATATATGTTCACAATGTATGACACGACCAAATTGAATTTAAGATACCACTTTCCCAATTGATGAGTTCATTCATAAATGTTAGTGCGATACGATCCCACTAAGACTTGTGGGCCGGACATGGTGGTATGGGGCACTGTGTCTGAGCTGTCTGCTATGCTGGGGTGGTGAGCCTCCCCGTAATGACCATTGAACACTAATGGAGATGATAAATCATTGTCTAAACGACCCTCATCAAATTACCTGGCCGATGGTTTTGTGCTAGAGTACCGTTCAAACGACCCATGCATTAATGAAATTGGGTGACGAGCCCTTTCATTTGTGGTGATTTGGATTTATGTGACAAGCCCGCACCTCGGAACTGAGTGATCATACTCAGTGTTTGGGTGAAGACCCATGCTGTACCTTTGGAATTTTTAATTTGTGAGATAAACGTGTGATACTTAAAATTGGATTGATAGACACCGGTGATGAGCCGTTATGTGCTGCAAAAAGCTACGTGATCTGGATAAGAACTCATAATAAAACATCAGTATCCTAGCTTCACCAACCTGTTATATGAATTATAATTACTTGACTAATAATGTATATCAATCGCATTGCACTAGAATAGGATGTTACAATTTAGCGTTGGAGTCGCTTGTTAAGGGAGTGTTGGCATTTGCGAAATAAATGTCGAAGTCGCTTGTAAGGGAGTGTTGGATTGTAAGGTGCATGCATCATTCCATAGTCTCATTTATGCATTTAACAAGAGTATTTAGAAAAGCTTGATTTCTTGTTTATCATTAACTGCGTAACTTACAACTAATAGAACTACTGAGTTAACTACTTACTCTCACCTGGGACGGTGTTTTAAAACACCAGCCATGCGATATTATCAATGCAGGTACATTCGAGATCTCAGATGGGTAGGCTTAGATTGGCTTCCACCACCGCCGTTATGTTTTGGAGGATTAGACCAAAATCGAAAACTTTACACTTTAAATATTTTTGAGTATGTACATTGTAGCTTGTATAATTTCCATTTGGACAGACACTACTTTTTTAAAATTGTACATTTTGAATATTAGCCTTATATTTACAAGTTTAAGTACATTTACTTAACTTTTGATACCACTGATTTAAAGCTACCCTGATTTTGATCATATGTGAATGTTAGCCTGATTGTGTAGACACGTGGGAACCCGCACACATGTATTTTTACTAGGTTCATATGTGGGAACTTGAGATCGGAATCTTCGTACTCAGGTGCCGATTTTCTGACGTGACAAATAGTGTAACTGCTTATGCAATGTTAAACCAGATCATGAAGAAACTACTGCATGTGGCTAGCCCAACGATCATAAAACGGCTAGCTAATGAGTTTAAACGGCTAACATGTAGTAGCTGGTTGTCCCACATGCATAATGGTCAGAAACAGTCAAATAACAACTAGTTTCTCACCAACAGCCATAAACGGTCATATGAAGTTATGACTCTAGGCCAAAATGGCCAGCAACCCTTACCTATATAAACAGTGACTGGGTGGTTTATTGGACCATCACTAACAACTTGAACCACTCTCACATACGACCCAAGAAGAAGAGCAACATCGACTTTTGATTAAGCCAGCCAGGTTCAATATGAACCTTAGCCAGCAGTCCTCAAGAAATAGACTAAAGTAATGGTCTAAACCAACAACATTTTTCTAATTTTCTCTATGATCTAGGATTTTATTTAATTTATCTGCCAAAAAAAAATTGTAAACACAAAGTTCCATTCGTGGTTCTTTGTGTTTGCTGAATGCAGAACCACATACAGGCTCGTCGCATCTTAGAAGTTATTTGCCTGCAACCTATCAATATTCTCAATCACTTTGAGAATGTACAAATAATGCTTTAAGGACAACGTGATCACGCGTGTTTCAACGTGTCCTTAACATTTCAGTTTCTTGATTATTTTACAAAAATAGTAAATCTATAATTTTACAGTCATAAAACAAATAAAAATTTCAAATGGACCACACCACAAGAAATAGTGATCATTGAATAATTGAACTCGTTGATAAGGTCATATGGGACTGGATGAAATTAAAAAAACAAACAAACAAACAAACAAATATAAACGAATACTAGCTTGATAGAAAACTTTGATAGACCACAAAAGGTTTTTAATAGTCAAGTGGTCCACCTGAAATTTGTATCTACTTCAATTTTGGGACCATGGCCTAAAATAAGTGGAAAGAACATATGAAAGGCATGCTTGATATACAACAAATATATTGATGTGGGCCTCTACAGTAGGGTCTCACCCACATAGTTGGTTGTCGGGTCGCAGCCAAGTCATATATGTTGGAATGTTCAAGGGCACGTACGTAGAATGCAATACCATGCCGTAGGCACAGTGAAGCAGCAGATGCGGATGGCCTATTGAAGGTGCAAGTAGCAATTTATTGGAAAGTGCTTTGTGAGCTCCACCCTAGTGTATGTATTTTATCTACGCGGTCAATTTATTTTGAATAATTATTTTAGCGCATGAGCTCAAAAAAAAAAAAGACAAAAAGAAAAAAGATCCAAGTCTCAGGTGCTCCACACCATAGGAGAACAGTGGTGATTGAATGCCTACCATTAAAAATTCCTAATGCACCTTGTAACGTTTATTCCATCCAACCTGTTGATTAGGGGATGAAGGGAAAATACAAATGTCATGAGATTTTGGTCTACTTCATTTTTTGGCTCGGGCTTTGAAAAGATTCGGACAAATGGATGGACAACGTGGATAAAACACATATGATGGTGGGCCTGAAGAGCACTGTCCAGTGGCTACTGGCTAGGCAATCTGCATCCCAAAGCACCGTTATACTCCTATAATAATTCACCAACATTTGTGAAATGTCGGTAACTTTCCAGCCGTTGGTACGCCATGAACAGTCCAGATTGTTGGCCCAAATGTCGATGGAACAAAACTCGAAGTAATGGATCTAGTTACTTGGTCTATGCAGCTTAAAGAAATTATCTAACTCGTCATTACAGTTGAAGCTAATGTCCCCCAGGCTATTAACTTGGCCTCGATCCACCAATGTGAGTAACTAAAAGTCGAAACGTAAATCCTTTGTTTACAATATGCGCACTCTTATGTAAGGTAAGGGTAAAAGCATAAATTTAGACCAAGCTGGCTCCCAATAGTGGATATTGTCTATTCCAACTCAAGTCGATCCTCTCATACAAGATGATTGTATATCTCATAAATTAATGTTCATATGTGTGTCATATGCACTTGTGACAGTCATGGTCCAACAAGATATTGAGATCCATTGACCACGACTCTCCCATGTTAATAATCGTAATGTCTAATCTCAAGTTTCTATCAAAGGAATCACTCCTTAACAAACCTAATGATCATAAGATGAGAGTAATACTAAATCTGTCTAAGGCATATCACATATATAATTTAGAATTTATAGTTACCATGATCAACAACTGAGATTCACCCAATTACATCCACATGGTTAGTGGATTAAGACATGGATGGTTTTCTAAGGCACTGACTCCCATAGGACGTAAATCCTCCATCATGCGGTGCCCAACTTCAAAGTAGGCCATCCATCATGCAAGGCTCGTCTTGGATGTGGATCATTTATCATTAGGGGCCTACCTTTGATGTGGATTGTCCTCATGTGGGGCCCAACATCAATGTTATCATCCATCATAAGGAGCCCACCTTTGATGTGGATTGTCATTGTGTGAGCTCCACCTTCAATGTGGGTTGTCCATCATGCGAGATCTACCTTAGATGTAGGCCATTCATCACTAAGGGCCTAAGGAGATCAAAGTTACATAGGCCTCACAATGATGTGTGTATTATATCCAACCCATTCATCCATTTGGCGAGATCATTTTAGAGCATGAACCAAAAAGTGAGTCATATCCAAATCTCAAGTGGACCACACCACAAATAGCAGTGGGGACAATGATTCTCACTATTAAAACATTTGTAAGGTCCACCAAAATGTTTATTTTCCATCCAATCTGTTCATAAGGTCACACAGACATTGATGAAGAATAAAAACAAATAATATCATATCAATCCAAAACTTCAGTGATCCCCAAAAGGGTTTCAATGGTAGACATTCAATCTCTCACTGCTTTTTGTAGTGTGGTCCACTTGATCTTTACATCTGTCTAATTTATTAGCTCAAGCGTCACAATGAGCTCGCCAAATTAATGGATGGTTGGGATATAACACATACTTCATGGTGGGACCCACATAACTTGGTGATGTCAACACACCAGCTAGGTCGGTGGTTTGGTACACCAGCCAATCCACTTCCTTAATGTGGACCGTCCATCTGTGGGGCCCACCTTTAGTGTTGGTCATCCATCATGACCAAGGTAAAGCATAGTCAAACCTCTATATTTACATTATAATTATAGCTATTCACCTACTAATCATCAATCATGAGTTACATTTAATGAGCCCAAAGTCAATATTGTACACTTGCTCAAATGAAATTCACTAATAAATGATTAAAATGTCCCTTTAAATAAAACATTGTTCAACCTCATCCAATTCCCTGCCGTTGAAAATCGAAAATCCGTAAGGGGGTGTTTGGCGCATGTAATTAGAATGTATTAAGTGGGATGGAACTTTAAATTCCTTGGTTTGAAAAATCATTCCTGTTTAGTTTATCATAGGTTTCCAACATTAGATCCTGTGCATGGAGTAGGGAGGACTAGGGAGAGATTTCCCCAATTCAACTAGGATTTGCCATGGATTTCCTCTTAAAAGCATAAGTTAAGAAGTTCTAACCCTGGGAAGGGAGGTGGGACTCACCTTGATATTTTTGAGGAATCCACCCCATCCATCTGTTTTACGAGTTCATTTTAGGATAAGCGACAAAAAATGAAGCAGATTTAAAACTCAAGTGGGCCACACGAGAAAACGGTGGGGATTAAGTGACCACCATTGAAACATTCATATGGCCACAAAAGTTGTATCACGATAAAATTTTCTATGTGGTCAGTTCATCCCAACATGAATGAACTTATAAACAGTTGGGATGACATATAAACATCAATGTGGAGCTCGGGAAGGTTTCAACGGTAGGAAATTATTTCCCCACTCTTTCCTCTCGTATGGCCCACTTGAGTTTTGGATTTGCTTGACTTGTGGTAGCATGTCCTAAAATGACCTCACAAAATGGATAGATGGTGTGGATTACTCACAAACATCAAAGTGGGCTCCACCTTACTTCTCATTGTAGTTTTCAAACATAATTTTCGAGATTGGCAGTTGTTTTCCATGTACAACTAAACATTACATGAATCAAAATATGTAGTTAAGCCCTACATCCTACATGATCCAAACACCAAAGTGAATAGCTCACTCCCATGGCATTAAGAGACAATCCACGGACAAGTGCATTTATTGCAAAAAATAATTCCGTCCCACTCAAACCTTTATATTTACATTATACTTATAGCTATTCACCTACTAATCATTAATCATCAGTTACTTTTAATGCTCCAAAAGTTAATATCGTTCACTTGCTCAAATGAAATTCACTAATAAATGATTAAAATGTCCCTTTAAATAAAACATTGTTCAACCTCATCCAATTCCCTTCTGTTCAAAGTCGAAAATCCATAAGTTCACCCCATGTGGTCCATCTGAATTTAGATTATGTTAATATTTTGTATTGTCCATTGATCATGATGGTTCACGCCTAATGAATGGGTTTGATGAAACATACACGCCAAGGTAGCCCCACACACATACCTATGGCCACATCTATACTATTGTTCTTTGTGGTGTAACCCACCCAAGTTATATATTTAGTTGATTTTTGTCCACATGGCCAAGCTTTGAGGGGGATACCTTATGGACGGAGCGGATGTCCTACAAACAACATGATGGGCCCACAAAGCTTGCGTGTTGTAGAACGCATCAAGTACCATTAGCATTACTAGGCATATTTGTATGGAGGGCATGACTGATGATGGGACCGTTCCGTTCGCATTAGATCCCCTGTTCCATTTTCATCGGGGATTTTGAAAATCAATCTAGGACTTACGTAGGCCACACCAGAAGGAACGCTGTACAATCATACCTAAACATCTACATTAGTGCGGCCCACATGAGTGTCAAAATGTCCTGATTTCGGATAGTACTTAATTAGTATTGTTAATATGGGCTAGGTTAAGATGGCATAGAACTCATGTTTAAGTACAACCTCTATTAGGTGGTCTGTCCTCCCTAAATTTGCAATGAAATTTATGGATGCACTTGTTCATGTCACTCTGGTATAGGCAAGGGCTCCGACACATGCTCTTTGGGACACCATGTTGTATATGTGATATTGTTGGTATGGTTTTCTGGCCACGCGTGTGTCCGTCTTGCAATGTTGCGCGTCAGTGAACCAAGACCGATGTGGGTTCAGTCCGAACCATGATCACCGTTGACACCTAGTGTGGAGATAGAGCGGCTCTCGGTCGATCGACCACCACCTATTCAGCTAACTATCTTGCGCTCGTTTCAAGCAATTTATGGAGGCATGGGCTCTCCCTTCAATGAGCTCTTTTTGACTTATTTATCAATGACTTGCGAAGATGCAACAATGGTAAGATTGAACGGGCGTAAGTAAACGAAGATATGTGCAAATTCTAAGTGCAGACAATGATTACAATCTCTTGCCATTGAGGTAGGATCAACTGCCCTAGTTGAGAGCAACAACAACAATGTGTTGGTGAGCGGTGCGACGACAAGTCCAAAGATTACAATAGCTAATGTCAGCCCAGCATATGAGCGTAGGCGGATGGGTCCTAGAGCTAAAATGAATTTCCTTCAGATCCGACGCATAAGAACGGATGGAAGGGAATTACAACTACTGGGAAGAAACTACGGTTCGGTCTGACATGGTCCAAGTGACGAACTGATTCTACTCATAACCTAACGGTCCACGACTATCACTCAGTGGATGCACTACATTAAGATAATCATCAAAGATTTCTGTGTTAGGTTGTTCTGGATTCAATTCTCTATTCATATTTGCTTCAATTATTTATAGCTTCTCCTACTAAAATACAAGGATAATTGATTATCCAAGTGACATCTCTACAAACAACTAGCTAGACGAAGCGGTTATCCTTTGTAAATTGTGACTTCCCTCGACTGGTCGTGCTTTACCATTGATGTGTCCACAATGGCTATTCATTTTGATCTATTAACGTGGCACTAAGAAACCATAACGACTTTGGCACACAAGTTGAACAAGTTGCACCCACCACATGGCTCAATTTATGCTGTCGATTTGACCCATTAGATTTCGGTACAAACATATATCCACTCCATCCATTAAGTATGCTCCTAAAGGCCCGTTTGGTCGGGCGGATTAGAAGGGATTGGATGGTATTGGAAGGGATTGGAAGTTAAATCCCGGGATTAGCTGGGCATGCAAAAAAGACTGGGTGGTCTGATCCCGGGATATAGCAATCCCATGGATCTTAAGTCAATCCACTGACAACACCATCATTACCTTTAAATCCCATCCAATCCACCCTAATCTGTTCAAATTTGCCTGGGATGTGTTTGGTTCGAGGGATTGGAACGGATGGGAAGGTTTAATCCCGGGATTGGCTGGGCGTGCCAAACAGACTCGATATAGCAATCCCGAGATATAGCAATCCCATGGATCTTAAGACAATCCACTAACAACACCATCATTACCTTGAAATCCATGCCATCCACCCTAATACCATTCAATCCCTTCCAATCCACCCGGCCAAACAGGCCCTAAATGATTAGGCCCTAGGGAATCATATCCATGACTTAGGTGGACTATACCACACGGATTGATGTGTATGAGATACTAATCATATGTTTGTGTGTCATCAAACTTGCCCATCAAGTGTGACTCACAAAGATGTATGCAATATATAAAAATCAAGGTCCAAAACTTTCTGCAAAATTTCCCAAAATTTCATTATGGCCTCGTGCTTTTTCTTTATAGCAAAGTGGAAAATAGAAAGTTGTCGGGCTCAAGTGTATGTATCTCACATCCAACCTGTCCTCAATCATTAAAAATAATATACACCATTCAAAATATTCCAATTCGAGTGCAACTTATCTGATTATCTGATTGACATGATGTTTTGTTCATATCATCACTATTGGGGAAAAATATATAAGTCCGAAAGTTGGCTTATGGAATGGACCAACTTTCTAAATCGGCCTGGACCCATTATGGTTCGAGCCTAATACAACCTCCATACATAAGAGCAAACTGACCTACAAAAAAGGGTAATGCCAATGCAAGCACCCTAAAAGCCAGTAGAGGCTAATGGGCTGACCTAATTCTTAGGTCGGCTAAGGGTCGATTATAGATCGACCATGGCTCGGCCACAGATTGATCGCGGACTGACCGTAGCTCGGTTACGGATCGATCATAGGTCGGCTATAGACCAGTCACAGGACGATTAGAAACCTGCCATAGCTCGATTATAGATCGGCCATAGATCGGTCGAAGATCAGACGTAAAACGGTCATAGACCGGCCATAGCCCGATCATAGATCTGTCATGGTTCGGTATGACTCCCCGGGCAGAGTCTGAACATCTAGAAAATTGAACAACAAAGAGTGCAAAGTCACCCAGAGCAGCTCCCGATCCAGATCCGACTCAAAGCCGAGCTATTAACCGCAGGATCCTTAAAAGATCCGAAGATCTCTCCTAAGATCTCGAAGAGATAAGACCAGATCTCGATGTTCTCGGGATCCTACGATCTTGGGAAGATCCCATATCACACCAAATCTCCAAAACAATCGGAGAGAGTCCCCATACGGCGGATCTCTCCCTTCCTTATAAATATAGGGAGGTATTTCACCACAGAGGGACGTTCACAAAAAACCCTAATCATAACATTGATCTTTTTCTGGAGATCCTTCTTAGACCACGAGCCTCAGTTAGGCATCGGAGAGTCCCCTGAACGAACCAGGGCCTCCTTTGTCTTTCATCTCTGCTTGTGTAGGTTCAAGGGAAAGACACATAGTAGGTCTGCCGGAAAACTGCATCAACAGTTTGACGCTGTCTGTGTGAATGACGACAGTTAAGCCATTCCAGCTCTACTAGTGAACGTCTGATATTCAAGAATGGCAAAAGGAAAGAAAAAAGCCCAATCTCCCCTTGTAGCTATCCCAATCGCCACTGTGCCCCACTTCCGTTGTGCAAGCCCCAAATCCCGTTGAACGTCTCGAGCAGCAGGAGAGCCATATCGGCTCCCCGCAACGCCAAGCCACTTCAAGTTCGAGCCAACGTGGTCAACAGAGGCACAACAGAGGTGGTCGGCGAGACACCTCGAAAGAGAAGTAGGAGATATTAGAGCCGACTTAGGCTATCTAAAGTAGATGATGGAGAATATGTAACCCCTGTATGCGCGTCAGCCAAATCAACAGGGAGAGGGCCATTTGAGCCATGTCTGACCGCGAGCTGACCCCCCTCAACCTTCCATCGTGTATATCCTGTCACAACTGAACCCGCAGTCCGCTCCTGCTAAGCCCGTTCCATCTCACGTGTTGGGGACAGCTCCACTACCTGTCTCTGACCTACGACATGAGATAGATCGGCGGAGGCGCGGCAGAGCCCCAGTCGAAGCCACCGCAGACATTGAGGAGCCCTGGATGTAATATCCCAAGTAAATTTTGGTGGTATAATTTATTTATTTATTTATTGGGTTGTTCATTTTTTAAAAGAATTCTCCTATAAATATTAAAACTTGATACTAGTAACTATGATAGGATAACACTTTCCTTGGGTGAACCCTACATCACATTGTCATATATCCCTTATAACTTTTTAACCACTCATTCAATTGATAAACTATCCGTACACTTACTTATTCATATTTTAAGGAACCTAACCACCTATTTATTTTTTTCAATCTTAAATTCTAAATATTTTTTACATAAATCAAGGGCCACAATTGCATAAGTCCACTTAACCAAATTCCTAACTTTTAGATTATGATATAATTTTCATAACTAAGATTATTATCAGGTTAGATTTCATTAAACGTGATCATACATATCACAGGACCAATACCATAATTATAATTCAAATGGTATATATTAAAAACGACATATATCTTTTAAATATTTTGTTCGATCGTAAAACCCTCCGTACATTTACCTTGAAATCACTAGATATATATTACATTCCATCTATAGGATTTTTGGACATCTCTATCATACCAAACAAAATGTCATATGATCAGATCCACCCATTTTTGGGACCCAAACAAATAGTTCGACATGACTATTATGATTCTTATATTTTTCTATAGAAACCATACCAATGAATTAAGATTCTAACAACTACAACTTGATCAATTTGGGCGCCAAGTAATCCCAGGATAAATACCCACATGTACAGACCTTTCTCAAAAACTAACCATCTGGACATTTTGTAAATGGCTATATGAGAATTCCAATCATCTATTTTATTTTCCAAAAATGTCCATCCAGTGGGTACTTATCAAAATCTAACGGTAGAGATCACCCATGTTCAGTGACCCAATTACAAAATTGAATTCATCATTACGTAGCGCTTAAAAACCCTTAACTAGGAATTTGTTCATTTAAGTTAAATCTTCAAAATGCGAGGTCCATCATCGATCCAAAACATCTAAGAGTGTAGATGCCCATCCACATAGACTATTCTTAAAACCATATTTGCACATGCCCATTTATATCCGAACTTATACCAAGACCTATTCACCTAATTTAAACCAAAATCCCTTAATTTCTACACTTAGATCCATTATGTCACCATCCATTGCAAATATGGATCATAACTCTCAAGCGGTCCATCTAAAAACTAACATTAATGGTTCATCATGAAGATCTTGTTATGCCCAACGCTCTTATCGGTCGATTTTGAGAAAATATCTCTTACGAGACAATTAGACCCACAAATCAATGGTGATCTAGGCTTAGAAAGTTAGTTCCGATTTTATATTTTAAAAGAATCTGTGTACACTTATATATATTATTTCACCCTGTACATCACACAACAAACTCTTATACTTTAAACCATCCATGAAACCATCTGTACACAAACTTTGTCTTCTGTCAAGGAACCTAGTGGACCATACACTTCTCATTTACAAAATCATCCAACCGCTCATCATTCATTTTTGTTATTATCATAGATCGTCTTATCTATTCAATCGATCATCGAACCAACGGTACACATTATACAACTTCGAAAATCATAAAACCTTACCGGTTTAGTTTTAGCGTGAGGGGTCATATTTCATATCAAATATGCGGTTCATACCAAACTTTGGATAATTTTCAATATATATGAAAATCCATAACTCACTTGCGTTTTATCTAGCAAAGAAAAAAAACACGTGAAGATGAAAAATCACGTGTGAAACCTCCCATGCATTAACATAAAGTGGGACCCACCTTATAATATAAAAGAGAAAGAGGGAATTTCACATTCCTACAGCCAGTTTTGTAGCAAAGGAAAATAGAAAATTGACAAAGAAAGGATGAAGAAAAAAGGCATAACTATCATTATATATTACTTTAAACAGTGATATTCCATCCGATCAATAATAAAAGAAAACTTATATGAATGATATTTCATATCATTATTTGTTGTTTAACTTATAATTCCGTTTGCCATCTTAGTGTTTTTAATCTTCTAGTAACCTTACCATTTGGTAGAACTGAATTAATTTTAACTTTTATATTAATCGTTGACATTAATAAAGTACCAATTCGAGTTTTCTATTCTATTGTAACTACATTAAAACTAATTTTAGTTTTAATGGTGATTATTGATGCAAAAATCTGAGTTTAAATATTTCAAATCTAGATGTAATAAAGCACGTTCATGTATATTATTATTTCTTTTCTACGTAACTTTAAAATTAAAACTCAACTCATGTTTAGTTTTCTAAATTTAACAAATAAGACTATTAGGTTGATTGAAATGTTTTTAGTTGATAAATTTTCAAAGTTGTATGACTTGTCGAATAGCAACCATTGAAGATTTTTGAAAAATTGATTAATGCAAATTAAAATAGCAATCTTCAAAACAGTAGAACTCAAGCAATAGTACGCGATTTAAAGTCCTGAAAGATCCTAAACTATCTAGAGGGGCGATCAAGACCTTGGTTAAAGTCCTGAAACCCAATTGACTTCGACCTCAAACTCCAAATCGAGGTACATTAGGTTGGTCTCCCTTCCTTAAAAGTTAGGAGGGATTTACCAAAGAGGGACGTCAAAAACCCAAGTCCATGAATCCCTTTGGATGGGTATCTAACCGAGCCTACCAGGCTCGGAAGTGCTGATGGACCGGGCTGCTTTGCTCATTTGCTGAGGTTAAAAAGAAAAACCACACCTTTTATCATGGAGTATAGCATATGTTGATTTCATGCATTCATTTTCTTTGAATTTACATTGAAATTGCTTATAAAAGATTCCTTGTTCAAATGGTAAATGATTTTAAACTTTTATTCATTTTAGGTTTTTGTCAATGCACGGCTCCATGTCGTTGCTTACCCTGTTGGGATTTTAAATTTCAGGACGGGATCCATGAGGAACTTAAAAGTTTTCTTTTATTGAGTCGATTTTCACCTTTTCAAACTAGGAAGTGACTTGCAGAACACATATAGACAGTGGTTGAGGGACTTGAAGCTACAAATGGCATGATTATCTTCTTTAAACAGTTCGCTCAACACAATTTATTGTTAGAGGTTCAATGAGATCTTTGTCAAAGCGGGTTTGAAGTTAAACTCAAAACTGTCATGCAACTGCGTCAATCGGTCGCAATATACCCAGTTGCCGATTTGGCGTGACATGGCACGAACCGGCTTCGACCTACGACAAATATCGGACGAGGGCGATCACCGAGCTAGGGCTACTCCCAAGGACAAAGTCCTCCGCGAACAGCGCGAGACTGCGACGAAGTCCCGACTCAAATAAACTCCCACCAAGGGCTATCCCAAGAAAAATGCTTCACGATCGGAATCGCGATGATGCCAGGATGCGTTTCGGTCTCAATAACCCTACACAGGACACCGACCCAACGAACCTGGTAATCGACTACTGGAGCCATTCGATGCAGTTATGTGTCGAACCTTCTTGCTGACCCTGACTGATGCAGCTCGGATTTGGTTTAAACAACTAAAACTGAGATTCATCAGATCATTTTCTGAGCTTAGCAAGGCTTTCGTCACCAACTTGATTAGAGGAAGAAAAGACTCAAAGCACCGGCTCACTTGATGAACATAGTCCAGAGAGAAGGCGAGCTCTTGAAGGACTATATTAAGTGTTTTAACCTGGTGGCACTCCAAGTAAGAAAACACTCAGACAAGACTGCACTGAACATTATCATGACCGGGCTGAGGGACAAGCCGTTCCTCTTCTCATTGGATAAAAATCCCATGCTACACCAGCCGAGTTCCTGAACCAATCACAGAAATATGCTAATGTCGAAGAGTCTCGGATTCTACGAGATGCAGTCCAAAACAAAAGATCCACGACTAAAGAGCATATGAAGAAGGAATCAGACTCAGCCAATATGAGTAAAAAAATGAAAAGAGGATCGATCTCGCGATGATCGAAAGTCGAACAAACGCCCTGATAGCAAATTCTCCGCCTATACCCCGCTGAACAAACCTCAAGAGCAGGTACAAACCTCAAGAGCAGGTACTAATGGAGATAAAGGATGAGCATTTTGTCCAGTGGCCGAACAAGCTACGAGGTAATCCCGACCGAAGGAGTAAGAACAAGTACTCCCATTTTCATAGGGATCACGGGCACAATACGAGCGACTGTTACCACCTCAAGCAGGAGATCGAGAGGCTCATCTGGGAAGGTCACATCGACCAGCATATCGATCAAAGGGGAAACCAAGCCCCGGCGATCGAGGAATAGCCGATCGATAACCAGCCGACTGGAGAAATTCAAACGATCTTTGGAGGTCACAAAGGCAGAGGTGACTCGAACAATGCTCGAAAGGTTCACGCAAGAAGCATCAAACGCTCGGAAGCAGAAATGATGATCCTGGCCCGACCCTCAAAAGAGAGGAAGCTAGAGGGATATAGCGTGACCTTCGCCGATGAAGACGCTCGAGGCATTCACCATCCTCACGACGATACATTGGTGGTCACACTTACCATAGCTAAATAGAAAGTTTTTCGAATTTTGGTCAACATAGGGTCGTCGGCGGATGTACTCTTCCTCCAGGCCTTCGATAAGATGGGAGTCGGTCGAAATTCCCTTCGTTCCGTCAAAACGCCTCTCATCAGATTCTCCAAGGGTAAAGTTATGCCAGAGGGAGCTATTCAACTCCCGCTCACAGCCAAAGACGACCCAAATCAGACCACCGCGATGGTTGACTTCCTTGTGGTCGACCAACCATCGATTTACAACGCCATCTTAGGTCGACCACAAGGAGGTCAACCATCGGTATAAAGTATCAACCTACAACCTCGCTATGAAGTTCTCGACTGAACATGGTGTAGGATTTGTTAAAGGCAATCAACAGGAAGCTCGGTAGTGCTATGCTACAGCCTTGAGGATTCCCCGCGAGGCAATGTTAATCGAGTCTCTCGACCCACGAGAAGAATCACATGCGTGTGGCCGGCCCATGGAAAACCATGTTCCGATCCTTTTAGATGAATCTGACCCTTCTAAAAAGGTACAGGTCGGATCGTCCCTGATACCTCCGGTGCGCAACAGGTTGGTAGCCCTCCTCCAACGCTTCGCCGATGTTTTCACATGGTCCCATGAGGACATGCCCGGCATAGACTCCGCTGTCATGACGCACCGACTGAACATCGATTCATCCTACCGTCCGATCCTACAGAAGCGACGCACTCTCGGTCCTGAAAGATACGCAATAATCGGAAAAGAGGTCAGCAAGCTCCTCAAGCCCGGCTTCATCGAAGAAATCTACTACTGAGAATGGGTAGCCAACGTCGTACTGGTGAAGAAAGCTAATGGAAAATGGCGCGTACATGTAGATAACATCGACCTGAACAAAGCCTGCCCCGAAAGACAGCTTCCCTCTTCCCAGGATCGACCAACTGGTTGACAACACTGCAGGGCACGAATTACTTAGTTTTATGGATGCGTATTTAGGCTACGACTAAATTGTAATGCACTCGATAGATAAATCTAAGACCGCCTTTATCACCGATAAAGGTTTTTATTGTTACCGAGTGATGCCCTTCGGTTTTAAAAATACAGGAGCAACCTACCAGAGGTTGGTCAACAAGATGTTCGCATAATAGATAGGTCGGACCATGGAGGTCTACATTAATGATATGCTCGTCAAGAGTGTAATAGCCGCCGACTATGTGGCTGACCTATAGGAGACGTTTCTCATCCTCTAAAAATATCAGATGTAACTAAACTCGAGCAAATGCGCCTTCGGCGTAGGCTCGGGAAAGTTCCTCAGATTTTTGGTCAGCCAGCGGGCCAATCCCGAAAAGATAAAAGCCCTTCTCAACATGCAATCTCCAAAGACGATCAAGGACATTTAGAGATTAACTGGAAGAGTGGCTGCTCTTAATCGTTTCGTATCTAGAGCTACTAATAAGTGTCTTCCTTTCTTCAAACAGTTGAAAGGAAGATAGATTGTCGACTGGACCGAAGAGTGCGAGGTCACTTTCCAACAACTCAAGGAATATTTAGGATCGCCCCCGTTACTCTCCAAACTCGAGCCTGGGGAAACACTTCTACTCTATCTAGCCATGTCCGACGTAGCAGTAAGCTCGACATTGGTGAGGGAAAGCAACTACCAGTCTATTACGTCAGTAAAGCATTGATTCCAACTGAGACGAGGAATCCGACCTTAGAAAAATTGGCCCTAGCCTTGGTTACATCTTCCCGGCGACTGTGGCCATTTTTCCAAGCTCACTTTATTAAGGTCTTGATCGATCATACACTTCGCCAAGTCTTACAGAAGCCCAAGGCCTTGGGTCGACTAACTAAATGGGCGATCAAGTTAAGCGAGTTCGATATCAGGTACCAGCCGCGGACAACGATAAAAGGCTAAGGGGTAGTCGACTTCATCGTTGAACTAACGCATTCGCCTGAGCAAGAATTGACCGAAAGTCGAACCTTGGCCGTCCTCAGTGGACTCGATGTTCCCCCTAATCTATCAGCCGCAGAACCTACAGAAACCTAAGTGTTTCCCGACCCTCCACTCTGGACACTTTATATCAACGGATCATCCAACTCTAAGGCAAGCGGGGTCGGGGTAGTCTTAAAGACTCCTGACCATACGTGCATGCAGTATGCCTTGAGATTTGGATTCCAAGCCTCAAATAATACAGCGAAATACGAAGCTCTGATCGTCGGCCTCAAGTTAGCAGCGAACATAGGGGCTTGGAACCTCAAGGTTTTCAGTGACTCACAGTTGATCGTCAACCAGATAGCTGACGTCTATCAAGCTAAGAAAGATCGCCTAAAAGCCTATCTCTAGAAAGCTAGAGAATTAATCTGGAGCTTCCAGAAATGTAACGTCGCCCTGATCTCGCGAGCGGAAAATGCTAAGGCCGACATGCTGGCGAAGCTCGCTACAGCAGACGAGGATGAGATTCCAAGGTCCATCCCAATCGAGTTCCTGGCTAAACCGAGTATCCAAGAAGCCGACCCTACTGTCGTCCTTCCAGTTAGCTCAGAACCAACGTGGATGGATTCGATCATCCGATACCTCGAGAACGACGAACTCCCTAAAGATCGAGCAAAAGCACGACGGATGAAGGTCAAGGCAGCTCGATACATCATGCTCAATGGCATACTTTACAAAAAAGGGTTCTACCTCCCCTACCTAAAGTGTGTCTAACCAGAAGAAGCAGAGTACGTCCCAAGGAAAATCCACAAAGAAATTTGCAGAAATCATTCGGGAGGACGATCTTTGGCACACAAAGTCATCCGGCAGAGTATTACTGGCCGACCGTCCAACACGACTCTCGACAGCTTGTCCAAGGATGCGATAAATACTAGAAGAACTCACGTCGATGGTCAGGCCCTGGCCCTTCACTCAATGGGGGATTGATGTTATCGGTCATCTCACCACATGCAAGGGTTAGACCAAATTCACTATAGTTGTAGTCGACTACTTTACTAAGTGGGTGGAAGTCAGGCCTTTAGCAAAAACTACTGAGCAAAAAGTCACGAATTTCATATGGAGAAACATCATATGCCGCTTCGAAATTTCTCATACTATCATCTCTGACAACGGGAAACAGTTCGACAACAAACAATACCAGAGGATGTACAAGAACCTCAGAATTCGCAATATCTATTCATCGCCTCGGCATGCTTAGGAAAACGGACAAGTAAAGGTGGTCAACAAGATCATCAAACATCATCTTCGGACCAAGCTCAAAAATGCCAAAGGAGCCTGGGCCGAGGAACTTCCCAAGGTTCTATGGGCTTACCGAATGATAGCTCGGACTGCCAACGGAGAGACACCGTTTTCTCTGGCATATGGGGTCGAAGCGGTCATCCCCGTAGAGATCGAATTACCATCAGCTCAGACAAGTTTGTTTGATGAACTAGCTAATGACGAGCTCATGTCTCTCAGCCTCGATCTCCTCGAAGAACAAAGGGAGTTGGCTCGGCTTCAGACCATTGTTCGCCAGTCCAGTAGCAAGTGTCTCAGTTCTACAACGCTCGGGTCAAGATCAGGAGGTTCCAGTTCGGGGACTTAGTCCTCTGAAAAGTGTTTCAAAACACCAAAGAAGAGGGGGTAGGACCACTAGGCCGACCTAGGAAGGACCCTACGTGGTGTGGCATACAAGCTGACCCAGATCGTATCGCCTAGAGGAGCTTGGCGGCCAGTTACTCCCGCACCCCTGGAACGTCGAGCATCTGAAGATCTATTATCCGTAGACATGTGGAAATCATATTCATTCTCTTCTGTATTAATCAAGAATAAATAACAAGAGATTCTTCCGACCTGTGTACCGATGTCCGATCCACATTCGACTTATATCCGAGTAAAATCTGTCTCAAGATCGACCAAGACTTGGATAGCAATACCAACCTTAGTCGGCAATACCGACCTTAGCTTCCTTTAGATCGGTGCCCGGGTGGTAACTCGGCATCAACTCAACAATGACAACAAAAATTGAAAGTGCTATTCTACTAGGTCAGCTCAAATACACGAAAGTTGACACATAAAAGTTGAAGGAACACTTTTCATTGATAAGACCCAAGGGCCTGTTTACATCGTCTTTACATCGGTTTTACATCGACTACAAAATCAAGGGTTGTACATCAGAGAACGACTAAAAGCCTAAAGAGGAAGAAGACGCTAGATGTGCCTGAAGTGCTTGAAGCTTGGCCTCCCGGTGTGCTTGAAGCTGAAAAGCTCTGCAAAATTAACTCCAAGACTCAGTTGCCGCTTCAGAGGCCGTCTAGGAAGCTACTTCGGGAGCTGCCTCAGGAGCTCCTTTGTCACCCGACCAATCGGAGCCTGACTCAGACTCGTCAAAGGCTGAGAGATCAAGTTCGGGGAAGTTCTCCCTCATCAACCTCACACATTTAGCATAACCTTGGTGAAAGAGAGTATCCCTTTCATCTAAGAACGCTTGGGACGATTGGAAGTCCTTCACAGCATCCCTTCGTGTGATGGCGAGGCCAGCCTTGGTCTCTGTCTTCAGTCGATCTAGCTTGGCGTTCGTATCGATGAGCCGCACGCTGCAATCGTCATACGCTACCTTAGCCTCTTGCAATTGAGAGGCCATCCCAACTTTCTCAGCAGAAGCCGCTTCGAGAGCAGCCTTTGTCGCCTCTAGCTCGGCCTCCGCAATTGATGCCCGAGTTTCAACCTCCTTCACCCGCCTGTGAGCCCGAGCAAGCTAGGCACGGCCTTCAACGCGCACAGAGCAAACTGCGATAAGGGAAGAAAAATCAGAGCAAGTTATCCGAAGACAAAACAGGCAAGGAATAACGTCTGCCAAAGCTCTTACCTAGAGGAGAGTGGTCGTCATGCATGTTAGCGTTTGATCCATGGAGGATTCTAACAAGCCGACAAACTCTTCTTTGGTGCCTTGACAATCCGCCCATGGGAAGATGTCCTCCACTGTCCGACGAAAGCTCCTCTTCTCCTCTTCAGCTCTTCCCTTCTCGAGGGTTGCACCTCAGAAGGGGGCTCGACTACCGCCTGAGGCTCGGAAGGAGCCACATCTACGCCCATGTCCACGACCTCTATGACTGTTAGGCAAGAGGGGGCGACTCTTCCCTTGCTCTTGGAGGACGTCTTCTGCTTCTTCTTCTTCGAAGCATGAGTGTCGTCTCGAGGAGGAGCTTGCACCTTAGAAGGGGGCCGAAGGATAGGCCGAGTTTCAGACATCTCTGCATTAGAATGAAATGCAATGACGTGTCAGAAATGTCTACTCGACTTAGAAATCAAAAGTTTAATAGCTCAGCTGAAGGCCTTACTAAAAATTGTACCTATTAGAGCTATGTCCAAGCCTAACTGAAGGAGACGCTCTGATTAGAGGAGCACACTCCAAGATCTCCTCTCCCGGATCAAGGCCCGCAAGTCCTTGATCCGAACTCAGGACCCACTGTCGAGCAAGGGCTGGCTCTTCGAGATGACTGAAAATATATATACAAAAAAAGTATAAGGTCAGCAAACAGTATGAACCGACCAATGAAAGACGACTCATTATTGAAATATGAACCTAGCGTAGAAAAAGCTTGGGGAATGAGGGAATGTGTTGACTCTGGGTCGGCCGTCTCCCAACTTCCATATGCCCAGAACCACTTATCTCTCCAGTGCTTGTTGGAGGAAGGAGAGTCGGTTATCAGGGGACCGTCGGTATTTCACCATGCGAAAAAGTAATACCAGCCAGGCTGAGAAGTGTTGGGTTTCACTTGATATAGATGAAGGAACTCATTCACTGTCAGCTCGGGCTACTCTTGTTCAACACATAGAATTGCACAGCCGAACAAGTCCCTCCACTCGTTTAGAGTTAGCTGCCCCGGGGCCAAACCAAGGCAGGCCAGGAGACGCCGAACGATCCCCTAGAGCGAAAATCGTAGGCTATACTGAAGGGCGACCTGAAAGACCACCACCGCTCCCTTAGGAGGTCGGTCTAGAAGGTCCTCCGCAGAATGAAGACCGAAGATAACAGACTCGGGAATATGGTAACTGAGCCTGATCCGGTCCAAATCGTCATCAGTCAGAGTTGAGGGGACATGCCCCTTCAAGTCCTCCTCACCCGCGCCGTCATCATCATCGGGAGGGTTACCCGCCTCAGCAACCCGGTCGGTCGCCGAAGGCACGCTGGGCTCTGGCACGGGAGAAGCCCTCTCTTGTCTGGATGATAAGTCCAGTGCCCTAACGGCAGGTGCCTTTGCAGCTGACATTGGTCTCTGTGCTAGAGACCTCTCCTTCGCTCTCCTAGAGGATGAATACCAGAAAGCGGCATCCGCCATTACTACCAGTGGTTAAGGTGGGTTCGACATTACCCGGAGGCGACTGCTTGCCCCACTTTTGCCACCAGAAACCCCCTCCCGCGAGCTCCTAGACCCAGACATTGAAATCAAATGGAAAGGGAAAAGAGATGGAGCTCACCGGAAACAAGAATGGCGGGATGGTAGCGAATTGCAGCAGAAACGATCACCAGAGTGTGTTTGGGGAAGAATGAGAAGGGAGAGAGGACGAAAATGGCAAAGGGAAGAGCCCTAGTATGCCAGGGCTCTCCTTATATAGCCATGCCACGTGGTGACGATTTAATGGCCCATCAATTCCACACCGTAAGAACATCCCCTCGTCTACCCCGTCGCGCCAAGTGTTGCAACCAGAAGCGCCGCTCGACCAGAAAATCATTCGCAGCGTCACGCGTCGTTGCCTTATTGCCCAGTCATCGAAACGACGGCTCAACGTCCACGTGACCTCGAGCCACGCGACAACACGTAATGATCGACACCTCGACCGCCATGCTGGTCGCCACACCTTGCATTAATGGCTACATAGCCTGACCTGGTCCGCACATAACTCGACAAAATGATGGTTAAGCTTACTTTCCGAGCCCTGTTCAAAAAGTAAGGGGGGCTCACTGTTGGGGAAAAACATATAAGTCTGAAAGTCAGCTTATGGAATGGACCAACTCTTCTAAATTGGCCTAGACCCATTATGGTCTGAGCCTGATACGACCTCCATACACAAGAGCAAACTGACCTACAAAAAAGGGTAACGCCAATGCAAGCACCCTAAAAGCCAGTAGAGGCTAATAGGCCGACCTAATTCTTAGGTCAGCTAAGGGTCGACTATAGATCGACCATGGCTTAGCCACAGATTGATCGCAGACTAACCATAGCTCGGTTACGGATCGATCATAGGTCGACTATAAACTAGTCATGAGATGATCAGAAACCGGCCATAGCTCATTTATAGATCGGTCGAAGATCAGACGTAAAACGGTCATCGACCGGCCATAGCCCGGTCACAGATCGTCATGGTTCGGTATGACTCCCCTAGCAGAATCGGAACATCTAGAAAATTGAATAACAAAGAGTGCAGAGTCGCCTAGAGCAGCTCCCGATCCAAATCTGACTCAAAGCCGAGCTATCAACCGCATGATCCTTGAAAGATCTTCAGATCTCTTCTAAGATCTCGAAGAGATAAGACCAGATCCTGATGTTCTTAGGATCATACGATCTTGGGAAGATCCTATATCACACCAAATCTCCAAAACAATCGGAGAGAGTCCCCATACGGCAGATCTCTCCATTCCCTATAAATATAGGGAGGTATTTCACCAAAGAGGGACATTCACAAAAAAACCCTAATCACGACATTGATCTTTTTCTGGAGATCCTTCTTAGACCACGAGCCTGACTTAGGCATCGGATGGTCCCCTGAACGAACCAGAGCTTCTTTTGTCTCTCACTTTTGCTTGTGCAGGTTCAAGGGAAAGACACATAGTAGGCCTATCGAACAACTGCATCAACAATCACCTTGGTGTTGCAGCGATATTTAACCAGTTAGCATGCCATATGCATACCACGTGAGTCCCGTAGGTCTTGAGTTTCAATACTTTTAAAGAAAAATATAAGTAAAAGACAACTAATTTATATTTTCATCCCAAAGCAGCATGTCGTTTGCAACAAGGCATTATTTGATAAAACATAAATTCATTGGGAATTTTCTGGTAAAATCATTAAATGATTAATAGAAAGATAATACACCTGAAATGCATCTAACAGGTCATTGGACTCACTTGGTCCCACACCAATGAAAAAAAAATACATGCGTGGGACCTGCAAGAAAAAGGATAAAATGGTAATTATATGTAGTAGTATTAACTTTTCATGATTTTATCACACGTGTCACTTTTTCATTGGCCATGTAAAGACTTCCTTAGATAAAATTACACCCATAATATATATATGTCCGACTGTAAACTTCCCTCCTTTTCTTTTCCCACCCAAGCCCTCATATGAATGCCCCAGATCCTTACACGTATGCTAATGATCGGGCCCACACTTGATGGGGCCCACCACAAAGTGGGCGTTCCCCTTACCTTGGATGGACAATGGCGTGGATGCGTGCGTGATAGCAACCACATTACATGCACGTGTTCCGAGTGCAGGTATAGATTAGCATGAGACACCATTTGGGGAGGTGCTGCGGAACACCAAGTCATTTGTTCTTTACAAAATAACAAGAGTGGTTTGCTAGCATATATTCCGAAACACGTCCACAGTTTTAGGCTTTTAGCCGTTCGGTCGGATTCCTTTTACAGTGACTGATCCAAGCCGTCCATTTGATGGGACTGAGGTGGATTGGGAATACTAAAATCCTCTGAGATTCATATATTTTAACATTTAGATTATTTAAAGGGAAAGAGTGAAATTATCAAAGCGTTGAAATATTCCAAACTAGATGTTTTTGTACTTTTCTGCCTATTTTCCATCTAACGTGCGGCCTACCATATGGACGGTTTGTATGATTGAGAGATAATTCCACATCTTCCAGCAAAGCTGGAGAAATACATGCGAGAGAGCTGTTCGGGCTGGTTAGGGGCAGTTTTGTCATCCAAAAGAAAAGGAGAGATTGAAACAGCTAAGAGCATTTGCGCGAGTGTATTTCAATGAAATCGATATTGCATAGACTAGAATACGAGATCAAAGCCGATCATCACAAGGCCCACTTAGTTTAAACTTTCTATGGTACAACAGAACATGTATAATTCACGATGTAAGCCACAAATTCTCCACGAACGATGACCGTTGATCCATTTTATTTATCATGCCGCCCCAAAATGAACGGATTATCCTGATTTCATTGAAAAAAATACGGTAGGACCCACCTAATGAGAAGCTTGGATGTCAGAATCTCACACGCAGTAGGTGAGGCTGGGAGCACACGAGCGAATCTACTTGCGCGACTGCCCTTCTCACGCATGTACTACCAAGCCGGCCCCCGCCAGCAGAAACGCTGAGCCGAGCCGAGACAGCGAACCTTCATCGCTACGTAACCATCGACGCAAAGCTGACGATTGTGGGCCCCACATGGTGATGAAAGTGTGCCGACACCTGCCTCTCTGATTGAATTAAAAAATATGTCGTCTAGAAGCACCCGCAAGCTCTTGCAGCCGTTGCTTGAGAGGACAGGTAGGTACATCCAAGATCTGGGCCGTTCATCTGGTGGGCCCCATGTGATCATCTTCACGTGACGAAACTATATTAAAAAAAAATGGACGGTTGGGAAGTTAAAGTTCACGAATCAATCCGATGACAGCAGATGATTTAAATAAGGTGGTCAACCCCAGCAGTCCCACCTGATGAATGGCGAGTATCCATGCGGACACGTGGCAGTTGAGAGCAGGAATCGAAGAGCTACTCGCGAGAGTAGCCAAAGCACTTGAAGAGTGACGGAGTAGTCACGGTCGCGGTGTGATGACCGATCTTCTGCTTTTTGGGTTTTGATGAAGCGCGGTTGACTCAGATGCAGCTAGGGTACACGTGCAATCTGTACTGTACACGTGGCAATACTATAAATCAGAACCGTTCAAATAGTAAAAATAAATACAGATTGCTTAGAATCGGAGTAATTTACAAGTTTTGACGTCTGATTAGTGGATATCTTTTTCTTGAATTTGGACCGTTTATTACTTTTAGTTGTAACGGTCCATCAGACGCCCACCACAAAACCACCTACCATCGTGATTTCGTTTTAGACTTTGGTTTATAAAGTATCTACAGTGGATCCCACTTGTGAACGGTTCAGATTTGAGGCAGGTGCCACGTGTAAGGTATATGCTGTCACCTGTATCCCAACTACGGCACGCAGTCGCCGTTATAAGTGTGGGACCCACTCAGATTCTCAGCGCATCATTGGTTCTTTTAAACCGACTCAAGGAGAATTTCTCCGCTAATGAGCACGTGCTCGCATTCTAGGTTTTTTAAATTAAGGAAACTAAGTTGGAGGGTGATTCGCGCGAGGATATTTTGAAGATGACAAGGTACCTTAGAAGGATCAGAGCCGTTCATTAGGCGTAGACCATTGATAAAATGATTGGCCAAAGAACATAGACTGCATCTCATCAGGTGGGCCGATCAATCCAGTTGTGAACTGCATCTTCCATCCATGGTTGAATGGGAGCCGATTAGGTGCGGCCCTGACTATGGGGCCCATATCGATAAATATATTGTATATCCAAGCCGTCCATCCGTTTTTCCAGCTTATTTTATGGCACAAACAAAAAACAGAAGCAGATCTAAATCTCGGGTGGACCACAACACAGGAAACAGTGGTGATTGACCATTTAAAACTTCTTTTTAGCCACAAAAGTTCCGGATCAAAAGCTGATTTTATTTTTTATTTTTTATTTTTATTTTTCCCTTCATCCAGATCTGTGCCATCTTATCAACAGGTTGGACAGCAAATACAAATATTTAATCACCACTGTTTCCGTGTGGTATGGTCCACCTGAGATTTGGATCTATTTCATTTTTTAGCTAACGCCTTAAAATGATCTAAAAAAACGGATGGACGGAGTGGATATAAATGGGCTCTCTTAGATGATAGTGGACATCTTTTCTTGAATTCCGACCGTTTACTACTTTTAGTTGTAATAGTCCATCAGTTGCCCTCCACAATGCCAGCTAGGATCGTAATTTCGGTGTAGACATTGGTTTATAAAATATCTAAGGTGGATCCCACTATATGAACGGTTCAGATTTAAGACACGTGCCACTTGTATGGCATATGGTGTCACCTGTATCTAAGCTACTGCAGCAGTCGCCGTTATAAGAGTGGGACCCACTGAGATTCTCATCGTCCGTATCATTGGCCCTCTTAAACCAACTTAAAGAGAATTAGTCCTCCAATCCATATTAAGCACGTGATCGCATTTTAGGCATTTTAATTGAGGAAACTAAGTTGGAGGGTGACTCGCGCGAGGAGATTTTGAAGAGGCCACTCGCCATTCGCCAACGTGACAATGTACCTTAGAGGGATCAGGACCGTTCATTAGGCGTGGACCGTTGATAAAATGATTGGCCCAAGAACTTCATCAGGTGGGCCGATTATTCCAGCTCATGCTTATGGGGCCCAACAAGATGAATGGTCCGGATTCTGCAGTGTCTTGGCTGACATGTCACTTGTCCGCGGATTCCATGTCCAAGCCATCCGTGTCACTCCTTTCTAAAGTGACGTCACCAAGTTCAGTGGGTCCCACCATGATTTATGTTTTGTATCCACACCGTCCATCCATTTGGAGAGACCATTTTACGGCATGAGATAAAGAATGAGTGATTCAAATCTCTAGCGGACCCCACCACAAAAAACAGCGGAGAGAGTGACGCCCACCGTTAAAAACTTTCGAAGGATATAAAAGTTGGATCTCTTTCATGTTAGGAAGGTTTCAATGGTAGAAGTAAGTCTCTCCATTGTTTTTTGTGGTGGGGTCCACTAAAGCCATGGATCTGCTTATTCTTCGCATCGTGCCTTAAATTGATCTCTCCATATGGATGGACGGTGTGGATACAACATATATGATGTTGAGACACATTGATGACGTCACTTCAGTAGCTGAGTCTCGATACTCGACCTGTCAGTAGCTATCAGTAGTTAATCGGCGTCCGGTGTACCACGGACGTGTATTTCATGTTAAAGCTTAGAAGTTCCTGCCAAGATGCTGGGTGGGGCCCACTGAAATGTATGTGAGAAATCCATTACGTCCATCTATTTTTAGAGCTCACTTTAGGACGTGTGACGAAAATTAAGGCAGATACAAAACTTACGTAGGTCACACCAGAAGGACAATTGAGGAAAGAAATTCAAACCATTGAAACTTTCTTGGGATACACTTGGTGTTTATATCCTGTCCAAACTGTCTATAAGGTCATTTCCAATGCGATGCAGTGAAAAAACTAAAAATATAAAGTGATACAAAACTTTTATTACCATAAGAATGCCCACTGTATTTCAAATGTTTTCCATCATGTGGCTTTCTCGCGTGTTGGATGCATATTATTTTTGGTCGCAGGTCCCAAAATGATCTCGAGTATGAATGGAGATGGTTTATCAAAAACATCTGAGTATGCGACGGGCTTTGCGAAATCCGCGTCAGTGTAACACACGTCAGCAACGTAGCTGGTGTGGGTACGTGTCGTGCAAAGACGAGGGGTCCCATAACTTGGTTACTTAACTTTGGTAGGGATTTGGCAACTGACCGTTTCAATATCTAATCCGTGCCGGATGAGGACGCGGATTAATTGCCTACTGGTTGAGTAGCCGACGTACTATTAAAGTGACGTCCTCAAGTTGAGTCCGGATCCTCTGTTATCGGGTCAACAGAGATTTCCTGATACCCTACTGCTCATTGATCCACGTCACCACTCACTAAAAAAATAAAAATAAATAAAATACGCTTAGGACGCCGAACCATTAGGGTAACAGGGAATCCCTGTTGACCAGATAACAGAGGATCCCGACTCCTTCGAGTTATACGGAGCGCGCCCGGACTGATGTGTGTGCTGTATCTACACCGTCCATTCATTTGGAAAGGTTGTTTTAAAGCATGGGTCATATACAAATTTGGAGGGGAGCCTCCGTAGAAATCAATGGGGAGACGAATGCTCACCATTAAAATTTTCTGAAGGTCCCACGTAACTTGATGACGTCAGTTCACAGTGCGAGTTGGCTGCTCAACTTGTGGGTATCTAATCCGCGTTCCCGAAGAGGAGCGCTGACGCTGGACGCGGATTGCGTACTAGCCCCGCCCGTTCCTAGCTTTGAATGGGTAGTGGACAGGTCCACCGTGATTGGATGGTATTAAAAGAGATTGCAAGTAAAATCCTGGGATTAGTTGGGCGTGCCAAACAGACTGGGTGATCTAATCCCAGGATATCTTACTGTTGGGGGCAAAAATACAAGTCCGGGGACTCGGACTTAATGCCTCGGAACTCGGACTTGATACCTCGGCTCGCCGAAGGATGCGTCAAATCCGAGGCATGGTTCGCTAAACCGAGACAATGGTTGAGTCGCTTATCAACGTTCCGGGCATGTGTCGGGCGGACCGCCTTGCAAGACCGACCGTCGCTAGGTCAGATCTCATCCCGGATATCTTGGGATAAGATCTCCGACCCCGAAGCTCACGGGATCGGATGATGGCTCAAGATGGGCACGATCCTATCTCCGTGATACCAGGAGAAGATCCCGCGCTCAATATCAGGAGGACCCCAGCAGCTATAAAAGGAGGACCCTTGTCACCTTGAGAGGTACGAAACAAATCCCTCCTAAAAACCTTCCAAGACTTTCAGACCCCGAGTCCAGGCCTCTGACTTTGGCATCGGATGGTCCCCTGCTCGAGCTATGGTCTCCTTTGTTTTCTTTCTGCCATGCATACAAGGGTCTAGGAGGACGAACCGATAATCGCATCAACAGCTTTCATACAAGGGTTCAGGAGGACGAACCAGATAATCGCATCAACAGTTTGGCGCCGTCGGAACGTGCAAAAGCCATCTCGTATCTCTATACCGATTCCAATGGTAATGACTAGAAGGACGGTCCCGAAGAAGATTTGAATGAGAACGCGATTACAGGGCCACCCGGTCCAAGCCGTTCCCCCAGCCCCGAACCCACCTAACAACCGCCGACGAGGGGCGACCGAAACAAGCAACAATCAACGGGTCGCGACGATGGGCGGTTGGACAAGGAGGTTCAGAAAATCGCTCCGATATGAATACGATGAAGCAGATGCTGGAACGAACAGCAGCAAATGCAACCACTCCCGCATCTTCAAGGGGAGACAGCACGCGTACCAACGGCGGCGGTTGATCCTCAACCTTCTGCGCCGCAGTCTTTCCGGCCGAGCCAACCTCAAGGCGGGTCGAACCATCTCCAGCGCATTCAGCCAACGCCTCCCTCCCCCGACTGATCTTCGGCACGAAATAGAACGAAGAAGGCGCAATCGCCCTTCCATGGAAGGCACGGCAGAAAGCAGTGAACCTTGGAAAGCCGACATTCAAAATTTCAAAAAAGAAGTGCGGGAAGAGATGGCAAAAGAGATGGCGGACATAAAGCATGGCCGGAACGTACTTTCGACCGGGTCCGAAGCGAAAGCATCCCCCTTTGTGGACTCGGTATTGAAAGCCCGATTGCCCGAGAGGTTTCGATTACCTCAAATCGCTCCTTTCACCGGCAAGACTGACCCGACCGAGCATATTGAGTGCTTCAGAACCTATATGGAACTCCATGATGCCTCGGATGCAGTAATGTGTCGGGCCTTTTCTCTTACATTGACTGATGTAGCTCGACTGTGGTTCAAACAGCTGAAGCCAAAGTCCATCAGTTCATTCGTTGAGCTGAGCGACGCCTTCCTCACCAACTTCATCGGCGGAAAGAAAAAATTAAAGCCCCCTGCACATCTGAATAACCTAGTCCAGAAGCAGGGAGAGCTATTGAAAGATTACATCAAGCGTTTTAATTTCGAATCCCTTCAAGTTCGGAAACATTCGGAAGAAACGGCCCTCAATGCACTCATGCAAGGAGTTAGGGATAAGCCATTCCTGGCATCTCTAGACAAAACTCCGCCCGATACTCTGGCAGAGTTTATGGCGCGGTCCGATAAATATGCCAACGCCGAGGAAGCACGAATCCTGCGTGAAACTAAAACCTCGGCCAAAGAGTCGGCCAAAAAAGAAGCCGACTCGGCCGGGGGGAGGAAACGCAAAGAGGATCAAGCACGTGACGAGCGAAGGTCAGGAAAACGGCCGGATCGAAAATTTTCCATATACACTCCCCTGAATAAGACTCGGGAAGAGGTACTGATGGAAATAAAAAACGAAGGCTTTGTTAGCTGGCCCAGTAAGCTCAGGAGTAATCCTAATCGGCGGGATAAGGATAAGTACTGCCATTATCACCGCGATCACGGCATAACACAAGTGATTGCCGTCACTTAAAAGAAGAAATCGAACGACTCATAAAAGACGGCCGACTCAGAGAACATATGGTCAAAGCTGGGGCATCCGAGGCGCGCCCGACCGAGAGTCAGCCTATGGAAGAAATCCGGACGATTATCGGCGGTCCACAATGTGGGGGCGACTCAAACAACGCGCGAAGGAATCACGCACGAAAACTCAGTCAGCCTCAGTCCGAGCTCATGATTATAGATCGGCCATCAAAGGAAAAGAAAAGAGAAAGGTATTGCATATCGTTCACTGAAGAAGACGCCCGAGGTATCCATCACCCCCACGATGATGCGCTGATCGTCTCCTTGGCGATCGCTAACCGAAAAGTGTTTCGGATACTCGTCGATACAGGGTCATCTGCAGACGTGTTATTTACTCAAGCGTTCGACAAAATGGGGATCGAACGATCCGCGTTACGCCCGGTTCGGACCCCATTGATCGGTTTTTCCGGAGGACAAGTATTGCCCGAGGGGACTGTCTCATTACCACTCACTGCTCCCACATCAGACGACGATGATGGTAGACTTCCTGGTCGTCGATCAACCATCGGTATACAACGTAATACTCGGCCGACCTTCATTGAGTCTCCTCCAGGCCGTGGTATCCACGTACCATCTTTCAATGAAATTCCCGACCGAGTCGGGAGTCGGAATTGTCAAAGGAGACCAGCAGGATGCGAGGCGATGTTACATGATAACCGTAAAAGGAGCCGCCGACAAAAGTCCGACCAACATATTAACAATCGAATCGTTGGACCCTCGGGGCGAGAATTATGAACGAGGACAGCCGGTCGAGGATCTTGTCTCGGTCCCCTTGGTCGAGACAGATGGATCCAAGACGGCATTTAATTGGCCTGCCTCTCGCAGTCCCCTTTCGAAAGAAAAGCCGATAGCCTCGCCTCCGCAGTACACCGACGCCTTTGCCTCGGGGTCACGAGGACATGCCCGGATCGACCCTCTCGTGGTGACTCACCGACTAACATCGATCCGTCAGTATCGACCGATCCGACGTAAGCGGCGACCGCTCGGCCCCGAACGATACGCTATCATCGAAGAAGAAGTCAACAAACTCCTCCAGGCTAATTTCATAGAAGAAATACACTATCCAGAGTGGGTCGCGAATGTCGTGCTTGTAAAGAAATCCAACGGAAAGTGGCGAGTCTGTATCGACTATACCGACTTAAATAAAGCTTGCCCCAAGGATAGCTTTCCGCTTCCGAGGATAGACCGGTTAGTAGATAGACTGGACATGAGCTCCTTAGCTTCATGGATGCATATTCGTGGTATAATCAAATTGTAATGCATCAAACAGATAAATCAAAAACTACCTTTGTCACACCGACAAAGGCCTTTATTGTTACCGAGTGATGCCATTTGTCTAAAATGCCGGAGCAACTTATCAAAGGTTAGTTAACAAAATCTTTGCTCGGCTTATAGCCGACTATGGAAGTATACATCGACGACATGCTCGTCAAAAGCTACACGCGGCAAATCATGTGAATAATTTGGAAGAAATGTTTCTAATCCTACTGAAGTTCCGGGATGAAACTGAATCCAAGTAAATGTGCTTGTGGACTCTGGTAAATTCCTCGGTTTCTTGGTCATCAATGAGGAATAGAGGCAAACCCCGAGAAGATAAGGCTCTGATTGATATGGAATCCCCAAAACCATTAAGGACGTCCAAAGATTGGCCGGACGAGTCGCAACACTCAATCGGTTCCTGTCCAGAGCAACGGATAAGTGTCTCCCTTTCTTCAAACAATTGAAAGGAAGACAAGCGATGGGTTGGACGGAAGAATGTGAAGCAACATTCCAGCAATTAAAATCATATCTCGGTTCTGCACCGCTCTTATCAAAACCCGAACCGGGGGAGTCGTTGCTCCTCTACCTAGTTGTATCCGAGGCAGCGGTTAGCTCGGCTTTGATACGAGAATCGGAAGGAAAGCAACGGCCGGTCTACTACGTCAGCAAAGCGTTATTGCCAACAGAAACGAGATACCCAAGCTTGGAAAAAGTGGCCTTGGCTTTAATAACTTCCTCTCGGCGACTTAGGCCGTACTTCCATGCCCACACCATCATTGTAATGACCAACCTTCCGCTTCGCCAGGTACTGCAGAAACCAGAAGCTTCCGGCCGACTCACCAAATGGGCTATCGAGCTGAGTGAGTTTGATATTCAATATCGACCAAAGGCAGCAATCAAAGGGCAAGCCGTAGCTGATTTTATCGCCGAGGGAACGTCTTCAGCCGAACTTTCGACAAATGATACACCGAAGGACGGTGCAGCTCCGACCTCAACCGCTTCCCCTTGCCCTATTCCATGGAATCTGTATGTCGACGGTTCTTCCAACTCAAAGGCCAGTGGGGCTGGGGTGGTGCTGGAAACCCCCGATCACACCTATATACAGTATGCCTTACGACTTGGATTTCAAGCGTCGAACAATACGGCGGAATATGAAGCGTTGCTACTCGGCCTCCGACTCGCCGCTAGCATGGAGGTCACGCACCTAAGCGTTTTCAGCGACTCTCAGTTGGTTGTTAACCAAGTTACCGGTGTATACCAGACACGGAAAGACCGGCTAAGAGCTTACATGGAGAAAGCGAAAGAACTTATCAACAGATTTCAATTCTGTCGTGTAACTCGGATACCTCGTACGGAAAACAGCAAAGCCGATTTGCTAGCAAAGCTCGCCTCGGCCGAAGAAGATGTTCCCACAGTCCGTCCCTGTCGAATACGTCGATAAACCAAGTATAGACGAGCCAATTAGCGAGGCCGTCAATACAATCGACTCGGAACCATCCTGGATTGATCCAATCCGCCAATTCCTTGACGAAGGAAAGTTGCCAGAGGATCGCACCGAGGCCCGACGAATTAAGATCAGAGCTTCCCGTTACACCATACTCAACGGGACCCTTTATAAGAAAGGATACTACGCCCTGTTGCTGCGGTGCCTCAAACCCAGCGAGGCAAACTATGTGTTACGGGACATTCATGAAGGAATCTACGGAAACTCTGGAGGGCGATCCCTCGCCTACAAGGTCTTACGACAGGGATACTACTGGCCCACTATCCAACACGACGCTCGTGAGCTCGTTCAAAAATGCGACAGATGCCAACGGTTTGCGGCAATTCCGAGGCAAGCACCCGAGGCACTGACGCCGATGACTGGTCCCTGGCCTTTCGCACAATGGGGCATCGACCTCATAGGACCGCTCCCTATGGGAAAAGGGCAGACCAAGTTTCTGTGGTAGCAGTGGACTATTTTACGAAGTGGGCCGAGGCGGAACCATTAGCCAAAATAACCGAGCGTAAGATCACCGAGTTTGTATGGAAAAACATTATCTGCCGATTCGAGGTACCCCGACCATTATTGCAGACAATGGAAGGCAATTTGCTAAAAGGAGCTTTCGAGAGAAGTGCAAGAAACTCGGAATCATGAATAAATATACATCAACGCAGCACCCTCAAAACAACGGACAAGTCGAGGCGGTTAACAAGATTATCAAGCAACATCTTCGGACCAAGCTTGACCGGGCCAAAGAGCATGGGCCAAAGAGCTCCCGAAAATTCTTTGGGCTTACCGAACTACAACCCGAACGGCCACAGGAGAAACTCCGTTTTCACTCGCTTACGGCTCGGAAGCAGTCACTCCCGTCGAAATCGGATTACCTTCGGCTCGAATCACCTTATTCAATGCAGAAGAGAATGAAGAACTCCTTGCACTCGGACTCGACCTTCTGGACGAACAAAGGGAAAGGGCGAGGCTGCGCACGGAGGCTCGACAACGACAAGTGACTCGGTTCTACAATACCCGAGTTAAGATTAGAAGATTCCGAAGGGGAGATATGGTTCTTCGGAAAGTGTTTTCCAACACTAAGGAGTTTGGGTCGTGTACACTGGGACCCAATTGGGAAGGACCCTATATCGTCTCGGGCACCATTAGACCAGGAACATATCGGCTAGAAGACCTAAACGGACAGTCATTGCCTCATCCATGGAACGCTGAACACCTCAAGGTCTACTATCCTTAGCTTGCTATTTGATGTTTAAAGAGTAAAGCCGAGTCAAATGAATAAAGACATGCTTTTCTTTTTCATTCGTCCGAATATGTGTAAGTACAAAAGCAACCGAATACATCGGAGCAAAAAAAAAACCAAAGTCTTCATGCGTCGGCCCCGTCCCCGGCAGTTGTGGCGGCGTCCGGATTCTCGGACTCTGAGGTCGCCCCGCCTTCGATTTCTGAAAGGTCAAGGTCAGGAAAAGACTTCTTTATATCCTTGACGCATTCCAGATATCCGCTCTGGAACAGGCGATCCCTCTCGTCCTCAAACTCGGCCGACTCAAGGAATGCTTGGACGGCCTGGTCCCTAGCCGTCTCGGCCTCCCGAGTCTTCTCCTCGGCCTGCTGAATGCGCTCCGCCGCCTCAAGCTTAGCCCGAGCTAAGTCATCCGCGCACGAAGCATGGACTGCCAGAACTCGCTGATTCTCCTCTTCGGCTTTGGAGAGTCGAACCAGTGCCTGAGCGACCTCTGCCTTCGCTTCGTCCAGGGCCCTTCTGGAAGAAGCCGCCTCTGCCCTCGCGTCTTCGGCAGCTTTCCGAGCGAGGGACGCCTCGCCTGTCAGGACGCCGACCCGGATCTCGGCCTCAGACAGAAGAGCCTGCAGCCGATGAGTTGAGGATAGCTCCTTGCTGGCCTTGATTAAGCAAGGAGCGAGTTCAAAAAGCATCCGGGCAGCGTGGCTGACGGTCTGCGACGACGGGGCGTTGTAGAGTTTCACGAACTCTCTTTCACACCCATGGGCCAGGGCCCAAGGAACCATCCCCGACACCACTTACTGCAGGATTGACGGCCCCTCCTGGTTCGTCTCTTCCCCTCGGGAGGACGCAGTCCTCGTCTCTTCCTCCCCCCTTGAGGTCGTGGCCCCGGTCTCTTCTTCCCGACTCGGCACCGTCGTCTCAACGCGTGCCGAGTCAGGTGCCGCCTGAGGATCCGAAGCAGCAATCGCCGTCTCTTCCGCCCTTTCGTCCGGGTCGGGAATCACGACGACCGGAGGGGCAGAAGAGCTCGCTGGCTCTTTCTCCTTCCGCGGCACCCTTTGCCTCTTCGGTGGCCGAGGCTCTGAAAGAAGAACTGACCGTGGAGGAGCCTTCAACTTCGTGACTGGTCTAAGGGCAGGACGAGCTCCAGTCATCTCCGGTTCGGGGACAATCCTTAGGTTGGGACGAGCTTCGGGCAGATCTGCAAAAACAAAAAAAAAGGAGGGGGAGAGTAAGGCGAAGTAAGTCGGTGGAAATTTGGAAAATTCAGAAGATTCATTCTTAATTACCTGTAACTTCCGAGTCCAGACCTGCAAGGTGAAGGCGCTCCTACTGTAGAAGCACCTTCCAAGACCTGTCCCTCTGATCCAACGACTTCAACTCTTTGATCCGAGCCGAGGCAGCCCGAGCTTCGGCTTCTTCTTCGGAATATCTGCCAGATAATTTTGGTTGTGGTATTTAAAAAAAAAAAAAAAAAAAAAAAAAAAACCAAGTCACCGCTCTTTGGAAAGTCCGAGGACACGAGCCTTGTGGGACCCGACTCATCTGTCTCCCACGACCACATGCCCAAAACCAACGCTCTCTCCAAAGGTGTTTGTTGGAAGTGGGAGGGTCTGTTCATGGAACCGCCTCCGCCTCGCCAAGCAGCAAGACGTAGGCGGGGTAGTTCGATTTACTCGCACTGATACAGGTGGAGAAATTGCCGATCGTAAGTGGTGGCCGCTCCATCTCACCACAACACGGCACATCCGAGTAAGTTCCTCCACCCATTCGGGACTATCTGCCCCGGGGCAATCTTTATGCGAGACAAAACTCCCCGGACTATGGTCTGAAGGGGCAGACGCAAGCCGCATTGCATCGACACTTGGTAAATCGCGACTGCCCCGGCAGGAGGGTGATCCGGTAAATCATTCGGACGGGGAAGATAGGTGATGACCGACTCGGGAATATGGTACCCGACTCGGATTCTGTCCAAGTCCGTCTCAGTCAAGACCGAGGGAACCGGACCGCTTAAATCTTCCCCCGATCCTTCTTCTTCAGATTCGGCCTGCGCCGACTCACTAACAGGAGCAAGATCAGGGGTTCCTTCGGCGATTAAAACTTCATCTTCTTCCTCCTCATCCTCCTCCATATCCCTTGGCAAGTTAGGCCTTCCCGGGAGGGTTAATAGAGACGACCCGCCCCGAGAAGGAACGACGGAAGCTGGACGCTCCGCCGAGCTTCGGTGACTCTCTCCGGTAGACAAGCAGCGTTGGCGTCCACTGCTATCTCCGTCAGTAAGGAAGGCGATTCCGCAACGTTCCAAAAACGTTGCGCTTCGCCTTCGTCTCCGGAAGCTCCCCCTGGGGACTTTGAGAACTCCTATCCGCCATTATTACCAAATAAAGAGGAAGGAGAAACTCACCGGAGGGAGAAAGGAAAACGGAGATGGCGGAAAGAGGCACCGACGGTAAAGAAAAAGAAAAGGAAGGAGACGAAAGGCTATGTAAACCCTAAAGAAAATGCGGAGCGGGAATGGCAAGAGCAGTAAAAGTTTAAAGTGCGGGGCCCCTGACGTTATATAAGGTCGCCATACGGCGGAGACAATTAATGAGGAAATGATTCGACGCCTGCATCGATTCCCTCGCTCGACACGTGGCGCACGTCAACTGGCAATAATAATACCTTCGCTACGTGTCCAATCCTCATTGGCGGGATGTGTGATTTGACGGCCGACGGCGCATGCGATGTCAGAAGCTGAACCGTCCCCCATCAAAGGCCTCATGGAATGCATTTAATGATCACGACTCATCTCGAACTGAGTTACGAACCGACTCCAAACTCGCTACTCCTCAGTGTCATATGAAACACACGGAGTAAGGGGGCTTACTGTTGGGGGCAAAAATGCAAGTCCGAAGACTCGGACTTAATGCCTCGGGACTCGGACTTGATACCTCGGGTCGCCGAAGGATGCGTCAAATCCGAGGCATGGTTCGCTAAACCGAGACAATGGTTGAGTCGGTTCGAACGACTTATCAGCGTTCCGGGCATGTGTCGGGCGGACCGCCTTGCAAGACCGACCGTCGCTAGGTCAGATCTCATCCCGGATATCTTGGGATAAGATCTCCGACCCCGAAGCTCACGGGATCGGATGATGGCTCAAGATGGGCACGATCCTATCTCCGTGATACCAGGAGAAGATCCCGCGCTCAATATCAGGAAGACCCAGCAGCTATAAAAGGAGGACCCTTGTCACCTTGAGAGGTACGAAACAAATCCCTCCTAAAAACCTTCCAAGACTTTGAGACCCCGAGTCCAGGCCTGACTTTGGCATCGGAGGGTCCCCTGCTCGAGCCAGGGTCTCCTTTGTTTTCTTTCTGTGCAGGCATACAAGGGATTGCAAGTAAAATCCTGGGATTAGTTGGGCGTGCCAAACAGACTGGGTGATCTGATCCCAGGATATAGCAATCCCATAGATCTTAAGACAATCCACTGGCAACACCATCGTTACCTTTAAATCCCATCCAATCCACCCTAATCTGTTCAGATTTGCCTGGGATGTGTTTAGTTCGAGGGATTGGAACGGATGGGAAGGTTTAATCCTAGGATTGGCCGCGCGTGCCAAACAGACTCGATATAGCAATCCCATGGATCTTAAGATAATCCACTGACAACACCATCATTACCTTGAAATCCATGCCATCAATACCATTCAATCCCTTCCAATCCACCCGGCCAAACGGGCCCTAAATGATTAAGCCCTAGAAAAAAAACCAATCATATCCATGACTTAGGTGGACCATACCACACGGATTGATGTGTATGAGATACTAATCATATGTTTGTGTGTCATCAAACTTGCCCATCAAGTGTGACTCACAAAGATGTATGCAATATATAAAAATCAAGGTCCAAAACTTTCTGCAAAATTTTCCAAATTTTCATAATTGCCTCGTGCTTTTTCTTTACAGCAAAGTGGAAAATAGAAAGTTGTCAGGCTCACGTGTATGTATCTCACATCCAACATGTCCTCAATCATTAAAAATAATATACACCATTCAAAATATTCGAATTCGAGTGCAACTTATCTAATTATTTGATTGACATGATGTTTTGTTCATATCATCACTATTGGGGAAAAATATATAAGTCCGAAAGTCGGCTTATAGAATGGACCAACTCTTCTAAATCGGCCTGGACCCATTATGGTCCGAGCCTAATACAACCTCCATACACAAGAGCAGACTAACCTACAAAAAAGGGTAACGCCAACGCAAGCAACCTAAAAGCCAGTAGAGGCTAATAGGCTGACCTAATTCTTAGGTCGGCTAAGGGTCGATTATAGATCGACCATGGCTCGGCCACAGATCGATCGCAGATTGACTGTAGCTCGGTTACGGATCGATCATAGGTCGGCTATAGACCAGTCACAGGATGATCAGAAACCGGCCATAGCTCAATTATAGATCAGCCATAAATCGGTGGAAGATCAGACGTAAAACAGTTATAGACTAGCCATAGCCCGGTCATAGATCTGTCATGGTTCGGTATGACTCCCCCGGCAGAGTCGGAACATCTAGAAAATTGAACAACAAAGAGTGCAAAGTCGCCCAGAGCAACTCCCGATCTAGATCCGACTCAAAGCTGAGCCATTAGCCGCAGGATCCTTGAAAGATCCGAAGATCTCTCCTAAGATCTCGAAGAGATAAGACTAGATCTCAATGTTCTCGGGATCCTACGATCTTGGGAAGATCCCATATCACACCAAATCTCCAAAACAATCGGAAAGAGTCCCCATACGGCGAATCTTTCCCTTCCCTATAAATATAAGGGGGTATTTCACTAAAGAGGGATGTTCACAAAAAACCCTAATCAGGACATTGACCTTTTTCTGGAGATCCTTCTTAGACCACGAGCCTCATTTAGGCATCGGAGAGTCCCCTGAACGAACCAGGGCCTCCTTTGTCTTTCATCTCTGCTTGTGTAGGTTCAAGGGAAAGACACATAGTAGGTCTGCGGGAAAACTGCATCAACAGTTTGGCGCCGTATGTGGGAATGACGACAGTTAAGCCGTTCCAACTTTACCAGTGAACGTTCAATATTCAAGAATGGCAAAAGGAAAGAAAAAGGCCCAATCTCCCCTTGTAGCTATCCTAATTGCCACTGTGCCCCACTTCCGTTGTGCAAGCCCCAAATCTCATTGAACATCCTGAGCGGCAGGAGAGCCATATCGGCTCCCCGCAACGCCAAGCCACTTCAAGTTCGAGCCGACGTGGTCAACAGAGGCATGACAGAGGTGGTCGGCGAGACACATCGAAAAAGAAGTAGGAGATATTAGAGCAGACCTAGGCTATCTAAAGCAGATGATGGATAATATGCAGCTCCTGTATGTGCGTCAGCCAAATCAACAGGGAGAGGGCCAGTCGAGTCATGTTCGACCGCGAGCTGACCCCCCTAACCTTCCATCGTGTATATCCTGTCACAACCGAACCCACAGTCTGCTCCTGCAGAGCCTGTTCCATCTCACGTGTCGGGGACAGCTCCATTACCTGCCTCTGACCTATGACATGAGATAGATTGGCGGAGGCACGACAGAGCCCCAGTCGAAGCCACCGCAGACATTGAGGAGCCCTGGAGGAACGAGCTGCAGAGCTTCCAGCTATAAATCACTGACATGAGCCAGACTCACCGAGGCTATGTGGCTACTCCCGAAGAGACAAAGTCTCCCTTCACGATCGATATCATGCGGGTGCGATTGCCGGACAGGTTTTGGCTACCTCAAATAAACCCCTACACAAGGAGCACTGACCCAACGAAACACATGGAGTCATTCCGGACGTACATGGAGCTCCATGATACCATGGATGCAGTTATGTGTCGAACCTTCTTGCTGACCCTGACTGACGCAGCTCGGCTTTGGTTTAAACAACTAAAACTAAGATCCATTAGATCGTTTTCCAAGCTTAGCGAGACTTTCGTCACCAACTTGAACAGAGGTAGAAAAGACTCAAAGCACCGGCTCACTTGATGAACATAGTCTAGAGAGAGGGCGAGCTCTTGAAGGACTATATTAAGTGTTTTAACCTGGAGACACTCCAAGTAAGAAAACACTCAGACAAGACTGCACTGAACGTCATCATGACCAGGCTAAGGGACAAGCCGTTCCTCTTCTCATTGGATAAAAACCCCATGCTACACCAGTCGAGTTCCTGAACCACGGACGTGTCAGTAGCTATCGGTAGCTAATCGGCGTCCGGTGCACCACGGATGTGTATATCATGTTAAAGCCTTTCGCAAAAGTTCCTGTCAAGATGCTGGGTGGGGCCCACTGAAATGTATGTGAGAAATTCATTACGTCCATCTATTTTTAGAGCTCACTTTAGGACGTGTGACGAAAATTAAGGCAGATACAAAACTTAAGTAGGTCACACCAGAGGGACAATTGAGGAAAGAAATTCAAACCATTGAAACTTTCTTGGGATCCACTTGGTGTTTATATCCTGTCCAAACTGTCTATAAGGTCATTTGCAATGGGAAGCAGTGAAAAAACTAAAAATATAACGTGACATAAAACTATCATGGCCATAAGAATGCTCAATGTATTTCAATTGTTTTCCATCGCGTGGCTTACTCGGGTGCCGGATACATATTATTTTTGGTAGCAGGTCCTAAAATGATCTTGAGCTTGAACGGAGTTGGTTTATAAAAAACGTTCTAGCTGGTGTGGGTACGTGTTTTGCAAAGACGAGGGGTCCCATAGCTTGGTTACTTTGGGGTGCGGATTGCTTACTCCCCCCCTGACACTAGCCAATGGCTGGTGGTCCGTGCTCCGTGGGTGCCTATATGTTTCATCCATGCTGTCCATCTATGTTTACCGATCATTTTACAATATGATACCAAAAATGAGGGATATCCCAGTCTCAAGTGGACCACATTACACGAAACAGTGTTGAATAAGCGTCGACCATTAAAAACATTTTGGCTGCCATAAAAGCTTTGGATCAAGCTGATTTTTGTTTTTTTTCCCTTCATCTGGGCCTGTATGACCTAATCAACAGATTGGATATCAAATAAACAGTACAGTGGGCCTTAGGAGGATTTTAATAGTGGATATCCAATCACTATTGTTTTCGTGTGGTGTGGACTACCTGAGATTTATATACCTCTAATTTTTGGGATAAAGAATTATAATGATCTTTAAAAATGGATGAACGGAATGGATGAAATGCATACATCATGATAAGGCCCACAGAGCACCGACCACCAGCCATGGGGCTGGTTTCAGGGGGAGTAGCCAATCCGTTTCCTTTAGTGGCGATTTGGCTACTGACCTTTTCAATATCTAATCCGTGCCGGAAGAGGACGCGGATTAGCTACCTACCAGTTGAGTAGCCGACGTGCTAATAAAGTGACGTCATCAAATTATACAAAGCGCGCCCGCCATGATGTGTGTGCTGTATCTACAACATCAATTCATTTGGAGAGGTTTTTTGAAAGCATGAGACAGGGAATGAGTCATATACAAATTTGGAGGGGAAGCCACCGTAGAAAACAATGGAGAGAGAAATGCTCACCATTAAAATTTTCTAAAGGTCACTTCACAGTGCGAGTTGGCTACTCAACTTGTTGGTATGTAATCCGCGTCCCTGAAGAGGAGCGCTGACGCTGGACGCGGATTGCGTACTACCCCCGCCCGTCCCTAGCTCCGAATGTGTAGTTTTGTGGACAGATCCACCGTGGTATATATGTACATTCAAACGGTCTATTCCTTTTATCAAATTATTTTAAGGCATCAAAACAAAAATGAGCCAAATTCTTCAACGATCAAGCTGACCACACCAAACAATAAGCTTGGTTGCATTAAAATGCACTAAGCATTAAATGTCGGTTGCATTAAATGCAAAGTCATCCGTGGTGTGGCCCATTTAATCGTTGGATCTATCTGAGAAAAGGGATATACGGTTTGGATGTAAAAATACATCACGGTGGCCCCACCCATAGAACTGCCCGTTCGGAGCTAGGGATGGGGGTAGTACACAAATCGCGTCCGCTGACGCTACTATATCTCGAAAGCAGATTGGCTGGTGTACCACACACCAGCTATATAGCTGCTGTAGGTAAGTGACGTGCGAAGCACGGAAGCACCTGCACGAAGCATTAAATGTTGGTTACATTAAATGCAAAGTCATCTGTGGTGTGGCCCATTTAATTGTTGGATCTATCTGAGAATGATGGGCCCACCCACAGAACTGCCCGTTCGGAGCTAGGGACGGGGGTAGAACCCAAACCACATCCGCTGACACTACTATAGCTCGGAAGCAGATTGGCTGGTGTACCACACACCAACTATAGAGCTGCTGTAGGTAAGTGACGTGCGAAGCACCGAAGCACCTGCACGAAGCATTAAATGTCGGTTGCATTAAATGCAAAGTCATCTGTGGTGTGGCCTATTTAATCGTTGGATCTATCTGAGAAAAGGGATATACGGTTTGGATGTAAAAATATATCACGGTGGGCCCACCCACAGAACTGCCCGTTCGGAGCTAGGGACGGGGGTAGTATGCAAACCGCGTCCGCTGATGCTACTATATCTCGGAAGCAGATTGGATGGTGTACCACACACTAGCTATATAGCTGCTGTAGGTAAGTGACGTGCGAAGCACCGACACTCCTCGAGCTCCGAGTTGTACGAACGGTTCAATGGAGATCAAAGTTAAATTTGCCCCAAAGTCAAAGTGATGTAATGGAGATCAAAGTTAAATTTGCCCCAAAGTCAAAGTGATGTATTTATTATATCTACACTGTTCATTTATTTTTAGAGATTATTTTAGTGCATTAATAAAAAAATACATCATATCCAAAGATCACCCGGACCACACCATAAATAGCGGCGGAGATAATGATCTTCACCATTAAACAATTTTTAGGGCCCACTATAACATTTATTTTCCATCCAATCTGTTCATTAGGTCACAAAGACCTGAATGAAGAGGAAAAACAAATTTCATATTAATCCAAAACTTATGTAACCCTGAAAAGGGTTTCAATGGTAGATGTTCAATCCCCTGTCGGTATTTGCAGTGTGGTCCACTTGATAGTTAGATCTATCTTATTTTTCATCTCAAGCCTTAGTGAGAGCTTGCCAAATGGATGAACGGTTTAGATATAATACATACCTCATGATAATACTCACAACTTGCTGACGTTAATCCAATAGCTATACAGCTGGTGTGAGGTACAACAACCAATCCGCTTCCCTGCTAACAGTTCATAAGAGATCAAAGTTATATAAGCCTCATGATGATTTACTTATCATATCTACACCATTCATCCAATTGGAGAGATCTTTCTATATCTTGATGTAAAAAATGAGTAATTTAAAACTCTCAAGTGGACCACATCACAAATAGCGGCAGAGACAATGATTCTCACTGTTAAAATATTCATAGGGCCCACCATAATGTTTAATTTCCATATTCATAAGGTCACACATACCTTGACCTTATGAATACCTTGTTGATCTAAAATTTATTTGACCCCCAAAAGGATTCAATGGTAGGCGTTCAAACCTCGGCGGCTTTTTACAGTGTGGTCCAAGTGATTCTTGGATATAACTCATACCTCATGATCTGACATGACACTTGGTGTTTGGATATAACTCATACCTCATTATGTGACCCATGGGACTTGGTGACATCAGCACACCACACCACGTGGTGTGTGGTACAGCAGTCAATCCGCTTCCGACAAATCCAGTCTGTCCAGTTTTGAAAGACGACGGTAGGTTAGGAGTAAAAATCAGATACAAAACTCAGATGGCCTATTCCAACTAGCCCGTGGGAACGGAAACATCCACAGTTGAAACCTTCCAGGAGCCGACCATGATGTTTATCTCCTACTCAGATAAACTGTAGGCACAAATATCTTCTTTATACAAAACTTCTGTGGCCCCCACATGATTTCTCCACTGTTTAATGTGGTATGGCCCACAAGGGTTTTGGATCTCCCTGATTTTTAGACTCCTGCCATGGTCTATTCATTTTTCCACCTCATTTTACGATATGAGCAAAAACAACAAGAAAATCCCAATTTCAGGTGGACCACAGACAGGAAATACTAGTGATTGACCATTAAAAACTTACCTTGGGCCCCGAGTTTTTGATAAGCTTTTATTTGTTTTGCCCTTTCATCCCAGTCCGTGTGACCTTATATCCGATGGCCGATAAATATAACGGTGGGCCTTAAGAGATTTTTACTGGTGGTCATTTAATCACCATCGATTCCTATGGCATGGAACATCTGAGATTTGGATCTGCTTCAATTTTTTGGCTCATGCTCTAAATTTATCTGAAAAAAATAGATGGACTGTGTATATACAGTGCATACATCAAGGTAGGCTCCACAGTCAGGGCCGTATCGTGTTGGGCAAGGCTTGTGCCGCACCTAAATACATTCCCAGTTAAAAATTCCGAGACTTGAACCGGCTAATACAATCTCCAATCAAGCCGATATTTGCCCGAGTCAAGGCGAGTCCGAGTTTTAAATGAGCTTGAAAAGTGGATTGAACCCAACCTGATTTTTAAATGAGCTTGAAAAGTGGACCCAAAACCCATGAAAATCAGGTTGGGTCCATAGGTACTTGAGGGTCTGGGTACCTGCTCACACTTCTAATGCTTGTGATTAGGAAAGTGAGAATGTGGGTTTAACAATTACCTTGAATTTCCATCGATTTCAAATGTATGTTACTTGATAATGAAATTATAAATCCACGAGCCTTGTTTGGCAATGTGGATTCAGAATACCCTTGATTTCCAATATTTGAATTTGGAATACTTTACTTATGTTTAAAATCCTTTATTTAGAATACTCTGAATTCCAAAAATTATGTTTGGCAGCATATGCTTAGAATGCATTTTGAATTTTACAGTGAATTTACATATATCTTTAAGGAAACATTTTATTACAACTTATTATGATAAATGTCCCGTATTCTCCATAACAATGTATATTATTAAGCTATTAAGCCCTAACAAAAGGGTGAGTGTAGAGGGCTTGACTCCCTTCATGGGGTTTGAGGTGGGCACCTGTGATGTCGAACTGACTCACTCAGGTCAAGATTTACAATTCTAAAATCGTCAAAACTCCTTGGGTCAAGATCCGCAAGTACCTGAACCCAACCTAATTTCTAAATGAGTTCTAAAATCATTAGAACACATTGGGTCCATTGGGTACTTGTGGGTTTGGGTACCTTTTTACAATTCTAAAAATCATTATAACTCCTTGGGTCAAGACCTGCAAGTACCTGAACCCAGCCTATTTTCTAAATAAGTTCTAAAATCATTAGAACACGTTTGGTCCATTAGGTAGTCATGGGTTTAGGGACCTATTTACAATTCTAAAATCATCAAAACTCCTTGGGTTAAGACCCATAAGTTCCTAAACTTGACCTAATTTCTAAATGAATTTTAAAATCATTAGAACTCTGAGGGTCCATTAGGTACTGGTAGGTCCGAGACCTATTTACAATTCTAAAATCATTAGAATGCGTTGAGTCCAAACCCACGAATACTAGAGCCCAGCCTAATTTCTAAATGAGTTCTAAAATCATTAGAACACATTGGGTTCATTGGGTACTTGTAGGTTTGGGTACCTATTTACAATTCTAAAAATCATCGTAACTCTTAGGGTCGAGACCCGCAAGTACTTGAACCCAACCTAATTTCTAAATGAGTTCTAAAATTATTAGAATATGTTGGGTCCATTAGGTACTTGTGGGTTTGGGTACCTATTTACAATTCTAAAATCATCAAAACTCCTTGGGTTAAGACCCATAAGTTCCTAAACTTGACCTAATTTCTAAATGAGTTTTAAAATCATTAGAACTCGTAGGGTCCATTAGGTACTGATAGTCCGGTACCTATTTACAATTCTAAAATCATTAGAACTCGTTGAGTCCAAACCCACAAATATCAGAACCCAACCTAATTTATAACTGAGTTCTAAATCCATTAGAACTAGTTGAGTCCAAACCCACAAATATCAGAACCCAACCTAATTTATAACTGGGTTCTAAAATCATTAGAACTCGTTGAGTCCAAACCCACAAATACCAGAACCCAACCTAATTTCTAAATGAGTTCTAAAATCATTAGAACTCATTGGGTCAATTAGGTACTTGCGGGTCTAAGTAATTATTTAGAATTCTGTTGACTGTGATAAGGAAAGTTGGAATATGGATTTAACAAATTTATGAATCTTATGATTTGATTTCTAAGGAATATTGATAATCAAACCATAAATGCATAAATTTATGAAGCATTTATTGCAATGAAAGAGCTTTTATAGCTTTCAAGTCATTTTTCTTACTGAATAGGAACTTTTAAAGAAATAAAATATATTTCCTAGATCCATGCGCTTAACAAATTCCAGAGTAGGATCGATCAATTGATTTTCTATATTTATGAATCTTATGATTTGGCCCCCTAAAGCATTTGTCTTTGGGCCCACCATTGATACTGCAACTTACAAAATCTCAATACTAAATTCATGTCCTTCAAAAAAAAGCAAGAACATAAATACAAAAGGACGCATTCAACCCAAAAAGGACCCAACACTAGTTGCTAGAATCTTCTAAATCCAGGAAATTGTAGAGAGCATGACCCATTCACCCGTTAGGTCCAACCAACTAATAATGACCACCCTTGCTTGTACAAATTTGGAATTTGATTTTGATTGGATTTAATGAGAATAAGGGCCCATTTTAGGAGCGTGGATTCGGAAACCCCTCGATTTTGAACCCCTTGAACTTGAAATCCTCCTATTGTGTTTGGCATAATGAGAATCAACTTCAATCCAAAAGTAGCCATGCATGGTTTATTTACAAGGGTTTGAATTTAATTACTAAATCAACTTTAATATATCTAGTTAGTGAACGCATGTAATGTTTGACACAATGGTTGTAATAAGCCCACTGAAATATATACTTCACTCGAAAATGATGAAATTCCAAGTCTCGGATGGGCCACAAGCACAAGATCATGTATGAGTGACTAACCAACAAATTTTAACCGTTGGTTGAAATGGACAATGTTTAACAGTGTTGATCATCATATTAAAGAAGTTATAGTTATGCAATTGATAACCTAGTTGTTTTGGGATATCATTGTTGGGCCATTTGCCCAATAGTTTAATAGTCTAGTGACACACATATTACACATGCAACTATTGGAAGGATTTTAGATGTAATCCAAGCACTCACGGTAAATTTCAAACCCCGTCTTTGAGGGGATTTGAAACCCCTAGTTATTTGATGGTGCCAAATAATCAGGGGATTTGAAAACCCCTCAAATCCCCCCAAATCCATGATACCAAACGACCTCTAATAAGATTACAACATTCGATATTAATTAGTAGGTTTTAATTATGAGAACTATAATTATGAAAATTGATCAATTGCAAGTTATTGTAGGTTAACTCAACTTAAGACTATGTAACGCCCTGGAAATCGGGGGTCGTGCATACACTCGACTCCCGAGTTCCCGGGTATTACTTATAACCGATTTTTCTTATTAAAATACGATTAATCAGGTTTAAATACGCAGTTTAGAATTTCGTGGAACATGAAGCACAACCACACATGTCTACTGAAATGAAAGAGATCAAGTATATATATATACAGGTCCAAAAATATACATGGGTCGCACCGGGCATGCCCAACAAAATCACAAAAGAATACTATATCCAAAAGAATAAAATCGAGTCTACGACTTAACAATCCAACGTCCCATTTACTGAGCTGATGAAGACCCGCTCATCAACTGGAAGTAGGAGAACTCGTCTTCCTCTTCGAGGCTCGCGTCGCCGGGCTCCTCATACTCTACATCACATGCATCTATGGGCGAATCTGGTTGGTGTTTTAAAACAGTCCTAGAGTAGGAGTGAGTGATCAACTCAGTGGGTGCTATTAATCTTAAGTTGTAACAGGCATCAATTACATTATGAACTTAATGAAAAACAATCATTCATAAATACCTAACTAATCTTATTGATGCATATGCATGATGGATGATATGATGCATGCCCTCGCCACAACACTCCCTCGAGCGACTTCATCTAACGATCGCAACCTAGCTAGTGCAATGCAATGATAATGTTAGTCAAGTTCTTATTTAATTTCATTCATTTAGCATGTTGGAAAAACTGATACACCCCACGTATCAATGTCATCAACTAGTTGCAATGTCAAGGCTCCTCAACGCGCAAGACCAGGGCACCGCGATCCTTGATCCCGTCGGGTTCTCCATCCCCGACTTCAACCACATGGGGAGTGCTGAGAACTGGGATCACTTGCTGTCACTACGAGGAGGCTCGTCACCCCAACGTAGGCCGACGGCTCGGACACAGTATCCCATTCCACCATGTTCTGCTCATGAGTCAGTGGATCGGCTTTAATTTGGTTATCGATGGGCTACAACGGTTGTAGGGTGTTCTAGGTTACATACATAAGTGAGCAAATAGGGTTAACAAACAAGGTGGGTCAGTAAATGGGCTAGATCGCACGAGTTCAGGCAAGCACGTGACAAACAGCATTGGGTATGAGCAACCCATGTAATCTAACTACTGTTGCCCACACGCACCTGCTCAAATCCATGGGTTCAGCCTCAGGATAGCCCTACCAACAGGGCCACCTTCACTCTCCTCATTTTCCTGACAAACCCAAGGGTTGAGGGTAATTTCATAACATGCAACAATTGGGGTTATCACCTGATACAAGTAGAAGCATACGCTCATATCCTCCAACATAGAATCTCGAATTTCTCTACCAAGCAAAGCTAATCATGATGTGAATTAAGGGTGCAAGTGTGTGGTGTGGGGTTAGTGAGGAAGCTAAGCACTTCCCACACTTCATGGAATCAATTAACACAAGAATTAGGGAATTGTACAACATCATGTGAGTATTAAACAAAACATACCATTCCGTGCAATTCCAAGCAGAACATACAATTCATAGGTTTTCTCTAGAATTTCCAAATACGTCATTCAAGCAATCAAAATCATTAGGCTCATAGTATAGTTGGTGCTAGGCCACCTAAGGATAATAGTCTGCACCTATGGATCATTGAAGACGTTAGGAAGTGATTTAGGGTTGCCAAACTAGCGGGTCGATTCGTAGAGATCCTGAGCCAAATGAACTTGCATGTTAGGATTACATGTATTTCCTAACTCAACCCCAAAGTTTACCAAAAAAGGATGGGTGCTTACCTCCCCATTCGGATGGAAGTGGCTTGTAGTTATGGATATGGGAAGGGGAAGATATTTCTCTAAGGCTCCAAGCTTCCTTGGGCCTCACCTCCTACCACACACTCCTTTCCTTTCTCCTTCCTCTCTCTCTCTCTCCTCCTTTCTCCTCTTCCTCTTCTCCCTTTCTCTCTTTTCTCTCTTCTCTCTTTCCTTTCTCTAGGGTAAATTCTTATGGGCAGAGGGGTGCCCCAAAGAAGCCCATTTTATAATGCCAGATTTGGTGTAAATGGCCCCAAGTGTTGGGTTTTTACTATACTAACCCTATGGGAGGGTTTTTCTAACCTCTGGGGCCCACTATGGGGTGTAGGAGTCGACACCCACCGTTGGATAGTTGGCCCTAGTAATGATCTACGCACAGACACAATCAGCCCACCATTTGGACGTGTCGATCGACAAATATGATTAAAAATCTATTCAACGGTCACCGATAGTCGATCGGGGCCACGGCTATACGGATATGAACAGGAAAATATCCTTACTCCACGGGTAAAGTTTGGTTGTAAACCGACGGTCCGAAATCTTCAACTTTGCATAAGAGTGGACGACCTAATTCACTTAAGTTTCGGTTTATTCCTTTAGGGCATTTGGACTTCTCATGTACTCGTCCTTTGGCTCAAGTTAAGTGGTCCTGGACCGTTCCCAGGTCCGACTCCCGCGGTGGATGTTAAGCCCAGTAAGACGGACATTATTCTATAGTTTTGTAACTAGTGGCCCACCAACGAGCGGTCTAGAGCTTGTTCAGGAAATCGGGACATTTCTGGAATGAATTAGGTATTGATATTTCTCGTGGGCAATGATTAGGGTTTGGATTAACTATGTTCATAGTATGACCTATTTATAACTAATGAAAGTGGAGATTTGGTCATGATTACTCTAAACCGTCGGTTTTAGGCTAAAAGAGTAACGAAGTTGATTTGGTCATTACCTAAGATCCGGGCCTTATCTGACTTACCTTCGGTTGGATCTTTAATTTAGTCATGATTGTCTTGATTGGTTAACAATGGGTCGATTAGATTTGGGTCCTATGTGAGTAAATCATGGGGCTACATCTGATGTTCAGGTGATCGGGCAGATTCGTTAGCTTCCTACGGTTGATTAATCGGACTTGTGTAGTTTTTTACTAGTACCACCCATGTATAAACTAACATTGAGTGCTAATGGTCATTAAGTGATATTATAAGTTAACTAATAGAAGAAAAAAAATCAATGTTTTTTTTTGAAAATCCAAAACAGTGAAAATCCAGGATGCTACAGACTAATTTTAAAAGAATTTGTTAAGATTGCAGGTAAGTAAATAATAGAATGAATCAATAATAATTAGAACTCCGAACCTATTTGAAGAATTAGAATCGTCAAATATAGATTAATGTTGAGACGAGGTACAGAGAATAGTTCAAGTTTGGTCTTCAATAACTTAGAATCATCGGGAGGGATTGGTGAAGACGGAATTTGACCGTCATTAAGATAACTCTAACTAAGACAGCCACTTGCCTGCATTCGATTCTCAATTCTTGCTCACCTAGGATGATCGTGTTGGGTGAATTGTGACCTGGTACAATTAAGATAATGTTACTCTTTTTAAGATAATTCATGCCCCTTGATTGATTCGACCGATATAATATGTTCTCATGAGGCGCTGCCTCCAACATATAGCTCCCAACATAATTTTTCTCAATTTGCACGGATCATAGATAAACCTAATAGCCCATCCCACTTTAGATCTTTTTATGCCCATGATAGAAGAGAAGATAAAACAATTTATTTTCCATTTACTTCTTCTTCTTCTTCTTTTTTTTTTGCACATAAAATGATTTTACCCGTGTTTCTCATATAGACCATTAAAAAACTCATTCAAGAATGGACCATTTCTAATTGTAAGTGATGGGTTAACCATCATGTGGCACATTTCTTACAATAAAAATAGTCTAGACCTCATCAAAATAAGGAATTAACCAGCAATTTAATTTTTGAATTTGAATTAAAAAATATTAATTAAAAACAAAACTTTTATATTTTATTATTATTTTAAAAAATTTGAACTACTTGACATTTACAGTGAAAAGGGTTTGAAGGGCATAAAAATATGTTGCAACGTTTGGCTAAGGTCAGCCCAAAAGTGAATTGACCCAAACCACTTATGAGTAGGGCTTAGGCTAGAAAGTGAGGCCCATTAAAGGAAATGGGTCGAGCAGTTGAACCCAACGCAACCCAACCCTGGGGTGGAAATGAGCCATGGGACCTGGCCAAGACCTTGACCCCAGAAAATTAGTTAAGTATTAAAGAAAGTGATGTTGAGCTAAGGATTGAACATGAGCAATCCATGCTGGGCCAACAAATACATGGTTCAGATGGTTGGCTAGGACCATTTCTTCATAAATGATCCTGGCCGTTCATTTTATAGTCTATAGATCTGATGGTTAGAATTGTTTAATTTGTATTATTTTTACATGGTAGCCCATTAAATGTTTTCTGGACCTAATGAATATAACCATTGGATGAGATCCGACGGCCAATATAAAACACTCCAAAGTTTGAAATTAAATTATAATAGAAACTTTCTCTTGTAAGAACATGTGCTCTTGAATCTCATTTTATATTTGAAACATTATTTGTATGAAACTCGAATTATAGCTTTAGACAAACTAGACCCAACCATGAGATGAATTAGTCAGGTCTACTCTTGGACTCGACTCATCAAATAAATGAGCCTTTTTTTAAAAAAAAAAAAACATAGACTCAACCTAGACCTGACCCAAATTTCATTGGGTTGGGCCCACGCCTTTTAGACTCGGACGGGTCTGAGATGACAAGTCCAAGTTGACTTAGATTTGCTAGTGTCTAATCCAATTCAACATCATGAGTCAACCCCAACTCTAAGTCCTGACTCAACTCAGGGCATGAGTCGCTGAGTCTTTTAACCATGGTTAGGGTTTTGGGCCAAAATGAAGACCCGATTATTAAAAGGGCCGGGTCTGGAGTCGCTAAGTCTTTTAACCATGGTTAGGGTTTTGGGCCAAAAGGCAGACTCAATTATTAAATGGATCGGGTCTGGGACCCACCTTGATACCATCAGGTCTGCATCTATAGTAATCAACTAGGTTAAGTCAGGTGACATGACTTGACCCAAAACACTAAAAAAATGGTGTACCCAAGATCGTTAGGCTGGGTTTAAGGGGTGTTGAGTCAAACCCGACCCGATTACAACCAATTTGTTGGGTTTGGTCCATTCATGAGTGGCCCACAAGCCAGTCCAGAGAAAAAAAAAAAAGACACGAGGGCCAAGCCCAAGCAGAGAAATTGGTTGGGCTTCAAAAATTGATAAAATTCCTATTTCCCAATTGAATGTTTATGGCGCAGGATTAACGTTGTGAGGTTGATCACCATCTCCTCAATGATAACCGCTCCAAAGCTCTCATGGATAATTACTCTGAATCCACGGAACTTCTCTGAACTCATCATAGACTTCTTAAATCCATGAATTAAAGAAATAAAAATAATTCTAAAATAATTTAAATAAATTTGTTAATGATTGAAGTACCCTTTAAATAGGGATACCAAGACTTAGAAGAAGTTTAAGAATTAAACTATAACTATGTGGCTTAACCATGTTATTCTCTTAATTTTTCTAAACATTTTTTTCATGTCTCCTAAAACCCAACCGCTAAAACTTACTAAAAATAGTAAAAACAGAAATAAACATAGAATTCTGCAGCCTATACGATGGAATCTCACAAATTCAGCATGGGCAACCCAGCATTGGTTGCCTAAAGTAGCTCGTCCTGCTCCAAAATCATATATAGAACGTCCAGTGACTCATTCCAGTTTGTGAGAGACATGTTTTTTAGGAATAAAATCAACGGTCCACATTCAAGATAGGTCGGCTAAGTGAGGACTTGAATAAAAGTTTTGAAAGCTGGGTCAGGCTAAAATGAGTCTAGTGCATGGCTAACTCGAAAGTTGATTGGGCCATGCATGTGAGGCCCGAGCTCGCCCCACAGGACAAGATAGTAGGTCCAAGCTCGTCAGATCCGTCGGACTACCCGGCACATTGCCACCGTTAATTCTAGTCAGCCATTCTTCTGGCATACATGATGAGCAACCTGCCTTATTTGGTGGGCCTCACCTGATGAATACCCCACACCCATGTGTAAGAGAGCCATCTACATATCACTGTACGTGCCAACGTGGCACACTGGTGCATGATCCCAGCCATTCATCAGGTGGCCCACCTGATGAATGAACTGACCTGATGGAAAGCGGGAAAGCTGCACGTCTGTGGCCCACCTGATGGATGGTTTGGTCGACGAGTAGTCATAGAAATAAACCGATGGCTCAGAAACTCCAACCAAGGTTTCACAGCCATACATTTTATTTTTCTTTAAACCGTGGTGTACTTGATTGGCAGACTAACCTGATACTTGGTCCAGGGCATCTATATATTAGGACCCCCCTAATGGATGGATTGGATCTCATAGTTGTGTACCATGCTGGCAAATATGATGTTGGGAATGTGAGCTGCCCAATAGAAGTGAGTGGGTTAACGGATGGTGCTCTGTGAGACCAAACTGATGTATGTGTTGTATCCACGCCGTTCATCTATTTTGGATTATTATTTTAGGTGTAAGCCTGAAAATAAGTTAGATCTAAATTTCATATGCACCACACCACATAAAAATAGCTGAGGATTGAACGTCCACCATTAGTAACCTTCTATAGCCCTCAAGAAGTCTTTAATAATGGGCTACCATTCACGGCCTAAAATTTGGATATGCCTCATTTTTTAGCTCATGCCTTTATATAAGCCAGAACATTAGATGAGCTGCATGGATAAAACATATGTACAATACAATCTCTATACATTGTCTTCCTACCATATATACTCAAGTTGGGAGTTGAATTTAATAGGAAAATAATAAAACAATAGTTTTATATAAGTTTTTATTTATTTATTTATTTAAGGTATGTCTCACATGTATTAAGCACACATAGTATCGAACAAAATATGTCCAACAATTTACACTACAAAAGCAGTATGTTTCACCAAATCATCTTTTACAAAATTTAAGCTCATCACTTCAACATGTGTGGCCCATCTAATGAAAGGATTTAGGACGGAGTCTTCTCTTGGTATGCTCTTGTTGACTGATCAGGATGAGGTGTTGTCGGGTCTTGTCCTTTCAATGTCGGGTCTCATCTTTTTTGACCTATGCCCCATGCCCATAAGGTTCATCAGCCTATCGGGTCTCTCAACCTTGGGTTTAAAAAATGCTGATTTGGTCCACATCAACGGTATTTACATAGTTTAGCCCATTTGATTGTATGAATTAAATGATAAACTCATGTTCTACTTATACACATTTGTCATGATATTACTATCAAAATTAATTGAACCCCACTCAAAATAAATAATAACTTTGACCAGTAATTTAGACCGTAAAGTCAAGTAGAACTTTGACGTATGATTGCATTTTCACTTGAGCATGAGACACCTGAAATCGTGGGACATACATTAGATTTGGTCTTATACTCTATAAAGCTGTACACAAGCAGAGTTAGCTCAGTAATTTGCTCGACTTGGCTCGAAAAAGCTCGAATCGACTTAGATCAAAACTCTGTTCGAACCGAGTAGAGCTTTTTTTTGAGAGCTTGGAATATTTCGAGTCGAGTCCGAACTAGACCTAACTTGACTCAGTATTGAGCTCGACTCGAATCGAGTTTTGAGTGAATATATAAGGGTTTTTTTTTTTTAAAAAAAAAAACCCTCATTCACCCGACCCTATTCGCCCAACCTAGCAACCCTAACCCATTTCTCCCTCCCTTTCGCCCAAATTGCTCCACCTTAACCCATTTCTCCCTCCCTTTCGCCTAAATTACTCCACCTTAACCCATTTCTCCCTCCCTTCTGCCCAAATCGACCGTCCGTTTGCCTAATATGCTTGTCGTTCTCCACCGCCCGGTGACACTTCCAGCGTGTCCAGACGATCTCTTCTTCCAAAGTGAGTCCTCTCCTCCACTGTCTCTATTTTTTCCGGCGAGTAGCATCCATTCGAGTAACAGAACACATCCAAAAACTCAGCTCAAACTGGACCGATCTATTGGCCGAGCTGAGCACGAGCTGCTGTTCTAAGCTCGAAGGCCGAGTCAAGCTGAGCACGATTTGAGACACGAGCTGTCCGAGTCGAGCATGATCTAGGCAAAGCTCAACTCGACTCAACTCATGTACACCTCTAGTACTCTACTCAAATTGAGCCGGTTGGATACTATTGTTTTCTGTATACCATGTGTGAATAAGATTGGATAGCATACCACTATCAAAAGTGCAAAACATATTTAAATTATATTTGAGTGAGCCCGTCTGAAAAAGCAGTCTGTCCTCCAATCAAATCTTGTGGGATCCATCTTGCTCACTGAGTAGAGGCCACGGCAATACCTTGTCTAAGTCCACCCAAATCAAGATCAATGAGCCAGGGAAGCAGATTGGGTGGTGACCACAGCACCAGTAGTGTTGGGTGCTGTGAGGCCACCCAATTGGCTTCCAATTAGAGAGTCTTGAACGAGGTAATGACCACATGCACTTGATAATTTAAGATGCGTGGCCCACCTGAACTTTGGAATGGCTTGAGTTTAGCTGTGTCTCTTCCCGGTAATGAGGCACATATGATGGTTGGCTTAGCCCACACTCTTTAGATTTCCTGGCCAAAAAGTTAGGCCATTCCCACTCCTCCAGAGAGCCAGATCGTAGGAAACAAATGTATGGTCTGAAAAGATGTTTTAACGTAGCAGTGTGGCCCAACGAATGGAAAGGCCTGATTGTGAGGCCAGAAGATTTAAAAGGTGAGGCCCACCCGTGGGAATCAAGGACCTGTCACACGTGTGCTACATTGCTTTCGTGGATGGCCAACGGTCCACACGCGTGTGGGCGTGGCCAACATGATTCCCGGGGAAAGGGATTGGCTATTCCCCTGCCACTATCCAATGGCCACTGGAGGGTGCTTTGTGGGACCCACCATGATGTATGTGTTTCATCCATGCCGTCCACCCATTCTTCCATATCATTTTATGGTATGGGCCCAAAAATGAGGTTAATCCAAATCTCAAGTGGACCGCACAGTGTTGATTGAACTCCCACCGTTAAAAAATTCTTGGAGCCCACAAAAGTTTTGGATCAAGCTGATATATATTTTTTCTCATCATCCAAGTCTTTATGACCTAATCAACAGGTTAGATGTCAAATAACCATTACAGTAGGCCCTAGGAGGTTTTTAATGGTGGGCATCAATCTCTACTGTTTTCCCGTGGTGTGGTCCACCTGAGATTTACATCTAACTAAAATTTGGTATCTAGCCCTAAAATTATATTTTAAAATGTATGGACGGCGTGGATAAAACACATACATCATAATGGGGTCCACATGGCACCTACCACTGGCTGGTGGCAGCTTCACTGGCCAAACCGCGTCTGATTCCCGGTAGGTGTTTTCAGTTATTTGATACTCGGGCCGGTGCTAACGGTTCATACTCATGACTCTGATACCCGTGGTTTGAAAGTAAAACTTCAAATCCAGTCCATCCACATAATAACAAAATAAAAAATAAAAAAAGACCATTAGGATGATTATTACTTTGATCAATGGACATTTGCTCACTGAATATGGACAGTTGATAAATATAATTTCAGCTATCCATTAGATGTTGGCTCATGGTCCGATCAGGAAACCATTTCGAATTACTTAGAAGGCGTACTCGACACGTCCGATTTCCGGTTGCCTGCGTATCAGCTGTCATACTCCGTCCGAGACTCTTGTTTAGGCAGCAACCACGCGGGCGTACCTCGCTGCTAGGTACCTATCGGTAGGTAAGAGGGTTACTTTCCCAAACCGGCAGCCACGTGGGTGGATCTTTCATGGATCCACCCTGTCCGTCCGTTACCCTGACTCGTTTTAATTGAACCCAAAAATAAGTGATGATCCAATAATTACGTAGGCCCCACCTTTGGAACCCGTTGTGACTATAGCTGGGCATGGAGTTGAGTCGGACCCGGTTTTGAAAAAGGCCTAACCCGTGTTCGATCCTACTCAATACGAACGGCCTATTTGGCCGGGCAGATTGGATGAGATTGGATGGTATTAGAGTCGGTTGCATGGATTTCAAAGTAATGATAGCTGCGTAAGTGGATTGGTGCAAGATATAGGGATTGCTATATCCGGCCTGTTTGGCATGCCGGCCAATCCCGAGATTAAACCTTCCAATCCCTTTCAATCCCTCGAGCCAAGCATGTCGTAGCAATTTTGATGGGATTAGGATAGATTGGATGAGATTTAAAGGTAATGATAGTGAGTCTTAAGATCCATGGGTTTGCTATATCGCAGGTTAGGATCATGTCTGTTTGGCACGCCTCGCAAATCCCAGGATCTATCTTCCAATCCCTTCCGGCCAAACAGGCCCTAAGTCTATCATGCCTAACTCGATTAGGGCATGTGTTGTGCAGTGGGATTAGGAGGGATTAGGTGGGATGGGATTCATCCTGTGCTAATTCCACTCCATGTTTGGGAATAATAAAAAAGCTTGGAATTAAATTAGATGGAGTTGCATTCGGTCCAGTCCATGTTTCACTCAATGTTAGCAAGTTGTGTAGGTCTCACCATGATGTGTTGGCTATATCCACACTGTCCACCCATTTTTTAAGATTATTTTAGAGCATGGACCAAAAAATCAAGTAAATTTAAAGCTCAAGTGGACCCCACCATAGAAAGCAATGGGGATTGAATACTTACTGTTGAAAACTTCTTTGGGGCCACATAGGTTTTGGATCTACCTCGTTTTTAGGCCCATATCATAAAATGAGGTTACAAAACAAATAAACGGTTTAGATATAACACGTGTGTTATTCTAAGTAATTTCAAATGATGGTGGGTACGACCATTCAATATACTACCGTATTACCAACAAAGCATAGCATTAATTTTATCCCATGGCAACAGGGATAATCCCCTGCCATGGGTAATAATTATATTTTTTCCATCCCATTCCACTTAATCCCACCGCTCAAACACGCCCTAGACTGGGATGTTCTAAACCGAGTTTGACCCCGTCAGAAATACCTAGTCAGATCAGCCTAGACCGCTCAATTTGATGATTTATCTGTTAAAATTTTAAGAAAGAAAAAAAATATATATCTGAAATCGAGCCGGATGGGTGGTGTTGTGCAGACAAGTGGAGGAGACAGAGAGGGGAGGAGGACCTGGAAGCCTTGAATGGGTGGCTGTTGGTCGGACGGGTGCTGCTGTGCGGACATGTGGAGGAGAGAGAGAGGAGAAGGAAGAGAAGGAGCTCGCTTATAGAGGGTGGCTCCGTCAGAGTAGGGTTCTCGGATCAGGTTGGGTGCGACGGGCAACTGCTGGCAAGGATCAGGGAACGTAGAAGGGGCTTTTTTTTTCTTTTTTTTTTTTTTTGTATAATAGCTGATAACTAAATCCGAATCGGATTGCGGATTGGGTCGAGTTGGACCGATCGAGTTTCAGTTGGAGTAACTTAGAACTCAACTCGGTAGGGTTCACCGTTTCGGATCGAGATAGGATTAGTCGATCCGAACTCGACTCTGCCATTCGGTTCGAGTTGAGTCGGATCCATCAAGTGGAGTCGCACCGTGTGAACCCTAGTTATGATGGAAATCTCAGTATCAATTTTTGTGTAAGGCACACCATGTTGTTATTTCCTATCCAATCCATTTTCAAGTTGGGCCACATGATTCTTGAATCAACCTGATTTTTGGGATCAAGAACAAAAAAGGGACGTTCTACCTGATGGACGGCGTGGATTTCATGCAACTTAAGCCGTTTTCCGACGTATGTAATATGTAACAAGCGCGTTGTACACGAGCGTTTTCGGCGACCACCATACAGTAGATTGTTAGGTGGGGTGCACCAGCAGAAAGGTTCGAACTCGTGAAACGTCCTTTTCTTGTGATGGCAAAACTAACGTGACCACTGATAAGAGAGTGGGGCCCACTCTCTCTTTCACTATCTGCATTTATTACGTGCGCGTTTTGGGTTGGGTCAAAGGGGCCGTGCGGTTCCAAGGAACCACCTGGAAATGGAATGTGGTCAGAGACGGCAGCGTAGAGCCTCAGAGAGTCACTGCATATACTCTGAAGGAGAAGGATACTCTATACACACGCACCTGCATTTATGTATTAGGACGTCCATTAATTCAAATTAAACTGTTCATATCATGGGGCCCACTGTAGATAGATCACGGGAAACGGATCGGCTACTAACCCTGGCTAGTGGTCGGTGCTCTATGGCCCCCACCATAATGTGTGTGTTTCATCCATACCGTCCACCCATTCTTGGGTATCATTTCACGGTATGAGATCAAAAATGAGGTTGATCCAAATCTCAAGTGGACCATGCAGTATTAATCGAACACGTACCATTAAAACCTTATTCGAACAGCAAAAGTTTTAGATTAATTCAAGATATATATATATATATATATATATATATATATATATATGAAAAAAGGACTATGCGCTCGACCTTGCGATAAGCTCCCATGAGGTTGAGTTGTGTGGGCCCCACCGTGATGCGTGTCAACCATCAACATCGTGCATTTGATGGGTCCCCTCTAAATTATGGGATGTCCCAAAAATCAGCCGTATATGGAACTCAGGTGGGCCATACCATCTAAAATCATGTGAAGACATACCAAAAACATATAAAAGCACTTGGTGGGGTTCACCTGAGTTTTGAATGCTGCTAAAACTTGGTTTGAACCCTCATCCAAGTAGGACATACATAATGGATGAGCTGGATTTGCAAACCATGTCTCGGTGGGCCTAAAAAATGATTATGAATGTTTTAAGAGTGCACGTCCCCTCCCTACTTTTGAATGTGGTGTGGCCCACACAAGTCATGGATTGACTTGATTTTTGAGAACTACGCCCACAATGGAATGATGCATCAGACTGATGGGGTAGATGTTCGAAAAGCATCACGGTAGGACCCACACAGCTCAACCTCTTGGGACGATCCCATCCCCTCAAGGGCATAGTACCTTTTCATATATATATATATATATATATATATATATATATATATATATATATATATATTTCCTTTCATTCAAATACGTGTGACCTAATTAATAGGTTAAATGTCAAATAACCATTAAGTGGGCCTTATGAGGTTTTTAACGGTGGACATTCAATCAAAACTATTTTCCCGTGGTGTGGTCCACCTGATATTTATATCAACCTCATCTTTTAGATCCAGCCCTATAATTATCTTTCAAAATGAATGGACATCATGGTGGGTCCACGTGGCACCGATCACTAGCCAAACCGGCTCCTAGATAAACTGTTTGATTATGCCTCGTTTCCACAATGAGGTTTTGGTATCGACTCCCAGTGGGGGTGGCTGTGGCTAACAGTGAAGCGTACAGTGGGTGTACTCGCGAGATGACAACCAAAAAAAGAAAAAACTGTTTGATTGGACCAATCGACGATTTTATTAGATCACATTTATTTGTTGGTTTCAAGTGCTTGATTATCCACCATATCTCACCGTCCATCAGTTAAGACATGGATGGGGCATCAGTTCAAGCCATTAGATATCCACCAATCAGCTTTAAAGAAATGGACGGTCAGAAGAAGGATAAACGAAGAAAAAAAAATTCAAAAGAGCATGTATGGCCTGTCTGGTGAATCCTACAGACTAATATTTATCATAATGCAAGTCACACGAGGGCCTTTACTTATGAACGTCGAAGATTTCTCACACGCTTGCCAACTTTGCAAGCATGGGGCGCTTGTGATTAGCAAATGTAAACGCGTGGCTGCCAACACAACTCCACGCCGATGTCGCTCCCTCCTCGGGACTCGGGCCCGATTTACCCCTCGGCGGATCGGGCGACTCTCCCTCTTTGGGCCCGTGCGGGTTTACCGATACGTTGATTAATACGCGGTATCATTTGATACTCTTCCGGAGTGTGTTGGTTGATACGCACGCGCCACAGAAAATTGTACATTCCAAAACTTTAAATCAAATCAAACCATTCAAACTTCATAGATCAATGTAGACAGGGCATCAAACCGTTGATTTACTGAAACTAGCCTTCTGAATCTAAAGGGCTGGAAATTTTTTAATTTCAATCACTGAATATCCTCCTATCGGCTAATTAGGTAATCAAATCACTGTAATTTTGCCATCATGGTCCATTTAAACTGGGCCCCACAAAATGAAAAGTGTAATTTGAGTTACTTTTTTGAACGTGTGCCGATTTCCTTCTTCGGATATAAGTCCAGGGGTAGGAGTAAAGAGTACCCGCGTTATCACATGATAAAACGAGTGCTCTTACTCTGAGCGGTCGTTTGACACCTTGGATTGGAGGGGATTGGAGAGGATTGGAGGGGGTTTCAAATCCCTATGGTCGTTTCGCAGCATAAAGCAATTGGGAATTGCCTATCTAGGGGGTTTTCAATCCCCTCTTTGAGGGGATTTGTAATCCAAGGTGCACCTAAAATCATTTGAATAGTTGCAGGTATAAATGTATGTCACTGTACACTATCATTCTACTAGGCACATGGCCCACTAATGATGATTAGCACCATCCAAACATTGTTTATGTAGATCAGCACTGTCCAAATATTGTCCAGCACCGTCCAAACATTGTCTATATCAATCAATGATTAAAAATCGTTAGTTAGTCACTTAGACATGATCTTGTGCTTGCGATCCATCTGAGACTTGGAATTCCATCACTTTTAGACAAAACATATATTTTAACGGGCTTATTACAACCATAGTATCAAAAATTATATATCTCACCAATTGAGGATATTAAAGTTGATTTAGTAATTAAATTCAAACCCCCCAATGAATATACCATGTATAGGTATTTTTGAATTAAAGTTGATTCACACTCAAGGGTACCAAACACATGGAGGGGATTGCTAATCCAGGAGGTTTTCAATCCTGGGGGTTGCGAATCCAGGGGGTTCCAAATCCACGCTCCCAAACAGGCCCTGAGTTGCTCATGAGCGGTCCAGATAAATTATAAAAATGCCTGGATTGTACGTAGTATGTGCTCCCAAACAGGCCCTGAGTTGCTCATGAGCGGTCCAGATAAATTATAAGAATGCCTGGATTGTACGTAGTATGTACACTTGTGACGCACCCAATCTTCATGCAGGTCTACTTTTCGCATATAGATCGCCAGATGAGTGGTTCCGATCTATCACACGTATGCCTCGTTGTGGTGAGTATTACACAAGGTGAGGCCCATCATATGAACGGTTGGGAAGCTTTGGATCCTTAAAACATGGCCCCACATCAGACGTCCATGGTCCCGAAGTGAAAAGTAAGTACGGTTGTAATGCAGCGAATCTCTATCATGACAACGTTTACATTTGTGCATGCACGCATTATCACCTTATGAAAAAACTAGCATACTGCATGCTGCAGACCCTCAATGACTGATGTGTGTCCACATCAGTCAGGATCTGACGGTCCTCAGTAGAGCAGAAAGTAAGCTCACGCCAATAAATGATTCCTATACGGACTTTGTTTCCTTTTTCTTATTAATTGGTACGAAAGCGACTGGAAAGAAAATGGGGAAATCGTCATCCAACGGTCCAGGTTGTTCCAGGGCAGAGGACCAAATACCTAACTGTGGGGCCCACCTTGATTTTATGCATATTATATCCTTGCCGTCCATCAGTTTCTCCCACTCATTTTAGGGCATGAGCCTAAAAATTAAGCAGATCCAAATCTCAGGTGGACTCCACACTGAGAAACTGTGGCGATTGACCGTTAAAAACTCCTAGTGGGCCACAAAAGTTTTGAATAAAGCTGATATTTGTGTTTTCCCTTCGTCCTCCTGGTGTGTAAGCTTATCAACAGGTTAGATGGAAAATAAACTTTCCGGTGGGCCTTAAAAGTTTTTAACGGTGGGCGTTCAATCACGTGTTTTTTGTCATGGGGTCTACTTGAGATTTGGATATGCTCTACTTTTGCAATCCAAACAACCACTTAATAAGGAGAGAAAAGCTTTGATACTTTGGTAAAGTACGGTCACTGACACACAAAATATAATAATAAATATTTAAAGTGATTTCAAATTATTTTACATTTTGGATGAAATACATAATATTTAATGTCCATTAACCTATTTAGTAACAACACAATTTGGACAATTATATTTATTCAAATAATGTCTTGGTTGGTGGACTCACCTAAAATGAGCATAGAGTAGAAAGACCTATTAACCTAGTATCCATATGTCCTTGAAAAGGAAAGTGGTCTTTGAGTCAAATTCAGGGGGTTTCAAATTCCCTCATTAAGGGAGTTTGAAATCCAAGGTGGGACCTTAGATTACATCTAAAATTATTCTCATTGTTTTATGTGTGACATGTGTATCACTAGATTATTAATCTATTGGACACATGACCCACTAATGATATCCTAAAATAATTAGATTATCAATTGCATCACTATAATTACTTGAATATGATGATCAGCACCATCTAAACATTGTCCATGTAAATCAATGGTTAAAAATCATTGGTTAGTCACTTGGATGTGATCTTGTGCTTGTGGCCCATCCGAGCATTGAAATTTCATCATTATGGGACAAAGTATACATTTCAATGGGCTTGTCACAACCATTGTGTCAAAAATTATAAAAGTTCACTAATTAGATATATTAAAGTTGATTTAGTAATTAAATTCAAACCCCTGCAAATATATTATGAACCGTTACTTTTGGATTAAAGTTAATTCTCAATTTAGGATGCCAAACACAACAAAAGGTTTTCAATTCCAAGGGGTTCTAAATCCACGCTAAAAAAGGATGTAAATGGCAAGTAAATCATTGTATGGTCTTGAACTTTGGTATAATCTACAATGACATGCTAAATTTGGACTCTTTAGATCTAAATCATGCATGCCAAGTGTAATTATTGAAAAAAGTACATTAGAAATAATTAATGGATAGTTTAATTGTCAAAAAAGTTCATTAATAACATACTCGGCCATGGCTCTAAATAAATAAATATATAAAAAGAAGAAGCAGAGATACCCATGTGTAGCTATTATTGTGGAACACAACATAAATTGCGCAGTGTAGAACACAGCATGGATGTCAATATGGTATAAAAATGACAAAGCTTTGTAGGCCAACTCAAGATATTTTTAATGATATGGTCAACCATGTATCCTAAGCCTTAGCGGCGGCTTTAAATCTTTAAAATGTATTATTCTAAATCCATTTGGTGTTTGTCTGAGAGAAAAGTACATGCACCAATTAAGTAGGACGATGTCCGAACTAAAAGTACCTGCACCTACTACATAGGTTGATATCCACACATATGCCAGCATCGGCAGTCACTTGCATGTGTTCTATGTGCTACATTACAGAGTATGGTACAATTGTCTGATTTGTTTCTACATAGAGGTGGTAGTATGGAAATCTAACACACTGTACCGGACTCGAACTGCATAGTGTAGAACACAACGTTGATGTTGGTACTGTGCATACATGGAAAAAGTCTATGACCCTTACTGTAATGTATGTGTTTTATCCATGATTCTATTTTTTAAAAAAAATTTCTTTTAGGGCAGGAACCAAAAAATAAGGCTATTTGCATTTGGAAGCAGGTTTCTAATTTTGGATAGTTGAGATGAGAGGATATCGCATGTAAGCATTAGTAGTTGAGGTGCATGTGTTTTATGTGTCGTACCACAAAGTATGGTGCAATTGTTTTCATATAAAGGTAGCAGTACATGAACATTACGGTGGGCATTACCGAGTGCCTTAGTAAGTTTTTTAGTAGTGGGTGTTCAATCACTACCGTTCCTGTGGTGTGGTCCACCTGCGATTTGTATCGGCTTAATTTTTGAGACCACACCTAAAATGGGAACAGATTGGCTACTCCCCCTGCCACCAGCCCAGTGGCTGGTGGTCAGTGCTCTGTTGGACACACCATGATGCATGTTACTCCATTTTTAAGGATCATTTTAGGGCTTCGTACCTAAAATGATATGAATATAAATCCAAGGTGCACCAATGGGAAAACAATAGTGATTGGATATCCACCATTAAAACCCTCCTAAGGCGTACTATACTGTTTATTTGACATCCAATTTGTTGATTAGGTCATGCAGGCCCCGACGAAGGAAAAAAACTAAATATCAGTTGATCCAAAACTTTTATGGCCTTCATAAAGTTTTTAATGGTAAAAGTTTATTAAACATTTTTTTCTTTAATGTGGTCCACTTGCGATTGGAATATACCTCAGTTTTGGTATCATGTCATAAAATGATCTAGAAAAATAAATAGATGGCAGGAATGAAACACATACATCATGGTGGGGTTCACAGAGCACCGACCACAAGCCATTGGCCGGTGGCAGGGGGAGTAGCCAATCCGTTTCCACCTAAAATGGGGGGACCAATTGGCTACTCCCCCTCACACCAACTTCGTTGCTGGTGGTTGGTGCTTTGTGGGCCCCACCATGATGTATGTGTTTCATCCATTCCGTTCATCTATTTTTAAAGATCATTTTAGGGCATGATACCAAAAACGATACCAATATAAATCTAAGGTGCACCACACCACATAAAAACAATAGTGATTGGATATCCACCATTAAAACCCTCCTAAGGCCCATTATACTGTTTATTTGACATCCAATTTATTGATTAGGTCATTCAAACCTAAATGAAAGGAAAAAACAAAGATTAGATTGATCCAAAACTTATATGGCCCCCAAAAAGATTTAAATGGTCCACATTCATTCGACACTGTTTCCTGTAATTTGTTTCACTTGACGGTGGCAGGAGTAGCCAATCCGTTTCCACCTAAAATGGACTGGATGAATGAATGGACGGCGTGGATATACAACGCACTTGGCATTTTCAAGTGGGCCTAACTTGACGAACGGACTGGATCTTGTATACGTGTACCAGGTTGACACGTGCTGATAATTGACTTTTCAACATATCCTTATTAAAATAGCCAAATTTTTGGTTTGAGGCGCCTGCACCACGTTGTCTCACTAATCAACGGCTTGGATCTCATACACATGATCCATCTTGCCAATGAAGTGTACTTGCGTGATCTATAAATGGACCCATGACCTAGATTAATCTTCAAAAACTTCCATATTAGATCAATCAGAAGCCTAAAATAGAAAGTTTCCAGAGAGGGCCTGTGAAATTAGATAGATAAGATCTTCTAATCTGAAAGAATTTTGAGACATCTGCATCTACAGCGGATCTGCCTCTTCAACGGTGTGGATCACCGAAAAACAGGCCCATTATGAGAAACAATGAATCGTGACCGTACTCATGCTCACGGACTCGGCATTGCAGGGCATGAAATCTACATGGGATAGGGGGCGGATTGCCTGTGACCCCGGGCACACTGGGCGGTGTCGGGTGACTCGGGTCCACAGAGATGTCGTGGTAAATCCACTCCGTCCATATTCTTTTAAAGGTCATGATAGTACAGTATTCTAAAAATCAGGAATATCCAAACCTAAGGTGGGCCACACCAACAAAACAGTTGGAACAGAAAAGTCCACCGTTGAAACTTTCCTGGAGCTGACCAGGATGTTTAAATTCCATCAAAATCGTTCATGGAATTATTACCACTCAGATAAACCGTAGGAACAAGTACAATCTTGATACAAAACTTCTGTCACTGTCAGGCTGTTCAATCCTCACTTTTTTGGTGTGGTATGGCCCACATGAGTTCTTTATATGCCTGATTTTCAAAATCCTATCCTAATGTGGTTTTTCGAAAACATATGGGCAGAGTGGATTTGTCACCGGTATCTTCATGGGTCCCACACATCTTTGGACTAGAGATATCTGCTCCCGACTTGAGCCATGGCATGTTGCACTTGATGTTTTAAATCTTATTTTTTGGTATGCTTGACCGGTCGAGGGACTGGCTCGACCGATTGAGAGAGTTGCTCGACTTGAAGTTTAGCGAGCATAGGTTTTGGGTGTCTGAGCTACTCGACCAGTCGAGGGTCAGGCTCGACCAGTCGAGGGTCAGGCTTGACCGGTCGAGGTTACGCAGATTTGAGTCCAGATCTTGTGCGGACTGCAAAAATCTGAAACGGTTTTCGCAAGGGTGTAAAAGTGAAGTTTCTTAAACTATAAATAGGGGTCCCTAGGGCTATTCTAAGGTGTTCTAAAGCTTCCTAAAGGTATTCTAAAGGGTTCTAGGGTTATCAAAGGATGTAATAAGGGTGAGATTTGAGGTTGTTCGAATTGGCTAAGTCCTCTCTCTTTGTAATTGATGCTTTCATAGTGGAATTTTGTCATTTTGTGACGTGATTTTTTCCCGCAAGGGTTTTCCACATTAAATCTGCGTGTTCTCTTGTGTGCTTGGTGTCATTGGATTGTTATTCTAGATCTAGATCTGTGTGATTCCGCAGGCCCAAATCCCAACAAGTGGTATCAGAGCAATCGTTGGGGCACAGATCTGAATCTGAGGTATTAGTAATAATGGAAAGCACTATATATGAGATTGAGAAGTACTCAGGGAAAAATTATTTTGAGTTATGGAAGATCAAGATGATGAGTTCCTTAATCAAGTAAGGCGAAGACGGTGCTCTTAAGGAGCGAAAGTCTAATATGACTGATAATGATTGAAATACTCTTGATAAGAAGGTTTTATCATTGATCCGTTTATGTCTCACGGATGAGGTTCTCTACAGTGTCATGAGGGAGAAAACTGCAGCTAAGTTATGGGTGAAGTTAGAGGATGTCTATGCGAAAAATTCTCTAAAAATCGCTTACACTTGAAGCGGCAATGGTATAACTTCAAGATGACAGAGGGTAGAGATCTGGAGGCTTACATCAGCAATTTTAATAAATTAGTTTACAAATTGCTGAATATGGAGAAGGTGATAAAAGATGAAGAATAAGCATGTATATTGCTGAATTCTCTCCCGACGTCGTATGAGTCATTCAAGGACACTATGTGCAGCACGAATAAGGGCGCCCCTCCTATGTCTAGTCGTCTATGTCGTTGCCCTGTAGCTTGTTTTGTTACTGTTTTAGGATGTCCGTGTTTTAAATGTTGATGGGCCTAGTAGTATTGTAGGTAGAAAGTGTGTTTGCGTTTATTTGTTTGTTTTAATGTTTGCAGCCTTACTTATAATAGCTCATATGCATTTCCTGTCATGATTCATGTAATGCCGTATCTCATGTAATTGTGACAATTTTAGTAAATGAAATGCATAAAGTTTCTTAAAACTGTGCGTGAATGCTGTGTGGTTGAGTTAGTGGGCATGCTGAATCTGACCTGGGTTGCACTCTATGTTGTGTATAGGGAATGTCACCTAAGGCTGCACGGAGTACGGCACGTCTCACTATTGGCGAGTCGTTTGACGGGACACCTCCCCTAAGCGATAGCCATACAGACCCCAGTTCGGACCCGTCTCCCTTTGACACCATGTCGGATTCTCAGCCAGCCACTAACCCCACCAATGAGCCTACACCTGTTGTACTACCGGTTTCACAGCAAAACCGTGCGTCCTCTTCGACGCCATCTGGACCTCAGTTAGTTCCCCCTATTGATAGGTTGGAGCAGATGATGTTGTTGATACAGCAGCAGCAGTAGCAGTGTAACATCCTGGATTTTCACTGTTTTGAATTTTCAAAAATTCATCAATTTTTTAATTTTATTTTTTTATTTAATTAACCTAAATATTACTTAATAACCATTACCACTCAATGTTAGTGTATACAGGGGTGGTACCAGTAAAGAACCGCACCGGTCCAATTAATCAGCCGTATGAAGGCAATGAATCCGCCCGATCACTTGAATATCATGTGTAGTGTAACGTCCCGCCCAACCAGAACAGTGTCCTGGGGCGTCCACGTAGGATTTGCCACAGGACCATTCGTTTAAGCCACTCGTAGTGAGGTATCACAAATAAATTAGACCAAGATTAGCCCAATTGAATAGACCAGGCGGGTCCTGATAGAACCTGGTACGGGCCTCCAAGCCAGATGGCTGTTTACACCTAGCGACAGCCCATGCGAGCTATACCGCGACACGGGAAGGTTAGAAAATTATAAAAATTTAGGGGAGCATAGATCTCACTGGGCTTAGGGACCATCGTGAACCACGGACCCAGTGGACACCCAGAAGTGGAATCTGACACTTGCCAGATGCACCCCACCAATGCCAGAATTGAAATCTAACACATGTAAATAAAACTGGGATGTAAGACATTTCAGCCTTTGAATTTTTTCATAATTTACGATGAGGGTCTAATGTATTTTTCTACGCCCATCTACAAACTCTGGGACCTGATCGTGGAACGGTGACCGTTGATCGCAAATCGGACCCGTGTGACCAAACCCTATATCCGATCGTTTTCAAATTTTACATGGCCTTTCATCGGGCCATGGAGCACCTATCCTATAAGTTTCGTGAACAGAGGGCCACCAGAATTGCTCCAATCACCGGAATGGACCCCACAGAGTCATTTGAAGATCGGAACCGTTTACTCAAACCCTATATCCGTTCATCCGTTTGTTCCAATTTTTATATGGCCCCTCACCAGGCCATAAAGTACGTACACACCAAATTTGGTGGCCAAGAAGGTTTGGGTCCGCCCCAAAGCCAATGAGGAGTCCTAGAGGGCCATTGTGGGAATTCATTGAAACTTAAGGCCAGATGGCCCAAATCTAATCGACCGTTCACTAACTAATTAAGGCAAACATAACTAAATTAAAGATCTAACCGAGGCAGAGTCAGATAATGCCCGAATCTTGAATAATAGAGCAAATCAACCCCGTTACACTTTTAGCCTAAAACCGATGGCTTAGAGTAATCATAACTAAATCTTCACTTTCACTAGTTATGACTAGGCCACACTATGAACATAGTTAATTCAAACCCTAATCATTGCCCATGAGAAATCTCAATACCTAATTCATTCCAAAAATGCCCCGATTTTTCGTACAAGCTCTAGACTGCTCGTTGGTGGGTCACTAGTTACAAAATTATAGAGTAATGTCCATCTTGCCGGGCTTGACATCCATCGCGAGAGTCGGACCTGAGTACTGCCCAGAACCGCTCAACTTGAACTAAAGAACGAGTACATGAGAAGTGCAAATACCTTAAAGAAAGGAGCTGAAACTTAAGTGAACTGGGTTGTCCCCTCTTATGCAAAGTTGAGGATTTCAGACCGTCTATTTGAGACTAAATTTCACACGTGGAGTAAGAATATTTCCCTACTCATATCCGTATAGCGGCGGCCTCGATCGACTATCGGTGACCGTTGAACAAACTTCTGATCATATCTGTTGATCGACGCATCCAAATGGCGGGCCGATCATATCCATACGTAAATCATCATTAGGGCTAACTATCCTACAGTGTAAATCAATGTGTACACCCCATAGTGGGCCCTAGGGCTTAGAAAGACCTCCCATAGGTTTAGTATAGTAAAAACCTAGCCCTTGGGGCCATTTACGCCAAATCTCTGTGCCCGGGGCTGTGTCGAGTCCACAGAGATGTCGGGATAAATCCACTCCGTCCATATTCTTTTAAAGGTCATGATAGTACAGTATTCTAAAAATCAGGAATATCCAAACCTAAGGTGGGCCACACCAACAAAACAGTTGGAACAGAAAAGTCCATCGTTGAAACTTTCCTGGAGCTGACCAGGTTGTTTATATTCCATCCAAATCGTTCATGAATTATTACCACTCAGGTAAACCGTATGAACAAATACAATCCTGATACAAAACTTCTGTCACTGTCAAGCTGTTCAATCCTCACTTTTTTCGTGTGGTATGGCCCACATGAGTTTTTTATATGCCTGATTTTCAAAATCCTATTCTAATGTGGTTTTTCAAAAACTTATGGACGGAGTGGATTTGTCACGAACATCTTCATGGGCCCCACACAGCTCTGGACCAGAGATATCTGCTCCCGGCTCGAGCCATGGCATGTTGCACTTAATGTCTTAAATCTTTTTTTTTGGTATGCTGGCTCGACCGGTCGAGGGAGCTGCTCGACTAGTCGAAGCTTGCTCGACTCGAAGTCCAACGAGCACAAGTGTTGGGCGTCTGAGCTGCTCGACCAGTCGAGGGTCAGGCTCAACTGATCGAGGGTGCCCTTCGACCAGTTGAGGCTTCGGCTTGACTAGTCGATGTTACGCAGATTTGAGTCCGCATCTTGTGCGAACTGCGAAAATCTGAAGCGATTTTCGCAAGGGTACGAAAGTGAAGTTTTCTAAACTATAAATAGGGGTCCCAAAGGGTCTGTTTGGGCGGTGGGATTAGAAGGGATTAGGTGGGATGGGATTCATCTGGTCCTGTGCCAATTCCACTCCATGTTTGGGAAGAATGGAAAAGCTTGGAATTACATTAAATAGAATTGCATTGGGTCCCGTGCCAATTTCAAAGTTGTTGTAGGTCCCACCATGATGTGTGGGCTATATCCACACCATCCACCCATTTATCGAGATTATTTTAGAGCATGGGCCAAAAAATCAGGTAAATCTAATGCTCAAGTGGACCCCACCATAGAAAGAAACGGGGATTGAATACTTACCGTTGAAAACTTCTTTGGGCCACATAAGTTTTGGATCTACCTCATTTTTAGGCCCATGACATAAAATGAGGTTACAAAACAAATGAACAGTTTAGATATAACACATGTGTGTCTCAGTAATTTCAAATGATGGTGGGTATATCCATTCAATGTACCACTGTATTATCAACAAAGCAGGGCATTAATCTTATCCCATGGCAACATGGGACAATACCTGCCATGGGAAATAATTATGTTTTTTGAATCCCATCCCACTTAATCCTTTCTAATCCCACCGCCCAAACAGACCCTGGGGCTATTCTAAGGTATTCTAAAGGGTTCTAGGGTTATCAAAGGGTGTAGCAAGGGTGAGATTCGAGGTTGTTTAAATCCGGTAAGTCCTCTCTCTTTGTAATTGATGCTTTCATAGTGGAATTCTGTCGCTTTGTGCCGTGGTTTTTTCCCCCAAGGGTTTTCCATGTTAAATCTGTGTATTCTCTTGTGTGCTTGGTGTCATTGGATTGTTATCATAGATCTAGATCTATGTGATTCTGCAGACCAAAATCCCGATAAGTGATATCAGAGCAATCATTGAGGTACATATCTGAATCTGAGAAATTAGTAATAATGGGAAGCACTGGGTATGAGATTGAGAAGTACTCAGGAAAAATAATTTTGAGTTATAGAAGATCAAGATGATGAGTTCCTTAATCAAGCAAGGCGAAGATTGTGCTCTTGAGGAGCGAAAGTCTACTATGACTGATGATGATTGGAATACTCTTGATAAGAAGGCTTTATCATCGATCTGTTTATGTCTCATGGATAAGATTCTCTATAATATCGTGAGGGAGAAAACTCTGGCTAAGTTATGGGTGAAGTTAGAGGATGTCTATGCGAAAAATTCTCTAAAAATTGCCTACACTTGAAGCGGCAGTGGTATAACTTCAAGATGGCAGAGGGTGGAGATCTGGAGGCTCACATCAGTAAATTTAATAAATTAGTTTACAAATTGCTGGATATGGAGGAAGTGATGAAAGATGAAGAACAAGCATGTATGTTGCTGAATTCTCTCCCAGTGTCGTATGAGTCATTCGAGGACACTATGTGCAGCATGAATAAAAGCCTGAGTGTCGACACCGTTATCTCAGCCCTTCAAGGGAAGGCTATGAGAAAGTTAAACGGCGATATGGGGACAACTTCTGATGCACTATTTACAATGGGTAGGAATTCTGAACAAGGTACGGGTTTTTCAAGTTCTAAATTCAAATCCAAAGGCAAGGACAAAGGAAAGGTAAAGTGCTGAAACTGTGGGAAGGAAGGACATGTGAAGAAGGATTGTGAAAATCCTAAATCGAAGAAAGAAGATTCTGAGGCTTCATATAGGGAGGCCAATGCTGCCACGTCTGATGGATCGAGTGGATGTGATGGTAATATTTTGTCTGTGTCTACTATCAGGTGGCCATACGATGATCGTAAGGACGAGTGGATGTTAGACACAGACTTCTGATCATATCTGTTGATCGACGCATCCAAATGGCGGGCCGATCATATCCATACGTAAATCATCATTAGGGCTAACTATCCTACAGTGTAAATCAATGTGTACACCCCATAGTATTAAGATGTTTGATGGGGTGGAGCGTACGTACGTTGACTGATGATGTCAGGCACATTCCTAATTTGAAGTAGAATATGATTTCTCTTGGTGTACTTGAGGCAAAAAGATGCAAGTACACAAGTATTGATGGTACTCTTAAAGTATCTAAGGGGACACGGGTAATCATGAAAGCGCAACGACTCGGTAACTTATACAAGTTGATCGGGAGCACTTCTAATTATGCATGCTTGTGTTTGGAATTATTATTTGAACATACTTTTAATTATACTTGTGACCTTACTTTGTTGAATTATGTATGTATGATTGGATGTATGATAGGAGTTGAATAGTTAGCACATCCCCCACGCATGGTACACTGTCTAATTAGACTAGTTACTTAATTGGCATATCTCTTGTAATTTATGAGATTAGACTCACTTTAGGTTAAACGCCTAAGTGTAAATTGCCTTAGTTAAATTGATAAATTATTTAAGTAGACGTTTGTGGTTTGATTTGTATAATTTTAAAATAGTCCTAATCACACTCTCATTTAGGACTTGGCCATAATTTTATAGTTCCACCAAGCTTCTGCACATGTCGTGGTAGACCACCATTATCACATCATGCAATTTCAGTAGCGCCCTTCTTTTTGTTTGATAATCATCTTTTATATTTAGAGCCTTTTATAGGAGAATATGATTTTCCATGGACTCCAACACCAGATGAATTTTCATTGCTGCCAAATAGCTAATATGGCTTGATTTTAGGCTTTTGATGGCTTGAATTAGACTTTTGGTCAATTTGAAATGAATTAGGGCAATTATAAGGTGAATCTATATAAAATTTTATGAACTTGGCTTAAACAAAGTGTGTGGTTCTAAAATTTCATGTGAGAATGATCCTTAGGCTCGTTTAACACTGTCGCTTTGGAATACTTTGATGGGAAATCTCCTGAATTTGGAATACACAATATCTAGAATTCTCCATTTGTGTTTGACACATAATAAAAAATATAGTTATGCACTTAAATTACGTGGCATATTTATAAGAGTTTGAATTTAGTTACCAATTTAACTTTAATATTCGTGATTAGTGTACATATGTAATGATTGAAATAAGCCCGTTGAAATATATGCCTTGGCAAAAAATGATGAAAGTCCAAATCTTGGTGAGCTACAAGCATAGGATCACAATTGAGCACTAACCATCATTTTTAACTGTTGATTTACATGCCAATGTTTGGACTACTCAGATCATTCTACTAATGTAATTTTACTGATGCAGTTGATAATATAGTTGTCTTGTGATATCACCAGCAAACCACGTGTACAATAGATTAGTATATTTAAAAATGAGCAAAAGAAGAAGAAGAAAAAAATAGGGAATTGGTAATCCAAACAAAAGGAGGGATTGCAAAACTCAATAACATGAGGATTTGAAATCCCTCGGATTTGGAATACCCCTTAATCTACTATGCCAAACAATTGATGTATACAAAATACCCTCGAATCCCCCCAAATATGTAGTGCCAAGTGACCCCTTATGATCAAGTGTGATCGATTATTCCATTATCATATAAGGTATTTATAGATTATTTTTATAAAATGGGTCCAATAAATCAATGTATTAATGCTCATAGTTTATAATTCCAAGGAGGTACTTTTATTAGGCAACTGTAGCATCCCATCGATGGCATGGGACAAAAATGATATGGTGTGATAGAAGTGTTGCTTATGCGTCAACATAGAGGGGTTTCGAAGCTTACCTCTATTGTGTTGGATAACAACCATTGAAGTCAATGATAGATCTTGTCTTCTTCGACACACACACACACACACACACACACTCTCTCTCTCTCTCTCTCTCTCTCTCCCTTTCTCCCTCTCTCAATAGGAATGCTTGTTGAAGAAGATGGGAAGAGAGTTGGGGACCGAGTCTTCTTATATAGCTGAAGCTGGCAACGAGTCCTACCCAATATCGAACTCGCCGTTGATGACGTTGACTTCACGCCTCTCCTCATGGGAGAGAAAAACCTTAGCGTAAGAGAAACAATCTTTCTTTACTTTATGGTACTACGTAAGACCTTGATAATTTGGTATGTGCCACACCACTAGAGCTGGGCATCAGACCGAGTCGGATCAGATTGGGTCCAACTCGATTCGGTCTGAAATCTACATGGGCTGACCCGAACTCGATCCGATCCGGGACCGAGTCCGGGACATTTGACTCGAATCGATCCGATGCACGGTTGGCCTGACCCGAATCGAGTCCGACTCGGTTAGGGAAACCGAGTCGGATCAGGTTAGGTAGGGTTCAAATCGGGTTGGGTCTGTGGGTTAAATTATGAGGTATATGTTATATCTGATCTGTCCATCCATTTGGAGACTCATCTTAAGGCTTGAGCTGAAAAATAAGACAGATCTAAAGATCAGTTGGACCACACTACAAAAAATGGTTGGGGATTGAACGCTCACCATTGAAACCTTTTTGGAGATCACAGAAGTTTCGGAACAATATGAAATTTGTTTTTCCTATTCACCAATGTATTTTTAGCCTTATTAACAGATTAGATGGAAAATAAACGTTATAGTGGCGCCCTTGTAACTTTGATCTCATTTGAGCCGTTCCTATAACTCAGAGCTCGAGGCGCGTCGGGGCTCGTCTTTACATGACACATATCTACACCAGTTGTATTGTTGGAGTGTCTCACATGAAATCGAATTTTTACAATATGTTACTTAGTACGCTCTTATCATACTGAGTAAACTTTGTTGGGCCCACCGTGAATGTATGTGGTTTATCCACGTCGTCCATTCGTTTTTCTAGATCATTTTAGGGATTGAACCCAAAATTGATGCATATCCAAAGCTCAAGTGGACTATACCAGAAGAAAAAGTAGATTTATGGATTTCCATTGTTGAAAACTTTATAAGGCCCAGTGATGTTCATTTTGTCATCCAACCTGTTCAAAAGATCAGAAAGACATGGATTAAGGGAAAAAAATATCAGCTTGATCTCAAACTTCTTTGGCCCCCAATAAATTTTCAACGGTAGATGTTCAATTCGCACTGTTTCCGATGGTGTGCTCTACTTGAGGATTGGATACACTCTATTTTTGGGATAAAGCCTTAAAATTACCTGTTAAAAGAGATTAACGGAGTAGATAAATTGCATGAATGATATTTTGGCTCACAAAGTACATGTGGATGGGTATTGACTATGGAGGGTGGTACATTGTTTTTTAAGAGTTTTTTCTTATACACGAAATTGACAGGTTACGACCGACCGCTCGGGTGCGGGGTAAAAACTAAAAAGTAAAAGAGATAAAATAAAAATGGGTAAAAAAAGTAAAAAATAAAAATATTTAATATATATATATATACTTAATAATAGATCCGGATCGGATCAGATCGGATCGGTCCGGATTGACATTGATCTGAACTCGATCTGATAAACGGTCGGATCTTTCTGATCCTACTTGAACCGCACCAATCCAAGCATTCGGTTCTGTTTGGATCGGGTCAGAAATGCCCAGCTCTACACACCACTATGGGCCCCACCTGCAACTCGAACGATTGATCCAATTCGTTCATTTAGTTGCCCCAGCAACCAATGCCTCATGTGAGCCACAAATTACAACATAATGACCATATAAAATAAGGCCAAATAAAAGGCATGATCGCGATATTTCTTTATGGTGATCCATGAATGTCTTCTAAACAGGTTAATTAGGCAGTTTAGGTGAAGCGATGCAACTAGCAGCACTGAGACTTTATATTACTTTGAGAGCATCGAACCATTTGTTGATAATAATATTAAATATAGTAATTATTAGTAATAAGAAGTGGCACATGTGTGTGATCGGACCCCTTCATGAAGTGAGCCTGAGCATGCTAATGTCTTGTTTGTAACATATGGACCTAGCCTAAACCTAAGTCAAGTACATAGAGTAGATGGGTGCCTGAACTCAATCGGATCTAGATAATTGAAAATGGGTTTAAGTTTACGAACCCAATCACCCTTCAACAGATTGTTGTTAAAGATGAAGCCAAGGTAAAACATATTTTGAAGTTATTCAGTCAAATACTTGACCCGATCCCATCTCTGACAGGGAGAATTGCACAGTGCCCTAACACCATGCAACTCGTGTTGGTGTCGGGATATGGTGGGATTTAATTGAACCATGTACTGCTGGCAAAGATGCTTAGGTTGACTATACATTGGATTGTGCCTAGGCAATGGTAGGTGGCACAATCAAATCATGCTATGTCCCAATAGTATTGAGCTACATGGTATTGGATCATCAAGTAATCTGCATCCCAATACTATTGAGCTACATGGTGTTCGGTCATCAAGTAATCTGCATCCATCTGGTAATTTTTAGGGACCCAATCAAATCTTGTCAGATCATGTTTATATATTCAATCCCTGTTCACTAGGCTTTTTTTGGCCTCCAGTCAAATGGAATTGAATAAGTTACTGGTCCTCACATCAAGCTTTTTTATGTGATATGATTTAATTAGACAGCGGGCCACTCTCAAATATTAGGCCATAGAAAACATATATGAAAGTTGTTTAGTTGAGCACAAACTTGACCAGACCCATCTCTAACACTTGCCTGCCATTAAATTAAATTCCTATAAAATGGAAGTGAGCTTAGCCTGGGTAGGGAAAATACCCAATCAGTCCTACTATGTTATCTCTATGTGGCATATGCGGTCTAATCAAATCTTGCTATCTTAGGTGGAGAGAGGTTGGTCTAGGAAGGAGCTATATGGGCCACCATGATTTGTGGATGTCGTATAATATTTCTGACCATTCGTAAGAACCCAAATTGGAAATGACACGTATTATATCAAAGGAAAGATATAACATGCTAAAAATCTTTAACGTTGCTTGGAGTTTTTTACGGAATCACAGTTGACATGATGATAAGACATAGAGCAATTGAGAAATATTTAAAAACAAACCAAGTTGCTGAAAGGCATTCAAGAGATACGGTTGAGAGGTGTTCAACAATAGACCGAGTGGTCGAAAGAACCCAGGAAAAAAAATACTGCCGAGAAGCTCGTTCGAGTGGTCAAAACAAACAAATGTAAAGAGCGGCCAAGTGAAGTGTAGGCAAGCGACCGAAAAAAGAGATATGTTCGATGTGTAGTCGAAGGGTAAGTGACGACCGAGAGAAACACAACTTGGTCGAGTGGAAGAGAAATGATAACAAGAGAAAGATCTAGATAAGAGAAGGATCTGTAAAGATTTTTTGATTATCGTAACTATTACAGTAATGGAAGAAGGATCTGGAAGAACAAGCTACAAAAAAACTCTATAAATAGCAGAGAAATCTAACAGAAAGAACTACTTATCCAATCTAACACAATAAACAAACAAACTTATCTTATCAATTTATCTTTTATCTAAGCTTATCCTACAAGTAGTAGTAATTAAGTAGTGATAATTCTTAGTTATAATCTTTAGTTGCAATCCAAGTCTACACTCATATGCTGGATTTATTTTTTATCCGATATCAAGTCGTTCTTTCAAGAGATGCATTATTGCAGTCGCTCCTAATGACTGATTATAAGTTTTTTTCATTTGTTTTATTTGCACCAGTATTTTGAAAGTCTTTTCTTGTGGAAGATACAAAGTAACCTATCTATGGAGGAAGAACCTCACCCTCTGATTATTGCTTAATCGTTATAAACTTCTACAAGTGACTGAGCGACCGATCTTCTTAGAATTTAGTCATATACATTCATATTGGATGTATCTGCTTATTTTGGTGCTTGGGGTCAAAGTTGATCAGTTTACATCGAGCCGTTGTATCGATTTTGGCACGCCCGCATAATTAAAAACAAACTAAGCAACCAACATTTTTTTTGCATGCTCGGTGGGACTATAAACTACTTTGTTGCGATAAATATTCATTGTGCACCGGTCGTGCAACTATTTTGGCTAATACCAACATTTTTTTGCACACCTGCTAAGACTACAAACTACTTGGTTGCCATAAATATTCATGGTGCACCAATCATGCAATATGCCAAAAAAATTTGGCACGCCCGGTGGGACTATAACACTGAGCCAGTATGAAAGTAAAGTGAAAGCAAGGTACACAATGGATTCTATCGAGATTATGTTGTGTTGGAATGCTCGATATGCGATGATGAATTCAACATATCGTTGAATAGTCATGAGTTCAGGCTAAATTTTAGGTAAATGGATGGCCAGTCATATCGAAAATATGAATCAGATGATGACTCTTTTTGCTGAAAGAACGTCATAGAGCTAGCACCACAACCGACACTACAATTACCTCTTCAACAATGAAATACACCTCTTTCATTATAGGAAGTGTGAAATCTTTCTCCACCTGCCGAGTTTAAGCGACCAAAACGGGAGGTTAGGAATGTTGCTTGTAAAGAAGAAAATCAGGGTTAACCCTTCATTGGGAATCCACCGTATCAGGGAAAACAAAACCATGTAGGCCCCGAACCTCCTTGAACGGTCAAATCTCATCATTTGAATCATAACCAAATTATTCAAATAGTTTAGGAAATAGTAAGCCAAGTTATTGTTTGTATTGCTACCTCAGTTAACCATAAGCACTATTCAGAATGGATTGACTGATAATCTCCATTGTCAAGACCGACTTTGCCGTTTTTCAATTAAGACGGTCGAGTTCAACTAAGACAGTCGAATGTGTTGTCTCTCGATCAAGATAGCCAAGTTCGACCAAGATGACCAAATTTACCGTTTCTTGATCAAGACGGCCGAGTTCAACCAAAACGACCGAATTTACTATTTTTCGACTAAGATGTCCGAAATTTACCAAGGTGGCTAAATCTATCATTTTTTGACCAAGACAGTCGAGTTTGACTAAGACAGCTGAATTTGTTGTTTTTCGATAAAGATGGTTGAGTTCGCCTAAGAGGGCTAAATTTGTCATTTTTTTTTTTACCAAGATAGCCGAATTTTTCAATTTTCAATCAACATGGTTGAGTTCGACCAAGACGAACGAATTTGATGTTTTTCGACCGAGACTATCGAATTCGACCAAGATAGGTGAATTTGTTATTTTACCAAGATGGCTAAGTTCGGCTAAGTCAACCGACTTTGATGTTTTCTAATCAAGATGGTCATTCGACCAAGATGGCTGGAAATTGATGTTTTTACACGGTCGAGCAATCGCATTTATTGGGTCAAATAATGAATAAATGTCGCATTCACCTTTTACCAAGGGTGAGGCGATAGATGGGCCAATGTATCTTATTTCTAACAATTATTATAAAATCGAATTGGAAAGGACACGTGTTATAACGAAAAAAAAGATATAACATATTAAAGATATTTAATGGTGATTGGAGTGCTTTTTAATGAATTATATTTGACACGATGATAAGACATGAAGCAATTGAGAGATATTCAAAAACAAACCAAGAATACATGCAAGAGGTGTGGTCGAGAAGTGTCTAACAGTAGACCAAGCAATTGAGAGATCCTATAAAACATAATGCGGTCGAGAAGCTCAGTCGAGCGGTTGAAACGGAAAGATGCAGAGAGTGGTCGAATGGAGCGCGGACGAGCGATCGACAAAAGAGATGCGACTAATGTGTAATCGAAAGTGAGCGATGGTGGAAAAAAAATAGAACTTGGTCGAAGGGAAGAGGAACAATCACAAAAAAATGATGTAGATAAGAGAAAAATATTAAAATATTTTTCGATTATCGCAACGGTCGCAATAATGGAAGAACAAGCTTTAACAACACTGTATAAATAATAGAGGAATCCATCGAAGTGAATCACATATCCAATCCAACACAACTAATAAACAAAATTATCTTTTTAAATTATCGTGATCTCAGCTTATTATAGAAATAGTAATAATCAACTAACAATAATTCTTAGCTATAATCTTAAATTAAAATTTGAGTCTATGTTTGTTGGATATATTTATTATTTATTAATTTTGAATTTTTTATTTTATTTGATTCGCATTATTATTTTAAAAGTACTGTTTATACTAAAGTTAAAAAGTAATTCATATTTCGATTATTGTTTGGTGGTTGATAAAGTAACAAAATTGATCAAAATTTGATCATATACGTTTATTATATTAACGTATCTATTTATTATAGCGATTGGGGTCAAAGTTGATGGGTTGTATTAGAGTTGCTCTACTGATTCCGAAACGCTTGCACAGTTGCAATGAAAACAAACCGAGCAGCCAACCGTGGATCTTATCAAAGCCGTCCATCCTTTCCCGATCGAAGGCTCAGGGGGTTTATCCATCCACAACGGGCCCAGTGCGCTTCCGGGCGAGCGTGGGAAGTACCCGTTCCCCGTCCCAACCGAACGCACACGGTCACTATCGTGCAAAAGCCTGGGTATTTTTGTAATTTTAATATTCGATTTTTACTTTTTTTTTTTTTGTCTGCTTGTGCAGACTCTCTCCCTCTCTCTATCTCTGGGTGGCAGAGATGTAACCGCCTGTGAAGCCTCGTGTACTGCAGTTCTCACGCCTTCCATGCCAAGTAAGAAAGGCAATCCCACCAACCCTCGAATCTCTCTCTCTCTCTCTCTCTCTCTCTCTCTCTCTCCGTAGAGCATTTCTCCTTCCATGGCTGAGTGTCGTACGTTCATCAGAGCTGGAGAGAAAATATCACAGACAGTACTCCGAAACTGAAAGATGCCTTTTCCTTCTCTTCTTCTTCTTCTTCTACCTCTCTCTCTTTCAGGTATTGCTTTCTGAAGAAGGAGCAACCCTTTCAGGTCTCGTTCGCTCCCTTTCAGGTCTCGTTCTTCCCTCCGTCTCATCACATTACCAGCATTTTCAAAACGAGAGAGAGAGAGGTAGAATTTTCAGGTTTTGCTTGATGTTCTCTGTTTTTTGAGAGAACGGCATTTCCTGGTTTCTTTTTTCAATTTCAAAATCTCGAACTTTTTGGATCGCATTCTTTAAAAAGAGAAGAATCAGTAGCTGGATTCTTGAAAAAATCACTTTTCTTAGCTTTCAGAGGCTTTTTGATGGTAGTAGTCTCAGCTTCTTTACTCCGAAGAGCAGTTGCTTTTACGTGCCTTTTCTATCATTTCTCAGCTTCTTTACTCCGAAGAGCAGTTGCTTTTCGTGCCTTTTCTATCATTCCTGAGACGTATGATTCTTGAAAAGGTGCTTTTCACAGCGTCTTCTGGGATCTTGAAGCTTTTGGATCGTAATATCAGATACTCGGAAATCAGTAGATTTTTCGGCTGCTTGGGTATCAGATATTCCATGTTCTTGAAAAAATTGCATTTCTTCAGCTTTCTTGAACACGTCAGGTCGAATCTCTGCATCTTCTTGCAACAGATGAAGTGATTTTCTTCTTCTTCTTCTTTTATTTTTTGAGATTTTTGCATGTCTGAACAATCTTTCAGCTGACTGATCTCAATGAAAAATCAAGAAATTTCAGGGGTTCTGAATCCTCTCTCTGTCAAACGGTTCTTTATTTCTTTCGGACCTGCCGGAATTTCAAAACGAAAAGAGTTCCAATCTCTCAGCTACTGAAATCAGAATACTGAGATTTCCAGTCTAGATTGCTTTATCAGACCTAATGTCTTATCAGTATGAAATTTCTAGGTTTTGAATATTTTTATCCGTCATCTCACCATTTTCTGTCTTGTTTTTGAGCTGCTGTAAATCAGAAATCTCATCTCTCATTCAAGCAGGAAAAGAATCTCGTTTTTCTTTTATTTTTTTCTAATAAGATAGATCATATTCGAGTTCTCGCACGTAGAAATTTCTGAACTTCTTTTTTTTAATCGATTGAAAAATATTTGTTTTTTCTATCTCGTAAGCTCTCATATCCTCTCGAGAAATCCTCTTTACAGCATTCTGCAGTCGTTTTCTCAACAGCTTTGATCGAGAAAACAAGAATCCGTTTGTTCTCATGTGTATTTTTAAATACATTTTCTTCCACAAACGTTCGCTTTTCCGCTTTTCCTGGTGAGACATCCATCTTCTCTTTTTCCTAATTTTTTAAAACCCCGAGTGGAGGGATTCTCGGAGCATTTCGATTTACCCCTTTTATTTAATTATTTTTAATGTTCTCCCACTCTCTCCTCTCCATCCAACTTGCTTAGTTGCATCTTTTTCGAGCCCCATGCCATTTAAAAATCACGCTTTTTTTTTTTTTTTTTTTTTCATGCTTTCCCATCAGGACTCCCCCTTTTCATCTCTCTCATTTTTTTTGTCTATAAGTGGGAGTTGGGAGTCTCAGCCATGGAGATGATGGGTGTTGTTTCTATTAAAAACCAAAAATTACCAGGGTTTGAGTTTTAGGGTTTTGGGTTATTTTTCTTGTGTATGTTTCTATCTGTTTCTTGGGCATTTTTTAATGCTTTGATGGTGTTTGACATTTGGTTTCAGGTTCTCGTAGGTAAGAGCTGAGTTGGGTTTCTGTTTAATGAGCTTTTAGGTGCATTTACTCTCTTGCTGCTGCGATTGAGAGGATTTCGAGGTGCGTTTGATGTCTTTATTTGAGCTGTTGAGCTTCTCGTCGCATTTTCTTGTCATCCGGGTTTTTTTTTGTCTTTTATTATATAGCTTTTTGGCTGAGGGGATGTTTGGCTCTCTGAATTTTGCCTTTTCGTATGCATCTGAATTCTGCTTTATCTATATCAGCTACAAATCCTTCTGTTTTTGTCTTCTTTTTTGGGTTCCGGAAATTTTACATGTTAGGCCAGCTGGCCTCAACATCGCGTTGGATGGAAAGTGGTGTGGACTGAGCAAAGAAAAAATGATTGGATGATCGTGGCCATTTATTTTCAGCCCCTATCTTTATGGTTGTGATTATAAATCATGGTTATTTTTGGATCACGTACAACCTAAAGGTGGACCCGTCTATTAAGTTGATCGGGTAGAGGACTGAGTAACTCTGTGGGGCCTACTGAGGATGTATGTGTCTTATCCTCACTGTCCATCCCTTTTTCAACATCATTTCAGGGCATGAGCCCAAAATTGAAGCATATCCAAAGCCCAAGTGGACCACACCATAGGAAGCAGTAGAGATGATGATGTCCACCCTAGAAACCTTCCTAGGGCCCACAGCATGTTTATTTATCATCCAACCTGTTTATAAAGTCACATAGACATGGATGAATGGAAAACACAAACATCATCTTGATCCACAACTCTGTAGCCCCTAAGAAGTTTTCAATGGTGGGTGTTCATTTCACACTATTTCCCATGGTGTGGTCCACTTGAGATTTGGATGTGCTTCAATTTTGGGTGCATGCCCTAAAATGAGCTGGTAAAATGGATGGACTGTGTGGATAAGATACATCCCGGTGGGCTTCACAAAATTTACTTAGTATGCAATCTGCTTCCCGTTGATGGTTAGTGGAGCCACTTGGGGCCTGCCTATACATCTGTGCCATAATAAGGCGCGGTGATTTTGCATTGGATCATGACTGGAGAGAATTTGCTTTGAGGGTTGTCAAATTCATTCCCAGATTTTAAAAAAATAAATTTTAGGCTTCAACTTTTTAAAGTTATTTTACAATTTGTATGTGCAACTGTGAAAGTACCTCTGGTGGGTTTTTTTGAGTATGGGGTTGAGATAATGGTCATAATATTCCCTCTGTGGCACTGGTCTGGGTGGAAGAAGACGATGGGGTGATCTGATGGAATCATCTATTGACCGGGCACACCATGGATGGGTTATAACCTAATGATCTTGTGGCTTGGATAATCCTGGTCAGGTGCAAACATGGTCAACCATCCATTTCGAATGGGTGTAACTCTTTGAATAGATGGGCATGATCACCTGACTGGTGTGATTTTTGGGGGTTATTTCCTATCTGCAGTGAGTGCAAATGGAGGAGCAGTTTGGTCTGCACCACCCATGTGCCACAAAGACTGTTGAGATTGCCTAGATTTTTTATTTTTTTTGTTTGCTCAATAACTTTTCCATTTTTGCTGGGGTTTTATTGAGTTTTAGTTAATGGGCATTTGGATGCCTTGAAAATTTTAAGTTATAAACACTATACATCCGAAAAGAGTTTCATGTGTAAATTACTTGTTATGCTGTTTGGGTTTTAAGTGGTAAAGTAGGTAAACATATAAAGTTTTTTGCTAACTTGTAAAGTGTTTACAATATATAAAGTATTCACACCACATAGAGCTTCGGACAATAAATCTCCCCAAAATTTGCAAATCACATAAAAAGGGCTTGACTTTTTTGGGCTTTTGGAGAGCATCAAATACACATGTTGGATGGATTGGATGTCCAACACCCTTCACAGTGGCACCCCACACTATTTGGAAGGTTTATAATAGTGTGAGTATCATCCTAGATGATCCCTCTCGTGTAGCCCATCTGATGATCAATCAAGCTATTTTTCTTAGAGGCAGTAGGAGAGTATCAAGGGACGCATGTGATGGACAAATTAATAGATGTAATGTGCACATTATAGTGCCCCTACACAGCACGAGTGTGTATCAACCATTGTGTTCAACTATGTATAATGTCTTTTTAGCCCTAGAGACTTTACGGGCATGTTTGGATACTATCCAGCATGCAACTCTTTTTTAACTTATTAAGTTTCTTTTTTAAAAAAAAAAAAAAAAAAAAAACTTAAAAGTTATTTTGGTAATGGTAACTGACATGATGAAAGTTACTTATCCTTAAGGGCCTATTTGAATTAATAAAAAGTATGAGAAAGGAAATAATGTTTCTTGGGAAACTTTATTTCCAAGAAACCGTGTGAAAGGAAATATTGTTTTCCTTGTTTGCTTTTTAACAAGATTTTCATAGAAATATAGAATCAATTTTCCATATTATTGTTTGGTAAAACAAAAACTTTTCTTGCAAAGATTTTAGGTAGTCACTAGCTTGTGCTAGATTAGCACATGTGGCGCATGTGGGATGCTTAGAGATGAATAGTTGCACATGTGGCATACACGACATGTGGGTACTTGAGGTTGAATCGTGGCACGTGTGGTATTTGTGAGGTGTTTGAAGTTGCACCGTAGCACATGTGGCACGAGACATGCATTTGCACATTTGGCATGTGGGCACTAGGGCTAGATGGTGACACTTGTACACATTAGCACCATCTGCTCGTGGCGTATTTGGAGAATTGAAGATGGACAATGGCACGTGTTACACATTCGTGCATGTGGGGTGATTTGCACATGTTGGGCATAATTAAGATGAGTAGTGGTACATGCGGCACAATAGCACATGTGGGGCGCAAGAGAAGATGGATGGTGGCATATGTGGCACATTAGCACATTGGGGGCTCTTTACACATACGTGGCATAAGATAAGATGAATGGTGGCACATGTGGCATGGTGGCACATGTGGGGGATGATTGAAGATGAACAATGTCTCAGTTGGCACATGTAAGGCGATTGAACATGGATAGTAGCGCATTTGGACTTTAACCCTTACGAAAGCCATTTTCCTTCCTCCATTGGAAAATATATTTCTTAGGAGTGAAGGTGGGAAAATAAGTTCATTTATTTTCATACAAAGATTGAAAGTGGGAAATGGTATTTTCTACAATTTCCCACAAAGAAACGCTTACCAAACAATGGAAAGTGAGTTTCATGGGAAATGCTATTTCATTTCCCATACTTTCCATGAATCCAAACAGGCCCTAAGGTTTTTTGTTTTTTTGTTTTTTTTGTTTTTTTCCGACTTTTTACTTTTCTACTTCTCTCTCCCTCTCATTTCTCCATGTGATAGATGGTCCATATCAAAGGAAGCCCCATATGATGGACGGTCCACATTGAAGGTGGGATCCACGGGATGGACGTTCCACATCAAAGGTGGGCCCCACATGATGGATGACCCATATTGACGTAGGCCCACATCAAAGGTCAGCTCCTAATGATGATTGGCACACATCTAAGGTTGAGCCATGCATGATGGACAACCCATGTTGAGGGGGGGCCCACATGATGGACAATCCACATCAAAGCTGGGCTCCACAGGATGGGAAATGCACAATGAAGGTGGGCCACACATGATGGATGATTGACATCAACGTGGGCTCGTTATAATGGATGGTCCACATCAAAGGTTGGCCCCTAATGATGAATGGCCCACATCCAAGGTGGGCCCTGCATGATGAACTGCCCACATTGAAGGTGAGGCCCACAGATGGATGGTTCACAACAAAGGTGGGCTCCACGTGATGGGCAGTGGATATTGAAGGTGGGCCCCACGTGATGGATGACCCACATCAAGGTGGGCCCCATATAATGGACAATCCACATCAAAGGTTGGCCCCTAATCATGAATGGCCCACATCCAAGGCAGGCCACGCATGATGGATGGCCCACATCGAAGGTGTGGCCCACACTATGGACAGTCCACATCAAAGGTGGTATCAATGTGATGGGCGGCGGATATTGAAGGTGGGTCCCACACGGATAATCCATGTTAAGGTGGGCCCCTCATGATGGATGGTCACATCCAATGTGCGGCATGATGGGCGACCCACATCCAAGGTGGTCCCACATGATTGATAGCCTACAACGAAGGTGGGCCTCACAAGGTAGACGGTAGCCCACATCAAAGCTAGGTCTCGTATGGTGGATGATCCACATTAAAGGTTGGCCCCACACGATGGACAGTTCACATTGAAGACAGGGCCAAGGTGGGCCCAATATAATGAATGGTCCGTTATCAAAGGTTGGCCCACATGATGGATGGTGGATATTAAGGGTGAACCAAAAAAATTTGAGGGACAAGTACTTACATGAGATTGGAAACCAAAAATATTTTTCTACTTTTTGTCGGATAAGTATGTTCCGAATAAATAGAAACCAAGATAAGCTACTTGAGGTAGTAACTTATGTAAAATAACTTACTATCCGAATGTGCCCTACATGTAATCTAAAGCATGCCCTTTTGCCTAGAAAAAAAGGATGAGTTCCATCCAAACACCCTCGCCTGGGAACTGTGCACTTGCAAACCCTTTACAACTGAGGATTTTACAGGCATCCAAATGGTTAAGAGTACTTTTGCGCTTCTACATGATCAACAGTTTTAGGACTGGGAATCAGTTCTCAGCAATGCATATACTGGGGCAAGATATCCGCTCCCAGATTTGTTTAGAGGTTCCAGTGTGTAGCAGATGCACTGATAATCGGTGTATGCCCTTATCATGACCATTTGGTCATCTGGCAAGGTCTATGGCCCAGCCAAGCAGGTCCAAATCTCGCGTGGGTACTGGATCCCTCAGTGTATGTGCTCCAAGCTGTGATTGCTGGTTATTGAAAATTCAGGAGGAATAGAGATTTTTTATTTTTTATTTTTCTCATTATTGTTACTGCATTACAAATGTACTTTGAGATATGCTTGTGAGTACATTTTTCTGAAGGAATTGCAAAATTTTCCCTTCTATAGGAGAGTAGTTGGTGAGAGAAGGGGTGCTGGGTTCTTGTCGACCTTGAATTCCAAGAGCGATTGAAGTCGCTCCATCCAAGTTGCAGGTAATGTTCACTTATTAAGCATGTCTGAGTTGTTGGAAATTAACGTCATTTAAGCCTGAATGTGATAAATATTGTTTAGTGTTCCATGCTTGTTACTAAGATTTGCAATCAGCGTATCATTTTTCTTTTTTCTTTTTACTGTATAACTCAATATCAGTGTATCTTACACTGTATGGCCTTGAAATGGGCCCCATACTTGGCCTTTAGAAGGTGGAGTCCAGTGGGTCCAGTCCCACTTCACATCTCAGCCCGACCTTTTGTTGGATGGCTATAAGATTCAGCCAAAAAAAACTTCCCAATGGGCATTTCACTGGCTCCTTTCCTTTTTAATGTGGTCATGAATGAGTAATAAATCTGGAAACCCCTGAAATAACCTTGACTTCTCACAAAGCTTGAAAAACTCTGGTAGGGAAGTGGTTCGAAGATTCTGTGGATTGTCTAGTGCTATGTAACATAGACAAGAAATGCGAATGGGAGTAGCATGTGTTAGATGGCTCCATTCATCTTGTGTACTCCACTGAACATGCTTTGGTTGAATATGGTCCACCGTCTTTGTTTTCAAGCCTTCTGTTCTTCTCATGCATCTGGGCCTCCTGACACGAGTACCAGCCTGAATTTTGGTCCAGTTCTAGCACACGTATGACATGATGGTTTGTGCTGTGATACCTCCCTCTTTCTCTCACAAGTTACAAGTGTTGTGGTGCCATGGTAGTAGGGTTCAACTTAGGCAGACATTGGGTGAACCCCAAAAGACTGACATTCCTACTTGTCTGTACAGCTATATGTTATTGAATGATATAGTGTCTAGATATAAATTTACAAATATAACTATAAATTTTAGAATCTGGAGGATCCTATCTATCCAATCTTAAGCATTTTTGCTTTTAATGTGGACCATTGCTTTTGCATTTTCTTAACTATTGATCTTCATGCAATTATCTAAGCATGGGGATTATTTCATCTGGGATATTTTTGGCAACTGGTCCACCTGCAGTGGGACCCATCAGGTGAACAGTCCAGATTACAAACCATGGGCCCCATTTGTATCGAAACTTTATACTGAATAAGAAACTTCCTCATCTGTCACAAATAGAGAGCTGGATTTTGGGGAAAACATATTTAGATAAACAGGAATGCATCAAAAGTTGAAACTATAGGCATATGAATAACGCAAAAAACCAAAGAATTAAGTTTTTTTACTCTATCGTAAAAGCCATGTAAACTGATCACTTGGCACAAATTCTCTGAGTAATGGCAAGCCTAACGCATCCAGAGGGCATGTTTGCATACATCCAATCCAACGCAAAAGAAACAATAAAGAGAGGAAGAAAAAAACAGTAATCATCCCATAATGATTTCAATGAGATTGAAACGTTGATGCCAATTTTGAGTTCTTGTTTGGGTAGTAAATGGAAATCTCATGTTCCTCTAACAATACTCATTTAATTTCTTGTGAATCCAAATTATGGAAAAGTATAATAATTGTTAGGAGGAATATTCTCTTTCCTTTGCTATCCAAACAACACTAATCGTACATCAAAGGAAAACTCCTTTTCCAAATCATGGGAAGAGAACTCAAGATCTGTTAAAGTCCCTCAATATACATTGATACACCATCCTCTGATGGCTCGAGCTTTTAGAGAAAGTGGTTGTTTGACTTGGTATCAGAGCGGAAGGTCTTGTGTTCAAATTCCGGGAGCAAGCCCGGGGACTGGAAAATCAAGCTCAGCCTGTTTATAGTGTGAGTGCCCCTCCACCCTTAATCCATTATGTTCCCGTGCAAAGTTCCACCCCACACATGCAGGGGAGTGTTAAAGTCCATACATTGATACACCATCCTCTGATGGCTCGAGCTTTTAGAGCAAGTGGTTGTTTGACAAGACCTGTTGAAAGATGAAGTTCCCGGACTTTATTTTTCTGACTGTCCATGCATCAATAGTGGGCAGAAAAGAGAAAATGACAGGAATTTCATCTTTTAACAGATCTTGACCTTTTCTCTTCCCATAACCGGGAAAAGGGATTTTCCTTTGATGTAACAAGTGTTGTTTGATAGAAAAGAAAAGGGTCGATTCCACCAATCAATCATTACACTTTCCCATAATATGATTCTGGGCACAAGAATTTAGGTGAGTATTGTGAGAGGAGCATGAGAAAATGCCAGGAATTGGTTCGGTTCTCACATTACTCACATAAAGATTTCTGGTATAGGAGTCTTCGTTTTCTTCGATGTTGCTGATGAATGCAGATGGCCACAGCGCCGTATTCAAAACTTTGAATATAAAGTTATATACCACACCCCAGTTTACTGCATTACTGTTAATTACATTTTCTTAATCACCCTTGATCTTTTGATAAACAGTCTGATGATTGTTTATGGGCACTTGTGAGAAAAGATAATAATTACCAAAACCGAAATTTAGCTGATGGATGAAATGTAAGGGTACTGTTCATTTCTACTACCACTTACATTTTTCCTCCTCTTTTTTTTTTCCCTATTTGCCATTCAAATTTCTAAAGAACCTCCATAGCTCTATTTCTGTATGTTTTCCATGAATATATGCAACTGATAATTTTGTCTCTGAAACAGCTATTTCTAAATTTTTTTTTAGAAAATTAAAGTTAGAAACAAATTGACCCCTTTGCACTTCTGCTGCAGTACTCCCAAAATCCAAACTTGAAAGCTGTTTACGAGATTACTCTGTGCAAACCGCCCCCCCTCAAAATCTTTCTTCATTAATAGAGTCAGCTGCAATATGTCCATGGCAGCAACAAGGTTGTTGAGTTATCACGCTCACATGTTCCTCGTCGTCATCCTCCTTATCCTCCATTCATCCTTCTCTGGCGCAAATTACTCTGGTGACTTCAGGTCGTTAGTAGCTCTCCGGGACTCCCTTGCTGAAAGAAGAGATGCCATTCCTAGTTGGTTTGATCCAGGGACCCCATCTTGCAGCTGGGCTGGTGTAAGGTGTGTGGGTCTTGAAGTTCACCAGATAGACTTATCATACACGCCCCTGGGCCTTTCGATTCCACGCTGCATTGGTGATTTCAGGTCTCTGAAGGTCCTTAACTTGAGCAACTGCGGACTCACTGGTTCTATACCAGACTCCTTGTGGAACTTGCAGAAGTTGCAGTCTCTGGATTTGAGTGAGAACCAACTGTTTGGTGCTCTACCTCCAGCAGTATCCAACCTGAAAATGCTCAGAGAACTCGTGCTTGATCACAACAGCTTTTCTGGAAGCTTAACATCCAATATTGGACGGCTTGGAGACCTAATTGAGTTGTCCCTCTCTGGAAATTCATTCTCTGGAAGTCTTCCTTTGGAGCTGGGGAGCCTACAGAACTTGGAGTCTCTAGATATAAGCATGAATTCCTTCTCTGGGAATTTTCCATCTAGCTTGGGAAATCTCACGAGTCTTTTGCACTTAGATGCTGGTTCGAACGGGTTCACAGGAGCAATTTGCTCTGAGATTGGAGGTTTGAGGCGGCTTCTGTCAATAGATCTCTCTTCAAACAGTTTGACAGGATATATACCATCAGAAATTGGCAGATTGACAAGTCTAGAGTCTCTCTCCATCGGAAGAAACAACTTCAATGGAGGAATTCCAGCTGAAATTGGCAATCTGTTAGAGCTGAAGATATTCGAGATTCAGAACTGCGGACTGTCAGGGAAAATTCCAGATGAAATCTCCAACCTCAGAAGCTTGACAGCCTTAGACATATCGGAGAACAGTCTCGAGGGGGGACTGCCTGCCAGCTTTGGTAAGCTGAGTAATCTAACTTATCTGATTGCAGCCAGTGCAGGATTGAGTGGGCCCATACCAGAAGAAATGGGCAACTGTAAGAAGCTAAAAGCCCTGGATCTGTCTTTCAATTCCTTCTCCGGTCCACTGCCTGCCGCACTTTTGGGGCTCGAAGCCATTAGCGTGTTTATAGTTGATGGGAACCGTCTATCAGGCCCAATCCCCCCCTGGATTTCAAACTGGAAAGGAGCGAATTCAATAAGGCTAAGCAAGAACTTTTTTGAAGGACGTTTGCCTCCATTGGCACTGCAGTCCTTGAAGACGTTCTCTGTGGACTCCAACCAGCTTTCCGGCGAGATTCCGCCAGAGATATGTGATGCTGTGTCATTGACTATTCTTTCGCTATCAGAGAACGAATTTACGGGTAGCATCCAGAACACTTTCCGGGGTTGCTCGAACCTCACTGATTTGATACTGGCAGGAAATGATTTCTATGGCGAAATCCCAGGCTATTTAGGGGAGCTGCCTTTGGTTACGCTGGAAATGTCTCAGAACAACTTCTCAGGCAGGATTCCAGATGAGCTCTGGGAGTCCCGGACCCTTCTCGAGATATCTCTGAGCAACAATCTGCTGGTAGGTCAGATTCCGGCTGCCATTGGTAGGATCTCGGCTCTACAGAGGCTGCTGCTGGACAACAATTTTTTTGAGGGTCCCATCCCGAATTCCATTGGCAACATGAAAAACCTGACTAATCTATCACTCCATGGGAACAGATTAACAGGTGAGATCCCATTGGAACTCTTCGAATGTACAAATCTGGTGGCACTGGACCTGGGTTCGAATGGCCTCACCGGTCTCATCCCCAAAAGCATATCCCAGCTGAAGCTGCTGGATAATCTGGTTCTGTCAAGAAACCGGCTCTCCGGCCAGATCCCTGGAGAGATATGCACTGGGTTTCAGCAGGCTGCATTTCCAGATTCCGAGTTCACCCAGCACTATGGCGTGCTTGATCTTTCAAGCAACGAGCTTGTGGGCCCAATTCCTTCAGCTATCAAGCATTGTGCGGTGCTGATCGAGCTTCGAATGCAGGAGAACAAGCTCAATGGCAGCCTCCCCCACGAACTTTTGAGCCTGGTGAACCTGACATTCATCGATCTGTCTTCCAATTCTCTCACAGGACCCATCCTACCGCAGTTCTTCAAGTCAAAAAATCTCCAAGGCCTCCTCCTCTCAAACAACCATCTGACTGGCCAGATACCGGACGGGCTGGAATTGATGATGCCTAGTCTGGTGAAGCTTAATCTGTCAAGCAACTGTCTCACTGGCCCCTTCCCATCATCCATCTTCAACATCAAGAGCCTGACCCACCTAGACATTAGCCAGAACTCCCTCGCTGGGCCCATTTCGTTTCCCTGGCGAAGTCCCACCATCAGCTCTCTATTAGTCCTGAATGCCAGCAATAACCGCTTCTCTGGTGTCCTAGCTGAAACAATCTCCAACCTTACATCCCTCGCCATCCTCGACCTCCACAACAACAGCTTCACAGGCAGCTTGCCACTGTCCATCTCGAACATGGCTAGCCTGACATATCTCGACCTCTCCAGTAACAACTTCCAGGAGTCCGTACCATGCGCTATCTGCACCATACTGGGCCTCACTTTCATCAACTTCTCTGGCAACAAGTTCAATGGCTACGTGCCTGAAACCTGCACTGCTGTGAAGCCATGCTCTCTGGACAACGCTGTTCTCTCACCCCTACGTGCTTATCCACCCACGTCTGCTCTAACTCGAGCCTCCATCTGGGCGATTGCATTCTGCGCTCTGGTTATCTTCCTCGGCTTACTATTCGGTTTGATCAGGTGGAAGCTGCTGCGGCAAGAGGCCGCTTCGGCCATCCTTTCGCCCAAGGCCAAGCCTGCATCCATTGAGCCAGCCTCCACTGACGAGCTCCTAGCTAAGAAGACAAAGGAGCCACTGAGCATCAATGTAGCCACCTTTGAGCACGCGTTGCTGCGGCTGACACCGGCCGATATACTAACAGCAACTGAGAACTTCAGCAAGGCCCACATTATCGGTGACGGTGGATTCGGCACCGTCTACAGGGCATTGCTGCCAGAGGGACGGACTGTTGCTGTCAAAAGGCTCAACGATGGCCACTTCCAAGGTGACCGTGAGTTCCTAGCAGAGATGGAGACGATTGGGAAGGTGAAACACCGCAACCTGGTTCCACTGCTTGGCTACTGTGTTTTTGGTGAGGAGCGGTTCCTGATATACGAGTACATGGAAAATGGCAGCCTGGACCTTTGGCTGAGGAACCGAGCTGACGCGGTCGAGACACTCAACTGGCCAGCCCGGTTCAAGATATGCCTGGGTGCAGCCCGTGGGCTCGCTTTCCTGCACAATGGGTTCGTGCCACACATCATACACCGAGACATGAAGTCGAGTAACATCCTGCTGGATCGCGGTTTCGAGCCGCGAGTGTCGGACTTTGGGCTTGCACGCATTATCAGTGCATGTGAGACTCACGTGAGCACTGATCTTGCTGGCACGTTCGGGTACATACCGCCTGAGTATGGGCAGACGATGAAGGCGACTGCGAAGGGTGATGTCTACAGCTTTGGGGTGGTGATGTTGGAGCTGCTGACTGGGCGAGCCCCGACTGGGCAGGATGAGGTGGAGGGGGGCAACCTGGTGGGGTGGGTGAGGTGGATGGCTGCAGCTGGGAGGGAGTCGGAGGTGCTGGATCCCTGCGTGTCGGGTCCTGGCCCGTGGAGAGAGCAGATGGTGCGTGTGCTCACGGTCGCAAGGGCGTGCACGTGCGATGAGCCATCGAGGAGGCCTACCATGCTGGAGGTGGTGAAGCTGTTGAAGGATATTAAGATGGAAGGTTCTGGGGTGTGATCAAAATCAAAATGCACACGTGTGGGGGTAGTGTGCGTGTGTGGGGGGGATGGTTAGTAGTTAGTGGTGGTAGGCATGTTCTCGTGCATTGGTTTTTATAATATTAGCAAGGGAAAGTAGGTTGAAGATTACCCTGTAAATAAGCGTGTGAAAAAGGTTAAAAAAGAGAGAAGTTGTGATGTTTGGATTGCAAAAACTGACTTTGATGGACTGCTCGCTCTGTGTTCCCTATGGGGCCCACATGCGGAGGTGGTCCAATTAGAGCTGTTCACGTTTCGGGTGGGGATTTTAGAGTGGTGAACGGTAAGGGACGATCCAGACCCTTTGATTTAAGGAGTTGGAATGGTTCCATATCGTCCATCTGCACTGCATCAGTGGTCGTAAGCTTCTTATTGCGGCTGTAAATGGTAGCGCGTGGAACATGGGTGATTCCCATTGGATAGTTAGGATGGCCTTTGGACATGATAATGGTTTAGATAGTTTATAGGTAGCTTAATGGAAAGTGGATGTTAACTCATTATATTCGACTTTAAATTATCTCTAGGAGGATTTATAAGACTTAATGTTGATCGTCTGTGCATCAGTTATGGATATCATAAACTAAATAACTGAATTTTAAAAGCTGATCTTGAAGGCATCAGATTATTTACATGTGATGAATCGACTAGTTTAGTGTTCTATACGTGGAAGACCACATGCCTTTCTGAAATTTTTTTAATGAGATTTGAGTTTTCAATCTTGTATGAACTTGGGACCAAGACATAAATTTATAGGTCTTGGAGTGGCTCAATGAATCACAAGTACTCCCTCATGAATCCACATTGGATAAAAGTAATGTGGATGGGCGACACAGTCTAAGCACACCTTCTCATTACATATCTAAATCAATCACAATTGTAGTGGGGTCCACCAATATGCTCAATCTAAATATTCAACTATCAAATCATCCAAACCATTGATCACGTGTGGCCCACATAATAGAAATCTTGCATTTTTTTATTTTTATGAAAACAGTTTGCAAAACCCGTTGGTTTGAAATTTCCTAATGGGTACCTACTAGATTTTTAAAAACTATATTGTTATATTTATGAGCAATGCTTCTTAGACCTATTCCATTGAGACAACTAATACTGGATTGTGATAGTCAAGACAATATTTAGTTCTGGCAAAGTAAGACAAATCATGGTCGTAGATGCCAGCAACCTTAATGACATAGATCATGGACATGGAGTGTGGTATGAAAATTGCATGTCTAATGTGATCATACGTGTCTATATTCAAGTGGTCCTACTATCTCTGTTAAGAGTTTTATATGTTTTCAATGAGATAAATCAAATTTTGCTTACTTAAACAAATGTGTGTGTTAAAATAGAAACAAAAACAAAGAATATAACAAAATTGTCAAAATGAATGAGATCTCCACATGTCTATACATAAATCCGATTAAATAAAGCTCCTACTAATTTAGTGCTTCATTGGAGTCAACAATTTCCATAGAAGATATGGCTCATAAGTAGCGTGATAGAACGACCTTTAGGGAGTAGATATGCCATTATTGGCTTTACACTAATAAATTCTACGGGCATTTGACAATTTTGCATTGAGTATAACTTGAAGCCATAATGCCTATTTGTAGGCTTAAGAGAAGCTACGTATTCTGCTATATTATTTCACGCTTTCTATTATACAATGTCATTATGAAAATGTAGTTAACTATGGACTTCTTACCATTAAGGCAGGCCACAAGGTTTGCATCTATATATCCGATGGATTTAAATGATCAAATTTTTTATATGTGTGAGTAAAGCTTATATATTATTCGTTCGTTAAAAGCACAAAATTTACTTTGATCAATGCCTATATTTATTAAAGCCCCTTAGTAATAATTCTGCATATATATACATACATATATATATATATATATATATATGTAGGAAAAGGTTCTATGCGATCGAGCTCATGGGAACTATGTACGAACTTTTTTGAGAACCCATCTTCCGTGATGTGGATCCAAAATCTGAACCGTTCATGTGAAGCAGCACCTCGTGAAACCCCCCGGGTTCAAGTTTTACTTTGATCTAACACTTTAATAGGCCATGAAAAATTAAAACAATTTACTCCCTTGATTTGCATTTCTCTTTGCTATGGCCCACCAGAATTTTAGATCAGGGTGAAAATTTTTCACATGAGGTTTCATGGGATTCCGCATCACATGGACCGTTCAGATTAGACACCCATGACACGTGTGCAAAGGTGCGCACATGCGTAGGTGCACAGGAGAGCATGACTCTATATATATATATATATATATATATATATATATATATATATATATATATATATATATATATATATATAAGCTATAGAGTCTCATTTGTTTTACAATACTCATTTACTATCAAATGACTTAACCCCTTCGGTCAATTTAACATTATTCCATATTTCCTTATCCCTTAAGGGCTTCAATCCATCATTTATGCATCAATATGGAGAGTTAAGACTCAACACTCTTTTTGATATCCTTACTTAACTTAAAGTTCTAAGTTCTCAATGTTCACAATCCTAATCAATATTAATGGATGTGAATGATAATGAAATCCGTAAACTTTTAATTATTTTGAATATCCAACAATCAATTATCCTGGGTCAGCTTTTCTTTCTTGTGGCTTCTAAGGGACAACTCCATGTATGAAGGTACCATAAACTAGAAGCTTTCACTTCGAACTCATTAAGGATATGCATGGTGTACATGTATTATGTCACATGTCACAATTCTATAGGTATTTTACAAATTTTAAAAATATTTAAGGTAACTTATTTATCATAAATAAGGTATGCATGCCCATAATAAGATTAGTCATCTAAATGGGATAAAATATTTCCATCCATTCCAGGTGTTGTGGGGAACGGTACATAAATGTTTGTATCACCTTTGAGAATCTTACACTTTATGTAACAACCTGGATTTTTATGTGTGAGTTTACCCTTATGTAAGAATGAACGATTACACTCGTTCAACCATACAATTGTAGATCCATTAATTTTAATAATCTATTTGTAGTTTAGCTTAAATCTAAATCATATAAAATATTTTTCATCCCTAGATTATGCCAAGTGACTGTTGATTAATAGGACAAACCCCTGTATACCTTGGTATTTACATCCGTTCATCAAACCGACCGTTAAATCAACTATTTACTGGTAGATGAGGATATCTGACTGACCACTTTGAATTTGAAACACCCAATCATAGTAAACCAACTACCTGATCTCCATATTCACTCGTACACATATCAAATTAAAATTATGATTTGTTCATCTTATTTGTCACTTATGATTATGCTTAACCTACCGTCAAAATTATCATCTAGATAATTTGTAGATATGAACGAGTCCCTAGAATTGAACGATATACATTTCTAACATATACCACATCCAAAATCCACTTTTAACATATCCATTTGCGAAATCAACCGTACAATAACTTGTAAACATGATTAACATACTAACATCTAAATACTTAAATTTTTTTACTATCAATTGATCATCCATCACAGTCTGATCTGTTAACTGGGTCATCCAAATGCCTAAATGAACTATTCATTAGAAAGATCACAGGGTATACATTAAAACTACTAGTTAATTTTTACATAGGATGTCGGTAAATGTTGTTTTAAGTTATAAATAGACATAAGCCATTAAATAGACATCTTGGTCATCTTTGAGAAATCATTGCCTAAATTTAGTTTATTGATAGACTGTATAAAATGATATGATTCGGTATAGTTTCACCTCAAACATACGGTACAAATTGAAGTTTTAGTTGTAAAATGGAAGGTGAGAAAAACCATACCCACCCTTACGTGTTTTCAATTACGGATGAAGTCCAGGATGGTTTAATGGTGGTGATTAATACCCATGGCGCGACCCATCTAAGAATCAAATCTACTTCATTTTTAAGCCACGATCTTAATATGAGTAGACAAAACTAATGGAAGGAGTTGTTCTCTCTACAGCTAACTCAAGTGTGGCATGTTGACCATGTAAAATAAATAAAGAAGGAAGAAAGATTTACCAATTTACGTTATTTAAGTAACTGTCTTCCTGGCTATTTAAAAAACAAAAAGCAATCATTGTAACCCAACAAGTCTAGATAATTTACAACCGATCAAGGTCATTCATAGAGATCACCTTGTCCTGAAATGATAGGAAAAAACGGATGGACAGTATGGATATACAAAATATTCATCAAGGTGGGCCACTCACGGTAAGGGTAAACCTACATTCTCGTTGCCCATCCACACACAAGCACGCCTTCTAAAATGGTACGCATTTGTGGGATTTGAGCTTTCCATCAGGTGGTTTGCTACATTTAGATTTTTATCCAAAAATCAAGCTATTCATTCATCGAGTGGATCAAATAGAACTCGTTGTGGACTCATCATCTTGCAGTCTCTATTTGACTATACACAGCTTGGATCGCACATCTGCCTTATATGGCTTTGACTGCATATTTGACCTATGCGGCTTAAATTGTATATTTGTCATTTGCAGCTTTAATAAAATATTGACTCCCTTTGTGATTTGATGGTTATATTTGTATAAACTTGTTGATTTTCGGGTCATTATGTAGAGTTTGATATAATTTTCGAGTGGAGCTAAAGTTCTCTTATCAATTTTCTAGCCATCTTGCATAGTTCATACGATTTTCGAATGACACCGGATTTCCTATATTGATTATCTTTTCATCTTGTGGTGTTCGGTCGTGTGGTAATTTTCAGGTGGAGCTGAAGTTCACTTATCAATTTTCTAGCCATTTTGTTGTGTTTACATACGATATGATTTCCAGGTGAAGTAGAAGTTTAGATGTTGATTTTCTAGTTATCTTGCAGTGTCCAATTGTATTGTGATTTCTGAGTAGAGTGGGAGTTCGCTTATTGATTTTTTAGCCATCTTGCGGTGTTCACATATGATATGATTTTCGGCTGATCTAAAGTTTGTATGCTAATTATCTCTTTATCTTACAGTGTTCAGTTGTATGGTGATTTTCGGGTGGAATCAGAATTCGCTTATCGATTTTATAGTCGTCTTGTGGAGTTCACATACGATATGATTTCCGGGTGAAGTAAATGTTTAAATATTAATTTCCATTATACGAAGTTCGTTATGATTTCTGGGTGGAGTGAGAGTTCGCTTATTTATTTTTTAGTCATCTTGTGGAGTTTATACGATTTTCGGATAATGTTGGAGTGCCTATGTTGATTCTGTCTTCATCTTGCAAAGTTCATTCGTACCATAATTTTCGGGTGGAGCGTGAGTTTATTTATCGATTTTTTAGTCATCTTGCGAAGTTCATATACAATATGATTTTCGGGTGAAGTAGAGGTTTAAAGCTTAATTTTCTATTCACCTTACGAAGTTCACTTGCATTGTGATTTCTGAGTAGAGTGAGAGTTCGCTCATCGATTTTCTAGTCATCTTGCGAAGTTCACGTACAATGTGATTTCGAGGTGTAATAGAAAGTTGTATGATTGATTATTGAGCTATCTGGACACGTTCACCAGCATCGCGATTGTTATTATATTTTCTTAAAGTTGAAATTATATTAATTGGCTTATTCCTGAATACATGATTATGATTTTAAATTACGTTGCTTAATATGTCTCTTCTCATAACTTGCAATCTATCCTGGATTATGAATGATGAGTGTGTAATCTTATAGGGTACTCCTCACTGCGATAGCCATTAACGTTATCAAATCATATCAGTTGATGCAGGTGTAGAACGAGCTGATGTTGTCCACTGAATTGCTATAACAGATTGGGTAGCCGAAGAGTTAGACGAGGTCCTTGCGACCCATATTGAGCTTCATCATTAGATGATAGATTTTTGTTTTTGTTTAATGAAGTTTTGTTATTTGGGTTGTATAAGTCTTGTATAGGCGCTACATTTGGATTTTGGTTATGAATGAAAATTTTTTATACAATGCATGGTTTACTCCACCAGCATTTGTTGCTAACTCTGATATTTAATAAGACCGTTTAAATTTGGACTGAATTTTAAAAGCTAACACTCGGATTTCAAAAACTGAAATGTTACAATTTTTACATATAATGTTAGTAAACGTTGTTTTGAGTTATAAATAGATGTAAGCCATTAAATAGGCATATTGGTCATCCTTGAGAGATCATTGCCCAAATTTAATTTGTTGATAAGCTGAATAAAATGACAGGACTTAATAAAGTTTCACCTCAAACATACGGCACAAATTGATTACACGTACAATTAAGGTTTTGGTTGTAAAATGGGAAGTGAGAAAAACCATGCCCCTAACATCTCTCTCTCTCTCTCTCTCTCTATATATATATATATATATATTACTATGAGGTTTGACCTCATGGGAACTTCCTCATCGAGTTGTGTGGGCCCCATTGTGATGTGCATCGAATATCTACCCCATTAGTTAGATGCACCATTCCATGGTGGACCACGAGCTTAAAATTTAAGTCAATCCATCACTTGGGTGGGCCACAGTACATACAACATTTGAGAGGGATTTCCCTCCTATTAAGACATTCATAATCATTTATTAGGCCCAATGAGAAGTATTTCACAAATCCAGCCCATCTATTGTGTGCGTCCCACTTGGATGAGGGGTCAGACCAAGTTTCTGCCACATACAAAACTCACGTGGGCCCACCAAGTGATGATTATGGACGGAGTCTTGGATGGTTTAAAGGTGGCAATTAATGCCCACGGTGTGGCGTATCTAAGAACTGAATTTACTTCATTTTAGCCACTTTCTTAATATGAGTAGAAAAAAAAACTAATGGAAGGAGTTGATCTCTCCACAGCCAGCTCAAGTGGGGCCTGCTTAGTGCTGACAATGTAAAGCAAATAAAGAAGAAACGAAGATAAACCAATTCACGTTATCTTAGGAATCGTCCTCACAGCTATTTAAAAAGCAGAAAGCCATCGTTGTAACCCAACGAGAATCTAGATAATTTACAACCGATCAAAGCCATTCATAAAGATCACCTCGTCCTAAGATGATAGGAAAAAACGGATGGACGGTATAGATATACAAAATATTATCAAGGTGGGCCACTCACGGTAAGGATAAACCCACGTGCTCGCGCCCATCCACATGCAAGCACACCTTCCAACATGGCACACGTTCGTAGGATCTAAGCTTTCCATTAGGTGGTCCGCTGCATTTAGATTTTTTATCCAAAAATCAGGCTATTCATTCATTCATTACTCGAAAAAAGGAGCCGCTATTTTTTTTTACACTGTGGCCCACCCAAGTAGTGCAACAGTCTGACTCTTTGGCAAAAAGATTTAAAAATTATGACCCACTTGATGGACAGCTCGGATCTCATACACGAGCGCCATATTGACACGCTTACTTGCGCGTGGATGGGTTTGCCAACTCCACGTTATTGGATCCGGCAACCTTTATTTATATGGTTTTTTAATAAAAATAGGAAGCGGTTTGGGTACATTTCCTACCTGTACCCGAACTTGGGACGGGCTGTGCCTCTCAGGGGCTAATGTGATGTATGTGCTTTATCCACCGCCGTCCATACATTTTCCATATCATTTTTGATTAAAAGGTCAAAAATGAGATAGATCTACGGCCCAAGTGGACTACAAAATGGGAATTAAACGGATACCGTTGAAAATTTCTTAGGAGCCACACAAGTTTTGGATAAAGCTGATGTGTTTTTTTTTTTTCTGGTTAATAAAATTCTATATGACCTTATGAATAGGTTGGATGGTAAAAAAAAAAATGCCACGGTGGGCCCTAGGAAGGTTTTAACGGTGGGCATCATCATAAGTGCTCTATCCTATGTTGTGGTCCACTTGAGTCTTGAATCTGCTTAATTTTGGATTTAAAATCTAAAATAACATGAAAAAAAATGAATGGACGGTGTGGATATAATATATACATCAAGATGGACCATCAGAGTCCTAGTATGTCGCGCGCTCGGAACAGGCTGGGTAGTACCTAATCTACGTCCCTACACGTTAGGCTGGTATTTTCTGTAACTCTTTTTATTCCCAAAACGCCCCTACGCATGAGTAGGAGTCTACCCATATATGCAAGTGTGATACACGTGTGCAAGATCCACCGTCCATCCACTGTTACCTATGCGCGGTCAAAAGTTCAGGCCAGTCCACTCGTGAGGTGGGCTACACTAATTTGATACATTGAATGTTGGCTGTGTCAATTTTTTCTGACCATCCAATGTTTTGTATCTTTATGGGCCATTTGATGAAAGTATGCAATGGACCATGGTGCATATACGGTGAGGATCGGCTGATAAACGGCAGGATCTCAAATATGTAAGCTAAGGTGGCCCGCGAGTGGAATTTTATTCCCATTCGCGCGAGTGGCCTTTGTAAGACTGTTATACGCACCGCCGGCCGCGGATGCGAATATCACGTGAATCGGGGTTTACGGAGCCCGCTCACCGGACGCGGAATTCCTGCGACGAAGCCTTTCCCAGAAAGTTCCTGCGCAAGATTCTGTTTGGGTCCAAACTGCGATGTTTGTGAGAAAGCAACTCCGTCCATCCGTTTTTCGAGTTCATTTTAAGACATGCGATGAAAAAATGACGAGGATCAAAAACTCAAGTGCGCCACACGATAGAAACAGTGGGGATTTAATGACCACCGCTGAAACATTTATATGGCCACGAAGGTTTTGTATCGGTTTAATTTCTTTGTTTTTCTTTTTTTTTTTTTACTTCATCTCAGTGAAAATGACCTTATAAACGGTTTGGATGGAATATAAACATCAAGGTGGATCCTGGAAGGTTCTAACGGTAGGAATTCCTTTCCTCACTGTTTCATCTTGTATGGCCCACTTGAATTTTGGATCCTCATCATTTTAGGTCTCATGTTCTGAAATGATCTCGAAAAAGGGATGGATGGGTTGGATTTCTAACAAACATCACGGTGGGCCCCACCCAGAATACTTGCGAAGGAACATCCTTGCTTTTGCAGGACGCGGATATCCTGCAACTGCAAGAGCTTTCCCGTAACGTTCCTGCGCATGGATGCTTGGTGGGTCCACTGAAATGTACGTGAGAAATTCATTCCGTCCATCCTTTTGAGATCTCATTCAGGACGAGGTACAAAATTCAAGTGGGTCACACGAGAGGAAAAATTAGGAAAAGAAATTCCAACAGTTGAAATCTTCATAAGCTCCACTTGATGTTTATATGCTATCCAGACCGTTTATAAGGCCATTTGGGATGAACTGAAAACACCAAAATTATAGCCTGAACTTTTATGGTCATAAGAATGCATCAACGGTGCTAACTGAATGACCATTATTTCTTCTAGTATGGCCTACTTTGGTTTTGGATACACCTGTTTTTTGGTATATCGTTCTAAAATGAGCTCTCAAAACGGATGGACGGAGTGGATTTTACACAAACATCTCAGCGGGCCCCACCCAGCATCCTTGCGCAGGAACTTTTTGGGAAAAGGCTTTCCCATGGAATCCGCGTCCCCCTAACCCTAAGCTCCGTGGGCCCACAGATATGTCTGTGTTACATCCGCTCAGTCCATCAGTTTCTCCAAATGAGAAGTATGATAAAAAAATCAGGATCAGGTAGATCAGAGACTTAAGTGGGTCACAGCACAATAAACAGTGAGGATTGAACGTTCACCGTTCAAACCTTCCTGGAGCCCACAGAAGTTATGGATCGGACTGATATTTATATTATCCCTTCTTCCGGGTCAGAATCATTAACTGAATGGGTTGGATGGCATATAATCATCTCGGTGGGCCTGGGAAGGTATCTAAGTTGGAAACGGATTGGCTGCTCCCCCTGCCACCAGCCAGGATGGTGGTCGGTGCCATGTGGGCCCACCATGATGTATGTGTTTCATCCATGCCGTTCATCTATTTTTATAGATCATTTTAAGGTATAAGACCAAAATTGAGGTATATTCCAATCTCAACTGGACCACATTACAGAAAGCAGTGTTGAATGAACTTCAACTATTAAAAGCTTTTTGGGGGCCATAAAAGTTTTGGATCTAGCTGATCTTTGTTTTTTCCCTTCAGTGTGTATGACCTAATCAACAGATTGGATGTCAAATAAACAATACAGTGGGCCTTAAGAGAATTTTGATGGTGAATATTCCATCACTATTGTTTTTCTGTGGTGTGGTCTACCTGAGATTTATATTGCTATAATTTTTGGTATCAAACCCTAAAATGATCTTAAAAAATGGATGAACGGAATAGATGAAGCACATACATTATGGTGGGGCTCACAAAGCACCGACCACCAGCCACGGGGCTGGTGGCCGGTGGAGTGGCCAATCCGTTCCCATCTAAGTTGGGCGTTCAATCCGAAAATGGATTGGCTACTCCTAGGGCTATTCATGAGTCGAGCTAGCTCGAAAAACTCGCTCAACTCAACTCGACTTAGCTCGGATTGACTCGGCTTGAATGACTGATTCAGGCCGAATTAAGCTAATTATTTGAATCTCGAGTTTAGTTTAAGCCGACTTTTACCAGGGGGCATTTCAACTCGACTCAACTCAATTAATAAACATATTAAATATTATATAATATATAATATATATATTGTATTAATATAAGTTTTAAGTTTTAACTAAAAACCAAAAAAAACCTAGAGTCTTTACTTGACCGCACACACCCCCTTTCCCTTTCCCTTTCTTCTCTCTCTACCCATTGTCAGCCGCACTCTCGCTCGGACCACTACCGCCAATTTTCATTTCAGCTCCACAATAGTATGATTTCAATATCTTGAGATAAACTATTTCTTGGGCGAGAAATCCAAGAAATCTGAGATGGGCTCTTCTCAAATTTGTTAGAGCTTCAAGGAAATCCAATGATCTAATTGGTTGGAGCTCTTTACTTGGATTTATAATTTGTGTTCTGCTCTATTTTTTTTTTAGTGCTTGGATTTCTACTGGTGGAAGAAGATCAAGAATAGATCGGTTCTTACAGGTTTCTTCATCCTATTCGAACTTTGTTTAATTTTTTAATCGAGTTTTACTTTGATTCTCCTAAGATTTTTGATTTTTTCATCAATAGAGGAGGATCAAGAACAGAATCCATCACTCTCTCACCCAACAAGCTCGAGCTCGACTTGGGGTAAACTCAACTCAAATCGAATCATTAGCTTGACTTGAACTCAATTGACAGCTTTGGCAAACAAACCAAACTTTGATGTTAAGCTCGAGGCTGAGCTCGAGCAACCTCGAACTCGAGTACAGCATGGACAAGTTGAGCCGAGCTTGGCCCACCTTGACTTGGCTCGGCTCGATGGCCACCTTTAGCTACTCCGCCGCAACCAGCCAATGGTTGATAGTTGATACTCTGTGGATCTCACCATGATGTATGTGTTTCATCTATGCCGTTCATCTGTTTTTTAGGATTATTTTATAATATAAGATAAAAAATGAGGTATGTATCATTGTTAACTGGACCACATTACAGGAAACAATGTTGAATGAATGGCGACCATTAAAAACTTTATAGGTCATAAAAGTTTTGGATCAAGCTGATCTTAGTTTCTTTTTTCATTCATCTGGTTCTGTATGACCTAATCAACGGATTGGATGTCAAATGAACAAAAGAGTGAGCCTAAGGATGATTTTAATGGTGGATATCCAATCACTATTGTTTTCCTGTGGTGTGGTCCACCTGAGATTTATATCCCTATAATTTTTGGGTCAAGCTCTCAAATGATCTAAAAAAATATGGATGAAAAGGATGGATGAAACATATAGATCATGGGGTCCACGGAGCACTGACCATCATCCACCGGGCTGGTGGCAGGGGAGTATCCAATCCGTTTCCGTTCAATCTCCACTTCTTGTGGTGTGGCCCAGGTCCTGGCATGAGCTGGCGAAATTGATGGACGGATTTAGATTTCACCCGTACATTTCAGTTGTCCCACAGCTAGCAACCCCGTTTACAGGAAATTGACGTCCGCCAGCCACAAATAGTCTGCTGGTGCGCCAATTCTGTACAAATGAATGGTATGCTCCTTTGATCCAGACCGTTGATATGTGGGCCCTACCATGGATGATGGATGCCTCAAATATTTCCTGAAACTGAAAAGTAACTTAGATGTCTGTTCATTGGCATTTTCTACTGGAGGTATTACACGGTCCGGTTCACCAGCATGACTGTGTACACGTAGAGCCTTGTGATCCATCGATCAAATGGGATGTAAGTCTACGGTGGATGCTTCTAAAATCTTCAAGATTGGAAGATCCCAACCCTTAGATCGATAGCCCTTAAAGAGGCAGTTAAAGAGACGGTCAATGATAAAAAAATTGTACCCTGCGTGTGTATTTTCTCTCAACCGTCTGTTTGTAGGCCATTAACTTCAGTGATGAATTTTTCTAAATTCGATGGAATATTCCCATATCCCATCGACGATGAAATAGATCTTATCAACGGTCCAGATCAACGAATCAGAAATTTGTTTACATGCAATAAACTCCTTAGGACATTCATTACCAATTTCCCGATGCATCAGCACCATAGGAAGTGGTAGCACCGCAATTCCACGACAAAAGCGGGGGTACTTTCGTAACAACACCCACCAACTTTCGTCCCGATACCGCGCTCCTTAATACAAGGCCATTAATTCCGGTAGTCCTTCGGAGATCCTTCTTTCAGAGCTCTCCCAACCCAAGAGGGAGGAGGAGGGGAAGAAGCGTCAGCTGCGGGTGCACTGAAGCAAATGCCGGACCACCATTCCTAATCTGACGAATTCTCCGTCTCTGTAAGATTCCAACCTCCCATCCCATTTTCTCGTCCCGAAATTCTCAGATCTCGATTCCGTTTTCCCCCTTTTCTCATCCATCTCTTCGAATCTGAAAGCTTCTAGGGTTTGAAATCCCGGCCATGGATCGATCCACAAGCCCTATATTTGGATCTTTTCGCCTCGCTTTCGTCCTCATTCTTCTCGTCGTTGGATCTGCTCAGGTAATTCCGTTTTGTGTATTATTGGAGAATTCTAACCCGTGCACGGCGCACTCGTTTCCTTATCTGGTGGTCACAATGAAACTGGACAGTTGGGACGGCTGTTTCAATGATCTGGACCGTTCATCGTGTGTGTTCCATTATGGATTGACGACTGTTAGCAGATCACATGGAATTTACAGGCTATCCAAACACAGACAATCATTTACCTGTAAATCATTTACCTGTAAATCATTTATAGCTTACAGCCAAACAGGACGGCTAAAAACATTTACAGGCATCCAAACGACCCCTAATTGATTGGACGGTTGGATTGGGCGATCATCTAGATTTTATCTTTCACGGCTGATCCATGTATGGACCTTCCTGATGAATGGTATGGACCATGAATGTTGTGCCACGTATCCAGTTCTTTTGTGGGAACTCACAATAAGGAGCGCTGGTGAATGGTGTGAAAGACAAAATCTAGATAACTGCTATCTCAAATTCCTTTTTTCATCATTACTGCACAATAGATTGGAAGATTGGAAGAAGAAATGATTTTTGCTATTTCTTATTTTGTTTTAAACTTGTAGGAGTTAGGGTTTGAGGAGACAGACAATGATAATCAGTCTAACGAATCTCGATACTTGGATCGGCGTAGCAAAGTGAGATGGATTTTCTCTTTGATCTCTTTCTTTCTTATTTATTTGCAGCATTAGAATGTTTTGTCTTTCTGCATATGCGGTTTGTAATCACTGATTTTAGGTTATCTATAGAAAAATGTCAATCCTTTTAGGATGCATTTCTGTTGATGTGCGCCATCGGAATAGAACTCTTGTAAAATTGCAATGCAATCAGCTGCATTTTATGTCACGATTCTGTTTTAACAGAACACTTTGTCATATTCCGATGACAAAGTGTGAGTAAAAATCCCACGTATGTAAATACAAGATGTTTAGATGTGGGTCAAGTGGTGAAAAAAAGGAGTATCTAGAGGTAAAAGCCGCTCATATAAGGAAACACGGTAGTGGAATGGTGAGGGCCAACTGGCTATTAGTGGGAAACAATCATGTTTCAAGGCATGGCAATTGGCAATTGACTAGAAACGATAAAAATTTAGAAGAATATTGAAATGACAAAAAAGAAGAAGAAAAAACTAAGAAAGTAGGAAGTGAGGCTAAACACAAGGCATATGATGATCTGCACTACAGATTGGGGAGAAAGATGTTTTCAAACTTGTAAAAATGTGAGAGAGGAAGGGTAGAGATCTGGATTATGTTAGATGCATTAAGAGTGATGACCAAAGCATATTTCTAGTTGTTAAATGATGACCACTTTGAGAACTTAGGGATGGAAGAAGGAACCATTGACTCAAAGTGGCCAGAGACTGTAGTTACTTCTGTTGGATTGTCATATCTGAATTGAAGTGAAATAAGCTTTGAGAAAGATGAGGACATGAAAGGCCTGAGGATCAGATGGTATACTAGTAGAGTATTGGAAGTGCATGGGAGATCAGTTTATTTTGGCTGACCAAGTTGTTCAACAAGATTGTAAGATTGAAGAAAATTACAAATGAGTGGAGAAAACACATTGTGGTACTTATTTACAAGAATAAAAGCGATACCGAGCTGCACTAATTCTCATGGGATTTAACTTATGAGTTAACCGTTGGAGTTATTTTCCTACTTAGACAGTTGGCGGAGAAATACTGGAAGGGAAGGAAGGAAGGATCTACGCACAATCTTTATGGACTTAGAGAAAGCATATGATAGGGCCCGCCAATGAGATAATTTCTTGTGTCTTAGGAAAGAAAAGAGTCTCAAGAGGATATATTGACGTGATTAATGATATAAGGACAAATGACCAATAACAAATTTGAGGACAACTAGTGGAGAGAGAAGTGAGTTTCTAATTTCTATAGGCTTGCATTAGGGTTCTACATTGGCTCCATATCTTTTTACATTGTTATGGATGAGTTAACAATGTGTTTATAGGAAGTGTTCACATCGCCCATTGTATATGTTGTTTGTAGATGACATAGTTTTGATTAACAAGACAAGGGAGGGATAAACTCAAAGTTAAAGCTATGGGGGGATGCTTTGGAATCCAATGGTTTTAAAATTAGTTAGACCAAAACTGAGTACGTGGGTCGATAATTCATGTGAGTGAAGAGGTTGAGAAGGATATTACTCAAAGAATTAGAGCTGGGAGGATGAAGTGGATTTTTGCCTTTGGAGTTTATAACTTTATGTGGTCGCTGCATACCAATAGAATAGACGGGAGATTGTATAGGATACCTATAAGACCAGCCATGCAATAACATTATTGCATGGATTCGAGATGCCTAGTTTGATAGTGGGTTTCAGCATGGTTTTGGTCTATTTGAGACTCTGTCCTTGCATATCCTTCATATTCCAAGATCCAAGTAGATTGAAGCCAAGGACAATTGACATGTCCTCCCCCAAACTATCTCAAACCAGGGTATAAGTAGAGGGTTGGTACTATAAGAAGGTTTGATCCTTATTTGAACTTTTTCCACATATGTACAAATACTGTTGCTGGGGTGTGGGCTTTTCTAAGTGGCATGATTTACTGTATGCAGCTGGCTTTAAAAGGATCCTTGTTGAGAGTGATTCGAAGTTTTCAGTTGATACGTGAGTGACTAAAAGATAATGGAGTAACATGGGAATCTGGCAAGGTGGATCCAGATTATGAACTTCGAACCAAAATGGATGTTCGACCCCATCATATCTTTAGGGAAAGTAATCACGTGGCTGATTCATTGGTGAACCATGCTGTGTCTCAAGGCAAGATTCTTTATTTTATGGCCTTTAGTAGCATCTAGATTTATTTAAGGTTGCATTTAAGACCAATAATTGCATTGATTAGGAGTGAGTTGATTCAAGTTGAAGGCTCTAAAAGGGCAAGGGGAAGGCCCAAAAGGACGCAAAAAAAAGAAGGCATTCTTAGCAAAGTGTTCCATATCTGTTACGATATACTCGTAAAGGCCGATACGTATAGGTAATGGCTATGACCGTTACACGATATGAGGGTGAAAAGGGGCAGTTAGTTTTTTGAGAGTGTATCAGCCGTTACGGTGGCCGTAAAGGTCGTTACAGGGCATAATGACCATTACTCTCGTAACAATCGAAAAATGATCACCCTTTTTTTTTTTTCCTTTTTAAATTCAATTTTCTCATCTTTTTCACTTTTTTCATTAAAAAAACTCTCCTATATCATTTTACAACAGATTTCGACCACTTTTACTATAGCTTTTAAGATTAAAACTGTGGATTGAAGTGATTTGAGTGAATAGAATTTCCGAGTGCCTTTTTTTCAAAAAACTGAAAAAGCAGTATTTATGTCTTTTTTCTGATATCTAGTTCTAATGCTTGATTGTGATGTGTAAACATTAGAGACATAATCATATTAAACAATTCACTAGACAGCCCGATAAAACACTCACCAAAGAGTGGACCGTTACACTACCATAAACATGTTTAAAATAAAAAATGAATACATATTTGAAATATTTACATTATTCTTGATTTCGTAGATATTTTTTTCAGAATTTTTAGGGCAAAAGAAAATTTTCAATCATTACAAGGGTCATAATGGTTGTTATGCCCCTGTATCGGCCGTTATGGTTGATACCCGTATCGGTATACGGAATACCTTGATTCTCAGCCACTCCTTAACTTGCTGTTAATGCAGCTTCCATTGTGCATGTGTGCAATGAAGATGGCCAAATCAGAACAATACACAGGCCTCACTGTGAATAGGCTTTGGGAGAAGGATCAAAAGACCTCTTCTATAGGCTTTCGGTAGTAAATGCCCCCCAATTTTATTTTCATTCATGTAAAAGCTCCTTTTTCCTGAGTAATCGTCCTTACCATAGTTATGAATATCGGTATCGCATCAGCCAATACAGCCGTATCGTATTCTTATCAGCCAAATACACTATGATACGAGATATGGTACCGTTTCGGTCCGTTATGAAAAAAAAGCCCATATCAGCTGTGTTAGCACCAATATTGCTGTGCCATATCAGTTAAGGTGTGCTGTATCGGTTAAACTGTAACCAATACAATTATAAAAAGGCTACAACCAGTCCCTGTTTTTTGATATTTCTCTTTGCTTTCTTCTCGATTTGATTTTCTTTTTTCTTTTTCTAGTGAGTGTTTCACATTTTCGACTAGATTTAGGTCAGATTCGAAGATCAAATTTATTTATTTTTGCATCAAATTGAATGATTCAAGCTACTGAGCCTGATTTTGCAAAAATTGAAAGAGGTAAAAATATATTTTTTAGCCGTTTCAAACTGGAATCCCATCGAAATAATTCTAATTACCATTTCGATCAAATTGTGGTTGATTTGATCTCGATCTGGTTTATTTATTTTTATTTATGCAGGAAATTTATGAAAATTTCATACACACACACACACACACATATACTGATTGTTGTTATGATGCTTGAAGAGTTTTCTGATACTTTGGATCTACTGATTTGGTCTCGATTTGTTTGTTTGTTTTTTTTTTTTTTAAAAAAAAAATTACGCATGAATTTTCTTTAAATTTTTTATTTTATTTTATTTTTATTTTTTTAAAGGAGATTTTTTCCCCCCCTATAGATTGTTGTTATGATGCTTGACAAGTCTTTTAATACTATGGATCTAATGACTTCACACATGCATTGATTAGAATTTTTTTCCCCCCTATTTTCGATTTATTTTTGGTCACTTTAGGAAATTTTTTCTTGAAAATAATTCTTGGAAAATAATATGATTATGAATGATAGATTTAGGTTAAAATATGTTTGTTTTGAACATAGATCTACCATTTACCGCTAGATTTACAGTATTTTCTTACATTCGAGCCATTTAATACATTTTTTAGGTATTTTGTTGAATTGTTTTTCTTCCTAACTTTCCTTGGGAGAATGATAGATCTATGTTACTTAAAAAAACCAACAGCACACCTTATAGTAGGTCAACCCATCGAAATAACATTATGTCTAAAGAATTGTCCAATACACCCTTGAATACATTGTCAAAATACCAAAAATGATGGATTCTTGGATATATCATTTTTCCTAATTTTCTAATATTCTTCCGCGCGCGCGCGTGCGCGTGTGTGTTATATATATATTAAATCTGACTGATACGGCCTCGATACCGATATGTGATGCCGTATCGTATAATTTTTTTGGCTGGGCCAATATGCCCACTGATACTGACATTCAGAACCATGATCCTTACCACCCCTTGGGTAACAAAAAAAAAAAGAATAGCTTGGGACTTGGTGACTTTTTTGTCTATTTCTAGTAATATGCCCTTCCTTTTGAATTGCGATAGCTTGATTATGGGTAGTCATAAGGGGATGCCAACAATTAACTGAGCACCATGTGCAAAAGAATGCGTGCATGGGATCCATGCTGTCAATTGGGTGTGTTGCCTCATGTTGACTTTGGAAGCCAAAAATTGGGTTGGTTCCAAACTCAGGTGGGCATATTGTAAGGAAGAGTTGGGATGGAATGCTCACTATTAGCTGCGTATGGGACCCACCGTGGTTTGTATTTGCCATCCAATCCATTCATATGACTCTTCTCACCAAGGTGAAGGTACTCTTGAAAAAATCATTCTATTTTAAGACTCAAGTAGACCATGCTACTTGAATTTGTAGGTTCTATGCAGATTTAGACTGTTTCCTTTATTTAGGTCCACCTGAGTTTTATATCAATGTGATGTTTGGAATCAAGGCCTAACATGGGTGGTGCACCTGATGGACAGGTTGGATCTCATCCACATGAAGTTGTCCATCCATGTTAGGGAGAACAGTCATGCCCTTGCATGACTAGGTGTAGTCACTCTAGCATTTCTGCTCCTAAATCATGCTATTTTAAGACTCAAGTAGACCATGCTACTTGAATTTGTAGGTTCTATGCAGATTTAGACTGTTTCCTTTTTTTAGGTCCACCTGAGTTTTATATCAATGTGATGTTTGGAATCAAGGCCTAACATGGGTGGTGCACCTGGTGGACAGGTATATATCATCCACATGAAGTTGTCCATCCATGTTAGGGAGAACAGTCATGCCCTTGCATGATTAGGTGTAGTCACTCTAGCACTTCTGCTCCTTTTACCCGAGTGGTTTGCCCTCTTTAAAAGAGGGGAAGTCATTTAATACACCTGCTGTGTATGACGGTTGAGACACATTCACTTATAAATTGTCACTGAGGCACACATGAACTCAGATTAAACTAATTAAATTATGGGAGTTTCTGTCTCCAACTCAAAGCATACCAAAATCAGATTGGCCAGACAATCCTAGCCTCTGATTTGTGGACAATTATATGTTGAAATATGATTTTTGGATATTTTTCAGTTTTAACCATCAAATAGATGTCCACCAATTGGATAGCCAACCAATCGAACAAGCGTAGATTTTTTTTGTTTGTTCATGATACATCTAAATTGAGCCCCACAATTTGGACAATCAATTTGAGTCATTTGTATTCCACATAGGCACTTTCTAAGATGTTAGAAGTGCCTGTATATCATCCATCGGACTTTGGTAGTGAGCCTGGTGTGAAAATGTCCTTGCATTAATTACCACCCCCCCCCGTGAGGAGTTTCTAACATGAGACCTCCCGCTTTTGACGTAGGACAACTTACCACTTGCTCTAAAAGCTCGAACTGATAGAGTGTGACAAATCAATCCCTTTATCTCACAGACAAGGTGATGCGGACACAAGCGCATTCAAGGTGTACCAACGAAGAAAGTGCCAACCACAAGTGTTGTCTTTGTGGATAGGCGACTATTGAGGAGCTGAAGACCTTTCACATGTGATTGGACATATAGAAGACCCCACTCAGGGAAGACGCATGTGAAAGAAGACCGAGCGCCCAAACTTTCCCGTACTTATGTTATTTGCGTGTTTTTGACTTAGTTAGGGGTCTTTTAGTAATTTTATGTCTTTATTTGCTTATTCTAGGGGTATTTTAGTAATTTTATGTCTTTATTTGCTTATTTAAGTGGGCTAAAGCCCTAAACTCGAATTTTTAACTATTGATTAATGAAAAGCAAACCCTTTGGTTGCCTCCTTCCTCTTTTCTCTCTAATGGTGCTTCTTTTCTCCCCTTGATCTTCTTCTTCTAATTTCTTCTTGTGTACCTCCAACTTCTTCAAGGTAATAATTTTCTTCCTTTTATTTTCCAGTTTTGGCTAATCCTTCTTCGATCAAAATCTTGAGAATCGACCTAAACCCTAAATTCTCAAATCCGTAATCGGAGAAACTTCTTGGTTCTTCGGACTAGTGATCTTCATTGATCGATTGGGTGTGACCATGCAAGATTGGGAGGTCTCATCCCTCGCCGGATCCAACCTAAGTAGTAATTGAATTCCATAATCCATGGTTGTAGTGATGGCCCGCTCCATTGCATGTTTCCTTTATGATTTTCTCAGTTATGATGATTACTGTTAGAATTTTAGATCATTTATTCCTTTTATTTCCGCTGTTTAATTATCTCCATGAGCATGCATCATAATTAGGGCTGTCCTGCGTCAAATTTGGTATCAAAGCCAAGTTTTGCATGGTTTTTGTCTAGATCGAATAATCAAATTAGGGTCTTGATTTTTAGGTTTAACTTAGGAAAGTTCCAGGTTTAGAAAGTTTTCAATTTTAGAAACTTTTCAATTTTAAAAAGTTCCTAATCTGGAAAAATTTTCAGATTTGAGTTGTTTCCTGTTTCAACTTAATTGTGTCAGTTCATAGTAGTTTTGCATTCATCGCATTCATCTTGAAAGTCATAACACCTAGTAGTCTAGTTAGGTAGAGTATGGTTCAAGTCTTCATTGTATACCCACGAGAAGAGGTAGAGGTTTCGGACTTCAACCTACCATGAATAACGAGCAGTTATCTGAGCAACTTGCTCAATTGATACAAAAGATAACCGCCCTAGAAGCGGGTCAAAGGCGTGAGTTTGCCTGCCTTGAGAACCAAATTACTACTACCATGATTAAGGTGGAGCAACTAGAGGCGTCCCAAAAGGAAAACCCCGCTGTAGGGGAAGATGCACACTCCCAAGTGGAAGGAATCATTGAAGAACGCGCTGCCACACGTGGTGGTAGTGAGGATAGAGATCGTGGTAATGGTCGTCGTGTGGTGCGAGAGGCACGAGCCACATGTGGTCATTAAGACCGTTATGATCCAGATGAGCGTGCGATGAAGAGTGTGAGAGTTGAGGCCCCGAGTTTTGATGCGCGCTTGGATCCCAAGGCGTTCCTTGATTGGGTTGCTGACATGGACTACCACTTTGAGTGGTATGGCATGTCGTAAAACCGTCAAATGCAGTTTGCTAAGATAAAGCTTGTGGGTCAAGCCAAGCTCTTCTGGACTAACACCGAGCATAGGATAGAGAGAGTTGGTAGAGCCCCTATCACACATTGGTATGAGATGAAAGGGAAGTTAAAGGAGAAGTACCTTCCTCTCTCATATCGTCAGAAGCTCCTTGACCAATGGCAATCCTTACGCCAAGGGTCAATGCCTGCCGCTGACTACATCGCTAAATTTGAAGAGTATGTGATGCGATGTGATATCCGAGAAGACCCTCTAGTAACGCTCTCGCGTTTCAAGACGGGCCTTTGTGCAGATCTTCAGCGCGAGCTTATTACTCGGCCCTTAACGGACTTAGATGAGGCATTTCAAGTCGTGCAGGAGTTAGAACAATATCTGAAGGCTCCTGTCGTTCGTCGTTTTGAGTCCCGAGACTCCAGTGTTAGATCTAGTTCCCAAGGAACTAGACCTAATATTGGTGGTCAACCTAGGGCACAGGCGACCATTCCGTCTAGGCCTAGGGAGGACAAGGGCAAAGGGGTTCTTGGTGTCGGTCCTAGTAACATGAGCCAAGTGAGGTGCTATGAGTGTGGCAACCTTGGCCACATGTCTAATCAGTGTCCTACGAAGAGCCGTGGGAGAGCCTTAGTTATAGGCGAGCCCCACGAGGGTGGAGATGGCCAGGGTGATTATGAAGTTGAAGAGTATCACCCCGAAGGAGGACTTACTGATGAAGAAGTGGATGGAGAAGCAACGCTTGCGATAGTCAGGCGTGTGTTAGCTCAGTCTAGAAGTAGTGCTGACTGGCGTCGAAGCACTATCTTCTACACTATTGCCAAGTGTGGTGAAAAGAATTATAAGGTGATAGTGGACAGTGGAAGTTGTCAGAATGTGATATCCACTAGCACCTTAGATCGCTTAAAACTGAAATCCACACCTCATCTAGACCCGTATAAAGTTTCTTGGGTTGACAAGACATCCCTACCTGTCACTCAGCAATGTCTAGTCCCCATCGAGTTTGGGTCATACAAAGAATCCCTGTGGTGTGATGTTTTACCTATGGATGTGGGACATGTTATCCTAGGTAGACCGTGGCTATTCGATAATGATGTCACGATCTTTGGCCATTCGAATGCGTGTACTTTTATGTATAATGGTAAAAAGATCAAACTTAATCCCATGCCACTTGAGAATACACTAGGGAAGAAGAAGGATGAGAAGGCAAGTGAGCCTAGAGAAATGGAAAAATCCAAACCTAAGTCTTTACATATAATCAGCGCAAGAGAGTTTGAAAAAGAGGCTAAGGAGGATTCTATGGTGTATGCCCTTGTGGCTAGAGAAATTACACCTGAGGTTCCATCAGAATTGCCCCGTGAGGTGACCTCGGTCCTGAAGGAATACAGTGATGTATTTCCTGAAGACTTACCGAATGAGTTGCCACCTATGAAGGACATACAACATGCCATTGACCTTGTCCCAGGGTCTACTCTACCGAACCTTCCTCACTATAGGATGAACCCTGCAGTGCATGCAGAGTTGAAGAAGCAAGTTGATGAGCTTCTGCAAAAGGGTTTCATCCAAGAGAGTATGAGCCCGTGTGTCGTGCCTGCATTGTTGACGCCAAAGAGAGATGACACGTGGCGCATGTGTGTGGACAGCCGTGCCATAAACAAAATTACTGTCAAGTATATGTTCCCTATACCTAGACTTGATGATATGCTTGACATGATGGCCAGGTCCACTATATTCTCTAAGATAGACCTCAAGAGTGGATATCACCAAATTCGTATACGCCCAGGAGATGAGTGGAAGACGGCGTTTAAGACGAAAGATGGGCTGTATGAGTAGTTGGTCATGCCCTTCGGCTTGACTAACGCACTCAGTACTTTCATGCGGGTGATGACACAAACTTTGAGGCCGTTCATGGAAAAATTCCTAGTGGTGTACTTTGACGATATTCTTATTTATAGTACCACTAAGGAATCACACATTGAACATTTAAAGAAGGTCTGTAGTGTCCTTAGGAAGGAAAAGTTGTACGCTAATCTTAAGAAATGTGCATTCATGTTTAACTAAGTTGTGTTCTTAAGATTTATAGTGTCATCTGAAGGGATGCGCGCAGACCCTGAAAAAGTCAGGGCCATAGTTGAGTGGCCAGAACCAAGGAACATTCATGAGGTGCGAAGTTTTCACGGCCTAACAACTTTTTATCGTCGGTTCATTAGGGGTTTTAGCGCGATCATGGCTCTCATTACTGAGTGCATGAAAAAGGGAGAGTTCGTGTGGTCTAAAGCCGCCGTCAAGGCTTTTAAAGAAATTAAGGGCAAGATGGTGGAAGCTCCTGTCATGCGTCTACCTGATTTTTCTAAAGTCTTTGTAGTAGCGTGCGATGCGTCTGGTGTCGGTATAGGTGGAGTGTTGAGTCAAGAAGGACACCCAGTGGCCTATTTCAGTGAGAAACTGAATGAGGCAAAACAAAAATACTCCACTTACGATAAAGAATTTTATGCGGTAGTGCAATCCCTGAGACATTGGCGACACTATCTCCTACCGCAAGAATTCGTTTTGTTTTTTGACCATGAGGCTTTGAGATATTTGCAGTCTCAGAAGAAACTCAACCCAAGGCATGCCAAGTGGGTAGCGTTTCTTCAGGAATATTCGTTTGTTTTGAAATACAAGGCCCGGGTTGAAAACAAACCAGCGGATGCCCTTAGTAGGAGAGTGGCGTTGCTCAACTCCTTGAGTGTAGAGGTAGTCGGATTTGAGCAACTGAAAGATGAATACCCTATATGTCCTGATTTTGGGGGTACTTACGCGTCGCTCTCTAGTGACCAGCATATTATGGGTGAATATGTTCTTAAAGATGGCTTTCTTTTCAAGGGAGACAGGCTTTGTATTCCCCGTATGTCCCTTCGTGAATTCCTCATCTGGGAGCTTCATTCAGGAGGGATAGCTGGCCATTTTGGTCGTGATAAGACCATTATCCTCGTGGAAGATCGTTTCTATTGGCCAAGCCTCAAGCAAGACGTAACCAAAGTTTTAAGGCAGTGTCGAACATGTCAGTTGGCAAAGCAAAGAAAGCAAAATACCCGGCTGTACACGCCATTGCCAGTGCCACATGCTCCGTGGCAGGACATTAGTATGGGCTTCGTGCTCGGGCTTCCCAAGACTATAAAAAAACACGATTCTGTTTTTGTCGTTGTGGACCGTTTTTCTAAAATGGCGCATTTCCTCCCATGTTCGAAGACGTCAGATGCGTCTCATGTTGCTCATCTCCTTTTTGATGGTGTGGTGCGTCTCCATGGGTTACCTAAAACCATAGTGTCTGATCGTGATGTTCGATTTACTAGCTATTTTTGGAAGACACTATGACACATTATGGGAACTCGTTTGCAATTTTCTACTGCTTACCACCCACAAACAGATGGTTAAACTGAAGTGGTAAACCGTAGACTTGGAAATCTTCTACGTTGTCTAGTGGGTGAACATGTTAAGACTTGGGACCTAATTTTACCAACTGCTGAACTTGCTTATAATGGGTTAGTTAATAGATCTACAGGGTTGAGTCCTTTTGAAATTGTAAGTGGTTATAAACCTAGAATACCCATAGATCTCTTACCTATGTCTGTTACCCAAAGGTCTTCTGAGTCAGCCGATGCATTCGCATGCCGTATTCATGATTTGCATACACATATTAGACAACGGTTAAATAAGAGCAATGATAAGAAGGAGACTATGTAATGGTGCGAATAAGGCCAGAGTGATTCTCTCAAGGATCTGCAAAGAAATTACAAGCGCGTAGTGCTGGACCATTCAAGATATTACAAAAGGTTGGGTCCAACGTGTATCGGGTTGACCGTCCACCTGAAATGAGCATTAATCCAACTTTTAATGTGGAAGATTTAGTCCGTGCCCATACTCCCATTGTTGATACATCGTCCCTTTCATGGCCTTTTTCTGAGTTTGCTACCCAACCCCTTCCACCCCCTCCTCCACCCATTACCCATAAAGAAGCAATTGAGGAAATCTTGGATGACGAGATAGTATCCACGAGAGATGGGGGTTTCCAAAGGTATCTTGTCAAGTGGAAGAACAAACCATCGTCTGAATCTACGTGGCTGTCGGGCGACACATTGCAGGGTATTGATCCAGATCTACTCGAGCGCTACAAAAGTTTCAACTCGTCGGAGTTGAGTTTTTCTCACCCGGGGGGAATTGATGCGGACACAAGTGCATTTAAGGTGTACCAACGAAGAAAGCGCCAACCACAAGTATCGTCCTTGTGGATAGGCGACTATTGAGGAGCTGAAGACCTTTCACATGTGATTGGACATATAGAAGACCCCACTTAGGGAAGACGCATGTGAAAGAAGACCGAGCGCCCAAACTTTTCCGTACTTATGTTATTTACGTGTTTTTGACTTAGTTAGGGGTCTTTTAGTAATTTTATGTCTTTATTTGCTTATTCTAGGGGTATTTTAGTAATTTTATGTCTTTATTTGCTTATTTAAGTGGGCTAAAACCCTAAACTCGAATTTTTAACTATTGATTAATGAAAAGCAGACCCTTTGATTGCCTCCTTCCTCTCTTCTCTCTAATGGTGCTTCTTTTCTCCCCTTGATCTTCTTCTTCTAATTTCTTCTTGTGCTCCTCCAACTTCTTCAAGGTAATAATTTTCTTCCTTTTATTTTCCAGTTTTGGCTAATCCTTCTTCGATCAAAATCTTGAGAACCGACCTAAACCCTAAATTCTCAAATCCGTAATCGGAGAAACTTCTTGGTTCTTCGGACTAGTGATCTTCATTGATCGATTGGGTGTGACCATGCAAGATCGGGAGGTCTCATCCCTCGCCGGATCCAACCTAAGTAGTAATTGAATTCCATAATCCATGGTTGTAGTGATGGCCCGCTCCATTGCATGTTTCCTTTATGATTTTCTCAGTTATGATGATTACTGTTAGAATTTTAGATCATTTATTCCTTTTATTTCCGCTGTTTAATTATCTCCATGAGCATGCATCATAATTAGGGCTGTCCTGCGTCACAAGGTCAGGCGCCGAACCCCCCTCATGGGCCCCATTTCACACAAGCCACCTGCCTCATACGGGCCACCCACCCCAAGTGTGCCCCCACTTCACAGAGGCCACCCCACTCGTGCCCGGTGTGAAAATGCCACTGCATTAGGTTCCCTAGAGTATGTTTGCTCGAATATGTCTTGACCTGTACTGGATGGGGAATGTTGATCCACTGTGCGAAGGTCAAGATAAAATTATTGATTAGATTACATCTGTCGCCTTAGTGTCCAAAGAAAGCTGAAAAAAATTGGGAGGTGAAATGTGACTCATGTGCCAACTTGGCGCATGGTACTAGATCTGAGCCATTCACCAGGTGGAGTCAACTATGAACGAATACAGTCCCATAAATCAGGCTAATCCACTCATCAGGTGGACCACACTTGTATTGGAAGAATGGACAATTGCAAAATGTTTTACCATGACCTAAATTCATATTGCACTGTGAAAGAACTTACAAATGGACCTGATGTGATAGGGCATCTTCACGATGAGCAACACCCAGTAGTCCAGATGTAGCGCGTGTATAGCCACACCTGTATGTGGTTCAGTTTCACACATGCACCAACTTGGCAAGTGTGCTGAGATTCTTTTTTGATCTGTCTTTTTCTTGTTCTGATCCATGTTTGTCTTAGGAGGGTGTCAAAAAAGTCAATGGTGCAAGTCATTTTCTTCCATCTCGGGGTGGTTAGGATGGTTTCCCAAAATGCGGGGTTTTGCTAGAATGAAAATAGCAGCGGGCGGTTGCTACGGAAAGCTTATGGGAGGGGGCTTTTGGTCATACAAATATTCCATGGGCCGAGCATCCTAAGTGTATGATTGGCGGCTGTAAAGCAGATGATTAAAGCAAAGAAAGCCACTCTGGGATCGTTAGGCCATTGAATACCCATTCAAGGCAAGCCCACCAGTTATGCTGATCTGACTCGTAACTGATTCATGTAAAATAGAGATCAGAGCAACACAATATTTGGAGTGGCAGAAGTCTCTCCTTTTCATTCTAACATTGCTTTTAAAGAAGGCTTCTTGTTTTTTTTTGGTACTGATGCGCATTTAATTATAAATTTCTTTGGGCAGATTTCGCTGTCCACTCTGCAAAATGAAGCTGCAAATGAAATTGATGTTCGAGATTTGGGCATTAGGAACACAATTTCTCGTGGAAATTCAGAACCAGTTGGTCTTGGGATTTTTGATGCTTTCTTTACAAGTTTATCAATGATCTTGGTTAGCGAGGTCTGTGCACACAATACCAAGTATTTTTTGTTTTGCCATTTTTCTTATTATTGTATATTTCAATCTGATGTAAATGCTGATAACTGACACCATTGCTAGATTGGTGATGAGACCTTTATAATTGCTGCACTTATGGCGATGCGTCATCCGAAGTCAATTGTTCTGTCAGGCGCACTCTCTGCCCTCGTTATAATGACGGTAAGTGTGTAGGTTACACTCTGCATTTGAAGCAAGAATCAATCTCTGTTGGCAATGCTTTTCCGTTTTGCGGTGATTGCCTGTAAGATTCCTATTAACATGTATATTGTTGTTTCCATGGGGTGATAGGTTACCATGGTTGGGCCCTGTGCATATCAATTTAGTGCTAGGTTAAGGGGTTTTCCATTAGCTTTTCTCAATGGCATCAACCTCACATATTTTACTTGTAAATTAGGTGCTTTCAACTGGACTGGGTAGGATTGTACCCAACTTGATCTCGAGGAAGCACACAAACAGTGCAGCTACAGGTACTTTGTCACTGACCACTTCTAACTACCAAGAAATTCTCTGTCAGATGTTTGAAGCTTTATGTTTTGGAGTTTCATTCGTCTTTGATATTTTATGGTTGCTGTAAATTTTCTACTCTTAAATAGGTAATTGCCATAACCCATTATAGAAAAAGGCCATAATTATAGGAATTTGTACTAGGCATTTAGTCTGCATTTAGCATCCATTGTCTTGTCAAGTTGTATCTGCCTTCTTGTGTGCTGTGCATTTGTGGAATACAAACAGAAACAAGATGTCTGATCCCTGAAAAAGTGTTTATTGGTTAGCTTTTTACCAAATTGTTTATTCTGGTGGGCGTCTTAGAATTGAAGATGCCTGATCATTTATGAACAGTTGTATTTAGACTACAGCCTTCTTTTGATTTTATTATTTGGTTATTTCATACAAGATCATGTTGATTTAATTTATTTGGCTGATTGGTGCTCATTTAATTTATTTGGCATCTTCTGCTTCTTACAGTGGCAAAGGGTCTGAAAAACCGTGCCAGTGGCAAAGGGTCAGGATAGATGAGTGATGAGTCAGTCCAGGGAACCCAGCCAACACTAGAAACAAACACGAGGGAAGACAATTTCTTCCAAACTATAACCCCTGAAACAGGGACCCCCCATGCTGAAACTAGAAACAAACATTGGGCCTGTTTGGTACGTGGGCTTAGGCGGGATGGAATTGCATTTGATCCTGAGCGGGATTTCTAGTGGATTTTGAAATCCACTACATCTGTGGGCCCCACATTGATGCATGTGTTTTATCCATGCCATCCATCCATATGCGGCCTTTACACGTTACATTCGATTTGTATACGTGTGCAAGTGATTGACATCAGTTGTGAATTTGGTCTGTTGATTACAATTTCATGTTCCACCAAACGTGGGTTTGGCTTAATACAGGGTTTTCCCATTGGAAGAATCTGATTCCAAACGTGGGGATTGGATGGTCAAAATACTATGGTATTTCCAGGCATGCAATCATTATGCAATAATGGTGTTAATCCCATCTAATGCAATTCCATACCATTTAATCCCATGGACCAAAACTATACAGCGGCATAGGGTCAGGATAGACAAGGAGTCAGTCCAAGGAACCCAGCTGAAACTAGAAACAAACACCATGGGGACACAATTTCTTCCAAATTACAACTGCTGAAGTAAGGGTACCTTCATTGCCCAAAATAACATATCCTTTTTCTTTTTAAAACACCATAGTTTTGTTGAAGGGTCCTGTTGTTACACTCTTTCCACGTGGCCCATAAAGACGCACGAATCATAAACTGTTACAAAACTGCTTTCCTTTTGCTAAAAAAAGAAACCCCTCTCCCACCTACATTAGGATATTGTATTTTAGAAAATGAACTTTAGAAGGAAGCTATAGGACTTGGAATTCTGATGTTTGAGGAGGTAATCTTGACTTTAGAGAACAATTACATAATTCTAAGTGAGGAGACGAAAGAATGTGGCCTCAAGGCCCCCTCTGACAACTTTCATCTAGGGCATTCTTTATAGCAATTGTACTTGAGAACCTATGAAGACCACCCACTCACAAGTGTGGTCTCATGAAGGCTTTTTCTTGTGCATCAGTTTACAACAAAATCTTGAACTTCGATCATCTTCGGAATAGGAACATTTCACTACTAAACATTTGCTTCATGTGTACGGGTGATGGAGAGAATGTTGAACACTTATTTCTTCTATTGCTGGTTAAGAAAAAGTCTTTTGGGTGATTACGAAATCAGTGGTTGAGCTCTACAAAGATGGACAACAGGCCTGTTCTCCAATGATGGTCAGATCCTTTGGAATCTCCTTCCAACGGACAATCATGTGGACCTTTTTGGGATGAGCGGAGTATAAATGGAGAGTTCAATTGACATGGCTGTTGTTGGGTCTGCATGAAATAGGAAGCCCGACAACAGCTAGATTGGATCCTTTGTTCTGTTCTAAGTTCTAACATCTGTTGTTGTTATTCAGACGTGCATGCCTTTCTGTATCTCCATAAATCTTAACGGCTGTTGTTCTCTCCTTTTTTATTTCTAATAATAATAAAATGTTCCTGTTTTAGCCGAAAGGCTTAGATGATGATGAATGAACTGTTTCTGTTGCCGATACAAAAAAGGAGCCTATGCATGTGCCAATTTGGTTGAAGCTGATTTTTTTTTTTCCTCCTAATCTGGAAAATGTGATGGTTTATAAAAATTGAATGGGCCTGTTCCATGAATCAGAATTGACTTCTAATACTACAAAACTGAAATTCTCGTATCTGTTCATTCTTCGTCTTATCCTGCTTTGTTGATATTTATATGATCAGATATTTCCTTTCTAGATTTAAGGAGCTACCAGCACACATTTCCCATAACTTTTCAACATTATGATGAGCTTAGTAGTTCATTTCCATATCCAAATCAGAGAATATCTGCTTCTACTTATAATAAGAGTGGTTATGGTTATTAAATTTTGTGTCGTGATAACTACTTTATAATCATTTAACTTGAACACTGTCTTGTTTTGTCGTGCAGTTCTCTATGCATTTTTCGGGCTGCGGCTACTTTACATTGCTTGGAGATCAGATTCAAAGACGTCACAGAAAAAGGAAATGGAAGAAGTACGTCTTCTTTTTCTCATTATCAGACACACTTACATGTAATTGAGGCAGAATTCTCTATTACTCACTGATAGAGAACTTCGCCACTGCGCATCAAGTTAGTACATGTGGGACCCATGGTTTGGTTATTCAGATTGTTTATTTGATGCCACCTGTATGGAGGGACAATGCCCAGAAAAATCTGCCAATTGGAAGATCTTGGCCATCCAAATTGTTGCCCTTCTTCATTGAATGCGGACTGTTGGTTGGGTTGTTTCCTCTTAACAAACCATATGCAGGCCAATAATTGAAAAGTTGGGATTGTCCCATTGTGAAGATTTGTGGGGCACGGGCCAATTATGAGGGCCATTAGGCCAATGGTTTGGATCACTGAACCATAGGCCTCGCATATACAAACTTGGTGTAAATAAGGAAGTTCCCTGATAGAGAACTCTACCTTATATGTATTTTTTAACAGAGAATGTGTCTGTTGATCCTTGTTAAGTACTTTATTGCACTGTCCATTGCATTTCCATGTCATGCACCCTAGGTAACTGATGCAATTGAATGACATTTTATCGAGGCCTGTGCACCATTTGGTTCCAATTGATGCAGTTAAATAGGCAAGGAAATGCCCATTGGATTCATAATTCTGTTTGCTATAAACTTCGTTTTCACATACCATGTGGTTGCATGATGGATCATTTTCACACATTTTTTCTCTTCAGCAATAAACTTATCTCAGAGACTCAGCTGAACAACATAATCCTTTCAACATAGGTAGAAAAGAGGAGAAAGTGTAGGTTTGTTGGTCATCTGGGTTATTTCAAAGGAAAAATTGGGGAATAAAAACATAGATATTTTATATTCTCGATAAAAATTGAGCCCTCTATTTTTTTGATGGGTAATAAATAGATTTTATTCAGGTGCCCGAAGGGCAAAAAACAGAGCAGATTCAAATATCCAATATGGAGGCATCCCCTAGAACATGATGGGGATTGATGCCAGCTGCTTCCACCCTAAAATAAACAGGCTGTTTAACTCTTAGGATAACCGCAGAGACAGGAACACATACAATTTGATTGGTATATCCAGAAGCTGTTTTGAATTTGATTGTTAATAGAGCTTAGTCATCTCTCTCTCTCTCTCTCTCTCAGTAACTTCTTTTCATTGCTTTTTAATTTTCTATCCATTTCTTAATGTACCTTTACAGATTCTGCTTATTTGCAGTATGTGTAAATCTAACGCTGTAACCTCTCTTTGTTTGCGGTTAATAGCCGACTTTGCTCAGATTTTGAATTGCAACTGCATATTCATTCAGCAGTTTGTTTTGCACTATTACCTTAATGTCTGCTGTCTGTTTGCGTGTTCACAATAGGGTGATTCTGAACTGATATTCATGCTTCTGTTTCTTAATCTAAATGTTTGCCATGTCCCATGCGAATGAGGACTTTGTAATCGTGAATGCATATTGCTGTTCTCAATGCATTTATTTTCTGATATCTGCTGTTCTTAATGGGCTCTACCCAATTAATTTTGAATCTAGTGTAGCACCTATCTAGAGATCCTTTTGTAGTCAGACTGGAGTCAGACATCAGAACATTTGTTTGACTATTGGCAGAGTTAATGTCATTCTCTGCCAAACCTTTGGATCCTCTTTTTGAAAGGCGGCTCTTTTGAATCTCCCTCTATACTTCATGTCTGTGTTCAAATGCCAGGCTTCGATATTGGTAAGACTAGAAAATCAAGGCATGACTTCCTATGGCATGGGATGGAAGAGAAGAAGAAATTCCACTTGGTCGATTGGAAGGAGGTGTGCAAGCATGTCCAAGGAGGGGTCGGCGAAAAAAATCTCAAAAGTATGAATTGAGCTCTATTAGGCAAGTGGACTTAGACACTTGGGACAGAGAATGGGGCTCTTTGGAATACGGTTATCAAAAGCAAGTATGGTCGCTTGGAGGGAGGTTGTTGGAACAAAGACTCCTCCAATTATAGATCCTTAGCTCTTTGGAGAGGCATGTTATCCATAAAGGAGGAGGTTCTGAAAGGAGTTGGTTTCACAATTGGGAATGGCGAAAGCACTCGCTTTTGGGAAGACTTTTGGGTGGGAGATGTAGCATTGAAAGAGGATTTCCTGTGTATCTTCTGTCTCGCCCCAAATCAATCCATCGTGGTAGCAAGATGCTTCTCTATAGTTGGGGGAGAAGAGTGGAATCCTCCTTGCAGAAGATGCCTTCAGGATGAGGAGGTTGACAAATATGTGGCCCTTCTTAATCGCATCTATCTGTGCCCTGTGTAGACAATTTAGTTAGGAGATTCGATAAGTTTAGTGGGTTCTCGGTAAAGTCTTTCTATGAATTTCTTAGCAAGGATCTCTCTTCAAGAGAAGAGGCGTTGGCAGATCATGTCTGGAAGTACCAAGTCTTGCCCAAGCTTGTGGCCTTTGGATGGCTATTTGGCAAGAAGAAGGTCCTCATGGTGGACAATTTGCGTAAAAGGGGTATGGTTATCACAAATGTTTGTCCATGCTGCATGGCAAATGAAGAATCGGTGGACCACCCTTTTGTCCACCACTGTAATTTCATTAATCAGATTTGGTAAGATAATTTAGCCTGGTTTGAAGTCCTCTAGTCCTTTCCCTCTTCAGTGGGAGAGCTCTTAAAGGCTTGGCATGGAGCAAAATTGGGCATACAAAGGACCGCTTTACGGAGAATGTCCCTGCTGGCAGTCTGGTGGTCTGTGTGGGAAGAAAGGAATGGTAGATGTTTTAGTGGTGTTACCAATCCGATGGAGTCCATAGCTCAAAGGGCGATGTTGCTAATAGTTGAGTGCGCTTCTAATGTTGAAAAATTAAAGGGTTGTAATCTTCATTTTATAGGAGTGTAGCTGGTTTGCTATCTCAGCAGCTCGGTTTCTCTTTGTAGTCCTTTTGCTTTGTTTGCTTAATAAAATCTTCATCATCTTTTAAAAAAAAAAAGAAAAAAAGGTGTAGTGGCTCTCCTTATATATGCATTGAAAGGCACCACTTCTAATCTTTGCAAATCATGGTGTAACATTTCAATCTCCAAGTCTGGATGAGTGGATGGTGTGCCTATTTTTTCTTGTTTATTTGGGAGCACTGTGATATGCTGGCCTAACTTTTGGTGCATGTGTGCTCGTGTGTGCGCTGGTGGTGCATGTGTGCGTCATGCCCGGTTACATGCATGCGCATGCACATGGTTTGTGTTTGTCACTCATGGTGTGTGTTTCTGGTGATGCAGCATGATAATTTCCATTCTGCCCAAATTTTACAAGATTGTTTTGGGTGCCGTTGGCATAAAGGATGCGAATGGCATTTAAACGAGCCAACTTATGTTTGAAACGGTGCTTTGTTTTGAAAGTGAGGAAACTCCATTATGCATTTAGTGGAATGGAGAAAGACTGTCAAACCAACTCCAATCAAAGCTCATTTCTTCAAATAGAAGAAACCAGCAAAATATGGCATTTAGACCATAGTCCATATCTCTGTATGATTTTATGGTGTGTTGCCATCTTACTTGGAATGATCTAGATGTGTGGATGATAGCGTCCATTCTGCCCAAAATTTACAAGATTGTTTTAGGTGCCGTTGGCATAAAGGATGCAAATGGCATTTAAACGAGCCAACTTCTGTTTGAAACGGTGCTTTGTTTTGAAAGTGAGGAAACTCCGTAATGCATTTAGTGGAATGGAGAAAGACTGTCAAACCAACTCCAATCAAGCTTATTTCTTCAAATAGAAGAAACCAGCAAAATTTGCCATTTAGACCACAGTCCATTTCTCTGGATGATTTTATAGTGTGTTGCCATCTTACTTGGAATGATCTAGATGCTGACTGGATTGCCCATCGCCAAATTTATGCAGGTAGAAGAAAAACTGGAAGCTGGGCAGGGGAAAACAACATTCCGCCGCTACTTTTCAAGATTTTGCACACCGATTTTTCTGGAGGTGTGTTTTCTGTAAGCATTAATTCAAGAATGCCAGTTATCGTGATTGATAACTCATTTCAGATGTTCATGCCACATATAAGAGGCATTAGTACTACATCCACATAATTAGGGGCATTGCGCCTTTATGCACTGTGCACAAAAATCTTAGTCTTTTCCAGGTTGTTCAGTGCTTGTACAATTAGAAATTTTCTCTTGAACTACATCATGATCAGGAACTCTAGAGATATGGACTATAGTCTTATCATATTCATCTAAGTCCTAAACCAATTAATTGGGGTTGGCTGCATGAATCTATTCTGCCATTCCAATCCATCAATGGTCAGATCTTCAGTTAGGGAACAACCTAGCATGAGTTTGGAGCGTCATACTGTTCGGATTCATGATGAAAGTTATGAGTTCAACGCCGGCTGCCAACCTGGCTCAACCCTCCTTTATCCGGTCTGGGGACCGGCAATGAGAGCACAAAACTCTCACAGGCACAATGTAATAGACTATTCTGTAGGTTGATTACAATCAATCGCTCTGTTATAGTCTATTACAGTAGGTTGGAATAGTCTAATACTCTATGTACTAGACTATTGCATATGTTGATTTCAATCAATGAGTTATTTATATGAATTCTTATCCTATCTGTTTTTTAATTATCTACAGTCGTTTATTTTAACATTTCTGGCTGAATGGGGGGATCGAAGCCAGATTGCCACGATTGCAGTAAGCTGATTATACTCCATCCTGTTTATTTTGGTTTATATTTTCTTGTTGTGATCTTTTAGGTTGGATTCTTATAATTGAATGATTGTTTTAATCAGTATAGTTGAATGAGATTTTGACATCCATTGCATATTTGTCTTATGAGGCTGTTGACATTTGGTTCTGTGATGGTATGTTGGTATCTGGTTTTATGTAAAGACTAGTGAGGTTTCAGGTTTATATTCTTCTGTTGTCAAATTTCGGTCCTCACATGATTTATTAATGATTCTAGTTTTCCCTCTTCTTCTTTTTTTCCTTCTTCATATGATTTCAATTTTAAAGCATAAAAAACTTGACCTTTTTACCAAGGTTCTGTTCTGGTGTTGTGCACATCACTGATGTCAATCTTTCTGATTTTATCTGTTCCACATCTCTTTCCAGAATAGCTTGCTGAAATGGGCTCTGGTTAAGGTGTTCTTCACATGGTTTTCTTGTATTTTTCTTTGATCAATAACTAGAAATTTATTTGAAGATCCAAAAAGATGTACATATCCACGTGGCATTGTAGACAATGAGCTCATGCTAAGAGAGCTTGCTAGAGAGTTGGCTAGCTCATTTGCTTCTCTAGAGATACAAGAAAGAGAAGAAACTAGGGCCATAATTTTGTGATCAAGAGATAAAACTGAATCTTCAAGGATGAGTCCTTCACTTTCTCTTGATGGCCATGGGATGTCATTTGTAGAAATGCCTTAAACTATGACTGAGAAAACAGATCTTCATGAGGTTTCAAACGGATCAATGTGGCTCTGATTTGGGCTTCATTATAATCCCTTTCCCAATGAAATAACATCACTGGTTAAATATTGATTGCCTGTAAGGCTTTATGTTTGACTATTTAAACATTGTTTCCTTTTCAAAAAGGAAAAAGAAAAAAAAATGCGCTTATTAGGCGTTATGTCCAGTTGTTCCCATGTAAAAAGAGAAGACTCTTGAGTCGTTATTTCCAAGACATGAATATGAGTACATCAAGCGTTGGATTTTTTGGAGTTGGTTTAGAACTTAATTCAAATGTATGTTGTTAATAGTTACTCAATGAGGAACATCTGTACTCTGTTGAGTCTCCAGACTAAACAAAGTACTCTTTGTATGTAAAAGAAATCATTCTTCAGATTTATTTTGACAACCCCAACATCACCCCCCCACCACACCCCCCCCCCCCACCAAAAAAAAGAAAAAAGAAAAAAAGAAGATTTCATGGCACCACTGTCCTAATATATTGAGAAATTATGGTTTACTGCTCCCTTTACATGCAACTGATGTAATTCTTGACAACTTGCCTTGTACACATGACTAATGTATATGCACCAGCAACTAACTGCTGGGAGGAATGTTCAGTCCCTCACAGGGGGTTGTAGGTTGGCTTAAACTACAACCCATCCCACGTATAAAATATGGGCCACACCATGCAGATTACCATGCTGGAAAATCAGTCTGGTCCAAGCATCAGGCAGGCCACATGTACCTTGAATCAGCGCTGCTGGTCTGATTTAAATCATTTATTGTTTTTGTACAGGTTTGCCTGCCTAATTATTTGGTAGGCCTATATTTTGTGCAATTTGATCTTCATCATCGGGCCCCACCCATTGCATGGTTCAGATGTCATGAAACTTCACATGATGTTACATGGAATGGGTTGTGGCTTCATCCAACCTACGACCGGTCACATTGGTGATCATTACTAAGAGGCTGATATGTTCTTGTAATACACTGGTCAAATTTGTGCAGCATAGGGAACACTGGGGGCCTGGTTGGATCCTTGTATTGGTCAATTGAGGACTAGACGTCATGTTTAAAGTGGATGTATTGGCCAATCCTGGATTGCCCAATACAGGGATCCAAATGGGCCCAATACTGCTGCCTATGCTTCGTATGCATGTTTTCCTGTTAAGTGAAAGTGTTTGATAAATATCTAGAAGAAACTAAGACGCTATTCATGCATGGGGATTTCTGTGACATCAGCAGATGCCCTTGTATGTGATTCCATATTGGGAAGTAAATATAGACATTCCCAAGGGATATGCTATGTTATTTTTGTCATAGCCAAAGTTCTCAAAATCCTATGATTTACAATGTGTCAAATCTTAAGCAAAATTATTTGATTCCCAGCTTGAATCCCTTTTTAGATGAATCCTATGATTTGAATGTCTGACGATTTTTTATTGAAATCCTGATTTATGATTCAAATTGTACCTGTTCTCTTCTATTTCAAGCTTTACTTGGCTTTCATTTTTTGTTTTTAAATTGGTGCTGGCTTTAAGAATCATATAGAAGAGGTCAATTATTTTGTTCTTTATAATAGAGGTTATATGATAGATATTCTCTTAAATGTTAAATCGTTTTGCATTTTCTTATGATTCTTACTTCTTAGTTGGTTGAAACACCAAATTGATGTATGACTTATCTGGAATGTTTTATTGATGGTTATGATTATGTTGACCTATCTGTATTGTGGTAATGATTAGAGCTGGGCATCGAGTCGAGTCGGACTGAGTTAGGGCTGACCCGACTCGATCCGTTTGGAAATAGGCCCGACCCGAACTCCACTTACTCAGTCCGAGTCTGGCTTGGACTGATCCGGACTGAGTCCGACCCAATCAAAAGTATTGAGTTGGAGAGAGAGAGATTGGGATTGGGTCGGGGTTGGGTGCGGCGGGTAGGGTTAGAGATACTTAGAAATTAGGGGTTTTTGTATATATACTCGAATCCAAGTCGAGTCAGACCGGATTGAGTTTCGGGTTGAGTTACTGGGTAACTCGGACTCGACTCGGTTTGAGTTCGGATGGGCAAAGCCTACTCTGTTCGGACTGACTCACCCATTCGGTTCGGGTTGAGTCGGGTCTGAACAAGTCAGATGAGTCGAGTCGTCCCATGCCCAGCTCTAGTAATGATAGTTAGAAATCAAAATATCTTCTTTCATCGGTCTTAAAAAATCAAATGTTGCTTTTCCAACTTGATTCTATGCTGAAGAAAGGTAAAAAGAACATAAATCATTAAAGGATTCTTGTATGTTTTTTTACGGTAAACATACAGTAAATTTTCTTGAACGAGAATCCTCTAACACAATCATGATATGGTGGTATTACTTGGTGCATATTGATGGGAAATGGATGATTGATGAGTTTTTTATTTTTTATTTTCTGATTTTGTTATATTTTGCAGATTTATTTATTTATTTTTTAAAATTTTTTGTTTTTTTAAAGAAAAAAGCATAAAAAATTTTGCAATTTACAATATGATTTGCGATTCAATATGATTCAACCCTTGTTATAAATTTCCGATGCCATAATGATTTTGACAACATTGGTCATGGCCCATACAGGTCTAATCACCTTGAGAAATACCACCCACTGTTAGATCTTAGCCAATTTGGCTTTTGATCAGTTTTCATTTTCTGTATTGTGGTGTAATGCTTGAACTGAGGAGTGTTTTGCGTGGTAAACAGAAATGCAAATGTTTATTTCAGTGGTACTAGGACGGACTGCAAGATGAGTTTTGACACAAGCGTTGTAGTTTTGAAAAAAAATAAAATTGACTCCTCGTTCTTATCTAAGCAACTGCTAAACATTATTGTTTTTACAGTGAGACGCATCTGAGCAAGTGATGATGATTGTAATCTGATACTTTTTTCCATGAGGTTTCAAATATTGAGCTTTTTAAAACTGATGCTCAGATGCGTCTAAGAGTTATTTATTTATTTTTTCATGTAATTGCTAAACATTGTCCTTTTGCATTCTCTCCATGTGTGGGAGTGAAACTTCAACCAAAAAGAGCCAAAATCATGTGCTGATTTGCATTGTGTAAAATTTCTGGTTCTTGATTGAAAATGACACCAGTACCTATGTTTTAGTTGGAGAAGTGTATACTTGCAGCAGATATTGTAGCGAACAGTGTTTCTTGACTTTCATATTAGTTTCCTACATTCGTTTTATCATAGCATGATTCACATGCATTTTGATGGTGGGATCTCAGCTGTGTGCACTTGTTGGCATTTTTTTTTATATGTCAAATTACAAACTTGGCATCTTTGTGAGCCTCTGCCATATGGCTGGTTTCATAAAATTTTGGGACTTACTATTTACAAGCCATAAAACTTATTCCAATGTAATATTTAAAAGCCGGCCTAAAATTGATGATGATGATGGTCCCACAACCATTTTTCTTCCTGCATATGGTAATGCAATGGTGAAAAGCTGTATCTAATCCAACCCGAAATTCCAACAATATCAATGTTATCAAGCACGTATGGAATGTTCATTGACTGTTCCATACATCCAGCGGTGGCTTGGGTCTCACCCAACTGAGTGGTTTTTTCTGTTTATGCCCACATTATCTGCCTAATAGATTAAAGGTCCAGATCTTGTGTATGTACCGCTTCTACTAGTAAAGTTGATAGCACTGACTGGATGATATCTCATCTGTTAACAAGGCTTGAGTGTAAATTACATGCCCTGTACATTTATGTCATTTATCTGGAAATATCATCATTTGCAATTTCTGAAACTGCAGTTGGCTACTCACAAAAATGCACTTGGAGTTGCTGTGGGGGCAACAGTGGGACACACCATCTGCACGTCGATCGCTGTGGTGGGTGGAAGCATGCTTGCATCAAAGATCTCGCAAGGGACGGTGGCGGCTATCGGGGGGCTTCTCTTCCTCTGTTTCTCCTTGTCCTCCTACTTCTATCCTCCGATGTGATTGTAGATTATACTGATTCTTTGTTAGTAGCTTGTGCTAATCCCCCTCCCATTTTGTTTGTTCGTAAAAATCAAAGCAGGACTCTGATAGAGATAGTACAAGATTTTGGGCTGTGTTTTTCCCCCCCTTCTAGTTCATTTTTTTAATTATTATTAATTATTTGTATACTACAGCCCATACCCATGCTGCCTTCTTTTTCAGATCAGTGTTCCACCAAATCATAGAAGTTTCAGATTAATAGCATTTCCAATTAAGTCTTGCAAGTTAATAGCATTCCACAGAGAGAGAGAGAGAGAGAGAGAGAGAGAGAGAGAGAGAGAGAGTTGCAGATTAGAAATTGTCATCCTAAAATAATCTAGCATCCGAACAAGTTCCATGGAATGTGTGGTCCACCTGCATTGGCCGGAATAATTCATCCAGTGGGTCCCACACCTGCCCTTTTCTAACTGTTGATGGGGGCTCAGTAATTGTTGGGACTACAGAAAACTGCCTATGTAGAATTTACATACCGGCACCTTTTGCCAAAAAAAAAAAAAGTTTTCAACAAGCTTCCTGGCTGATCTAAATAGTTATCACTAAGGTACCTTCTAATAGCAGCTTGGGTCAGCCCATTTCAGTAAGCAGGTCATGGCTCAGGTGTGCTCCACCCCAATGTTTATGCGAAATCCACCTAAACCCCCAAGTGGGTCACCCTCGTTAGCCAAGGCTTAAAACTCAACTCCATCCGTGGTTCAGGTGGACCATATGATTGGAAATGGTGTACAAGGAAACCCTCATCTTCCAAGCTGTTTCTTGTGTGGCCCATCTGAATCATGGATTGGCCTGGCCTGATTTTTTTTATTCCCAGGCCTAAATTTTGGTGTGACATCTGATGTTTGGAGTTGATTTCATGTGCTCATTACAGCAGGCCCTATAAAACCCTATGAAAATTAAGGGTGATCATTTCTCTCTAACTGTTTCCTTTGGTGTGGCCCACCTGAATCACTTTCAGGGAGATTGCCCACCTGAATCTAATGGTCTGACTGGATCTCACGGATGCCCGGATTGCATATCACCCTGGGCCCACTGATGTTTGTATGCCATTCAAACTCTTCAAAGGTCATTCGCACTGGGGTCCTTACGCATGGCTTATTTGTAGACTCGCACGAGTTTCAGCACTAGGGTCGTGGCTGGTCATTTCCACTGGGTCCTAGCTCATGGCTTATTGGTAGAGTCACATGAGTTTCAACAATAAGGTCATGGGTTTGAATACCCATTGTGGTGTGTGTGGGTGTGAGGGTCTGTGCATATGAATGTTTCAATGGTGTGTGTTCAATTTCTATTGTTTCTTGTCGTGTAGTCCACTTGAGTTTTAGATCTGCCTCATATTATGCTCATGTCTTAACATGAGCGGGCAAAATGGATGGATTGGATGGATTTCTCATCATCTAGGCCCTGCCTAGCTTCCCACCATGTTCAATCTCTATTGTTTCTTGTCATGTGGCTCACTTTAGTTTTGGACCTGACTTATTTTTAGGCTCATGTCTTAACATGAGCTGGCAAAAAGGATGGATAGTGGATTTCTCACCAAACATCACGTACGCCCTGCCTAGTTACTACAGGCGATCCACATCTGAATCTCACATATATGAAATTTCTTTTTTTCAATATATCAGCAGGTGGAAATATCTATGTTCTATTTCTGGAATAGTTAAGAGAGGAATGTCACCCTTTATTTTTTATAGGGCCCACCATGATTGTGCATGTAAAATCCAGGGAGAGACTGGTCCACCCTTAACTTTTACCAGGACCTACCGTCATAATGATGTGAAATTCACTTCAACCGTTAGATGACACCAAAAAACCAGGGTCATCCGTGGTTCATGTGGGCCACACCAAGGATAAAACAGTTTGAAGGGTGAATGTTTCCTTGTATACTGTTTCCAATTGTATGATCCACCTTAATCCTATATTAATTAGGTAGATTTTTCTTAATTATAATTTTTTTTAAAAACTTTTATTATTATTATTATTTGCTTTTAATTATTTGTATAGAACAAACAAATCTAGCATTATCTAGCTGGATTTGGTCGACTGTCAGTCATTGGAACCTGCCCTTTTCCCTACCCGTAGAACTTGGAAGGGACTCATTCGGTAGTGACCCGTTGTACCAACACCGGTGCTGCAAAAGCTATGCCCTACCATCATGTATAGTTTTATCCATGCCGTCCATCCATTTTGTCAGCTCATTTTAGAACATGGCCCAAAAATGAGGTAGATCCAAATCTAAGGTGGACCACACCAAAAAAAACTGTGGTGATTGAACACTCACCATTAAAATTTCCTTGGGGCCACAAGTTTTGGCTCAAATTGATATTCGTATTTTCCATTCATCCAGGTCAGTGTGACTTAATTAACAGATTGGATGACAAATAAACGTTACAATGGACCTTAGGAAGTTTTAAATGGTAGGCGTTCAATCAATGATGTTTCCTGTGGTGTGGTCCACCTGAAATTTGGATCTGCTTCATGTTTGGGCTTGTGCCGTTAAATGAGCTCACAAAATAGATGGATAGCGGGGATAAAATACATAGGTACATCCAAAAATAATCTAGCATCCGCACCACAAGTTCCATGGAATGTGAGGTCCACATCCATTGATCGGAACAAATCATCCAGTGGGTCCCACCTGTCCTTTTCCATGTTCCTTTATTTTTATTAGTATGCCACCAAATAATAGATGTTGCAGATTAGATGCGGTTCTCCACAAGTAATCTAGAACCCATTAGCTGGATTTGCAGAAGCTCCACGGAATGTGGGGTCCACTATCAGTGATTGGAACCCCACTACAAGTTCCAGGGACGCGGTTTGGCTGGTGACCCCACACCAGCCAGCTAATGTCAAAGCTGGGGGCCCTACCATGATGTGTGTGTCTCATCCATGCTGTCCATCCATTTTTTTCAGCTCATTTTATCCATGCTGTCCATCCATTTTTTTCTCATTTTAGGGCATGATCCAAAAAAATGAGGCAGATCTAAATCTCAGGTGGATCACACCACAAGAAACAGTGGTGATTGAATTCCAACCGTTAAAAAACTTCCTATGGCACACTATAATGTTTATTTGTCATAACCTGCTGATTATATCACATAACCTGAATGAAGGGAAAACACAAATATCTGCTTGGTTCAAAACATTTGTGGCCCCAAACAACTTTTCAACCGTAGAGTTCAATCCCTACTGTTAACTGTGGTGAGGTCCACGTGAGCTTTGGATTGGCCTCATACCCTAAAATGAGCTAGCAAAATAGACGGACGGCTGGATAAAACTCATACATCATGGTGGGCCCATAGAGCTCTGACACTAGCTAGCTGGCTGGCGTTGCATACTGACCAGTGGGACATTACTGGTCAGTGCTCTGTGGGCCCCACCATGATATTTTATCCATGCTGTCCATCCATTTTGCAAGCTCATCTTAGTGCATAGGCCCAAAAATGAGTCTCTCAGGTGGACCACACCATAGGTAAACAATGGTGATTGACTGCCTACCATTAAAAACTTCCTAGGGTCCACTGTAATGTTTATCTGCCATCCAGCTTGTTGATTAGGTCACACGGAAGGGGATGAAGGGAAAACATGAATATTAGCTTGACCCAAAACTCTAGCCCCAAGGAAATTTTATCGGTGGACATTCAATTACCTCTGTTTCCTGTGATGTGGTCCACCTAAGATTTGGATCTACCTCAAATTTGGGATCATACCCTAATATGAGGTGGAAAAATGGATGGATAGAGTAAATAAAAGAATATGAGATTTCCACTCGCTATCCAAACAAGACCCTATAAAAATGACATCCATGAGAATCCATGTTTCAATAGCGCTCATGAATCCATGGAAAACATTCATTGGATAATAGTTACAGTTTTCTTCTCCTATCTCACAATCCAAAAAGAGATATTCATAGATACAATCTTCATGCATCAAAAGGACTACATTCATGAATGAATGATTTACTTACATAAGCAAAATCTCTGCTTTCAGCTTACATGCAAACCTGACCAAAAACAGGGAATACCAAAAAAAAAAAAACACAAAAACCCCTCAGGTTGGAGGGAAGAATCTGTTGAGATTGAAGGGGAGTGTGTAGAATTCCTCATTCCTTACATCCCCTCTGAAGTTTCTGAACTTTGCCCACCACGGCATTCCCCTATCCTTCTTTGACCCCTCAACATCTACTGTATTGTCCAACACAATGGCGACTATCAACGCAACTGTCGGCGCCGATGAAAACACCGTGTTGAGAAAACCGTCAAACTGAAAGCAACATAAATATAATGCCATTAAAGTGGTCCTGTAGAGATTGTTCCAATGAAAAGGAAAATGAAGGGTGTGTTTGGATGCACAATTTAATTGAGTTTCGATCAGTCTAACGAAGTGGAACCAAGCAAATTGCAATTTCTTTGGCATGCACATTGAGGGTAATGCGATGTGAATATCACTTGGAAGAAACCCAAGTGCGGTAATGCAATGTGAATATCACTTGGAAGAAACCCAAGTGCAGATTAAGGGTACTTGATGATTATGAACTATATCGCAATTCAATTCACTTGTGCATGTGCATCCAAACGCAGCTTAAAGGAAATGAAGGGTGTGTTTGGATGCACAATTTAATTGAGTTGAATTTGTTAGTCTAATAAAGTGGAACCAAGCAAATTGCAATTTCTTTGGCATTCACATTGAGGATAATGTAATGTGAATATCACTTGCAAGAAACCCAAGTGCAAATTGAGGGCACTTACTGATTATGAACTATATATCAGAATTCAATTCACTTGAGCATCCAAACACAGCCTAAATAACTCACCCAGCTTGCTCTCGTGTGCACTGGCCCATGACCCGAAGAAGAAAAAAACTGATTGAAGTACTGCGGAACGGATAGCCCAAGGAAAAGAGAGAGGCCGGTGATGAACATGTTTCTCATGCAGTTCATGTTTGTGAATTGGAGGAATGATAGTCCAAGAGATGCTGCAGATGAAAACCATGGAGTTTAGCTATTCAGACCATTGATCATCATGCCAATATATATATATATAGAGTGAGAGAGAGAGAGAGAGAGAGAGAGAGAGAGAGAGAGATGCTCACACACAACTAGTTGGACCATTCAAATTGGTCCAACTAGCTGTGCATTAAATTACAAAAATATCTTTCTTTATTTACATATAATGCCCACGAACAGTGTAGATCTTTGACGCATATTCTTGTTGTACCCCTATAAGACTTTATCTTACATACTCTCTCAGAGCCTATTAATTAAAATTTATTTGCGAAAAATAGTAAATGAATTTCATTCTCAGATCCATATATGCAAGTTAAATTTGAACTGTTAGAATGGATTTTTAATAACTAACTTTTCTAGTATAAATATATCATACTGTTGATCACAGAAAATAATATTTCATGTCATTCACATGCTTACAAAGAACCTTACCTAATTAAGGAACTAGATTTTTTTACACATGTGGTGCTTTACTCAAATACATCGCACATGTACTGCTTGTCTCCTCATCCTATTTTCTTTGGGAAAAAGCCTCTTCCTTCTCTCTATCTCTTATCATTTAATGTTATCTCTTCTCGTTTAATGCAATCTCCATCCCTATGCTATAGGAAGCTAAGTGGGGCCCACTATGACGTTTGTGATAAATCTATCTTGTCCATCAGTTTTTCTAGATCGTGTTAGGACATGGGTTTGAAAAGGAGGCATATCAAATGATCAAGTGGACCACACCACATGAATAGTAGGGATTTATAGCCTACTGTTCAAAACATGTTGGGGGCCACAAAAGTTTTAGATCAAGTTGATATTTATGTTTTCCCTTCATACAGGTCTATGTGACCTTGTGAACAGGTTGGATGGCAAATAAACATGACAGTGGGTCTTAGGAAGTTTTCAAGAGTAGGAGTTCAATCCCCACTATTTCATGTGATGTGGTCCACTTGAGCATCCAATCTATCTTGAGTAAGAGTTCAATCCCCACTATTTCATGTGACATGGTCCACTTAAGCATCCAATCTATCTTGAGTAAGAGTTCAATCCCCACTATTTCATGTGACATGGTCCACTTGAGCATCCAATCTATCTTTTTTTTTTTTTTTTGGGTTCATGGGATAAAATGTCTGTCAAAATAGATGAATGGTGGTGATAAAATATATAGATCACGTTGGGCCCATAGAGCCTCTGACACGGCCATCCGTCCTGGATAGGTAGATAGGTCTGGTGGAGGTAATACCCAATCCATGCCCTCTTTTAAGCTTCTTTCCAGATGAGAGTGTATTAGGTGTCACCGGGTAATATGTGAGTGGGTGCTAACCTAACCACATGTGGCCCACCTTGATGAATGTATTGTATATCCATGTTGCCTATCCATTCTTTCATCGCATTTTATGCTTGATCCTGAAACTTGAGAAGATCCAAACCTAAATTGGACTACACCACTAGAAACAATACTGATTGACCATTAAAAACTTAATGTGGGCCATAAAGTTTTAGGTTGAGTTAATCTTTGTATTTGTCCTTCATCCAGATCTATCTGATAAATCTATCCTGTCCATCAGTTTTTCTAGATCATGTTATGCAAATAAACATTGCAGTGGGCCATAGGTGGTCCCTAACTAGTTTTTGAAGGTGACCATTAAATAAACATTGTTTCCAATGATGTGGCCCACCTGAGTTTGGATATACTTAAGTGTTGAGATTTAAGTCCTAAAATGTTTAATAAAAACTGATGGACAGGGATGATGTACAACACGTTCATCAAGGTGGGCCCCACAGTCAAGGTAACATCGAATGTTGAGATCAAGTCCTAAAATGATTAATAAAAACTGATGGACAGGGATGATGTATAACACGTTCATCAAGGTGGGCCCCATAGTCAAGGTAACGTCTAATCCAGTCCCCTTTGAAAACACTCTGAAAGAGTACCATGCACTCACAGACCCTATCCACTGTCATACCAGATCATGGTAGGACATGGGACAAAAAATAAGGTAGATCCACGGCTCATATGGGTTGTGGGACAAGAAAAAGTGGTTAGGGAAAAAGTTTATGGTTGAAACCTCCATGGGTCCACACCATGATGTTTATACTGCATCTATACTATTTTATAAGGTCATTTACTACTATGATGAATTGAAAATACAAAAAATATTAGCCTGATCCAAAACTTTTGTGGCCTCACATATGTTTCAACAATAGACGTTCAATCTGCAGTTTTTCTTATTGTGTGGGTACTAAAGTTTTGGATTTGTCTTATTTTTAAGCTCATGTCCTAACATGATATAGAAAATCTGATGGACGGGATAGATTTATCACAAACATCAAAGTGGGCCCCAATAGCTTCCTATGGCAGGAAGTTGCGGAAGGCTAAAAGGCAACTGACGTCCGTTCAGTTTCTAGCGTCACAGGGGAGAGAGAGCATTAAATGTGGAGAGAGAGAAAGGAGGAAGAGGTTTGTTTTTTTTTAAAAAAAGTGAGGTAACCATAGAAGATGTGCACTTGTGATGGATTTGGATAATGTATCAAATGTGTAAGAAATCCAATCCGTTAATCAATTTGTACGTATATGAAAGGTATTAAAAAAAATATATATATTTTTATAAATAGTTCATAATATTTTTATACAAGAAAAGTGGGCAGTTAGAAACCCATTCCAATAATCTAGTTTCAACTTACAAGTGTGGATTCAACTATAAAGTTCATTTATTAATTTTTGGCCAATAAAATTTAATCAGTGGCCATGTTTGATAAACAAGCTAGATCTTTGGCACGTGTTCCCAACATAGCCATGTGATACTTGATGTCACATTGCCTTTCATATGTAGGCATTACGTGTAGATAGAAAGAGATATTTAAGTAATTTAATGCAGAGCTAGTTGGACCAATTTGAATTGTCCAACTAGTTGTGTGTGAGCATTTCTCATATATATATATATATATATATATATATTCAAGATTGGAAAATCTAACACATCCAATCCTTTCTTTCTTTTTTTCCTCCCCTTAAGTTGAATGGACTGCTGCTGTAGTTTGTTTCTTAACCATCTGTTTGCTTTGCTAGCCACCAACTGAGTGGGTAGGATTGTTCCATCTGGGAGATTTTTAGGGCATGGCCCATCTGTGATGGCTGTCTAAATTATCTTGTAATGATGATTTTTGCTAAGTAATGCTTCTTCAGATAACAGCACTAGGGATCGAATATGGCGTACTTATCAGTCCAAATAGAACACAGTAGAGTGCGGCGAATATTGGGAAGGGAATGGATGCGAACAAAGCTCCAAATTTCCCTGCAGATACAAGGTTAGTGTTGGAAGCAGTGATCAATGGAGATCGGAAGTGGGCCCATCATGATTACTACTGTACCTAAGATTGAGAAAAAAATCATGAAGCCTGCTGACACTTGAATGATCCTGCGGCTTCCAACTCGAGATAGCCCAAGCAGCCCCACATTCTCTCTGAAATGAGATTGAAAATATCAGTAGTCTTTTAAATGTCCATGGAAGAATGTTCATGAGTTCCGAAAGATAAGATGGTTTTCTTACATTGAAACGGTTGATCCGGTGGCAGTTCCATAGAGGCCGTCGAGCAACACACCAATTCCCTATATGGAGTTACTAATCAAAACAGTGACCAAAAGAAAGGGGTAGACTAGCATGTGCGGTACATCATTTCATGGATGGTAAGTGGGGCATTGATGTATATCAATCCAGACCATCGAAATCGTTGGCCTCACTGAAAGCATGTTGCATGTCCAGAAAATCACACTGATTTGATGATCCAAACATCCAATTGGTGGCCATGAGATTGATAGTTGAAAGGATAATGATCATGTGTCCAGATTCAACACATGATATCATGCTACAATGTGTGTTTCCCGTTCTTCCTTAATGGTGGTGAATTATCCATCACAGACGTTGCACGAACATGATCCTGAAAACCACACTGATCAGCCGAGCGGAACCATCCAATTGGTGGCCATAAGATTGACAGTTGAAATGAAAATGACCTTATGAGAAATTCATGGCTGATATCAAATAGATAAGGTTGTCAGATCATTATGGCTTTTGGGCTGTGGTTCATCCACTATGGGGCCCATGATTTTGGTGGTCTGGATTGACATCCATGTATGCCCATACATGTATGGATGCTGCGTTACCACCATTTAGGAAAGAACTGTTCAGTCAAGCTCACCTCCTAAGAGCATTGAACAAATATAAAACTGATCATGGTACTTGAGATGAGTCTAAGAGATCCCAGATTGCTCAAATTCATATTTGTATGCCTCTGGATTCTACTTTCGACAATATCAACCGTTGGATTATACCTGCCATCCAATACCACGACTGAGAACATAGGCAGGTGGCGGTGTGGCCATGGCAAAACGCGATGCGGCGATGTAAGCGCCAGTGGACTGAAATTGTAGAGTAACAAGTGAGAATCCAAATCCCAACAGGAAGCCCATCAAAAACTGGAAATTTCTCATTCCAAACACCCAAGCACAATCACCTCTATCTGCGAAACGATAACTGCTGCCATCATGGCAAATGAATGGCCCGCATTGAACGTGGGAGCACCCCATTGAAGAGGATAGGGGAACTTGAACCTGAATATAGGACATGAACAACATCATTTGAATTTCAAACCTGTGAATTACTCCAAGCCCTGCTCTTTTGGACCCACACGTGTGAGATCTGGGCCATTCGTGATCATCATGTGATTCATGCAGTGGTCTGTCCAGTTATCAGATGGACCACACCACTGTTTAAGCAAATGTAGACCTCTGGTCAATTATTTTTAACATCCCGTTGCATGGCCCAACTGATGAATGGAGTACAGACCTCATTTCCAAGTGTGACACATCAATGATGGTACCCACCTGGATCTGGTGGCACATGCAACATTGGCAGCAGAGGAAGATACTAGGCTGTTCATAAGGTGGTACTGCCCGTTGGTTGAAAATCAGGTATGTCCCGTCATCCCACGGGCCACATGTTTATGCAAATGTAGATCACTAGTCAATTGTTTTCAAAAATGCATGTGCCCCATATGATGGATGACTGGACAGACCTGGTTTGGGCGCGGCTTCGGTGGATCCCTGGATCCACTGAGGTGGGTGGATCCTTGACTGTTCGGCCCACTGGGATGTATGTGACTTACATCCACACTGTTCATCTGTTTTGAAAACTCAATTTAGGGCATGATTCCAATAATGAACCAGATCCAAGTCTTAGGTGGACCACACCAAAGGAAACAGTTTTGATTGAATACCCACCATTAAAAACATCTTGGTTGCAACCAGAATGTTTATTTGCCATCCACACTGTTGACAAGGTCACAAAGAACTGGATGAAGGGACCACAAAAATATCAGCTTGATCCAAAAATTTCGTGGCCCACAAGAAGTTTTTAATGGTCAATAACCACTGTTTCCTATGGTGTGGTCCACCTGAGATTGGATCTGCTTCGTTTTTGGGATCATGTCCTAAAATGAGCTGTTAAAACGGATGGACAGCAAGGATGTAATGAAGATACATCATGGTGGTGGGCCCCACAACCAGTGATTCACCCACCTCTGTGGATCTGGGGATCCACCGAAGCCACACCCACCTGATTTTTGAGCCATGGCACATCCACGATGGGACCCATCTGACAAACTGCCTGGATCTCACACACACATGCCATCGCACAGTGTCATATGGGTAGAGCAGGATTCTGGGATTTGAGCGATTAGCCATCACACTTCTATGGATTTAGCTTCTCATTATGTTACATGCTGCTCTGTATAATCTATAACATAGAAGAAAACAAATTTGTTCTTGAGGTTAAGTTCACGTACCAAGGTGCAGATGATATCAGATAAGCTCTATCGGTGCGGCAATGATCTTTGGTTTTTTCCGGTACATGTCTGTAGGCACCTCCAACTGTCAAGAGATAGGAATACAACCATATGATCACGATGCTCAGAAGAATGCTGAACCGCTCGAACACAGGTGTATCTTTCCATATCCTGATATGCTTCAGATACTGCAATTCCAATCAGACCACAACCCTTTTCAGTAATGGAGCTACAAGCTGATGTAGGGAGTAACAATAGATCAGAGCATTTTGTGGAGATACCAGGCAAAATGCGATGACTGTGAGAAGCATTGGAATTCCAATTTCTACACACTTTCCGACCTGCATGAAAACCGTACTTCGGATAAATAAAGCTAGAAGGACGTATAGTAGTGAGGACAGGAATTTTATGATCCTCAATCAGAGGTCATGTCTAGTATCCGTGGGCTTTCAGTTAGCACAAGTGGGGCCCATTGTTCAATAAGCATTGATCCATCGAGACCATGACCCCCCCGTCTATGGGTGGGTCATGCCTTAGAATCGCGTACGGGTTAATAAAAGAAATACAACAGCAGTCCATATTCAAATTAAAGAAAAAAAAGAGGCCAAAACGCTAGGTTCTTGGAGTCTGGGACATTTTCATGGCATTGTCCATGCATCCAGGGTGGGGCTGTCAAACGAACAATCTGGATCATTGGATCATTTTGACCCCAGCTGCACAAACTACACATAGTTCAGTAATCACTAATCCAGACCATGATCTAGTGATGGGCCATGTACCAAAATCTCTTCCAAGTTAATGAAAGAAATACAACAACGGTCCATATTCAACTGAAGAAAAAGTCAGATGCCATGTACTTTTTTTTTTTTGTTAGCTTGTTAGTACACCCACTGTCAGATCACACTTCACTGTTAACCACCCCCACAAGGGAATTGATGCCAAGACCTCAGTGTTGAAACTGAGATATCTTTCACTTAGGTCTACCACTTGAGCTATGGATCTGGGTGTATGCCAGGTACTTAATCTGGGAAAATTTCATGGCATTGTCTATCTATTGAGGGTGGGCCCATTAAACGAACAATCTGGATCATTAGACCATTGGCCCCACTTGCACAAACTGAAAAAGAAGATATACTAGGAACATACTCCAGCCAAAGATCATAAAATTCCTTTGTAGAGGAAGGGAATAGATGAAGCACCGCGGGAAAGCCATTCTCCAGTAGCCCCAGACCGAGTAAGCACATTACTGGAGACATGCTCAGCGGACTGAAAAATCTGTCAATAAGAATTCACCATGGTTAAAATACATGATGTGTAAGGTTCCATTTGGATGGCTCGAGAATTGTAGGCGGGCAGAACGCTTTTCTGCGAATTGATATTCCACTCATTTTGAAATGAGTGAAATTCATTTTTGGCAGTGTTAAAATGGCAAAATGATAGCACGCACAGTAGGGTTTTTGTTTTCACGCTGCCCCAAACACTAGCAAAGTTCAAAATGCAGTGACCCCACCAACAAATTCAACCAAATGCCAATTCTGGGGCACTTCCAAATGCAGCACAAGCATCGAAAGATAATTCAGAAAAATCTAAAACATACCGTGAGAAGATTCCCCATAGCTGACTATAACCGATGACGATTTGCAAACTCGATGCGACGATAACCGCTCCTTGAATTGCACGCATGGTTTGTAAGAATCTCTGCAAGATATTAGGGAACGATGCTGATGGCTGATGAGAGAAAAAGCATCCTAAAAGTAATGCACCACCTACTTAGCTTTGCTCTCCGACCGTACTTCTTGATTGTTTGAAATCTGACGTAGTGAAGGATCGCCTATGATTGAGAGGACGGGTATCACGAAAGCATAAGATCCACCGATAATTGCAGGCAACCGAGTTCCGAATAGTGTCTGAAGTAACGTTTTAATGCCAGCTACAAACAGGAGTGTCTGTATGACCCTTGCTTTGTCACCCTGAATTGTATATGTACTGTAAGAATTCGTTTGAGAATTTTGGCAGCTAGAGTATGATGAGCCAACTTACATTACTACCACCCATCAGAGGGACCAGCATGGATGGGATCATCACAGACGTCCCGAGCATTAAAATGTAGTTCTGAAATGCCAATATCATTGTTTGATCTGCAAGAGAATTTCTGGCTGTCATTTTTAATTCGTAAAATCATAACAAACTACGTATGGGTTCACCAATCAATTGATCTATGTAGTTTTCCACACATGATTATAGTGCATTTACTATGAAAGATTCTCCAGTGCTCTCAGACAATGTTTTCAGTATCGGTATTGACGGGATGTATCACACCCTTGGGATACGGAAACTATTGGTTGTTGCATGGGAAATATCAGATGTATCGTGTAACATTTCATTGTTTTTGGGAAATTGGTCAATTTTTTTAATGAAACTTCAGGGGATGTTTAAAAAGAAATCATTACACACTTGGAAATAAAGAGATTACAAAAAACAAGTGCACATAGTAAGTTTCCCTTGTATATAAGGTCCTAAACCATGCACTATCTGACAAAAGTAATGCAACTATATTCAAAATCAATTCATATAATTTATAAATCATAAAAGACATGTATGAAAATACAACCAATTAATTATTTTATAATTTGCATATGTGGTGTACAAGTAATTGAAATTAAATGGTCCAAACTGTCTCATAACCCAAAATTTAGGTTTATTTTCTCGTCAGGATGAGATTGGTGGACATTTATTGGACAGTTGAGAATGAAAAATATCCAATGGTCCTGTTGCAACAAACAAGTGTTCACGAATCAAAGGTCAAGATCGTTCAAACAATCTGATGTGAGGACCGTGACTTAGTGACAGTGGGTTCCACAATGTAATTATTGGTTTAATTTGAGTTAATATGTGACATGTGTACAATTTCTGAGTGCATGGACATCTAAGTGTTATGCATTTGCTAGAGTATCATACAAGTCCCCTTTTTAAATAGAGAATAGGAAAGTTGGGGAGCAAGAGGTTGCAACTTAGGTGGGCCCCACCACAATGTTCATGTGAAATCCACTCCGACCACCAGGTGTGTCAACCCATGTCAGGCACAAGGCCCAAAAATCAGCCCCATCTGTGATTCAGGTAGACCATAGAATTGGAAACAATGTACCTTCATGTGGCCCGCATGAAGCGGGCATGGGCCTGATTTTTGGGCCCCATGCCTAAATTTTGGTGTGCCATCTAATGGTTGGAATTGATTTCATATAGTCAACATGGTGGGCCATGTAAAAAATTAAGGGTGGATGTCTCTCTCCAAACTATTTCCTTTTATGCAGCGCACCCGATCTTTTGGCCGTAGGCTTAATGTGGGATTACACATCTAATGTTAGAGTAGATCTCACATACACATCAAGGTGGGCCCTATTAAAAATCAAGGTGTCCTACAAGTAATAATATAGTATCTTCTAAACATTTGGTAGAGGGATGCCCACACTTGATTTTTTATAAGGTCCACCCTGATGCAGTATGTGAGATTCACTATAACCATTAGATGTGTAATCTCCCATTAGGACTAGGGCCAAAAATTGGGAAGACCTGTGATTCAAGTGGGCCACACCAAAGGAAATAGTTTAGAGAGAGACATCCACCCTTGATTTTTATAGGGCCCACCGTGATGATTATATGAAATCCACTCCAACCATTATATGCCACAATGAAATTTAGGGATGGGAACCAAGAATCAAGGTGGGCCCCATGGATTGCTTATGATTCCAAAGGATTGCTTTTGTTAGGCAATCACGAACATTCCATCCATGGCTTGGGAAAAAGGATGGCTAAATAAAAAAGGCAGATCAAGGATGGATTTAATCATCCAATCAGTTCTATATTTACATGGTAGCCCATGAGATGTGTTTTGAAATTAATAGACTGTTCAGATCAATCGATTGGACCGTCCGAGTGAACAAATAAAACTAGGAGTTTAGGGAAACTATAACTTATATAGTGCTCTGGGAGCACTAGAGCGTTTCTCATTTACTATTGACATATGAATATAGAAAGACTTTTAAACAATGTTATGATATTTAAGTGCATTACATAACAAGATAAACACACAAAATTTCCTATGTTTTCCTCCTTTTTTTAAATTCAAAAATAAACCTCACTTTGACTGGTCTCGGCCAGTGGAGTTTCAACCTAACTCAATGAGAGTGTAAGAACTACAAACAGTTCATGATGGAATAAATGAAAGGTTTAGTATTTGCTTATAGAGATGGTAAGGTTTTAGAGAATCTTCTCTAGTTCTTTCTCACCTAGACTTATGGTTTTGAAAGCAATTCAAGTGATAGGATCACTTGGGTGAAGTGGCATCCTTCGGAATCTTGATGGTTGGCTTTTTTAATGGATGAAATTTTGCTTCTAAGATAAATATCTTGTTTACAAACAGTGGTAAAGAGGCTACCGACACCCAAATGAGGGATTTGGGGGTTATTTCTCCTCGCATTGCAAACTCATTTCCTTTCTTTTGTGGCTTTTAGGAGCCTGTTTGCATGCAGGGTGTGAATGAAAGAGGATTACCCCTGTCCTCTTTGATTTGAGTTTGGATGTTTTGTCAAGGCTACACAAATAAACAGGAACTGATATACATTCGTATGGAGTATGATACGAAACAATGGATCTGAAACTTTGATCAGCCACCGTCCATTTTAAAGACTATCCTCAGATTGAATAATTGGAATGTATTTCAAAAGAACTTTTTTTTTTGAAGAAGAAGAATTACTTTGAAAGAACATGCTGAACTAAGATGATACAAAACAGTGAATCTGAAACTTTGATCAGCCACAGTCCATTTTAAAGACTATCCTCAGATTGAATAATTGGAATATATTTCAAAAGAACTTTTTTTTTATTTTTTTGAAGAATTACTTCGAAAGAACATGCTGCACTAAGATGATACGAAACAGTGAATCTGAAACTTTGATCAGCCACCGTCCATTTTAAAGGCTATCCTCATATTGAATAATTGGAATATATTTCAAAAGATTTTTTTTTGAAGAATTGCTTCGAAAGAACATGCTGAACTAAGATGAGCTAAGCACGATCCTTGTACTGATAGAACCACTGGATAGAACCACTCCAAGGCCAAGGATGTCGACAATTGAAATCTTGAATTTCTGTGGTTTTTGTTTTTATACTTTCTTTTCATTTTGTGCTTAGCTATTTTTGGTTCCTAACCGATTGCCATGCATTGCTTTGCTTGCTCCGTGTTTTTGGTTCTCTAGGGCAGGGCTCTTCTGCTGTTTTTGACTTGTGTTTTGGGGTCACAGGCTCTGGGTTCCTTGCAGCACAGCCTCATGCTTGCGCTAAGCCAGTATCAAACACTGTTACAGGCTCAACCCAGTTCTCCTACCTGATCACAAAGTTACTAGATCGCTAACCCCTTGATTTTTTGTTTCAAATCTGGATTGCATTACCCAGTTTATGGTCATTTGCGATCCAGACCGCTACTCTAGCATACCGAAATTTTGGTTTTGTTGTATATTAAGTTGTAACTTAAAAGTTTAGATTTAGAATGTAGAAATTTATTCTTCGATTTATTCAACAAGCATGCATTTATGCTAACTTCCATCATTTCATATATAAGTTATGACATATTAAGTAACTACGTTGCATCATCTCTTATCATATTGCTTTGTAATACATGGTCATTGTCAGTTTTAAACAGTACTCCGAATTCGAATCAACGGCCACATATTTCTGATCATGTGAAGCAATCTTTTGTAGATTTGTATGAGATCATGTAATCCTTATGAAGATAACTGCTTATGCAGTAGTGTTATATCTTGAAAGAAATTTCAATTTCAATTTGCAACCATAATAATCTGAAAATGATATTAGGTGAACACATTGTTCGTTGGATCATCCTAGCTGTTCGATTTGGGGAAGAACACTCCCCATTACTGGGCTCTTCAGATAGAGTGGCTAGCATAGTTTAGCATTCATAGATTGCAATGATCAATGTGGAAGAGTGTAGAAATAGTTACAAGAGGCTTACCCCAAGGTGGATTCGAGTCGATGCAGAATTCTAGATCCTGCAGTTGTTCCTGTGGAGGATGGCTGATGACGATATCCCCCATGGTGGCCCACTTACTCCGATCACTGAACAACAGCTCCAATACTCTCAAGATTCAATACTCTTCATGAACTGAATTCACTATAGGCAGATAAACAAATGTTTATCAGAATTCCAACGCTTTGCAAAGCCATTTCCCGCCTTAGGATTCTTGTTTCCTATCTATACTAAAACACCCAGAAATCGAATTCCAAAACCAATATAAGAGACCAGGCTCTTCTTCTTCTTCTTATACCTCCTCTCTATGAAGAAGCTTAGGAAAGAGGGAGTCTTGAAACCAGAACTCAAATTAGCTTTTATGCTTACAGAAGAGATGCCAGGTCACCTGGGTCGAGAATTCTATTCTCGCCGATCGCAGCATGTGGGCATGGCCGTTCATCAGGTGGGTCCCACTGTTTATGTGATATGGGCCCAAAAACCAGGCTGGTCCAGTCACCAGGTGAGCCACATGAGTGCCCCTTAACAGGGCTGGGAGGAGGGTGGTGGAGAACGGGCAAGGAGCACATGAGTGCTAGATCTGGGCCATTCATCAGTTGGGGCCCACCGTGAATAAGGCCGATCTGCCAATGGACGTGCACTTCAGGTCTCGGAAGGCGCATTTTCATGGTGGGCCATACCTGACGGACGGTCCCAATCTCACACAAGTGTGACACGGTGGCTTAGATCTTCCACATCCCACTGAGTTGGGAAAAAAAATGGAGGGCTAGGAAGAAAGACGACCAACTCCTGAGATAGGACGCAGACGTGTGGGCCCAGTCGGGTTGATTTTCACCAGGCCACGGGACATTCATGGTGGGGCCCACCTGATGAACGGCTACCCACCGCGCACACACTGGCGAGAGTAGGATTCTAGGAAGAGGAAAGAAACACCAAAGTTCACAAAAGAAAAAAAGAAAAGAAAAGCAAAAGAAAGAAAGAATCAAAACAGCCCAAAAGATGGAAGAAGAAATGTAGAGGAAGCAACACTTCTCAATGAAAGAAACAAAAAACAGCTCACATCCTTTTTACAAGATGCTTTCCTTAAATTTCAAGGATTCTCAGCTCCAACACAACATCACAGAGAGAGAGAGAGAGAGAGCCCAAATGCAAAAACCTATTGGAACAAAGCCCAAACCTTTCTAAAACCAGAGGACTGCATGAGCGATAGAGAGAGACCCAAATGCAAAAACCTATTGGAGAAGAGACCAAACTTTTCAAAACTAATCTTGGAAGCACCCTTTTGCATTTGTACTACAAAAGAGAGAGACCCAAATGCAAAAACCTATTGGAGAAGAGCCCAAACCTTTCAAAACCAATCTTGGAAGCTCCCTTTTGTATTTGTACTACAAAAGAGAGAGACCCAAACGCAAAAACCTTTTGGAGAAGAGCCCAAACCTTTCAAAACTAATCTTGGAAGCCCCCTTTTGTATTTGTACTACAAAAGAGAGAGACCCAAATGCAAAAACCCAATTGGAACAAAGCCCAAACCTTTCAAAACCCATCTTGAAAGCTCTCTTCCTCTGGTTCTTGTACTACAAAAATAGCAAAACCATCAATGCATGCATGTATGTGTTTTGGTGGGGCCCACTTAAAATTTTCATATCTTGGGTCTGTTTCTTCTACTCCTGTGGATGGTCCTCAACCCTCAATGCTCCTCTAGTCACATAAGCAATGAAAGTAAGCCATACACAGAGAGGTAGGCCATGAAAAACCATCAGGTACGGCAGTGCAAAAGATTTTAGAGTTCAATAAAGAGTAGGCATACCCCTCTACATGAAAAGCAGTGTCCCTGTTCGGGAACAAAAAGCTCTTGTTTTATGTGCGCTGACTGCTCTCTGTGTGGTGAGAGAGATACTTAAATGGGTGAGGAGTGAAGCTGTTGCAGACTCACACTACACAATAAAAAACATGGATACTCTGTCACATCGTATTGCTCCATACTCATGCACATGCCCACCATACACGTGGCATATGTTCGCCTCAATCTAATACCGTTCGAACTTTCCAAGATAGATGGTTACTAGCCACAAATGCACAATGAACAAATGGATATAAGTTTTAGATAAGTGGATATGTATTTAGAAGTGTAAACAAATATACATCAATCAGAGGTAGGCATTTTCCTATAAAATTGAGTATTGTGATATGTCTATATTAGTTTGTATCACTAATTTGACGGTTTGGATTTAGTAATTAGAATGATATATGTCCAATTAATAAGTGAATGTGCATTATTATTATTCGACCGCAGTGTACGGGACGGAATCATCGGCAACACCCGTAAAATACCAAAGATCTGTGTGGCTCACCATATTTTATATGTAAATCGACTCCTTCCATCAAGTGATAAAACTTAATTTAACCGTAAATACAAAATATCAGACCTATAGAGGTCTCTGATGGGCCACACTAATGGGAATGATGTAGAGTAGAACCTGTAATTTCTTTCGGCATGGCACGCATGATCTTTGGATCTAGCTAATTTTTCTATATTCACTCAATCCTTGTGATTTACACCTGATTACAGGTTTCGATGAAAGATAAAGGCCATGGTAGCCCAAAAAACAAACATACAGTTTCCATCCATCCTCATTGTTTCCTATAGTATGGTCCACCTGAGTTGTTTATCTAGATTTTTTTTTCTCTAAGTCTAGAATCGATGATGGAACCTGATGGACGGAGTGGATTTACATATAAAACATGGTGGGCTCCACAGATATTGGGTGTTTTACGCACGGCCCACGATTTCCGTCCGCAGCGTACCTAACTCTTCCTTCTGCATGCCCCGGTGAGAATAACGCTGGTACTCTTGACAGTGCTAATGAGAACTATTCCCCTACACTCAACTGTACCACAACTTGTGGTACTATTTCATCTTTCCCACGTAACATGCCACGTGTAGTAAATCAGTACCATGATGAAAATAGGCCACACCATGAAGATCACCAATCCAGATAATCAAGCTGATTTTTTGACTAGGTGGGCCATAAATCTATGTTAAATAGGACCGTCGGTTTTTCATTAATTCCAAAAGTTTGGTCCTTTTGATTAACAGACCAGATTGATTTTTATGTATGGTAATCTTCACTGTGGGGCTCTACAACTTTCATTGTACTGATTTTCTATACAAGTATCATCTCAGCAGGTGAGGTACCATAAGTTTTGGTACCTTGCTTGCACGTGATCCGTTTTCAAAGTTCCCAAGTTCTGGTGACCTGTACTGTGCCACAAGTCTCGAAGTATTTAAACTATAAACGTCCATCTCATGTCCACCAATCGGATGGCTATGATCACCTTTACGATATAAATTTTCGATGATCTCTAATCCTGAATGGTAATCATTATTTGAACGGTTCGGAGTAACTTAAATACATGCCACGTGTATAAGAGTAGCTTGCATGTCTATGGGTCATGATCGTTCGTACATGTATTGCTGGCAACGTATCAGAAGCAGATTTTATTGCGTACCCCAACTGTAGCATTTAGTATCAGCCAGCTGACGTGGCAGTGCAATTTATTTCGGCTGATTTTCGCTGATTTTGTGCACCAGAAAATTCGAATAAGGTAAGGTAAGGTAGTCCTCAGACTACTGAAATGAAATCATAGTCCGGCAGCTGGACCATTAGTGTCAGCGTAAGACCCATTTCATGGGTGGGCCCCACGATGGATAGGCCATGGACGGTCTTGTTTTTATGCAATGATGGTCCAAACCATTCGAAGATGGACTCGAATGCAAACCTTTGATCAGTCAATGATTTGTGTCCGTAGATGGAATAGGTGGGATTTTTCTTATTAAATCCCACTCTTTCCATTCACGATGGACCCATTATTGAACGGTCTCGATCATTCATTCACGTGGCCAGCAATGGACTACGATTTAAGTTTAGCCCGCGGACTACAAGACGAAGCGTCTTCAAGTAACTGCGGTCCTTTTGAATTTGAAAATATTGACCGTTAGGTAGTGTATGTGAGCTCCATGTGTTCCGGACATAAGCCCTGGCACGCACATTGCAAGTGCCACACGTGCCACGTGCGAAGTCCCAGCCGTTTATAAAATCAAATATCTCTCCAGACTCTCCAAATGGTATACACACGTGCCAAGTGCGAAGTCCTAGCCGTTTATAAAATCAAATATCTCCCCCGACTCTCCAAATGGTATAGATGGAGCATAGTCTGAAATGACATTACGCATATAATAATATTTTAATATACCAATCAACAGCCTTTTATTTTTTATTTTTTAACACACCCCCACACCACACACACTCATGCCCACACCTACCTGTCCATTCATTTTGACAGCTCATTTTAAGGACATAATACCAAAAATGAAGCAGTTCCAAATCTTAAGTAAACCCTACCACAGTAAACAATGTGATTGAATCCTCAATTTAAAAACTTCATAGGGCCATCAAAATATTTATTTGCCATCCAACATATTGATCAGGTCACACAATCTTAAATGAAGTAACCACTCAAATATCAGCATCATCTAAAAATTTTGTATCCAAGGAGAAGTTTTTAATGATTGATTATCAACTATTTCCTATATTATGGTCCACCTAAGATTCAGATTTGAATCATTTTTGGGATCATACATTAAAATGAGTTTTCAAAACAGACAGGCAGAATGGATATAATGAATATACAATTACGAAGAGTCCCACAGCCAGGGATCCCAGCCACATTGCTCCAACAAAGCAGTGGTCTACACCCATACTTAGGTAGGCACTCAATCCTAGTCCTCCCCAATCAATGGTAAGAAAAGACTTCAAGTCACAAACATGTAGGTGACAAAGAAAGACTACAACTCACTATCATTCTCAATGTAGGATTATCTATGTGGCCGTCCTCTCCTGTCCTAGTCTATTTCTTCTTTTTTTAAATCCTGATTGTTGACCATCTGTTTCCTTTTTTAAACTTGAAGCTGTAAAACTAAAAAGCTCGGTGGTCTAAGTCACGCAGGACCATGGCTTGGGCTTACAAACTTAGCTCAAGGGTAAGGCCTTAGCTGAGCTGGGCTTGAAATCTAGGCTTAATGTTCAACATGCATCATCGAATAGCCCAGCTTGCCCTGGCACATTGGACTCACTATATCATGCATGATTTGCTCATTTTAGCAACATGGAGTGGAGTGTATATAAAAGCCAATATTTTGGCACCTGTAGGTTGCCGTGCCTCAGTGGTATGCTGCGTGGAGTTTCGACACTAGGTCACTCATTCGGGCGCGTGTGTTTAAGAAATCCAATCTAATTATAAGTTGAGTGACCTAATTTGAAGCATAGGCGTTCTCTTCTATTTAAAATTTTTTTTTTTTCCTTTTATCTTTTTTTTGGCCCACCTAATTCACACATTGGCTTGATTTTTTTTTATCATGGGCCTAACGTGAGATTGTGCATCTAATGGTCAAAGTGGATTTTGCATAGCTGGTGTGGGTGGTGTGGGTACGTCTCACGCGAAGACAAGTCGTGATGCACCTCGAGCTCCGAGTTGTACAAACAGTTCAAAGGATATAAAATTTAAATGGGCCCCAAAATGATGTATTTATTATATCCACACCGTTCATACATTTTTTAAGGTCATTGTAGAGCATGAGCCAAAAAATGAATCATATCCAAAGGTCAACTTGACCGCACCAAAAATAGCAGCGGGGTAATGATTTTTACTGTTAAAATATTTGTAGGGCCCACAATAACATTTATTTTCCATCCAATCTATTTATAAGGTCGCAAAAACCTAGATGAAGAGGGAAAAAATATCATATTGATCCAAAACTTCTGTGACCCTTAAAAGGGTTTTAATGGTAGATGTTCAATACCCATTGTGCCTTTTGCAGTGTGGTCCACTTGATCATTAGATCTATTTTATTTTTCGATTCAAGCCTTACGACAAGCACTCCAAAGGGATGGACGGTTTGGATATGACACATACCTCATTATGGGACCCACGGAACTTGCTGACATCAATGCACCAGCTAGATAGCCAATGTGTGGTACACCAGCCAATCCGCTTCCATTTAATATGCTCTCTACATTTATAGAACATTCTAGTGGCCCCGTAGAAAGCTTTTCAACCTTTCTCTCTTTTGCTTTGAATGTGTAGGTAGGTATTTGTGTGTAACTGTTCACGTGGAAAGTAGGAACCTAGTGCAACAAGAAGTTAGGTGGGGCCACTATGATATTTGTAAGAAATCCACAGGGTCCATATTTGTTTTGCCGAATCATGTCAGGATATGGGCTTAAAAATAAGGTGGATCTAACAACCAAGTGGGTTGTCCCACAGGAAAAATTGGGTAGGGATCCAAAACTCAAGCAACCTACCCCACTTGAAAAAGTGGGTAGGGAAATGCCTCCGGTTGAAACCTCCTTGGGTCCACCATGATGTTTATATGCCATCTATACCGTTCTTAAGGTCATTCTTACTAGGATGAACTAAAAACACAAAAACTTTAGCCTAATCCAAAACTATTGTGGACCTATGAATATTTCAACATGGACATTCAATCCTTATTGTTTCTTGTTGCGCAACCCATTTGAGTTTTGGATCCACCTCATTTTTTCGTCCATATTCTAACAGGATCTAGAAAAATGAATGAGAGATGTAGATTCTGTTAATCAAGTGCTTTTAATCAATTGCTAAAATGGGATTTTTGATTCGATCAACAACCTTGTCGATTCGATCGAGAAAATCCCAGAAATCCAAGTTTACTCTCTGGACACTTTTGGACATTTTCAATTCGATTGACAAAGGCGTCAATTACAGGGGTGTAAAAATACCATGTTAATCACATGATTAGGGTTAAGAAGAACATGAGAGCTTGAGAGCCAATGGTTTTGAGAGAGTAGCTAGGGTTTTCCGTCTGTAAGTTGTTCAATCTCTTGTAATTCTTTTGATATGGCGAATTGTTTGTCTCTTTGTGTCATGGTTATTTTTTCGCAAGGATTTTTTCCACATAAAATTTGTGTGTTCTTTATAGTTTCTTGAATTTTCTTTCTCTATTGCGTTGCTTAATTCTGTCTAAGGTTGCTCCCGTGCCCAACAAGTCATGTTAGGGTTTGTTACATTCTCAACAAGTGGTATCAGAGCATACGTTGGGTTTTTAGATTGAATCTGCAGACATGACATCGATGAGATCGAATGTGAAGTTCGAGGTGGAGAAGTTTACAGGTACAAATAATTTTGAATTATGGAGGTTGAAGATTAAAACTCTCCTAATTCAACAATAGTTGCTGCATGTACTCCTTAGGAAAGCGAAATGTCCTTAATCGATGAAGGAAGAGGATTGTGATAAACTTGATCAGAGGGCGATTAACACAATGCAATTGTACTTGGTCGACGAAGTCTTATACAATGTCATTGATGAGACGACCACCTCAGGATTGTGGGTGAAGATGGAGAGCATCCATATGACGGAATCTCTCTTCAATCGTCTATATTTGAAGAGACAATTTTATAATATAAAGATGACAAAAGGGTTGAATATCTTTGAGCACATCAATATCTTCAATAAACTGGTTTGTAAACTGAAAAGTGTGGAGGTGAAGATCAATGAAGAAGACAAAGCTCTAATTTTGTTGACGTCTCTCCTGGTGTCCTACGAGTATCTGGTGGATATTCCGTGCTATGGTAGGTATACCTTAGGCATTGACATCGTTATTACATCCATTCAATCGAAGCAATTGGAAAGGAATATTGGAGGGGAATGTACTTTTACGGGTGCACTGGTTGCTTGGTGAAGATAGTCTGAGTGAGAGAATGGGAAGTTGTGATCGAGGTCCAAGTTGAAGGACAAAAGAAAGTTGAAGTGTTGAAATTATAGCAAGATGAGACATATGAAGAAGGATTATACAAATTCTAAAGCCCATAAAGAGAAGAGATCCGATGATTCACCAAAGGAAGCTAATTCAGTGGAATCCAAAGAAGGGACAAGTGGGTGTGATCTGTTGTCAGCGTCCAAGGTTGGTTACTTTGTACAATGAGTGAATTTTGGATAGAGGCATCGTACCACATGTGTTCTCATTGGAGTTGGTTCACCGCATATAGCGAGTATAATGGTGGCCTTATTCTTATGAGAAATGATCATGCCTGTATTATGATAAAAATTGGTTTGGTTTGCATCAAAATATTTGATGGGGTAGTGTGTATTCTAACCGATGTGAGACACATTTAGAATTTGAAAAAGAATTTGATATCTCTATGAGCTCTAGATGCACTCGGGGTACAAATTCGCTAGTTATAAAGGTATCATGAAAGTTTCTAAAGGGACACTCACTGTTATTAAAGCACAACAGAGTGAAAACCATCACAAGTTGACCAAGAATTCTTATCAGGTAGAGTTGCATCGTCTATAACAGATTCTACTGAGTACATTTGTGGCACACGTGCCTAGGTCACATGAGCGAAAGTGGTATGAAGGTACTTCTCGATTTTGGTTTAATTCCTTGTTTTAAAAATTTTGATTTAAATATATATGACCACTACATATACAGAAAACAATCAAGGTCGAATTTTTTAAATGGAAAACATGTTAATAAATGACAACTTGATTACGTGCATTTGGTTGTGTGGGGGTCATCGCTCTTTGTTTTTGAAGAAGGGTTGTATTTCTTTGTCACATTCATCGATGACTTCTCTAGAAAGGTATGAGTTTATTTCATGAAACATAAATCCAATATTTTTGCTACTTTCAAAGCATAGAAGGCAATGGTTGAAAAGTCGACAGGGCGAAAGTTGAAAATTTTGAGGATAGAAAACGACAAAGAATTTACTTATAGGGAGTCTAATCAGTGTTGCAAAGATGAGAGGACATAACACAATGAAGCATACGCCATAACAAAATGGTGCGGCTAAACGTTTGAATAAGACTCTTTCAGAAAGAGCTGGAAGTATGTTGAGTAATGTTGAGTTGGGTAAGGAGCTATGGACTGGGGTCATAAACATAACTTATTATTTAGTAAATCGATCTTCGTTTAGATCGATTGATTATAAAATTCTAGATGAATTATAGAGTGGTTAGGAAGTTGTTTACTCAGTGTTGCGTATATTTGGTCGTAATGCTTACTCTTATGCACTTTCAGTTAAGAAATATAAGCTAGACCAATGAGCTAAAAAGTGTACTTTTGTTGGCTATGATAATGGGGTGAAAGGATACATATTATAGCACCGAATTTCATGCAAGATCTTATTTAGCTGGAACGTCAAGTTCGATGAAGGTTCATTGTTCCAGAGGATAAACACAATGAATAAAAAAAATAGTGATTGATGTTGAAAAAGATAAAAGTTGAAACACTTGAAGAAGCTGAGTCGCAAACAAATGTACAGGAAGAGGTGGTGCCACCACCTTTTAGGAGAAATCGAGTAGGAGATCATGGGGTACTATTGAGATACATAGATGACTCAAAATGTTGGATTAGGGGGATTCGTCGACCTTCTAAAAAGTATTAAATGACACATGTGCAAAGAAGTGAATGACAACAATGCGTGATAAGACGGACTTTCTATACAAGAACAAAATGTGGGTGCTGGTAGAGTTATTAATTTGTAAGAAAGCGATTGAGTGCAAGTAGGTTTTTTGGAAGAAACTGAATAGGTACAAAATTGAATTAGTAGCGAAGGGTTATGCTCAGAAAGAATGTGTCAACTTCGATGAGATATTCGTACCAATGGTCAAGTAAGTATCTATCATATTCGTATTGACATTGGTTGGTCAATACAATCTGAAATTGAAACAGTTAAATGTGAATATTGCATTTCTACATGAGGAATTAGAATAACATATCTACATGAAGCAACCTGAAGGGTTCAAGATACGGGGAACAGATAATAAAGTTTACATGTTAAAAAGGTTATTGTAGGCCTGAAATAATAGCATAGCCAGTAGTATAAGAAGTTTAATTCTTTCATGTTGAGCAAATGGCTTATCAAAAGTGATTTTGATCATCGTGTCTACTTTAGATCACTGAGTGGTGAAATTTTCATTATTCTAGTATTGTATGTTAATGATATGCTTATCACCAGCTATAACATATTTGAAATTAATATATTGAAGGCTCAATTATCAAAGACATTTAAGATGAAAGATCTGGAGGCCGCAAAAAAGGATTCTTGATATCGATTTACAGAAAGATGAGGAAATGAGTAATCTATGGTTGTCTTAGGAAGAAGGTCTTGGTCAAGTTTGGACTTGAAAATGCAAAATCAATTAGCACACCCCATATTGCAAATTTTCGGCTTTATTCGAACAATGTCCCGGATCAGATGAAGAAAATCAGTATATGTCTTGTGTGCCCTACTTGAGTACGATTGACAGTCTTATGTACATCATGGTCTATACTAAACTAGATATTTCATATGTTGTAGGTGTTATGAGCAAATACATATTAAACCTTGGTAAGCAACACGAGAAGATAATGAAATAGTTACTTTATTACATACGAGGTACGATGGGCTATGTCTTGACATTTGAAAAACATGATAAGAGAACTGTAAGCTATGTGGATGCGAATTATATTGGTAATGTGGACACATAAGGTTGACTTCTGGTTACTCGTTTGTGTTAGCGGGTGGAACGATCAGTTGGATGTCGAAGCTTCAGTATGTAGTTGCTCTTTTCACAACTGAAGTGGAATATATGACATCGATGGAAGCATTTGAGGAAGCCGTTTGGTTTAAATGGATGATGAATGATTTGGGGCTTCAACATGAAGTTATACCTGTGCATTGTTATAGAGAAAACACAATCAATTTAGCGAAGAACTCGATGTACCATTCCCAGGCTAAATACATTTATGTGCGTCATCATTTTATCTGACAAATGCTAGAGGAATGCGGTGTTATTCTTGAGAAAATTCACACCAATGAAAATCTAGTGGACATGCTTATAAAAGTGGTTCTTGTAGTGAAATTCAGATTTTGCTGGACTTCTCTAGCCTTGACAAAGAAAAAATGAAGACAGAGTGTGCACAATAAGCGAAGATGATGAATGATGCTGCTATGAAAGAAATTAGAGATGGTGATAGGAGTTTGAAACAGTGGAGCTGGAAGATTAAAGCTATGGTGGAAACTATTGATTGAGGGACTTTAATATGTTGTTGAAATAAAATTTTCGACTCAATCGTCAACCTTGTTAATTTGATCGAGAAAATCTTAAAAATCCAACTTTACTCTTTGGACACTTTTGGCCTTTTTGATTCGATCAACCGAGGTTTCGATTTGTTCGATGGCCTATCAATTACAGTCAATTCAATCGATAGTCCGATCCATAATTTTTGCAATTTCTATATAAGTGTTTGTTTTGTTTCTAATTGTGTATGGGGTGTAAAAATACCATGTTAATTATGCGATTAGGGTTACGCAAAACATGAAAGCTTGAGAGTCAAGGGTTTTGAGAGGGATAAAGGTAGGGTTTTTCATTTGTGAGTTGTTCAATCTCTTGTAATTCTTCTGATATAGATAATTGTTTGTTGCTTTGTGCTGTGATATATATATATATATATACTGTAAGGAGTTTTTTCTCATAAATTTTTGTGTTTTCTTTAATTGTTTGAATTTTCTTTCTCCATTACATTATTTGATTATATCTTAGGTTGCTTTTACTTCCAGCAAGTCGTGTTAGAACTTGTTGCATTCCCAACATATTTATCACAATCATCACGGTTGGCCTCACCTACTTTATTGCAGTAAAGTTCTTGAAATGCACGTGACCCTCCCTCTTTATTGGATATGCCAGACCCACTACTGTTGTACATGCCTTGATTAGTGTTAGGCTAATTTTGCCCTTATAATTAACTGCCATGAGGTTTGGGCATTTTTGTCTTTTGCCTAGGGTCAACCTCGGCCTACCTTGGCCTAGGCCTCATTGGAAGAAAGGGACAACCCAAAAATCACCTTGATCCAAAACCCAGGTGGGCCATGCCTGTCACATGCATTGGGCATCGCACAATCCCTACTAGTATTAAATATCTTATTTTCACATCGAATTTGGACCACTCAATATTTTCCTCTTAACCATCCATTTGATAGCTGTCAATTGGACGGTTGGGATTGTTTGATCAATGTAATTTTAGGGATATAACCCATCCACATCCGGACCTAGAATTTGGATGGCTTGGATAGCTGTAAATCAGTGCCACAAGTGAGGAGGGCGAACCCCTGTCATTTTTGAGTTGTGCAAAATAAACAAAGGAGTCTATCCTTATTGGAAACGGATTGGCTACTCCCCCTGACACCAGCCCATTGGCTGATGGTCGTGCTTTGTGGGCCCCACCATGATGTATGTTTTTCATCCATTCCGTTCATCCATTTTTACGGATCATTTTAGGCTTGATAGTAAAATTGAGAGGTATCTAAGTCTCAGGTGGACCACACCACATGAAAACAATAGCGATTGGATATCCACCATTAAAATCCTCCTAAGGCCAACTGTACTGTTTATTTGACATCCAATCTGTTGATTAGGTCATATAGGCCCAGATGAAGGGAAAAAACAAAAATCAGCGTGATCCAAAACTTTTATGGCCCCCAAAATGTTTTTAATGGTCGACGCTAATTAAATACTGTTTCCTGCAATGTGGGAGATTGGGATATACCTCATTTTTGGTCTCGTACCGTAAAATGATCTGTAAAAATAGATGGACGGCATGGATGAAACACATACATCATAGTGGGGCCCACATAGCACCCACCACCAGCCACTGGCTAGTGTCAGGGGGAGTAGCCAATCCGTTTCCCTCCTTATTTTCCTTCTGGCAGTTGATGTGGGCCAGTGGTGTATTTTTCCTACTGTCTTGGGCTAAAGATGAAGGGATGGGATCCTCTTCAAGCCTTTATATATACTTATGATATCACGCCTTTATAACACGTGTGAGATCCAAGCAGTCCATGAGGTGGACTATAACATCAAGACATTCTAAATATCAAGCTTTTATATATACTTATGATATCGAAAATGATTGTGAAACAAATGAACAAATTGGAAAGCTCTTATCCAGTCCGCCGTTCATCTGTAAGCCTGCCTTTCTGTAGCGTGGAATCTGGCACGTGTGGCCCACCTAGTGAGCTGGTCCGACATTGCACGTGTATGCGACAATAGCATTTGCATTGAAGTACATGCGTGTAACTACACACACGTGAGCATGAGACAAAGATACAATTTTCCGTACCTTTTGAACTTAAGGAGTCAAATCATACTCAGGCCGTCCATGACAAGGTACGGAGAATATACGAACTCAAATAAAACAAAATTGGTGGAGCCAATGTCTCTGAGGGGGCGGTTTGGATGTATTCAAAATCATGTACTCGCATGTGCTGTCTTGCAGACGCACGGAACGTTATGCAGTGTACCAAACAGTGTTTGTAAAGCATTTATAAGGCATGGAAATGGTACATGTGAAGAGCTTGAAATAATTGGTGATATGGTTAATATTACAAGATACGTACGCATTGATTAATACATGTGTTGTATGTGGGTGTGTAGACACTCCACTACGGCTAACATGATGATCAGAGCATAATGAGAAGGAAACGGATCGGCTAGCTACTCACCCTGCCACTAGCCAATGGCTAGTGGTCCGTGCTCTTTGGGCCCCACCATGATGTTTGTGTTTCATTCATACGGTTCACTCATTCTTCTATGTTATTTTATTGTATAAGCCCAAAATTGAGTTTGATCCAATTCTCAAGTGGACTGTGCCGCACAGTGTTGATTGAACGCGACCATTAAAAACTTCTTGGGGGCCACAAAATTTTTGGATCAATCTGATATAAATTTTTTCCCTTCATCCAACTATGTATGACCTAATCAATAAGTTAGATGTCAAATAGTCATTACAGTGGGCCCTAGGAGGTTTTTAATAGTGGACATTCAATCACAATTGTTTTCCCATGGTGTGGTCCACCTGAGATTTAGATCTACCTTAATTTTGGGATTAAGCCCTAAAATTATCTTTCAAAATGGATGGACGGCATGGATAAAACACATACTTCATGGTGGGGTTCACATAACACTAACTACTAGCCACTTGGCTGTTGACAGTGTCACTAGCCAAATTGCGTCCTAATAATAACCATCTTGGTCAATTTAATTAAACTTAGTCCAACTTATAAACCCAGTTAATTCATTAAAACTTAGTTAACTCAATCATCGTAATTCCAAGCTCAAGTTCAAGGCTAAGCCCATTACTACTTAGGATCATAATAAGATAAAATCTGGTAAACTAGGGGGGGAAAGTGCTACCTCGGGAGTCTCCAGTAAAATATGGAGGCCATGCATGTGGTGAGTGGTGCATAGTATACCGCCTGCCATGTGGACATTCTCTACATTTTGTAGGGATGTTAGGTGGGGTGATAATATCATCAACTCTCCTTATTAAGCGTGCTGGAAAGGAAAAAGACCTCGTTGTTCTTATCCTTGGCCAAAATTATAACTTTTGCTCTTCAATCTAACTATCATGATTGTGTCATGTGGCAGCAGCGAATCCCAGCCATTTGACTTACTTTTACAATTGGACTTCTCAAGAATAATCAAAATGTCATCCCAAAACCCTATAAATATATAATTTTACAACTGGATAGGGGTCGGCCTTCCACTCTCTTATGTAGCATTTATTAGCTTCGCCAGGTTAGGAGGATTGTGTAATAAGCGGAGGCCTATGCCTTATAGAAATTATCTACATAAGATTGTCCCTTGACTCGTAGGCCCTAACACAAGGTTAGAATTCTAAATCTTGTAGAGTGGTATCTTACTGAAGGCTCAGGCTCCCTCGGAAGGAGGCCTACCATTATTCCATCTTCCGGTTGGAGTCTGCCCTCAGGGTTATACTATGGGGGTTATATTTGATGGTCTTGAAGGCAGTCAACCTGTGACTCACATGATCATGATCATAGAATATATTAGTGAAATTCAAGTGGCAAGCAACACCCTGGTGCATAGCTCAAGTGGTAAATTGAGTAAAAGATACCTCAATGAGGTCTTGGTATCGATCCCTAGTGGGGGTGGCTAACAGTGAAGTGTGAACTCCCAACTGGGGGTACAAAAAAAAATGAAGAATAAAAATAAAATAAATAAATAAAAATGGCAACCTAGGGTCAACCGATTTTACGGACTTGGGCGTTAGGTGTTTATCGGGCCATGCTTAGACTGGCTGGCACAAACCCGGCCCATTTCAATTTCTTAGTACGGAAGGAACCTCTTCCCTTCATTATTTCTTAAAATGACAAAACCGTCCTAAGGCATGTACACATTGCATACGTGGAATTCTAGGTTATGGCCTATGGCTATGGGTCCCAGTTTAGATTTGGACGCGGTTTGGCTGGTGACCCAACACTAGACATCTAGCTAGTGTCAAAGCATTGTGGGCCCCACCATGATGCATGTGTCTTATCCACGCTGTCTATCCATTTTTCCGGATCATTTTAGGGCATGAGCCCAAAAATGATGTAGATCCAATATACAATTGGACCACACTAAAGAAAACAGTGGAGATAATGACATCCACCTTTGAAACCTTACTAGGGCCCACAACTATCTTTATTTTTCATCCAACCTATTCATGAGGTTACACAGATATGGATGAATTGAAAAACAAATATCAGCTTGATCCAAAACTTCCATGGCCCCCGAAGAAGTTTTCAATGGTAACCGTTCAATCCCCCCTCTTTCCCGTGGCGTGGTCCATTTGAGCTTTGGATCTGCCTCATTTTTGGCGTAGTGCTAAAATGAACGTGCAAATTAGATGGACGGCATGGATAAAACACATAGATCATGGTGGGACCCAAAGAGCTTTGACGCCAGCTAGATGGCTGGTGTTGGGGAACGGATTGGCTACTCCCCCTGACACCACCCCTGGGGCTAGTGGTCGGTGTGCTGTGGACCCCACTATGATGTATGTGTTTCATCCATTCTGTTAATTCATTTTTAAAGATGATTTTAGGGCTTCATCCCAAAAATGAGAGGTATATACATCTCAGGTTGACCACACCACATGAAAACAATAGAAATTGGATATCCACCATTAAAATCCTCCTAAGGCCTACTGTACTGTTTATTTGACATCCAATCTGTTGATTAGGTTATACAGGCCCAGATGAAGGGAAAAAACAAAAGTCAGCTTGATCCAAAACTTTTATGGCCCCAAAATGTTTTTAATGGTCAGCACTCATTCAACACTGTTTCCTGTCATGTGGTCCAATTGAGATTGGGATATACCTCGTTTTGGTTTCATATTATAAAATTATCTGTAAAAATAGATGGACGGAATGGATGAAACACATACATCATGGAGGGCCCCACAGAGCACCGACCACCAGCCATTGGCTGGTGTCAGGGGGAGTAGCCAATCCGTTTCCGATTTATTCCTCCTCAAGAGATATTCGCAATAAATGCTCGAAGAAGGTTCTTGCACGTTTCGATTCCACCTACACCACTTTTTTCGAGTTCATTTTAGGTTATTCCACCAAAAACGAGGAGGATCAAACACTCAAGTGAGCCACACGAGAGGAAACAGTGGGGATTTAGTGACCACCGTTGAAACATTTATATCACCACAAAAGTTTTTTATCGGTTTAGTTTCTTGGTCTTTTCACTTCATCTCAGTGAAAATGACCTTATAAACGGTTTGGATGGAATATAAACATCAAGGTGGATCCTGGGAAGGTTTCAACGGTAGGAATTCCTTTCCTCACTGTTTCATCCAGTATGGCCCACTTGAGTTTTGGATCCTAGTCATTTTCGGTATCATGTACTAAAATGAGTTCAAAAAACGGATGGACGGGTTGGATTTCTAACAAACATTACAGTGGGCCCCATCCAGAATCCTTGCGCAGGAACTTAGCCAATCCGTTTCCCTGGTGTTGGGGTCAGATGCCAAACCACGTCACCAAACTAGTTAGAGTATCGGATCAGTAGATATCCATTGGACGGTTAAAAATGAAAATAAAAATAAAAATCCAATGGTCGGATTTCAACGAACAAGTGTCCACGAGTTAGGGGTGAGGATTATTTAATCAATCTGATATTGGGTCCGTGAATAAGCTAGAGTGGGCTGCTCAATTTATTCAGTTTAATTGTACATGTGTACACTTTGTAAGTGCCTGAGTATCAAGTGTCATACTCATCCAGAGTATCAAATCACTCTCCTCTGGTGTTCTGAGGCCGCTCCGCACATGCGCGCAGCAAACCACCATACCGCATGCCCCTACCAAAGCCGACCGTTGCTCTTGACGTTTTGAAATTCCCGCGCCTTTTGTCCTCCTCCCGCCAAGCTCCTCTTCCAACAACAACATTCTCAACATCATCAATCAAACGCTTCCTAACAACCATCAAACTCAACCCAAATGACCATCTCACTACTCTCATCTTCCAATCTTCCTACCACTCTCCATCCTTTTCCGCCGAAATCCCACAAGAATCCTTCTTTCATTTGCTCAGAAATGCCGCGAAGACCGAGAAAACTCTTTCGGAAGTCCAAGTTCTACACTGTCGAGCAATCAAGACCGGTTTCGAACAGAACCCGCAAGTGGGTAGCTGTCTTTCGAATCTGTATGTGAGATGTAGGTGTTTGGATCATGCAGGCAAGCTGTTCGATGGAATTCCCAACAGAGATGTGCGTGCTTGGACGGTTCAAATCACAGGTTATGCCCGTATTGGTCTCTTTGGAATGGCGGTGGATCTCTTCTCTCGAATGCAAACGGAAGGTGTTTTACCGAATTGTTTCACTCTATCTTGTGTTCTAAAGGGTTGTGCGGGTGCTAATTTTCTCAAAACCGGGAAGGAAATTCATGGATGGATTTTGAGAAATAGGATTGGATTAGATGTCGTTTTAGAGAATACAATCATTGACTTTTATGTGAAATGTGGTGTGTTCGATTACGCAAGAAGAGTATTTGAAATGATGGATGAAAGGGATACGGTGTCTTGGAATATTATGATAGGTGCCTATTTACAAATCGGAGACATAGAGAGATCGGTTGAATTGTTTAAAAGATTGCCCTTTCGGGATGTTGCCAGCTGGAATACGATCATGGTTGGGCAAATGCGAAATGGGTTTGTTAGGATGGCATTGGAGCTTCTTTATCAGATGGGTGAAATTGGACCCAAGTTCAATCAATTCACATTCTCCGTCGCTTTGGTACTGGTTTCTTCACTATCCATGTTGGGATTAGGAAGACAGATTCATGGCCATGTACTCCGAATTGGGTTTGAGTCCGACTTGTTTATAAGGAATTCACTTATTGATATGTATTGCAAGTGTGGGAAAATGGAATACGCAACAGCTGTTTTCGATAAAATGTATAATTTGCAAAATCCCACAATATTCCATGATGGATTGACGGTGAATGCCATCACGTGGAGCTCCATGATTACTGGATATGTTCAAAATGGTAGGTGTGAAGATGCTCTCAATCTCTTCTGCCATATGCTTCGGGAAGGCATCTATGTGGACCCATTTACCCTCACAAGCATAGCTTCGGCCTGTGCGGATGCTGGAATTTTAGAGCAAGGAAGGCAGATCCATGCCTCCATTGAGAAACGCGGACACAGATATGATGCTTTTCTGGCATCTGCGATCATTGACATGTATGCTAAATGTGGGAGCTTAGATGACGCTCAAGCGATTTTTTATAGGGCAAGACCTAGTGATCAGAGTGTTGTGTTGTGGACTGCGATTGTATCTGGTTGTGCTTTGCATGGGCGAGGAAGGGAGGCCATCCGTCTCTTCGAGCTGATGTTGAAGGAAAACATTCAGCCAAATGAGATAAGCTTTGTAGGCGTTTTATCTGCGTGTAGCCATGCGGGGCTGGTTGAAGAAGGCCATGCATATTTCAAGTCAATGCAAGAAGACTATGGGATAGTTCCTGATGTGGAGCACTTCACTTGCATGGTTGATCTTCTCAGCCGAGCAGGCCGACTTGATGAAGCAAAGGACTTCATTCATAAAAATGGTATCTCCCACTTGAATGTTGTGTGGAGGGCATTGTTATCTGCTTGCCGAGTTCACAACAATATTGAGATGGGGAAATGGGCCTCTGAACAGCTGCTTCAACTTGAGCCATTCGATGCTGGTTCTTACATTTTGTTATCGAACATCTACGCGACCACACAAAGATGGGCCGAGGCAGCAAAAGTAAGGAGTTTGATGCAAGTCAGAGGGGTTAAAAAGCATCCGGGTCAGTCTTGGATCCAACTGAAGAACCAAGTTCACACGTTCCTTGTGGGTGATTGGTCCCACCCGCAAGCAGCTGAGCTTTATTCTTACTTGGAAAAGCTGATTGGGAGAATGAAGGAAGTGGGGTATTCGACCAATACGAATCTGGTTCTTCATGATGTAGAAGAAGAGCAAAGGGAAGTTCTTATCAGTTACCACAGCGAGAAGCTTGCAGTTGCATATGGTATCATGAGCACGCCTTGTGGGACCCCTATCCGTGTCATGAAGAATCTGCGTGTTTGTGGTGATTGCCACACAGCCATCAAGTACATTTCTGAGGTTACAGATCGGGAGATCATGCTTAGAGATGCATATCGGTTTCATCATTTTAAGAACGGGAGCTGTTCTTGTAGAGATTATTGGTGAAAACAGCTGAAATGTGCTTCTGGTGGATTAGAAAGAAAAATCTGGTGTTCTGTTTAAAAAGACTCATGGCATTTGTCGCTGATGGCCCATCGATGATGGGGACGTATCACAGCATGGTCAGATGATCCAGACTGAGCATTTGGTGGGCCATATGATTGATGGACACTATAAGTCACATGAGTGGGACAATTATAGTCGCGAGGTTTTTTCCCATTTAATGTGGCGGTTATCCATTTCTGTTTTTAACCATCTTTTCAGAGGCTGGTAATTCGATCGCTGGGACCATCCCACCGATACCATATTTGTGCAGTCATCTATTCATTCAGGGTCATTCGATGGACGGTAAACATCATCTGTCCAAGCTAGCAATGGGCCCATCATGGTTGGTGAAGTGAACAAACTCTCGAGTAAGGTTGATAATCTGTGAAAGGTCAGTCACTTCTCTCTGAATGAACTTACCAATGACTTATATTGAGGTAATTAGCAAATAGTGTCGAAGGAAATTTCTCAATAAATAAGCCCATGAATGTAAAACTGTCTGTATGAAATTGGAGCTGGTTTTGAGGTGCTGATGGGGCATGTATGTGCAAGGCCGGGCTGTTCATACCATGGGCTGAAACCAGTCTGATCATTAGGTGGGCCACATGCACAATAAAAAAGAAAGTGAATGGCTAAAAGGAATTGACCAGCAGATCACATTCGACATGCTTATGTGGCCCACCTGATGACTGGTACATCTTGATTTTTGAGCTGTGGAATGATAAGACCAACCTGATGTCTAACCTGGATATCTCACCTTTGTGCCACCCATCATTTTCACATAGTGGGACCCACCTGATCAACCAATGTTCTATCACTCATTTTGATTTGGATGCGGTTTTCTCGCAAACCTGGTCACAGGGAGTTCTTCTAACCAAAGCTCTGTGGGGCCCACAGAGGTGTCCACCTGACATCCACTCCTTCCATCAGTTTTGCTAGCTGCCTCGAAATTCAAGTGGGCCACACCACAGGAAACAGTGAAGATGGAAAATAGGGAGTTCTTGTAACCAAAGCTCTGTGGGGCCACAGAGATGTCTGTGTGACATCCACTCCGTCCTTCAGTTTTTCCAGATCATGTTACAACAGGTGCCCAAAAATGAGGCACATCCAAAAATCAAGTGGGCCACACTGCAGGAAACAGTGGGGATGGAAACACACACCATTGGAACTGTCCACCATGATGTTTATATGACATCCAATCCGTTCATAAAGTGATTCATCAAGATGAAGGGTCAAAATCAGTTTATATAAAAATGCAACTTCTGAATGAATTGCAAAAATGTGTTTTCATCCCATGCATTTCAATGGACATTCTATCATCCAGGTTATGTTTCCCTATTACCAAACAGGCCTTTTCAACTATAATTAAGATCCGCTGGTATAGGATTGGATGATTCTTGTGCTAGTTGATATTAAACTGCATAGGTTGGAGATGGTATAAAGAAAGAGAATTTTACAAAAACTCTCTAATTAATATGGAATTTACACGCCGAGAGCTTTTTCAAAAGATTTTCACTCATTAGTTGATATAATTTTCATTCTACTACCTTGCATTTCTTCAACCGCCGGTTGGGTGGATGTGTGGGCAAATGGGTTGACTGCTTGTGTGAGCACCACCATGATGTTTATGTAAAAATCCATCCTGACCATCGGTGCCTCACCTCATGTTAGGCTGAGGGACCAAAACACACCCCCATCTGTGATTCTGGTGGACCATACGATTGAAACAGTGAATAGGTAATGATCACCCCCAAAACTATTCCCCTTGGTTTTGCCTATATGAATCACGGATAGGCCTGATTTTTAGGCCCTGGATTTAATTTTTGATGTGGCATCAAATGGTTGGAGTGTATTTCATATAATCATCATGATGGGCCTTGTAAAAGTCAATGGTGCACATCTCTCTCCCAACTGTTTTCTCTAGGATGGTCCACCTGAATCACAAGTCAGCCTGATATTTCTATTCTTTTCTTTCTTTTTAATTTTTTCGTGCTCTGGGCCTAAATTGGTGGGATTACGCATTTAATAGCCGGATGGTATTTTGCATACACATCATGGTGGGCCTCGCTCTTGATTTTGATGGACCTATTGTGATGTTTATGTAAGATCCAGTCCAATCATTAGATATTTAGTCATTGTTAGGTCCAGAGGAAAAAACAAGGCTTACCTGTGATTTTGGTGGGCCACACAAAAGAAATAGTTGTGAGAAAGACATCCACCCTTGATTTTTACAAGGCCCATTGTAATAATTACATGAAATCCACTCCAGCCAGTAGATTTCATATAAAAATTTAAGCATGTGGCCCAAAAATTATACTCAATACATGATTCATGCAGGCCACACTAATGGAATCAATTCGGAGGACAAGCATTGACATCTAAACTGTTTCTAACCATGTGATCCACCTAAGTCACGGTTGGAGCTGATTTTTTGGCCCTTGCCCTAACATGGGGTGACATACCTGTTAGTTGGAGGGGATTGTATATAAACATCATGGTGGGTCCGCCCAAGCTACCAACCCATTTGCTTATAGGAGAGCAATGAAGTAAAGTTAGGGCTGAAAGTCGAGCGGATTGGGTCGGGTTGGTGCTCAACCATAGCCCAACCTAAGGTTCTTATACCTCAGCCCTAATCCAACCCAACCCAGGGTCGGAAATTCTCAACTCAAGCCCAACCCAAGTGGGCTTTGTTGGGTTGGTCGGGTAGATACATGCTAATATTTTCATTATTACAGTAGTCTATCATATTTCAATACATGCCTTCTTTTTATACCTTTGATTTTATTAATTATATTTTTAGTTATTTATGTAAAGAACTTCAATTTTTCTAAACAAACAAGCTAAAATATAGGACAACTACTCCTTTAAAAGTCGTGTTGGGTAGCATGCAATTTATTTGGGAGAGAGAAATCTGACACATCTTGTTAGCTTAAGTCATCGGAAATGACGTGGACCAATGAGACCTAATGGTACTAGAATTTCCCATACCTTCAACACAAACGTTCCCCACTCAATTATAATTTATAAGTAACTTATATATTGATCACGTCCAGTTGAGTCAGGCAACCTGAGACATCAACCCGAGCCTGACCTAAGTTTTATCGGGTTAGTGTTTATATAGCCCAAGCTCGAGACCAAACCCGATACATCCTGCCCAAGCCCAACCCAATGTCGGTCCGGTCACCGGTCGGTCGGGTTGAACCCACACAACTTTCAGCACTAAGTAAGGTAGTGGAATGATGATATTGGTTAGTGAGGTACCTTTTTAAAAGGTCAAAATTTCGGGTGGTTTTTTTTTTTTTGTAAAATTTCAAAACAAAAAAAGGGTCCGTTTGGATGCAACCTCTGGAAACCCTTTTTCCCAGTGGTTTTTATTCGGATGAAGTTGGTGAACATGCATTCAATGAGGGAAACGTTTTGGCGACAAAAGCCCCTTTGCTGGTGCATCCAAATGGGCCCTTTAGATGTGGACTTGAATTACTGTTGGGCTGAGTTGACTCAGCGGGTCACAGTTTCAGTCTGTCTGGTCTACCAAGTTTCTATTTCTATTTTACGTTCATTGCTTGCTTGTTAACGTTCTTATTCTCTGATTAACTCAGCACGGTCCACATGGTGAGTTGACTCAGTCTCAGCTGAGCCTATGCAATGCAAGTGTAGAAGATCGATACAAGTACAATGATGCGTGCGCTGAGAAAAGGGCACGTGGCTCAATCCGACAGTGCAGAATGTTGCAGCTGTGAGGGTGGGTCGCCTTTTACCTAACGAAGAAAGAGATGAACTGGAGCTTGGCTTGATCTCGTCTTCAACTGAGTTGACTCGGTCGAGTTGTATGATTACTAAGCTTGGATTTGAACTGGTATGACTGAGTTGACTCGGGCGAGTCCCATGGCAGCAACAGTAAGCTTTACTGTCAGAATCTGGGCCTGCTTGCTTTGACTTTCTGGAAATTGTGGACGAGCTGAGTTCACTCGGGCGAGTCATGAGTTTGCCGAGTCTTTTAAGTCTAGTCGCTAGCCGAGTGAGACTTTCTTGGGCTGGAATGAGAGCGGATTGGGTGTTACCCGGCGGCCCACCTTGATGATTTATTACATATACATGCCGTCCATCCATTTATCAATCCCATTTTAGCTGTGGTACCAAAAATTAATCAGATCCAAATATCAGGTGGACCACACCACAGGAAGCAGTGGTGATTGAACACCTACCATTAAAAAATACCAAGGTCTCATAATAAGCAGATCCATAATGTTTATTTTCCATCCAACACGTTTGTAAGGTCAAACAGACATGGATCAAGGGAAAATACAAATATCAGCTTGATCCAAAACTTTGGCCTACAAAAAGATTTTAACGGTTATTTACCACTTTTTCCAGGGGTGTGGTCCATATGAGATTTGCATCTTCTTAATTTTTGGAATAATTTCCTAAAATGAGCTGAAGAAACGGATGGACGGCGTAGATATATAATAAAGTGAACAAGATGGGCCCCACACGGTAAGGGTAACACCCACCAAGCTGTTACTCGGTAACACCTAATCCGCTCTCCGCGGTTGTCAATGGGCCGGGCTCGGGTCTAAATTTAGAATTTTAACCAGCTCGGTCCGAAGGCCCGGCCCGAAACAGTTCAAAATCCGGGCCGAGAATTACTCCAGGCCCGGATGACAGCCCCAAATACTGTGGAAACTCACCTAACCTAACAACTAACTAGAATGTTTAAAGCTCCAGTGTGGGTTTGCCACGAAGTATGAAGATTTCGAGAATTCATGCGCTTTGCACGTGGAACACATCACATGCATCCAATCCGTCCAAAATTTGGTCCCGTTGTGGCGGAAGCGTATACGAGAAATTGCATGGATTGAACTATCCCAGCTATCTGCTTTTAGCCATCAAATGGATGGCCGACAACAGTCCAAATTCAATAGGCAATATCTGATGGTGAAGATCGTTCGATCATGTGATTTTTCTGGCTATGCATGATCCATGATGAGGTCCATGATTTCGATGGTCCAAATCAGTTTGGAGTTATCGGGTGGATGGGTTGCCACAATTTAGCGGAAGCGGATTGCCCGGCGACTGGACGCTGCTGCCATGGATCCCTAACTGTTGGGCCCACCATGATGCATGTTCCTTACATCTACGCCGTCCTTCCGTTTTGAAATCTCATTTTAGGGTATGATCTCAAAAATGAAGCAGATCCAAATCTCAGGTGGACCCCACCTCAGGAACAGTGGCGACTGACCATTAAAAATTTATTGTGGGACATAAGAGTTTTGGATCAAGCTGATATTTGTGTGGTCCGTTCATCCAGGTATTTGTGACCTTATCAACAGGTTGGATGGAAAATAAACATTCTGATGCCCCCCATGACCTGGATGAAGGGACAACAGGAATATATCCAAAACTTTTGGGGCCCACCAGAAGTTTTTAATGGTCAAATCACCACTGTTTCCTGTGGTATGGTCCACCTGTTATTTGGATTTACTTCATTTTTGGAATGATACCTTAAACTGAACTGTCAAAACGGATGGACGGCATGGATGTAAGGCACCTACATCACGGTAGGTCCCGGATCCACCTAAGCTGACCCAACTTTGCTAGAGATTCATTATGATGTATGTATTTCATCCACGCCGTCCATCCCTTTTTCCTAGCACATATGATGTAAGTGGATGAGCCCAAAAACTAAACAGATTCAAAGATCAAGTGGACCACACCACTGAAATTAGTGGGGACGATGATTCCTAAGCCCAACCATGATGTTTATTTGTCATCCAATCTGTCTGTAAGGTTCAACAGATCTGGATGAAGGGAAAACACAAATATCAGCTTGATCCAAAACTCCTGTAGCCTCAAAAAGCGTTTAATGGTGGTTGTTCTATTCCCATTATTTCCTTTGGTATGGTACACTTGAGCTTTGGGTCTGTTACATTTTTGGACTCATTTCTTAAAATGAGTGGATAAAACGGATGAACGACGTGGATGAAACACATGCACCAAGGTGGGCCCTGAATAGTTTGGTCCCCAGGCAATCCGCATCCCAACTGAGCCACTTGTGACAAAAAACACATGTAAGTCTACCCCTTTCTAAAAAGACAAGAGTCTCCTCTCAAAATAGGAATATCGCAATCCCAAAATGCCTAACTCTCTTGGAAAGTTTTGGACCATACACATGAGAGGAATTACATGGTCCACATACCTTATGTTTGCACATTGTATGTGGGTGGGTTTTCAATACAGACAAGTGGGGCCCACCGTTTTCCGATCCAAGCCATCGATCTATTGTGTCCGGTAGTTGATGGGCCATGCCCTGGAAATATGCCAGATCCGAACATCCCACAGACCAATCTTGGGGCTGTTTACAGTTGAATGTGGACCGTTGTTGCCTCCATAGGCTGTGAAATGGAAGGTTGTGACCATCCGCATGAGGATATTTTTGTGGGGTTGTTCATGAACAGTGGTATGAAATATATTGATTGTCTGGATCACCTAACCATGGGCCCCACTCGTCAGAATTGAAAATCTTTGTATCCATCCTCTAGAGATGATGATATACCTTTGTACTTGTGGAGAGAGACATGAGACAATTCCCTGCAAGCAAGGGCAAAAGAAGGGAATCAGTGCTTTAAGCAATCTCAATCCACACATATTCCTCTCAGAATTTCAAAGCTTCCATACAACTTTAAGCTATTCCAATGGATCTGAATCTATCATTGGATTTATATGAGTCTTTAATGGATTATTTTCCAAAATCAGAGTGAAAAGTAGCATATCACATAATAACAAGGAACCCAACACCACCTCTCTACCTCTCTCTCTATCATTCATTGGATTTCTTTCAAGAACCTCAACATGGTCTCCACACAACCTTTAGCTACAATACTCACATCTTGAAAAAGAAGAAAAGCTTGATGTGGGTTTGAGATTGGACGGTGTGGATTGGTCTTAAGAGTCCAAGTCACTTGCAATGGACTCTTTGACATGAAAGTAGTTCATTGGGGAAGAGTCCAGAGCAAGAAAAGAGAAAGGAAAGATGTTTGAAAGGGTGTCTTGGTATGTAAGGGAGGGTAGTAAATTCAAGTGCTCACTTGAGAATAAGAGAAAAATCTTAAACTGACAAGTTAGTTTTGTGGGCTCGACCTGACCCTACTATTTGGACGTGCAATCAACATAGTAGGTTGAATTGCACACAACCAACATTCTCTCTCTCTCTCTCTCTCTCTCTCTCTCTCTCTCTCTCTCTCTCTGCACAATACAACCAACACCCTTCTCTTTCTCCTACCAAACTTGGATCTTTCCTTTCGTACGTAAAATCATGCTAACTTGCTAACACAGCAAATACCACCTAATATAACAGACACCACCTAATATAACAAACTACACTTCTTGGTTGCATGCACATAACCACCTCTCTCTCTCTCTCTCTCTCTCTCTCTCTCTCTCTGTCTGTCTGTCTCTCTCTCTCTCTCTCTCTCTCTCCCCACTGTTCAATGAAGAGATGAGAGATCGTATGGAGCGCCTGGTGGTTCTTCCTTTCTCCATAGGCTGCGTTTCTCAATCAAGCATTGCCGTATGTGAAAATCAACCCAAGAAAACCAAACAAGAACCAAACACACCATCAACAAGTAATCTCCATCTCATTTCCTTACTTTTTCTTTCAAATCTCAATTGGTTTTGTTTTGATGGGTGATTCTCTCTCTCTCTCCCTTGTTTTTTCATTCAAAATTATTTTGTTTTTGTTTTGATGGGTGATGCTCTCTCTCTCTCTCTCTCTCTCTCTCTCTCTCTCTCTCTCTCTCTCTCTCCCCTTGTTTTATTTTCAAATGCTTATTGGGCTTTATTCTGTGTATGTGTTAAAAAAGGAGAGTGCTTATCAGGTGGGAGAATGAAAACATCACTTGGGTTCTCTGGAGGGTTCCAAAGGTTGATCAAGGGCTTCAAGAGCTTCTCTCAATTGTTCGGTAAGTATGAGGTGAAAAACGATCAATTTTCAACTGTTTTAAGTGAACATTTCAAGCTAGGGTTGAACCCTAATCAACCTCACCTGCCCATTTAATTAGTTTATCAATGGGCTGGATCACATAACCCAACCTGGCCAGTCCGGATGAGGTATGGAAAAATAAAAACTCTTTGATTGAATATTTCAACCCTTTGGTTGGACAATTTATTTATGTCAAATTTTCATATTCAAAGAAAAAGAACCGAATCATCTAAGGATTTAAATAATTCAATCCAGAATATTTATTTATTATCTTTCCACCTTACAAAGTGATCAGAATCAGCCGTATAAATGATTTGGATCATTGGAAAATGACCTTAGTTTAAAGGCTAAAGTCCTAACATTATAAGATATTCAATCAAATCTCTATGATGTATGTAGGTTTGGATGTATACATTACTTGGACAGTCCTGACACTTTTAGCCACATGTTCCATTCCTAAACCCAAGTGTGCATGCTAGGTCTACCAGTCGAGTCTGTTGAATCCAACTCAATTATAATTAATGAATCTGGTCCCTTGGGATTGGGTTATATGAATTTTAAGTGGGTTAGGTCAGGCCACAGGTTAACAGGTCATGGGTCAGTTTTGGGCTGGGATTTTTGGCTCTTTTAGTGAATGGGTCTGGCTCAGATTGACCCCAACCTGACCCGGACCTGACCCATTGGCCTCTTGTCTAGTAGGGCTGTGGGCTCATCAAGTACCATTACACCCTGGGGAATTTTTAAATACCGACCTTATCATCATCATCTTATTTTAGTATTATGTGCTGTGGTGGGTGGCCAAAACGGAAACGGATTGGCTACTCCCCCTGCCACTAGCCAATGGCTGATAGTCGGTGCTCTGTGGGCCCCACCATGATGTATGTGTTTCATCCATGCCGTCCAAAAAATTTTATAGATCATTTTATTATATAAGACCAGAAATTAATATATACCAATCTCAAGTGGACCACATTATAGGAAACAATGTTGAACGAACATCGACCATTAAAAACTCTTTGGGGGCATAAAAGTTTTGGATCAAGCTGATATTTGTTTTATCCCTTCATCTGGTTCTTTATGACCTAATAAACAGAAAGGATGTCAAATAAACAGTACATTGGGCCTTAGGAAGATTTTAATGGTGGATATCCAATCGCTATTGTTTTCCTGTGGTGTGGTCCACCTGAGATTTAAATCCATCTCATTTTTGGGATCAAGCCCTGAAATGATCTGTAAAAATGGATGAAACACATACATCATGGTAGGCCCCACGGAGCACCGACAATCAGCCACCGGGCTAGCGGCGGGGGAGTAGCCAATCCGTCTCCACTATATTCCACCAAAAAGAGAGGCTTCTTTTGATTCTGGGCGTCCAAAGCTCTTTCCTGTAAAGGGTATTTCTACGTCACCCGTGCCAACATGGCACGTGTTTGCAACATCCAGCCCGTTCATCAAGCTGGTCCCAGCATATATTTGACCATTGATCACAGAGCTGGATGTTCGCTTGTGGGATGGACCTTCTTTGTCTCCCTATGTAATTATTGAGGTTTCTAAGCTAACTCGTGTACAAGGCAGGTCATGTACACGCCATGCGACATGCCAAGGTGGTACACAGGTACAAAAATCCAAGCCTTCCATCATGTAGCTATGAACTTTTAGATATTCTCTAAAAAAAAAAGGAGTTGGCCCAGTCATCATCTGGGCCACAATAGCCAAGTTCTCTCAGCCGTACACATTTTTTAGTATATCTGTGGCTCAACTCACAAGTGGACCGACATTATTCTTGGGGAAGAGAATCTACATGGTGGTATCCCTCATGTATTGGATCTGGTACCAATATGCCATGCTGGCACACGTGTGTCATGTACACGACCTGATTTGTACACGCGTGGGAGTCGTATTTCTTGAAAATTAAGCAACCCTGAAGCTCGAGTAAGTACATGATCCTCGACCCAATCAGACACAGCATCCTCGGATGTTCAGTTTTTACAACTGAAGCCCATCCAGACCATTAAAATAATGGCCTCACTGTAGATGGACTGATCCCTGAAATTTCGCCAGATCGTAAGATCCGATCCATCCAATCTTTGTACTTTTTGCAAAAATGATTGTGGACTCCTACTGGATATGTTTTCTTAACCGTCTATCTGCAGGTAATCAAAAGAAAGGTCATCACCACCCCAAGAAAGGATTCTTGGGGCATAGTCAATCCACTATGGGTCCCATGAAACCAACGGTCTGGATCACCGAATCATGCCCCCCACAAGCACAATACTTCTACTATGGATGAATTGAGTGTTGATTGATTGATTTTTGGGTCCTTTTGTAGTGTACAAGGAAGAGGAAGAGGATGTAAAGATGGATATGGAGATTGGATTTCCAACAGATGTGAAGCATGTCACACATATTGGATGGGATGGGTCCACCACAACCAACACAACAATGAAGGGCTGGGATGATCTCAAGACCCCAGATTTGATTTCTCTCACTCCAATCTCTCTAAGGCAATTTGAGCTTGCCATGGCTGCTCAATCAGATGCACCCCTTGCACATGGCTCTTCTCTCAGGCTTACCTGATCTTCAGTGCATCTGAGATTGTATAGACCTCCTGACGTTTGCTAATTCCACACACGTGTAGAGTCGTACAAATCCACACGTGGGCGCACGTGTCACGATGTGATACGTTCATAAGATCTGAGCTTTTCATCAGATGAGCTACGTTGTTTAGATCTTCTATCATAATAATCATGCCATTTCACACCTCAGGTGGGCCTTTTCAGATCAAAACAAATGAATGGCTGGAAAAAGGCTTTAGCCTCTTTAAATTTACTTTGCATGTTGTGGCCTACTTAAAGAGTGCAATTATCTATGCAACCATTATTTCTAATCTTATGGAAAGCTCAGATCCTTCACACGTGTTTCGTAGTTGCACCTGTGCCCGCGTGTGTATATGTACGGCTCTACACGCGTGTGCAATTAGCAAATCTCGTCCTACATTATTTTTTGTGGATTGCTGCGTTTGGGAGCTTCGTTGAGTGATGACATACGATAAAGGGTTGTTATTTATACTCCGGCTAGGTGTGATGCTTGATACGCATGCACTTGGAAATTGTATGTGTGTCATACACTAACTCAAATTTAAACCGATTGAACTGTGGAACTCACTGTTGAGGAGTCAATCTAAAATTTTATTAGTTGAATAATCTTAACCTTTGATTCTTGGACACTTGTGAAATAGGACCGTTGATATTCTCCATTTTAATCGTCTGATAATTGACTGTGGATCCGATTGTGGTATAATTAAATAAGTGTAATTTTTTGTTCATCATACATTGACATTGGGACCCATAATTTGGACAGCGTGATTTGAATTACTGGTATATACATTGACATTGGGACTCATAATTTGGACAGCTTGATTTGAATTACTGGTATTCTAAGTAATTTTTAAAGCGCCTGTGTATCATCAACCACACTCCGCCAGAGAATCAAAGTGGATAGGGAAAATTACAGTCAAGCTGGCACTGGGATAGATTTTAATGGGAAGCGGATTGCTCACTGAGTAACACAGTACGGTAAGGGCCTGTTTGGGCGGTGGGATTAGAAGGGATTGGGTGGGGTGGGATGGGATTCATCTGGTTGTGTGCCAATTCTACTCCATGTTTGGGAAGAATCGAAAAGCTTAATTACATTAAATGGAATTGCATTGGTCCAGTGCCAATTTCACTCAATGTTAGTAAGTTGTATAGGTCCTACCATGATGTGTGGGCTATATCCACACCGTCCACCCATTTATCGAGATTATTTTAGACCATGGACCAAAAAATCAGATAAATCTAACGCTCAAGTGGACCCCTCCATAGAAAGCAAGGGGGATTGAATACTAACCGTTGAAAACTTCTTTGGGGCCACATAAGTTTTGGGTTTACCTCATTTTTAGGCCCATGCCATAAAATGAGGTGACAAAATAAATGAACGGTGTCAATATAACAAACGTATATTATTTTAAGTAATTTCTAATGATGGTGGGTATATCTATTCAATGTACCACCATATTATCGTCAAAGCACGGCATTAATTTTATCTCATGGCCCCTGCCATGGGTAATAATTATGCTTTTTGAATCCCATCCCACCTTATTCCTTTTAATCCCACCGCCCAAACAGGCCTTGAGAGTACTGAGTAAACTCTGTAGGCCCCACCATGATTTATTCATTTTATCCATTCCGTACATCCATTTAACCAGATATTGTTAGGCTTGAATTAAAAAAAATTGAATTATATCCAAAGATCAAGTGGACCACACCACAGGAAACAGTGTGAATAGAATGTCTACTGTTGAAAAATTCTTAAATTATTGTTTCGTTTGGCGGTGATACATAAAGGGCGTGTATACCAGTTTGGGACGAATGACCACATGAGATCTAATCCATTGATCCAAACGGTTCACTAGGGCGAGTGCACATTTCATTTGCTACCATGCGAACGTCAGACAATCTGTAGATATAAACCATTTGATCCATTGCCTCTAATATGGACGGTCAATGCTGGTTTCAGAGGAAAAAGTCTAATAAACAATCCTGTCCATCTATTTCTTAGGGCCCTCTATGGATTGCTTATGTTTTCAAATAATCACTTTTGTTAGGTAATCATAACCATCCCATCCATGGCTTGGAAAAAAGATGGTTATAGAAAATAAGACCAAAGCAAAGGATGGATTGGATCATTGCATCAGTGCGATTTTTGCGTGGTTTCTACGGTGTATGAAATAATTGGACGACGGAAACAAGCACAACTAATGCAACCAATGGATGCATTTGTTTGGGACACAGACTACTTTAATTAGTAGAATGGCCTGATTTTTGTGCAGGGGAAACTGATCTACCATCTGATGGGAAGACATGATTTTGCACACGGATGCTAGCTTGCCACGTGCAATAAATATAGATGGGTCACTGGGCTGGGCCATACACATGGGCGTGCTTACTGAGGCCTGTTTGGATGCTGGGCCCATAATGTACTGTATATTTTAATAAAATATATAATTTAATGCTAGTCTATCCAAACGTTGCCAGTACGTCGCCAGCCCACTTTTTCGAAACCACACGTCTCGTAAATCATGCTATAATGCATGTGTAAGTGCAGTGCTTTCATTACACTACACTGCCATAGCTCCGCCGTTGAAAATCCACCATTCCTAAATCTCCATCTAGCTTCTTCAAATCTCGGCCAGAAAATCACTCAAAAGCCGTCGTTTCCTGGCAAAAGAACCTCGCCGGAAAAACCCATCATGCCATTCCAAGCCCAATCTCAGAAGACGAGAAAAACCCTAGCATTTGAGCTTCTGTAGTCCCGAATCCAGACGCAAATGGAAAGTTGTTCCAACAAGCAGAAAAAGAAGCCGACTCCACCTTCACATCCCCATTTCACAGCGAAACCTCCCGTGTCGGAATCTGACCCACAACTCGAAGATAACCTGAGCAGAGCTCCTCCCCCACCTACACCTCCTATTGAAGAGGAGATAGTAAAAGAAGTGCTTCCAGAGACATCAAAACCCTCCATTCCGAAGATCAAAGAAGAAGATGAGAAGATCGAGAAAAAAGCTTTGATCGTGATCAATGGCTGTGATGAAATCTCCGATCTCTGTAGCTTGAGCGAGAGCATTTCCACAACAACGATGACTGAGAAGAAAGGCGAGGATGGAGACGATGGAGAGGTCGAAATGCGGTGGGTAGAGAACAGATCTCCGGCCAAGTTCTAACGGAGAGGTCGAAATGCGGTGGTTTTCCGACTGATGAACACTCCATTCCCAAACACTGATTTCGGAAACGATGGTTTCCTCTAATGACAAGTGCACTCTTATCCAAACATTGTGAGTGGTTTGCAATTTGCAGACGCATTATCGCTGCAAGACCACTAATACCTTGATGGGACAATTTTACTTCCCCGTACAATATTACACGCGAATCCAACCACTTAAATCATGCTGTGCATCTAGAAACATCTCCATTAAAAACTTTGCACATCCACTGGATGTAAGAATTCTATAAGGTGGGCCTTATTGATCAACAATTTGCATTTCACTAAGGGTTGGATAGTGTGATCGAGTCATTCTCCATGTAATTGAGAATGGATAGAGTCATAAGTGGGCTAAAAAGATTGATTTCTTCTTCTGTAAGAAGCCAGGCCATCAAAAGAAAGACAGCATAAAGTACAAGCAGTGGCTCGTAAGGAATGATAATAATTCTATCTGAGTCTATTTTAAATGTAATATAACCAATGTGTTGGTAGATTCTTGGAAGATAGATTTAAGAACTATTATTAAAATTTGTACTTTTATGTAAGATTTGCTATAAAGCAGGTCACCATCTGATGTAGAATGCTCGATATGCATACGTAACGGTATAAAAGTTGATGTAGAGTCAATTAGAATATGTGGGCTTAGGTTATGGTTAGGTTATTCATTGAAATTAGTTGATACATTTTGTGTGCCTTCTATAAGGCACAATTTAATTCCAGTTTCTTGTTTGGACAAATTAAGATATTCTTTCAGATTTAAGAACAAAAAGTTGAGTATTTGCTTTGATTAAATTTTTGTTGGCACTAGCTTCACGATTAATAACATATACTAATTAGACTTAAATGTCTCACATGTGTATAATGTAAATGCCCTACATATAAATAAAGTATGATCTAGGCATAGACTATATTATGAAAATTTCTCAATGTTGTGGCACATGTGATTATGACATATCTTTTGTGAGAGATTGGAAAGGCCAGTGTAGGATGAGATTCTTTATTTTCTAAATTTCTCTGCCCATAAAATATGTGTTGATTGTATTAAGGGTAAATAGACAAAAAATAGAAAGAAATGTGTAAAAAAGAGTGTAGGACTCTTAGAGGTGATACACATGGACATTTGTGAGCAATTCCTTACAGTATCTTTAAGTGAGCACGAATATTTTATCAATTTTATAGATAATTACTTTCATTTGGGGTACTTTTATCTTATAAATAAAAAATCAAATACCCTATATGCTTTTAAAATATATAAGGCTAAAGTTGAAAATCAACTTGATAAGAGATTAAGGTTGTCCGTTTTGACTGTGGTGGGTAGGTATGACAAATACGGTCACAATTCAGGACCCTTCACTATATACCTAAAAGATTGTGACATCATTGCTTAGTACACTATACTTGAGACTCTAAAGTAGAATGATGTGACTAAAAGATGCAATTCCACCCTATGAACACGGTGCATAACATGATAAGTAATTCGACATTGTTAGAATCTTTGTGGGGTTAATGTGATCAAAACTGCAGTTTATATTCTTAACAGGGTCCCCAAAAAGGCCGTAACTAAAATCCTTTTGAGTTGTGGAATGAGAAAAAGTCAAACCTTTGATATTTACATGTTTCTAAATTAATCATTGACATTAATCAATGTGGCCCAAGTGGGAGAATGTAAGAATTCCATAAGGTGGGCTTTATTGATCAATGGACTTGATCTCCCTAGGGGTTGGATAGTGTGATCGAACATACCAATGGACCCTATAAAGTTGTGATTCATCTAAAATTGTGTAAGGGATGGTGTGCTACAATTTTGTCACACGCACAATATTCTTGTAACGCCCTGAAAATCGGGGGTCGAGCAGAAGTTCAACTCCTGAGTTCCAACGCATCACCTATGCAATATGGATAATGATGATTAAATGTTGTCCGTGTTAGTGCACTAAATATGAGTAAGATTATACCAAATCAGCATATCATACCCCAGAGACAGTTAAATCACGTAAGCGAAAGACCATGATAGGTCTGTATAAAACATATAAGTGGTAGTGCATCTCCAGAGTATAATCATGTTCCAGGTTAAACAAATACATGTATCGTTTCAAAATACAAAATATTAAAATGTGTAGGTCCGTCTACATTATGAAATCCCTATAGCCTCGACGATCAAAATGCAGCCTACATGAACCTGCCAGAATACTGCATATACGAGAACTCCTCCTTGTTGTCATAAAAATCAGGCTCCGCTCCATAAGCTGCGCCATCATCTGCAACTAAGACAGTCTGGTTGGTGTTTTAAAACACCATCCCAGAGTGGGAGTGAGTGATCAATTCAGTAGAACTATAAGGCAAATGTTAACATGTTATCAATTCAGTCAAGCAGTAATGATAAAGCAGTACAACAATCATGTCCTATATTACTCTTGTTAATGCAAGAATGGTATGCAATAATGATGCATGCCCTCGCCTACACTCTCTTAGCGACTTCATCTCACGTTCGCGCATGACATCCTCTCGAAACGTGCGCTTCCTCGCCAAAGCACATGCAGTGCGGTGCATGATCGTGTTAGCCAATACTTAATTAGGTTTATTCATATAGAAGGTTTAGGAAACTAAGGTACCTCCCTTTGTATCATTGACCCAACATTGATCCATCTAGGGTTGTCAATCCTAGTAGTCACATACGATCGACAGTTCTAAGGCGCTACGGAGAGGGTCGTCACCGTCAGCGTAGGCATGGTTTATACTTTAGTTTACTATGGAAAGGCTTGTCACCTCAACATAGACCTAGTGTATTCTCGAGGTCACTACGGGCTCGTCACCTGATCGTGACTGATAGCTTAAATACAGTGTTCCATACAACCGTATTCGGCTCACGAGTCTGGGTTGCTCATTAGACACTACGGAGAGGCTCGTCGCCCTAGCGTAGGCCGACAATACGACCACGGTGTCCCATACCACCATGCCCGGCTCATGAGTTTTAGCGGATTGAGGTACCAAGGTTAAACGGCTTTTTATCGGTAAGTGGTACCTTAGATTTCAAGCAATTGCGTCCATACATGGTAAACATACAATGGGCAGATCGGGTTGCTTGACAAGCTTGATTGGTACGAGCGTATGTTGAATTGATCGACATAGAGCGCGTAAGCACTCCGCGCGGCCCAACCACTGCCGGCAATTTCCGTACGACTCGGATTCCTCGAACAAATCTGTGGTGGCGAAATTAACTCAGCCACTCGATCGGGAGTTGTTACCGATAGCCTGGACTATGTAGCAGTCTCAAACATACTTAAACATAACAAGAAAGCAAATATGATAGGCATATCAGTAATAAACAATTAATTCAAATGAGGGAACCACTTGAGCATTTTTATGAAGTACAAATAAACATGCTTTCACACCCATACATTTCATACGTAAATCACATCAAATAATCTAAGTTACATGAATAGATTTATACATATAGCTAAGGTAGTTGAGAATCTTATCTCAATACCCATATAAAATATAATTTACCAAATATTTACTCATTCAGACATTTCTACAAACACTTAGACTACACACTTCAACATACATGATGTATGTTGGTCATAACATGTATTAGGGCAAATCCTTTCACCAAGGAGTTGTCACCTATATAACAATCATATATCCACGACGGATAATCATGGCAAGCACGAGTCCAAATTCCATACCCATTCAAACATTTCAACAAACACTTAGACTACACACTTCAACATTCATGATGTATGTTAGTCATAACATGTATTAGGGTAAATCCTTTTACCAAGGAGTTGTCACATATACAACAATTATATATGCACGACGGATAATCATGGCAAGCACGAATCCAAATTCCATACCCATTCAAACATTTTTACAGACACTTAGACTACACACTTCAACATACATGGCGTATGTTGGTCATAACATGTATTAGAGCAAATCCTTTCACTAAGGAGTTGTCACCTATACAACAATCATATATCCACGATGGATAATCATGGCAAACACGAGTCCAAATTCCATACTCATTCAAACATTTCAACAAACACATGAATTATATTACATTCAACATAGTTTATATATATTTGTAAAGCGAGGGAAATATCATATCTAGCATGAGAAATGACAACCAGGTCAGTTATAAATCATTAACCGACATTGACAGCCTTGAAAACCATAACCTAAACGTTTATAGTTCGTACCTTTCGCCGGTAAACTCGTAACGGATTCAGTTTGAACACTCTTGCCTTGTAAACTAGACTTAAATACCTAATCAATAAAACAGGTTAGCTATTTCACCGATCTACGTATTTGGATTCCTAAAACAGGTTAGGGTTTCTTATCCAAGAACGGAATCAGAATCTCCGGTATAGTGACACAGAAGTGGTAGTTACGTACATAGAGTAGTGGGATCGAATCTCAGGAACTATCTCACACTCGCTCTCTCACTTCTCCACGTTCTCCTTCACTTTCTCTCTCTTTTCTCTCTTAGGGTTTAAAATTCGTATGGAATGAGAGAGGGGTGGGTAAAGGCCCTTATATAGGCCCAGAACTGAAGGGAATGACCCTAGAGCCATGGTATACTTAAGTTATAGTCAAAGAGTGGCTGTTTCAGTCCAACGGAGCACATCTGGAGGCCCCTTTTCTGCATATGATATGGAGAAAGTTCTTTGACATTGGATCTAGGTCAGGTTAAGTTTTCGGACCGATCGGATTTACGAACGACCACAGAGGATCAGTTTCAGTTCAACGGTCACCACCACTCGATCAGGGCCATAAGTACACTGACCTGCGTATGAAATTTTTCCTAATCTAAGGGTGTATTTGGGTTAGATTCTGATGGTCTGAAACCTTAGAATTGGCCTGCAAACGAACAACCCAATTTACTTAAATCTGAGTACATTTTCTAAAGATATTCGCGTTTCTCATACACTTCGCTCTGGGCTAAGTTGTGCGTTTCTGGATACTATTTGGACTTGATTTCCGAGATGTTTGTCAAGCCCAGTAAGGCGGTCATATTTGTATAGTCTCACAGTAATCGAATTTTCGACATACGGTACAGGTCCGATACGGAGTTTCGGTGTGCTCCCAAGAGCAACCGAGTTTTGAGATTGATTCTAAGTTTCAGGGTAATGTAGCGTCAACAATTCTACATGTTTTAGGTCTTGCAGTTCGTATTTAAAGCGATTCAATCTAATTTCACAAATAATTTAGTTTAGCACTTGATTAATTTTCGTTTAATTTTTAAGGGATTTAGTCCTGAGCGATTTCTGCCTGAGGTGGAACTCAGGTCTTTGTATGGATTTTTTTTTTTTCCGAGACATTACAATTCTAGTTAGACTAGGATTGACACATTCGTCTGGAGCCTAAAGGACAGGAATTTTGATGGATTTCAAACTCCTTAACCATCTAAATCATCTAAACAAGGCTGGATACCCAAGCCTACATATGACGGAAGCTATTTCCCCATCTCGGTGCTTCTCTAAAGGGTGTAAGGTAAGGAAGACCACGGTATCAAGCCTACAATGATGGTGTCCCAATCAGATATGTCGTTTATTTAGGTTATTTGATCTCCGTACTCGATGCATAGCATGGTCCCTTCAATTCCGCATTATAGTTTACACCGTACATCTGGCTACATATGATTGTATTTTGGGGTCATTCATTTGGAATCCCATAAAGTTGGAGTTTGATAATCTTAATGTGTTCTTAAAACAAGGAGTAATTTTGGTGTTTTTGGTCTAATTCAGACCAAATACACTCTTCCAAACACACTAAAGTTGTTGATTCACACTAATTACCACTATACAAGGTCACAGTTGTAAATTGGTAGCAATTGAGATTTTTGGGAGGAGTCATTTGGTGTGAATTGGAATTTAATTCACACCAAAAGCTACTCTCTTTTTCAAATCATAATAAAATTATGTGTTTTCATTTTGTATGGATTCTTAGCAACAATATACAAATCACATTCATTTGTCTCTCTCTTTCATATACGGGTTGTCAAGCACAATTTGGTGAATGCAAGCATTGTTGCTGTAGATTCCAACGGATTCCTATTGTAAGCATGCATAGGATGACTCTAATTCATATGGATTCGATGATAATTGTCCATGTATATTAAATACAGACTTTCAATTCACTCTTTAAAATAAGAGTTTTTAGCCATACATTTGTAATAGTAACTAACAATGTATGGATTGGTAGATCAAATTAGAACGGGTAGATATGAGGAGGATGAGCGATCTATCAGTTGTGTCTCTCTCTCTTTCACTACTGTCTCTTTTTATCCGGGCTTTTGCTTGGATGAAAAGAGCATGATTGAATGCATTATTATTTTATATACTTTTGCATTAATAAGAAGAGTAATTAACTAAACTATCTCTCTTTCCTCGATCTTTTGCTTTAATAAGAAGAGTATAATCCCTTCTTCTTTTTTTTTTTTTTTTTTTTCAGTTAAGTTTAGAACATGAATAAAAAAGGAGGTCGATAAAAAAATAAAAATAAAGTGTGTTTTGTCTTCATCTGATAAAAAGGTTCGGTGGAAAATAAATCAACATCAAAGTGCACCTAAAAAGTTTCAAAGGTAGGCATCATTATTTGCATTGTTTTTCTGTAGTGTAGTCCACTTGAGCTCTGAATCTCTTTTATTTTTGGGCTCATGTACTGAAATGAGCTGGCAAAACGGATGGATGACAATGCATAAAACACATACATTACAGTGGCCCCATGGAATCCGGTCACCAAGGATATCCTGTCACCATCGAATCCGCTCGTCGTGTCGGCCATCCTATAAGAAAGGAATGGACGGTTTAAAATGACTTGCCAGTATTTCACAATCAACGTATGAGTGTTGTTCACTTGATGAATGAGCTGGCCTGATTTTTTTTATTTGCCCAATCATGTGAATGGCAGTGTCTACCTTATTTACAGCCTAGATGTACTTTTCGTTTTTACTGAGCCATGGAGCCGGACCCAGCTCAGATGTACTTCACGTGCCAGTTTTGCATGTCTTTTACGGCACCTCTACACGCTGCACATGAACCATTGTGGAATTGTGTGGCCATCTAAGGCATGAATAAAGTGGCCCCCACCGTGAACACGCCAAGAGTCTCGTTTGAATGTAGACCGCTGGCAGTTTTCTAGCCGTCTATTCTTCTCGTTAGTGGTGTCCCACCTAATAGGCAGACCGGCTTCGTGCTTTTTTGGCTAGCAAGCTCCTCTTTATACGGACGTGAAATGCCCATGCTCCCTGACCACACGTAGTTCCTGTGGTGGGAGCAATGTGGGGCCTACAGAGGTACCCGTGACCAAATCTACTCTGTCCATTAGTTGTTTAAGATCACGATAGGACACAAATTAAAGAAATAAGGCAGATTCAAATCTCAGGTGGGCCACACCACATGAAAGAGCGGGGATTGAACGGCCACAATTGAAACTTTGTGGGGGCCACAGAAGTTTTGTATCAGGATGATATTTGTGCCTACGATTTATTTGAGTGGCAATAACCATATGAACGGTTTGGATGTCATATAAAGAACATGGTCCGCTCTAGGAAGGTTTCAGTAGTGGATGTTTTGTGTCGTGTGGCCTAACCGAGTGTTGAATCTGTCTAATTTTTGGATTTTTATGCTATTATTATCTTAAGAAACTGATGGACGGAGTGGATTTGTCACGGGAATCTCTGTGAGCCCCACAGATTCCAATCACAGAAGCTTCACGTTGATCGGTTGATAACCATTTGATTGGTAGCTTGTAAAGAGACAATAATCATACAGGAGGCCCATCACACGGACGGCCTTGACGGATACGCAATGAGAAAACCCTGATAGATGGCATCTATATTTGGGGTGTGGCCCATCTATGATAGGACGGATGACTAGCTACTCGGCTGAATAGTTGCGGCCCGGCCTCACCCAACACGGTGCGGCCCTGACCGTGGGGTCCACCTTGATGTATGTATTGTATATCCTCGCCCATCTGTTTTTCCAGTTCATGTTTGGGCATGAGCCCAAAATGAAGCAAATTCAAATCTCAAATGGTCCACATCAGAGGAAACAATGGTTATTGACCATTAAAAACTTATTAAGGGCCACAAATGTTTTGGATCAAGCTAATATTTGTCTTTACACTTCATCCAAGTCCTAGTTACCTTATCAACAGGTTGGTTAGCAAATAAACGCTATGGTGGGCCCTAGGAAGCTTTTAATGGTGGGGAGTTCAATCACCACTATTTCCTAGTGTGGTCTACATGAGTTTTGGATCTCTATCTCTTTCATTTTTGGTCTGGTGCCCTAAAATGAGCTGGCAAAATGTATGGATGGCGTGGATTTACAATACATACATCAAGATGGCACCTATGGTCAATGCTGCACTGCCTTTGGATCCACTCCTATGAGATTTGAGATAGTCGTTAGGGTGCATGTGGGTGAGAGTAAATGCAACTAAATGAAATGAATTGGGAGTAAATGTCTTGTAAATGAAATTCTATCTAAAAATGAAGTATGCCTTTTTGACTCCCTCCAGGAGTTGTAAGAGTAAACAAATTAGGTATTGTTAAGCACATGTTCATGGTACACGCACATGTTTATTGTACATGTGGCACACCGATGATACTCCAAAACAATACAATTATTGGCCACATCACTAAAATCACAGCGATTGAATGATCTAAAATGTTTAAAGGTCGGCCATCTAAATTGACGGTTAAAAAGCATTCGCAGGTTGTTTGTGGGGTCCCTACTAATGGCTCAGTGTTAGGGCTGAAAGTTGGGCAGGTTCAACCTGATCGACTGATCACTGGACATTGGGTTGGGCTTGGGCAGGATGTATTGGGTTTTCTCTTGGGCTTGGGCCGTACAAACACTAACTCAATAAAACTTGGGTTAGGCTCGGGTTGCCCGACCCAACTCGAACCTGATCAATATATAAATTCCTTATAAATTAATTATAATTGAGTGCGGATCTGACTATAACGCCTCTTCAAAACACTCTGGCTCACCATTATCTGTTAGCAGTAGATAATGTAAGGAGGGTGAGTATTGGACCGTGGGTCTCTTCTCCCGAGTAGACCTCCTCATAACCGGTGTATACGGCTCTGCCTCATAATACTCCTGTGCATGATCATCCTGTGGCACTGTAACACCCGTGTCTGGTAACTCTTCCATCTCTACGAATTTCTTTTTCTCGGCCTTATTTTCCTGCACACTGTCCTTATGCATCACTTTTTCATTGAAGACTACGTCCTTGCTTCTGATGATTTTCTTATTTTCTGCATCCCAAAACCTGTAGCCAAAATCATGCTACCCGTAGCCTATAAACGTGCACCTCCTGGACTTCGCATCCAGCTTGTTTTTGTGCTCTGCATCAATGTGAACATATGAAGTGCAACCGAACACTCTGAGATGTGCAAGGTTCACTTCTTTCCCAGTCCATGCTTCTTCTAGTAGTCCACCATCTAATGGTGCTGAGGGATTTCTATTGATGAGATATGCCGTAGTATTCACAACATCTACCTAAAAAGTTTTAGGCAACCTTGCATGTAACCTCATGCTCCTGGCGCGCTCAAGGATAGTCAAGTTAATACACTCAACCACACCATTTTGCTGCAGTGTTCCTGGAATCATTTTCTGATGTTTGATTCCATTTGCTGCACAATACTCCTCAAATCTCTTATCACAGTACTCTCCCCCATTATCAGATCTGAGACATTTTACTGTTTTACCTGTCTCATTTTCTACCATAACTTTTCACTTCTTAAATACATCAAATACATCAGATTTATGTTTTAAGAAATAGACCCACAGTTTTCTACTAGCATCATCAATAAAAGAAACAAAATAACGTGAGCCACCAAGAGATGATACCTGTGCCGGTCCCCACACATCAGTGTGTACAAGCTCCAACAGATGCGTCTTTGGAGTGCGTCCTGTCTTCTTGAAACTTACCCTCTTCTGCTTGCCATACACGCAGTCCTCGCAGAATTTCAAGTCAATAGACTTCAGCCCTGGTAGCTTCCCTTTTGACAATAGCACTTTCATCCCTTTCTCACTCATATGTCCCAACCTCTGATGTCATAACTGCCCATTTACTCTAGTTGATGCGACTGTGAGTGAACTATAAGATCTTGAAATCCCGTACAAAGTACTTTTATTCTTACCTTGAGATATTACCAAGGTATCTTTTGTAATCTTCTAGGAATCACTAGTGAATGTCGTCACATATCCGGTATTGGCCAACTGCCCTAATGAAATCAAGTTTCGTTTCAAACTCGATACATGTCTAGCATCCTTCAATTTCAAACTCATTCCGTCTTTCTAACTTATATGAACATCTCCCTTTCTAACAATACTGCACGACTCATCATCACTCAGGTAGACTCTCCCGAAGTTACCTAACACATAATCACGCAAAACTTCTTTACAAACGAAGCACCTGAGTCTATGACCCAAGACTCATTTCTCGCATCAAGAGACAAGATCAACACCTCTGTGTCACTCTCCTCAGATAGATTCACTGAATCCCTCCCACCTTGAGAGTTTCCTTCTTGTTTGTTAAGCGCCCTGCAATATCGTTTCATGTGCCCCTTCTTCTCGCAATGTCAACACCCGTCTTTGTCTTTCGATCCCTTGGACTTCTTCCTCGACTTAAAACGTCCGTGTTTATTACCTCCTTTGTTCAGTGATCTTCTTCTTCCTTCAACGTTTAGAGCATTCCCTGAATCCCCTGAAATTCCTGATGCCTTTCTTCTAGATTTTTTGCTGAGAATTAGACCGGCCACATCATCAAATTTCAGTTTTATCGACCCTGAAGAATTGTTCACGGCAATCACCAAACCATCCCAACTATCTCGCAAACTGGACAAGATCAATAATGCCCTGACCTCGTCCTCATAAACAATGTTAACGGATTCTAACTGGCTCATGACTGTATTAAACTCATTTAGATGTTCAACCATGCTCCCACCATCTGACATCTTCATGTTGAATAGTCGTTTCATGAGATGAACCTTGTTGGACGCTGAGGGTTTTTCATATATCGTAGCTAGGGCTTCCATTAATTCTTTTGTGTTTTTCACCTTGGATATATTGAAGGTGATGCTCTTAAACAAAGAGAGTCGGATCGTTCCTAAAGCCTTCTGATCCAATAAAAACCATTCATCGTCTATCATCTTTATGGTTTCTTCTCTTTTCCTCCTAGAGGAATATAGAAGTCCTTCTGATACAGATAATCCTCCATCTGCATCTTCCAGAAGGTAAAGTTTGAACCATCAAACTTCTCAATTCTAGTCTTCCCTTCTTCTGTTATCGCTCCCAATAGAACTAAACTAATAGCTCTGATACCAGTTGTTGCGCAACATGCTAACAACACAGTGAATCGAGATCCAATCTCAAGTCTCACCCACAAACGATAAATAGGAAGAAATATATACTAAAAAAGAATCAAAGCAAAGCAAACAAACCACAAGATAAGATATATGTAGAAAAACTCCAAACTAGGGTAAAAAACTACGGATGCAAACTTCCACTACGAAGAAAAATGAAGATTACAAGGTAATATACTAACCTCTCCCTTGGAAGTATAGAGAAAATACCTTGTCCACACCTTAGAAATATTTCCCAATATTCACTTTAACCCTAGAATGGCCCTAGGGACCCCAATTTATAGTTTTGGGAACTTCCCTTTCGCACCCTTGCGAAAGGCGACTCAATTTTCCGTAGTCCGCATCAAATCTGGAAATAAATCTGCATAACCTCGATAGGTCGAGCGGACTGCACGACCAGTCAAATGGGCTTATTAGAAACATTCTATAAAATATCACATATGTACATTTTCAATTCTTCTCATTTACTTTCATCCAAACAAAATATTTGAATTTTAAATGCATTTCATTAACTCTCATCTAAACATAATTGAGTAAGTCATTTATTTCCAATTCATTTACTTCCAATTTCATTTCGCATTTACCTCCATTAATGAGCTCCCGAAGGACTCCTTGGCACGTTTGCTTGTTATGAATGCACACTGGCTTAAAATAAAGATGATTCATTCATCAACTACATGGCATGTGTATTTTAAATGTAGACTCTAAAGTCTTTTTCTTTTTAACAGACGTGGTCCACCCAATGAATGGATCGGTTTGATTTTTTGGACTAGGATATGTTAAAGGTGGGCCAACGGATGAATGACCCCTATCCTATGAATACCGTTGCTTTGTGCATTAGTTTGAATTATATTGTAAAGGGTATTTCATCATCTAATGTATTTCCTTGGTTGACTCTTAAACTAAGTGTATGAAAGGAAAAGGCAATTTTCGTATACTGCTACCCACTTAATTGGATATATATGTTCTGATACCTAATTAAATTGACATTCCATTATGCTACCTTATTAATCAAGGTATGTCGCATCCTGCTATTTTTGTTTAATTTTGTCTGAATTCTTTAAGTTACTTTCTTTTAATAAATAACAAAAACACCGCTCTATTAAAGTATGTCATAAAGTAAAAATCCATTTTCCACTATAAGAAAAATACTAGCTACCATAAAGTAGTATTACCAAGGGTATGTTTCGATACCACCAAATAAGTTAATTTTTAACTTACGGTAAGTGATTAAGTTACTTTTTTCACTTAAGTTAGTTTGGAAAACATCATTGTGAAAGTAATTTACATGTTAAAAGCTACTTATTTTAATAAGGTTTTTTTTTTTAAAATTTTTTAAAAAGCTTTTTAACTTACTACTTTTCTATTTCTCTTTTAATTTGCGACCCATGTGTCAAATGGTGAATAGTGAATGTTGAATGACTCACATCCAAGGTGGACCCTACATGATGGATGATCCACATCCAAGTGAGGCCCACACAAATGAATGGTCCACATCAAGGGTTGGCCCACTTGAGGGAATAATTACTTATGATGTTGAAAACAAAACATGCCTTTATACTTTTTAGTTGATAATTATGCTGTTTACTAAACATACTTATCTACTGAATAAGTAGAAACTAAAATAAGCTATTTATCACATAAGTAGCATATCTAAAGTCACTAATGATCCAAATGCCCCCTAGATATTACTAGCCTGTCCAATTCATGAAAATGGAATGCTCCAATAATGCCTTTCCAACTATAATGTGAACCTTTCGTCTATTTGGAAGTGGTAGAGTGGTTGTCCATTAATTTTTATTGTATGACCTGTAATCATTGGACATATTTAATTTTGGGGCATCCCATCACTATGGCGGGGCTCACTTAATGTGAGGTTGGATTATATATATATTAAAGTAAAGTAAGCCTCATATGCACAAACAAAAAAACAAGGTGGCCCCACAATGGTTGATCAACCTGGCAAATTGAACACCAAAGTATACATCATCCACCACTCTTTCGTCAATCTACCATTTCCCCCTCAAATCCAGCAGCACCTGGGATTGTCCAAGAGACATGATCTTTGGGCTTGAACATGCCCGCAATGAGGTTGGGTTGAATGAGGACAGCTTAATTTGAATTACTTGTATTCTAAGTAATTTTTAAGCACCTGTGTATCATCAACCACAATTGGTTGTCTTCCCTACTATAAATCAGATAGGGAAAATTATAGTCAAGCACTTATATTTATGTATAATATTTATAATTATCTACCTATATATCATCTATACAATTATACCTTAAAAATATTATAATACTTTCTACACTTGGATACATTTAAATGATGAACATATCCTTTATAATATAAAAATGATTGTTTTGTTTACCCATTAATTATACATTCAAGGGCATGCATATCACGATGGCACGAATGACCTTATCACTTCTAATCTGTTGATCCAAATTGTTCACTAAAACGAATACACATTTCATCAGCTACCATGTGCAATCCAACAAATATTAACCATTTGATCCATCTTCTTTAATAAGGATGATCAATATTGTTTTCACAAAAAAAGAAAGACAGAAAAAGAAGTCTAATAAACAATCTGATCCATCTATTTCATAGGGCCCTTTATGGATTGCTCATGTGAAAGAATCACTTTTATTAGGCAACCATAATTCATTCCATCTTCACCATTATTATTTTTTTTCTTCTAATTTTATACAAGGGTCAAAAGGATTAGTAGCTTCACAATCATAATGATTATATTTTCTTAAAATCTTCTCTATATTGTGAGATTGGGTTAAGATTTAATTCTGAATATTTTCTTAGTGAGATTGGGTTAAGAATAATAATTTTATTTTCTTAAAATCTTCTCTATATAGTGAGATTAGGTTAAGATTATACCAGAATAATTCTGAATAATCTTAATCCTTAAAATGACACCAGCTTCACCTATGTCCTTCATGTTAAAATGAGAAGATTTTGACATATAAGAATACCTTATTAGTTTTATTAATAATGTCTAAGTTTGTAGCAAAGATCAAAAGATCATCCATGTACAAATATACCAAAATAATAGAGTTGCCATACATCTTAGAATACATGCATCTCTCATCCTTATTATACATGAACCCGTTTGACATCATTACATAGCCAAAATTTTCATGCCATTGTCTAGGAGCTTGTTTAAGTCCATATAAGACTTTAAAAGTCTACAAACTTTGTTTTCTTGTCCTAGCACAACAAAACATTTAGGATGCTCTATATATAATTCTTCTTCCAATTCACTATTTAAGAAGGTTGTTTTAACGCCCATTTGGTGAATTAGGAATTAGTGATAGAAGCTATGACAATCAAAATACGAATGGATATCATCTTAAATACATGAGAATATGTATCAAAATGATCAACCCATTCCATTTGCTTAAAAATTTTGGCTACCAACCTAGCCTTATATTTTTTAATAGAACCATCTACCCTACGTTTTCTTTTGAATATTCATTTACAACCTAAAGTTTTCGCCCCAGGTGGTAGGTCCACTAATTTTCATGTGTTATTAGACTTAATAAAATCTATTTCATTATCATAGGTGATTACTTCTTTCCAAAAGATATCATCATGCGAGGAGCCCCAAGACACCAGATGTTAGATCTATCACAGGTTCTTGTGGTATGGTTCACTTGAGCTTTGTATCTGCCTCAGTTTTGGGCTCATGCCCTAAATTCAGCTAGCACAATGAATGAACAATGTGGATAATCCATACACATCATAGTGAGCCCCACATTCATTTGACAACTCTCAATTTTAGTGCTAAAAAGGCAAGCCATCAACATTTGCATGAGAACGATGTGGTAATTGCTTAGGTAAAGAATTATTACCCATTGAAAAGGTAATTACTTTGAGACGAAAATAAAATAGGCTCTAAACCAGAGAGTGAGGTTTACCTAGATTGAGTAAACATGACCAACACCGTTATCCTCTAATGTAGATCAAATTTTCTATTCACTTGTGGAATCCAGGTGGTTTGGAAGAGATCACCATGGCTTATCTCTTCTTGATAATCAATACATCCCTTATCAGTATATGAATTAGTATATGAATTGCATACTAACTTTGCTAGTGGCAACTACTCGTCACTATTAGGAAAGCTTTGAGGGCCCACCATGATGTATGTGATTTATCTACATTGCCTATCCATTTTAGAGCATGAGCCCAAAATGAGTTGGATCTAAACCTTAGGTAAACTGTATCACACTAAACCGTAGTAATTAAATGCCCACAATTTATTATTATTATTTTTTTCAAGGCCATGATAGTTTTGGATCAAGCTGATATTTGGGTTTTACCTTCATCCAGGTCACGCAGACCGTTGGATGACAAATAAAGATTATAGTGGACCCTAAGAAGTAATTTCAATGATGGGCATTCAATCACCACTGTTTTCCCATGGTGGTGTCCACATGAGATTTGGATATGCCTCAATTTTGGGCTCATGCCCTAAAATGAGCTTGCAATATGGATGTACTACTTGATAAAACACCTGCATCATGACGGGTCAGGTCGTTACTAACAGGGTAACATGCAATCCACGTCCACTAGGCTTTACCTTTTCGAAAGGCGCTTGAATCCGGGATGGGATTAGGTGAGACCCCTGCCTCACCCAAGATGGTGCAGCCCCTACCATGGGGCTACCTTGATGTATCTATTCTATATCCATGCCGTTCATCCTCATTTCCAGATCATTATAGGGCATGATCCAAAAAATGAAGAAGGTCCAAATCTTGGGTGGACCCGGTCTAGAAAACAGTGGTGGTTGATAGCTTTGTTGGGACTCGCGGAAGTACATAGAGCAAAATCAAGCAAATTAATCGCAATCGCACAAACAAACCCAAACAAAAGGCAATTCAAATTTTATGTGAAAAAAAATTCTTACAGAGAAAAAAATCAGGGCACAAAGCGACAAGTAATGTACTATAAAAGTAATATTACAAAAGATAGATAATGTTACCAATTAAAACAATCCATCGAATCTCCTTTGAATCTCTAGCTACCTTAAACCCTTAAAATCAACTTAGAAAGCCCTAATAATCTCCTAATCATGATTACACCCGATATATATACCATCACAATCGAAATAGGAAATAAATCACTCAATTACCCAAATTTGTGTGTCTTCAATGAGACCTTCGATGACATTGACCCACATCAAATATCTGCCGATGGCATTGAAACCCATCAAGTAGCACATATAAAATTGTCAAGCAATCAACTTCTTTTTTTTCATCTGATGATGGCATCAGAATCTACTTGATGGGATCGACTAGTCTGTCAATGACATCGACAAGCCCTGTAACAGACATATTTAAGTCACTGACAACACACCCTACCATTAAAAACTTCTTAGGGCCTACCTTAATGTTTCTTTAGTGTTTATTTGTCATCCAATCCATTGATAAGGTCACGGGAAGGGAAAAAACAAATACCAGCTTGATAAAAAAAAAATTGTAGCCCATTAATGGTCAATCACCACTATTTCCTATGGTATGGTCCACCTGATAATTAGTTCTGCTTCATTTTTGGGATCATGCACTAAATTGATTTTGAAAACCAGATGAACAGCGTTGATATAGAATAGATACATCAAAGGTGGGCCAAACGGTAAGGGCTACACTGTCTTGGGTGAGACCGGTGTCTCACTTAATCCGCACCCCTTGAAGCCTCACCATTCACCATTTGTATTCCTTTTAAAAGTTGTTCGCCTCAATCCAAGCCCCTAACGCTCTACACCCAGATCCATAGCTCAACTGGCAGACTGAGTGGAGATACCTCGTTTCAACACTTGAGGTCTTGGTATCGATCCTAGTGGGGGTGGCTAACATGGAGCGTGTGTACTGACATGGGTGTGTGCTGACAAGCTAACTCCCAAAAAAAAAAAAAAAAAAAAGCCCCTAACGCTCTACAAAGATTTTCTTGTTCTTCACCGGAAAATATCTCTGCTAAGAATATTTGGAAACTCTTTTTCTCAAGCTGGGATCGTGTTCCTGTCTAAAGGCATCTTCCCTCCTCCTCAAGTAGATAACTGACCTGTCCTTATCTCCATTGAGAATTCAATCACCGGCTGATCGCGACATTCACGTGTTTATTCTCCAAATCCATCCTCCCGGAGCTGCATTAACCAAACCCTCCATCCATCTTCCCTCACATGGACTCTTTGAAAAGTGCTCCTGCTTTATCTCCAAGCAAGTACAGATATTCGTGCGCGGTCAACAACGGCTGCTGGGGAATCACCTCCAAGTTTGAAATCCGTGACTGCTTCCTCTCCCAACGAACAAAGCCTGCCCAGTTGGGAGAGCCCAAAATCAGGTCTTTCGATTAACTCTAACCTCTGATACATGGACACACACTATTCAATTTCTCACCGTCCAACGAAACATCTACTATTCCGGAAGTAGGCTAATAAAAGAAAGCAAGGGTTTGATGAGGCAACATGCTGAAGTTAGAGATGAAGCCCGCAACCAACAGGTAAGTTTGAAAGCTATTCGGTTAATTATATATTACATGTTTAAAAACTATTTATTCTATTAAATCCTATCACATCAAGTCAGCAGATTAAAAAAGAATATTTTATGATATTAAACACATCATTAAATACTTCTAAAAAGCCATGAGTTTTGGATTTTTTTTTTCCCCTTCACCTAACTTTATTTGACCTTATTTAAGGTGGGCTTTAATTAGTAAGATTTGAATGGTGGGTGTTATTATCCCCCATGGTGTGGTCCACTTGTGATTTGGATATGACTGTTTTTTGTGCGTATGTCCTAGACTGAGATGGCAAAATGAATGAACGGCATGGATTGGGTTGACCCAACAGACGGTATTGGAGGGATTACCACCGAATCCGAGTCCGCTGCGACTTCAGTTTGGACGGCTCCATTTGGTCTACACGTATTACACCTGTACATTCCTGATTAAGCAAGTGGATAAGAGAAGCGGATTACCTCCTACCGCAGCTGGACAAGAACCTGTTAAGGCAAGGCTACGTGGGGTCCACCCAGATGTATGGGTTTTATCCATACCGTCCATCCATTTTTTTCATATCACAGGAGCCTTCTTTAAAATTAGGCATATATATCTAAGTCTTAAGTGGGGCACACCATAGGAAGCTGCAATGATAATAACACGGTGGTGTTTATTTGCCATCAAACCTCTTCATAAGAACATATGGACGTAGATGAAGGGAAAATATCATTATCAGTTTCATCTATAACTTCTACGGCTCTCAATAAGTTATTAACGGTGGGTGTTCAATCCGTACTGTGTGGTCCACTTGAGACTTGGATCTTCCTATATTTGTTTCATACCCACATAATCTTAAGAAAATGGATGGACGGTGTAAATAAAACCCATGCATCACGGTGGGCCCCACATTGCTATAGCTCTAGACGGATCATCTTCCAGTGGGAACAACACGCAATCCGCTTCCGATAAGGTGGATGCGTCTGTATATCGGGAAGGACAATGACATTGATTCGAATTTCGAAGTTCCAATTACGTACTCTCCTTGGGACGCGGATTGCGCACTACCCCCGCCCGTCCTTAGCTCCGAACGGGCAGTTCTGTGGGCGGGCCCACCGTGATGTATCTTTAAATCCAAGCCGTTTATCCCTTTTCTCAGATTATTTTAAGACATCGAAACAAAAATGAGGCAGATCCAACGATCAAATGGACTACACCACAGATGACTCTTGCATTTAATGCAACTGACATTTAATGCTTTGTGTATTTTAATGCAACCAAGCTTATTACTTGGTGTGGTCCACTTGAGCATTGGATATGCCTCACTTTTGTGATCGTGGCTTAAAATAATATGAGAAAAGGGATTGACGGTTTGGATTTACAGATACATCACGGTGGGTCCTCCCACAAACCTGCCCGTTCGGAGCTAGGGACGGGCGGGGGTAGTACGCAATCCGCGTCCCTCTCCTTGTCTCTGCAGCGCGTGTGAAATAGAGCTGAGACTTCGCTACGCGTCTAACGTTCCATCCTATCCAACGGACTGGATCCATATGAGAATTACCCAAACTCAAATCTAGATATAGTCGTATTCAGGTGGGCCACTCAAAACGTTGAAATGTACTCATGGTTCATACATCGCGGGCTTTGATCTTGAAAGCTGGATCTTAGGGAGAGTGGAATGGCCCGTAATTCTCATTTTCCATCCAACCTGTAGATAATTTCAAACAGATCAGCATGAAGATAAACACAAATATCAGCTTAATCCAAGGCTTTTGTGGCCCACAAAAAAAAAAAAATTTAATGGTCGATCACCACTGTTTCCTATGGTGTGGTCCACTTTAGATTTGGATCTAATTCATTTTTGGAAATATGCCATAAAATGAGCTCTAAGGACGGAGTGGATATACAAAACATATATCAAGGTGGCCCATGATCAGGGACTCACCCACGGACTCGGATTGCGTAGTGCATCACACACCACCGAACTCGTTGGTGTGTTAAGCGGCAAACTTCTGTGGGCCCCACATTGTATGTAATATATCCATACCGTCCATCCATTTTTCCATATCATTTTAGGGCATGAGACTAAAAATGAGTTAGATCCAAAGCTCGAGTATTCCACACAACAGGAATCAGTGGGAACAATGACAGCGACCGTCAAAACCTTCCTAGGCCTACGATGATGTTTATTTGTCATCCAAGCTGTTCATAAGGTCACACAGGCCTAGATGAAGGGAAAAACACAAATATCAGCTTGATCCAAAACTTCAGTGGCCCTCAAGAAGTTTTCAATGTTAAGCGTTTAATCCCCACTGTTACCTGTGGTGTGGTCACTTTCAGCTTTCGCTCTACCTTATTCATAGGCTAATGCCCTAAAATGATCTGTCGAAATGGATGGATGGTGTGGATATAACACATACATCATGTTTGGCCATATAACTTTGCCACGTCAATACACCATGGAAGTCGGTGTACCGCACAACAACAATATAGCTGGTGTATTGACGTCAGCAAGTTCTGTGGATGCCAAATGGAGTGACGGTCCCTTCTCAACACTGTTACTAGCAATGAATATTGGCAAGCCATTTTGCTTGTGACAATCCAAATGTAGTAATGTCCTGTTTCTTTTGCTAATTTTCACAAAAAAATATCATCATTACCATTTTACCACCATCAAACTAACACGGAATTATTAGTAGATGCCGATGTGTTCAGGAGACATGTAAATAAATTTATAATCATTACACTTTTTATAGTATTACTGTGAAATTCTTGAATCAGAAGAGCGATACCAATTTATTTTGACGATGATTTGATATTAATGTAAAAATGCCATTATTAGGATTTCTAAACCAAGCAAGAGAATTGAGAGTCAAATTAAGTTGTTGTCAGGAGATAATAAAGTAATTTGTAATCATCGCATATTTCCTTTACATTATTACGGTAATTGGCAAAATAAACCAGTAGTCGGGACATGCATATATGAGAAAAAGCCGCTCTCCTAATTTCCGAAAAAAAAGGACGCCAGCCGGACGTGCTAGGGATGCAACTTGGGCAGTCAGGTTGGGTTAAGGGTCAATCTGAGCCCAATCCGACCTTATAAGTACCCAACTTGCAACCCGACCCAACTAGAATTCCAGCCCAAGGATCCCAATCCGAAACCAACCTATAGTCTTCTATACTCAACCTAACCGACCCAACCCAACCCAACCCAACCCAACCCAACTACATGTAATTATTTCCAACTGAGCCAACCTAACTCAATTACATGTGATCATTCTTCTAACACGATCTGAATTTGCTTAACTTGAACCCAACCCAAATTTAAATTTGTTTTGTGTTTTCCAACCCGAACCTAACCTAAGGACCTTGACAACCTAACATGGCCAGACATGACCTGAAATTGGGTTGGGTCAATTGGGTTTGGGACCCAAAGCCAAATTGCAACCCTACCTCCCACACTAGAATAAGAGACTTGCCATGAAAAAAAAACAGAAACACACCCATGCACACACACACACACAGATTAGGATGAAATTTCAGGCCTGTTGGACACTTGAATGGGCTACAATGTCATATGTAATTCTAAGCTATCAGTGTGCTTTGGACAGGTGCTAATGCATTCAGGAAGAAACGAGATGAGGAAGAAGCCTGACAGTGAGGAATTCTAGGTAGAAGGACTAGTGGCAAAAGCAAATTAAGGGCACTGGAGATCCAATGAGGAATCTGGATCAGATAGGAAGAAGTCCTAATCGAAATCAAGGGCAAGGGATGTAGAGTGTTACTACTGTCACCAGAAGGGACATTTCAAGAGAGACTACCAAAAACATCAGAAAAACATAGGAGAAGAAGGAAAAAAAAAACCCCTCTGATATAGCTAGTGTGGCAGTATAAAATTTTGATGGTAATGATGAGGATATGCTCTGTCTCCTCAGGTATGAATTATTTTGTTGATGCTTGAATTTTAGATTCTGGTTGTTCGTATCATATGTGTGATAACTTGACATGATTTTGGGAATTCTCTGATGTTTTACATATATTGCTATAACCCCAATAGGGTTTATTTATAGAGATGTATCACCCCATACACGTGGAAGAAAGTAACTACTATAAATGTTGTGCATATATGGAAGAAAGTAAATACTATATCCATCACCTCCCTCAAACTAGAGTGGGAGATCAACTAGCAACAATTTGTGAACGATGAAAGAGTGCCAGGAAATGGTCATCTTTCTACATAAGAATATCAATAATCTGATCCTAAGGCACCATGTGTGAAAGTGAAATAATCCCATACTGGAATATCTCTTGAATGAAGTGATAATCAACCTTAACGTGCATTGTCCTCTCGTGGAATATGTGATTAGAGGTTATCTGGATGACACTAATGTTATCTACATGAAGAGGCGTCAAGGAAGTAAGATAAATCTAAAAATCTAAAAGAAGTCCGAGTACCTAAACGATCTCACTGTAGGCAGAAGATATAGCTTTATACTCAACCTTAGTGCTGGACTTGGAGACTATCAATTGTTGTATCTCAGACAATTGATACAGAAAAAATACGAATAAAGTAAAGCAAAACTAATAGAACTCCACATTTGTATGGATGATTTGGGAGGGCAGTAACATTTCAAGAAATGAGGATTTAGATATTCCATTAGGTCGAAGTGCGTACGTGGTCGCTACCTTTGAGATAGTTCGTGCTCCTCAATGTGTAAAACCAATGTAGAAGGATGTCGACATGCTATCTCCCAGGACAAAACACCCAGCAGATGGATGTCCACAACGCGCACAGACTGAAAATCCCAACACCAATATCACACCGACACCTCCTTCTTATGGCTAAAAACCAAAAAGAATGGATGAAACAAGATGATCGATCAAGAGAGATAGCAGCCAGAGAGGGAATGTTTTTCATCTGCAAACCCTAACCCATAAATCCTCATAGAGAAAAATGTTATGAAAACTATCAAGAGGATCATCACGACATTTGAGATGCGCTTGTGAATTAAGAGGCACATTTCATACAATGAAAATGGACTAAGTGGGTTACATCCAACGGTCATGATGAAAACAAAAGGAGCTATAAATCTAGGTAAAACCAAGCTCATCAAAACTCAACTCATAGAGGCTTGCTCAAGCCTTCCGAGGCTCAATTCCTCCCTCCTCTGCACACAATTATTCATGTGCACACACCTAGTTAGTTAGTTTTTAGGTTAGTTTTCCCACCAATCTAGCCTAAGGTGTGCATATAGGCCAGGGACAAAGGTTTATAAACAACTTCATAACACTTCTTTCTATTCATTGTGAGACTAAAGATTTTCAAAAAAAGACAAAACTACGCTTGGTTTGCTTTTTTCTTTTTTCCTTTCCTTTCCTTTTCTTTGTATTTTATGAAATACATTTAATAATCCCCCAATCATTTCAAAACAATACACAATTGGGCATACAAGAGAGCTATCATGCATAAATGATGGTAGTTAAACGTCTTGAACCTCACTTAGTGAATCACATTTGGACTACAAGAAACTAGTTAAGTAGGTCTTGAACTAGATTTCTTTTAAAGTAGACTGTATATGAAACAACATGGTAGTTTAAGTTATTCAAGTTGTCTAGAGCAGCCCTTTATGGCCAAGTGCAATATTTTGATTTCATGAACGCTTTGAAAAATTAGCCCAATTCTAATAAGAAGCGGCCCCGCTCCCACCTTTTTTTTAAAAAAAAAAGGGAAACACTCTGTAGATTTATTCATTCTATGGGAGAAAGCTTTACAAAAATTCTTCAAGCGGACCTAACATCAAAAAGGGGAATAGGTCCGCCTATTGTGAGAAAACCAAAAAGAAAAGCCAAAGACATAATTAACCCTCCCTCAGATTTCCTAGCCCCAACCTATTTAGAAATAAAGGTCCTTTGGTGATCTAGGGGAGATCCACCGTGGAGTGGAAAAATAAACGGACTGGCCCTCGCTGCCCCTTCGAGCTAGGTCGTCAGCTACCACGTTTACTTCCCTAGGGGAATGAGTGATGGAAACCTCCAAATGAACCATGAGTCTCTTGATCCTGGCCCACCATTAGTACATGGTCCACAAGGGAGAGGAGTTCCTCGCAAGGATTCCTACAACTGCCTTGGAATCACTCTCCACCTCTACCTTAGAGAAGCCTAGCTCCACGCAATGGGACAGGCCCTCCCAGATTGCCCGATTTCTACTCGAGAGTTAGAGCCAAATCCATAACCAGAGGAGAATGCGAAAAGGAAATCACCCGCGCGCAGAATTTATAGCGATGACCCCGCCCCTCCCCCCGATTGCCCAATTTCTACTCGAGAGTTAGAGCCAAATCCATAACCGGAGGAGAATGCGAAAAGGAAATCATCCACACAATTTATAGCGATGCCCCCCCCCCCCCCCTCTCTAAAGGGGCCCGGGTTCCCCATCGACTATCCATCTACGTTGATTTTGACCCAACCCAGCTTGGGTTTAGTCCATCTAATCACTTGGACCGACCTCCTAGATGTCACTGCACCATCAATTCCTAACTCGGCTAAGGTTGTAGCAGATACACGCTTGACAACTCTGGGGAGTGGGAGAGCTGGGCCGAGGCGGTAGATCCAATGATGGACACCGGCGATCACTTCTACACTTATGTAAGTGAGTTTATCAAGAGTGTCTTTGTAACACCTATCATCTCAAGTCAATGCTATAAACTCATTAAGAGATTCACCCAACCTCAATACTTTATAGAGATTTGCATTAGTAACACCATATAGAGATAATTCCTCCTAAACATGCAATGCAGTTCAACTAAAGAATTATCTAAAAACTTATTTTTTCATTGAACCTAATTCTTGGAATCTCCAGTCCTTAAGATAGCTTATCATTTTCAGTAATTTATTTTTCGAAGTCCCATCTCCCTCGATTTTTTCGGATTTTTTTTTTTTTCAAGCTAGAGTTTTAGTTAAAGTATCCACAATATTAACATTGGATCTTTTAAAGTCTAGAGTCATTGCACAATTTCTTAATAGTTGTCCCACACAACAATGTTTCAAACACACTTATTTGGATATTTCATTATAACACTTTTTTCTTTTTTCTTTTTGTTTTTTTGTTTTTTTGTTTTTTTAACTCTGTGGTAGTCAAACTATCACAGTGAATGGATATAGGAAATATCGGTTTCACCCAGAAATGTACATCTATTAATAGTGTTTTTACCCATTCAATCTCTTTACCAACTGTTGTCAAAGCAACCAGTTTAGATTTCATTGTGGAATGAGCTATACAAGTTGTTTTTTTTTTAATTTCTATGAAATAGCTCCGTCTGCCATGGTGAAGGTATAACCACTAGTAGATTTACAATCGTCTGACCTTAAATTCCAATTAGTGTTACTGAATCCGTCTATTACAACCGAGAATCTTTCGTAATGAAGACCAAGATCCTAAATCTTTTAAAAATACCTTAAGACCCTATATATAGCATTCCAATGCATGTAACTCGGAATACTAGAGTATCTACTCAGTTTGCTTATTGCAAAGGTAATGTTCGGCTTGGTGCAAACATAAGTTAGGCTACCAATGATGTTGGCATACTCAATTCGAGATATTCATTCACCAATATTTCTTTTTACTTTTATGCCATGGTCAAAATGAGTACACATAGGTTTATGTAATCTTCTTTTCCTAGACATGCATCCACAACCAACAATATAGACACATTTTCATGCATGCATACGTACACATGAAAGTGCATTAAGTCAACATCAATAACTGAACTCCTAAGGGTTGATGGTTGCTAACAGAAGGTTGATGACTAATAACAAGTCTTATGACAGTCGACTAGCTATAAGTTATAACAAGTGATACAGGAATTAAATTTGACAGGCCATTGTCGTACTTGCACATGTGAATGAATTCAAAACATAGTCCAAAGACATCGGCACTACGCCTTTAGTGTATGGGTAGCATGAAACTTGCATATGTGGATTCTCATGATTCAAATTGAAAAAAGAAGTGCAGAACATTTACAGTTTGTGATGGACATTCAAAATTTCAAATGGAAAGAATGTAATTAGAACTTGCTCAAATAGAGATTAACTGATTGATCAAAAGATATAGAACCAATAGAAAAGTTGTAATATTGGTCTCATTCTCTGTGCATGCACCCAATTGTGCACCCTTGGTGCAACCAGCAAAATGATCTTCACTACGATCTTGAGTGGCCAGCAATGCAATTCAGGCTCAAAACTTGTTCATGAAAAAAAAGAGATTTCACACTAGCCTTTCTTGCACATACACAAGCAACCCTGGAAGAATTTTTGCAAGGAAAATCATATAACTATGCACACAAACCAATTTGAATGTAAGTTGCAAGAGAAGAATCATAAATGAAATAAGATGTTATGACATAAATTTCTTCAGTTTTCCAAAGTTGATTTTATGTCACAAAAGTGAATATAGGCAAAGTAAAGACCATGAACCACCCTCCTTATTAGCAATTTAAATGAATGAATTTAGGAAAATTTCAGGCAGCATCATATTTAATCAGTTACTTGTGACATAAAAGATTGATTCTGACCTTTTACTATTTAAGATCTGATTCTCATAGATAAAAATATTGATGCAATTGGAATCTGTCTTTATGATATTGGTACAAATAAGATAGTAGTATTAATTTACTAAATGCAACATCAACTAAAGATTTAGCAAGTGGAACAAACTTTACATGGTTCAGTGAATCTGCCAGCCATGGTTTAGTGATGTGGACTACAGATTGATGTTCAAATAATGGAATAGCCTCATAAACAGTTCATTTGGGGGGGGGGGGGGGGGTGCGGTGGGTGAGAGTGGTTGTCGGACCACAGATTGTCAACTGGGCCATGGTGCAGGTGGAAGCCAAGGTGCATCGACCTGGTTGGGTTGGTGGCTTATATGTGTATAGTTTATACGAGTTGCAACAGCAGTGCACTTTTGAAGGCAGGAGAGGATGGATGGAGGGACACAGATGGCGCAAACAGAGGAAGCTTTCAACATGGATCAGCAGGGCAGACAGAGGTGGACAGGAGAGGTACAGTCGCTGAACATCCAGAGTCAGATAGAGGTGGGGAATGGAGATAAGAGGTGGGGAACATCCAGAGTCAGATGGAGGTGCAGCCGCGGAGCATCTATTCTTTTATTGTTATCATCGCTAACAAGTTCTTGATGGCTACATAATCCTACTTTGCTAGGGAAGCATTTTGACAGTGGAATAAAAAGAGAGGTGCAAAATTAGACATTTTTAGTTGAATAAGAAATGCATAGATTAGATAATGGGCAACAAGGAGTTGTAAAAATAGAACAAAACACACCACATACCAACTTATTAGATCCCCATTGACACCAAAATGGAGCAAAATTCAAGAGCAACACAGTATGACAAGTAATAAACAAGGACCAAATAGAGATACATTCATGAGTAGACAACTGGTCCTTATGAACCCTTAATCCACACAGTCGGTTGGGGTCAACTTTTTGGGTATGGCAACCTTTCTTTGTTTACCTTAACTGTTAGGATAAGTACACGTTCAGCTGAAAGTGCAGCTAGCTATACATAGGCTAGATAGATTACCTAGATTATCTAAGCATGTATTCTACATGTATGGCTCTTTTATATAAATGAGTTATTTGAGTAGAACACAGATACACAATGCAGCCCTATAGGGACCCCCTATAGGAAAAATAAAAAGTCAATAGGGACCCTTTTCCACTTGCACCAATGGTCTTAACAAGCAATGTTGTTAGAATCCTATGATTTATGGTACAATTTAGTAGAATATTAAGAAATATGATTTCAATCCCACCTTGAATCCATTTTTAGATGAATCCTACAATTCTATGTTTTGAATCCAATGAATTACGATTCAAATCCCAATTTATGATTCAAATTGTACTCGTTATCTTGTATTTTAAGCTTTACTTGGCTTTCATTTTATCTTTTTTTTTTTAATTGGTGGGGGCTATAAGAATCATTTAGAAGAGGTCAATTAAGAGATTACATGATGGATATTCTCTTCAATGTTAAATTATTATGCATTTTCTTGTGATTTCTTACTTCTTAAATTATTGATCATGCTAACTGCCTGTGAGATATCCGGCCTCGTGCAGACCATCGCGTACATGAGACTCCCAACTACACTCGCGTACATCACACGTGACATGTCTGAAATCTCCTCTTCTTTGCTTAGATATGACTTGGCTGACAACTTAAAGTGACCTGCTAGAGGTGTGCTAACTGCCTTAGCACCTTCCATGTGGAACCTCTCTAGCACCTCCTACACATATCACCTCCAAGACAGCCATAGCTTCTTAAAATATTTCCTTGTGAATCCCCATGCCTAGGATCTTCTTCACAATGCGTAGATCCTTCATATCAAACTCCTTGCTTAATAGAGACTTGAGTAAGAGTATCTCCTTCTTGTCCTTTGCAGCAATTAACATGTCATCAACATATAGCATTAGTAGAATGTATAACTCATTCTCAAGCACCTTGTAATATATGCAGCAATTATACTCACATCAGATATAGCTAATCTCTACCATGTAGGAATCAAACTACTTGTACTATTGCCTTGGAGACTACTTTAGCCCATACAATGACTTCTTCAGCCTACACACGTTATCTTCCTTACCAAGCTCCTCGAATCCTTCTAGCTACTTCATGTAAATAACTTCCCCAAGTTCCCATGTAGAAATGCCATTTTCACATCAAGCTGCTCCAATTCCCATTCCTCTGTATCATCCTTATTGGCATTCAACATAGATGCCTCATCGAAGATGACATCTCTGCTTATGACCACATTTTGAGAAACTGCATCCCAAAACTTTTAACTCTTAATACTTTTCTCCTACCCGATAAAGATGCAATTTCTAGATTTGGGATTCAACTTCGTCCTTTGTCCACTCTGCATGTGAACATATACTGGATACCTGAAAATCCTCAACCCTGAGTAATCAATGTCCTTTCCTGTCTAGACTTCCTTTGCAACTTTGGAGTCGAAAGCTGTAGAAGGTGATCGATTCACAATAAAGCATGACATGTTAATCGCTTCTGCCCAAAAGCTTTTAGGCAGCCCCACATTTAACTGCATCATTGTCGCCCTCTCCAATAGAGTTTTGATCATCCTTTTCGCTACCCCGATTTGGTGTGGGGTTCTTGGAGTTGAGAAGTACCTTGTGATGCCTTGTTGCTTGCAGAATTCCATGAATTCTACCTTTCTGTACTCTATACCGTTATCTGACCTAAGACACTTAACCTATCTCCTGGTTTGCTTCTCTACTTTCGCCTTCCATTCCTTGAACTTGGAGAGCACCTCAAATTTGTGCCTTAAGAAGTAGACCGAAACCTTCCTCGAGTAATCGTCTATGAAGCTCACAAAGTATCGTGCTTCTCCCTTAGACGGTACTGTCATAAGCCCCCAAACATTGGAACGTATGGAATCGAGCACCCCACTGCTAGTCTGTGTAGCAGGCTTGAACCTTACCCCGCACTGCTTCCCATAGATGCAATGTTTGTAGAAATCCACCTTGCATCTCATAACTCCCTTCAACAGTTTCTGTTTATGGAGTTCCATCATGCCCCTCTCGCTCATAGTCTATAGCTGCATATGCCACAGATTAGTGTCATCTGTGCCAAATTCCATGTGTGAGGTGCTAGCTACCTTACTTATAACCATGCTCCCAACCAACTTATACAAATTCGTCATCTTATGTCCCTTCATTAATACAATTGCACCTCTAGTGACCTTGATTACACTGCTAGATGTGGTGAATGTGCACCCATTCGTATCTATAACGCCCAAAGATATCAAGTTCTTCTTCAGATCCAAGTCATGCTTGACATCACCTAGAGTCCATACAACTCCATTAAACATCCTTACCTTAATGGTACTTATTCTAATGGCTTTACATGCAGTGTTGTTCCCCATCAGAACACTCCCACATCATATGACTTGTAGGTATTGAACCAAGTCCTCTTTGGGCACGTATGATATAAACATCCCGAATCGAGTATCCATGTATCTATCAGATGACTCGTACATGAGAAGATCAAGAGGAGATCTCCTTCTGAGCTCTCCTGTACAACACTGGTCGATTCACTCATGTTATTTTTATTCTTGCTTTCTAGGTCTTCCTTCCGTTTCTAGCAATCTCTCTAGAAGTGCGCCTTCACACCATACAAGAAACATTAGTCGTTTGCCTTCGATTTCTATCTAGACTTTTTTTCCCGTCAGATTAAGATCACTCCATCGATCTCCCACATCCTTGACCCCCTTTTGTACCTAAACCCTCCACCTGAGAATCCTCATCACCTGATTTCATCCTCATCTTGTTAGACATAAGAGTTGCGATAACTTCCTCCGTCTTCGAAGTACTCTTCCCATATAGTAGAGTACTAACGAGATGGTCGTATGATGTGAGAAGCGATACTGGAACTATTTCATCCTTGATTGTCTCTCCGAGCCTTTACAACTTGATATATATATATATATATATATATATATATATATTCGTAAATGAGTTCATGTGCTCTAGAAGATCAGATCCTTCCTTCATCCATAGCCCGTAAAGTTGGTTCTTCACAAATTGAAATTGCGCGGAATAGTCTACCACAGCGTGTGCTGACCGAGCAGTTTATTATTAATTTATTTATTTTATTAAAAAATTCATGTGGACCCAATTTGGATGACTTTAGAATGATCTGAGCCATCCATCAGGTCAGTCAAACCTTTCCACGCCCTGAGTCCAAGATTGAGTTAGATCTGATACTTATGTGGGCCATACAATGTGAATTTGGGTGTTTAATTTATGATCTATGAAAATCTAATGGTCGGATCACTTCAGAATTTTTTGTCAACGATCTAAGGGGTCCCTAAACTAGTTTAGATGGACGTTAATGGTCGGGTTGTAATTAGGTGGTCCAATTTGTCCGATCAAATGGTGGCTAGCCAAACTAAAAGTTGGGGACTCGAAGGACAATGGATTTTGAGTTAGGTCCCCAAATTGATAGTGTACAGTTCAATTCGATGTATTAAGCATGTATGGAGTTTTGTCGTGATCGGATTTTTAGAAACAGGTTTTCTAATGTTCGATGTTGTGTATGATGACATACACTGTAGACAACTTTAGATTGATCAATGTTGTACTTCTAACCATTAGAATTGGATATAAACGGTCTAAAATATTCACCTACGTGCCAGGGTTATGACCTAACTTTCTAATTTGTTAGTGATCGAGTCTAAAGGCTTAAATCGCATCTAAGGTTAATTTCAAGATGATGTGATGGTCCATATAGGAAAATCAATAGTTGGATGGCTTGATATATGGATAAAGAGCATTCTTGATAGTTAAATCAAAGGCTAATCAAGTATATATCAACTATACGATGCTTTCATGATTCATTTTATATGATCAGATAGTCCAAAATCGAAGTGGGTGATCAAATCGCTTCAGCCAGTGATCGAGTATGAATCATGAAAGCATCGTTTGGATCAATGCATGATCGAGTATTTGATCTTGGGGTCAATTGTATGAATGGTCTAATCTATACTTGAGTTAAAGCGTTGTATGTACTAGTTTAGGACAAACATTGAGGAATTGGTTGAATTGAAGAATTTGAGGAAAATACGTTGATAGAGAAGAGAGAAGATAGTGTGGGGATAGATGGATACCTCACACCTCCGTTAATGAAGATTAGCCTCGGACTGATCTTCCTTCCAAATCATATGGAAGTATCTTCAATTTGCATGAAGATGGAAGAAGAAAGAAAGAGCTTTTCTCTTCTTCTTTTTCTTTTTTTTTTTTTTTAAAATAAAAAAATCACAAAATCCAACGAGGGAGAAGGTGATGTAGAACGTGTCACAGATACATTCTCAGCATGGTTGGACCAAAAGGTGGACCGTAAATTGATCATAACTTTTGATTCGGGTATCGTTATGGTGCACTAGACCGAGTATCATGAACCGATGCAGCACAAGAACTCGAGGATGAGTTCTTTTGAAGTGGAGGGGACTGATGTAGAGTGGGTCGCGGACACTTTTATGTCCAAGATGGATCAGAGAAGGCCCGATTAGAGGCAAAAGTCATTAAGACCGTCAGAACCTTAAAATAGGCATATTTCGCAAATCGGAATGAGTTACTCGACGTACCATATATGATTTTGGAGTAGGGCGAGCTACTTTAGCCAACCAACCTAGATTTTCCGGGTTTCCCACACCGAATTTGCGAGATTCCATCATATCGATGGTCAAATTCCATGTTTAATTTCGTTTTTACCATAAATAGTGAGTTTTAGTTTCATTATAACTCTTCATCCGTTGGGCTTTAGGAGTTGCGCCCAATAAGAAAAGTGTTTATAAAAATTAGGAGAATAACGTGGTTAAGCCACATTGGACACTTACTATAACTAGAAAATTTACTATTTATAGTTAGTTACGAATTTTAGGGAGTTTTAGTTATAGTTTAATTCCTAAAATTATTCCAAGTCTTGGTATCCCTATTTAAAGGGTTGTAGACTCATTTATTTCATCTCTCAATATTCCACAAATTTATTTTGACTTTCTAGAATTATTTCTAGTTTCTATTTTTTCTCGTGGATTCGAGAAGTCTCTTTGAGGAGTCCAGAGAGGCTTCGTGGATTTGAAGTAGTTACCCCCCTGAGGAAGATGGTGATCAACCTCACCACGTTCATCCCTGCATCAGAAGGTCACACGCCCACCCTCTTTTATAGATCCAAGAAGGTTCAAAAATTATAATAAACACCCTATTTTGTGAATTTTGATGAAAATGGACCTAGTCTAATTAAAATCAACCAAAAACACTCATAATGGTGTCCGAACATAACATAAACAAAACTAAATCCTATAAGCTGTTAAAATCTAAGAAAAACTAGTGTGGACGAACCATGATCAATGGCCTGATCATGTGATCCAACGGCCCGATCATCATGTCCCTCCAATCCAATGGTCCCATGTGCATCTTCCTAGTGTGGGGTCTTCCCGATGCTTGCACATGCACATGAGGTCTTCAGCACGATCACGGGTACTCGCCTAGCCACAGGAAAATCAGTATGGCTCACCTCCGCCTTTGATACGTACACAAGGGTGTACGTGAGGTGATGTCCTCATCAATTTGTCTCACTAGTAAAGCTGGTTAGTGCACACAATCTATGGGGGAAGACCGGGCTTGAGTCCCACTTGAAATTCATTGATCTATAAGGGAATGTGGGAAGGGAGAAGAGAGGAGGATTTCCCATAATGTAAAAAACAGACTATTGATTTACTCTTATCATCTCTAACAAGTTCTTGATAGTTGTACAATCCTTTTTTGATAGGGGAGCATTTGGACAATGGAATAAAAAGAGGTGTAAAATTAGACATTTTTAGTTGAATAAGAGATGCATTAATTAAGATGGAGGGCAACAAGGGGGTGGCAAAATTGAACATAACACAACACATACCAACTTCTTAGATCCCCGCTGACACCACAATGGAGAAACATTCAAGAACAACACATAATGACAGGTAATTAAAAAAAAAGACCAAATAGAGATACATTCAAGAGTAGAAAACCAGTCCTTATGATCCCTTAATCCATACAGTCAATTGGGGCCAAAACTTTTGGGTATGGCAACCTTTCTATGCTCACTTTTTTCTTTTGTCTTTTTCCAACAATTCTCAGCTTACCTTAACTGTTAGGAAAGCAGCTGTATGTGCAGTTGTACATGGGCTAGATACATTAACTAGATCATCTACATGCAGATTCAACATGTATTGCTCATGTATATTACTTATAAAGTGACATCCTATAAGTAAAAAAGTCAGTAGGTTCCCCTTTTATACTTGCACAAATGGTCTTAAAAAGCAGCCATTATAATCACATTTATCTTTTATTGCTTCTCACCTAAGAGATCATCTCCAAATTCACCAACAGTTTACAAAAGTCGAATAAAGATTAAAAAAATAAAATCAAACATTGGTCAATTACTAGCTATTAGTCACATTAATGTGAACAGTCATAGCAAAATTAAACCAATGGTCAAATTTCCCTTTTTCTTTGAAAAAATTGCAATCTCATTATGTTTCTAAATACAGATTTTCTAGAATTATTAATGGAGTGTATGAGGTTTAATCAAGTCCTATTTTACAAGTACAAGAATGTAAATTTGTGAGCTTAAAAATAACTAGAAAGGTTTAAGAAATTTCAAAGATATAGTAAAAAATACTTCATAAACAATTGCATGATAATAATCTCAAAATCTTGTCAAATCTATGGGGGAAAAGATGGAGTTTCATTTTTTGATACAATCAAAATACTTCGAGCTTTCATATCCAAATAAAATCAACAGTCTTGCTCAAAGATCAAATCCCTAAGGTTTTGGTTTCTTTTGTTCATGTTCTTAGGGAAGGTAACAGGCCGGTGGATGGGATGGCTCGCAGGGGATTGGAGCTTCAAGAATTCTTTTACTCTTCCTCCTCCTCCGATCTTCCCCTTGAGATAAGGGGGCTTCTTTTCCTTGATAAGGTTGGGTTGGGCGATATTAGGCAGGTCAATTTGGGTTACCAGCAAGGGCTGGGTGGGTAGGTGGTTGTACGTATCTTACAGTAGGCTTTTCCAGGGGGTTTTTTGTCCCTTGGTCTAGCCCGAATGGTGGGTGTGTTGTACAGTTCTCCCATGAATGAATATAGCTCTCTTTAAAAAAAAAAAATCAACAAAAAAAAAAAAGAAGATCAAATCCCTAATTGGTAGTCCTACTGTAAATTAACCAGACACCAAGCTCGACAAACTGAAATTTGGGTTATATAGTCAAAGCCCTCATGCATGACATAGTTTTTCAAAGTTTAACAAACCATAATTATGTATAACAAGAATGCTTCTGCAAAAAATAAATAAATAAATAAATAAAATCACACAAGCCTGCCCCTCATTGCGGGACTGACCAGAGGAATAGATACAAAATTCCGAATGAAGGCCAAAAAATGAAACAAGTCCGAAAGCAAGAATAACAAAAGTTTACAAGGCCGAGTCTATCCACTATCAATTTGTCTCTAGCTTCTCTAGGGAGCTCATTCAAGGACCAATAGATGTGATTGAGATACCATACATTTCCATTCCTAGCCACCAATCTGCAAGCTCTCTCTGAGCACATGCCTTGCTTCCACATTTAGCTCCATAAGGAGTAGCATCTCTCCACCAACATGACGGCACCGAGAGGCCCCTAGAGCTGGATTGAATTCCTTTGATAACCATTTTGGAATTGCTTTCCACTACCATATCACGCAAGCCCATATTCTTGCAAATTTGGAGGCTATCAACGATTGCCTAGACCATTGGCACTATGTTAGTTCATGTGCCATAGCTACAATGGAATGTGAATAATAACCTTCCCTCCCAAGAATTGTTTATCTCATAATGTCAAGGTAGAAGTATGTCATACAACTACTAATCTGATATCATGAATCTTGGGTGGAAACTATCCACATATAACTATATTGAGTTAGAAAAACCATGACTTCCTACTTTTTAAGGAGTGTGAATTTCGGTAAGACCTCCAAGCCCAAATTGTTTTCTTCTTCTTCTTCTCCTTCTTCTTCTTCTTCTTCTTCTTCTTCTTCTTCTCTCTCTCTCTCTCTCTCTCTCTTTTGTTCTCTCTCTCTCTCTCTCTCTCTCTCTCTCTCTCTCTCTCTTTTGTCCTTTGTCTTTGATGACTTTAGCATATTACAACATATAGAGTAAATAGGTAACACCATTGGAGAAAGTAGCTAATGGGCTAGCATTCGGTCCCAAATCGCTAGAAAATAACAGGAAACATGGAATTTTGCTTATCAAATGGAAAACTATCATCTTCCTAATTGAAAAGGGCTACCACAAGTATACTTATGACTTTTGATCTACTTCTATAGTGGAGATCTACTTGGTGTCAGTCAATTGGTAATGACATGACGCATAGTGTATTTCTTCCATTCTACCTTATGAGCATCTAGAAGCAATCTAAAGATGAAATTTCTATTGGCTTTCATCATGTATTCAACAATGTGGTTAAAACTCAATTCTAAAGGAAGCAAGTTTCAAGTGGGATCATCCATAGAGCATGATTTAGTAGAGCAGCTTTTTAATGATTGATGTGCCATTGTTCCTGCACATGCACGTCCACCTTGTAACATTCATGCAATTGAAATTGAAATCTTGGCATGGAGAAAGATGTCCAATTGCATACTTCTTCCATTGATATGGATTGAAGAAGATGGCCCTTAGCAACCTGTTAGTTGGGAAATGAGTCTCGACCTCCTTGGTATTCTTTGTAGACATTTCGAGCTTTTTGGGTTATACTAATGCAGCTCATATTTTTCAATTCATAAGGAAGAAAACTTGAATGCTGATTGATCCAGAAATTATAGTGTTTCTTGTAAGAGTTTAGGATATGTTTAGATATCACTATTTGAAATGTTTGGATAGTGAATAATAGGGAAGATTCCACAAAGCTATTATTGCACTTGTCCATAGTTTGGATTCTTTGGCACAAGAAACTACGTGACCGGTGTCTCACAAATATGAGAATTCCACTTGTTTTCTAAATGAGACCCCCCAAAATGGAATCAATATTTCAATAGTGCTCATGAAAATAATGATTACCTAAACATTACATTCCTTTTTATTTCCCCTTGGAATAAATCTATGCAAACATGGGCTTAAAGATTTGAGACCACGTCCACGATTTTATTGTTATAGTACATTATCTCTTTTTCAATAAATTCATGTTTTACTAAAAAGCAACATTGGCATTAAAGAGTGGAAAATAAATCTTCACAACATAATGATAAGGATTGCTAGGAATGAGTCTCCTTTTTACGCCTCCATCTGAAAATTTCCATCCCTATAATCCTCTAGATTCAACTCCTAAAACGTAAAATGTGCTGGATCTACCATTGAAAACCTTTTCATTTTTGTCAAATCTTCCCATCTCTAACAAACCATCAGATACAGCAATTGTTCATCATCAGCCACCACCTCAAATCCATCTTTGTCCATTCACAACTCACCAGAGAATTGTTGCTTGCACATCACCAAACAACCCATCTATGATTACACCGTCAATAGAGCCCCATTGCTGATTTGTCACTCCTCGCCAATTCACAAACTTCCCCCACATTTGAGAACCTTGTCACCATCTCTGTCATCTGTCACATTGTTGAAGACGTCGCGTTTAGTCTGAAATTATCACCAGATCCAACATCTTGAATCCACTATAGTCAACACCATTGTTGTTGTGAAGGACAAGAAGTGTGAACACCTGTTTTCATTTCATCTCCTTTTTGATCCACGAGTGCACTGAAACTCATTACATTGATCCATGACTGGTTAAATCCATAATAAAAGAGCCTCTCTACATGAGCAAATAATCTTTTGATTAAATTCATTTTGCAATGATTAAATAGCTATTGGCGTGTTTCCTTTTACTTCTACTATATGAGGTGTATGGAAGGATAAGGAAGATATAAACTTTGTTGGCATTTATAATTTATTTGACAGATGTGGTTTAAGAAATTATTCTTGAAGTCTATTTGAGCATGTCTAGTTTTTTGGCATGGTGGTTCAGTGCCACTGCGGTGTACATTATATATCAAAAAGAAATTCACCTATATCAAAAAACAAATACACCTATAAAAGAAGGGCCCCATCATTCACCTAAGGAATTATATTGAAAATTCAAAAGAACAATGATGTGGCAACAAAACAGGCCAAGGGTTAGAAATTTTGAAGGTTCTTCACACTTGCCTTGTCAAGTAAAAAATAACTCATTTCTTTGGACATCTCCGTGCTAGATTGGAAAAACACATTCGGCATATTGGTGCTACCCAATTTTGCCAAAAACATTGGCTACCTGGTAACATTCTCTTATAAATGTGGGATATGGTGGCATTCATATTTGACCATGCTCTCCTTGTAAGACTATTTGAAAGCTACATTTTCATAGAATTAAACCAAACTTACAATAAATTCACTTCTTTTGCTAGACCTCTTGATAGATTATTAGCTTGACCATTTAAATGACTATTTTTTTTGGAAGGTGAAGACAAGTGTTTGTTATATGAATTGTTTGTAGGGTAGGAATGGGTTTAGAGATAGCTAATGACTTGGGCAAAATCATCACGTCATAAGCTAATGATCATGGCTCTTTGGGATGAGTGGAAAAAAAGAGAGAGAAATTGAAAATAAAAATTTCAAAATGGGCCAAGTAGTGAGTTAATATAGCGTGGGCTATGTAAGGAATGGCCCAAATCTTGAACAAGTATGCCTTGTTAGCACCTAAGCCACATGTTACTCTCACATGAGCTAATGGTTGTTTAAGATGAAAAGAACAATGAGGTGAAAAGGCATTAATGTTAGAGTGAGAGGGAGAGAGAGAATCATTAAGAGGAGCATCGATGGCGGAGTAAGAGAGAGAAGGCTCAGTTGGCTCATTTGGTCCTCATCAAAACTTGACTGAGTTTTCCAAGTCAATTGTCGTGTCAAAATTTAATATTATTGGGATGAATTTTGGAGCACGCATTCCAACTAGGCTTTGAGTCGACTTGTCAAAATTTAAACCTTGCTTTAAGCAAAACTAGAGCCTAGGATTTTCCAATTTGGCAAGTCTGATGCATCTAAAGCATCCTACATCTGGCCCAAGATATTCGGTACAGTTAATTTTTTCAACAACACACGATAAAAGTGCCTATCAGGCCATATTTTCAACATATCGTGCATGGGTTGTCATCTTTGACGAAGGATGACCATGATTCTTTAGATCAACTAGCTCACTTGATCAATCACAATTTAGTGGGTCCCATTGAGAACTTCCCTAGGAATAAGACTCCTAATTTAGTTTTTTGGCTAGTTTCGTAGCTAAGTTTGTTTAGCATAAAGACTAAGTTTCCTCTAGGATTTCATTCGAATGCCATTGACTTAGCTTTTCAACGAACCCCATAATTACTACACATATGAATGAGTTTTGGTTGTATATGGGTTAAAAGAGAATTTGGTTAATTTTTAGGTTTATATATTGCTAGGATTAAAAGTAACGATTGGCCATGTTAGTATTATGATTTCTTTTCCCTTAAAAACAAGTTCATAAATATTTTGAGATATAATATTTCATAACAGAGTTGATTGTCTTTATTCGTGCTAAAATTCTACAGAAAGTGTGTAAAATTTGTTGATGGTTTAACCTTGAACTCACTGAGCTACTCGTGGATCTCACACACTTGGGGTTTCTCTCAATTCATTACAGAGTTGCTCAATGGATTCCAATGGTTATTTATCCCCCTGTTGATTCCATTCTACAATTATGCTTTCACACTCTTCACAGCCAGTAGTTTTGACAAACGGTGGTGTCACTCAGCTTGGATGATGCGAACATCAGTGGTGCACCCTTTAGAGTGTACCAAAGGAGGAGGCGTCACCGACAGAGTACCAGAGCAGAGGAGTTAATGTGGATGGACGATGGGTCCATCGGACCCACTTTCTGGTGTACTACGAGTGCAGGAGCGGCATGACTGCACCCTGACCATAGATCCATGGGTTGGATTTCACGCCCTACCGCAAGGGTGTTCACCCCAACCATAGATCCATGGGTCGGATTTCATACCCTACTATACGGGTGTTTCAGTTTTAGACTTTTTTTTAATTCCTTTTCTTGTTTCAGGGGCTTTATTGCAATTTTCTTAATTTTTCATCTTTTTATTATTATTATTATTATTATTATTTTTTGTTTTCAGGGGCTTTAGTACACTTTTACTTTTTTCATAGCTTATATATGTTGTGAGAAACCCTATTTTCATTATTATTGAATGAATAGAAATTTGTCTCTTTTCTTCTTCTTTATTTAAGAGATTAGGGTTTCAGGATTGGCCCTTCGGTGTTGAGGATTCCACTCCGATTTCAGGTTTCTTTCTTTTTAGATATTCAAAGTGCAGGAAAAGGTAAGAATCATCTTCCTTCTTTTCTTTTGACGACAAAAGGACCCGTACTTTCTTCATCTCGAACCCTTCGTTCTTCAATCCTTTCGTTCCTCTCTGGATACCCCTTTTCTAGTTTGAACGGAAAAGAGAGATGATTAGTCAGTAGGATCATATCCAAACTTGACCATGGATTGACTTATACTAGATCTGAGATATCCTCATATCCCTAGGTCCTCTCTTTTTACTCCTTTACGTGATCTTATGCTAAGGGGCATGATCCTGACGGAATAACCTCATCTTTGTGTTGAGATTTACCTAATCTCTTTGATTGGATACAGTTAGTTAATTGGTGTATTTATTTGAATATTCTTTAACCTGATTATACATGCATCTAGGGTTAGGTCATCTCATGTTCCTGCATCATTGGAAGTCTAAAAAATCAACAAGCCGACTTGAGGACCAGCTGATCCACTCGGGATGGCCAATGCACTCAAGATTGGCTAGATACTGTTGCACAGTACGCCAACAACACAGTGAACCGAGATCCAATCTCCGGTCTCACCCACAAACGATAAACACGAAGAAATATAAACTAGAAACAGAATCAAAGAATTCTAAACAAACCACAAGACAAGATATACTTGAAAAACCCCAACAAGGGTAAAAAACCACGGATGCAAACTTCCAATATGAAGAAAAACGAAGATTACAAGGCAATATACTAACCTCTCCCTTGAAAGTACAGAGAAAACCCTTTGCCCACACCTTAGAATTGTTTCCCATACCCTAGAAAAGCCCTAGGGACACCTATTTATAGTTTAGGCAACTTTTCTTTCACACCTCTGTGAAAACCGACTCAAAAATCCACAGTTCGCACCAAATCCGGAAATGAATTTGCGTAACCTCGACCAGTCAAGCATGGGCCACGACCGGTCGAGCACCTCGGAACCTAAAAACTGATGCTCACTGGACTTTGAGTCGAGCCAGTCCACAACTGGTCGAGTGGGCCACTAGACCGGTCGAGCAGGACACTCGACTGGTCGAGCGGCCCCCAGATGTGACTCCACATCTCAACAATCTCCCACTTAGAGACACATCGCCATAAACCTTCATCTTCTACATTCGGAGTGCACCACCTTCCCATCTTCAAGCCTGAAGACCAATCAAAGCTGAACAGAGCTTCAGCTTCTCCCGTGTGACTGCCTTGGTTAGCATATTAGTAGGATTCTCACTTGTATGAATCTTCTCTAGAGCAATCGATCTATCTTCCAGTAATGAACGTATGAAGTGATATCTGATGGCAATATGCTTGGTCCTTGAATGAAAGGCTGAATTCATAGCCAAGTGTATTACACTCTGACTGTCACTGTACAGCTTACAATCAACTTGCTTCTTACCCTACTCTTCCATTAAACCTTGCATCCATACCATCTCCTTGCACGCTTCTGTAGCCGCAACATATTCTGCTTCCATCATACTGATAGATACTATCTTCTGTAACAGAGAGATCCGACTGACTGCAGCACTACCCAGAGTAAAGACATAACCTATAGTGCTTCTTCTGCTATCGATATCTCCTGCCAAATCTGAATCTACGTAGCCTTGTAGTTTGATTTCCGATCCACCATAACACAGCCCTATATCCACAGTACCTACCAGGTATCTGAGATCCACTTCACAGCTTCCCAATGTTCCTTCCCGGGGTTGTTCATGAACCTGCTAACAACTCCCACTGCTTGAGCAATGTCTGGCCTCGTGCTCACTATAACATACATGAGATTCCCAATAGCTGACGTGCATGGGACTTTAGCCATGTAGTCCCGTTCCTCCTGCGTCTTTGCACCTTGCTTCTTAGATAGCTTGAAGTGGTTGGCTAATGGAGTGCTAACCGGCTTAGCACCTCCTATATTGAATCGATCAAGTACCTTGGTTATGTACTCTGCCTGTGACAAAACCAGTTTCTTGTTTTCCCTATCATGCTTTATCCTCATGCCTAGGATTTGTTTTGCAGCTCCTAAATCCTTCATGGTAAATTCTCTAGACAATTGTCTTTTGAGATCTGAGATGTCCTTCATGCTTGAGCCGGCCACAAGCATATCATCAACGTACAGAAGAAGGATGATATATAACGTATCAAACTTCTTTAAATAACAACAGTAGTCTATGTGACATCTCCTGTAATCGTTTCCTGACATGAAACTGTCGAACTTCTTGTACCACTATCTCGAGGCCTGCTTCACGCCATATAGACTTTTCTTCAGTCTGCACACCTTATTCTCCATTCCTAGTGCCACGTATCCTGTCGGCTGATGCATATATATCTCTTCTTCAAGATCCCCATAAAGAAAGACTGTCTTAACATCTAGCTGCTCTAGATGTAAGTCCTCTGTAGCCACTATACTCAAGACCATGCGAATCGTAGACACTTTCACCACAGGTGAAAATATTTCAGTGAAATCAATACCTGCCTTTTGTTGAAACCCTTTCACAACTAGTCTAGCCTTGTACCATTTCGAACCATCGTGCTCCTCCTTCAGTCTGTAAACCCACTTGTTATAAAGAGCTTTCTTATCCTTGGGTAGAGTGACTAGCTCCTATGTACGATTAGACTCAAGAGAGTCCATCTCATCATCCATGGCCTGCTCTCACTTAACCCGTGTATCCGACTGTGATGGCTCTTCAAAACACTCTAGTTCACCATTATCTGTCAGCAGTAGATAATGTAAGGAGGGTGAGTATCGGACCGTAGATCTCCTCTCCCGAGTAGACCTCCTCACAACCGGTGTTTGTGACTCTGCCTCATAATGCTCCTGTGCATAATGTAAGGAGGGTGAGTAACACCCGTGTCCGGTGACTCTTCCAACTCTACGAATTCCTTTTCCTAGGCCTTATTTTCCTGCACACTGTCCTTCTGCATCACTTTTTCATTGAAGACTACGTCCTTTTGATAATTTTCCTGTTTTCTGCATCTCAAAACCTGTAGCCAAAATCATGCTGCCCATAGCCTATAAACATGCACCTCCTGGACTTCGCATCCAGCTTGTTTCTGTACTCTGCATCAATGTGAACATTTAAAGTGCAACTGAACACTCTAAGGTGTGCAAGGTTCACTTCTTTCCCAGTCCACGTTTCTTCTGGTAGCCCACCATCCAATGGTGCTGAGAGACTTTTATTGATGAGAAATGTGGCAGTATTCACAGCATCTACCCAAAAGGTCTTGGGCAACCCTACATTTAACCTCATGCTCTTGGTGCGCTCAAGGATGGTCCTGTTAATGCGCTCAGCCACACCATTCTGCTGCGGTGTCCCTGGAATCATTTTCTGATGTTTGATTCCATTTGCTGCGCAATACTCCTCAAATCTCTTATCATGGTATTCTCCCCCATTATCAGATCTGAGACATTTTACTGTTTTACCTGTCTCATTTTCTACCATTGTTTTCCACTTCTTAAATGCATCAAACACATCAGATTTGTGCTTTAAGAAATAAATCTACAGTTTTCTTCTAGTATCATCTATAAAGGAAACAAAATAACGTGAACCACCAAGAGATAATACCTGTGCCGGTCCCCACACATCAGTGTGTACAAGCTCCAACAGATGCGTCTTTGGAGCGCGTCCTGTCTTCTTAAAACTTACCCTCTTCTGCTTGCCATACACGCAGTCCTCGCAAAATTGCAAGTCAATAGACTTCAGCCCTGGTAGCTTCCCTTTTGATAATAGCACTTTCATCCCCTTCTCACTCATATGTCCCAACCTCTGATGCTATAACTGCCCATTCATTCCAGTTGATGCGACTGCAAGTGAACTATACGATCCTGAAGTCACGTACAAAGTACCTTCCTTCTTACCTCGAGATATCACCAAGGCACCTTTTGTGATTTTTCAGGAATCACTGGTGAACGTCGTCACATAACCGGTATCGGCCAAATGCCCCACTGAGATCAAGTTCCGTTTCAAACTCGGTACATGTCTGATATCCTTCAATTTCAAAGCCGTTCCATCTTCCTGATTTATATGAACGTCTCCCTTTCCAATGATACTACACGGCTCATCATCATCCAGGTAGACTCTCTCAAAGTCACCTAATAAATAATTATGCAGAACTTCCTTACACGAAGTGGCATGAAACGAAGCACCCGAGTCTATAACCTAAGACTCATTTCTCACATCAAGAGACAAGATCAACGCTTATGTGTTACTCTTCTCAGATAGATTCACTGAATCCTTCCTACCTTAAGAGCCTCTTTTTTGTTTCTTGAGCGCCTTACAATCACTTTTCATGTGCCCCTTCTTGCCGCAATGCCAACACCCGTCTTTGTCTTTCGGTCCCTTGGACTTCTTCCTTGACTTAGAATGTTCGTGTTTATTGCCTTTGTTCAACGATCTTCCTCTTCCTTCAACGTTTAGAGCATTCCCTGAATCCCTTGAAACTCTCGATGCTTTTCTTCTAGATTCTTCACTGAGAATTAGACCGGCCACATCATCAAATTTTAGCTTTGTCGACCCTGAAGAATTACTCACATCAATCACCAAACCATCCCAACTGTCTAGCAAACTGGACAAAATCATTAATGCCCTGACCTCATCCTCAAAAACAATGCCAACGGATTCCAACTGGCTCGTGACTGTATTGAACTCGTTTAGATGTTCAGCCACGCTCCCACCATCTGACATCTTCATGTTGAATAGCTATTTCATAAGATGAACCTTGTTGGACGCTGAGGGTTTTTCATACATGGTGGCTAGGGCTTCCATTAATTCTTTTGTAGTTTTCATGTTGGATATATTGAAGGCGACGCTCGTAGACAAAGAGAGTCGGATCGTTCCTAAAGCCTTCCGATCCAATAAAAACCATTTATCATATGTCATCCTTTCTGGTTTCTTCTCTTTTCCTCCTAGAGGAGTATAGAGGTCTTTCTGATTCAGATAATCCTCCATCTGCATCTTCCAAAAGGCAGAGTTTGAACCATCAAACTTCTGAATTCTAGTCTTCCCTTCTTTCGTCATCGCTTCCAATAGAACTAAACCAAAGCTATGATACCAGTTGTTGCGCAGCACGCCAACAACGCAGTGAACCGAGATCCAATCTCTGGTCTCACCTGCAAACGATAAACAAGAAGAAATATAAACTAGAAACAGAATCAAAGCATTCCAAACAAACCATAAGACAAGATATACGTGGAAAAATCCCAACAAGGGTAAAAAACCATGGATGCAAACTTCCACTATGAAGAAAAATGAAGATTACAAGGCAATATACTAACCTCTCCCTTAGAAGTACAGAGAAAACCCTTTGCCTACACCTTAGAATTGTTTCTCATACCCTAGAAAATCCCGAGGGACACCTATTTATAGTTTAGGCAACTTCCATTTCGCACCTCTGCAAAAACCGACTCAAAAATCCGCAGTCCGCATCAAATCCAAAAACGAATCTGCATAACCTCGACTGGTCGAGTAGGCTGCTCGACCGGTCGAGCATGGGCCACGACCGGTTGAGCACTTCGGAACCCAAAAACTGATGCTCGCTGGACTTTGAGTCGAGCCAGTCCACGACTGGTTGAGTGGGCCACTCGACCGGTCGAGCAGGGCACTCGACTGGTTGAGCGGCCCCCAGATGTGGCTCCACATCTCAACAGATACCTAGTCAGATCACCCCAAATTCACACACACACACACACACACACACACACACACACACCCAATTGGATCAAATCTTTACATAATGAGAGTTTTGGTGAGAAATGGACAATCCAACTTGGCATTGATACAACTGAAGGATCAGCTGATCCACTCACCAATCCACTTGTGATTGTCCAAGGAACCTAAGACTGGCTAGATTCCCAGTTGCATTGCCCCAAAATTCATCCCAATTGGATTGAATTTTTCCACAATGACTATGAAAATTCAGCCGAGTTCTAGGGAGAAATGGACTGTCCAACTTGGCCATCTCTCTCTCTCTCTTAATCCAAGTTGGTTGAGTCTCCAACTTGATTGAGTTCCTCTCTAGAGATTCCTTGAGGGGAGTATTAATGGTGAGGAGCAACACAAAGGGAGTTATTAAGAGAGGATTATACTGAAACGGACATTCTGATCCTCACCATAACGTACCCTAGTTTTTCAACTCACTCGATTGAGTCATTGTGTCAAAATCCAATCCAATCAAGGACGTGTTTTAGGATGTTTGATCAAGAATTTGATAAATCCTGAGTGGACTTGTTTAGCTTTTAAACCTTGACATTAATGGTGCTTTCCTTATTTTTCTCACCATTAAAGCTCCTCTCAACAACCCTTCACCTTCTTCTTGTAGCACTATGGTTAAGGTTAGGATTTTCACCACTTCTACTTATCATCGAGGTGTCATTAACTCTTGTGAGAATATCCATGGCTTAGGTGCAAACTACATGTGCACAAGATCCCATCTACAACTTACATACGACACACTATACTAACTTGCAAGTCAACTTGGCCAAGTTGCCAATCCACTCAACTCTCCAAGATTTCAAATTTCCAAGAATTCCAATGTTTTAAATACTACTCAAGATACTAGGAAATTTTTAATTTGAGCAATATATAGGAATGATCTAATAGTCTTATTGCATGGGAAAATTCCCTTACATTCAAGCATTGTGGGCCTACTATGTGTGAGTGACAACTAAATTGTGCATCAGATATACCCTTTCATGTTGGTCAAGAAGCTCAAAAATCAACATAGTCAAAAACTCAAGTGGGCCACACTACAAGGAACAATGCAGAATAATGCATAAACCGCTGCACATTGTTCGAAGTATTGATATTGCTACAAGTTTTGTTTGTCGGAGTTTTGGAAACAATATCGATATTGCCGATAATAACATCGATAACTAGAAATGCGGAGAAACATTGGGGAAACATGGGGAAAACGGTGGAACTTTTCAGTGAAACTTAAGATGATGCTAAAATACACATATTTGTATATTTAAGAATTTAAAAAAAAAATCAAAAATATTGCATACATAATAAGTCTGCATTTAATGGGGGCCTAAAAGCATATGTTATCATAAGAAATCAGTCCAACCTTCCCATTAATCCCATCTATCCATCCAACCATACATCCAACCATCCAAATTTCCATACAAACATCCATCGATATTTCAGAATATTAACAACACATGACATTTCATCGAAAAATCATCGACAACTAGAAAGAAAATGAAAGATTGTGGTCCCATGTTGCAATAATGATAATATCGTGATATTATCATCGACAATTTGAACATTGCATACAACCATGCACCCATAAAAAAAATTGAACTGGAATTGTTTTTAATAAGCTGATTTTTTACGATAATGATACAATGGCGATATGATCAAAATATTGTTGATACATTGGCGACACAAGTGACACTTGGAATTTTCTTAATAAAAGGAATTTTCTTAAGATATTACCACTGTTATCAGTATCGCCGATCTAGAGATATGGATAATATCGGGGATACCATGAACAACCTCTACATTCAGGTGGTGTAGCCCACCTGATTTTGGATCAAGCTGATTTTTGGGATGTCCCTCGATCTTGATTAGGCACACTTAATGAATGGTTTGCACAGAATATGCACACCATCTCCCATTTAGGATCTCAAATGAAGATTTTTCTAGTAGTACAATTTACTAAGTTGTTGTAGGCAAACTCAACTCAAGATAAAGCCAAGTCCCACAGAGATACGTTGTCACCTGTGATACTCCTCTAGAGATTACCAAGGCTCCTATTGACTACCTCAGTTTGGTCGTCCATTTGAGGATGATACGTGCTAGAGAATTGAAGCTTAGTCCCCTATCGCTTCCATAAAGTGTGCTTGAACTGATTCACCAACTTCGAATCACAGTCCGAAGTTATTGTCTTTAGTACCCCGTGAAGTTGCACAACTTCTATAAAAAAATATGTTAGAGATATGCCTAGCATCCATCTTCCTCTTGCATGGAATGAACTAGGCTATCTTTGAAAAATGGTCAACCACAACGAAAATTGAATTTGCTCCCCTTTGTCTTAGGAAGATCCAAAATGAAGTCCATGAAAATATCCACCCAAGGCGCGACTAGAACGAGAAGCGGCGTATAAAGGCCTATATTTTGGACATGACCTTTGGAAACTTGGCATCACTGACATCATGCTATGAACCCCCCTTTTTATGTTCTAATGTCTAACTCCTACAACCCCCCTTTATAGATCCTAAATAAATCTTTAATAAAATCCACCAACTAAGAGATTGATTTTAAATCAATTATAATTTAGTTCAAACGAATCTAATCTTTCTTAATATAGTAATAGCAATATAATAAAAGGCAAACATGGGAAGCAATTATATCTTTAAAACCAGCCCATATCTTCAATCATATCAATCACATCTTCAAATTAGCTCCCGATATCTTCCAAAAATAGTAAATTACAATCCTTGATTTAGGCCCCCGAATCTGTAAGTAATCAGCCCAAAAATCAGCACATATTGATTCCAAGGTGGACTATGGGTCTACATTTTGTTGGGCCCTACAATGGGCCTAGATGGGCTTAAGTGGACTAACCCTATAGTGGGCTTGGATGGGCTTAAGTGAGTCATGGTTCTGCATCAGTATATTTGATATCAAAACAGAAATTCACATATAAGGGGAAGTGCTTGTATCGAAAAAGAACTACACTTGTAAGGGGAAGGGCCCTTACATTCACCAAAAAAAAAGAAGAAAGAAACTATACAGAAAATGCAAAAGGTTCTCCATACCTGCCTTGTCAAGGAAAAAACAACTCACTTCTATGGCCATCTTTGTGATAGACTAGAAGAGAACAATGGCATATTGGAGCTACCCAATTTTGCCTGCACATTAGCCACCTGGTTACATTCTCTATGTACATGGGATGCGGTGCCATTTTTATACGATCATGCCCTCCCAATAAGACTACTTGAAAGCTACATTTATGTAGAATTAAACCAAAACCTATAGTGAATTCGTTCTTTTGCTAGACCTCTTGATAGATGATTAGCTTGACCATCTAAATGACTAAATTTTTATGAAAGGTAAAGAAGAGTGTTTGCTAGGTGAATTGTTTGTAGGGTAGGAATTGGTTTAGAGATAGCTAATGACTTGGGCAAAATCATCCTATCATATAGGAACAACACGTAACCTTCATGCAACATATCATGCCTCTATGGGATGAAGTGATATTTAAAATTGAATATTCCCCCTTTTAATGGATTGAAGGGGACACATTCTTGGCAATCTATTGACTCGATGAAAGTATCAACCACTTTGGTGTTTCTTATCATAATGCTGTGAAATTTGATTTTTCGTTGGTTAATGACTATGTTACTTCTTAAAAAATAAATTTATTATTTTTATTTTATTTTATTTTTTTTAATTATTTTTTTCAAAAAAGTTAATTCTATATTCATAACTAAATCTATACAGATGGGAACTCCCTTACATAAAATAGGAGACCCCACGTGAAAAACGGCAAGATACTTACAAAAAAGGCCCCACCTGCGATCACACCATTCTAATCGAGCCTAAACCAACTTTGTCTAGAAAAATCATACCTCGAACCTGCCGTGGAAGCTCTGATTGGTTCTCGAAACAAGCACAAGACTCGGAAGCACTACCTAAGCGAGCTAGAAAATCAATTGGCGAGTTTCCTTCCCTTAGAACGTGCATAACGCTGGTGTTGCCCCTCCTCCTCAGGTGGTTAATCCTAAGCAGCCACGCCTTCCATTTCCAACCTGGCTGAGCCACACTATTGATGAGGTCGACTACCAGTCGCGAGTTCGACTCAATAATGATTTGGCAAAAACCCCTCTGAAGACCAAGAGAAAGGCCATCATGCACCGCGCGAAAAATAAATAAATTGTGGACATGGTCCCAAATCTTTAAGGCTATGTTTAGATCATTTTTTAAAATAGTGAATAGTGTGTAGCATAGCATTCACATCTCTGAAGCACGAGGCATAAGGTACATAGCATGTAGTGTAAACTACACACTACTTCTAGATTTTTAATCAAGGTTGCGATTGGTTACACCAATTTCATGATATTCTTCACCAAATTAGACAAATTAGTATTTAGTAATGGAATTTAACAAAGTTTCATGATATTTGGTGCAATCAGCTCCTCACATATGGTTAAGTTTGAACTTGTAAAATGGGACTTGATTACACCTCATACACTCAATTAATAATTGTAGAAAATCTGGATCTAGAAACGTAATGAGATTGCAATATTTACAAGGAAATTTTGACCATTGGTTTGATTTTGCTATCATTGTTCACCTTAATGCTACTAATAGTTAGTAATTGACCAATGTTTGATTTTTTATTTTTATTCGACTTCTGTGTATCATGTTTGACTGGTTGGTGAATTTGGAGATCATCTTTTAGATGAGAAGCTATAAAAGGTAAATCTGATTTTAATTCCTGCTTGTTAACAATGTTGTCAAAATCGTTATTGTATCTCAAATCGTAATAAGGGTTGGATTGTATCGAATCGCAAATCATAAGATTTTTTATTTTCTTAAAAATTTGAAGAAAATCTGCAAAATAAAAATAAATCTGAAAAAATAAAATAAAAACTTGTCAATCATCCATTTCCCAACCATATGCACCATTATACCTGCATATCCTAAGAGTGTTAGATGATTGTTGGCTTTCCTTTATTTCTTGAGCATAGAATCACATTGGAAAAGTGGCATTCTGTTATAAAGACTGATGAAAAAAGACATTTTGATTTTTAACCATCATTATCATAGTATATAAGTCAACATAATCACAACCATCTATAAAAATATTCCACATAAGCCATACTTTAATTTTGTGTATCGACCAATTAAGAACATGATCCAAAACTATTATTGGCCATGGCAAAGGTAATAATGGGGAGGTTGATGCCCATCATTGAAACTTTTGTTATTTAGCCTTACATAATGTACTTGATTAGTACCATATATTATTGGCATACGAACAAATGAGTGAAGATGTTGATGCTTTCACCAAGCATGTCCAAGACTTGAAAGCTCAGATAAAGAAGAAGATAGCAACAATAGGTACCAATAAAGCTACGAACGAACATCAGAGTGAGAAGATATATAATGAGGGTGACTTAATTATAGTCCATCTTCACAAAGAAAAGTTTCCAAGGGGAACTTATAATCATCTCAAGTCTAAATATCTCTTCAACTTAAAATGGTCTATCTCTGAATCAAGAGGATGTTGGGTAATAATGATTATGAAACTGAGTTGCCAGCAAATATCTCTTCAACTTAAAATGTGGACTTATTTGAGTACCATGGTGACACATCTAACGTCCAAAATGAAATCATTGTCGATATGGATCAACGGATTCTAAAGAAAAAGAAGGAAGACGTTGAACAAGTGTTGCGAATGAAGACTACAATCCCTAGACAGGGCCAATATAAGCAATACTTGGTGAAATGGAAGAACAACCCTATATTGAATGCTATGGGGTGGTGTTTGTAGGGAGGAAAAATGAAATCTCATTTTCACCTTCTCCACAGGCTATGGGGTGGGCTCCAACAATCTTACTGAGTTGCGGGCGATCCACGATGGGATCATGTTTTGCTTGGCGAGAGGATTGAAGAAAATTGAAGTTGAAACTGACTTTGAAGTCGTTCTCAACCTCCACCTTGGGAAATCCCGCATCCCATGGCCGATGAGAGCATGAGTCATGAGGATTAACTCCCTCAAACAGGAAGGTTCTTTGTCCTTTATTCATACCTTTAGAGAAGGGAACGGGCCAGCGGATGGAATGGCCCGTATGGGCAGTGAGTACCAATCGCCTTCCTTCCATGTGCACTCGAGCTCCCTCCTGCGGTAGGTGCAGGTGCTGCTCGTCCTTGACAGGGCTGGATTTGTGGTCCTTCGGACCCGCCGTGTAAAAAGTTAATGTCCCTAGGTTTCGCAGAGTTTTGTTGTTCTTTTCTCGCCTTTGGTGGCGAGCTATAAGAGTTACAGCCCTGGTTTTTTGTTGTTTTGTTGATAGTTAGGAGATATGACAGGAGAGGCCCGAGTCTTTTGTGGTGCCCTCCTGAATTCATGGTTTCCTTGTACATTCGATGTTCAGTCTATCAATGAAAAAAAAAAAAAAGACAGATGGGGTTATAAATTTTTTTTTTTTTTTAAAACCTATATTGAATGCACATGGATCACATGCAATGAATTCAAAAAATTAGATCTAGTCCTCTACTACTAGTATGAAGCATCGGACTTGCCTTGGGTTGATTATTTACAGATTTAAGGGCCTAAATTAAGAATTGTAATTTACTATTTTTGGGAGATATGGGGGGATATGAAGATGTGGTTGATATAATTGAAAATATGGACTAGTTTTAGAGATATAATTACTTTCAATGTTTGCTTTATATTGTGAGGCTTTTACGATGTTAAGGAAGATTATATTAGTTTGAAATAAATTGTAATTGATTTAAAATCAATCTCTTAGTTGAGGGGATTTTAATTAAGATTCATTTAAGATCTATAAAAGTGTGATGCTGTAGGAGTTAGGCATTTGAATATTATTCCAAGTGTGAGTTCTCTTGAAGTTTTTGCAAGAGAAGGTTGACATCAGTAAAGTTCTCCTCCTCTCTACTTCATTGTTCTTGTGGTTATACTTTTTTTTTTTTTTTGTAAATTTTGCAATTTGGGTATTGGGATCTTATTGACTCGATAACTGGGTTGCACCACATACACTGAGGTGACAACAAACCACCACAAAAAGGCATGCTTATGAGGACTTCAAGACTAATTTCTTAAGCTACATCTGTGGAATAAATTATAAGTACCAATAAAGCTTCTAGCTTCCCTATCCTTCCATATAACCCATATAGTAGAAGCAAAAAGAAACACACCAACATGAATTTAATCCTTACATAAACAATTAGTTGCCACCAAGCAAACAAAGATCATTACATAAACAATTAGTTGTCACCAAGCAAACAAAGGTTCAATCCGGCTCCGCTTTGTCCAATCCGGGTCTAGCAGGCGGAGGTGGTATTTGCAAAGACTATCAAGAAAATTTGTGTTTCGCCTTTTGCAGGGGTTACGGGAATGCTACCAACAATATGGCCGAGATTCGTGCAGTGTATGATGGGTTGAAGATGTGTATTTCATCCGGGTTTGACAGGGTGATCATTGAGTCTGATTCAAAGTGGGTAGTGGATTGTTTGACCAGTATTTCCACCGTCTCCTGGCAGTGGAGATATTGGGTGGCTAGAATCAGAAGGATTTGTGGGAGGGGTATTTTCAGTTTCTCCCATATTCCAAGGGAATCCAACGGGCCAGCTGATGGGTTAGCTAAAGAGGGCAGCTCGTCCCAATCTTCCAAGTCCTTTCGGAGTGTCTCCCTCCTCCCCTAGCTGATTAAGGGCCGCTTCCTTTTAGACAAAGTGGGCCTTAGTTCTATTAGGTTTAAAAAATCTTCCTTTGTATATCATATGATAGGCGGGCAACTGAAGTGTAGCTGCTTGCCCGAAACCTCAGGTTGTTTTGTTTTGCTCCATATATGAATTTGGTGGGCCTTGCTCATCTTTCTTTTTCTTTTTTTTTTTTTAAAAAAAAAAAGGTTCAACCAGAGGATACAAAAGTAAAAAAGTAATAACTATGTTAAGCAACCAAAGAAAAAATATCCAGACACGTATCGGCCAGTTGAAAATCACAAGAAAATAGAACTTAATTCTTCTAAATCAACAATGGAAACAAAATCAATTATAGGGAATGGTTCATGCTCAGTGAATCGGTTGTTGTAAGAATTATATTTTCTTAAATAGCACACAAGAGAGTTACAGCCCGGCGTGAACAGTCTAAGACGCTATATTGATGGGAAAAACGAAAGGCTATTTGAGGAACAACTTCTAGGTTCAAAGGCACAATAACATCTAATTGATCCATTGAATTTTTTTAACCTAAAACCTGTTGCTTGAAAGCAATGACCTGAGAAACCAACATGTCTTGTAGAGGACTAGAAAACATGAGACCCATAAAGTTAAGATACCTACTCGCTTTGGCATATCGACCCAGTGCTCTCCTAATTGCAAATGGAGAATGGCTAGCTAAAAGGAATATCATGGGACCATATATTACATATCAAACCATAAGAAAATCTTCAACTCAAGTGGAATATATATCTTGATCCACCTGTTGTGAAGATCACACCACATACCAAGTTCTTAGATCCCTGCTGACACCACAATGTAACAACATTCGAGGACCACACAAAATGACATGTAAAAAAGAAGAAGACCAAATAGAGATACATCCAATAGTAGAAAACCAGTCCTTATGATCCCTAGATCTGGATTGAATTCGTTCGATAACCATTTTGGAATTGCTTTCCACTAACATATCACGCGAGCCCATGTTCTTGCAATTTTGGAGGTTATCAAGGACTGTCCAGACCATTGGCACTATGTTAGTTCATGTGCCATAGCTATGATGGAATGTGAATAATAACCTCCCCTCCCAAGAATTGTTAATATCATAATGTCAAGGTAGAAGTATGTCATACAACTGCTGATCTGAAATCATGAATCTTGGGTGGAAACTATCCACGTATAACTATATATTGAGTTAGAAGAACCATGACTTCCAACCCTATAAGGAGTGTGCATTTCGGTAAGACCTCCAAGCCCAAATTGTTTTCTTCTTCTTTAATTTCTTTCTTTCTTTCTTTCTTCCTTCTTTCTTCTTTATTTTTTATTTTTATTTTTTTGGTCCTTTGTCTCTGATGACTTTAGCATATTACAACATATGGAGTAAATAGGCAACACCATTGGAGAAAGTAACTAATGGGCTAGCATTCAGTCCCAAATCGCTAGACAATAACATGAAACATGCAATTTTGCTTATCAAATGGAAAACTATCATCTTTGTAATTGAAAAGGGCTTCCGCAAGTATACTTATAACTTTTGATCTACTTCTATAGTGGAGATCTGCTTGATGTCAGTCAGGTGGTAATGACATGACACATAGAGTATTTCTTCCATTCTAACTTATGAGCATCTAGAAGGAATCTAAAGATGAAAATTCTGTTGGCTTCATCATGTATTCAACAATGTGGTTAAAACTCAATTGTAAAGGAAGCAAGTTTCAAGTGGGATCATCCATAGAGCAAGATTTAGTGGAGCAGCTTTCTAATGATTGATGTGCCGTTGTTCCTACACATGCACGTCCAGCTTGTAACATTCATGCAATTGAAACTGAAATCTCGGCAGGAGAAAGATGTGCAATTGCACACTTCTTCCATTTATATGGATTGAAGAAGATGGCCCTTAGCAACCTGTTAGCTAGGAAATGAGTTTCAACCTCCTTCGCATTCTTTGAAGACATATTGAGCTTTTTGGGTTATAATAATGCAGCTCATATTTTTCAATTCATAAGGAAGAAAACTTGAATGCTGATCGATCCAGAAATCATGGTCTTTCTTGTAAGAGTTTAGGATATGTTTGGATATCATTGTTTGAAATGTTTGGATAGTGAATAATAGGGAAGATTTCACAAAGCTATTATTGCACTTATCAATAGTTTGGATTCTCTGGCAAAGAAACTGGGTTACCGGTGTCTCAGAAATATGAGAATTCCACTTGTTATCCAAACGAGACCCCCCAAAATGGAATCAATATTTCAATAGTGCTCATGGAAATAATCATTACCTAAACATTACTTTTCTTTTTTATTTTCCCCTGGAATAAATCTATGCAAACATGGCCTTAAAGATTTGAGACCACGTCCACGATTTTATTGTTATAGTACATTATCTCTTTTTCAATAAATTCATGTTTTACTAAAAAGCAACATTGGCATTAAAGAGTGGAAAATAAATCTTCACAACATAATGATAAGGATTGCTAGGAATGAGTCTCCTTTTTACGTCTCCATCTGAATTTTTCCATCCCTATAACCCTATAGAGTCAACTCCTAAAACATAAGACGTGCTGGATCTACCATTGAAAACCTCTTCAGTTTTGTCGAATCTGCCCGTCTCTAACAAACCGTCAGATACGGCAATCGTTTATCATCAACCACCACCTCATATGCATCTTTGTCCATTCGCAACCCACTAGAGCATTGTTTCTTGCACATCACCAAACAACCCATCTATGATTACACCGTCAATAGAGCCCCATTGCCGACCTGTCACTCCTCGCCAATTCACAAACCTCCCCCAGATTTGACAACATTGTTACCAACTCTGTCATTTGTCACATTGTTGAAGACGTCGCGTTTAGTCTGAAATTATCACCAGATCCAACATCTTGAATCCACTACAGTCAACACCACTGTTGTTGTGAAGGACAAGAGGTGTGAACACCTGTTTTCATTTCATCTCCTTTTTGATCCACGAGTTCACTGAAACTCATTACATTGATCCATAACTGGTTGGATCCATAATAAAAGACCCTCTCTACATGAGCAAATAACCTTTTGATTAAATTCATTTTGCAATGATTAAATAGCTATTGGCATGTTTCCTTTTACTTCTACTATATGAGGTGTATGGAAGGATAAGGAAGATATAGACTTTGTTGGCATTTATAATTTATTTGACAGATGTGGTTTAAGAAATAATTCTTGAAGTCTATATGGGCATGTCTAGTTTTTTGGTGTGGTTGTTTGGTGCCATTGCGGTGTACATTAGATATTAAAACAGAAATTCACCTATAAGGGGAAGGGCCTATATCAAAAAACAAATACACCGATAAAGGAAGGGCCCCATCATTCACCTAAGGAATTATATTGAAAATTCAAAAGAACAATGATGTGGCAACAAAACAGGCCAAGGGTTAGAAAATTTAGAGGTTCTTCACACTTGCCTTGTCAAGGAAAAAATAACTCATTTCTCTGGACATCTCTGTACTAGATTGGAAAAACACATTCAACATATTGGTGCTACCCAATTTTGCCAAAACATTGGCTACCTGGTAACATTCTCTATAAATGTAGGATGTGGTGGCATTCATATTTGAGCATGCCCTCCCTGTAAGACTATTTGAAAGTTACATTTTTATAGAATTAAACCAAACTTATACTAAATTCACTTCTTTTACTAGACCTCTTGATAGATTATTAGCTTGACCATTTAAATGACTATTTTTTGTTGGAAGGTGAAGACAAGTGTTTGTTATATGAATTGTTTGTAGGGTAGGAATGGGTTTAGAGATAGCTAATGACTTAGGCAAAATCATCACGTCATATTAGAACTACTCAAAACCTTCATGCTAATGATCATGGCTCTTTGGTATGAAGTAAAGAGAGAGAGAGAGAGAGAGAGAGAGAGAGAGAGAGAGAGAGAGAGAGAGAGAGAGAGAGAGAGAGAGAGAATCATTGAGAGGAGCATCGATGGCGGAGCAAGATAGAGAAGGCTCAGTTGGCTCATTTGGTCCTCATCAAAATTAGGCTGAGTTTTCCAAGTTACTTGTTGTGTCAAAATTTGATATTACTGGGATGAATTTTGGAGCACGCACTCCAACTAGGCTCTGAGTCGACTTGCCAAAATTTAAACCTTGCTTTAATCAAAACTCGAGCCTAAGATTTTTGAATTTGGGAAGTCTAATGCATCTGATGCATCCTGCATCTGGCCCAAGATACTCGGTACAGTTAATTTTTTTCAACAGCACATGATAAAAGTGCTTATTAGGCCATATTTTCAACATATCGTGCATGGGTTGTCATCTTTGACCAAGGATGACCATGATCATCTTTAGATCAACACTTAATCAATCACAATTTAGTGGGTCCAATTGAGAACTTCTCTAGGAATAAGACTCCTAATTTAGTTTTTTGGCTAGTTTCCTAGCTAAGTTTGTATAGCATAAAGATTAAGTTCCCTCTAGGATTTCTTTTGAATGCCCATTGACTTAGATTTTCGATGAACCCCATAATTACATCACATATGAATGAGTTATGGTCAATGACTCGACTTAATTTAAGGCGTGATTGGTTGTATATGGGTTAAAGGAGAATTTGGTTAACTTTTAGGTTTATATATTGCTAGGATTAAAAGCAATGATTGGCTATGTTAGTATTATGATTTCTTTTCCCTTAAAAAGAAGTTCACTACAACAATTCAGACTTTTTGCAACAAGTCAACTCGTTGCTAACTTAGATAGCATTTAAGTGTGCTTCTCTTTGTATATATGATCTTTCAAACTTGTTGTCAAACTCTCAAGTTTCAAATGGAAAAATCAGCTTGCTAAGAATAATAATGCTCAAGAGCCCTCTTCTTACTAGTAAAGTTGGCTAGTGCACAAAATCTACAAGGGACTACCGAACATTTGAAGATCTAATGTATAGCATCAACATAGTTTGAAGGTTAGGGTAGGGATCTTGTATGTTTACTTGGCCAATTTGTTGAGGTTGTGTTAATCATCCCGGGGGGGGGGTTGGGTTGGTTGTGCCACAAAAAGATTCGAGCCTCGTCTAATCATATACTCTACTAAGGAAAACCTATACAAGTTGAACCAACAAAACCGCCTCAAATTGTACAATCAAATGATCATAGCCATCTTGCTGAGGATTTTAACCTGTCTGTTGGTTGGACGTTTCAAACTGTACATCTCCGATTTTCAATATTGTTCCATTTCATGCCTACGATAATACCCACACAAACCAATATGAATTTTGTACCTTCAATAGTTTGATTAAGGTCCACTTTAAGAGCAAAAGTGGAGATTGGCATGACCAAAATGCTGTCTGCATCAAATTGTCCTACAATTAAATTCACTTGTAACATATTTAATAGTCCACATAGAAGACAACTAACAAAATCTCCACTAAAGAGAAGGATAATAAAATGAGATTGCTGCAATGAACCATTAGAAAGCATACAAGAATTATCTATACATCGTAGATGAGAGTTCCAAAATATGAGTAGAAATATAGTAGACAGGTTCACTTCATAATGATGAGCTTAGTTATCAATCTGGAAACTCCTAGAGGAGCTTGGATAAATGCATGGCCACATAAAAACACCTTTCAAAACAAGTTCCATTATGGATTGGTTGTCTTTCTACCCTACTCGTGTCTAAGGTGGTAAAGTTGTATCTAGTTGAGAAGAGAAGGCACATCTATCGAAGGTTATGAGCTCATAGGCTCAACTGTTCTAATGATCGACAATAAAAGATTAAAACCAACTAGATATTTGGATCAAACACTCAATTTGATGAGTGTTTAGAGGTAGGGAAGTTAAAGATGAAGAAAGTACGAAGATAAGTAGAGAAGTGGGTCTTCAATAATCTCAAAAGGTTAATAGTTCTAAAGACTCCTCTCCCCCATCAAAGGGTAGAGGTTAATGGAAGAGAAATCTCCATTGGATGTTAATTCTCCAAACAATTTAGTGGCAGTCAGTCTAAAGCCGCCAAGTTGCATGCAATTGATGGGGACATCTCTTGATCTACAAATGGTTATGATCTGATGCTCGATCCGATGAGAGGCAAGATTCCCTCGCAATGCATTGGCACATTAAGATCTTTTCGAGTCGTGGAGGGAACACCACCTAAGAAAGAAAGCTTTCAAAAAGGTAATGCGTGGCCTGTAGGAAAGCTACTTACATTACTCCCTACATTCACCAATGTAGACTTCTAAGATTCTACATGGATAGAGAATGGATGCCAAGTCCTATTAGATCTTAAGGATCATTATAAGCACAACCATAATAGAAATAATATGAATGGAGCAAAGATTAAAAAGGTGAGGGTACTAATTGAGAGAAGCAAGCCTAGAAGAATGAAGTTCAAGAAAGAGACTTGGTTCGCCAGGATGAAAATGACTCTTGAGGTATTTCAACCTTAAAGCTTCTTTAGGAAAACGAAGCAAGTGGTATTTCAAACAAAGTTCCATAGTGGTGATTATTGATGGAGAAAGCACAAACCACTATTTCCATTAAAACCACACACACATGCGAGCAAACATTGCAAGAGAGAGAGAGAGAGAGAGAGAGAGAGAGAGAGAGAGAGAGAGAGAGAGAGAGAGAGAGAGAGAGAGAGTTAAATTGAAAATGGTCGTCGCGCCCATTTCTAAATTCAATCTAAAAACAACCTTTCCTAAAACTCACAGTAATAAAAGCCATTGTCATCGTAAGCCTTTCCCAAATCAACTTTAGGACCATGCCATCTAATACATATTTTTAGTAAGAAATTAATCCAATATTTCACTATTAGAAATGATTCCTCTTTTACTCGAGCCTTTAAAACAGCTAAAGATGCACATCATAAGGGACAAAGCTTAAGGATTTTTATTTTTATTTTTTCTACAGAGATATAGGATGAAATTTTTTTTCTACACCTATGTGCATTTACGTGAGGGAGGATCTGGTGCTTTAAATATTATCCAAGTTAGCTATCATGCGTCAATTATTTGTACATGAGGTACAAATTTAATTCAGGCCTTTCATCTGTTAGGCCATATCATTGATGGGTCAAACCCCAAAAAGACACCAGTAACGTTATCCTAGGCATGAAAAGGAACAATATTTAAAATCAGAGATGTGCAGTTTGAAACATCCAAACAACAAACAACAATCGGTGGGTTAAAATCTTCTGCAAGATGGGTATGATCATTTGATTGTACAATTTCTAGCACGTTTCCTATTCTACTGGGTGTAAATTTTATGAATAGTCTAGATCTTGTACATGTGTGCCATTATGTATGGAAACCGAAGCCTGGTACCTAACTTGGATAGCATTTATGGGTGCTTATCTTTGTATATAGAATCTTTCAAACTTATTGTGGAACTCTAAAGTTTCAAATGGAAAAATCAGCTTGCTAAAAAAAATAATTCTCAGGACCCCCCTTCGTACTAGTAAAGTTGGCTAGTGCACACAATCTACAAGGGACTACCAAACTTTATAAGATCTAATGTATAGCATCAACATAGTTTGAAAGTTAAGGAAGGGATTTTGAATGTATAGTTGGACAATTTGTTGAGGTTGTGTTAAACATCGGGCGGGCACCACAAAAAGATTCGAGCCTCGCATATCATATACTCTCCTAAGACAAGCCTATACAAATTTAACCAACAAAATCCCCTCAAATTGTACAATTAAATAATCATAGCCATCTTGTAGAGGATTTTAACCAACTGAATGTTGTATGTTGGTTGGACATTTCAAACTGCATATATGTGACTTTCAATATTGTTCTATTTCATGACTAGGATAATACCCACACAAACCAATACAAAATTTGGACCTTCAATATTTCGATCACGGTCCACTTTAAGAGCAATAGTGGAGATTGGCTTGACCAAAATGATGCCTACATCAGATAGTCCTACAATTAAATTTCCACTTGTAACATATATAATAGTCCACGCAAAAGGTGACTAACATAATCTCCATTAAAGACAAGGATAATAAAATGAGGTTGCTCCAATGAACCATTAGAAAACATAGAAGCATCATCTATACATTGTAGATGAGAGTTCCAGAATATGAGTAGAAATATAGCAGACAAGTTCCCTTCATAATGACGAGCTTGGTTATCATTCTAGAAACTCCTAGCTAGAGTAGGAGCTTGGATAAATGCATGGCCATATAGAAACACCCTTCAAGAGAAGTTCCATTATGGGTTGGTTGTCTTTCTACCCTACTTGTGCCTAAGTCCAAGGGTTATAAGTGGTAAATTTGTATCTAGTTGAGAAGAGAAGGTGGATCTAGAAAAGGTTGTGAGCTCATAGGCTCAACTGTTCTAATGATAGACAATAAAAGATGAGAACCAACTACATATTGGGATTAAACACTCAATTTGATGAGTGTTTAGAGGTAGGGAAGTTAAAGATGAAGAAAGTACGGAAGGTAGAGGTTAATGGAAGAGAAATCTCCATTGGATGTTAATTCCCCCAACAATTCAATGGCAGTCAGTCTAAAGCCGCCAAGTTGCATGCAACTGATGGGGACATCCCTTGATCTACAAAAGATTATGATCTGATGCTCGATCTGATGAGAGGCAAGATTCCCTCACAATGCATTGGTACATTAAGATCTTTTCGGGCCATGGAGGGATCACAAACTAAGAAACAAATCTTTCAAAAAGGTAATGCGTGGCCTGTAGCAAAGCTACTTGGATTACTCCCTACATTCACCATCGAAGACTTGTAAGATTTCTACATGGATAGAAAATGGATGCCAAATCCTACTTGGGCTTAAGGCTCATTATAAGCACAACCATGATAGAAATAACGTGAAGAGAGCGAAGATTATAAGGTGAGGGTACTAATTGAGAGAAGCAAGCCCAGAAGAGAGAAGTTCAAGAAAGAGACTTGGTTAGCCAGGATGAAAATGACTCTTACAGTATTCTAACCATAAAGCTTCTTTAGGAAAACAAAGAAAGAGGTATTTCAACAAAGTTCCATAGTGGTGACTGTTGATGGACACCGCATAAACCACTATTTACATTGAAACCGCACAGACATGCGAGCAAACATTGAGAGAGAGATGTGTAGTTTGAAACGTCCAACCAACATTAGTGGGTTAAAATCCTCCCCAAGATGGCTATGATCATTTCCTTGTACAATTTGTTAAACATTTCCAATTCTGACTTGTGTAAAATTTATGAATAGTCCAGATCTTGTTCATGTGTGCCATTATGTGTGGAAACTGAAGCCTGATACCTAATTTAGATAGCATTTAGGGGTGCTTCTTTCTATATATGATCTTTCTTTTTCTTTTTTTTTTCTTTTTTTTCAAACTTGTTTTTGAACTCTCTAGTTTGAAATGGAAAAATCAGCTTTCTAAGAAAAATAATGATTAAGAGCCCCCTACTTACTAGTAAAATTGGCCTATGCACACAATCTATAGGGGACTACCGAACATTAGAAGATCTAATGTAGAGCATCAACATAGTTTGAAGTTTAGGGTAGGGATTTTGTATATTTAGTAAGCCATTTTGTTGAGATTCTGTTAATCTTTAGGTAGGCAGCACAAAAAGATTCGAGCCTCGCCTATCATGTACTCCACTAAGGCAAACCCATACGAGTTGAACCAACAAAAACCCCTCAAATTGTATAATCAAATTGAAAAATCAAATGATCATAGCCATCTTTCGAAGGATTTTAACCCATTGAATGTTGTTTGTTGGTTGGACGTTTCAAACTACATCTCTGATATTGGGATCGAACACTCAATTTGATGATTTGAAGGTTCGGGTGGGGATTTTGTATGTTCAATAGGCCATTTTATTGAGGTTCTGTTAATCTTCGGGCGGGCATTACAAAAAGTTTGAGCCTCGCCTATCATATACTCTACTAAGGCAAAACTATACAAGTTGAACCAACAAAAACCCTTGAAATTGTACAATCAAATAATCATACCTATCTTGCAGAGGATTTTAACCCACTGAATGTTGTATGTTGGTTGGACGTTTCAAACTGCACATATGTGACTTTCTATATTGTTCCATTTCATGGCCCACTTAAAGAGCAATAGTGGAGATTAGCTTGACCAAAATGATGCCTACATCAAATAGTCCTACAATTAAATTTCCACTTGTAAAATATATAATAGTCCACACAAAAGGTGACCAACATAATCTCCACTAAAGAGAAGGATAATAAAATGAGGTTGCTCCAATGAACCAGTAGAAAACATAGAAGCAGCATCTATACTGTAACGCCCTGAAAATCGGGGGTCGAGCAGGAGCCCAACTCCCGAGTTCCAATACATCACTTATGCAACATAGATAATGATGATTAAATGTTGTCCGTATTAGTGCATTAAACATGAGTGGGATTATACCAAATCAACATATCATACTCCAGAGACAGTTAAATTACGCAAGTGGAAGACTGTGATAAGTACATATAAGCATATAAGTGATTGTAAGTCCCCCGAGTATGAACGTCACCAGGTCAAATAGTTACATGTACTATACCAAAATTTACAAAATGATCAAGTGTAATGTCATCTAGTCCATATCCCTATAGCCTCGATGGTGCAACTCCAGGTCTACATAGATCCACCCGAGAGTTGCATATAGGAGAACTCCTCCTCATCATCATAAAAGTCAGGCTCTGTTTCGTCAGCATCGCCATCATTTGTAACTACAACAGAGTCTGGTTGGTGTTTTAAAATACTGTCCCAGAGTGGGAGTGAGTGATCAACTCAGTGGAGCTATAAGGCAAAGGTTATCATGTTATCAATTCAGTCAAGAAGTAATGATAAAGCAATACAACAAGCATTCCTAAGTACTCTGGTTAATACAAGGATGATATGTATTAATGATGTATGCCCTCACCTGCACTCCCTCTGAGACATCATCTCACGATCGCGCATGCAACATTCCCAGTAAACGTGTGCTTCCTCGCCAAAGCACATGCAATGCGGTGCATGTGCGTGATTAGCGAAGTTCTTAATTAATCTTATTCATATAGCAGGTTGGGAAGCTAAGGCAACCTCCCTTTATATCATTTACCCAAACAATTAATGATCCATCTAGGGTCGGCAATCCTAGTCAATCACATACGATAGGCAATTCTAAGTCGCTACGGAGAGGCTTGTCACCATCAGCGTAGGCCTAGTTTATACTCGAGGTTACTACAGAAAGGCTCATCACCTTAACGTAGTCCTAGTATATACTCGAGGTTACTACGAAAAGGCTCGTCACCTTAACATAGTCCTAGTATATACTCGAGGTCACTATGAGAGGCTCGTCACCTAATCGTAGGCCGACAGCTCGAATACAGTGTCCCATACCACCATATTCAGCTCACGAGTTTGGGTTGCTCACTGGTCATTATGGGGAGGCTCGTCGCCCCAGCGTAGGCCGGCAGCTCGACCATGGTGTCCCATACCACCATGCCCGGCTCATGAGTCTTAGCGGATCGTGGTACCAAGGTTAAACGGGCTTTTCACTGGTAAGTTGTTACCTTAGATTCAAGTAGTAGCGTCCATACATGGTGAACATACATTAGGCTAATCGGGTTGCTTGACAAGCTCGACTGGTACGAGCGTACGTTGAATTAATCGACATGGAGTGCGTAAGCATTCCGCTTGGCCTAACCACTGTCGACAAACTGCGTATGACTCGGATTCATCGAACGTGTCTTGTGTGGCGAAATGACCTCAGCCACTGATTCGGGAATCATTATCAACTGCCTGGACTACATCGTAGCCCCAATCACACTCCAAAACAATTGCATTCACATGTGATAGCCAAAGACAGCATGTGACAACCAATCTAAATATAAATTTCATTTGAGCATTTCATCAAACAAATGGTACGCATGTTATCATACATAGGCATTTCTTCCATAAATCACATGGTAGTAAGATTGGTTACATAAAGGAAACTATAACTATAGATAAGGAAATTGAGAATCCTATCTCAACACCCTCATTAAATACATTTCAACAAGCATTTTCTCATTCAAGCATTTTATCAAACACTTAGACTACACATATCACATACCTGTAATAATTTAGTTAAAACATATATTATAGCAAATCCTTTCACAAGGAAGTTGCCACACGTGCAACAATCATGTATCCTTAAACATCAATCATAACAAGCATAAATCATAATTCCATATTCAATCAAACATTTCAACAAACACATAGGATGCATTAAAAACAACATAATACACGTATATATGTAATATACGGAAAACATCGTATCTAAGCATATGTGATAGCAATCAAGTCGGTCATAAATCATTACTGACATTGAAAGCCTTGAAAACCATAACCTAAACATTTATAGTCTGCACCTTTCGCCGGTAAACTCGTATCAAACTCAGTTCGAACACTAAGTCATCGTCTACGGCACAACGGCAACCTATAGCATGAAATAGGTTAGCTATTTCACCATTTACTCTATCTGGATACCTAAAACAGGTTAGGGTTAGGATTTCTTACCAAACAACGGAATCGGAATCGCCGATGTAGCGATACGGGAGAGGCGATTCAACATGTGGGGTGGTGGGATCGAAGCCCAGCAACTATCTCCCACTTTCTCTCTCTTCTCCTCACTCTTTCCTTCTCTTTTTCCTCTCTTCTCTCTCCTAGGATTTGAAATTCCTATGGAATGAGAGAGGGGTGGGTTTAGGTCCTTATATAGGCCCAGGACTGATGAAAATGGCCCCAGGGCCATGGTATACTTAGGTTATAGCCAAAGAGTGGTTGTTTCGGTCCAACGGAGCTCATCTGGAGGCCTGTTTTCTACATACGGTCCAGGAAAAGTTCCCTGACAATGAATCTATGTCAGGTTAAGTTCTTGGTCCGATCAGATTTACGGATCGACCGCGGAGGACCAATTTCAGTTCAACGGTCATCATTACTCGATTAGGGCCACAAGTACACTGACATGCGTTGGAAATTTTCCTTGATCCGAGGGTGAAATTGGGTCAGAATCTGACGGTCTGAACCCTTAGATTTGGCCTGCAAGCGAACGACCCAATTCACTTAAGTTTGAGTTTAGTTTCTAAAGATATTCGCGTTTCTCACACACTTCGCTCCGGGCTCAAGTTGTACGTTTCTGGATACCATTGGGACTTAATTTTTGAGATGGTTGTCAAGCCTAGTAAGGCGGTCATAACCGTATAGTTTCGTGGTAATCGGACTTCGACGCATGGTCCAGGTCCGATACGGAGTTTCATGATGCTCATGGGAGCAACCGGGTTTTGAGATTGATCCTAGGTTTTTAGGTAATGCAATGTTCATAATGCTATTGGTTTTGGGTCTTGCAGTTCATATGGAAAGCGGTTCATGCTAATCTACTAATAAATTCAGTTTAACACTTAATTAATTCTCGCCTAATTTCTAAAGGATTTGGTCCTTAGCGATTTCTGCCCAAGGTGGTACTCGGGTCTTTGTACGGATTTTTCCGAGACATTGCATATACATTGTAGATGAGAGTTCCAGAATATGAGTAGAAATATAGTAGATAGGTTCCCTTCAAAATAACGAGCTTGGTTATCATTCGGGAAACTCTTAGAGGAGGAGCTTGGATAAATGCATGGCCACATAGAAACACCTTTCAAAAGAACTTCCATTATGGGTTGGTTGTCTTTTTACCCTACTTTTGCCTAACTCAAAGGGCTATAGGGGGTAAAGTTGTATCTAGTAGAGAAGAGAAGGTGCATCAAAGGTTATGAGCTCGTACGCTCAACTGTTCTAACGATAGACAATAAAAGATGAGAACAAACTACATATTGGGATCAAACACTCAATTTGATGAGTGTTTAGAGGTAGGGAAGTTAAAAATGAAGAAAGTACGAAGATAAGTAGACAAGTCGGTCTTCAACAATCTCAAAAGGGTAATAGTTCTAAAGACTCCTCTCACCCATCAAAGGGTGGAGGTTAGTGGAAGAGAAATCTCCATTGGATGTGAGTTCTCCAAACAATTCAATGGCAGTTAGTCTAAAGCTGCCAAGTTGCATGCAACTGATGGGGACATCCCTTGATCTACAAATGGTTATGATCTGATGCTCGGTACAAAGAAAGGCAAGATTCCCTGACAATGCAATGGTACATTAAGATCTTTTTGGGCCATGGAGGAAACACAACTTAAGAAACAAAGCTTTCAAAAAGGTAATGCGTGGCCTGTAGCAAAGCTACTTGGATTACTCCCTACATTCACCATCATAGACTTGTAAGCTTTCTACTTGGATAGAAGAATGGTTGTCAAGTCCTACTAGGGCTTAAGGATCATTATACTCACAACCATAATAGAAATTATATGATCAGAGCGAAGATTAAAATGGTGAGGTTGTTAATTGAGAGAAGCAAGCCCAGAAGAGAGAAGTTCGAGAAAGAGACTTGATTAGTCAGGATGAAAATGACTCTTGAGGTGTTTCAACCTTAAAGCTTCTTTAGGAAAATGAATCAAGAGGTATTTTAACCATAGTTTCCAAGAGGTGATTGTTGATGGACACTGCACAAATGACTATTAGCATTGAAACCACACACACATGCGAGCAAACATGCGAGAGAGAGAGAGAGAGAGAGAGAGAGAGAGAGAGAGAGAGAGAGAGAGAGAGAGAGAGAGAGAGAGAGAGAGTCTAATTGAAAATAGTCATTGCGCCCATTTCTTAATTCAATCTAAAAACAACCTTTCTTAAAACTCATAGTAATAAAGCCCACTATGATCCTAAGCCTTTTCGAAATCAATTTTAAGAACCACGCCATCTAATACTCATTTTTAACAAGAAATTAATCGAATGTTTCATGATTAGAAATTTTTCCTCTTTTACTCGAGCATTTAAAACTGCTAAAGATGCACGTCATAAGGGACGAAGCTTAAGTTTTTTGTTATCTAAAGAGATATAGGATGAAAATTTGTTTCTACACCTATATGCATTTACGTGAGGGAGAACCTGGAGCTATAAATATTATCCAAGTTAGCTATAATGCGTCAATTATTTGTACATGAGGTAAAAATTTAATTCACACCTTTCATCTGTAGGGCCATATCATCATTGGGTCAGACCCTAAAAGGACACTAGTAATGTTCTCCTAGGCATGAAAATGTACAATATTTAAAATAAGAGATGTGAGTTTGAAATGTCCAAACAACAGACAACAATCTGTGGGTTAAAATCTTCTGCAAGATGGCTTTGATCATTTGATTGTATAATTTATAGCACGTTTCCTATTCTAACTATTGTAAAATTTACGAATAGTCCAGATCTTATACGTGTGCCATTGTGTGGAACCCGAAGCCTGATAGCTAACTTAGATAGCATTTAGGGGTGATTCTCTTTGTATATATGATCTTTCAAACTTGTTGAAAAACTCCCTAGTTTCAAATGGAAAAATCAGCTTGCTTAGAAAAATATTGCTAACGAAGGCCCCTTCTGACTAGTAAAGTTGGCTAGTGCACACAATCTACAAGGGACTACCGAACATTAGAAGATCTAATATACAACATCAGCATAGTTTGAAGGTTACGGTAGGGATTTTGAATGTTTAGTAGGCCATTTTGTTGAGGTTGCGTTAATCTTTGGGTGGGCACCACAAATAGATTTGAGCCTCGCCTATCATATACTCTACTAAGTCAAACCCATACTAGTTGAACCAACAAAACACCCTAAAATTGTACAATAAAATTGTAAAATCAAATAATCATAGCCATTTGTAGAGGATTTTAACCCACTGAATCTTGTTTGTTGGTTGGACATTTCAAACTGCACATATTTGACTTTCCATTTTGTTCCATTTCATGCCTAGGATAATACCCACACATACCAATACAAAATTTGGACCTTCAATAGTTCAATCACGGTCCACTTTAAGAGCAAAAGTGGAGATTGGCATGACCAAAATGCTGCCTACATCAAATTGTCCTACAATTAAATTCACTTGTAACATATTTAATAGTCCACATAGAAGGCAGCTAACATAATCTCCACTAAACAGAAAGATAATAAAATGAGATTGCTGCAATGAACCATTAGAAAGCATACAAGAATTATCTATACATCGTAGATGAGAGTTCCGGAATATGAGTAGAAATATAGTAGACAGGTTCACTTCATAATGATGAGCTTAGTTATCAATTTGGAAACTCCTAGAGGAGCTTGGATAAATGCATGGACACATAGAAACACCTTTCAAAACAAGTTCCATCATGGATTATTTGTTGTCTTTCTACCCTACTTGTCCCTAAGGTGGTAAAGTTGTATCTAGTTGAGAAGAGAAGGTGCATCTAGCAAAGGTTATGAGCTCATAGGCTCAACTGTTCTAATGATCGACAATAAAAGATTAAAACCAACTAGATATTTGGATCAAACACTCAATTTGATGAGTGTTTAGAGGTAGGGAAGTTAAAGATGAAGAAAGTATGAAGATAAGTAGAGAAGTGGGTCTTCAATAATCTCAAAAGGTTAATAGTTCTAAAGACTCCTCTCCCCCATCAAAGGGTAGAGGTTAATGGAAGAGAAATCTCCATTGGATGTTAATTCTCCAAACAATTTAGTGGCAGTCAGTCTAAAGCCGCTAAGTTGCATGCAACTGATGGGGACATCTCTTGATCTACAAATGGTTATGATCTGATGCTTAATCCGATAAGAGGCAAGATTCCCTCACAATGCATTGGCACATTAAGATCTTTTCGAGTCGTGGAGGGAACACCACCTAAGAAAGAAAGCTTTCAAAAAGGTAATGCGTGGCCTGTAGGAAAGCTACTTACATTACTCCCTACATTCACCAACGTAGACTTCTAAGATTCTACATGGATAGAGAATGGATGCCAAGTCCTACTAGATCTTAAGGATCATTATAAGCACAACCATAACAGAAATAATATGAACGGAGCAAAGATTAAAAAGGTGAGGGTACTAATTGAGAGAAGCAAGCCTAGAAGAATGAAGTTCAAGAAAGAGACTTGGTTAGCCAGGATGAAAATGACTCTTGAGGTATTTCAACCTTAAAGCTTCTTTAGGAAAATGAAGCAAGTGGTATTTCAAGCAAAGTTCCATAGTGGTGATTATTGATGGAGAAAGCACAAACCACTATTTCCATTAAAACCACACACACATGCGAGAAAACATTGCGAGAGAGAGAGAGAGAGAGAGAGAGAGAGAGAGAGAGAGAGAGAGAGTCAAATTGAAAATGGTCGTTGCGCCCATTTCTAAATTCAATTTAAAAACAACCTTTCAAGTCAAAGTAATAATGGTCACTATGAAAATAAGACTTTCCTAAATCAATTTTAAGATCCATGACATCTAATACGCATTTTTAGTAAGAAATCTATCCAATATTTCCTGATTACACATGATTGCTCTTTTACTCGAGCCTTTAGAAGAGCTAAAGATTCTCACCATAAGGGACAAAGCTTAATTTTTTTAATTTTTTTTTTTTATCATAAGAGATATAGGAAGAAAATTTGTTTGTACACCTATATGCATTTACGTGAGGTACGATCTGGTGCTATAAATATTATCCAAGTTAGCTATCATGCGTCAATTATTTGTAGATGAGGTACAAATTTAATTCAGACCTTTCATCTATTGGGCCATATCATCGATGGGTCAAACCCCAAAAAGACACCAGTAACATTCTCCTAGGCATGAAATGGAACAATATTGAAATCAAAGATGTGCAGTTTGAAATGTCTAACCAACAAACAACATTCAGTGGGTTAAAATCCTCCGCAAGATGGCTATGATCATTTGATTGTACAATTTCTAGCACGTTTCCAATTCCGACTTGTGTAAAATTTACGAATAGTCTAGATCTTATACATGTGTGCCATTATGTGTGGAAATCGAAGCCTGATACCTAACTTAGATAGCATTTAGGGGTGATTATCTTTGTATATATGATCTTTCAAACTTGTTGCCAAACTCTCTAGTTTTAAATGGAAAAATCAGCTTGCTAAGAAAAATATTGCTCAGGAGCCCCCTTCTTACTACTGAAGTTGGATAGTGGAAACAATCTACAGTGGACTACCAAACATTAGAAGATCCAATGCATAACATCAACATAGTTTGAAGGTTAGGGTGGGGATTTTGTATGTTTATTAGGTCATTTTATTGAGGTTGTGTTAATCTTCGGGCGGGCATCACAAAAAGATTTGAGCCTCGCCTATCATATACTCTACTAAGGCAAACCTATACAAGTTGAACCAACAAAAACCCCTCAAACAACCCATAAAAACGCATCAACCATAGAAGTTGGCCTAGCATAGGACAAATGAATGATAAAATGGGAAAGAAAGGGTACTGGAGCAAACTATACTCTCAAAAACAAAACAACCATCATTGACCACCACCATTCAGACAACTCAACCCATCCACTATAGCAGCTGACCATCTTCAGTATCTACCATACATTCTTTTATCGGTGGTGTGCTCTAACCTTTTGCCAATTTGAAGAGAGATTGTTTGCTCCATTCCGTGTGATTATCATATTGTGGTTTTCCTCAACGAGTTACTCGAGGAAATCATGCTTCCCCTAGTTGTTGGCTTTCCTACTGTTGAACACTTGTTGTGTGCCAAAACCTTACCCGAAAGACATTGAATTGTGCATAGAAACTCATTGATTGATCTTGGAGCTTGCTTATTTATCGATGACTTTTTCATTGTTCTCGCTTCATTTGCCGATAGCTCGTCTATCTCAACATACCAATCCCAACCCAAGGTATTTAATAACAGTAACAACCAATGTAACAGCCAACTTTTTTTTTTTTTAAAGAGAAAAATTACATGAAAAAATCACTAAAATGAGAGAAGGTTTCCACCGTACTTTTTACTGGTTTTGGACATGTTTATGATGGTGTAATAAGCCATTCTTTTGTAAGAATACAATCTCAGAATGCCTGACGATATTATTAACCTAAGTGGCTTAAACTGACTTCAAAACTCCCATATAATTCTATAAATATCTAACATCAATGATTCGATGTAAATTTGAGAAAAAAAGAGTTAAAAACTAAATTCAAATGAATGGTGTCAGGCCGATTTGGATACATACTCGAATGCCCCAAAAAGGTTTGAAATTCATGCAATATATTAGTTTTGAGGAAGAATTCCCTCAACGCATATCCCTAACAATTGACAACATTTTCATAAAAATTTTGAGAAAAAGAATTAATATTAAATTTGGATGAATAGTGATGGGCTAATTTTGGACCCACTTGAATGCCCTGAAAATGGGCCAAATATTCATGCGATCCAAAGGATTCATCACACTATTGAAAATTCTTAAGCATTTGACATCATTCACCTTTAAAAAGTTGGAAAATGAATTTTTAAAAATCCCACTATACATCCAAAAAATGACCTAAAATTAATAAAAAAAAGAAAAAGAAAAAAAAGCATAAGGGGACTTACATATGCATAACAGCCTTAGGCCATTAGGCATGGTCATAACAATCATTATGGGCACGTAATGGCCAATATCGTCCAACCCATTACTACCCTATATCGCGTAACAACCTATGTTGTTACCATTATGTAACATATGCTACGTAACCATTTTTGTGTACATTGAACTTGATGGTCTACGTCATTTTGAATCATGTAGTCTTATATAGTGTAGAGAATTCTAGAATAGTCTAGACTATGATATAGTGGTGTAGAGATCTCTAGGAGGTTTTGGGTTCTCAATTGATTTTTGGTATCAATGAGAAATGTCAAAAGATCTAGAGAGATTCTAAAGGATTTATTACCATTGTATGAAAGTTGCATATCACCATCCTACTCATTAATGTCTGGTTGTAAAGATTTCATAGGTTTATGTAAAGGGGAGTCTTCCTCATTTAGGATTTACTCAGAGTTGTCATCTTCCCTCTTTAGTGAAATGCAATCCTTTTCCCATGCACTCTCTTATCTTCTCTTACATATCACACTAAGCCCTTGTGTTTACTTGGGGGTTGTAAGTGGGGGTTGAGTTGACTTGAATAGTGATGAGGACATGGACTACCGAATGTTGATGGATCGGGTAGATTTACTTACTGAGGAGTTTTGGTATGGATTAAAGTGTGGGAAAGGGCTCAAATGTTTGCAAACCTGTAAACCCATTAATGGACCATGCATTATGGTACTCATGGTACACTTTTGGGTCCACAATAGTGTTTTTGTTGGTATTTTCCTTAAGTTGCAATTTTTTCTTTATTTTTGGATGAATTTTAGTTTATTTACCTTTGTTTTTCATAGTTTATTTCCCTTTCCTTAAGTTAAAGCTCGACTTGGAGAAGGCATATGACAGTGTCCATTGAAAATTCCTTCAAGTGGTATTGCAGAAATTTGGGTTTGGTGAGCAGTGGATCTCTCTCGTGGAAAAGAGTTGGGCTAATAATCGGTTCTCAATTTTGATTAATGGAGAAGAATGTGGAATTTTTAAGTCTTCCTGGCCTTAGCCAAGGTGACATGATCTCCCCATCCTTGTTCATCATGGTTGTTGAGGCCTTCTGCAGAGGGTTTAGGCAGCTTGTGGAAACTGGTGCTTGCAGGCCATTTAGACTTTGGCGAGGCTGCCCGCTTGTAACACACTTACTCTATGCAGATGACACAGTGATTTTTACCAATGGTACAACCAGTTTTCTGAATGTAGTCACAAACTTCTTGCAAAGTTATGAGGCTGTCTTGAGTCTGAAGGTTAGCAAATTGAAGAGTAGAATCTCCACCGCCTCTTTACAGCCGGTGGTTAGAATTCGTACTACGGAGAAAGTTTTGGGAATCCCCCATTCTCAATCGACTCTACACTATATTGGAGTTCCCATTTTCAAAGGGAGGGCTATGAGCGTCTCTTTCATGCTGCTAGTGGACAAGATTCAGAATCGAGAGGCTGGTTAGAAGGGAAGATGGGTTGGCAAGGTGGGCAAATTAGTGTTACTCAACCATATTCTTACAAGTATCACGGTGCACACCTTGGCAGTGGCTGATGTTTCACTGCATCTTCTATACAAGATCCTCGAAGATTTTTTCTGGGTTTGGCAGGATGGGAGGAGGAAATGTAATTGGATCTACTGGCATCGGGATTCTAAGCCAAGGTCCGAAGGGGGCTTGGTAGTGAGACCGCTCAAGGACACATCATGAAGATCTTCAACATCAAATTAGATTGGGTGGTTAGATACAGTTCCAGTAAAAGTGTCTGGGCATCATTCATCCATCTGAAATACAATAGGGATGTGACTTCTTCAGGCACTACGCATCCCTACTTTTTCTTCTCGCCTTTCTAGAACAGAATTAGAAAATTCTTCCCGCTGATTGACGTGAATTCTTGCTGCCTAATTGGTGAAGGGAGAGGTGATTTTTGGAGTATGGACTAGACAAGGCTGGGTCCTATGTTGGCCTCGAGGCTTCAACATACTCCAGATAGTATGATCAACATCATGATGAAAGATGTGATTGGCCCAAATGGAGTGTTACCGGAAGCCCAACTTGAGTCGTTTCTTTTGTAGGTGATGATTGAACATATAAGGGAGGAGGGGTTGTGCACGGCAATGGGGGACGATAGAAGGATATGGATGGGCTCATCGACAGGCAAATTCATGGTCAATTCTGCGTGGAAGATTTGTAGAACTCCATGAGAAAGAAAAGAGTGGGCTAACTGGGTTTGGCACACAAAGTTGCCATCGAAGATCGGATTACTTACCTGGAAAGTGCTTCATCGGGTTGTCTTAGTTGATCAAAGGGTGCAATCAAGGGGAATTCAGATGGCTTCAAAATTTTGTTACTGTGGCCCAACGTTGGCTCTGCTTTTGATGAAGAAAAGTTGGACCACCTATTCTCAAAGGGAGCATTGGCGAACCAAGTATGAGTCCATTTTAACACTCTGTTTGAAATTCCTGCGGGTGCGAGGCCATACAGTGGCAGTCAAGGCTCGTCAATGGTGGATGAGAGCCTTCAATACCGACTGTTTCAAGATTCTTCGGGGAATCGCCCCTTGTCTGATCATTTGGTAGGTTTGGGCTGGGCGGAACAGAAATCAGTATGAGGGGAAGGATGTAAATGATGCTAGCATTATATCCAAAGTCTATATCTGGATGAGGAAGATTGGGGCTCCCCTCCCACATCCAAATCACATGAAAGTGGCAAGGCATATTATGCTTCAGGCAATAGGGATTGCAACTAGCCACCAAACGAAACACACTTTGATGATAGTAAAGTGGAAGAGGCCCAGCGAGGGCTGGGTTAAGATGAATGTCAATGTACGACTCATCTCGGGGTAACCCAGGGCTATCAAGGGGTGGGGGTGTTTACAAGTATCATGAGGGAAGATATATGTTTGTGTTTTCCTCATGATATAGGTTGGGCTCTAACAACTAGGTCGAAATCAAAGCATTGGTGGAGGGAGTATCTACCTGTGTGACCAGGGGCTACTCCAAAGTGGAGGTGGAAAGTGATTCTTCTTTAGTGCAAGACATGATCAATAGAGTGTGGCTGTCCATGTGGAAGATGTGGTACTAGTGGCGTCAAGTAGATTTAATCAGGACACATATCGAGGTTAAAGTCAGTGTAGTTCCAAGAGAGGGTAATATGGTGGTGGATGGACCAACGAGATGGGGCAGTTACTCCAAGTCAACCATCTCATCCACTCTCAGACTAACCTGTCTCCTCAGATTAGAGGGATTCTCCTTCTGGACAGAGCGGGAGTGGGTAGTTTGAGGGAAAGAAGGGGAGGTTAATGCAGATAGTAGCTTTATGATAGGTTGGCCCCGCTCTTTGGTCTGCAGGAGTCCTACCCGAATGTGTATACGTTATATTAAAATTTTATTTAAAAAAGATAAATAAAGAGAGAGAGAGAGAGTAGATAGTGTATTTTAGTCTTTTCCTTTTAAAATACGATTGTAGGGTTGATATTATAACATCCAACCCATAGTTTATGCTTGATATAAGGCTAAATTTAATTCCACGACTTTTCTTTTGTTCCCTTTCATATAAAACTCAATACACAAAATTGTCCAACAACTTACGGAGACATTTTTCTTATCTTTTCTGCAACCCTTGGCTAGGGTTTTTGCAATTGCACCCATGAGGTGTATGATCCAGGCCATTAAAACTAGTGAGATCTGGAACAATATTAGGCCATATCATTGATAGTTTATACCCCCAAAAGACACTAGTCAAGTTATCTTAGTGCAAACTAGAATAGTATTGAAAAAAAATGTGCAATTTGAAACGTCCAACCAACAATCAACATTTGGTGGGTGAAAATCCTCCACATGATAGCTAGGATCGTTTGATTGATACAATTTTTAGCATGTGTCCTATTCAAATTAGCATAAAATTTATGAATAGCCTGGATTTTGTGCATGTGTGCCATTATGTATAAAGACTGAAGCTTGATACCTAACTTTGATAATAGCATTTTGGAGTGCTTCTCTTTGTATATATGATCTTTCGAGTAGTTGTTGAACTAACTAGTTTCAAATGAAAAATAATCTTGATGAGAAAAACAAACTTCAAGAGTATTCATCTCACTGTTAAAGCAGGTTAGTGCACACAATCTATAGGGGAAGACCGGGCTTGAATCCGACTTGAAATTCATTAATCTATATGGGAATGCGAGAAGGGAGAAGAGGAGGATTTCCCATAATGTAAAAACAGACTATTGATTTACTGTTGTCATCTCTAACAAGTTCTTGCTAGTTGTACAATTCTCCTTTGCTAGGGGAGCATCTGGACAATGGAATAAAAAGACGTGTAAAATTAGACATTTTTAGTTGAATAAGAGATTCATTGATTAAGACGGAGGGCAACAAGGGGGTGGAAAAATTGAACATAACACACCACATACCAACTTCTTAGATCCCCGCTGACACCACAATGGAGCAACATTCAAGAACAACACATAGTGACAAGTAATTTAAAAAAAAAGAGACCAAATAGAGATACATTCAAGAGTAGAAAACCAGTCCTTATGATCCCTTAATCCATACAGTCAATTGGGGCAAAAAATTTTGGGTATGGCAACCTTTCTATGCTCACTTTTTTTTTTTCTGACAATTCTCTGCTTACCTTAACTGTTAGGAAAGCATGCAGCTGTATGTGCAGTTGTACATGGGCTAGATACATTAACTAGATCATCTGGGAGTTATGGAAGGACAGAAATGCCTCTAGATTTGATGGGTCCTTGGTCAGCAGGAATATGCTGATTTCACGCGTCTCCGGTTGGCTGCGGGCCATTGTGTTTAGGTGGGGCGCACATCCCTCCCGAGCACACAGCCTCGGAGGAGCCTTGGGTTCTTTGGGGATTGCAAGGTAGCCTCAACAGGAGAGTTGTTCACAGGTGGTGCATTGGAGAAAGCCCCCACTGGGTTGGGTGAAACTCAATGTCGATGGGTCGTCTAAAGGGAACCCGGGAGTGGCAGGAGGCGGGGGTGTCTGTAGGGGCAACAAAGGCAAGTTTCGCTTTGGGTTTTGTGCGGGTTACGGCCTTGCCTCGAATACACGGGCCGTGTTTTGAACAGTTCATGATGGCCTTATTCATTGCATCCATCAGGGCCTAAAAGACATTATAGTTGAGTCCGACTCACTTCTGGTGGTTCAGCTATTGTTGGGCAACTCCTGGAAATGGAAGTATTGGATCGATAGAATCCAGAAGATTAGTAGTATTTGCAATGTAAACTTTGTTCATATTTGTAGAGAAGGAAATGGGCCGGCGGATGGGATGGCCAAGTGGGGTAGTGAGAATCAAGGTTGCGCCCTGATCTCCTCCCAAGCTAACCTCTCTCAAGTGGTGAGGGGCCAGCTCTTCCTTGACAGAGTAGGATTAGGGGCGGTTAGAAGGAGATTCAGGAGGTAGTCTCTTGCCATACGATAGACTCCTCCTTCGGTTTTTCTAGGGGGAGTCCAAAGTTTAGATGTCTTGTTGGTAGAGCTGTATATCCTCTGTTTTGTTTTAAATGAAATCAAAGTTTTACCAAAAAAAAAAAAAAAAACTAGATCATCTACATGCGCATTCTACATGTATTGCTCATGTATAGTACTCATAAAGTGACATCCTACAAGTAAAAAAGTCAGTAGGTTCCCCTTTTACACTTGCACAAATGGTCTTAAAAAGCATCCATTATAATCACATTTATCTTTTATTGCTTCTCACCTAAGAGATCATCTCCAAATTCACCAACAGTTGAAGTACAAAAGTCGAATAAAGATTAAAAAAAATAAAATCAAACATTGGTCAATTACTAGCTATTAGTCACATTAATGTGAACAGTCATAGTAAAATCAAACCAATGGTCAAATTTCCCTTTTCTTTGAAAAATTGCAATCTCATTATGTTTCTAGATCTAGATTTTCTAAAATTATTAATGGAGTGTATGAGGTTTAATCAAGTCCTATTTTACAAGTACAAGCATGCAAACAAATGTGAGGAATTGATCATATCTCAGCAAGTCGCCCGTCATAGAGAGGTCAACAATTTAAAGGGAAAATAAGAAGAAAATTTGTGAGCTTAAAAATAACTAAAAAGGTTTAAGAAATTTCAAAGATATAGTAAAAAATGCTTCATAAACAATTGCACCATAATAATCTCAAAATCTTGTCAAATCTATGGGGGAAAAGATGGAGTTTCATTTTCTGAAACAATCAAAATACTTCGAGCTTTCATATCCAAATAAAATCAACTGTCTCGCTCAAGGATCAAATCCCTAACTGGTTAGCATACAGTAAGTTAACCAGATTCCAAGCTCCACAAGCTGAAATTTGGGTTATATAGTCAAAGCCCTCATGCACGACATTGTTTTTCAAAGTTCAGCAAACCATAAATATTTATCACAAGAAAGCAAAAAAAAATAAAAATAATAAATTCACACATGGGGGGGAGGGGGGGCAATCCTGCCCCTCGTTGCAGGACCATACATAGGCCAGAGGAATAAATACAAAATTCCGAATGAAGGCCAAAAAATGATACAAGTCCGAAAGCAAGAATAACAAAAGTTTACAAGGCCTAGTCTATCCACTATCAATTTGTCTCTCGTTTCTCTACAGAGCTCATTCAAGGACCAATAGTTGTGATGGAGATACCCTGCATTTCCATTCCTAGCCACCAAAGCTCTCTCTGAGCACATGCCTTGCTTCCGCATTCAGCTCCATAAAGAGCATCATCGTTCCACCAACATGACAGCACCAAGAGGCCCCTAGATCCGGATTGAATTCCTTCGATAACCATTTTGGAATTGCTTTCCACTACCATATCACGCAAGCCCATGTTCTTGCAAAGTTGGAGGTTATTAAGGACTGCCCAGACCATTGGCACTATGTTAGTTCATGTGCCATAGCTATGATGGAATGTGAATAATAACCTCCCCTCTCAAGAATTGTTGATCTCATAATGTCAAGGTACAAGTATGTCATACAACTGCTGATTTGATATCATGAATTTTGGGTGGAAACTATCCACATATAACAATATATTGAGTTAGAAGAACAATGACTTCCAACTTTTTTTTTTTTTTTGGAAACAGGCAAACTTTCATAGCTTCAGCAAGATTAGAGTGTGCATTTCAGTAAGACCTCCAAGCCCAAATTGTTTTCTTCTTCTTTCTTTCTTTCTTTCTTCCTTTTTTTTTTTAGATTGGTAATGACATGCAATTTTTCTTATCAAATGGAAAACTATCATCTTTGTAATTGAAAAGGGCTTCCGCAAGTATACTTATGACTTTTTGATCTACTTCTATAGTGGAGATCTGCTTGGAGTCAGTCAATTGGTAATGACATGACGCATAGTGTATTTCTTCCATTCTACCTTATGAGCATCTAGAAGGAATCGAAAGATGAAAATTCTGTTGGCTTCATTATGTATTTAACAATGTGGTTAAAACTCAATTATAAAGGAAGCAAGTTTCAAGTGGGATGATCCATTGAGCATGATTTAGTGGAGCAGCTTTTTAATGATTGATGTCCCATTGTTCCTGCACATGCACGTCCAGCTTGTAACATTCATGCAATTGAAACTGAAATCTCGGCATGGAGAAAGATGTCCAATTGCACACTTCTTCCATTGATATGGATTGAAGAAGATGGTCCTTAGCAACCTATTAGCTAGGAAATGAGTCTCGACTTCATTGGCCTTTCGAGTTATAGTAATGCAGCTCATATTTTTTGATTCATAAGGAAGAAAACTTGAATGCTAAACGATCCAAAAATTATGGTGTTTCTTGTAAGAGTTTAGGATATGTTCGGATATCACTGTTAGAAATGTATGGATAGTGAATAACAGGGAAGATTCCAGAAAGCTATTATTGCACTAGTCCATAGTTTGGATTCTATGGCACAAGAAACTGGGTGACCGATGTCTCAGAAATCTGAGAATTCCACTTGTTATCCAAACGAGACCCTCTAAAAGGGAATCAATATTTCAATAGTGCTCATGGAAATAATCATTACCTAAACATTACTTTTCTTTTTTATTTTCCCCTGGAATAAATCTTTGCAAACATGGCCTTAAAGATTTGAGACCACATCCACCATTTTATTGTTATAGTACATTATCTCTTTTTCAATAAATTCATGTTTTATTAAAAATCAACATTGGCATCAAAGAGTGGAAAATAAATCTTCACAACATAATGATAAGGATTGCTAGGAACGAGTCTCCTTTTTATGCCTCCATCTAAGTTTTTCCATCCCTATAACCCTCTAGATTCAACTCCTAAAACCTAAGACGTGCTGGATCTACCATTGAAAACCTCTTCATTTTTGTCGAACTTGCCCATCTCTAACAAACCATCAGATACGGCAATCGTTCATCATCAGCCACCACCTTAGATTCATCTTTGTCCATTTGCAACCCACCAAAGAACTATCGCTTGCACATCACCAAACAACCCATCTATGATTACACCGTCAATAGAGCCCCATTGTCAATCTGTCACTCCTCCCCAATTCACAAACCTCCCCCAGATTTGACAACATCGTCACCACCTCTGTCATCTATCACATTGTTGAAGATGTTGTGTTTAGTATGAATTATCACCAGATCCAACATCTTGAATCCACTATAGTCAACACCATTGTTGTTGTGAAGGACAAGAGGTGTGAACACCTGTTTTCATTTCATCTCCTTTTTGATCGACGAGTGCATTGAAACTCATCACATTGATCCTTAACTGGTTAAATCCATAATAAAAGACCCTCTCTACATGAGCAAATAATCTTTTGATTAAATTCATTTTGCAATGATTAAATAGCTATTGGCGTGTTTCCTTTCACTTCTACCATATGAGGTGTATGGAAGGATAAGGAAGATAGAAACTTTGTTGGCATTTATAATTTATTTGACAGATCATGTGGTTTAAGAAGTTATTCTTGAAGTCTATATGAGCATGTCTAGTTTTTTGGTGTGGTGGTTCGGTGCCGCTGTGGTGTACATTAGATATCAAAACAGAAATTCACCTATAAGGGGAAGGGCCTATATAAAAAAAGAAATACACCTATAAAGGAAGGGCCCCATCATTCACCTAAGGAATTATATTAAAAATTCAAAAGAACAATGATGTGGCAACAAAACCGGCCAAGGGTTAGAAAATTTAAAGGTTCTTCACACTTGCCTTGTCAAGGAAAAAATAACTCTTTTCTCTAGACACCTCTGTGCTAGATTGGGAAAACACATTCAACATATTGGTGCTACCCAATTTTGCCAAAACATTGGCTACCTAGTAACATTCTCTATAAATGTGGGATATGGTGGCATTCATATTTGAGCATGCTCTCCTTGTAAGACTATTTGAAAGCTACATTTTTATAGAATTAAACGAAACTTATACTAAATTCACTTCTTTTGTTAGACCTCTTGATAGATTATTAGCTTGACCATTTAAATGACTTTTTTTTTTGGAAGGTGAAGACAAGTGTTTGTTATATGAATTGTTTGTAGGGTAGGAATGGGTTTAGAGATAGCTAATGACTTGGGCAAAATCATCACGTCATATTAGAACTACTCAAAACCATCATGCTAATGATCATGGCTCTTCGAGATGAAGTGAGAAAAAAAAAAAAGAAAAGAAGAGAATTTGAAAATAAAAATTTCAAAATGGGCCAACTAGTGAGTTAATATAGTGTGGGCTATGTAAGGAATGGCCCAAATCTTGCTTAAGTATGGATGTTTAAGATGAAAACTCTAACCCTAGGGCAAGAAGGAAGGGAAAGATTTTTGAGAGGAGCATTAATGACTAAGAGAGGGAGGGAGAAAATTGTTGAAAAAGCATTAATGTTAGAGAGAGAGAGAGAGAGAGTGTGTGTGTAATGTCTCGGACAAATATTTGGCACAAAAACCCGAGTACCACCTCAAGTAGAAATCACTCAGGACCAAATCCTTTAAAAATTAGACGAGAATTAACTAAGTGTTAAACTAGGTTTCCTGTGAAATTAGTACTAATCACTTTAAATACGAACTGAAAGACCCAAAACATGTAGAATCGTTGACACTACATTACCCTGAAACTTAAAATCAATCTCAAAACTCGGTTGCTCTCAGGAGCACACCGAAACTCCGTATCGGACTTGTACTGCATGTCAAAAGTCTGAATACTATGAAACTGTACGGTTATGACCGCCTTGCTAGGCTTGACTACCATCTCGGAAATCAAGTCCAGATAGTATCCCGAAATGCACAACTTGAGCCCGGAGCTAAGTGTGTGAGAAACGCAAATATCTTTCGGAAATGAACTAAAACTTAAGCGAATTGAGTCGTTCACTTGCAGGTCAAATCTAAGGATTTAGACCATTGGAATCTGACCTAATCACTCCTTCGGATTAGGAAAAATTTCCAGCACATGTCAGTGTACTTATGGCCCTAATCGAGTACCGGTGATCGTCGAACTGAAACTGGTCCTCCGCGGTCGATCTATAAATCTGATCGGATCGAAAACTTAGCCTGGCCTAGATCCAATGTCAGGGAGCTTAAGTCCGACCGCACGCAGAAAAGGGGCCTCCAGATGTGCTCCGTTGGATCGAAACGGACAGTCTTTGGCTATAACCTAAGTATACCATGGCCTTGGGGCCATTCCCATCAGTTCTGGGCCTAAACCCACCCCTCTCTCATTCCATACGAATTCCTAACCCTAGGAGAGAGAAGAGAGAGAAGAGAGAAGGAAAGAGAGAGAAAGTGAGAGAGAAAGTGGGAGACCGTCCCTGGGATTCTTCCCTATCGCTCCACGGGTTGAATCAACTCTTCTGCATCGCTATTCCAGCGATTACGACTCCGTTCTTAGGTAAGAAAATCTAACACTAATCTGTTTTAGGGTTTCAAATAGTGTAAGTGATGAAATAGCTAACCTATTTCATGCTATAGGTGGTTGTCGTGCCGAAGACGAAGACTTGACATACAAATTAAGTTCGATACTTGTTTATCGACGAAAGGTGCGGACTATAAATGTTTATGTTATGGTTTTCAAGGCTTTCAATGTCAACAATGATTTATGTCTAACTTGATTGCTATCACATATGCTAGATACGATATTTTTTATAAATTACACATATATGTAAACTATGTTGATTTTAAATGCATTCCATGTGTTTGTTGAAATGTCTGAATGCATGTGGAATTATGATTCGTGTTTGATATGATTGTCATTAGAGAATTCATGATTTTTGTTGATATGGCAACTCCTATGTAGAAGGATTTGCTATGACATGCATTTTAAACTAATTAAGTGCATGTGTGTAATATGTGTAGTCTAAGTGTTTGATAAAATGCTTGAATGAGAAAATGCTTGTTTAAATGCATGTATGGAGGGTGTTGAGATAGGATTCTCAATACCCTTAAGTATGGATATAGTACCCTTTCTATAACCTATCTTATTATTATGTGCTGTATGAATGAAATGTCTGTGTATGATAATATGTGTAGTATGTGTGTGATTAAATTGCTCAAGTAAGATTTGTATCTGATTTCGGTTGGCACATGCGGTTTTGGACTGGTACATATAAATGCCTAATGTACATGAAATGTGTTTGGGGCTACGATGTAGCCTAGGCGATCGGTAATGATTTCCGAGTAGTGGCCGAGGTTGTTTTGCCACACTAGACACGTTCGAGGAATTTGAGTCGTACGCTGCTAGTCGACAGTGGTTAGGCCACGCGGAGTGCTTACGCGCTCCATGTCGATCGGCTCGACGTATGCTCATACCAGTCGAGCTTGTCAAGTAACCCGATTAGCCCGATGAATGTTCACCATGTATGGACGCTACTGCTTGAATCTAAGGTACCAAACTCACCAGTGGAAAACCCGTTTAACCTTGGTACCTCGATCCGCTAAGACTCATGAGCTGGGCATGGTGGTATGGGACACCGTGGTCGTGTTGTCGGCCTACGCTGGGGTGATGAGCCTCTCTATAGTGACCAGTGTGTAACCCAAACTCATGAGCCAAAACGGTGGTATGGGACATTGTATTCGAGCTATCGGCCTATGATCAGGTGACGAGCCCGTAGTGACCTTGGGTGTACACTAGAAACTACGTTGAGCTGATGAGCCTTTCCGTAGTAAACTAGAGTATAAACCAGGCCCACGCTGAGGTGACGAACCTCTTCGTGGCAGCCTGAAAACTGCCTATCGTATGTGACTGCTAGGATTGACGACCCTAGATGGATCAATGTTGGGTATATGACATAAAGGGAGGTGCCTTAGCTTCCCAATCCTACTGTATGAAAAGGTCTAATAAGAACTTAGTAATCATGCTCATGCACCACATTGTATGTGCCTTTGGTGTTGGTGTTGAGCACAGAGGAAGGGGTGCATGCTGCGATCGTAAGAGGAAGATCACAGAGGGAGTGCAGGCGAGGGCATGCATCATTAATACATATCATTTTTGCATTAACCAGAGTACTTAGGGATGTTTGATTGTATCGCTTTATCATTACTGCTTGATTGAATTGATAACATGTTAACCTTTGCCTTATAGCTCCACTGAGTTGATCACTCACCCCCAGATTTTGGGACAGTGCTTTAAACACCAACCAGACTCTGTCTTAGCTGCAGGTGATGGCGATGCTTATGAGGCAGACCCGGACTATTACGATGACGAGGAAGAGTTCTCCTATATGCAACTCTCTGGCGGGTCTATGTAGACCTGGAGTTGCACTAACGGGGCTACAGGGTTTTGGATAGAGAACATTACACTTTCTGGTTTTTTTATATATTTTTGAATTAAACTTGTAATTGTTTAACCTAGTGACAATCATACTTTAAGGGCTTACAATTATTTTTGTACAATTTATATACATATCTCAGTCTTCCGCTAGCGTACTTTAATTGCCTTTGGAGTATGGCATGCTGTTTTGGTATAATCACATTCATGTTTAAGGTACTAATATGGACAACATTTAATCATCATTATCTATGTTGCATAAGTGATGCATTGGAACTCAGAAGTTGAGTTTATGCTCGACCCCCGATTTTCAGGGCGTTACGGAGAGAGAATCATTGAGAGGAGCATCGATGGCGGAGCAAGAGAGAGAGGGCTCAATTGGCTCATTTGGTCCTCATCAAAACTCGACTGAGTTTTCTAAGACACTTGTTGTGTCAAAATTTGATATTATTTGGATGAATTTAAACCTTGCTTTAACCAAAACTCCAACTCGGCTTTGAGTCGACTTGCCAAAATTTAAACCTTGCTTTAAGCAAAACCCCAACTAGGCTCTAAGTCGACTTGCCAAAATTTAAACCTTGCTTTAAACAAAAATTGAGCCTAAGATTTTCCAATTTGGCAAGTTTGATGCATCTGATGCATCTTGCATTTGGCCCAAGATATTCTGTATAGTTAATTTTTTTCAACAGCACACGATAAAAGTGCCTATTGGCCATATTTTCAGCATATCATGCATGGGTTGTCGTCTTTAACCAAGGACGATCATGATCATATTTAGATCAACTAGCTCACTTGATCAATCACAATTTAGTGGGTCCCATTGAGAACTTCCCTAGGAATAAGACTCCTAACTTAGTTTTTTAGCTAGTTTCCTAGCTAAGCTTGTTTAACATAAAGACTAAGTTTCATCTAGGATTTTATTCGAATGCCCATTGACTTAGCTTTTCGACCAACCCCATAATCACATTACCTATGAATGAGTTATGGTCAATGACTCGATTTAATTTAAGGCGTGATTGGTTGTATGTGGGTTAAAGGAGAAATTGGTTTATTTTTTGGTTTATATATTGCTAGGATTAAAAGCAATGATTGTCGGCTATGTTAATATTATGATTTTTTTTTCCCTTACAAAGAAGTTCATAAATATTTTGAGATCTAATATTTCATAACATAGTTGATTGTCTTTCTTTGCGCTAAAATTCTATAGAAGGTGTGGAAAATTTGTTGAAGGTTTAAGCTTGAACTAACTAAGCCACTCATGGATCTCACACACTTGGGGTTTCTCTCAATTCATTACAAAGTTGCTCAATGGATTCCAATGGTTATTTATCCCCATGTTGATTCCATTCTACAATTAAGCTTCCACACTCTTCACGGCTAGTAGTTTTGACAAATGGTGTTGTGTCACTCAACTTGGAAGTTTAAAAAATCAACGAGTCGACTTGAGGACCAGCTGATCCACTTGGGATGGCCAATGCACTCAAGATTGGCTAGATACCTAGTCAGATCGCCCCAAATTCACACACACACACACAATTAGATCAAATCTTTACATAATGAGAGTTTTGGTGAGAAATGGACAATCCAACGTGACATTGATACAACTGAAGGACTGGTTGATCCACATGGGATTGTCCAAGGAACCCAAGACTGGCTAGATTCCCAATTGCATTGCCCCAAAACTCATCCCAATTGGATTGAATTTTTCCACAATGACTATGAAAATTCAGCCAAGTTCTGGTGAGAAATGGATTGTCCAACTTGGCCATCTCTCTATCTCTCAATCCAAGTTGGTTAGGTCTCCAACTTGATTGAGTTCCTCTCTAGAGATTCCTTGAGGGAAGAATTGATGGCAAGGAGCAACACAAAGGGAGTCGTTGAGAGAGGACTAGACTGAAATGGACATTCTGATCCTCACCATAACCAACTAGAAATTTTCAACTCACTCGATTGAGTCGTTGTGACAAAATCCAATCCAATCAAGGACGTGTGTTAGGATGTTTGATCAAGAATCTAACAAATCTCAAGTGGACTTGTTTAGTTTTTAAACCTTGACATTAATGACACTTTCTCTCTCTTTCCACCATTAATGGTCCTCTCAACAACCCTTCACCTTCTTCTTGTAGCACTATGGTTAAGGTTAGGATTTTCACCACTTCTACTTATCATCAAGGTGCCACTAACTCTTGTGAGAATATCCATGGCTTGGGAGCAAACTACATTTGTGGACAAGGTTATTAATGTCAAGGTTTAAAAACTAAACAAGTCCACTAACTCGTCAGAGGAAGTCTATTCCTGGACAAGGTCGGCTTGGGCGCATTAAGGGATCAGTCTAGGAGGGCTTGAGTGGTTTGTTTGTTTGTAGTCTGGAGGGTTCTCCTTTTTGGAACTATGATAGGGGTTCCCAGACATTTTTCCTGGGTGCCCCTGAATGTATTTCCTGAAGCTTGTGAATGAAATTAGGGCCTGACACCCTTTTGGTAAAATAAAAAAAAATTAATAAAAAAGGTGCAAACTACATGTGCACAAGATCCCATCAACAATTTACATATGACACACTATACTAACTTGCAAGTCAACTTGGCCAAGTTTCCAATCCACTCAACTCTCCAAGATTTCAAATTTCCAAGAATTCCAATGTTTTAAATACTGCTCAAGATACTAGGAATTTTTTAATTTGAGCAATATACACGAATGATCTAATAGTCTTATTGCATGAGAAAATTCCCTTACATTCAAGCATTGGGGGCCTACCGTGTGTGAGTGACAACTAAACTGTGCATCAGATATACCCTTTCATGTTGGTCAAGAAGCTAAAAAATCAACAGTCAAAAACTCAAGTGGGCCACACTACAAGGAATAATGTAGAATAGTACATAAAACTCTACACATTGTTCGAAGTATCGATATCACTACAAGTTTTGTTTGTCAGAGTTTCGGAAACATTATCGATATTGTCGATAATAATGTCGATAACCAGAAATGCGGAGAAACATTGGGGAAATCGGTGGAAATTTTTAGTGAAACTTAAGAACATGCTAAAATACACATATTTATATATTTAAGAATAAAAAATTTTGCAAAAAGAATGCATACAAAATAAATCTCCATTTAATGGGGGCTTAAAAGCATGTATTATCATAAGAAATCAGTCCAACCATCCAAACTTCCATACAAACACCCATCAATATTTCAGAATGTCGACAAAACATGATATTTCATCAAAAAATCATCGACAACTGGAAAGAAAATGATAGATTGTGGTCCCATGTTGCAATAACGATAGTATCGTGATATTATCATCGACAATTTGAACATTGCATACAACCATGCGCCCATGAAAAAATTGAACTGGAATTTTTTTTAATAAGCAGAATTTTTATGATAATGATACACTAGCGATATGATCAAAATATATGATCAAAATATTGTTAATGCATTGGCGACACTTGGAATTTGCTTAATAAAAATATTGTCAATACATTAGCGATATAGATACATTGACAGTACTTTGCCAATACCTAGAAGCTCTGATATTATCAGTGTTATCAGTATCGCCAATCTAGAGATACGGATAATATCGGGGATACTATGAACAACCTCTAGGTTCAGGTGGTGTAGCCCACCTGATTTTGGGTCAAGCTGATTTTTGGGATGTCCCTTGATCTTGATTAGGCACACTTAATGAATGATTTGCACAGAATATGCACGCCATGTGATGGGGCTGAATAACACAAGTCTCAATTATGGGCATCAACCTCCCCATTATTACCTTTGTCATGGCAAACAGGAGTTTTGGATCAAGCTGATTTTAGGGCTCTCGTAATGATCACAGGGTTCCGAATCTGTGGAGTTGTGTGTGGGCACTCTATATGGAGCTGAGTTGTCGGTGGGGCTCATTGCAATGTGTGTGAGTGCGTGTAAAACATCCAAACCAGGCATTAGGTGTGTCCCTTGTGAAAATGGGATGCCCCAGAAATAAGGCTGGTACAAGACTCTAGTGAGCTGTGCTAAAGAAAATTAATGCCACGCCATGGAGCCAACAACGTATAGAATTCAGTGGTGGAGCCTGCCTGATGAATATATTGGCCTGATTTTTGTGGGTCCTGTTTTCATGGTGGGTGCACCATTTGGATGTTTGGATGCCAAACAGTGCACACAGTAGAGCTCAGCACAAACTAGAGCCCACCAAATCATTGGATCTGGATAATTTTTGGGACATCCCCACCTAATGATTGGACCTGTTTACAGGCAGGTTGGATAGCATACAGACTGCAAGGTGGGCCCAACTCCATGGTAATTACCAATTACCACAGAGTGGACTCTACATATTCATTGTCCCAACTCCCCATATATGTATATATGTGTACATATATGTGTAAATGCATAAACAAAAGTAGGAAAATTAGAACTAGATCAAATTTGTCTGTTTTCTTCTTCCTTTCTCCTTCCACATATAGGAAAGCTTAAAACCAATTTCCAAATTCTCCCTTTCCTTTCTTCTTTTCCTTCATTACTACCAATAAAAGCTCTTAAACTGAGAGCAGACAAAGTTCCAAAAAAAATAAATCTAGATTTATCTCAATCTAGGATCCCAAGAATTTAGAGTCTCTTTAGAATTAAAGAAAACCCAAACAAGGCCTTTTGGACACCACTAAAGAAATTGTCAGTAATTTATCAGCATTGTTGTTCCATCTTCCTACATCAATCAATGTTGTGGTCACCAATGGGTGTTCTCACATTGTTGACTATCATCATCATTGTCTCATCCTCAAGCTCTTTGGATCCTTAACCCTATGAATTGAAAATCGAATTTAAAAGTCCTCTTAAAACCCAAACAATTATGCTGAATTATGGAAAGTGAGAGTTAGGATTTTACATTGGTAAAGTCGTCGAGTGACAACAAGGTCAACTCAACGAAGTTGGAATTTGTCAATAAAACACAACAAAATGACTAGAATGAGTCTCCTTTCAAATCAAGTTATTCACCAAGTGAAAAAAACATGACGAAACTTAGTTTGAGGTGCACAACCTCTCAACTTTCCTACACTTTAGCAACAAAAACAACCACTTGAGTGAGTCTCGAGTCTCAAGTGGAAGAGTTTTATAACCTTGGTTTCAACTAGGTTTGGAGAGCTACCTTGGTCCGGTTAGTTTAAAACTAATAGAGCATGTGAATTAACTAATACTTGATGCAAAGGCTATCAAACTATCTACATGCATTGCACAAAATAATCAAATTGGGTCTGTTAGTAGCATGGTAGTAGAGCTGCAGGCAATTCTTGACGATATTAAACATAACAAAAACCTTGCCTACAGAATGTTATTGTGGAGTCAGACTCTAATGTGGTGACAGAATGCCTAAAGATGCCTACCCCTTGCCATCCTAGCAAAGTCTAACACGAACTGGGGAAATCGAAAGAGAGCTAGCTAGCATGAAAAATCAACTATTATCTAACTTAGTAGATGATGGCTTGGCCAGTGTAGGAGGTAATATTGTCAAGGAGAAGAGCCGACCTCCCTAGAGGGGGTTTGCCTGACAATGGATGATGTAACGCCCTGAAAATCAGGGGTCGAGCATAGACTCAACTCCCGAGTTCCAACGCATCACTTATGCACAATAGATAATGATGATTTAATGTTGTCTGTGTTAGTGCATTAAAGATGAATGGGATTAAGCCAAACAACATATCACACTCCAGAGACGAATAAATTTACACAAGTGGAAGACTGTGATTGATAGATATAACGTATAAGTTGTTGTAGATCTCCAGAGTGTGAAAATGTCACTAGGTTAACCATATACATGTATACTCTCAAAGTGATCAAAATGAATATACAAGTGTGTCCCAAAATACAGAACAACAGTGCAAGGGCATCTAGTCAGTGTCCCTGCAGCCTCGACAATCAGGACACGGCTCACATGAACCCGCTCGATAATTGCATGTAGGAGAACGCCTCGTCGTCATCCTCGAAGTCTGGCTCCGCCTCGTAGGCATCGCCATCATCTGCAGCTAAGACAAAGTCTGGTTGGTGTTTAAAACACCGTCCCGGAATGTGGGAGTGAGTGATTAACATGTTATCAATTCAATCAAGCAGTAATGATAAAGTAGTACAACAAACATGTCCTAGATACTCTTGTTAATGTAAGAATGATATGCGATAATGATGCATGCCCTCGCCTGCACTCCCTCAGCGTCTTCATCTTACGGCACGCATTGCAACCACCCGAAAGTGCTCTTCCTCGCTAAAGCACATGCAATGTGGTGCATGCTCATGTTAGCCAATACTTAATTAGATTTATTCATACAGAGTTTTGGAAAGCTAAGGTACCTCCCTTGTATCATTTTCCAAACAATGATCCATTCTAGGGTCGTCAGTCCTAGCTAGTCTCATACGATGTTGCGGTTCTAGGTCGCTACAAAGGGCTCGTCACTTGATCAGTGTAGGCCTAATTTATACTCTAGTTGCTACGGAAAGGCTCGTCGCCTCAATGCAGTCTCAGAGTATGCTCGAGGTCACTACAAAGGGCTCGTCACTTGATCAGTGTAGGCCGACAGCTCGAATACAGTGTCCCATACCACTGTATTCGGCTCACGAGACGGTGTTGTTCACTAGTCACTACGGGGAGGCTTGTCGCCCCAACGTAGGCCGACAGCTCGACCACGGTGTCCCATACCACCATGTCCAGCTCATTAGTCTTAGCGGATCGAGGTACAAAGGTTAACGAGATTTCCACTGGTGAGTTTGGTACCTTAGGTTCAAGCAATAGCATCCATACATGGTGAACATACATCGGGTCAATCGGGTTACTTGACAAGCTCGACTGGTACGAGCGTACATCGAGATGATCAACATGAAGTGCGTAAGCACTCCGTGTGGCCTAACCACTGTTGACAAACTCCGTACGACTCGGATTCCTCGAATATATCTGTTGTGGCGAAGCTAACTCAGCCACTCATTCGAGAACCATTATCAATAGCTTGGACTACGTAGTAGTCCCAAACGCATGTAAATATAATAGGATAACACATGTGGTAGGCATATCAAAGTTAAATAATTAATTCAAGTAACGTAACCAATTGAACATTTCACAAAATACAAGGTAAACATAATTTGCACAAATGCATTTCATGCTAAATCACACATTTAATCTAAGTTACATGAAGGGATATATACACATAGCTAAGGTAGTCGAGAATCTCTCCTCAACACCTATATAACATACACTTTACTAAATATTTACTCATCCAAACATTTTCACAAACACTTAGACTACACACATCAACATACATGACGTATGTTGATCATAACATGTATTAGGGCAAATCCTTTCACTAAGGAGTTGTCACGAATACAACACGCATATATTCACGATGGATAATCATGGCAAGCAGGGATTCAAATTCCATACTCATTCAATCATTTCCACAAACACTTAGACTACACATTTCAACCTACACGGTACAACTCAGTTATAAGCTATATTAGGGCAAATCCTTTCATAAGGAGTTGTCACATATTCAACAATCACATGTTCATGGTGAATAATCATGGCAAGCACAAAACCAAATTCCCGACATATCCCGTCATTTCAACCTACACATGGAATAGCCTATATATTCAACATAGTTCATATATAGCCGTAAAGCAAGGAAAACAGCGTATCTAACATGTGAAACGGCAACCCAGTCGGTTATAAATCATTAACCGACATTGAAAGCCTTGAAAACCATAACCTATATGTTTATAGTCCGCACCTTTCGCTGGTAAACTCGTAACGGATTCAGTTTGAACACTCCGCCTTCGTCTACGGCACAACGGCAATCTATAATATGAAATAGGTTAGCTATTTTATCACATACCTTATTTGAATCCCTAAAATAGATTAGGGTTAGGATTTTTTATCCGAAAATGGAATCAAAATCACCGGAATAGCGATACGGTAGCAGTAGCTAAGCACGTAGAACGGCGAGATTGAGTCCCGAGAACAATCTCCCACACTCTCTCTCTCTTTCTTTCTCTTTCCTTCTCTTTTCTCTCTCTTCTCTCTCTAGGGTTTGCAAATTCGTATGTGAAGGGAGAGAGAGGGTTTAAGGCCCTTATATAGGCTCAAACGTGAGCTCAATGGCCCTAGGGCCATGGTATACTTATGTTATAGCCAAAACCCATCTATTTCGGCTTAACGGAGCATTTCTGGAGGCCCCTTTTCTGCATGCGGTCGTACTTAAGCTCCCTGACATTAGATCTAGGTTAAGCTAAGTTTTTGGTTCGATCGCATTTACAGATCGACCGTGGCGGACCAATTTCAATTCAACGGTCACCGGTACTCGATCAGGGCCACAAGTGCATTGACATGCGTTGGAAATTTTTCCTGATCCGAGGGTGTAATTGGGTCAGATTCTGATGGTCTGAATCCTTAGATTTGACCCGCAAGTGAGACGACTCAATTTACTAAAGTTTCAGTTCTCTTTCTAGAGGTATTCGCGTTTCTCACACACTTTGCTCCAAGCTCAATTTGTTCATTTCTGGATAATATTAGGACTTGATTTTTGAGGTGGTAGTCAAGTCCAGCAAGGCGGTCATAACCGTATGGTTTCGTAGTAATCGGACTTTCGACGCGCGGTCTAGGTCCGATACGGAGTTTCGGTGTGCTCCCGAGAGCAACTGGGATTAGAGATTGATCCTAAGTTTTAAGGTAATGTAGCGGTAATGATTTTACACATTTTGGGTCTTGCAGATCATATTTAAAGTGATTAGTGCTAATTTCACAGGTACTCTAGTTTAGCATTAGCTAATTCTCGCCTAATTTCTAAAGGATTTGGTCCTGAGTGATTTCTGCCTGAGGTGAAACTCGGGTCTTCGTACAGATTTTTCCAAGACGTTATAGATGATGCAAGGATTGGAATCATGCATTGCAATTAGTCGGATCCTTGAAGCAAGGAGAGGGTAGAGGTTTCCCTCCATTTTGTGAATCCTGGCTTGATTGTACAGTTGTGGTGTTTCTTTTGAAATTCACTTGTCATGCTTGGATGTATAAATTTGGTTTCACATCAATAAAATTGTAGGTGATATGCTCCAATCTTTCTGCACAAACAAGGGGATGGAAGAAAGGTACTAACGGAGCACATTGTCTACTTCATTGATGAAAGAACAACATTTAGGTGTTGTCTAATGTCTTAAATTTGTTGTCTGTAATAGAGTCTGTTGATGTCATCGACATACACCACTCGATCCCATCGAGAAAAAATAAAATCCTAGAAGATTGTTGGACAGTTTTGAAGGTTGCTACTTGTTGGCATCGAAGGATCTTCGATTTCATTGACTGGTCCTCGATGGTTGTCGATGCCATCGAAGGAGCATTGACAATTGTGTAAGAGTGCTATTTGTTTCCTATTCCAATTGGGTAGTATATATATTGGATGTAATCAGGAGTAGGGATTTCTAAGTTGTTCTAAAGGGTTCAAGGGAATAGCTAGCTATTCAAAGGAGATTCGAGGGTTGTTCGAATTGGTAAGATCATCTATCTCTTCTAATATTTCTTTCATAGTGCATTACTTGTATCTTTGTGTTGTGGTTTTTTCCCACAAGGGTGTTTCCACGTAAAATTCAAATTGCCTTCTTATTGGGTTTGTTTGTGCAATTGTAATTACTTTGCTTTATTGCCTACCCCTTTCCGTCCTAGCAAAGTCTCGTACGAACTAGGGGAAATAGGAGCTAGCTAACATGAAAAATCAACTACTGTCTAACTTAGTAGATGATGGCTTGGCCAATGTAGGAGGCAATATTGTCTAAGAGAAGAGCCAATCTCCCTAGAGAGATATGCTTGACAATGGAGAATGCGGCGATTGGAATCATGCGTTGGAATTAGCCAGGACTTGGAAGAGGATTTTGTGGTTCAAGCTAATGTTCCTGAAGATGAGGAGGAGGAGAAAATCGCTGAGTATCCTTCTTGAGTACAGGAAGTCGAGTCGATTCATGGGGCTGATTTGAAAAGTCATGAGCAGGAAGGTGAAAATGAGTTGGACGGTGAGAAGCCTTGAGTGCGTTGTCTTCTAGATGAGCAATTTGATTTGCTTACCCTACGGGAGTATGACAGAGACTGTGATAGTGATGATGATGGTTCATTCACCGCTGAAAATGAATCCTTTGCACTGAAGCTGAATCATGCTCTTAAAGACCATGTAATGGATGACCTTGAACTCAATGACCAGTATAGAGTTCCTGGTGATTTCATTCATGGGAATCAAGAATCAAGCAAAGGGAAACAAATGGACTTCTCTGCTGATGTGATCCGCAAGTGTGCAGAATACGCTGAAATGTACAGTAATGAAAACCAAGATAATGCGGACATGATGGTTCTGCAGGAAAGCAGCGATGAATCTGAGGTGTGGGACTGTGGGACTATTGTTTCTACTTATTCAAATCTTGATAACCACCCTGGGAAAATACAAGCTCCAGAAAAGCCTAGGAAGAGACTTGCCATAGCTATCTCCGGTGCTTCGAGTAACAACAATCATGTGATTTCTCTTCGAGGAAAGGAGAAGCTTCCGGTGGAGTTTTTGCCAATGGGTAGGAAAAATGTCATGGAAAAGGAGAAGAAAGCACCAAGCTTGGGAGATCACCAGCAGAAGAGGAGGCCACATGGTGAGGAGTCAAAGGAGGAAAAGAAAGAACGCAAGTCTGCTATAAAAGAGGAGAGACGGGAAGCACGACGTGCAAAGAAAGAATTGAAGGAACTATACAAGTGTGAGGCTCAGCGGGCTCAGAAGGTTGCTGCTATTTCAGCGCCATCTTCTATCCGTCTCATGTAAGCTGCTGTTTGAGGGTGTTTTATAACTCGACGCAACGTACTCCAGGAAGATGGAAACATGGCAGCAGATACGCTAGCTTGGGATGAATGATTGCAAGCCCAGGATACTAAAATCAGCCAGTTTTCTACAGTAAGGTTAACCTAGTAGAGAACCAATCATGAGTATAAATAGCTTACTGAATTTTCTGTGATGTGCTCAGGATTTGTTTGTAAACAAGGCACACAGTTTTGTTGTTGAGCCTTTTAGTCAAATGAAATATTACAGGTAATGGATGATAATGGCATCATGCCAAACAGAAAAAGGCAGAAAGTAAAAAAGAACAAGGAAAATTAACAATATCATCTTTACTCTTGTTTCATTAATGCCTAAATAACTGAAAGTAGCATTAGATGGAGATCGGCAATCATAAGCATTCATGTTTCCCTTGACTTGGAACTACAAATATCATCGGAAGGTGAAGCTGATGTAGATGGTGATTGTGGATGTGGAATGGGAGCTGGTTGGACGCCGGGATCTGGGATGGGTGGGGGGTTCATACACCCAGGGTAGTCTTCCGAAGCCATGATGGAAACTGAATACTCTTCTTGCGCTTGTTTGTTCGTCCAGTCAATTTGAGCCTCTTTGATTGGTGGTTGAGAGAAGTGAGAAGCATGAGACAGAGATGCATCGTGTAGTGGGGTGACCATGATCAACATCATCATACAGATCATGTATGAGGCCATCCTTATGATTGGATGTAAGGTAGTCAGTGATTTTATTTTTATTTTTGGTTTTCAAATGCAGTATGAGGTCCCACACACTATTTGTATCCATGTGATTTGTACTTGGTGGTCCTTATGTTTTTTTTTTTTAAAAAAAGAAAAAAGTAAAAGAAAAAAAAGAAAAAAAAGAAAAAGAAAAAAGCCAGGTCGCTAAAGCAAGGAGAGGTTCGAGGTTTCCCAACATTTTGTAGATCCTGGCTTGATTGTACGGTTGTGGTGTTTCTTTTGAAATTCACTTGTCATGCTTGGATGTAAAAATTTGGTTTCATATTAATAAATTTATAGGTGATGTGCTTCGATCTTTGTAAATATTACAATCTCATTATGTTTCTAGATCCAGATTTTCTAGAATTATTAATGAAGTGTATGAGTTATTTATTATTATTATTTGTGTGTGTGTGTGTGAGAGAGAGAGAGAGAGGTTTAATCAAGTACCATTTTTCAAGTTCAAATATGTAAACAAATGTGATGAGCTGATCATTCTCAGCAAGTTGCCCATTATAGAGAGGTCAACAATTTAAAGGGAAAATAATAAGAAAATTTTCAAGCTTAAAAATATTTAGAAAGGTTTAAGAATTTTCAAAGACAGTAAAAAATGCTTTATAAACAATTGCACAATAATAATCTCAAAAGCTTGTCAGATCTACTGGGAAAAAGATGGAGTTTCATTGTCTGATACAATCAAAATACTTTCAGCATGCACATCCAAATAAAATCAACAGTCTCACTCAAGGATCAAATCTCTAAACTGGTTAGCCTACAGTAAATTAACCAGACACCAAGCTCTACAAACTGAAATTCGAGTTATACAGCCATAGCCCTCAAGACAGTTTTTCAAATTTAGCAAACCATAATTATGTATCATTAGAATGAATGTGCAAGACACACACAAAAAAATTTAAAAATTTAAAAATTTAAAAAATTTTAAAAAAATAAAAATAAAAATAAAAAAAATCACAAAGATTGAAGTCCATTATGCCTTTTTTTTTTTTTTTTCTTTTAAGGGATAGGTATATCATCACCACCGGCAGTATATTGGATGAAACTTCCAAAGCACATTTAGCCAGAGCAAGGCACATTGGCACAAGCCTGCCCCTCACTGCAGGGCTGTACATAGACTGGAGGAATAGATACAAAATTCCCTTTGAAGGTCAAAAACTGAAACAAGCCCAAAATCAAGAATAACAGAAGTATACAAGGCCTAGTCTATCCACTATCAATCTGTCTCTAGCTTCTCTAGGAAGCTCATTCAAGGACCAATAGATGTGATGAAGATCCACTTCCTTTTCTAGCCACCAATCTGCAATCTATCTCTGAGAAAATGCCTTGCTTCCACATTCAGCTCCCTAAGGAGCAGCATTCCACTCCACCAACATGACGACAACAAGAGGCCACTAGAGCCAGATTGAATTCCTTCGATAACCATTTGGGAATTGCTTTCCACAACCATATCACGTAAGCCCATGTTCTTGCCAATTTTGAGTCTATTAGGGACTTCCCAGACCGTTGCCACTATGTTAGTTCATATGCCATAGATATGATGGAATGTGAATAATAACCTCCCCTCCCAAGAATTGTTGATCTCATAATGTCAAGGTAGAAGCATGTCATACAACTGCTGATCTGATACCATAAATCGTGGGTGGAAACTATACACATATAACTATATATTGAGTTAGGAGAACCATGACTTCCAAATTTTCAAGGAGTGAATTCTGGTAAGACCTCCAAGCCCAAATGGTTTTCTTCTTATTCTTCTTTTTGGTCCTTTGTCTTTGATGACTTTAGCCTATTACAACATATAGAGAAAATACACAACACCATTGGAGAAAGTAACTAATGGGTTAGCATTCGGTCCCAAATCACTAGACAATAACAGAAAACACAGAATTTTGCTTATCAAATGGAAAACTATCTTCTTCCTGATTGAACATGGTTTCTGTAAGTATTCTTATGACTTTTGATCTATTCCTATACTAGAGGTCTGCTTGGTGTTTGTCAATTGGTAATGACATGATCTCATAGTGTATTTCTTCCATTCAACCTTAGAAGCATCTAGAAGGAATCAAAATCTGAAAATTGTGTTGGCTTCCTTATGCATTCAAGAATGTGGTTAAAACCCAATTCTAAAGGAAGCAATTTTCAAGTGGGATGATACGTAGAACATGATTTAGTGGAGCGGCTTTTAATGATTAATGTGACATTGTGCCAGCAAATTCACATCCAGCTTATAACCTTCATGCAATTGAAACTGAAACCTCGGCATAGAGAAAGATGTCCAATTGCACACCTCTTCCAGTGATAGGGAATATTGAAGGAGATGGCTCTTAGCAACCTGTTGGCTAGGAAAGGAGTCTCGACCTCCTTGGCATTCTTTGCAGACATATCAAGCTTTTTGGGTGATGCTAATGCATGTCATTTTTTTCAATTCAAATGGAAGAAAACTTGAATGTTGATTGATCAAGAAATTTTGGTCTTTCTTCTAAGAGTTTAGGATATGTTTGGATATCACAGTTTGAAATGTTTGGATAGCGAACAACAGCGAGGATTCCACAAAACTATTATTGCACTTGCCCATAGTTTGGATTCTCTGGCACAAGAAACTAGGTGACCGGTGTCTCAGAAATGTGAGAATTCCACTTGTTATCTAAACGAGATCCCACCAAAAATGGAATCAATATTTCACAAGTCATCATGGAAATAATCTTTGCATAAAGAGCAACATTGCCATTAAACAGTGGAAAGTAAAATTTCATAGCATAATGATAAAGAACAACAAAGAGGTTGAGACTTCCATCGAGTCAACAGATTGCTAAGAATGGGTCTCCTTTTTATGCCTCCAACAAATTCTGCCTTTCTTGTAACCCTCTAGATTTGACTCCCGAAACCTACAACCAACTGGATCTACCAGCGGAAACCTCTCCATTTTAGTCGAATCTGCCCATCTTTGTATGATTGCAACCCATCGAAGAACCGTTGTTTGCACATCACCAAACAGCCCATCCATGATTACATCGTCATTAAAGCCCCATTCCTGCAAAGTATGGAACTCTCGAGGAAGAATTACTAGGAATTTGTTGTCTACATTCCTCAAAAGTTTGGAGACATCAAGGATCATGCTTGGGATCCTTTTGTAAAGCGTTTCGTGTCTCATTTAAAATAAAAATAATTTTTTTAAAAAAAAAAAACTAGAAAAGCCGGATACTCAACTTTCCTCGGCTGGATCACTCACATAAAGTTTACAATAGTTAACTTTCTAATATTGTTATTCTTTGCAATTGTTTTTCTTTGTAAAATTCCAACTTTTATAGCTTTTAATTCAATTAGTTAACATGTGACATTCTTTGAATTGGAAACTGACATGTTAAAATGGTCAATCAAGTAAATTGGGAGGATGTATCTAAATTGAAAAACAAGTGGTGGCTTTGCTATAAGTTCAGAAGTGTTTAACATAACTTTTTTCAGAGAATAATGGTGGAGGGTTAATAATGCTTCATAAGATATTTGACTTCAAATCTAAAGTCGGAGCTTGATAAAAGAGGCAAATGATCTTCAATGGTGGTTGGGACATGATATGGGTTTTCCCTGTTGAATAATTAGAAGCCAATCCTTGATTTCTTCACAGGTGGCTTGAGATATATAATTCACTTTGAGTAGAATATTTTCTTATTATTTGATATGGAATGCATTGTCCCATGATATTCCTTTTAGCTATCCATTCTCCATTTGCAATTAGGACAGCACTGGATCGATATGCCAAAATGAGTAGTTATTTTAACTTTATGGGTCTCAGGTTTTGTAGTCCTTGACTAGACATTTGGTTTCTCATGCCATTGCTTCTAAGCAACTGGTTTTAGGTTTTTTTTTTTTTTTTTTTTTTTTTTTAAATAAAATTTAATGGAAGATTTAGATAATGGAACATACAAGTTTCTCAATCAGATCTTTTAACTCTCTAATGACCTTTAAATAGCCATTTATTTTTCCCATCACTCTGGCACCCTGCAATATTCATGGTGGGATGTAATTCTCTTGTGCTATTTAAGAACATATAGTTCTTACAATGACTGAATCATTCTGCAAGGACAATTTCCTATAATTGATTTTGTTGTCAACATTGATTTAGAAGAATCAAGTTCCATTTTCTCGTGAGTGTCATTTGGGTGATATGTATATGGATATTTTTCCTTTAGTTGCTTAACGTAGTTATTACTTTTTTATTTTACATCTTTTGGTGAAGGGAAGGGCCCTACCATTCTCTGAAGGAATTATACTGAAAATTCAAAAGAACAATGCCTTTGCAACAAAACGGGTAGAGGGACAGAAAATCCGATATCGCCAATATCGCCGGCATGAGTTTTGAAAACAATATCGATATCGTTGATAATATCATCGATAATCCCACTACGGCGTGAGTGTGTAGTGTGTGTGTGTGTGTGTGTGTGTGTGTGTGTGTGTGTGTGTGTGTGTGTGTGTGTGTGTGTGTGTGTGTGTGTGTGTAAATAAAAAAATAAAAATATATCATCTATAATGGAAAATGCAGAGAAACATTGGGGAAACATGGGGAAAATGGTGGAATTTTTCAATGAAACTTCAGGAGATGTTAAAATAAACTGGGTAAGAATTTAGGAATATATATATATATATATATATATATATATATATATATATATATATATATATATATATATATATATATATTTGTAAAAAGTATGCATACATAATAAGTTTGGATTAAATAGGGGCATAAAAACATGCGTTGTTGTAAGAAATAAGTCCAACTCTACCATTAATCCTATCTATCCATCCAACCATCCAAACATCCATCGATATTACAGAATATTGACAATTGAAAAAATTGTCGATACATTGGCGATATTGATACATTTGCAATACATTGCCAATACCTAGAATTTATGATACCACCAGTGCTATCAGTATCGTCGAGCTAGAGATACGTATAATATCAGGGATGCTCCGAACAATGGCTCCACATTCATATGGTGTGGCCCACCTGAATTTGGGTCAAGCTGATTTTTGGGATGTCCCTTCATCCTAATTAGGCACACTTAATGAATGCTTGGCACAGAATATGCACAACACGATGGGGCTGAAAAACACAAGTTTCAATGATGGGCACCAACCTCCCTATTATTACCTTGCTCGTGGCCAACAAGAGTTTTGGATTAGGCCGATTTTTGAGCTCTCGTAATGATCTCAGGGTTCCGAATATGTGGAGTTGTGTGTGGGCACTCTATATGCAGTTGAGTTGTGTGGGGTTCACTGTGACGTGTGTGTAAAACATCCAAACCAGGCATCAGGTGTGCCCCTTGTGAAAATGGGAGGCCCTATAAATATGGCTGGTGCAAGACTCTAGTGGGTTACATTAAAGAAAATTAATGCCACACCATGGCGCCAACAACCTACAGATTTTAGTGGTGGAGCCCGCCTGATGAATATGTTGGCCTGATTTTTGGGGGGTCATGTTTTTCATGGTGGGTGCACCACTTGGATGTTTGGATGCCAAAAAATGCACATGATGGACATCAGCACAAAATAGAGCTTTCAAGTGGTCATCTTTGTGTGGCCCACCTAATGATTGGATTGGCTAATTTTTGGGACATCCCCAACTAATGATTGGAACTACTTGCAGACAGGTTGGATGGCATACACACAAAAAGGTGGGCCCAAATCCATCTTAGTTACCAATTATCACGGAGTAGAATCCACATGTTCATTGTCCCAACTCCCCCTATATGTATATATGTGTGTGTACATATATGCATAAATGCATAATAAACCAATATAGGAAAAATCCTATATGTATATATGTGTGTGTACATATATGCATAAATGCATAATAAACAAATATAGGAAAAATTAGAACTAGATCAAATTTATTGTTTTCTTCCTTTCTCCTTCCATAGGAAAGCTTAAAACCAATTTGTGAATTCTCCCTTTACTTTCTTCTTTTCCTTTGTCACTACCGATAAAAGCTCCTAAGCTGAGAGTGGACAAAGTTCCAAAGAAACCCAAGAATTTGGAGTGTCTTTGGAACTAAAGAAAACCCAAACAAGGCTTTTATACACCCCGAAAGAAATTACTAGTAATTTATTGGCATTGTTGTTCCATCTTCCAAAATCAATCAATGTTGTAGTCACCAATGGTTGTTCTTACATTGTTTATTTATTTATTTATTTATTTATTTATTTATTAAAGGAATGAAGATTTTATTAAAAAGGAAACAGATGTACATCCTACAACTTCGGGCATGACCCACATAAAAACATCGGGTCTAGCCTATCATATAACCCCACTGTACAACCCACCTAAAGAATGACATGAAACCAAAAGCCACAACCTTATGACTTAAGATCTTGATTGTTCCTAACCCAACCGCATCCATAGTCAATAGGCCACTAATGTGACGAGGTAGATCTGCTCAGTTGTAACAAATGAGATTGAGATAACCCCGACCGCCCATCTTAGCTAATGCATCTGTTATCACATTAACTTCACGGAGCGTACAAGAGACTTTGAAATTGATAGCGCATCTTATTTGGATGATTTTACCCAAACAATACCAAATGCTCCATGACGTCACCCCTTTTAAGTTGGAAACCACTTTAGCAACAACCCTAAAATCCGATTCAATCCAAATATTAGTCAGACCCATTTCAACGCTTATCTCCAACCCATACACCACTACCTGAGCTTCAACAACCGCATTGGAAACACATCCATAGGAGTTGTGGAAGGCAAATACTACACTTCCACGACCGTCTCTACAAATGCCTCCCCCTCCTAATCCCGGGGGTGCCCCGAGCTGATCCATGAAAATTAAGCTTTAGCCATCCATCTGTTGGCCTTCACCACTTGATTACACAAAAGCTTTGATCCTTGATTTCGTTAGTCATAAGGCCAAATGACTGCAAAGTTAGCTCCTCGTACATTGTTCATCATCATCATCATCATTGTCTCATCCTAAAGCTCTTTGGATCCTTAACCCTATGAATTGAAAATCGAATTTAAAAGTCCTCTTAAAACCCAAACAATTACGTCGCGTTATGGAAAGCATGAGATATCATTTCACATTGGTAAACATGTCAGGTGACAACAAGGTCAACTCAATTATGTTGGAATTGGTCAATAAAACACAACAGAACAACTAGAATGAGTCTCCTTTCAACTCAAGAGATTCACCAAATGAAAAAACATGATGAAACTTAGTTTGAGTCAAGTCCTTTGTGTGTGTGTGTGTGTGCGCGAGTGGGTTGAGCACATCCTCTCAACATCCCTACACTTTAGCTATAAATGGAACCACTTGAGTGTAACTCATGCGGAAGAGTTTTATAACATTGGTTTGAACTAGGTTTTCAAAGCCACTTTCTTCATGTTAATTCATAACTAATAGAGCATGGGAATTAACTAACACTTGATGCAAAGGCTATCAAACTATCTACATGTATTGCACAAAATAATCAAACTAGGCACGTTAGCAGCACGATAAAGCAGAGGTGTAGGCAATTCTTGATGGTATTAAATATAACAAAAACCTTGCCTACAGAATATTGTTGTGGAGTCGGACTCTAAGGTGGTGAAGGAATGCCTAAAGATGCCTGCCCCTTGCCGTCCTAGCATGGTCTAATATGAAATGTGGGAAATCAAAAGAGAGCTAGCTAGCATGAAAAATCAGCTATTGTCTAACTCGGTAGCTAATGGCTTGGCCAGTGTAGGAGGTAATATTGTCCAAGAGAAGAGCCAACCTCCCTAGAGAGGGGTTACCCGACAATGGACAATGCAAGGACGTGCATCATGCGTTGGAATTAGCTGGGTCCCTAAAGTAAAGAGACGGTCAAGCTTTGCATCCATTTTGTAGATCCTAGCTTGATTGTATAGTTTTGGTGTTGCTTTTAAAATTCGCTTGCCATGCTTGGATGTATAAATTTGGTTTCATATCAATAAAATTATAGGTCGTGTGCTTTACAGGGGGGGAGGAGCTACTAATGGAGCACACTGCCGATAATTGATTGATGAAAGAACAGCATTCACGGAGATAGAGAGGGGTTGGGAAGATGAAAGAGGCCTTTTGGCCTCTTGTCTGTTTGGATTGCTTTCTATATGTTTCAATTCAATTTTGTTCTTTTTAGAAAAAGAGAAAAGAAAAGAAAAGAAAAAAAGAACAACATTCACACTAATGGTAGAGGCATGTATCCACCATTTAACCTTCCAAAAGCCTATACACAAGATCTATCAAGAGACTAGGCAAAGCAAGAAAACAAACTGACCTCAATGGGGTGCCAAAAAACCCCCGGTTGAAAGATTATCTTGCTTGGATATTGCATTTCAATGATTCCTGGTTCTCGTTCTCCCTGAATGTCGATCCAGTGATTCATGCCATTATTGTCAAAGGTTTTTGGCTTATGGATGACAATCCCTTTAGTTGCTAGAGTGCTAGTATCCCCCCCCCCCCCCGGATTAGGCGTAACAGGAGGGTGAAAGCTTTCCATGGGGGTGATTGTTCGTCTCACGGATCCGGCACGCACATGGCCTCAGCTAGAAAATGAATTCCCCGCAAAGACTACAAATCGTCCAAAGAAATCAAGGGATTAGGAGTAGTAGCCCACCCCTTGACCTTGTTAAAAGCTAAGCCAAGCTCTTCAGCTCTTTTGTGCCCCAAAGGGAGTTGTATCAAACATCTTTTGTGCATTGATCATCACGTTTCCAGCCTTGTGTGCTTGTTATAACATTAAAACAATCACCTGGTGGAGCATTTTTGGCTCCTTTTAGGCCTGATTAGCTATTGCTTCCCCCTTGTTCGTGTCTGCAATGGGCACATAAGGAGAGAGTTGAACATGAGAGGTGGATGTCACTATAGCTACAAGAGTTGGGAAAGCCACAGAAGCTGAAAGTGATGTTGTTGCATTCTCATTGTCACCACCGTAAGTAATATGATGGTTGTTTGTTGGTCCATCTTTGAGCTACATGCCTTTGAATGATGATCTGATTAGGTTGCAACGACAGTCATCCAAGAAACTCTGTGAGCTTCTCAACAATTAGTATGGCTTAGGCCAAGAAAGCATGCAATCCATGAGCGATAGGGCAAAGCTACATTGGACAACGTTGGGAGGTGTCAAGAGAAAACTCATTATGATAAGAAGGGATTCTCAAAATCAAAAGACTACTTGCTCATGTAGAGAGAGGTCCTTTTATTCATGATTTAACCAACTAAAATCTTCCTCACGATCTAATTTCCAAACATTAGTAGTAAGTCTGTATATAATTTGGGCAAATAGATGAGCCAGGGGTCCATCGACTTGATGTAGGGTCCATTGGGGCTTAAATTTGATCCCAAGGTGTGCAAGATTATGGTAAAACTTGTGATGATCTTCATTAATGTGTTCGAAAAGTCTTAGCGGGACAAAATGAAAAAACAACCTAGACCACTGAATCTTCCCTTATATGTTTCCTGGTTGAGGTGAAGCCATGGAGCAGAAAATTGGTGATCAGGAGGAACCACAAGGGAGAAAGATGATTATACCCACAAAAACCAATACGAATTTTGGACCTTCAATAAATAATATGAAAGGAGGGATGATTAAAAAGGTGAGGGTACTAATTGAGAGATGCAAGCTCAGAAGAGAGAAGTAAAAGAAAGAGACTTGGTTAGCCAGGATAGAAATGACTCTTGAGGTATTTCAACCTTAAAGCTTTTTAAATAAAACGAAGTAAGAGGTATTTCAACAAAAGTTCCACAGTGGTGATTGTTGATGGACAACACACAAACCACTATCTGCATTGAAACCACACACACATGCGAGCAAATATTGCAAGACACACACACACACACAGAGAATGTGTGTGTGTGTGTGTGTGAGTGAGGGTGAGAGAGAGTCAAATTGAAAATGGCAGTTGCGCCCATTTCTAAATTCAATATAAAAACAACCTTTCCTAAAACTCATAGTAATAAAGGCCACTGTGATCGTAAGCCTTTCCCAAATCAATTTTAAAAACCATGCCATCTAATACTCATTTTTAGCAAGAAATTAATCCAATATTTCACGATTAGAAATGATTCCTCTTTTACTCGAGCCTTTAAAATAGTTAAAGATGCACATCATAAGGGACAAAGCTTAAACTTTTTTTTAATCTAAAGAGATATAGGATGAAAATTTGTTTGTACACCTATATGCATTTACATGAGAGAGAATCTAGTGCTACAAATACTATCTGAGTTAGCTATCATGCGTCAATTATTTGTACATGAGGTATAAATTTAATTCAGACCTTTCATTTGTTGGGCCATATCATCGAAGGGTTAAACCCCAAAAAGACACCAATATCATCGAAGGGTTAGACCCCAAAAAGACCAATAACGTTATCCTAGGCATGAAAAGGAACAATATTGAATATCAAAGATGTGCAGTTTGGTTTGCTCTCCGATGTGGAAGTCAATTAGGGACTGCATCCCATTGGTAGACAGGATTGCACAGCACAAAATCGGGCATGGAAATGGGAGTCTTTGAAGGGACAACTGGTCCAATCTTGGCCCCCTTCATCTTCTTACCTCTAGCCCCATCCCCGAGAGGCTGTGGGATATGAAAGTTAATGAGTTTCTGGGCCCGCATGGCCCCCTCCCTCTGTCAGCTATCTTCAACCTTCTTCCTCAAGAGGTTATTGACCTCATCTTTCAAGGTGGTTTTTGCACGTCAGAGATCCCTGACTCGCATTTTTGGCCCTTAGACCCATCAGGTTCGTTCTTTGTTACTTCCGCTTGGGGTGTGCTTCATCCTTCTAGGCCAAGGAAGGGTTGGGCCCGTTGGGTTTGGCATACGATGATGGCTCCAAAAATCTCTTGTTTTGTGTGGAGAGTCCTCTTGGGTGCGGTCCCTGTGGACTCCAGAGTGCAGGACAAAGGCGTTTACCTGGTCTCCAAATGTGTGTGCTGTAGTCAAACTGCCTCTTCGGCTCCTTCGTCGGAATCGTTGGCCCACCTGTTCATTCATAGCTCTCTTGCCAAAGCTGTTTGGAACCACTTTGCTGCCATGCTGGCATTTCTCTCGGATCCAACTCCAAGGTGGAAACTAGGCTGAATGCGTGGTGGGCTGCCTACACGGCCTCTGGTAAGGCGTCTATGTTGCAGACTCTTCTTCCCATGTTCAACATTTGGGGAACCTAGAAGGCAAGGAACAAGGCTAAGTTTGAAGGAAAGGCGGCCATTCCGTCAGATGTTATTTTTCGTGTTATTGCTTGGCTCAAATCCACCTGCCAGGCGTATTCAGCTTGGCCCTGTCATTCATTTGCTGAATGTAAGGTGATGAATTCTCTAGGTATTGCCCTCCCTACCCGCCCACCAAAGCCCCAATCTTGGTTAAATGGATCGTCCCTGTGGGGGATTATTTCAAGCTCAATGTGGATGGAGCCAGCAGGAAAAATCTGGGTAGCTCTGGGGGTGGTGGCATCTGCAGAGGGGCAGAAGCAAAATTTCTATTTGCATTTGCTTTCGGGTACGGCCACGGCTCCAACAATATGGCAGAACTCAGAGCCATTTGGGATGGCCTGCTGTTGTGTCGGCAGCGGGGGCTCCTCATAGTTCAAGTGGAGTCGGACTCGAAGCTCATTGTGGGCATGCTAAATGGTTCCAGCCAGCCGAGTGTCAGGTGGAGCTACTAGCTGAATCGGATCCACGACTTATGTGGGGGTACCCATGTCTCGTTCTCCCACGTTTTCAGGGAAGCGAATGATGCAGCGGATGGGCTAGCTAAACAGGCGAGCTCCACTTAGGCCCACACAATCTTCTCCTCGGTCGTTGCTCTCCCTCGGTCCATGAGGGGTTCGGTCCTCCTTGATAAAACTGGGCTCGGGGCCATCAGACGTTGATTATCTATTTATAGCCGTGTCGTTGTGTAGGGTATATGATAGGCGAGGCCTAATTCCTTTTTTTGTTGGGGCCCGCCCGAAGGAGTGTACTTCATTTTTTTTGGAATAAAATTTTGGTGGCTCCGTCCCACCTCTTTTGGAAAAAAAAAAGATGTGCAGTTTGATTCGTCCAAGCAACAAACAACAATCAACGGGTTAAAATCTTCCGCAAGATGGCTATGATCATTTGATTGTACAATTTGTAGCACGTTTCCTATTCTAACTGGAGTAAATTTAATGAATAGTCCAGATCTTGTACATATGTGCCATTATGTATGAAAACCAAAGCCTGATACCTAACTTAGATAGCATTTAAGGGTGCTTCTCTTTGTATATATGATCTTTCAAACTTGTTGTCGAACACTCAAGTTTCAAATGGAAAAATCAGCTTGCTAAGAATAATAATGCTCAGGAGCCCCCTTCTTACTAGTAAAGTTGGCTAGTGCACAAAATCTACAAGGGACTACCGAACATTTGAAGATCTAATGTATAGCATCAACATAGTTTGAAGGTTAGGGTAGGCAATTTGTATGTTTATTTGGCCATTTTGTTGAGGTTTTGTTAATCATCGGGCGGGGGGCACAAAAAGATTCGTGCCTCGCCTATCATATACTCTACTAAGGAAAATCTATACAAGTTGAACCAACAAAACCGCCTCAAATTGTACAATCAAATGATCATAGCCATCTTGCGGAGGATTTTAACCCACTAAATGTTGTCTGTTGGTTGGACGTTTCAAACTGTACATCTCTGATTTTCAATATTGTTCCATTTCATGGATACAATAATACCCACACAAACCAGTAGAAATATAGCAAACAAGTTCCCTTCATAATGATGAGCTTGGTTATCATAATGGAAATTCCTAGAGGAGGAGCTTGGATAAATGCATGGCCACATAGAAACACCCTTCAAAAGAAGTCCCATTATGGATTGCTTTTCTTTCTACACTATTTGTGCCCAAGTCCAAGGGCTATAATTGGTAAAGTTGTATCTAGTTGAGAAGAGAAGGTGCATCTAGCAAAGGTTATGAGCTCATAGGCTCAACTGTTCCAATGATAGACAATAAAATATGAGAACAAACTATATATTGGAATCAAACACTCAATTTTATGAGTGTATAGGGGTAGGAAGGTTAAATATGAAGAAAGTACGAAGATAATTACAGAAGTGGGTCTTCATAAATCTTGAAAGGTTAATAGTTCTAAAGATTCCTCTCCCCCATCAAAGGGTCGGGGTTAGTGGAAGTGACATCTCCATTGGATGTGAGTTCTTTGAACAATTCAATGACACTCAGTCTAAAGCCGCCAAGTTGCATGCAACTGATGGGGACATCCCTTGATCTACAAATGGTTATGAGTTTACGCGCGTTCCAATGAGAGGCAAGATTCCCTCATAATGCATCAGCACATTAAGATCTTTTCGGGCCGTGGAGGGAACAAAACAAGAAACAAAGCTTTCAAAAAGGTAATGCGTGGCTTGTAGCAAAGCTACTTAGATTACTCACTACATACACCATCATAGACTTGTAAGATTTCTACATGGATAGAGAATGGATGCAAGTCCTTCTAAGGCCTAAGAATCATTATAAGCACAACCATGATAGAAATAATATGAAGGGAGCGAAGATTAAAAAGGTGAGGGTACTAACTGAAAGAAGCAGGCCTAGAAGAGAGAAGTACAAGAAAGAGACTTGGTTAGCCAGGATGAAAATGACTCTAGAGGTATTTCAACATTAAAGCTTCTTTAAGAAAATGAAGCAATAGGTATTTCAACGAAAGTCCCATAGTGGTGATTGGTGATGGACATTGCACAAACAACTATCTGCATTGAAACTGCACACACATGAAAGCAAACATTGTGAGAGAGAGAGAGAGAGAGAGAGAGAGAGAGAGAGAGAGTCAAATTGAAAATGGTCATTGCATTCAATCTAAAAACAACCTTTCCTAAAACTCACAATAATAAAGGCCATTGTCATCATAAGCCTTTCCCAAGTCCTTTGTGATTCTCATATTGTGGTTTTCCTCAACGAGTTACTCAAGGAAATCATGCTTCCCCTAGTTGTTGGCTTTCCTGCTGTTGAACACTTGCTGGGTGCCAAAACCTTACCCGAAAGACGTTGAATTGTGCATAGAAACTCATTAATTTTGGAGTTTGCTTATTTATCGATGACTTTTTCATTGTTCTCGCTTCATTTGCCGACAGCCCCTCTATCTCGACATACCAATCCCGATGCAAGGTATTTAATAACAGTAACAACCAACGTAAAAATCCCACTATTTAACCAAAAAAAGACCGGAATTATTTATTTGTTTATTTATTTATTAAAAGAAGAAACAAAAAAGACAAAACATAGAAATGAAATGAAAACACAAATTTAGTGCATGCATGTATACATTTAAACTTTGTACATGTATTTGAACAATCTTCAATCCAACTATTTTACAAAATACTAGATAAGGTGGGGCTGGGGGCGATCAGAGGTGTTTAGAGTAGTTTTGGTGTCGATTAATGTTTGCTTGGCCGGTTCTTTGGTTTTCCTTTTGTGATATGATAGGCTTCCCTAGGTCCTTTTTCTCCTGGGGATGCCCGAAATCAGGCCTTCTGTAATTACCTTTTCACATCAATAAATCCGCACTAAAAAAAAAATTACAAAATAAATGAAAATTGCTAAAAATTGTATAAAACTCAAAAATGTACAAAAAATGATAAATTATATTGGTAGGGCCAAATCGACCACAAATCTAGAAAGATTTGGTAGATTTGGTAATATATTGTTTAATCAATACATTTGCAACAATAAAAAAAAATAAAATAAAAATTTCCTTCATCTTTTTTCCCGAATTCAACACTGGATCAATCTTGTATATTCATCTTTACAAAATGCACAAATCTATTCCAAAAAGAAAGAAAATTTGGGGAGAAATTTTAAAAAAGAAAAAAAAAGGGACTTATATGCATAACAACCTTGAGCCATTAGGCATGGCCATAACAATCATTATGGGCACATAATAGCCAATACTGTCCATCCCATTACTACCCTATATCGTGTAACAACCGATGTGGTTACCGTTATGTAACATACGCTACATGACCATTTTTGTGCACCTTGACCCTGATGGTCTACATCATTTTGAATCATGTAGTCTTATATAGTAAAGAGAATTCTAGAATAGTCTAGACTATGATATAGTGGTGTACAGATCTCTAGGAGGTTTCGGTTTCTCAATTGAATTTTGGTAGCAATGAGAAATGTCAAAAAGTCTAGAAAGATTCTAAAGGATTTTTTACCAATGGATGAATGCTGCATAGCACCATCGTACTCATTAATGTCTGGTTATAAAGATTTCATAAATTTATGTATAGGGGAGTCTTCCTCATTTAGGAGTCACTCATAGTTGTCATCCTCCCTCTTTAGTGAAATGCAATCCTTTTCCCATGCACTCTCTTATATTCTCTTGCATATCACACTATGCCCTTACGTTTACTTGGGGGTGTAAGTGGGGGTTGAGTTGACTTGAATAGTGATGAGGATGTGGACTAACTAATGTTGATGGATCGGTAGATTTACTTACCGAGGAGTTTTGGTATGGATTAAAGTGTGGGAAAGGGCTCAAATGTCTTGCAAACCCGTAAACCCAGTAATGGACCACGCATTATGGTACTCATGGTACACTTTTCGGTCCATAAAAGTGTTTTTGTTGGTATTTTCCTTTAGTTACGAGTTTTTCTTTGTTTTTGGATGAATTTTAGTTTATTTACCTTTGTTTGTCACAATTTACTTCCCTTTCCTTAAGTTAAAGCTCGACTTGGAGAAGGCAAATGACAGTGTCCACCGAAAATTCCTCCAAGCAGTATTACAGAAATTTGGGTTTGGTGAGCAGTGGATCTCACTTGTGGAAAAGTGTTGGGCTAATAATTGGTCCTCGATTTTGATTAAGGGAGAAGCATGTGGAATTTTCAAGTCTTCCTGTGGCCTTCGCCAAGGTGACCTGATCTCCCCATCCTTGTTCATCATGGTTGTTGAGGCCTTCAGTAGAGGGTTTAGGTAGCTTGTGGAGACTGGTGCTTGCAGGCCATTTTGCCTTTGGTGAGGCTACCTGCTCATAACACACTTACTCTATGTAGATGACACAGTGATTTTTACCAATGGTACGACCAGTTTGCTAAATGTAGTCACAAACTTCTTGCAGAGTTATAAGGCCGTCTCGAGTCTGAAGGTTAGCAAATAGAAGAGTAGAATCTACACTGCCTCTTACCAGCCGGTGGTTAGAATTCGTACTACGGAGAAAGTGTTGGGAATCCCCCATTCTCACTCGACTCTACACTATATTGGAGTTCCCATTTTCAGAGGGAGGGCTACGAGCATCTCTTTCATGCTACTAGTGGACAAGATTAAGAATCGCGAGGCTGGTTGGAAGGGAAGACGGGTTGGCCAGGCAGGCAAATTGGTGTTACTCAACCATATTCTTACAAGTATCATAGTGCAAACCTTAGCAGTGGTTGATGTTCCTTCAAGTATGCTGCATTTTTTGTACAAGATCCTTGAAAAAATTTTCTGGTTTTGGCACGATGGGAGGAGGAAATGCAATTGGACCTACTGGCATGGGGTTTCTAAGCCAAGGTTCGAAGGGGGCTTGGTAGTGAGACCGCTCAAGGACATCATAAAGATCATTAGCATCAAATTACATTGGGTGGTTAGACATGGTTCCAGTAAAAGTGTCTAGGCATCATTCATGCATCTGAAATACAACAGGGACATGACTTCTTCAGGAACTAAGCATCCTAACTTTTTCTTCTCGCCTTTCTAGAACAAAATTAGAAAATTCTTCCCGCTGATTGACGTGAATTCTCGCTGCCTAATTGGTGAAGGGAGAGGTGATTTCTGGAGTATGGACTAGACAAGGTTGGGTCCTATGTTGGCCTGGAGGCTTCAAAATACTCTAGATAGTATGATCAACATCATGATGAAAGATGTGATCGGCCCAAATGGAGTGTTAATGGAAGCCCAATTTGAGTCGTTTCTTTGCAGGTGTTGATTGAACATATAAGGGAGGAGGGGTTGTGCACCGCAATGGGGGAAAGAAGGATATGGATGGGCTCATCGACAGGCAAATTCATGGTCAGTTCTGTGTGGAAGATTTGTTGAACTCCATGAGAAAGAAAAGAGTGTAATGACTGGGTTTGGTACAACAAGCTGCTGTCGAAGATCGAATTACTTACCTGGAATGTGCTTCATCGTTGTCCCGGTTGATCAAAGGGTGCAATCAAGGGAAATTCAAATGGCTTCAAAATGTTGTTACTGTGGCCCAACTTTGGGCTCTGCTTTTGACAAAGAAACGTTGTGTAAGTGCTATTATATTAAGCACACAGATTGTCAAATTTCGTAAGACAAAAAAGCTTCAAGGTAGAAACATAAGTATGGAATCACAACTACTTTACATGCTTAAAGATCAGCTCAAAATTGACTTATGATCAAGTAAAGATTGACACATCTTCTTAAAGAAATCGTCGCCCGTATTCAAGACAAAGTCGAGTCAAAGTTCAAGACAAGGTGACTTAGATATTTGCTAAAACACAGGTGGTATAACCCTAGAAAGACCTTAGGAATATGTGCATTCAAAATTTCATTATATTGGTTTTTATATGTATTTTTGCCCTGGAATTCGGCCAACCTATCTTCTGGTTCGGCCAGCCTAACTCCTTAGCAAGACCAACTTTAAGCTCGAGCAAAATAACCAATTCTGTTGTAAATTCGGTTAGCCTAAGTTTTGGTTCGGCTAGCTTAAGCTTGAAATTCGGATAGCCTGAGAAAGTTTGGGTGAAATTCCAACAACACAAATCTTTGGATTTTGTAGGAATTCGGCCAGCCGAGTGGCAATTTCAGCCAGCTGAATTTCGGATAAATCTTATCTCGCGTAATCCGAGAGCTGTTGGACCAAATCCGATGAACTCTAGCCAGCTGAATCCAGTCTTAGGCAAGCCAAAGATTCAACCTCCTTGCCCATAAATTGAAGCTCTCTTATTCCAAGTTACAATGAAAATTAATATAATCCTTCTGCAAAAGAGAGAAGCTCAAGTCCTCACCAAAGCTATAAGTGTAGTATTTATAAAATTTATTTTATAGCTTATTCAATTCCCTTATCTCTAGATCATTTTAATCGTATTCTAAGAGGGTAAACTATACTCTTCTTTGAGATCTAAGAGAATTGAATCAAGTAGCGTCTGGGTTTTCCATTTTTAAAATCTATAGAATCTTAAACTCTTTCTGTCTGATTGAACACTGCGACATCTACGTTCAAGAAAAAAGTTCTTCTGCTACAAGCTTCTGCCACGTCTTCTACAATTGAAGATAAATACATTTACTGTTTTCTTATTTAGGTTTTTTTGAGATAGCCTATGAAAATCTTAGTGAGGTTTTGTTTGAGATAACCTATGAAAATCTCATAGGTGTTTCTATTTGTGATAGCCCATGAAAATCACAAAAGGGGTTTTTATTATGACCCTGTGAAAATCTTATTATAGTGAAAGCCAAACTTACGAGGGGAGTAATTTTAAGAGAGAATAGGTGTAGTTGTTTTAACTCCTTGTGCCATGTGGTGAATGCTTTATTCTTTTTGGTGATTGGATGTTATTTTTTATTTCATTCCTCTGGTGAATGTTGTATTATTTTTATATTCTCTTGCTAGTTTGAAAGATTGATTTTAAAGACATTTGTTAAATAAGGTTGTCCTGCCTAATATTTTAGGTGAAGGTTGTCCTACGAATTATTTGGAATCAAGGTTTCAATATTCAAGCGATTGTGATTTTTGTAATATTTACATATTATGCATTTATTTCGATTATTTGGCATTGTCACCCCGCCACCCCCCCTCTAGGACAGCGCTAGCTCTCCATTTTTTTGGTATCATAAAAATGAAAGCAGTGAAAATGCAAAAGCCTTAAATGCAATAACTTGCACTCTATCGCTAGATGAATTTAAAAGAATCATTTCGTACGATACAACTAAACAAGCATGAGATATTCTTGAAATGACACATGAAGGAACTATTGTTGCTAAAAAATCTAAAATCCAAATCCTCACAACCAAATTTCAAAAAATTCGTATGGAAGAAAATGAGTCTTTTATGGACATCGCTAGCTCTCAATTTTTTTGGTATTAAAAAAGTGAAAGAAGTACAAATGCAATAACTTACGCTCTATCGCCAAATGAATTCAAAAGAATCATTTCATATGATACAATAAATAAGCATGGGATATTCTCGAAATGACACATGAACGAACAACTATTGCTAAAAAAATCTAAAATCCAAATCCTCACAACTAAATTTGAGGAAATTCGTATGGAAGTAAATGACTGAATGATATAGTAAGTTCCATGTGGAATCTTGGAGATAAAATTCGTATTTATTTCGATTATTGTAATCTTTACATATTCCGCATTTATTTCGATTATTTAGCATTGTCCTATTCACCCCCCCTCGAGGACATCGCTAGCTCTCCATTTTCACGTTGCACCACCTATTCTCAAAGGGAGCACTGACGAACCAAGAATGAGTCCATTTTAGCACTCTGTTTGAAATTCTTGCAGGTGAAAGCCCATCAATGGTGGATGAGAGCCTCCAATACTAACTCTTTCAAGATTCTTCGGGGATTCGCCCCTTGTTTGATCATTTGGTAGGTTTGGGGTGGGCGGAATGGAAATCGGTATGAGGGGAAGGATGTAAATGTTGCTAGCTTTATATTCAAAGTCTATATCTGGATGAAGAAGATTGGGGCTCCCCTCCCACCTCCAAATCATGTGAAAGTGGTAAGGCATATTACCCTTCAAATAATAAGGATTGCAACTAGCCACCAAAGGAAACACACCTTAATGATAGTCAAGTGGTAGAGGCCCATCGAGGGTTGGGTTAAGATGAATGTCGATTGCTCATCTCGGGATAACCCAAGGCTATCAAGGGGTGGGGGTGTTTATAGGGATCATGAGGGAAGATATATGTTTACGTTTTCCTCATGATACGGGTTCCGTACTAACAACTAGGCCAGAATCAAAGCATTGGTGGAGGGACTATCTACCTGTGTGACCAGGGGCTACTCCAAAGTGGAAGTGGAAAGTGATTCTTCTATAGTGTTGGACATGATCAATAGAGTGTGGTCGTCCATGTGGAAGATGTGGTACTAGTGCCACCGAGTAGATTTAATCAAGACGCATATCGAGGTTAAAGTCAATGCAGTTCCAAGAGAGGTTAATATGGTGGTGAATGGCCAGGAGAGATTGGGCAGTGACTCCAAGTCAACCATCTCATCCACTCTTAGACTAACCTGCCTCCTCAGATTAGAGGGATTCTCCTTCCGGACAGAGCAGGAGTGGGTAGTTTGAGGGAGAGAAGAGGAGGTAATGCAGATAGTAGCTTTATGATAGGCGGGCCCCGCTCTTTGGTCTGTAGGAGTCCTACCCGAATGAGTCTACATCATATTAAAATTTTATTTTGTTTAAAAAAAGAGAGTAGATAGTGTATTTTAGTCTTTTCCTTTTAAAATACGATTGTAGGGTTGAGATTATAACATCCAAACCCATAGTTTATGCTTGATATAAGGCTAAATTTAATTCCAAGACTTTTCTTTTATTCCCTTTCATATAAAACTCAATACACAAAATTGTCCAACAGCTTACGTAGACATTTTTCTTATCTTTTCTGCAACACTTAGCTAGGGTTTTTGCAATTGCATGTTTGCACCCATGAGGCATATGATCTGGGCCACCAAAACTAGTGATAGCTGGAACAATATTGGGCGATATCATTGATAGTTTATACCCCAAAAAGACACCAGTCAAGTTATCCTAGTGCGAATTGGAACAATATTGAAATTTTAAAAAAATGTGCAATTTGAAACGTCCAACCAACAATCAACATTTGGTGGGTTAAAATCCTCCACACGATAGCTAGGAACGTTTGATTGATACAATTTTTAGCATGTGTCCTATTCAAATTAGTATAAAATTTATGAATAGTCTGGATTTTGTGCATGTGTGCCATTATGTATGGAGATTGAAGCTTGATACCTAACTTAGATAATAGCATTTTGGAGTGCTTCTCTTTGTATATATGATCTTTCGAACTAGAGTCATGGTCAGGTCAGGATTGGGCATGCCTTCAGGGAGGCGAACGCCCCGGCAGATGCACTAGCCTGCCTTGGTATTGATTCCCAAATCAGCCGAATTTTTGAGTGGCTTTGCTGATCTCCCTATCCTTGTGAAAGGGCTGATCTTTCTTGACAAAACGGGTCTCGGGGCTATAAGGGGCAAAAGTTAATGTCTCCCAGCTTTGTATAGTTTTCATCGTTTCTGTTTTTCCTTTTACAATAGGTTTGCCCGGCCTTTTTCCTGGGCAGGCCCGAATGTAATTTGATCCCATTGATGAATGAATTTTAAGGCCCGTTGCCTCTTTTGGTTTAAAAAAAAAACTAGTTTCAAATGAAAAAATAATCTTGATGAGAAAAACAAACTTCAAGGTATTCGTCTCACTTGTAAAGCAGGTTAGTGCACACAATCTATAGGGGAAGACCGGGCTTGAATCCCACTTGAAATTCATTGATATAAACGGGAATGTGGAAAGGGAGAAGAGAGGAGGATTTCCCATAATGTAAAAAAAGACTATTGATTTACTGTTGTCATTTCTAACAAGTTCTTGATAGTGGTACAATCCTCCTTTGCTAGGGGAGCATCTGGACAACGGAATAAGAAGACTTGTAAAATTAGAAATTTTTAGTTGAATAAGAGATGCATTGATTAAGATGGAGGGCAACAAGGGGGTGGAAAAATTGAACATAACACACCACATACCAACTTCTTAGATCCCCGCTGACACCATAATGGAGCAACATTCAAGAACAACACATAATGACAAGTAATTAAAAAAAAAAAGACCAAATAGAGTTACATTCATGAGTAGAAAACCAATCCTTATGATCCCTTAATCCATACAGTCAATAGGGGCCAACACTTTTGGGTATGGCAACCTTTCTATGCTCACTTTTTTTTTCAACAATTCTCCGCTTACCTTAACTGTTAGGAAAGCAGCTGTATGTGCAGTTGTACGTAGGTTAGATACATTAAGTGGATCATATACATGTGCATGCTACATGTATTGCTCATGTATATTACTTATAAAGTGACATCCTATAAGTAAAAGAGTCAGTAGGTTCCCCTTTTACACTAGCACAAATGGTCTTAAAAACATCTATTATAATCACATTTATCTTTTATTGCTTCTCACCTGAGAGATCATCTCCAAATTCACCAACAGTTGAAGTACAAAAGTCAAATAAAGATTAAAAAAATAAAATCAAACATTGGTCAATTACTAGCTATTAGTCACATTAATGTTTGATCAAGAATTGATGGCGAGGAGCAACACAAAGGGAGTTGTTGAGAGAGGACTAGACTGAAATGGACATTCTGATCCTCACCATAACCAACCAGAGTTTTTCAACTCACTCGAATGAGTCGTTGTGTCAAAATCCAATCCAATCAAGGACGTGTGTTAGGATGTTTGATCAAGAATCTGACAAATCTTGAGTGGACTTGTTTAGTTTTTAAACCTTGACATTAATGATGCTTTCTCTCTCTTTCCACCATTAATGGTCCTCTCAACAACCCTTCACCTTGTTCTTGTAGCACTATGGTTAAGGTTAGGATTTTCACCACTTCTACTTATCATCGAGGTGCCACTAACTCTTGTGAGAATATCCATGGCTTAGATGCAAACTAAATGTGCACAAGATCCCATCTACAATTTACATAGCACACACTATGCTAACTTGCAAGTCAACTTGGCCAAGTTGCCAATCCACTCAACTCTCCAAGATTTCAAAATTCCAACAATTCCAATGTTTTAAATACTACTCAAGATACTAGGAAATTTTTAATTTGAGCAATATACAGGAATGATCAAATAATCTTATTGCATGGGAAAATTCCCTTACATTCAAGCACTGGGGGCCTACCGTGTGTGAGTGACAACTACACTGTGCATCAGAAATACCCTTTCATGTTGGTCAAGAAGCTCAAAAATCAACAGTCAAAAACTCAATTGGGCCATACTACAAGGAATAATGTAGAATAGTGCATAAACCTCTACACATTGTTAAAAGTATCGATATCACTACAAGTTTTGTTTGTCGGAGTTTTGGAAACAATATCGATTTTGTCGATAATAATGTCGATAACTAGAAATGCAGAGAAACATTGGGGAAACATGGGGAAATCGGTGGAACTTTTCAGTGAAACTTAAGAACATGCTAAAATACACATATTTGTATATTTAAGAATAAAAAATTTTGCAAAAAGAATGCATACAAAATAAATCTCCATTTAATGGGGGCCTAAAAGCATGTATTATCATAAGAAATCAGTTCAACCATCCAAACTTCCATACAAACACCCATCAATATTTCAGAATATCGACAACACATGATATTTCATCGAAAAATCGTCGACAACTGGAAAGAAAATGAAAGATTGTGCTCCTATGTTGCAATAATGATAATATCATGATATTATCATTGACAATTTGAACATTGCATACAACCATGTGCCCATAAAAAAATTGAACTGGATTTTATTTATAAAAAAAAAAAAGCAGATTTTTTTAGGATAATGATACATTGGCGATATGATCAAAATATTGTTGATACATTGGCGATAGAAGTGACACCTGGAATTTGCTTAATAAAAACATTTTCGATACATTAGCGATATAGATACATTGACAGTACATTGCCAATACCTTGAATTTCTGATATTACCGGTGTTATCAGTATCGCCAATCTAGAGATACAGATAATATTGGGCATACTATGAACAACCACTACGTTCAGGTGGTGTAGCAACTGATTTTAGGTCAAGCTAATTTTCGGGATGTCCCTTGATCTTGATTAGGCACACTTAATGAATGGTTTGCACAGAATATGCACACCATGTGATGGGGCTGAATAACACAAGTCTCAATGATAGGCATCAACCTCCCCATTATTACCTTTGTCATGGCAAACACAAGAGTTTTGGATCAAGCTGATTTTAGGGCTCTCGTAATGATCACAGGGTTCCGAATCTGTGGAGTTGTGTGTGGGCACTCTATATGGAGCTGAGCTGTCTATGGGGCTCGTTGCGACGTGTGTGAGTGTGTGTAAAACATCCAAACTAGGCATTAGGTGTGTCCCTTGTGAAAATGGGATGCCCAAAAAATAAGGTTGGTACAAGACTCTAGTGAGCTACGCTAAAGAAAATTAATGCCATGCCATGGAGCCGACAACGTATAGAATTTAGTGGTGGAGCTTGCCTGATGAATATATTGGCCTGATTTTTGTGGGTCTTGTTTTCATGGTGGGTGCACCATTTGGATGTTTGGATGCCAAACAATGCACACAGTAGAGCTCAGCATAAACAAAAGCTTTCAAGTAGTTGTCTTTGTTTGGCCCACCAAATCATTGGATTTGGATAATTTTTGGGACATCCCACCTAATGATTGGACCTGTTTATAGGTAGGTTGGATGGCATACAGACTGTAAGGTGGGCTCAACTCCATGGTAGTTACCAATTACCATAGAGTGGACTCTACATATCCATTGTCGCAACTCCCCATATATCTATATATGTGTACATATGTGTAAATGCATAAATAAAAGTAGGAAAATTAGAACTAGATCAAATTTGTCTATTTTCTTCTTCCTTTCTCCTTCCTATTGAGGGTCAAATATTGCATATTGGACCCCAGTTATTACCTGAATTTACGAACATAATACTATTTAATGGCCCATTTTAATCGTGTTTGTGATGCAAGGTGTATTTAGGAGCTTGGACTGAAAAAGAGTACTAAAAGCATGGAATTAACACTCATAAATCACCAAGGCAAGGGATGGACCCCAGGGGACTGATATCGAATAATTTACACGCTAGAGATTCGAGAAAATCACACCACTCACGTTAAACGGGCCTAAAAATCATCCAAAATGCAAGATCACAAGGTTCCCACCATCCGTTCGGCTTGAAACATTATATATGGCCTGAGGACCATAATTAACCATACATGTCAAATTTCAGCCATTGGTTCCTTGTGGAAGTGGCCTAACGGATAGATCAGCCCCTAAAATCCTGATTTGGGGCCCACCTGATATCTGGATATGCTTCAAATTTTGCCTCAACCCCTTAATTGAGGTGGTAAGACGGATGGTCGGAACAGATTTCTCACAAACATCACAGTGGACCCTACATGTACATCGCACGTACATAGGGTACACATGCGCTGGATGCGCACCAACGACCACTTTCTCTCAGTTACACAGGCAAGCCAGCGGACGGACATCTGTCGGCCGTTTTTAGCTTGTGGGCCCCACCCATCGTGCATCCTGATTTCTACAAGTGGATCCTTGGCACCCTAGTTTCCCATCTTTGAAATTTCCAAATTTTAGTTAATTAAATTCACAATTATTTCCTTAATTTTCCCTAAGTTAGTTTACATCTTCGCCTAGCTCTAGTTCTAGTTACTTTTAGATTATGTACAAGGTTCAGTCCCTGTGGATTCAACCTTGGTCTTACCGTGATTATTACTACATTGCAACCCTATACTTGGGGTGTGAACAAGTTTTTGGCGCCGTTGCCGGGGACTGGTGGTTACGTTTTTCTGAAATTAACTAGTTTTAGAATTTGGTTAAGATTAGAGTTTTCTAACTTTAGGGTTAGGTTTTATTTTTCTAATTCTGGGATTTCTTTTAATTATAGAAACTAACATTACTTTCTAATTTTAGGACTTAGAAACTTTCCTTTTTAGGAACTAGTTTATTTTTAGAAACTTTCTAATTTTAGGTTTACGTCTTCTATTTTAGAAACTTTTTAATTCTAGGTCTTCTTTTTTTAGAAACTAACTCATCTTTCTATTTCTTTTAGAACTTTCTAACTTTAGGATTCCTATTTTTAGAAACTAATTTCTTTTACAGGATTTTAACTTAGGAACATTAATCTGGTAACTTCTTTCTAACTTATCCTCTACCTACTTTCCATATTGCTGTAGGATTTTTCTTTTATTTTCTTTTAGGATTAGATTCAGAGTTAGGGTTTCACCATGGAAGAGTGGGTACGTCAATATGATGAGATGGATAAGAGATATTGGGGAGGAATGTATAATGATTACGACGTAATTCAACCTATATCTGAAGATTTTTCTGAAACCATCATCGAGAATCGACTGGAATGTTATGCTCCATCGGTTAATAAGTCCTTACGCGATCATAATTATGGGAATGAGGACTATTATCAACCATCATATTCTTCCACATATGATCTGTATGACTATAACTAGTGGAAACATCAAAATTGAGAAGATGAACCAACATCATATTATAATGATTATTCTCTTGGATACCTACCATTGAGATCTAACCAGAAATGATCTATGAAGATTCATTTCAGCGTAACATGGCTTGTCTTGCAGAAATTAGAAAAACAATGGAAGCACTTAATTCAAGTGATAATTCTCTCGGGTCCTCTACCTTTAAAATCCAACCAGAAACAATGCAAGAGAATTCAATTCAAAATTGCTTCCAAACTCTAGAGCTCAGCTAGTAAAATACATCCAAAGATTGCAAGAACTTAGAAAAGATATTCAACAGTGTAGTTCATGTGAGGCGATTGTGGAGAACTCTGGAATTTGAAATGAGGAGTTGGATTCCCTTAATGAGCATACGGTTCAATTTCCTGATGAGTTGATCTCGATGACTGTTCAAAAGAATGGTCAAGAGATGTGGGTGTCTTTCAAATATACTGATAATGACACACTTCACTCACATGACACACTTGGTTTCAATGATGAGGGAGAGGTTAGTTTATTCGAACCTCAACCTAATCTAGGAACAAAATGTGAGGAAAACGATCCCATCCCACATGTGTACTACACGGAATTAGACGATGATGCGTATTGGGATGACGATCATGAATGTTCAGCCCAAATTCCCCTGGAATCAATCTCAAGTATGGTCCAGGTCAGTGATCAAAAAGTACACGAAGTGATCGATCATCAAGATCTACTCCACTCATCTGACATGCCTGATTTAAAAGTGGAGAATGAGACCCTTACAACCAACCCTTCTAACTCTTGTGAGACATGTTTGGATCACTTCCCTGAATTGAATGATGCTATGATTCAGGAGAGGGACGAGTTGCTCGATATGACTCTGGAATTTGAAACCACCCAGTTAAGGCCACCATCTGAGCTGTCAAGTTTTGACAATTCAATGCCTCTTATGAGTAGTATCAATAAACAAAGTCCTTACATCAATACTTCGTCCACTGACCCTCAATCTGTCTGTGTAGGGCTGGAGCAAGAGAGCGTACCTCCATCTACTTTTAAAGACGATGGAGTCCTTGAGCGTTTCGTTACAGATTTCAATGTGGAATTTCCCAACTCTTTGGATGATTGCCTAACACACTTTGTAGATTCAAACGATTTTATAATAAAATAAATAGTGGATGCCTTGTAGTACAATACCTCGATGGTTGTCATGGATCGAGGGAACCCGTACTCTGAAATCTTTCCCTTAATAGATCTTGAATGCTTACCATTAAAGGAAGAGGAGTTGAAAATTGAACCAAAGTCTGAAACTTCAGAATGTGTTGAGACTACATCATCGTCTGAGAATTTTTCTGAACTTTATCTACTTGTAGTCTCTGATTCACCATGGAATACTAACTCTGAAACTTTCTCTGTCACAGGTGAATCATATATACTTTGGATACCTTAGATGATGCAACAACAATTTTTTGATGAGGTCTATAGATTCCTCTGAAATTTCATGCTCCAGGGCATCCAAGCCTATTGCAAAAAGGGTTTTTGGATGATCCTGTTTAGAAACCTACTGAGAAATTTATCTGGATATTGGCCGGAAGAGGAACCTTGCGGCATGATTGAGTAGTTTTTCCCCTGCTTTCATAGGACTAGGGTAGTTTGCTTTATGTGGTTCTAAGATAGTCGGTTTTATGCTGTTAGGTTAGTTTGCTTTCTAAGTTGTTTTAGGATAGGTTGCTTTTGTTGGTTTCACTCTTGTGCTGACTCGCTCTCACGCTGATATCTCTTTGGAAAGGCCGTTCAATTTCCTTGTCAGGTACTATCTTTTCATCACTTCTCTTTTACTTTCGTTGTCCCATGTGCATTGCATACTTATTTCTTTTACATTGAGGATAATGTAGATTTCAGGTTAGGGATGGGAGATTAAGTTACCTAATCAACATTTTCTCAGTCTTGAGGAGTAAAAATTGTGAATTTTTTTTTTCAATTTTTTTCTGAAAATTCTTGTGAATTCGAAGTGATTTTGAAGGCCATATTTGATTTTATAAGTATAAGATACGTAATGTTGGTAATTTATGACTCTTGGATTCTGTTATCTATTAGATTTCAAAGTTAAGTCGAATTGTTAATACATGATTAGAAGTTTTAAAAATTGATTGAGTCATGATTTCACATGTCACATCTAGCTTACACATTAAGGTTTCAGTTCGATATTAAATTGTTAACCTGGAAGTCACTAGACATGAAAGGAACCAACCTGGTGAATTTGTCCATCATGTTTAAAGGAAAAAAAATAATACCTAGGTAAAAAGAAAAAAAAAAAAACAGTTATCTTCGGAAAGGGTTGGGCGAATAGTCTTCACCATGGGTTTGCTCCTTATAGGCGAGGGCTCGTTTCCCCTCCTTGGCTTTACCTTTAAAAGTTTGACATACCATGAAAGCCATCAATGTAAAAATCAAAAGCTTGAAGAATGAAAAGTTGAACTGTAAGTCAAGTTTTGGTTTAGGTTATGGTTGTCCTGAATGCTCTTGCGATTATCAATGTTATCATGAAAATAAAGAATTGAACCTTTGATGGTGATGAGTTTAGGTTTCACTATACACCCATGGAACTCAATGTTTAGAATTTTTCTAATCAATGGATTAATACTTTGAACTTGACTATGAAGTTTACCATGCGCTTAAGTCCAGGAGAAAGTAATGCCCAACATTCGTGAATCTTAGAATTCTATTGACTGGATTGTTATTCAAAAATCACTCGAGTTTATAGAAATTATCCTGTAGTTCTCAACTTATTTTTCACATACTTTGCTCGGGACTGTAAAATGCTGGCAGGGAATTGTGTTGAGGGTCAAATATTGCATATTAGACCCCAATTATTACCTGAATTTATGAACATAATACTGTTTAACGGCCCATTTTAATCATGTTTGTGAGACTGAAAAAGGTTGCTAAAAGCATGGAATTAACGCTCATAAATCACCAAGGCAAGGGATGACCCCTAGGGGACCAAGATCGAAGAATTTACATACCAGAGATCCAAGAAAATCATGCCACCCACGTTAAACGGGCCTGAAAATTATCCAGAATGCAAGATCACAAGATTCCCACCATCCGTTCGGCTCAAAACTTTATATATGGCTTGAGGACCATAAATTAAGCGTACACGTCAAATTTTAGCCATTAGATCCTTGTGAAAGTGGCCCAACGGACAGATCAATCCCTAAAATCCTGATTTGGGGTCCGTCGGCAGTTTTTGGCTTGTGGGCCCCACCCATCATGCATCCTGATTTCTACAAGTGGATCCTTGGTACCCTAGTTGCCCATATTTGAAATTTCCAAATTTTGGTTAATTAAATTCACAATTATTCCCTTAATTTTCCTTGATTTAGTTTACATCTCCGCCTAGCTCTAGTTCTAGTTACTTTCAGATTACGTACAAGGTTCAGTCCTTGCGGATTCGACCTCGGTCTTACCGAGATTATTACTACATTGCAACTCTATACTTGGGGTGTGAACACTTCCACATATAGGAATGATTGAAACCAATTTCCAAATTCACCCTTTACTTTCTTCTTTTCCTTCATTACTACCAAGAAAAGCTCTTAAACTGAGAGCGGGCAAAGTTCCGAAAAAAGTAAATCTAGATTTATCTCAATCTAGGATCTTAGGAATTTAGAGTCTCTTTGGAATTCAAGAAAACCCAAATAAGGCCTTTGGACACCACTAAAGAAATTGTCAGTAATATATCAGCTTTGTTGTTCCATCTTTTTTTTTTTTGGAAAACCGATGTTCATATATATCATTCTGAACAAAACTTACATTTTGGGTCTTCCCAGGAAAAAAAGGACCTGTAGAAGACCTATTGTAACAACATCCGGGCCAATCGGATATGAAAACCAAAAAAATCAGGCACACAGCTAAAAGGAAACCTGAAAATCACTACCTCTCCCTGATGTTTCCTAGACCCACCCTGTCTAAGAAAATAAGCCCACACACCTGCTGAGGAAGCTCGGTCCATGAACCGCTACAAAAACAAGATTGAGATAGACTCCCATCGCGGGCTAATGCATCGGCCGGGGCGTTGCCTTCTCTGAAAATGTGCTTAAATTCTACCTGCCCATGAAGGCGAAGCTTCTCCATCCTTGCCGTCCTTGTTGTTCCATCTTCCTACATCAATCAATGTTGTAGTCACCAATGGGTGTTCTCACATTGTTGATTATCATCATCATTGTCTCATCCTCAAGCTCTTTGGATCCTTAACCATATGAATTGAAAATCCAATTTAAAAGTTCTCTTAAACTCCAAACGATTATGCTGAGTTTTGGAAAGTGCGAGGTAGGATTTTACAATGGTAAAGTCGTCGAGTGACAACAAGGTCTCTCAATGAAGTTGGAATTTGTCAATAAAACACAACAAAATGACTAGAATGAGTCTCCTTTGAAATCAAGATATTCACCAAGTGAAAAAAATAAATAAATGATGAAACTCAGTTTTTTTTTTTTTTTTTTGGGGTGGTTTGGGTGCACAACCTCTCAACTTTCCTACACTTTATCTATAAAAAAAGAACCACTTGAGTGAGTCTCAAGTCTCAAGTGGAAGATTTTTATAACCTCGGTTTCAACTAGGTTTAGAGAGCTACCTTGGTCGGGTTACTTTAAAACTAATAGAGCATGTGAATTAACTAATACTTGATGCAAAGCCTATCAAACTATCTACATCTATTGCACAAAATAATCAAATTGGGTATGTTAGCAGCATGGTAGTAGAGGTGCATGCAATTCTTGATGATATTAAACATAATAAAAAACATTGCCTATAGAATGTTATTGTGGAGTCGGACTCTAATGTGATGCCAGAATGCCAAAAGATGCCTATCCGTTGCCGTCCTAGCAAAGTCTAATACGAACTAGGGAAATCAAAAGAGAGCTAGCTAGCATGAAAAATCAACTATTGTCTAATTCAGTGGATGATGGCTTGGCCAATGTAGGAGGCAATATTGTCCAAGAGAAGAGCTAACCTCCCTAGAGAGGGTTTTCCTGACAATGGATGATGCAAGGATTGGAATCATTCATTGCAATTAGTCGGATCCCTGAAGCAAGGAGAGGGTCGAGTTTTCCTTCCATTTTGTGAATCTAGGCTTGATTTATAGTTGTGGTGTTTCTTTTGAAATTCACTTGTCATGCTTGGATGTATAAATTTGGTTTCATATCAATAAAATTGCAAGTGATTTGCTCTAATCTTTCTGCACAAACAAGGGGATGGAAGAAAGGTACTAACGGAGCACGTTGTCCGTACTTCATTGATGAAAGAACAACATTTAGGTGTTGTCTAATGTCAGAAATTTGTCTGTAACGGAGTATGTTGATGTCATCAACAGACAACACTCGATCCCATTGAGCAGATGTCGATGCCATCGACAGATCCTTGATCCCATCGAGAAAAAAAATCCTAGTGGATTGATGGACAGTTTTAAAGGTTGCTACTTGATGGCATCGAAGGATCTTCGATGTCATCGTCTGGTCCTTGATGGCTGTCGATGTCATCGAAGGAGCACTGAAAATTGCGTAAGAGTGCTATATATTTGTTTCCTATTCCGATTGGGTAGTATATATAGTGGATGTAATCGGGATTAGGGATTTCTAAGTTGTTCTAAAGGGTTCAAGGGAATAGCTAGCGATTCAAAGGAGATTCGAGGGTTGTTCGAATTGGTAAGATCATCTATCTCTTCTAATATTGCTTTCATAGTGCATTACTTGTTGCTTTGTGCTGTGGGTTTTTCTCACAAGGGTTTTTCCACGTAAAATTCAAATTGCCTTCTTATTGGGTTTGTTTGTGCAATTGTGATTACTTTGCTTGATTGCCTACCCATTTCTGTCCTGGCAAAGTCTCATACGAACTGGGGGAAACAAGAGCTAGCTAGCATGAAAAGTCAACTACTGTCTAACTCAGTAGATGATGATTTGGCCAGTGTAGGAGGCAATATTGTCTAAGAGAAGAGCCAACCTAACTAGAGAGAGATGCTTGACAATGGACAATGCAGGGATTGGAATCATGTGTTGGAATTATCTAGGTCCCTAAAGCAAGGAGAGGGTTCAGGTTTCCCAGCATTTTGTAGATCCTGGCTTGAATGTACGGTTGTCGTGTTTCTTTTGAAATTCACTTGTCATGCTTAGATGTAAAAATTTGGTTTCATATTAATAAATTTATAGGTGATGTGCTTCGATCTTTCTGCATAAACAAGGGGAGGGAAGAAAGGTGCTAACGAAGCATGTTGACTGCATGCACTTCATTGATGAAAGAACAACTTTTACAGTAATGGTAGAAGCCTATCCCCCTTTCAACCTCTCAAAAGCCTATGCAGAAGATTCATTAAGAGACTAGGCAAAACAACGAAATAAACTGACCACAATAGGGTACCATAAAACCCCAGCCTAAAGATTATCTTCCTAGAATATTGCCAATGCATGACTGATCCACGACCATGAACCCTGGTGATCATTGAACACAAGTTCAATTTTTCTAGGGAGCATCTTGACAACAAATAAGGGTGTAAAACAACATAATATTCTCAAAGGAAAAGAAAGAAAGAGGATCATAGGGTAATTCATTGATCTATATGGGAAAGTAGGAAGGGAGAAGAGAGGAGGATATACTTAAATGTAAAAATAAAAAATAAAAATTTAAAAGACTATTGACTTACTGTTATCATCTCTAACAAGTTCTTGATGGTTGTACGATCTTAAATTGCTAGGGGAGCATTTTGATAGTGGAATAAAAAGAAGCGCAAAAAATTTGACAATTTTACTTGAATAAGAGAGACATTGCTTAAGATGGAGGGCAACAAGGAGTTGGCAAAATTTAACATCTCACACCACATACAAGAGCAACACATAAATACTAAACAAAGACCAAATAGACATACATTCATGAGTAGAAAACCAGTCTTTATAATCCCTTAGTACACACTATCGGTTGGGGCCAACACTTTTGGGAATGGCAACCTTTCTCTGCTTACCTTTAAATATATATATATATATATATATATATATATATATATATATCTGCTTATCTTAACTGTTGGGATAGCAGCTGTATTCGCAGTTGTACATAGGCTAGATAAATTACCAAGATTATCTACACCTGCATTCTACAGTTATTGCTCTTGTATATTACTTAATTATGAAGTGACACCCTCTAAGGGAAAAGTCGGGAGGACTCCTTTTACACTTGCATAAATGGTCTTAACAAGCATCCATTAAAATCACATTTATCTTTTATTGCTTCTCATCTAACAGTTAAAGTTCAGTCAAATAGTATACACAGAAGTTGAATTAAGAGTTAAAAATAAAATAATCAAACATTGGTCAATTACTATCTATTAGTAATATATTAAGGTGAACAGTCATAGCAAAATGAAACTAGTGGTCAAATTTCCCCTTTTCTTTGTAAATATTGCAATCTCTTTATGTTTCTAGATCCAGATTTTCTAGAATTATTAATGGAGTGCCTGAGGTTTTTTTTTTTTTTTTTTGGTGCATGAGGTTTAATCAAGTACCATTTTTCAAGTTCAAATATGTAAACAAATGTGATGAGCTGATCATTCTCAGCACGTTGCCCATTATAGAGCGGTCAACAATTTAAAGGGAAAATAATAAGAAAAATATCAAGCTTAAAAATATTTAGAAAGGTTGAAGAAATTTCAAAGACAGTAAAAAATGCTTTATAAACAATTGCACAATAATAATCTCAAAAGCTTGTCAGATCTACTGGGAAAAAGATGGAGTTTCATTGTCTGATACAATCAAAATACTTTCAGCATGCATATCCAAATAAAATCAATAGTCTCACTCAAGGATCAAATCCCTAAACTGGTTAGCCTACAGTAAATTAACCATACACCAAGCTCTACAAACTGAAATTTGAGTTATACAGCCATAGCCCTCAAGACAGTTTTTCAAATTTAGCAAACCAAAATTATGTATCATTGGAATGAATGTGCAAGACACACACAAAAAAAATAATAATAAATAAATAAATAAAATAAAAAATCACAAAGATTTTAAGTTCATTATGCCTTCTTTTTTTCTTTTAAGGGATAGGTATATCATCACCACCGGCAGTATATTGGATGAAACTTCCAAAGTACATTATTTAGCCAGAGTAAGGCACATTGGCACAAGCCTGCCCCTCACTGCAGGACTGTACATATACTGGAGGAATAGATACAAAATTCCCTTTGAAGGTGAAAAACTGAAACATGCCCAAAATCAAGAATAACAAAAGTATACAAGGCCTAGTCTATCCACTATCAATCTGTCTCTAGCTTCTCTAGGAAGCTCATTCAAGGACCAATAGATGTGATGAAGATCCACTTCCTTTCCTAGCCACCAATCTGCAAGCTATCTCTGAGCAAATGCCTTGCTTCCACATTCAGCTCCCTAAGAAGCAGCATTCCACTCCACCAACATGACGACACCAAGAGGCCACTAGAGCCAGATTGAATTCCTTCGATAACCATTAGGGAATTGCTTTCCACAACCATATCACGTAAGCCCATGTTCTTGCAAATTTTGAGTCTATCCGGGACTTCCCAGACAGTTGCCACTATGTTAGTTCATATGCCATAGATATGATGGAATGTGAATAATAACCTCCCCTCCCAAGAATTGTTGATCTCATAATGTCAAGGTAGAAGCATGTCATACAACTGCTGATCTGATACCATAAATCGTGGGTGGGAACGATCCACATATAACTATATATTGAGTTAGCAGAACCATGACTTCCAAATTTTTAAGGAGTGAATTCTGGTAAGACCTCCAAGCCCAAATGGTTTTCTTCTTATTCTTCTTTTTGGTCCTTTGTCTTTGATGACTTTAGCCTATTACAACATATAGAGAAAATACGCAACACCATTGGAGAAAGTAACTAATGGGCTAGCATTCAGTCCCAAATCGCTAGACAATAACAGAAAACACAGAATTTTGCTTATCAAATGGAAAACTATCTTCTTCCTGATTGAACATGGTTTCTGTAAATATTCTTATGACTTTTGATCTACTCTATACTGGAGGTCTGCTTGGTGTTAGTCAATTGGTAATACATGATCTCATAGTGTATATCTTCCATTCTACCTTATGAGCATCTAGAAGGAATCAAAATCTGAAACTTGTGTTGGCTTCATTATGCATTCAAGAATGTGGTTAAAACCCAATTCTAAAGAAAGCAATTTTCAAGTGGGATGATACGTAGAGCATGATTTAGTGGAGCGGCTTTTAATGATTAATGTGACATTGTGCCAGCAAATTCACGTCCAGCTTGTAACCTTCATGCAATTGAAACTGAAACCTCGGCACAGAGAAAGATTTCCAATTGCACACCTCTTCTATTGACATGGAATATTGAAGGATATGGCTCTTAGCAACCTGTTGGCTAGGAAAGGAGTCTCGACCTCCTTGGCATTCTTTGCAGACATATCGAGCTTTTTGGGTGATCCTAATGCATGTCATATTTTTCAATTCAAATGGAAGAAAACTTGAATGTTGATTGATCAAGAAATTATGGTGCTTCTTCTAAGAGTTTAGGATATGTTTGGATATCACAGTTTGAAATGTTTGGATAGCGAACAACGGCGAGGATTCCACAAAACTATTATTGCACTAGCCCATATTTTGGATTCTTTGGCACAAGAAACTAGGTGACTGGTGTCTCAGAAATATGAGAATTCCACCTGTTATCTAAACGAGACCACCAAAAATGGAATCAATGTTTCACAAGTGATCATGGAAATAATCTTTGCATAAAGAGCAACATTAGCATTAAACAGTGGAAAGTAAAATTTCATAGCATAATGATAAAGAACAACAAAGAGGTTGAGACTTCCATCGAGTCAACAGATTGCTAAGAATGGGTCTCCTTTTTATGCCTACAACAAATTCTGCCATTCTGGTAACCCTCTAGATTTGACTCCTAAAACCTACAACCAACTGGATCTACTGGCGGAAACCTCTCCATTTTTGTTGAATCTGCCCATCTTTGTATACTCGCAACACATCGAAGAACTGTTGTTTGCACATCACCAACAACCCATCTTTGATTACAGCGTCATTAAAGCCCCATTCCTGCGAAGTATGGATCTCTCGAGGAAGAATTACTAGGAATTTGTTGTCTACATTCCTCAAAAGTTTGGAGATGTCAAGGATCATGCTTGGGATCCTTTTGTAAAGCGTTTCGCGTCTCATTTAAAAATAAATAAACAAAAAAAACTAGAGAATGAGGATACTCAACTTTCCTTGGCTGGATCACACACATAAAGTTTACAGTAGTTAACTTTCTAATATTGTTATTCTTTGTAAAATTATATTAGTAAATTTTTCTAACATTGTTTTTCTTTGTAAAATTCCAACTTTTATAGCTTTCAATTCAAATACTTAACATGTGACATTCTTTGAATTGGAAACTCACATGTTAAAATGGTCAATCAAGTAAATTGGGAGGATGGATATAAATTGAAAAACAAGTAGAGGCTTTGCTATAAGTTCAAAAGTGTTTAACATAACTTTTTCCACAGAATAATGGAGGGTTAATAATGCTTCATAAGATTTTTGACTTCAAATCTATAGTCCGAGTTTGATAAAAGAGGCAAATGATCTTCAATGGTGGTTGGGACACCATATGGATTTTCCATGTTGAATAATCGGAAGCCAATCCTTGATTTCTTCACAGGTGACTTGAGATATATAATTCACTTTGAGTAGAATATTTTCTTATTATTTGATATGGAATGCATTGTCCCATGATATTCCTTTTAGCTATTCATTCTCCATTTGCAACTAGGAGAGCACTGGATCGATATGCCATAACGAGTAGCTATTTTAACTTTATGGGTCTCGGGTTTTGTAGTCCTTGACTAGACATATTGGTTTCTCGCGCCATTGCTTCCAAGCAACTAGTTTTAGGTTTTAAAAAATAAAAATAAAAATTATGGAACATTTAGATACTGTTGTGCGTGTGAACATACGAGTTTCTCTATCAGATCTTTTAACTCTCTAATGACCTTTAAATAGCCTTATTCATGGCGGGATGTAATGACCTTTAAATAGCCTTATCAGATTATTTTTTTTTCCCATCACTCTGGCACCCAGCAATATTCATGGTGGGATGTAATTCTCTTGTGCTATTTAAGAACATATAGTTCTTACATTAATTGAATATATTCATGGTGGGATGTAATTCTCTTGTGCTATTTAAGAACATATAGTTCTTACATTAATTGAATCATTGTGCAAGGACAATTTCCTATAATTGATTTTGCTCTTAGCATTGATTTAGAAGAATCAAGTTCCATTTTCTCATGAGTGTCATTTGGGTGACACGTATATGGATATTTTTCCTTTAGTTGTTAACATAGTTATTAATTTTTTACTTTATATCTTTTGGTGAAGGGAAGGGCCACACGTACAACACTTACCTTAGTTTCAAGCAGTAGCGTCCATACATGGTGAACATACATTAAGCCAATCAGGTTGCTTGACAAGCTCGACTGGTACGAGCATACGTTGAATTAATTGACATGGAGTGCATAAGCATTCCACGTGGCCTAACCACTGTCGACAAACTGTGTATGACTCGGATTCATCAAATGTGTCTTGTGTGGCGAAACGACCTCAGTCACTGATTCAGGAATCATTATCGACTGCCTGGACTACATCGTAGCCCCAATCACACTCCAAAACAATTGCATTCACAAGTGATAGCCAAAGACAGCATGTGAGAACCAATCTAAATATAAATCTCATTTGAGCATTTCATCAAACAAATGGTACGCAAGTTATCATACATATGCATTTCATCCATAAATCACATGGTAGTAAGATAGGTTACATAAAGGAAACTGTAACTATAGATAAGGGAATTGAGAATCCTATCTCAACACCCTCATTAAATACATTTCAACAAGCATTTTCTCATTCAGGCATTTTATCAAACATTTAAACTACACATATCACATACCTGTAATAATTTAATTAAAACATATATTATAGCAAATCCTTTCACAAGGTAGTTGCCACACGTACAAAAATTATGTATCCTCAAACATCAGTCATAATAAGCACAAATCATAATTCTATATTCAATCAAACATTTCAACAAACACATAAGATGCATTAAAAACAATATAATATACATATATATGTAATATACGGAAAATATCGTATCTAAGCATATGTGATAACAAAAGTCAGTCATAAATTATTACTGACATTGAAAGCCTTGAAAACCATAACCTAAACATTTATAGTCCGCACCTTTCGCCGGTAAACTCGTATCGAACTCAATTCGAACACTAAGTCTTCGTCTACAGCACAATAGCAACCTATAGCATGAAATAGGTTAGTTATTTCACCATTTACTCTATCTGGATACCTAAAACAGGTTAGGGTTAGGATTTCTTACCCAACAACGGAATCGGAATTGCAGGTGTAGCGACACGAGAGAGGCGATTCAACACGTGGGGTGGTGGGATCGAAGCCCAGCAACTATCTCCCACTTTCTCTCTCTTCTCCTCATTCTTTCCTTCTCCTTTTCCTCTCTTCTCTCTCCTAGGGTTTGAAATTCCTATGGAATGAGAGAGGGGTGGGTTTAAGTCCTTAGATAGGCCCAAGACTGATGAAAATGGCCCCAGGGCCATGGTATAGTTAGGTTATAGCCAAAGAGTGACTGTTTCGATCCAACGGAGCTCATCTAGAGGCCCATTTTCTGCATACGGTCCAGGAAAAGTTTTCTGATAATGGGCCTATGTCAGGTTAAGTTCTTGGTCCAATCGGATTTACGGATTGACCGTGGAGGACCAGTTTCAGTTCAACGGTCATCGTTACTCGATCAGGGCCACAAGTACACTGACATGCGTTGGAGATTTTTCCTGATCCGAGGGTGTAATTGGGTCAGAATCTGATGGTCTGAACCCTTATATTTGGCCTGCAAGCGTTGGCGATTCTATTGGTTTCGGGTCTTGCAGTACGAAGATAAGTAGAGAAGTCGGTCTTCAACAATCTCAAAAGGTTAATAGTTCTAAAGACTCCTCTCACCCATCAAAGGGTGGAGGTTAGTGGAAGAGAAATCTCCATTGGATGTGCGTTCTCCAAACAATTCAATGGCAATCAGTCTAAAGCTGCCAAGTTGCATGCAACTGATGGGGACATCCCTTGATCTACAAATGGTTATGATCTGATGCTCGGTATAAAGAAAGGCAAGATTCCCTGACAATGCAATGGTACATTAAGATCTTTTTGGGCCATGGAGGGAACACAACTTAAGAAACAAAGCTTTCAAAAAGGTAATGTGTGGCCTGTAGCAAAGCTACTTGGATTACTCCCTACATTCACCATCATAGACTTGTAAGCTTTCTACTTGGATAGAAGAATGGTTGTCAAGTCCTACTATGGCTTAAGGATCATTGTACTCACAATCATAATAGAAATTATATGATCAGAGCGAAGATTTAAAAAGGTGAGGTTATTAATTGAGAGAAGCAAGCCTAGAAGAGAGAAGTTCAAGAAAGAGACTTGATTAGTCAGGATGAAAATGACTCTTGAGGTGTTTCAACCTTAAAGCTTCTTTAGGAAAAATGAATCAAGAGGTATTTTAACCACAGTTTCAAAGAGGTGATTGTTGATGGACACCGCACAAACGACTATTAGCATTGAAACCGCACACACATGCGAGCAAACATTGCGAGAGAGAGAGAGAGAGAGAGAGAGAGAGAGAGAGAGAGAGAGAGAGAGAGAGAGAGAGAGAGAGAGAGAGTCTAATTGAAAATAGTCATTGTGCCCATTTCTTAATTCAATCTAAAAACAACCTTTCTTAAAACTCATAGTAATAAAGCCCACTATGATCGTAAGCCTTTTCCAAATCAATTTTAAGAACCACGCCATCTAATACTCATTTTTAACAAGAAATTAATCGAATGTTTCATGATTAGAAATTATTCCTCTTTTACTCGAGCATTTAAAACTGCTAAAGATGCACGTCATAAGGGACGAAGCTTAAGTTTTTTGTTATTTAAAGAGATATAGGATGAAAATTTGTTTCTACACCTATATGCATTTATGTGAGGAAGGACCTGGTGCTATAAATATTATCCAAGTTAGCTATCATGCGTCAATTATTTGTACATGAGGTAAAAATTTAATTCACACCTTTCATCTGTAGGGCCATATCATCGTTGGGTCAGACCCTAAAAGGACACTAGTAATGTTCTCCTAGGCATGAAAATGTACAATATTTAAAATAAGAGATGTGAGTTTGAAATGTCCAAACAACAGACAACAATCTGTGGGTTAAAATCTTCCGCAAGATGGCTTTGATCATTTAATTATATAATTTATAGCACGTTTCCTATTCTAACTATTGTAAAATTTACGAATAGTCCAGATCTTATACGTGTGCCATTGTGTGGAACCGAAAGCCTGATACCTAACTTAGATAGCATTTAGGGGTGATTCTCTTTGTATATATGATCTTTCAAACTTGTTGAAAAACTCCCTAGTTTCAAATGGAAAAATCAGCTTGCTTAGAAAAATATTGCTCAGGAAGGCCCCTTCTGACTAGTAAAGTTGGCTAGTGCACACAATCTACAAGGGACTACCGAACATTAGAAGATCTAATATACAACATCAGCATAGTTTGAAGGTTACGGTAGGGATTTTGAATGTTTAGTAGGCCATTTTGTTGAGGTTGTGTTAATCTTTGGGCGGGCATCACAAATCGATTCGAGCCTCGCCTATCATATACTCTACTAAGTCAAACCCATACTAGTTGAACCAACAAAACCCCCTAAAATTGTACAATAAAATTGTAAAATCAAATAATCATAGCCATCTGCAGAGGATTTTAACCCACTGAATCTTGTCTGTTGGTTGGATGTTTCAAACTGCACATATCTGACTTTCCATTTTGTTCCATTTTATGCTTAGGATAATACCCACACATACCAATACAAAATTTGGACCTTCAATAGTTCAATCACGGTCCACTTTAAGAGCAAAAGTGGAGATTGGCATGACCAAAATGCTGCCTACATCAAATTATCCTACAATTACATTCTCTTGTAACATATTTAATAGTCCACATAGAAGGCAACTAACATAATCTCCACTAAATAGAAAGATAATAAAATGAGATTGCTGCAATGAACCATTAGAAAGCATACAAGAATTATCTATACATCGTAGATGAGAGTTCCAAAATATGAGTAGAAATATAGTAGACAGGTTCACTTCATAATGATGAGCTTAGTTATCAATTTGGAAACTCCTAGAGGAGCTTGGATAAATGCATGGCCACATAAAAACACCTTTCAAAACAAGTTCCATTATGGATTGGTTGTCTTTCTACCCTACTCGTGTCTAAGGTGGTAAAGTTGTATCTAGTTGAGAAGAGAAGGCACATCTATCGAAGGTTATGAGCTCATAGGCTCAACTGTTCTAATGATCGACAATAAAAGATTAAAACCAACTAGATATTTGGATCAAACACTCAATTTGATGAGTGTTTAGAGGTAGGGAAGTTAAAGATGAAGAAAGTACGAAGATAAGTAGAGGTTAATAGTTCTAAAGACTCCTCTCCCCCATCAAAGGGTAGAGGTTAATGAAAGAGAAATCTCCATTGGATGTTAATTCTCCAAACAATTTAGTGGCAGTCAGTCTAAAGCCGCCAAGTGGCATGCAACTGAGGGGACATCTATTGATATACAAATGGCTATGATCTGATGCTCGATCTGATGAGAGGCAAGATTCCCTCACAATGCATTGGCACATTAAGATCTTTTCGGGTCATGGAGGGAACACCACCTAAGAAACAAAGCTTTCAAAAAGGTAATGCGTGGCCTGTAGGAAAGCTACTTACATTACTCCCTACATTCACCAACATAGACTTCTAAGATTCTACATGGATAAAGAATGGATGCCAAGTCCTATTAGATCTTAAGGATCATTATAAGCACAACCATAATAGAAGTAATATGGACGGAGCAAAGATTAAAAAGGTGAGGGTACTAATTGAGAGAAGCAAGCCTAGAAGAATGAAGTTCAAGAAAGAGACTTGGTTAGCCAGGATGAAAATGACTCTTGAGGTATTTCAACCTTAAAGCTTCTTTAGGAAAACGAAGCAAGTGGTATTTCAAGCAAAGTTCCATAGTGGTGATTATTGAGGGAGAAAGCACAAACCACTATTTCCATTAAAACCACACACACATGTGAGCAAACATTGCGAGAGAGAGAGAGAGAGAGAGAGAGAGAGAGAGAGAGAGAGTCAAATTGAAAATGGTCGTTGCGTCCATTTCTAAATTCAATTTAAAAACAACCTTTCAAGTCAAAGTAATAATGGTCACTATGAAAATAAGACTTTCCTAAATCAATTTTAAGATCCATGACATCTAATACGCATTTTTAGTAAGAAATCTATCCAATATTTCTTGATTACACATGATTGCTCTTTTACTCGAGCCTTTAGAAGAGCTAAAGATTCTCACCATAAGGGACAAAGCTTAATGTTTTTAAAAAAATTTATTTTATTTTTATCATAAGAGATATAGAAAGAAAATTTGTTTGTACACCTATATGCATTTACGTGAGGTACGATCTGGTGCTTTAAATATTATCCAAGTTAGCTATCATGTGTCAATTGTTTGTAAATGAGGTACAAATTTAATTCAGACCTTTCATCTATTGGGTCATATCATCGATGTGTCAAACCCCAAAAAGACACCAGTAACATTCTCGTAGGCATGAAATGGAACAATATTGAAAATCAAAGATGTGCAGTTTGAAACGTCTAACCAATAGACAACATTTAATGGGTTAAAATCCTCCGCAAGATGGCTATGATCATTTGATTGGACAATTTCTAGCACGTTTCCAATTCCGACTCGTGTAAAATTTACGAATAGTCTAGATCTTGTACATGTGTGCCATTATGTGTGGAAACCGAAGCTTGATACCTAACTTAGATAGCATTTAGGGGTGATTATCTTTGTATATATGATCTTTCAAACTTGTTGCCAAACTCTCTAGTTTCAAATGGAAAAATCAGCTTGCTAAGAAAAATATTGCTCAGGAGCCCCCTTCTTACTACTGAAGTTGGATAGTGGAAACAATCTACGGTGGACTACCAAACATTAGAAGATCCAATGCATAACATCAACATAGTTTCAAGGTTAGGGTGGGGATTTTGTATGTTTAGTAGGTCACTTTATTGAGGTTGTGTTAATCTTCGGGCGAGCATCACAAAAAGATTTGAGCCTCGCCTATCATATACTTTACTAAGGCAAACCTATATAAGTTGAACCAACAAAAACCCCTCAAACAACACATAAAAACACATCAACCATAGAAGTTGGCCTAGCACAGGACAAATGAATGATAAAATGGGAAAGAAAGGGTACTGGAGCAAACTATACTCTCCAAAACAAAACAGCCATCATTGACCACCACCATTCAAACAACTCAACCCATCCACTATAGCAGCTGACCATCTTCAGTATCTACCACACATTCCTTTATCGGTGGTGTGCTCTAACCTTTTGCCAATTTGAAGAGAGATTGTTTGCCCCATTCCGCGTGATTATCATATTGTGGTTTTCCTTAACAAGTTACTCGAAGAAATCATGCTTCCCCTAGTTGTTGGCTTTCCTGTTGTGTGTGCCAAAACCTTACCCGAAAGACATTGAATTGTGCATAGAAACTCATTGATCGATCTTGGAGCTTGCTTATTTATCGATGAATTTTTCATTGTTCTTTCTTCATTTGCCGATAGCCCGTCTATCTCGACATACCAATCCCAACCCAAGGTATTTAATAACAGTAACAACCAATGTAACAAACAACTTTTTTTTAAAAGAGAAAAATTACATGAAAAAATCACTAAAATGAGAAAAGGTTTCCACCGTACTTTTTTCTGGTTTTGGACATGTTTATGATGGTGTAATAAGCCATTCTTTTTTAAGAATGCAATCTCAAAATGCCGGACGATATTATTAACCTAAGTGGCTTAAACTGACTTTAAAACTCCCATATAATTCCATAAATATCTAACATCAATGATTCGATGTAAATTTGAGAAAAAAAGAGTTAAAAACTAAATTCAAATGAATGGTGTCAGGCCAATTTGGATACATACTCAAATGCCCCCAAAAAGGTTTGAAATTCATGCAATATATTAGTTTTGAGGAAGAATTCCCTCAACGCATATCCCTAACAATTGACAACATTTTTAGAAAAATTTTGAGAAAAACAATTAATATTAAATTTGGATGAATAATGATGGGCTAATTTTGGACCCACTTGAATGCCCTGAAAATGGGCCAATATTCATGCAATCCAAAGGATTCATCACACTATTGAAAATTCTTAAGCATTTGACATCATTCACCTTTAAAAAGTTGGAAAATGAATATTTAAAAATCCCACTATGCATCCAAAAAATGACCTAAAATTAACAAAAAAACAAAACAAAGAAACATAAGGGGACTTACATTTGCATAACAGCCTTAGGCCATTAGGCATGGTCATAACAATCATTATGGGCACGTAATGGCCAATGTCGTCCAACCCATTACTACCCTATATCGCGTAACAGCCTATGTTGTTACCATTATGTAACATATGCTACGTAACCATTTTTGTGTACATTGACCCTGATGGTCTACGTCATTTTGAATCTTGTAGTCTTATATAGTGTAGAGAATTCTAGAATAGTCTAAACTATGATATAGTGGTGTAGAGATCTCTAGGAGGTTTTGGGTCCTCAATCGATTTTTGGTATCAATGAGAAATGTCAAAAGATCTAGAGAGATTCTAAAGGATTTATTACCATTGGATGAAAGTTGCATAGCACCATCCTACTCATTAATGTTTGGTTGTAAAGATTTCATAGGTTTATGTATAGGGGAGTCTTCCTCATTTAAGATTTACTCAGAGTTGTCATCTTCCTTCTTTAGTGAAATGCAATCCTTTTCCCATGCACTCTCTTATCTTCTCTTGCATATCACACTAAGCCCTTGTGTTTACTTGGGGGTGTAAGTGGGGGTTGAGTTGACGTGAATAGTGATGAGGACATGGACTACCGAATGTTGATGGATCGGGTAGATTTACTTACCGAGGAGTTTTGGTATGGATTAAAGTGTGGGAAAGGGCTCAAATGTTTGCAAACCCGTAAACCCATTAATGGACCATGCATTATGGTACTCATGGTACACTTTTGGGTCCACAAAAGTGTTTTTGTTGGTATTTTCCTTAAGTTGCAATTTTTTCTTTATTTTTGGATGAATTTTAGTTTATTCACCTTTGTTTTTCACAGTTTATTTCCCTTTCCTTAAGTTAAAGCTCGACTTGGAGAAGGCATATGACAGTGTCCATTGAAAATTCCTTCAAGTGGTATTGCAGAAATTTGGGTTTGGTGAGCAGTGGATCTCTCTCGTGGAAAAGAGTTGGGCTAATAATTGGTTCTCAATTTTGATTATTGGAGAAGCATGTGGAATTTTTAAGTTTTCTTGGCCTTAGCCAAGGTGACATGATCTCCCCATCCTTGTTCATCATGGTTGTTGAGGCCTTCAGCAGAGGGTTTAGGCAGCTTGTGGAAATTGGTGCGGAAACTGGTGCTTGCAGGCCATTTAGCCTTTGGCGAGGCTACCTGTTTGTAACACACTCTATGCAGATGACACAGTGATTTTTACCAATGGTACAACCAGTTTTCTAAATGTAGTCACAAACTTCTTGCAGAGTTATGAGGCTATCTTAAGTCTGAAGGTTAGCAAATTGAAGAGTAGAATCTACACTGCCTCTTTACAGCCGGTGGTTAGAATTCGTACTATGGAGAAAGTGTTGGGATTCCCCCATTCTCAATCGACTCTACACTATATTGGAGTTCCCATTTTCAAAGGGAGGGCTACGAGCGTCTCTTTCATGCTGCTAGTGGACAAGATTCAGAATTGAGAGGCTGGTTGGAAGGGAAGATGGGTTGGCCAGGCGGGCAAATTGGTGTTACTCAACCATATTCTTATAAGTATCACGGTGCACACCTTGGCAGTGGCTGATGTTTCACTGCATCTTCTATACAAGATCCTCGAAGATTTTTTCTGGGTTTGGTAGGATGGGAGGAGGAAATGTAATTGGATCTACTGGCATCGGGTTTCTAAGCCAAGGTCCGAAGGGGGCTTGGTAGTGAGACCGCTCAAGGACACATCATGGAGATCTTCAACATCAAATTAGATTGGGTGGTTAGATATAGTTCCAATAAAAGTGTCTGGGCATCATTCATACATCTGAAATACAACAGGGATGTGACTTCTTCAGGCACTATGCATCCCTACTTTTTCTTCTCGCCTTTCTGGAACAGAATTAGAAAATTCTTCTCGTTGATTGATGTGAATTATTACTACCTAATTGGTGAAGGGAGAGGTGATTTTTGGCATCATTCATGCATCTGAAATACAACAGGGATGTGACTTTTTTAGGCACTACGCATCCCTACTTTTTCTTCTCCCCTTTCTGGAACAGAAATAGAAAATTCTTCCCATTGATTGACATGAATTATTACTGCCTAATTGGTGAAGGGAGAGGTGATTTTTGGAGTATGGACTAGACAAGGCTGGGTCCTATGTTGGCCTAGAGGCTTCAACATACTCCAGATAGTATGATTAACATCATGATGAAAGATGTGATTGGCACATATGGAGTGTTAACGGAAGCCCAACTTGAGTCGTTTCTTTTGTAGGTGGTGATTGAACATGTAAGGGAGGAGGGGTTGTGCACGGCAATGGGGGAAGATAGAAGGATATGGATGGGCTCATCGACAGGCAAATTCATGGTAAATTCTGCGTGGAAGATTTGTAGAACTCCATGAGAAAGAAAAGAGTGGGCTAACTGGGTTTGGCACGCAAAGTTGCCGCCGAAGATCAGATTACTTACCTAGAAAGTGCTTCATCGGGTTGTCCTAGTTGATCAAAGGGTGCAATCAAGGGGAATTCGGATGGCTTCAAAATGTTGTTACTGTGGCCCAATGTTGGCTTTGCTTTTGATGAAGAAAAATTAGACAACCTATTCTCAAAGGGAGCATTGGCGAACCAAGTATGAGTCCATTTTAACACTCTGTTTGAAATTCTTGCGAGTGTGGGGCCACAGAGTGGCAGTCAAGGCCCGTCAATGGTGGATGAGAGCCTTCAATACCAACCGTTTCAAGATTCTTCGGGGAGTCGCCCCTTGTCTGATCATTTGGTAGGTTTGGGCTGGGCGGAACAGAAATCAGTATGAGGGGAAGGATGTAAATGATGCTAGCATTATATCCAAAGTCTATATCTGGATGAGGAAGATTGGGGCTCCCCTCCCACATCCAAATCACGTGAAAGTGGCAAGGCATATTACCCTTCAGGCAATAGGGATTGCAACTAGCCACCAAACGAAACACACCTTGATGATAGTAAAGTGGAAGAGGCCCAGCGAGGGCTGGGTTAAGATGAATGTCAACGTACGGCTCATCTCGGGGTAACCTAGGGCTATCAAGGGGTGGGGGTGTTTACAAGTATCATGAGGGAAGATATATGCTTGTGTTTTCCTCATGATACAGGTTGGGCTCTAACAACTAGGCCAAAATCAAAGCATTGGTGGAGGGAGTATCTACCTGTGTGACCAGGGGCTACTCCAAAGTGGAGGTGGAAAGTGATTCTTCTTTAGTGCAAGACTTGATCAATAGAGTGTGGCTGTCCTTGAGGAAGATGTGGTACTAGTGGTGTCAAGTAGATTTAATCAGGACGCATATTGAGGTTAAAGTCAGTGCAGTTCCAAGAGAGGGTAATATGGTGGCGGACGGACCAACGAGATGGGGCAGTGACTCCAAGTCAACCATCTCATCCACTATTAGACTAACCTGTCTCCTCAGATTAGAGGGATTCTCCTTCTGGACAGAGCGGGAGTGGGTAGTTTGAGGGAAAGAAAGGGAGGTTAATGCAGATAGTAGCTTTATGATAGGCTGGCGCCGCTCTTTGGTCTGCAGGAGTCCTACCTGAATGTGTCTACATTATATTAAAATTTTATTTTAAAAAAAATATAAAGAGAGAGAGAGAGAGTAGATAGTGTATTTTAGTCTTTTCCTTTTAAAATACGATTGTAGGGTTGAGATTATAACATCCAACCCATAGTTTATGCTTGATATAAGGCTAAATTTAATTCCATGACTTTTCTTTTGTTCCGTTTCATATAAAACTCAATACACAAAATTGTCTAACAGCTTACGGAGACATTTTTCTTATCTTTTCTGCAACCCTTGGCTAGGGTTTTTGCAATTGCATCCGTGAGGAGTATGATCCAGGCCATCAAAACTAGTGAGAGCTAGAACAATATTGGGCCATATCATTGATAGTTTATACCCCCAAAAGACACTAGTCAAGTTATCTTAGTGCAAACTAGAACAATATTGAAAAAAAAATGTGCAATTTGAAACGTCCAACCAACAATCAACATTTGGTGGGTGAAAATCCTCCACATGATAGCTAGGATCGTTTGATTGATACAATTTTTAGCATGTGTCCTATTCAAATTAGCATAAAATTTATGAATAGCTTGGATTTTGTGCATGTGTGCCATTATGTATAGAGACTGAAGCTTGATACCTAACTTAGATAATAGCATTTTGGAGTGCTTCTCTTTGTATATATGATCTTTCGAACTAGTTGTTGAACTAACTAGTTTCAAATGAAAAATAATCTTGATGAGAAAAACAAACTTCAAGAGTATTCGTCTCACTGGTAAAGCAGGTTAGTGCACACAATCTATAGGGGAAGACCGGGCTTGAATCCAACTTGAAATTCATTAATCTATATGGGAATGCGGGAATTCTCCTAATGTAAAAATAGACTATTGATTTACTATTGTCATCTCTAACAAGTTCTTGATAGTTGTACAATTCTCCTTTGCTAGGGGAGCATCTGGACAAATGGAATGAAAAGACGTGTAAAATTAGACATTTTTAGTTGAATAAGAGATGCATTGATTAAGATGGAGGGCAACAAGGGGGTGGAAAAATTGAACATAGCGCACCACATACCAACTTCTTAGATCCCCGCTAACACCACAATGGAGCAACATTCAAGAACAACACATAGTTACAAGTAATAATAATAATAAAAAAAGACCAAATAGAGATACATTCAAGAGTAGAGAACCCGTCCTTATGATCCCTTAATCCATACAGTCAATTGGGGCTAAAACTTTTGGGAATGGCAACCTTTCTATACTCATTTTTTTTTCCGACAATTCTCTGCTTACCTTAATTGTTAGGAAAGCATGCAGCTGTATGTGCAGTTGTACATGGGCTAGATACATTAACTAGATCATCTGGGAGTTATGGTTGGACAGAAACGCCTCCAGATTTGACGGGTCCTTGGTCAGTAGGAATATGCTGATCTCACGCATCTCCAGTTGGCTACAGGCCATTGTGTTTAGGTGGGGTGCACATCCCTCCTGAGCACACAGCTTTGGAGGGGCCTTGGGTTCTTTGGGGATTGCAGGGCAGCCTCAGCAGGACAGTTGTTCACGGGTGGTGCGTTGGAGAAAGCCCCCACTGGGTTGGGTGAAACTCAATGTCGATGGGTCGTCTAGAGGGAACCCGGGAGTGGCAGGAGGCGGGGGTGTCTGTAGGGGCAACAAAGGCGAGTTTCGCTTTAGGTTCTATGCGGGTTACAGCCTTGCTTCGAATACACGGGCTGAGTTTTGAGCAGTTCATGATAGCTTTATTCATTGCATCATCAGGGCCTAAAAAACATCATAATTGAGTCCGACTCGCTTTTGGTGGTTCAGCTGTTGTTGGGCAACTCTCTCCCAGGCTGGAAATGGAAGTATTGGATCGATAGAATCCAGAAGATTAGTAATATTTGCAATGTAAACTTTGTTCATATTTGTAGAGAAGGTAATGGGCCGGCAGATGGGATGGCCAAGTGGGGTAGTGAGAATCAAGGTTGCGCCCTGATCTCCTCCCAAGCTAACCTCCCTCAAGTGGTGAGGGGCCAGCTCTTCCTTGACAGAGTGGGATTAGGGGCGGTCAGAAGGAGATTCAGGAGGTAGTCTCTTGCCATACGATAGACTCCTCCTTCGGTTTTTCTAGGGGGAGTCCGAAGTTTAGATGTCTTGTTGGTAGAGCTGTATATCCTCTGTTTTGTTTTAAATGAAATCGAAGTTTTACCAAATAAAAAAATAAAAATAGATCATCTACGTGTGCATTCTACATGTATTGCTCATGTATATTACTCATAAAGTGACATCCTGCTACAAGTAAAAAAGTCAGTAGGTTCCCCTTTTACACTTACACAAATGGTCTTAAAAAGCATCCATTATAATCACATTTATCTTTTATTGCTTCCCACCTAAGAGATCATCTCCAAATTCACCAACAGTTGAAGTATAAAAGTCGAATAAAGATTTTAAAAAATAAAATCAAACATTGGTCAATTACTAGCTATTAGTCACATTAATGTGAACAGTCATAGTAAAATCAAACCAATGGTCAAATTTCCCTTTTTCTTTGAAAAAATTGCAATCTCATTATGTTTCTAGATCTAGATTTTCTAGAATTATTAATGGAGTGTATGAGGTTTAATCAAGTCCTATTTTACAAGTACAAGCATGCAAACAAATGTGAGGAACTGATCATATCTCAGCAAGTCGCCCGTCATAGAGTGGTCAACAATTTAAAGGGAAAATAAGAAGAAAATTTGTGAGCTTAAAAATTACTAGAAAGGTTTAAGAAATTTCAAAGATATAGTAAAAAATGCTTCATAAACAATTGCACCATAATAATCTCAAAATCTTGTCAAATCTATGGGGGAAAAGACGGAGTTTCATTTTCTGAAACAATTAAAATACTTCGAGCTTTCATATCCAAATAAAATCAACAATCTCGCTCAAGGATCAAATCCCTAACTGGTTAGCATACAGTAAGTTAACCAGACAGCAAGCTCCACAAGCTGAAATTTGGGTTATATAGTCAAAGCCCTCATGCACGACATAGTTTTTCATAGTTCAGCAAACCATAAATATTTATCACAAGAGTGCAAAAAAAAAAAAAAAATTCAAATGTGGGGAGGACTATACATAGGCCGGAGGAATAAATACAAAATTCCGAATGAAGGCCAAAAAATGAAACAAGTCCGAAAGCAAGAATAACAAAAGTTTACAAGGCCGAGTCTATCCACTATCAATTTGTCTCTCGTTTCTCTACAGAGCTCATTCAAGGACCAATAGTTGTGATGGAGATACCCTACACTTCCATTCCTAGCCACCAAAGCTCTCTTTGAGCACATGCCTTGCTTCCGCATTCAGCTCCATAAAGAGCATCATCGTTCCACCAACATGACAGCACCAAGAGGCCCCTAGATCCGGATTGAATTCCTTCGATAACCATTTTGGAATTTTACAAGGCCGAGTCTATCCACTATCAATTTGTCTCTCGTTTCTCTGCAGAGCTCATTTAAGGACCAATAGTTGTGATGGAGATACCCTACACTTCCATTCCTAGCCACCAAAGCTCTCTCTGAGCACATGCCTTACTTCCGCATTCAGCTCCATAAAGAGCATCATTGTTCCACCAACATGACAGCACCAAGAGGCCCCTAGATCCGGATTGAATTCCTTTGATAACCATTTTGGAATTGCTTTCCACTACCATATCACGCAAGCCCATGTTCTTGCAAATTTGGAGGTTATCAAGGACTGCCCAAACCATTGGCACTATGTTAGTTCATGTGCCATAGCTATGATGGAATGTGAATAATAACCTCCCCTCTCAAGAATTTTTGATCTCATAATGTCAAGGTACAAGTATGTCATATAACTGCTGATCTGATATCATGAATTTTGGGTGGAAACTATCCACATATAACAATATATTGAGTTAGAAGAACCATGACTTCCAATTTTTTATTTTTTATTTTTGGAAACAGGCAAACTTTCATAGCTTCAGAAGATTGGAGTGTGCATTTCAGTAAGACCTCCAAGCCCAAATTGTTTTCTTCTTCTTTCTTTCTTTCTTCTTCTTCTTCTTTTTTATTTTTTATTATTTTTATTTTTTTAGATTGGTAATGACATGCAATTTTTCTTATCAAATGGAAAACTATCATCTTTGTAATTGAAAAGGGCTTCCGCAAGTATACTTATGACTTTTTGATCTACTTCTATAGTGGAGATCTGCTTGGAGTCAGTCAATTGGTAATGACATGACGCATAGTTTATTTCTTCCATTCTACCTTATGAGCATCTAGAAGGAATCGAAAGATGAAAATTCTGTTGGCTTCATTATGTATTTAACAATGTGGTTAAAACTCAATTATAAAGGAAGCAAGTTTCAAGTGGGATGATCCATTGAGCATGATTTAGTGGAGCAGCTTTTTAATGATTGATGTCCCATTGTTCCTGCACATGCACGTCCAGCTTGTAACATTCATGCAATTGAAACTGAAATCTCGGCATGGAGAAAGATGTCCAATTGCACACTTCTTCCATTGATATGGATTGAAGAAGATGGACCTTAGCAACCTGTTAGCTAGGAAATGAGTCTCGACCTCATTGGCATTCTTTGTAGACATATCGACCCTTTTGAGTTATAGTAATGCAGCTCATATTTTTCGATTCATAAGGAAGAAAACTTGAATGCTGAACGATCCAGAAATTATGGTGTTTCTTATAAGAGTTTAGGATATGTTCAGATATCATTGTTAGAAATGTATGGATAGTGAATACCAGGGAAGATTCCACAAAGCTATCATTGCACTAGTCCATAGTTTGGATTCTCTGGCACAAGAAACTGGGTGACCGATGTCTCAGAAATATGAGAATTCCACTTATTATCCAAACGAGACCCCCTAAAAGGGAATCAATATTTCAATAGTGCTCATGGAAATAATCATTACCTAAACATTACTTTTCTTTTTTATTTTCCCCTGGAATAAATCTATGCAAACATGGCCTTAAAGATTTGAGACCACGTCCACCATGTTATTGTGATAGTACATTATCTCTTTTTCAATAAATTCATGTTTTACTAAAAAGCAACATTGGCATTAAAGAGTGGAAAATAAATCTTCACAACATAATGATAAGGATTGCTAGGAACGAGTCTCCTTTTTATGCCTCCATCTGAGTTTTTCCATCCCTAGAACCCTCTAGATTCAACTCCTAAAACCTAAGACGTGCTGGATCTACCATTGAAAACCTCTTCATTTTTGTCGAACTTGCCCATCTCTAACAAACCATTAGATACGGCAATCGTTCATAATCAACCACCACCTCAAATTCATCTTTGTCCATTTGCAACCCACCAAAGAACTATCGCTTGCACATCACCAAACAACCCATCTATGATTACACCGTCAATAGAGCTCCATTGTCAATCTGTCACTCCTCCCCAATTCACAAACCTCCCCCAGATTTGACAACATCGTCACCACCTCTGTCATCTATCACATTGTTGAAGATGTTGTGTTTAGTATGAATTATCACCAGGTCCAACATCTTGAATCCACTATAGTCAACACCATCGTTGTTGTGAAGGACAAGAGGTGTGAACGCCTGTTTTCGTTTCATCTCCTTTTTGATCGACGAGTGCACTGAAACTCATCACATTGATCCTTAACTGGTTAAATCCATAATAAAAGACCCTCTCTACATGAGCAAATAATCTTTTGTTAAATTCATTTTGCAATGATTAAATAGCTATTGGCGTGTTTCCTATCACTTCTACTATATGAGGTGTCTGGAAGGATAAGGAGGATAGAAACGTTGTTGTCATTTATAATTTATTTGACAGATCATGTTGTTTAAGAAGTTATTCTTAAAGTCTATATGAGCATGTCTAGTTTTTTGGTGTGGTGGTTCGGTGCCGCTGTGGTGTACATTAGATATCAAAACAGAAATTCACCTATAAAGGGAAGGGTCTATACTAAAAAAGAAATACACTTATAAAGGAAGGGCCCCATCATTCACCTAAGGAATTATATTAAAAATTCAAAAGAACAATGATGTGGCAACAAAACAGGCCAAGGGTTAGAAATTTTGAAGGTTCTTCACACTTGCCTTGTTAAGGAAAAAATAACTCTTTTCTCTAGACACCTCTGTGCTAGATTGGGAAAACACATTCAACATATTGGTGCTACCCAATTTTGCAAAAACATTGGCTACCTAGTAACATTCTCTATAAATGTGGGATATGGTGGCATTCATATTTGAGCATGCTCTCCCTATAAGACTATTTGAAAGCTACATTTTTATAGAATTAAACGAAACTTACTCTAAATTCACTTCTTTTGTTAGACCTCTTGATAGATTATTAGCTTGACCATTTAAATGACTATTTTTTTTGGAAGGTGAAGACAAGTGTTTGTTATATGAATTGCTTGTAGGGTAGGAATGGGTTTAGAGATAGCTAATGACTTGGGCAAAATCATCATGTCATATTAGAACTACTCAAAACCATCATGCTAATGATCATGGCTCTTCAGGATGAAGTGAGGAAAAAAAAAAGAAGAGATATTGAAAATAAAAATTTCAAAATGGGCCAACTAGTGAGTTAATATAGTGTGGGCTATGTAAGGAATGGCCCAAATCTTGCTCAAGTATGGATGTTTAAGATGAAAACTCTAACCCTAGGGCAAGAAGGAAGGGAAAGATTTTCGAGAGGAGCATTAATGGCTAAGAGAGGGAGGGAGAAAATTGTTGAAAAATCATTAATGTTAGGGGAGAGAGAGAGAGAGAGAGACAGAGAGAGAATCGTTGAGAGGAGCATCGATGGCGGAGCAAGAGAGAGGGCTCAATTGGCTCATTTGATCCTCATCAAAACTCCACTGAGTTTTCCAAGACACTTGTTGTGTCAAAATTTGATATTATTTGGATGAATTTAAACCTTGCTTTAACCAAAACTCCAACTAGGCTTTGAGTCGACTTGCCAAAATTTAAACCTTGCTTTAAGCAAAACCCCAACTAGGCTTTGAGTCGACTTGCTAAAATTTAAACCTTGCTTTAAGCAAAAATTGAGCCTAAGATTTTCCAATTTGGCAAGTCTGATGCATCTGATGCATCCTGCATTTGGCCCAAGATATTCTGTATAGTTAATTTTTTTCAACAGCACACGATAAAAGTGCCTATTGGCCATATTTTCAGCATATCATGCATGGATTGGAATCATGCATTGCAATTAGTCGGGTCCTTGAAGCAAGGAGAGGGTAGAGGTTTCCCTCCATTTTGTGAATCCTGGCTTGATTGTACAGTTGTGGTGTTTCTTTTGAAATTCACTTGTCATGCTTAGATGTATAAATTTGGTTTCACATCAATAAAATTGTAGGTGATATGCTCCAATCTTTCTACCCAAACAAGGGGATGGAAGAAAGGTACTAACGGAGCACATTGTCCATACTTCATTGATGAAAGAACAACATTTAGGTGTTGTCTAATGTCTTAAATTTGTTGTCTGTAACAGAGTCTGTTGATGTCATCGACAGACACCACTCGATCCCATCGAGAAAAAATAAAATCCTAGAAGATTGTTGGACAGTTTTGAAGGTTGCTACTTGTTGGCATCGAAGGATCTTCGATTTCATCGACTGGTCCTCGATGGTTGTCGATGCCATCGAAGGAGCGTTGAAAATTGCGTAAGAGTGCTATTTGTTTCCAATTCCGATTGGGTAGTATATATATTGGATGTAATCAGGATTAGGGATTTCTAAGTTGTTCTAAAGGGTTCAAGGGAATAGCTAGCGATTCAAAGGAGATTCGAGGGTTGTTCGAATTAGTAAGATCATCTATCTCTTCTAATATTTCTTTCATAGTGCATTACTTGTCTCTTTGTGTTGTGGTTTTTTCCCACAAGGGTTTTTCCATGTAGAATTCAAATTGCCTTCTTATTGGGTTTGTTTGTGCAATTGTAATTACTTTGCTTTATTACCTACCCCTTTCCGTCCTAGCAAAGTCTCATACGAACTAGGGGAAATAGGAGCAAGCTAACATGAAAAATCAACTACTGTCTAACTTAGTAGATGATGGCTTGGCCAGTGTAGGAGGCAATATTATCTAAGAGAAGAGCCAATCTCCCTAGAGAGATATGCTTGACAATGGAGAATGCGGGGATTGGAATCAGGCGTTGGAATTAGCCAGGTCCCTAAAGCAAGGAGAGGGTCGAGGTTTCCCAACATTTTGTAGATCCTGGCTTGATTGTACAGTTGTGGTGTTTCTTTTGAAATTCACTTGTCATGCTTGGATGTATAAATTTGGTTTCATATTAATAAATTTATAGGTGATGTGCTTCGATCTTTGTAAATATTACAATCTCATTATGTTTCTAGATCCAAATTTTCTAGAATTATTAATGGAGTGTATGAGTTATTATTATTATTATTATTATTTGTGTCTCTCTGTGTGTGTGTGTGAGGTTTAATCAAGTACCATTTTTCAAGTTCAAATATGTAAACAAATGTGATGAGCTGATCATTCTCAACAAGTTGCCCATTATAGAGAGGTCAACAATTTAAAGGGATGACAATCCCTTAAGTTGCTAGAGTGCTGGTATCAAAGGTTTTTGGTTTATGGATGACAATCCCTTTAGTTGCTAGATGCTGCTATCCTCCCCTCGGGATTAGGCGTAACAGGAGGGTGAAAGCTTTCCATGGGGGTGATTGTTTGTCTCACGGATTCTGGCACGCACATGGCCTCAGCTAGAAAATGAATTCCCCGCAAAGACTACAAATCGTCTAAAGAAATCAAGGGATTAGGAGTAGTAGCCCACCCCTTGACCTTGTTAAAAGCTAAGCCAAGCTCCTCAGCTCTTTTGTGCCCCAAAGGGAGTTGTATCAAACATCTTTTATGCATTGATCATCACATTTCCAACCTTGTGTGCTTGTTATAGCATTAAAACAATCACCTGGTGGAGCATTTTTGGCTCCTTTTAGGCCTAATTAGCTATTGCTTCCCCCTTGTTCGTGTCTGCAATGGGCACATAAGGAGAGAGTTGAACATGAGAGGTGGATGTCACTATAGCTACAAGAGTTAGGAAAGCCACAGAAGCCGAAAGTGATGTTGTTGCATTCTCATTGTCACCACAGTAAGCAGTAGGATGGTCGTTTGTTGGTCCATCTTTGAGCTACATGCCTTTGAATGATGATCTGATTAGGTTGCAATGACAATCATCCATGAAACTCTGTGAGCTTCTCAACAACAGTATGGCTTAGGCCAAGAAAGCATGCAATCCATGAGCGACGCAGCAAAGCTACATTGGACAACGTTGGGAGGTGTCAAGAGAAAACTCATTATGATAAGAAGGGATTCTCAAAATCAAAAGACTACTTGCTCATGTAGAGAGGTCCTTTTATTAATGATTTAACCAGCTAAAATCTTCCTCACGATCTAATTTCCAAACATTAGTAGTAAGTCTGTATATAATTTGGGCAAATAGATGAGCCAGGGGTCCATCGACTTGATGTAGGGTCCACTGGGGCTTAAATTTGATCCCAAGGTGTGCAAGATTATGGTAAAACTTGTGATGATCTTCATTATTGTGTTCGACAAGTTTTAAAGGGACAAAATGAAAAAACAACCTAGACCACTGAATCCTCCCTTATATGTTTCCTGGTTGAGGTGAAGCCATAGAGCACAAAATTGGTGATCAGGAGGAACCACAAGGGAGAAAGATGATAATACCCACACAAACCAATACGAATTTTGGACCTTTAATAAATAATATGAAAGGAGGGATGATTAAAAAGGTGAGGGTACTAATTGAGAGATGCAAGCTCAGAAGAGAGAAGAAAAAGAAAGAGACTTGGTTAGCCAGGATAAAAATGACTCTTGAGGTATTTCGACCTTAAATCTTTTTAAATAAAATGAAGTAAGAGGTATTTCAACGAAAGTTCCATAGTGGTGATTGTTGATGGACAACACACAAACCACTATCTGCATTGAAACAGCACACACATGTGAGCAAATATTGCAATAGACACACACACACACACACACACACAGAGACAGAGAGAGAGAGAGAGAGAGAGAGAGAGAGAGAGAGAATGTGTGTGTGTGTGTGAGTGAGGGTGAGAGAGAGTCAAATTGAAAATGGCATTGTGCCCATTTCTAAATTCAATATAAAAACAACCTTTCCTAAAACTCATAGTAATAAAGGCCACTGTGATCGTAAGCCTTTCCCAAATCAATTTTTAAAACCATGCCATCTAATACTCATTTTTAGCAAGAAATTAATCAAATATTTCACGATTAGAAATGATTCCTCTTTTACTCGAGCCTTTAAAATAGTTAAAGATGCACATCATAAGGGACAAAGCTTAAATTTTATTTTTTTTAAATCAAAAGAGATATAGGATGAAATTTTTTTTGTACACCTATATGCATTTACATGAGAGAGAATCTAGTGCTACAAATACTATTTGAGTTAGCTATCATGCGTCAATTATTTGTACATGAGGTATAAATTTAATTCAGACCTTTCATCTGTTGGGCCATATCATCGAAGGGTCAAACCCCAAAAAGACACCAATATCATCGAAGGGTTAGACCCCAAAAAGACCAATAACGTTATCCTAGGCATGAAAAGGAACAATATTGAATATCAAAGATGTGCAGTTTGAAACGTCCAAGTAACAAACAACAATCAGCGGGTTAAAATCTTCTGCAAGATGGCTATGATCATTTGATTGTACAATTTGTAGCATGTTTCCTATTCTGACTGGAGTAAATTTAATGAATAGTCCAGATCTTGTACATATGTGCCATTATGTACAAAAACCGAAGCCTGATACCTAACTTAGATAGCATTTAAGGGTGCTTCTCTTTGTATATATGATCTTTCAAACTTGTTGTCGAACACTCAAGTTTCAAATGGAAAAATCATCTTGCTAAGAATAATAATGCTTAGGAGCCCCCTTCTTACTAGTAAAGTTGGCTAGTGCACAAAATCTACAAGGGACTACCGAACATTTGAAGATCTAATGTATAGCATCAACATAGTTTGAAGGTTAGGGTAGGGATTTTGTATGTTTATTTGGCCATTTTGTTGAGGTTGTGTTAATCATCGGGTGGGGGGCTCAAAAAGATTCGTGCCTCACCTATCATAAACTCTACTAAGGAAAACCTTTACAAGTTGAACCAATAAAACCACCTCAAATTGTACAATCAAATGATCATAGCCATCTTGCGGAGGATTTTAACCCACTAAATGTTGTCTGTTGGTTGGATGTTTCAAACTGTACATCTCTGATTTTCAATATTGTTCCATTTCATGGATACGATAATACCCGCACAAACCAGTAGTAATATAGCAGACAAGTTCCCTTCATAATGATGAGCTTGGTTATCATTATGGAAATTCCTAGAGGAGGAGTTTGGATAAATGCATGGCCATGCATGGCCACATAGAAACACCCTTCAAAAGAAGTCCCATTATGGATTGCTTTTCTTTCTACCCTACTTGTGCCCAAGTCCAAGGGCTATAATTGGTACAGTTGTATCTAGTTGAGAAGAGAAGGTGCATCTAGTAAAGGTTATGAGCTCATAGGCTCAACTGTTCCAATGATAGACAATAAAATATGAGAACAAACTATAAATTGGAATCAAACACTCAATTTTATGAGTGTATAGAGGTAGGAAGGTTAAAGATGAAGAAAGTACGAAGATAATTACAGAAGTGGGTCTTCATAAATCTTGAAAGGTTAATAGTTCTAAAGATTCCTCTCCCCCATTAAAGGGTGGGGGTTAGTGGAAGTGACATCTCCATTGGATGTGAGTTCTCTGAACAATTCAATGACACTCAGTCTAAAGCAGCCAAGTTGTATGCAACTGATGGGGACATCCCTTGATCTACAAATGGTTATGAGTTTACGCTCGATCCAACGAGAGGCAAGATTCCCTCATAATGCATCGGCACATTAAGATCTTTTCGGGCCGTGGAGGGAACAAAATAAGAAACAAAGCTTTCAAAAAGGTAATGCGTGGCCTGTAGCAAAGCTACTTAGATTACTCACTACATACGCCATCATAGACTTGTAAGATTTCTACATGGATAGAGAATGGATGCAAGTCCTTCTAAGGCCTAAGAATCATTATAAGCACAACCATGATAGAAATAATATGAAGGGAGCGAAGATTAAAAAGGTGAGGGTACTAATTGAGAGAAGCAGGCCTAGAAGAGAGAAGTACAAGAAAGAGACTTGGTTAGCCAGGATGAAAATGACTCTAGAGGTATTTCAACATTAAAGCTTCTTTAAGAAAATGAAGCAATAGGTATTTCAATGAAAGTTCCATAAAGGTGATTGGTGATGGACACTGCACAAACAACTATCTGCATTGAAACCGCACACACATGAAAGCAAAGATTGTAAGAGAGAGAGAGAGAGAGAGAGAGAGAGAGAGAGAGAGAGAGAGAGAGAGAGTCAAATTGAAAATGGTCATTGCATTCAATCTAAAAACAACCGTTCCTAAAACTCACAATAATAAAGGCCACTGTCATCATATGCCTTTCCCAAGTCCTTTGTGATTCATACTGTGGTTTTCCTCAACGAGTTACTCAAGGAAATCATGCTTCCCCTAGTTGTTGGCTTTCCTGCTCTTGAACACTTGTTGGGTGCCAAAACCTCACCCGAAAGACGTTGAATTGTGCATAGAAACTCATTAATTTTGGAGTTTGCTTATTTATCGATGACTTTTTCATTGTTCTCGCTTCATTTGCCGACATCCTGTCTATCTCGACATACCAATCCCGACGCAAGGTATTTAATAACAGTAACAACCAATGTAACAGCCAAAATTTAAAAAAATAAAAAATAAAAAATAAAATAAAAAGGAGAAAAAAATACAAGAAAAAATCACTAAAATGAGATAAGGTTTCAACTGTGTAATTTTTTCTGGTTTTGAACATGTTTATGATGGTGTAATAAGCCATTCTTTTGTAAGAATACTATCTCAGAATGCCTGATGATATTATTAACCTAAGTGGCTTAAACTAACTTCAAAACTCCCATATAATATTATAAATATCTAACATCAATGATTCAATGTAAATTGGAGAAAAAAAAAAGAGTCAAAAACTAAATTCAAATGAATGGTGTCAGGCCGATTTGGATACATACTCGAATGCCCCAAGAAGGTTTGAAATTCATGCAATATATGAGTTTTGAGGAAGAATTTCGTCAACGCATATCCCTAACAATTGACAACATTTTCCAAAATTTTTTAAGAAAAAGAATTAATATTAAATTTGGATGAATAGTGATGGGCTAATTTTGGACCCACTTGAATGCCCTGGAAATGGGCCAATATTCATGCAATCCAAAGGATTCATCACACTATTGAAAATTCTTAAGCATTTGACATCATTCACCTAAAAAAAAGTTGGAAAATGAATTTTTAAAAATCCCACTATTTAACTAAACAAACACCTGAATTTTTTTATTTTTTATTTTTAAAAAGAAGAAACAAAAAGACAAAACATAGAAATGCATGCATACATCTAAACTTTGTACATGTATTTGAACAATCTTCAATCCAAGTATTTTACAAAATACTAGATAAGGTGGGGCTGGGGGCGATCAGAGGGGTTTAGAGTAGTTTTGGTGTCGGTTAATGTTTGCTTGGCCGGTTCTTTGGTTTTCCTTTTGTGATATGATAGGCTTCCCCAGGTCCTTTTTCTCCTGGGGATGCCCGAAATCAGGCCTTCTGTAATTACCTTTTCACATCAATGAATCCGCACTAAAAAAAATAAAATTACAAAATAAATGAAAATTACCGAAAATTGTATAAAACTCGAAAATGTACAAAAAATGATAAATTATATTGGCAGGGCCAAATCGACCACAAATCTAGAAAGATTTGGTAGATTTGGTAATATATTGTTGAATCAATACATTTGCAATAATAAAAAATAAAAAAAATAAAAAATAAAAAGAAATTTTCCTTCATCTTTTTTCCCGAATTCAACACTGGATCAATCTTGTATATTCATCTTTACAAAATGCACAAATCTATTCCAAAAAGAAGGAAAGTTTGGGGAGAAATTTTTTAAAAGAAAAAAAAAGATAAAAAAAGGGACTTATATGCATAACAACCTTGAGCCATTAGGCATGGCCATAACAATCATTATGGGCACATAATGCCCAATACTGTCCATCCCATTACTACCCTATATCGCGTAACAGCCTATGTGGTTACCGTTATGTAACATACGGTACATAACCATTTTTGTGCACCTTGACCCTGATGGTCTACATCATTTTGAATCATGTAGTCTTATATAGTAAAGAGAATTCTAGAATAGTCTAGACTATGATATAGTGGTGTACAGATCTCTAGGAGGTTTCGGTTTCTCAATTGAATTTTGGTAGCAATGAGAAATGTCTAAAAGTCTAGAAAGATTCTAAAGGATTTTTTACCAATGGATGAATGCTGCATAGCACCATCATACTCATTAATGTCTGGTTGTAAAGATTTCATAAATTTATGTATAGGGGAGTCATCCTCATTTAGGATTCACTCATAGTTGCCATCTTCCCTCTTTAGTGAAATGCAATCCTTTTCCCATGCACTTTCTTACATTCTCTTGCATATCATACTATGCCCTTACGTTTACTTGGGGGTGTAAGTGGGGGTTGAGTTGTCTTGAATAGTGATGAGGACGTGGACTACCTAATGTTGATGGATCGGTAGATTTACTTACCGAGGAGTTTTGGTATGGATTAAAGTGTGGGAAAGGGCACAAATGTCATGCAAACCTGTAAACCCATTAATGGACCACGCATTATGGTACTCATGGTGCACTTTTGGGTCCACAAAAGTGTTTTGTTGGTATTTTCCTTTAGTTACGAGTTTTTCTTTGTTTTTGGATGAATTTTAGTTTATTTACCTTTGTTTGTCACAATTTACTTCCCTTTCCTTAAGTTAAAGCTCGACTTGGAGAAGGCAAATGACAGTGTCCACTGAAAATTCCTCCAAGCAATATTACAGAAATTTGGGTTTAGTGAGCAGTGGATCTCACTTGTGGAAACGTGTTGGGCTAATAATTGGTTCTCGATTTTGATTAATGGAGAAGCATGTGGAATTTTCAAGTCTTCTTGTGGCCTTCGCCAAGGTGACCTGATCTCCCCATCATTGTTCATCATGGTTGTTGAGGCCTTCAGCAGAGGGTTTAGGTAGCTTGTGGAGACTGGTGCTTGCAGGCCATTTTGCCTTTGGTGAGGCTGCCCGCTCATAACACACTTACTCTATGCAGATGACACAGTGATTTTTACCAATGGTATGACCAGTTTGCTAAATGTAGTCACAAACTTCTTGCAGAGTTATAAGGTCATCTCAAGTCTGAAGGTTAGCAAATAGAAGAGTAGAATCTACACTGCCTCTTACCAGCCGGTGGTTAGAATTCGTACTACGGAGAAAGTGTTGGGAATCCCCCATTCTCACTCGACTCTACACTATATTGGAGTTCCCATTTTCAGAGGGAGGGCTACGAGCGTCTCTTTCATGCTACTAGTGGACAAGATTAAGAATCGAAAGGCTGGTTGGAAGGGAAGACGGGTTGGCCACACGGGCAAATTGGTGTTACTCAACCATATTCTTACAAGTATCACAGTGCATACCTTAGCGGTGGCTGATGTTCCTTCAAGTATGCTGCATTTTTTGTACAAGATCCTCGAAAAAATTTCTGGGTTTGGCAGGATGGGAGGAGGAAATGCAATTGGACCTACTGGCATCGGGTTTTTAAGCCAAGGTCCGAAGGGGGCTTGGTAGTGAGACTGCTCAAGGACATCATAAAGATCTTCAACATCAAATTAGATTAGGTGGTTAGATACGGTTCCAGTAAAAGTGTCTAGGCATCATTCATGCATCTGAAATACAATAGGGACATGACTTCTTCAGGCACTATGCATCCCAACTTTTTCTTCTCGCCTTTCTAGAACAAAATTAGAAAATTCTTCCCGCTAATTGACATGAATTCTCGCTGCCTAATTGGTGAAGGGAGAGGTGATTTCTGGAGTATGGACTAGACAAGGTTGGGTCCTATGTTGGCCTGGAGGCTTCAAAATACTCTAGATAGTATGATCAACATCATGATGAAAGATGTGATCGGCCTAGATGGAGTGTTAATGGAAGCCCAACTCGAGTCGTTTCTTTTGCAGGTGGTGATTGCACATATAAGGGAGGAGGGGTTGTGCAATGCAATGGGGGAAAGAAGGATATGGATGGGCTCATCGACAGGCAAATTCATGGTCAGTTCTGCGTGGAAGATTTGTAGAACTCCATGAGAAAGAAAAGAGTGCGCTGACTGGGTTTGGTACAACAAGCTGTTATCGAAGATCGAATTACTTACCTGGAATGTGCTTCATTATTGTCCCGGTTGATCAAAGGGTGCAATCAAGGGGAATTCAGATGGCTTCAAAATGTTGTTACTGTGGCCCAACTTTGGGTTCTGCTTTTGACGAAGAAACGTTGTGTAAGTGCTATTATATTAAGCACACATAGATTGTCAAATTTCGTAAGACAAAAGAGCTTCAAGGTAGAAACATAAGTATGGAATCACAACTACTTTACATGCCTAAAGATCAGCTCAAAATTGACTTATGATCAAGTCAAGATCGACACATCTTCTTAAAGAAATCGTCGCCCGTATTCAAGACAAAGTCAAGTCAAAGTTCAAGACAAGGTGACTTAGATATTTGCTAAAACACAGGTGGTATAACCCTAGAAAGACCTTAGGAATATGTGTATTCAAAATTTCATTATATTAATTGGGTTTTTATATGTATTTTTGCCCTGGAATTCGGCCAGCCTATCTTCTGGTTCGGCCAGCCTAACTCCTTAGCAAGCCCAACTTTAAGCTCGAGCAAAATAACCAATTCTGTTGTAAATTCGGTTAGCCTAAGTTTTGGTTCGGCTAGCTTAAGCTTGAAATTCGGCTAGCCTGAGAAAGTTTGGGTGAAATTCCAGCAACACAAATCTTTGGATTTTGCAAGAATTCGGCCAGCCGAGTAGCAATTTCAGCCAGTTGAATTTCAGATAAATCTTATCTCGCACAATCCGAGAGTTGTTGGATCGAATCCGGTGAACTCCGGCCAGTTGAATCCAGTCTTAGGCAAGCCGAAGATTCAACCTTCTTGCCCATAAATTGAAGCTCTCTCATCCAAATTCCTTCTGTAAAAGAGAGAAGCTCAAGTCCTCAGCAAAGCTATAAGTGTGGTATTTATAAAATTTATTTTATAGCTTATTCAATTCCCTTATCTCTAGATCATTTTAATCGTATTCTAAGAGGGTAAACTATACTCTTCTTTGAGATCTAAGAGAATTGAATCAAGTAGCGTTTGGGTTTTCCATTTTTAAAATCTATAGAATCTTAGACTCTTTCTGTCTGATTGAACACCGTGACATCTACGTTCAAGAAAGAAGTTCTTCTGCTACAAGCATCTGCCACATCTTGTACATTTGTAGATAAATACATTTACTGTTTTCTTATTTAGGTTTTTTTGAGATAGCCTATGAAAATCTCAGTGAGGTTTTATCTGAGATAGCCTATGAAAATCTCATAGGTGTTTCTATTTGTGATAGCCCGTGAAAATCACAAAAGGGGTTTTTATTATGACCCTGTGAAAACCTTATTATAGTGAAAGCCAAAATTACGAGGGGAGTAATTTTAAGAGTAAAATAGGTGTGGTTGTTTTAACTTCTTGTGCCATGTGGTAAATACTTTATTCTTTTTGGTGATTGGATGCTATTTATTATTTCATTCCTCTGGTGAATGTTGTATTATTTTTATATTCTCTTGCTAGTTTGAAAGATTGATTTTAAAAACATTCGTTAAATAAGGTTGTCCTGCCTAATATTTTAGGTGAAGGTTGTCCTACGAATTATTTCGAATCAAGGTTTCAATATTCAAGCGATTGAGATTTTTGTAATATTTACATATTATACATTTATTTCGATTATTTCGCATTGTCCTATCCCCCCCCCCCCAGGACATCGCTAGCTCTCCATTTTTTTGGTATCATAAAAATGAAAGCAGTGCAAATGCAAAAGCCTTAAATGCAATAACTTACACTCTATCGCTAGATGAATTTAAAAGAATCATTTCGTATGATACAACTAAACAAGCATGAGATATTCTTGAAATGACACATGAAGGAACTATTGTTGCTAAAAAATCTAAAATCCAAATCCTCACAACTAAATTTCAAAAACTTTGTATGGAAGAAAATGAGTCTTTTATGGACATCGCTAGCTCTCAATTTTTTTGGTATCAGAAAAGTGAAAGAAGTACAAATGCAATAACTTACGCTCTATTGCCAAATGAATTCAAAAGAATCGTTTCGTACGATACAACTAAATAAGCATGGGATATTCTCGAAATGACACATGAAGGAACAACTATTGCTAAAAAATCTAAAATCCAAATCCTCACAACTAAATTTGAGGAAATTCGTATGGAAGTAAATGAGTCTTTTATGGACTTCTATACGAAACTGAATGATATAGTAAATTCCATGTGAAATCTTGGAAATAAAATCCGTATTTATTTCGATTACTGTAATCTTTACATATTCCGCATTTATTTTGATTATTTGGCATTGTCCTATTCACCCCCCTTCGAGGACATCGCTAGCTCTCCATTTTCACGTTGCACCACCTATTCTCGAAGGGAGCACTAACGAACCAAGTATGAGTCCATTTTAGCACTCTGTTTGAATTTCTTGTGGGTGAAGGCCCATCAATGGTGGATGAGAGCCTCCAATACTGACTCTTTCAAGATTCTTTGGGGATTCGCCCCTTGTCTGATCATTTGGTAGGTTTGGGGTGGGCGGGACGGAAATCGGTATGAGGGGAAGGATGTAAATGTTGCTAGCGTTATATTCAAAGTCTATATCTGGATGAAGAAGATTGGGACTCCCCTCCCACCTCCAAATCACGTGAAAGTGGCAGGGCATATTACCCTTCAAGCAATAAGGATTGCAACTAGCCACCAAATGAAACACACCTTGATGATAGTCAAGTGGTAGAGGCCCAGCGAGGGTTGGGTTAAGATGAATGTCGATTGCTCATCTCGGGATAACCCGGGGCTATCAAGGGGTGGGAGTGTTTACAGGGATCATGAGGGAAGATATATGTTTACGTTTTCCTCATGATACGGGTTTAGCACTAACAACTAGGCCGGAATCAAAGCATTGGTGGAGGGACTATCTACCTGTGTGACTAGGGGCTACTCCAAAGTGGAAGTGGAAAGTGATTCTTCTTTAGTGCTGGACATGATAAATAGAGTGTGGTCGTCCATGTGGAAGATGTGGTACTAGTGTCGCCGAGTAGATTTAATCAGGACACGTATCTAGGTTAAAGTCAGTGCAGTTCCAAGAGAGGTTAATATGGTGGTGAATGGCCAGGAGAGATTGGGCAGTGACTCCAAGTCAACCATCTCATCCACTCTTAGACTAACCTCCCTCCTCAGATTAGAGGGATTCTCCTTCCAGACAGAGCAGGAGTGGGTAATTTGAGGGAGAGAAGAGGAGGTTAATGCAGATAGTAGCTTTATGATAGGCGGGCCCCGCTCTTTGGTCTGTAGGAGTCCTACCCGAATGAGTCTACGTTATATTAAAATTTTATTTTGTTTTAAAAAAGAGAGTAGATAGTGTATTTTAGTCTTTTCCTTTTAAAATATGATTGTAGGGTTGAGATTATAACATCCAACCCATAGTTTATGCTTGATATAAGGCTAAATTTAATTCCAAGACTTTTCTTTTGTTCCCTTTCATATAAAACTCAATACACAAAATTGTCTAACAACTTACGTAGACATTTTTCTTCTCTTTTCTGCAACACTTAGCTAGGGTTTTTGCAATTGCATGTTTGCACCTGTGAGGCATATGATCCAGGCCACCAAAACTGGTGATAGCTGGAACAATATTGGGCGATATCATTGATAGTTTATACCCTAAAATGACACCAGTCAAGTTATCCTAGCGCGAACTGGAACAATATTGAAAATTTAAAAAAATGTGCAATTTGAAACGTCCAACCAACAATCAACATTTGGTGGGTGAAAATCCTCCACACGATAGCTAAGAACGTTTGATTGATACAATTTTTAGCATGTGTCCTATTCAAATTAGTATAAAATTTATGAATAGTCTGGATTTTGTGCATGCGTGCGATTATGTTTGGAGACTAAAGCTATGTATGGAGACTGAAGCTTGATACCTAACTTAGATAATAGCATTTTGGAGTGCTTCTCTTTGTATATATGATCTTTTGAACTGGAGTCGTGGTCAGGTCAGGATTGGGCATGCCTTTAGGGAGGCGAACGCCCCGGCAGACGCACTGGCCCACCTTGGTAGTGATTCCCAAATCAGCCGAATTTTTGAGTTGCTTGCTGATCTCCCTATCCTTGTGAAAGGGCTGATCTTTCTTGATAAAACGGGTCTCGGGGCTATAAGGGGCAAAAGTTAACGTCTCCCAGCTTTGTATAATTTTCGTCGTTTCCGTTTTTCCTTTTACGATAGGTCTGCCCAGCCTTTTTCCTGGGCAGGCCCGAATGTAATTTGATCCCATTGATGAATGAATTTTAAGGTTCAGTGCCTCTTTTGGTAAAAAAAAAAACTAGTTTCAAATGAAAAAATAATCTTAATGAGAAAAACAAACTTCAAGAGTATTCTTCTCACTTGTAAAGCAGGTTAGTGCACACAATCTATAGGGGAAGACCGGGCTTAAATCCCACTTGAAATTCATTGATTTATACGGGAATGTGGGAAGGGAGAAGAGAGGAGGATTTCCCATAATGTAAAAAAAGACTATTGATTTACTGTTGTCATCTCTAACAAGTTCTTGATAGTGGTACAATCCTCCTTTGCTAGGGGAGCATCTGGACAATGGAATAAGAAGACTTGTAAAATTAGAAATTTTTAGTTGAATAAGAGATGCATTGATTAAGATGGAGGGCAACAAGGGGGTGGAAAAATTGAACATAACACACCACATACTTGTTAGACAGGCCACATGCCTTGTATAGCCGATTCTATAGATTTTGTATTTATCATTTTACCTTATATAGTCGGTGTAAAACTCTATATATTCAACCCTTCAGGGTTGTCTCAAATACACAGAAAAGCAAAGGAGAATCATTTTCCTTAAAGCCTTCATTGTTTTTGCTTTCTGACATGGTGTCAGAGTAATACCGATCCTAATCCGGCATCTTCTTCATCTCCGGCGCTTCCCTATTAGATCCGGCTACTCCCCTGTCAGATCTGGCCCTGCCCTTTCAGATCCGGCCCTCACCAAGATCTGTCCGATCGTCCCAAGCTCTGCACGCCCATGCTCATCCGGTCGTCCCCTGTGCACGCCCCTTTTACACATCAGATCGTCCCCTGCGCACGCCCCTGCTACACATCCCATCCTCCCCTGCACACGCACCTACGCTTGCTGCATCATCTCCTCCTACATCCGATCCTTACTCCCTCTTCTTGTCCTACTGCATCTGCATCATCTCCTGCTGCATCTGATCCCTGCTGCATCATTTCCTGCTACATCCGATCCCTACCTGCTAGTTGTTGTTCTGATCTGTGGCTATAAGGTACTTTCTTCTTTCGCATTGTTCTTATCTTGTCCTCTCTATGGATAAAGACTCTCGTACAAAGGCCCCACGATGTAGTTTCGATGACACTAACTACAATCAATGGGCCATCCATTTTCAAAGTTTTCTCAAGGGTCGAGGTTTGCGGGGACTAATTGATGGATCTGTTACTATCCCCGCTTCCATCGATGCCGACAAAATGGTTGATTGAGAAATGAAAAATGGATGGATTATTACTTGGATTCTTGATTCAGTTGATCGATCAATAGCTGTTGGCCTCACGCTGCATCGTACTACTAAGGCTATGTGGGATCATCTCCAGACAATATATCAACAGAGTAATGCGGCTCCGTTATGCCGTCTGGAACAAGATCTGGTACACATTACTCAGGGTGACAAAAGTATTCAATCTTTCTACTCTACGATGGTTACAATTTGGACAAAGATGGCTATGATGGATCCAGAATTCCTAAATGACTTTAAAATATTTCACACAATGCGCGAGAGTGCGCAAGTTAGACAGTTTCTTACGAAACTCTGTTCAAAATTTGAGCATTGCAGGGCTGCTCTTCTGAACCATAGCCCAACTTCTTAAATGAATTCGGTTATTAATGATTTATTACCTGAGGAACAATGACTGCAGGCCCTCTCTCAGGGGACATCTCAGGGACCATCTGACCTGGCACTTACTGTATCCACCTCTGCACCAAACCGTGGTTCCACTACTTTAACTTGTCGCGGCTGTAACAAAGTAGGACATGTCGTCGCTCAGTGCAAAGATTGGTGTGCGTATTGTCGAAGGACTGGTCATGGTATTTAGGACTATCGTTCATGTGCTTACGTATCCTCATTTGGCCGTGGACGTGGTGGTCGAGGTCGTGGCCGTGGTCGTGCTCTTTCTGCTACTTCAACGACTACTTCTTTCGAGCCTTCTGTTAGTGATACTGCATCCACTGGTTCTGTTGAAGGTCTTTCCTCACCTCTGACTCCTGCGATGCTCTAACAGATTGTGCAGGCCCTTTCTGCGGCCGGTATGTTAGGTACCACCTCATCTTCTCTATGGTTCTTCGATTCTGATGCTTCAAATCATATGACTGGTGATGTATCACATCTCCACAATACTCGTCCCTATACTAGCAATCAGGCTATTTCTACTGCAGATGGTACTAAACTACCCATTCAGTCCATTGGTTCCTTGACTTTCTCTCCTTCTGACCATTGTCAGTTTACCCTTCGTGATGTGTTCATGTCCCTAAACTCTCCTCAAATTTAATTTCTGTTGGTCAACTTACATCCAATAACTACTTGGTCATCTTTCTTCCCAATTGTTGTTTTGTGCAGGATCTGGCAACGGGGAAGGTACTTGGGAAGGGTAGGCGGTATGGATGTTTGTACGTGCTGGACTTTCACACATCCGTTACTCCAGCTCGTCGTTTCTTCTCTCCATCTTCCTCGGATATTTGTTCAGCAAATAAAATGTGGAAACTTTGACATTTTCGCCTGGGTCATTCACATTCTGATCGTTTGATTCAGCTTTGTTCTTCTGGCATGTTAGGGAACATTTATTTTAATAAACGTGATTTGGATTATTCTTGTTCTACCTGTTGCCTTTCAAAAAGTAAGTGTATTCCCTTTCCTCTCAGTACTACGAAATCATCATCTATATTTGAACTGGTGCATACGGATGTCTGGGGTCCTTCCCCAATTATGTCTCTATCTGGACTACGATATTATGTTATATTCATTGATGATTTCACCCGTTACACCTGGATTTACTTTCTTGCTTTCTAACAATACCAACTTCTTAGATCCCTGCTGACACCACAATGGAGCAACATTCAAGAACAACACATAATGACAAGTAATTTTTTTTAAAAAAAGAAGACCAAATAGAGATACATTCATGAGTAGAAAACCAGTCCTTATGATCCCTTAATCCATACAGTCAATAGGGGCTAACACTTTTGGGTATGGCAACCTTTCTATGCTCACTTTTTTTTTCAACAATTCTCTACTTACCTTAACTGTTAGGAAAGCAGCTGTATGTGCAGTTGTACGTAGGCTAGATACATTAACTAGATCATATACATGCGCATTCTACATGTATTGCTCATGTATATTACTTATAAAGTGACATCCTATAAGTAAAGGAGTCAATAGGTTCCCCTTTTACACTAGCACAAATGGTCTTAAAAACATCCATTATAATCACATTTATCTTTTATTGCTTCTCACCTAAGAGATCATCTCCAAATTCACCAACAGTTGAAGTACAAAAGTCGAATAAAGATTAAAAAAATAAAATCAAACATTGGTCAATTACTAGCTATTAGACACATTAATGTTTGATCAAGAATTGATGGCGAGGAGCAACACAAAGGGAGTCGTTGAGAGAGGACTAGACTGAAATGTACATTCTGATCCTCACCATAACCAACCAGATTTTTTCAACTCACTCGAATGAGTCATTGTGTCAAAATCCAATCCAATCAAGGGCGTGTGTTAGGATGTTTGATCAAGAATTTGACAAATCTTGAGTGGACTTGTTTAGTTTTTAAACCTTGACATTAATGATGCTTTCTCTCTCTTTCCACCATTAATGGTCCTCTCAACAACCCTTCACCTTCTTCTTGTAGCACTATGGTTAAGGTTAGGATTTTCACCACTTCTACTTATCATCGTGGTGCCACCAACTCTTGTGAGAATATCCATGGCTTAGATGCAAACTACATGTGCACAAGATCCCATCTACAATTTACATAGGACACACTATACTAACTTGCAAGTCAACTTGGCCAAGTTGCCAATCCACTCGACTCTCCAAGATTTCAAAATTCCAACAATTCCAATGTTTTAAATACTGCTCAAGATACTAGGAAAATTTTAATTTGAGCAATATACTGGAATGATCTAATAGTCTTATTGCATGGGAAAATTCCCTTACATTTAAGCACTGGGGCCTACCGCGTGTGAGTGAGAACTAAACTGTGCATCAGAAATACCCTTTCATGTTGGTCAAGAAGCTCAAAAATCAACAGTCAAAAACTCAATTGGGCCACACTACAAGGAATAATGTAGAATAGTGCATAAACCTCTACATATTGTTAAAAGTATCGATATCACTACAAGTTTTGTTTGTCGGAATTTCAGAAACAATATCGATATTGTCGATAATAACGTCGATAACTAGAAATGCGGAGAAACATTGGGGAAACATGGAGAAATCGGTAGAACTTTTCAGTGAAACTTAAGAACATGCTAAAATACACATATTTGTATATTTAATAATAAAAAATTTTGCAAAAAGAATGCATACAAAATAAATCTCCATTTAATGGGGGCCTAAAAGCATGTATTATCATAAGAAATTAGTCCAACCATCTAAACTTCCATACAAACACCCATCAATATTTCAGAATATCGACAACACATGATATTTCATCGAAAAATTGTCAATAACTAGAAAGAAAATGAAAGATTGTGGTCCCATGTTGCAATAATGATAATATCGTGATATTATCATTGACAATTTGAACATTGCATACAACCATGTGCCCATAAAAAAATTGAACTGGAATTTTTTTTTAAAATTATTTAAATGAGCAGATTTTTTATGATAATGATACATTGGCGATATGATCAAAATATTGTTGATACATTGGCGATAGAAGTGACACCTGGAATTTGCTTAATAAAAACATTGTCGATACATTAGCGATATAGATACATTGGCAGTACATTGCCAATACCTTGAATTTTTGATATTACCAGTGTTATCAGTATCGCCAATCTAGAGATACAGATAATATTGGGGATACTATGATCAACCACTATGTTCAGGTGGTGTAGCCCACCTGATTTTAGGTCAAGCTAATTTTGAAGGCCATATTTAATTTTAGAAGTATAAGATATGTAATGTTGGTAATTTATGACTCTTGGATTCAGTTATCTGTTAGATTTCATAGTTAAGTCGAATTGTTAATACATGATTAGAAGTTTTAAAAATTGATTAAGTCCTGATTTCACATGTCACATCTAGCTTACACATTAAGGTTTCAATTCGATATTAAATTGTTAACCTGGAAGTCACTAGACATGGAAGGTGCCAACCTAGGGAATTTGTCCGTTCAAAGAAAAAAATAATACCTAGGTAAAAAAAAAAAAAAAACAGTTATCTTCGGAAAGAGTTGGGCGAATAGTTTTCACCATGGGTTTGCTCCCTATAGGTGAGGGCTTGTTTCCCCTCCTTGACTTTACCTTTAAAAGTTTGACATATCGTGAAAGCCATCAATGTAAAAAATCAAAAGCTTGAAGAATGAAAAGTTGAACTGTAAGTCAAGTTTTGGTTTAGGTTATGGTTGTCTTGAATGCTCTTGTGATTATCAATGTTATCATGAAAATAAAGAATTGAACCCTTTGATTGTGATGAGTTTAGGTTTCACTATACACCCATGGAACTCAATGTTTAGAATTTTTCTAATCAATGGATTAATACTTTGAACTTGACTATGAAGTTTACCGTGCACTTAAGTCCAGGAGAAAGTAATGCCCAACATTCGTGAATCTTAGAATTCTATTGACTGGATTGTTGTTCAAAAATCACTCGAGTTTATAGAAAATATCCTATAGTTCTCAACTTATTTTTCGCATACTTTATTCGGGACTCCAAAATGTTGGTTGGGGATTATGTTGAGGGTCAAATATTGCATATCAGACCCCAGTTATTACCTGAATTTACGAACATAATACTGTTTAACGGCCCATTTTAATCGTGTTTGTGAGATTGAAAAAGGGTACTAAAAGCATGGAATTAACACTCATAAATCACCAAGGCAAGGGATGGACCCCAAGGGACCAAGATCAAAGAATTTACACACCAGAGATCCGAGAAAATCATGCCACTCACATTAAACAGGCCTGAAAATCGTCCAGAATGCAAGATCATAAGGTTCCCACCATCCGTTCAGCTCGAAACTTTATACATGACTTGAGGACCATAAATTAACCGTAGACGTCAAGTTTTAGACATTAGATTCTTGTGGAAGTGGCCCAACGGACAGATCAGCCACTAAAATCCAGATTTGGGGTCCGTCGGCCGTTTTTGGCTTGTGGGCCCCACCCATCATGCATCTTGATTTCTACAAGTGGATCCTTGGCACCCTAGTGGCCCATATTTGAAATTTCCAAATTTTAGTTAATTAAATTCACAATTATTCCCTTAATTTTCTTTGATTTAGTTTACATCTCCGCCTAGCTCTAATTCTAGTTACTTTCAGATTACGTACAAGGTTCAGCCCTTGCGGATTCGACCTCGGTCTTACCGAGATTATTACTACATCGCAACCCTATACTTGGGGTGTGAACACTTCCACATATAGGAATGCTTAAAACCAATTTCCAAATTCTCCCTTTACTTTCTTCTTTTCCTTCATTACTACCAATAAAAGCTCTTAAACTGAGAGCGGACAAAGTTCCAAAAAAAGTAAATCTAGATTTATCTCAATCTAGGATCCTAGGAATTTAGAGTCTCTTTGGAACTAAAGAAAACTCAAATAAGGCCTTTGGCCACCACTAAAGAAATTGTCAGTAATTTATCAGCTTTGTTGTTCCATCTTTTTTTTTTTTTTGGAAAACCTATATGCATATATATCATTCTGAACAAATCTTACATTTCGGGTCTTCCCAGGAAAAAAAGGACCTGTAAAAGACCTATTGTAAAAACATCCGGGCTAATCGGATATGAAAACCAAAAAAATCAAGCACACAGCTAAAAGGAAACCTGAAAATCACTACCTCTCCCTGATGTTTCCTAGACCCACCCTGTTTAAGAAAATAAGCACATGCACCTACTGGGCTCAGCCCATGAATTGAGTGAGTCTCAAGTCTCAAGTGGAAGAGTTTTATAACCTTGGTTTCAACTAGGTTTGGAGAGCTACCTTGGTCGGGTTAGTTTAAAACTAATAGAGCATGTGAATTAACTAATACTTGATGCAAAGCCTATTAAACTATCTACATCCATTGCACAAAATAATCAAATTGGGTATGTTAGCAGCATGGTAGTAGAGGTGCAGGCTATTCTTGATGATATTAAACATTAAAAAAAAAAAAAAAAAAAACCTTGCCTATAGAATGTTATTGTGGAGTCGGACTCTAATGTGATGACAGAATGCCAAAAGATGCCTACCCGTTGCCATCCTAGCAAAGTCTAATACGAACTAGGGAAATCAAAAGAGAGCTAGCTAGCATGAAAAATCAACTATTGTCTAATTCAGTGGATGATGGCTTGGCCAATGTAGGAGGTAATATTGTCTAAGAGAAGAGCCAACCTCCCTAGAGAGGGTTTGCCTGACAATGGATGATGCAAGGATTGGAATCATGCATTGCAATTAATCGGATCCCTGAAGCAAGGAGAGGATCAAGTTTTCCTTCCATTTTGTGAATCCAGGCTTGATTTATAGTTGTGGTGTTTCTTTTGAAATTCACTTGTCATGATTGGATGTATAAATTTGGTTTCATATCAATAAAATTGCAAGTGATTTGCTCTAATCTTTCTGCACAAACAAGGGGATGGAAGAAAGGTACTAACGGAGCACGTTGTCCATACTTCATTGATGAAAGAACAACATTTAGGTGCTGTCTAATGTCTTAAATTTGTCCGTAATGGAGTATGTTGATGTCATCAACAGACAACACTCGATCTCATTGAGCAGATGTCGATGCCATCGACAGATCCTTGATCCCATCGAGAAAAAAAAATCCTAGTTGATTGATGGACAGTTTTAAAGGTTGCTACTCGACGGCATCGAAGGATCTTTGATGTCATTGACTGGTCCTTCATGGCCGTCAATGTCATCGAAGGAGCACTGAAAATTGCATAAGAGTGCTATATATTTGTTTCCTATTCCGATTGGGTAGTATATATAGTGGATGTAATCGGGATTAGGGATTTCTAAGTTGTTCTAAAGGGTTCAAGGGAATAGCTAGCGATTCAAAGGAGATTCGAGGGTTGTTCGAATTGGTAAGATCATCTATCTCTTCTAATATTGCTTTCATAGTGCATTACTTGTCGCTTTGTGCTGTGGGTTTTTCTCACAAGGATTTTTCCACATAAAATTCAAATTGCCTTCTTATTGGGTTTGTTTGTGCAATTGTGATTACTTTGCTTGATTGCCTACCCATTTCCGTCCTGGCAAAGTCTCATACGAACTGGGGGAAATAGGAGCTAGCTAGCATGAAAATTCAACTACTGTCTAACTCAGTAGATGATGACTTGGCCAGTGTAGGAGGCAATATTGTCTAAGAGAAGAGACAACCTATCTAGAGAGAGATGCTTGACAATGGACAATGCGGGGATTGGAATCATGCATTGGAATTAGCTAGGTCCCTAAAGCAAGGAGATCGGGTTGAGGTTTCCCAGCATTTTGTAGATCCTGGCTTGAATGTACGGTTGTGGTGTTTCTTTTGAAATTCACTTGTCATGCTTAGATGTAAAAATTTGGTTTCATATTAATAAATTTATAGGTGATGTGCTTCGATCTTTCTGCATAAATAAGGGGAGGGAAGAAAGGTACTAACGAAGCATGTTGACTGCATGCACTTCATTGATGAAAGAACAACTTTTACAATAATGGTAGAAGCCTATCCCCCTTTCAACCTCTCAAAAGTCTATGTAGAAGATTCATTAAGAGACTAGGCAAAACAACGAAATAAACTGACCACAATAGGGTACCAAAAAACCCCAGCCTAAAGATTATCTTCCCAGAATATTGCCAATGCATGACCGATCCACGACCATGAACCCTGGTGATCATTGAACACAAGTTCAATTTTTCTAGGGAGCATCTTGACAACAAATAAGGGTGTAAAACAACATAATATTCTCAAAGGAAAAGAAAGAAAGAGGATCGTAGGGTAATTCATTGATCTATATGGGAAAGTAGGAAGGGAGAAGAGAGGAGGATATACTTAAATGTAAAAATTAAAAAATTAAAAGACTATTGACTTACTGTTATCATCTCTAACAAGTTCTTGATGGTTGTACGATCTTAAATTGCTAGGGGAGCATTTTGATAGTGGAATAAAAAGAAGTGCAAAAAATTAGACAATTTTACTTGAATAAGAGAGACATTGCTTAAGATGGAGGGCAACAAGGAGTTGGCAAAATTAAACATATCACACCACATACAATAGCAACACATTATGATAAATACTAAACAAAGACCAAATAGACATACATTCATGAGTAGAAAACCAGTCTTTATAATCCCTTAGTACACACTATCGGTTGGGGCCAACACTTTTGGGAATGGCAACCTTTCTCTGCTTACCTTTATATATATATATATCTGCTTATCTTAACTGTTGGGATAGCAGCTGTATTCGCAGTTGTACATAGGCTAGATAAATTACCAAGATTATCTACACCTGCATTCTACAGTTATTGCTCTTGTATATTACTTAATTATGAAGTGACACCCTCTATGGGAAAAGTCGGGAGGACTCCTTTTACACTTACATAAATGGTCTTAACAAGCATCCATTAAAATCACATTTATCTTTTATTCCTTCTCATCTAACAGTTAAAGTTCAGTCAAATAGTATACACAGAAGTTGAATTAAGAGTTAAAAATAAAATAATCAAACATTGGTCAATTACTATCTATTAGTAATATATTAAGGTGAACAGTCATAGCAAAATCAAACTAGTGGTCAAATTTCCCTTTTTCTTTGTAAATATTGCAATCTCTTTATGTTTCTAGATCCAGATTTTCTAGAATTATTATTGGAGTGCATGAGGTTTTTTTTTTTTTTTTGGTGCATGAGGTTTAATCAAGTACCATTTTACAAGTTCAAATATGTAAAGAAATGTGATGAGCTGATCATTCTCAGCAAGTTGCCCATTATACAGAGGTCAACAATTTAAAGGGAAAATAATAAGAAAAATATCAAGCTTAAAAATATTTAGAAAGGTTGAAGAAATTTCAAAGACAGTAAAAAATGCTTTATAAACAATTGCACAATAATAATCCCAAAAGCTTGTCAGATCTACTGGGAAAAAGATGGAGTTTCATTGTCTGATACAATGAAAATACACACACAATAAAATCAACAGTCTCACTCAACGATCAAATCCCTAAACTGGTTAGCCTACAGTGAATTAACCATACACCAAGCTCTAAAAACTGAAATTTGAGTTATACAGCCATAGCCCTCAAGACAGTTTTTCAAATTTAGCAAACCATAATTATTTATCATTGGAATGAATGTGCAAGACACACACAAAAAAAAATAAAAAAAAATAAATAAATAAAATAAAAAATCACAAAGATTTAAGTTCATCATGCCTTCTTTTTTTCTTTTAAGGGATAGGTATATCATCACCACCAGCAGTATATTGGATGAAACTTCCAAAGTACATTATTTAGCCAGAGTAAGGCACATTGGCACAAGCCTGCCCCTCACTGCAGGACTGTCCATATACTGGAGGAATAGATACAAAATTCCCTTTGAAGGTCAAAAACTGAAACATGCCCAAAATCAAGAATAACAAAAGTATACAAGGCCTAGTCTATCCACTATCAATCTGTCTCTAGCTTCTCTAGGAAGCTCATTCAAGGACCAATAGATGTGATGAAGATCCACTTCCTTTCCTAGCCACCAATCTGCAAGCTATCTCTGAGCAAATGCCTTGCTTCCACATTCAGCTCCCTAAGAAGCAGCATTCCACTCCACCAACATGACGACACCAAGAGGCCACTAGAGCCAGATTGAATTCCATGGATAACCATTTGGGAATTGCTTTCCACAACCATATCACATAAGCCCATGTTCTTGCAAATTTTGAGTCTATCCGGGACTTCCCAGACCATTGCCACTATGTTAGTTCATATGCCATAGATATGATGGAATGTGAATAATAACCTCCCCTCCCAAGAATTGTTGATCTCATAATGTCAAGGTAGAAGCATGTCATACAACTGCTGATCTGATACCATAAATCGTGGGTGGGAACTATCCACATATAACTATATATTGAGTTAGCAGAACCATGACTTCCAAATTTTTGAGTGAATTCTGGTAAGACCTCCAAGCCCAAATGGTTTTCTTCTTTTTCTTCTTTTTGGTCCTTTGTCTTTGATGACTTTAGCCTATTACAACATATAGAGAAAATACGCAACACCATTGGAGAAAGTAACTAATGGGCTAGCATTCGGTCCCAAATCGCTGGACAATAACAGAAAACACAGAATTTTGCTTATCAAATGGAAAACTATCTTCTTCCTGATGGAACATGGTTTCTGTAAGTATTCTTATGACTTTTGATCTACTCTATACTGGAGGTCTGCTTGGTGTTAGTCAATTGGTAATGACATGATCTCATAGTGTATTTCTTCCATTCTACCTTATGAGCATCTAGAAGGAATCAAAATCTGAAACTTGTGTTGGCTTCATTATGCATTCAAGAGTGTGGTTAAAACCCAATTCTAAAGAAAGCAATTTTCAAGTGGGATGATACGTAGAGCTTGATTTAGTGGAGCGGCTTTTAATGATTAATGTGACATTGTGCCAGCAAATTCACGTCCAGCTTGTAACCTTCATGCAATTGAAACTGAAACCTTGGCATAGAGAAAGATTTCCAATTGCACACCTCTTCCATTGATATGGAATATTGAAGGATATGGCTCTTAGCAACCTGTTGCTTAGGAAAGGAGTCTCGACCTCCTTGGCATTCTTTGCAGACATATCGAGCTTTTTGGGTGATCCTAATGCATGTCATATTTTTCAATTCAAATGGAAGAAAACTTGAATGTTGATTGATCAAGAAATTATGGTGTTTCTTCTAAGAGTTTAGGATATGTTTGGATATCACAGTTTGAAATGTTTGGATAGCGAACAACAGCGAGGATTCCACAAAACTATTATTGCACTTGCCCATAGTTTGGATTCTTTGGCACAAGAAACTAGGTGACCGGTGTCTCAGAAATATGAGAATTCCACTTGTTATCTAAACGAGACCACCAAAAATGGAATCAATATGTCACAAGTGATCATGGAAATAATCTTTGCATAAAGAGCAACATTGGCATTAAACAGTGGAAAGTAAAATTTCATAGCATAATGATAAAGAACAACAAAGAGGTTGAGACTTCCATCGTGTCAACAGATTGCTAAGAATGGGTCTCCTTTTTATGCCTCCAACAAATTCTGCCATTCTGGTAACCCTCTAGATTTGACTCCTGAAACCTACAACCAACTGGATCTACTGGCGGATACCTCTCCATTTTTGTCAAATCTGCCCATCTTTGTGTGCTCGCAACACATCGAAGAACCGTTGTTGGCACATCACCAAACAACCCATCTTTGATTACAGCGTCATTAAAGCCCCATTCCTGCGAAGTATGGATCTCTCGAGGAAGAATTACTAGGAATTTGTTGTCTACATTCCTCAAAAGTTTGGAGATGTCAAGGATCATGCTTGGGATCCTTTTGTAAAGTGTTTCGCGTCTCATTTAAAAGTAAATAAATAAATAAACTAACTAGAGAATGAGGATACTCAACTTTCCTTGGCTGGATCACTCACATAAAGTTTACAGTAGTTAACTTTCTAATATTGTTATTCTTTGTAAAATTATATTAGTAAATTTTTCTAACATTGTTTTTCTTTGTAAAATTCCAACTTTTATAGCTTTCAATTCAAATACTTAACATGTGACATTCTTTGAATTGGAAACTCACATGTTAAAATGGTCAATCAAGTAAATTGGGAGGATGGATATAAATTGAAAAACAAGTAGAGGCTTTGCTATAAGTTCGAAAGTGTTTAACATAACTTTTTTTGCAGAATAATGGAGGGTTAATAATGCTTCATAAGATTTTTGACTTCAAATCTAAAGTCCAAGTCTGATAAAAGAGGCAAACGATCTTCAATGGTGGTTGGGACACCATATGGATTTTCCATGTTGAATAATTGGAAGCCAATCCTTGATTTCTTCACAGGTGGCTTGAGATATATGATTCACTTTGAGTGGAATATTTTCTTATTATTTGATAAGGAATGCATTGTCCCATGATATTCCTTTTAGCTATTCATTCTCCATTTGCAATTAGGAGAGCACTGGATCGATATGCCATAACGAGTAGCTATATTAACTTTATGGGTCTCGGGTTTTGTAGTCCTTGACTAGACATATTGGTTTCTTGTGCCATTGCTTCCAAGCAACCAGTTTTAGGTTTTAAAAAATAAAAATAAAAATTATGGAACATTTAGATACTATCGTGCGTGTGAACATACAAGTTTCTCTATCAGATCTTTTAACTCTCTAATGACCTTTAAATAGCCTTTTTTTTTTTTCCCATCACTCTGGCACCCAGCAATATTCATGGCGGGATGTAATTCTCTTGTGCTATTTAAGAACATATAGTTCTTACATTGATTGAATCATTGTGCAAGGACAATATCCTATAATTGATTTTGCTCTTAGCATTGATTTAGAAGAATCAAGTTCCATTTTCTCGTGAGTGTCATTTGGGTGACACGTATATGGATATTTTTCCTTTAGTTGCTTAACGTAGTTATTAATTTTTTACTTTACATCTTTTGGTGAAGGGAAGGGCCCTACCATTCTCTAAAGGAATTATACTGAAAATTCAAAAGAACAATGCCTTTGCAACAAAACGGGCGAAGGGATAGAAAATCCGATATCGCTGGCACGAGTTTTGAAAACAATATCGATATCGCTGATAATATCATCGATAATCGAAAATGCAGAGAAACATTGGGGAAACAAGGGGAAATCGGGGGAATTTTTCAGTGAAACTTCAAGAGATGCTAAAATACACATATTTGCGTATTTAGGAACATACATACATACATACATACATACATACATACATACATACATACATACACACACATACATACACACACATACATACACACACACATACACACAGACATACATACAGACATACATACAGACATACACACACACATACACACAGACATACATACAGACATACATACAGACATACATATAGACGTACATACATACATACATACATACATACAATACATACATACATACATACATACATACATACATACATACATACATACATACATACATACACACATACATACATACATACATACATACACACATACATACATACATACATACATACATACATACATACACACATACATACACACATACATACATACATACAGACATACATACATACATACATACATACACACATACATACATACATACATACATACATACATACATACATACATACATACATACATACATACATACATACATACATACATACATACATACATACATACATACATACATACATACATACATACATACATACATACATACATACATACATACATACATACATACATACATACATACATACATACATACATACATACATACATACATACATACATACATACATACATACATACATACATACATACATACATACATACATACATACATACATACATACATACATTTTGCATTCATAAAAAGTTTCCATTAAATAGGTCCATAAAAACATGCGTTGTTGTAAGAAATCAGTCCAACTGTATCATTAATCCCATCTATTCATCCAACCATCCAAACATCCATCAATATTATAGAATATTTACAATCGAAAAAATTATCGATACATTTGCATTACATTGTCAATACCTAGAATTTATGATACCACCAGTGTTACCAGTATCGTCAAGCTAGAGATACGTATAATATTGGGGATACTCCGAACAATACCTCTACATGCATGTGGTGTGGCCCACCTGAATTCAGGTCAAGCTGATTTTTGGGATGTCCCTTCATCCTAATTAGGTACACTTAATGAATGGTTTGCACAGAATATGCACAACACGATGGGGCTGAATAACACAAGTTTCAATGATGGGCACCAACCTCCCCATTATTACCTTGCTCGTGGCCAACAAGCTTTCTGGCCATTCACTCCGTTTGGAAATTTCTCGATCAAGTCGGCTTGGGGCCTTAGTAGATCAAGCCAATCCTGTAAGAGTTGGGCCAGATGGGTGTGGCACATCTCTCTCCCTCCAAAAATCTCCGTGCTGGTGTGGAAAATCCTGATCAAAGCCAAACCTGTCGAAGCTCGTATTCAATGCAGGGGTGTTCATCTAGCTTCGAGGTGTGTGTGTTGCATGACTGATCCGGCCTTGGTGAGTCCCGATTATGTTATTGAATCAATTAACCATCTTTTCCTTACTGGTAGTTTGGCATCGGCGGCTTGGGAATTTCTGGGGAGGAAGTTCCAAATTCAGATTCAACAGTCTGCTTCCTTGGAGCATAGGCTTCTTCAGTGGTGGTCTGGGTCGGCAGCAGGTCACCCCAATTCTACTACCAAAAATCTAGCCCCTTGTTTTCTTCTATGGGAAATTTGGATTGCAAGAAATGCAGCAATGTTTAACGGGTCGATGCCTTCGAAGCCCAAAGTTAATGCACGAATTGAGTGGTGGATCGCCTTCTACCTCTCCAGCCGAATGCGATCTAAGTCTCGGCCAATGACTTCGGTGGGACCTTTGCCTGGTCATTCTGATTCCCATGACCACTCAACTCCATCTCTCTGCTCGGTGGTGAAATGGAATCGGCCCCCTACTGGTTAGGTCAAGGTCAACGTTGACGGATCAGCCTTAGGGAACCCAGGTCCATCTGGTGGTGGGGGCATTTGCAGAGGAGATTCAGGAAATTTTATTTTCGCCTTCTCTGAAGGTTATGAGTTTGGGTCTAATATTCATGCGAAGCTTAGAGCCATTCATGATCGTATTCAGAGGTGTCTTGACAAGGGGTTGAACAAGATTATTATTAAATCTGATTCTCAACTCATGGTCAGTTTTTTGCAAGGTCATTCGGATCCTAGCTGGAAATGGAGTTATTGGCTAGCTAGGATTCGACTGATGATCGGTTCTGGGCAAATGGTGTTCTCTCATATTCTCAGAGAGGGCAACGCCCCGGCGGATGGGATGGCTAGGATGGGAAGTGGAAATTAAGATTCAACTATCTTTTCCAATTTCAGCGATCTGCCTCAGCAAGTCAGGGGTCTTCTTTTTCTGGACAAGCTGGGATTAGGCTCCATCAGAAACTGTTCAAGACATACAGATAAGCCGATTGCTCTCCTCTTCTCATTTTTTCTTTGGTTTTCGTTTGCTTTTCGATAGTGGTTGAGAGTTATTTTTGTATTTTTGTTGGCTCTCAGTCTCAGTCCCGGTTTTTTGTCCCCGGGGTTGGGTGTAAATTTTGGCAGATATATACAAAGATCAATATTTTTGGTTTAAAAAAAAAGTTTTGGTTTAGGCTGATTTTTGTGCTCTTGTAATTATCTCAGGGTTCCGAATATGTGGAGTTGTGTGTGGGCACTCTATATGCGGTTGAGTTGTGGGGGGCTCACTATGATGTGTGTGTAAAACATCCAAACCAGGCATCAGGTGTGCCCCTTGTGAAAATGGGAGGCCCTAGAAATATGGCTGGTGCAAGACTCTAGTGGGCTACATTAAAGAAAATTAATGCCACACCATGGCGCTAGCAACCTACAGATTTTAGTTGTGGAGCCCGCCTGATGAATATGTTGGCCTGATTTTTGGGGGTCATGTTTTCATGGTGGGTGCACCACTTGGATGTTTGGATGCCAAAAAATGCATACAATGGATGTCAGCATAAAATAGAGCTTTCAAGTGGTTGTCTTTGTGTGGCCCACCTAATGATTGCATTGGCTAATTTTTGGGACATCCCCAACTAATGATTGGAACTACTTGCAGGCAGGTTGGATGGCATACACACAGAAAGGTGGGCTCCACATGTTGATTGTCCCAACTCGCTATATGTATACATATGTGTGTACATATATGCATAAATACATAAACAAAAATAGGAAAAATTAGAACTAGATCAAATTTATCGTTTTCTTCCTTTCTCCTTCCATAGGAAAGCTTAAAACCAATTTGCAAATTCTCCCTTTACTTTCTTCTTTTCCTTTGTCACTACCAATAAAAGCTGCTAAGCTGAGAGTGGAAAAAGTTCCAAAAAAATCTAGATTTATCTCAATCTAGAAACCCAAGAATTTGGAGTGTCTTTGGAATTAAAGAAAAACCAAACATGGTTTTTAGACACCCCTAAAGAAATTACAAGTAATTTATCGGCATTGTTGTTCCATCTTCCAACATCAATCAATGATGTAGTCACCAATGGTTGTTCTTACATTTTTTTTTCTCCAATATTTTTTTAAGGAATGAAGATTTTAGTAAAAAGGAAACAGATGTACATCCTACAACTTCGGGCATAACCCACATAAAAACACCAGGTCTAGCCTATCATATAACCCCACTGTACAACCCACCTAAAGAAAGACACGAAACCAAAAGCCACAACCTTATGACTTAAGCATCCTAATTGTTCCTAACCCAGCCGCATCCATAGTCAATAGGCTACAAATGTGATGAGGAAGATCCGCTCAGCTATAATAAATGCGATTGGGATAACCCTGACTGCCCATCTTAGCTAACGCATCTACTATCACATTACCTTCATGGAGCGTACAAGAGACTTTGAAATTGATAGCGGATTTTATTTGGATGATTTTACCCAAACAATACCAAATGCTCCATGATGTCACCCCTTTTAAGTTGGAAATCGCTTCAGCGACAACCTTAGAATCCGATTCAATCCAGATATTAGTCAGACCCATTTCAATGCTTATCTCCAACCCATACACCACAAGGTCAACTCAATTATGTTGGAATTGAATTATGGAGAGGGTGAGATAGCATTTCACATTGGTAAGCTTGTCGATTGACAACAAGGTCAACTCAATTATGTTGGAACTCTAGGGTCGAGCTTTGGGCTGTTTACAATGGCATGTGCCTTTGTTTGCAAATGGGCTTCCATCGTATTGAGATCAAGTCAGACTCCACGTTGGTGGTGTCAATTTTGAAAGGTACTTCCAAGCCGAACTGGCATTGCAAATACTGGTTACGGAGGATTCATAGGTTACGTATGAGGGTCGTTGTGTCCATTGCTCACATTCTCAGGGAAGGTAACAGACCGGCGGATAGGATGGCCCGTAGAGGTTCGGAAGTTCAAGATTTCTTCTTCTCTTCCTCTTCTGGAGACTCCCCTCAGAGATTAGGGGTATTTTGTTCCTGGATAAGGTTGGGTTGGGAGATTTTAGGTAGGCCCATTCACGTGGGTGTGGAGGGTAGGTGGTTTTTTGTAAGTATTACGATAGGCCGTTGTCCTTGGGTCCTTTTTTTTCCCAAGCGGGCCTGAATTGTGGGTGTGTTGTATAGTTCATTTCTGAAATGAATATATCTTCACTTAAAGAAAAAAAAAAACTCGATTATGTTGGAATTGGTCAATAAAACACAACAGAACAACTAGAATGAGTCTCCTTTCAACTCAAGAGATTCACCAAATGAAAAAACATGATGAAACTCGGTTTGAGTCAAGTCCTTTGTGTGTGTGTGCGCGCGCGCGCGAGTGCATTGAGAACATCCTCTCAACATCCCTCCGCTTTAGTTATAAATGGAACCACTTGAGTGTATCTAATGCGGAAGAATTTTATAACATTGGTTTGAACTAGGTTTTCAAAGCCACTTTCTTCGGGTTAATTCGTAACTAATAGAGCATGGGAATTAACTAAGACTTGATGCAAAGGCTATCAAACTATCTACATGTATTGGACAAAATAATCAAATTGGGCATGTTAGCAGCACAGTATAGCAGAGGTGAAGGCAATACTTGATGGTATTAAATATAACAAAAACCTTGCCTACAGAATATTGTTGTGGAGTTAGACTCTAAGGTGGTGAAGGAATGCCTAAAGATGTCTACCCCTTGCCATCCTAGCAAGGTCTAATATGAAATGTGGGAAATCGAAAGAGAGCTAGCTAGCATGAAAAATTAGCTATTGTCTAACTCGGTAACTAATGGCTTGGCTAGTGTAGGAGGTAATATTGTCCAGGAGAAGAGCCAACCTCCCTAGAGAGGGGTTACCCGACAATGGACAATGCAAGGACATGAATCATGCGTTGGAATTAGCTGGGTCCCTAGAACAAAGAGACGGTCAAGCTTTGCATCCATTTTGTAGATACTAGCTTGATTGTATAGTTTTGGTGTTACTTTTAAAATTCACTTGCCATGCTTGGATGTATAAATTTGGTTTCATATCAAAAAAATTATAGGTCATGTGCTTTACAGGGGGGAGGAGCTACTAATGGAGCACACTGCCTATAATTGATTTATGAAAGAACAACATTCATAGAGATAGAGAGGGGTGGGGAAGATGAAAGAGGCCTTCCGGCCTCTTGTCTGTTTGGATTGCTTTCTATATGTTTCAATTCAATTTTGTTCTTTTGATAAAAAGAAAAAAGAAAAAGAAGAAAAAGGAAGAACAACATTCACACTAATGGTAGAGGCATGCATGTATCCACCATTCAACCTTCCAAAAGCCTATACACATGATCTATCAAGAGACTAGGCAAAGCAACAAAACAAACTGACCTCAATGGGGTGCCAAAAAACCCCCGGGTGAAAGATTATCTTGCTCGGATATTGCAAATGCATGAACTATCCACGGCCATGCACCCTGGTGATCAATGAACGTAGTTTGGATTTTTTTAGGGAGCATCTTGACAACAAATAAGGGTGTAAAACAACACGATATTCTCAAAGGAAAAGAAAGAAAGAAAATGGATAATAGGGAAAGTCATTGATCTATATTGGAGTGTAGGATGGGAGAAGAGAGGAGGTTGTTATCATTGCTAACAAGTTCTTAATAGTTGTATGATCCTACTTTGCTAATGGAACATTTTGATAGTGAAATAAAAAGAGGTGCAAAATTAGACATTTTTTAGTTGAATAAGAGATGCCTTGATTAAGATGGAGGGCAATAAGGAATTGGCAAAATTGAAAATAACACACCACATACCAACTTCTTAGATCCCCGCTGACACCCCAATTGAGCAACATTCAAGAGCAACACATTATGATAGTAATAAACAAAGACCGAATAGAGTTACAATCATGAGTAAAAAACCAGTCCTTATGATCCCTTCAATCCACACAGTTAGCTGGGGCCAACACTTTTGGGTATGGAAACCTTTCTCTGCTTACCTTTTTTTTTAATTGTTCATTGTTTAGTTTAAATGTTAGTCTGCTCCTCACTGTGGGACAATACGTAGACCGGAGGAATAGCTACAAAATTCCCTTTGAAGGCCAAAAAATTAAAGAAGTCCAATATCAATAATAGCCAAATATTTACAAGGCCTAGTCTATCCACTATCAATTTGCTTCTACCTTAATAAGGGAGCTCATTTGAGAACCAATAGATGTAAAAGATCCCCTACATTCCCTATCCTCACCAACCAATCCACAAACCCATTTCTCTCTCTAATCTATGCTAGAGGGAAATTCTGGAGGTGGGGGAATCTGTAGAGGAGATGGGTGAATTTATTTTCGCTTTTTCTTCAGGCTATGGCGAGGGTTCGAACACCTTTGCTTAGCTGCGAGCCATCCATGACGGTCTTTCCCACTGTCTTCAAAAATGTTTCTACAATGTCGTTGTAGAATTGGATTCACGGCTGGTTATTAATGTTCTGAATGGGGACTCACAACCAGGCTGGAAATGGAGCTACTGGCTCAACAGAATCAACAGGCTAACGCTCAGGGGACAGATTCTTTTTGCGTATATCTTCAGGGAAGGTAATTCCCCCGCGGATACTATGGCCCACTTAGGTAGTGGCTCCCAATCCTTCTCCTGGTTTGATCGTTTTGCTGAGCTCCCCCCTTAAGTCAGAGGGCTTCTCTTCCTTGATAAGTTTGGGCCGGGTGTGATTAGAAAAGCTTAATGCTTCTTTTCTACTTCATATTTTGTGCAATGTTTGTTTTTTTTTTTTTTTTTTTTTTTTTGCCTTTTGCCATGATAGGTTCCCCCTGGCTTTTTGGTCCTAGGGTAGCCCGAATGTAAATTTTGTTGATGATATAGTGAAATGAATAGCAGGCCTTCGTTAAAAAAATAATAAAATAATAAAATTTAAAAAACAAAAAGCACGTGCCTTACTTCTGCAATTAGCTCCTAGGGAGAAGCATTTCTCTTCACCACCTTACTGACACCCAAGGGCCCACAGAGTCAGATTTAATTCATTCGATAACCATTTTAGAAACACTTTCCACTACTATATCACACAAGCCCTTGTTCTTACAAATTTGGAGGATATCAAGTATTGCCCAGACCTTTGCCACTATGTTAGTTGATATGCCATCGCTGTGATGGAAAGGTAGAAGTACGTCATACAACTGTTGATATGATATCATGAATCTTGGGTGGAAATTATCCACACATAACTATATATTGAGTCACAACAACCATGACTTCTAACAACCTCCAAGAACTTTTTATTTTTATTTTTTTGGCCTTTGATGACTTTTTTTACCAACTCAAGTGACGTATATTTCATATGGAGAAAATCTGAACAATACACATTCGGGTCAGACCCCCACCACTAAAAAGAGGAGGGGAGGCAGCCTATAGTAAGCATACGCGAGACAACAAGAAAGAAGAAAAAACCTATGTATGACCCCTAATTGAGCTCAGGCCTGATCGGTCCAAAACCAATTCCCCACAAATAGGGGGCAGTAGGTTTGAAGCGATCGTGATAATCGAATCCGTTTGAGTGGAGCTACCCATGTGAGCCAAGTCATCTGCTACTTTGTTCACTTCCCGAGGAATGTGCTTCATTTTGATGTTAATATTGGCCCTTATCTTATCAAAAGAAAATTTCCAGCAATGGGCAGCCCATGGCACTCCACCCTCGGTAGAAATAAGGCCACCAACACCTTGGAGTCGCTCACTACTTCAACTCTATCATAACCTTTCTTAGAGCATAGCTGGAGTCCGTTGACTACCGCTTTAGTCTCCGGCCTTTGATGACTTGAGTATATTACAACACAGAAAATAGGCGATACCCATATTGGAGAAAATAACAAATGGCCAATATTCAGTCCCAAATCTCTAGATAATAACAAGAAACACTGAATTTTTCTAATCAAATGTAAAACAATCTTCTTCCTAGTTGAACATGGCTTCTAAAAGTGAACACGGATTGGGTACTACCCCCACCAGGACCTAGCTAGAGACGAATAGTCATGACAAGTACCCTATGGGGCCCACCATGATACATGTCTTTTACCACAATGTCCATCCATTTTGACAGGGCATTTTAGGACATAAGCCTAAGAAGGAGGCAAATCAAAAGCTCAGGTAGACCGGGACATAGGAAGCAATTGGTATTGAACGTATGCCTACCATTGAAAACTTCTTAGGTGCCACAAAGGTTTTAGATCAAGTTGATATTCATGTTTACCCTTCATCTAAGTCTATGCAATGTTCGAATTATCTCTAATATTATTGAAATATCTCCGATATTATCTTTATCTCCAGCTTAGCGATACCGATAACACTGCTAGCAATATTGATAACTTTGGTAGTATAAAAAATTTCAGGTATTAGCAATGTATTGCTAAGTATCACCAACGTATCAATATCGCTATTGTAATCACCAATATTTTCAATTATGTAAATTCTAGGTGTCACTTGTATTACCAATGCATCAATATCGCCAATGTATCACTAATATTTTCGACTATGTAAATTCTAGCTAATGCTTGTATCATAAGTGTATCGACGATATTTCAATAATATCGCTAACGAATTGATATCATTCAAATTTTGTTTATTAGAAAAAATTTTATTTCAATTTTTTTTTATGGGCACATGGTTGTATGTAGTGTTCATTTTGTCATTGATAATATTGATAATATCTCGATATTATCGATATCATAACACGTGCAATATTGAGACCAAAATTTTCTGTTTCCTTTCCAATTGTTGACGATTTCTTGGTGAAATCATGTGTTGTTGATATTTTGCAATATTGATGGATGTTTGGATGGAAAGTTGGATGGTTAAATAGGTCGGATGGGATGGTTGGACTGATTTCTTACAACAACACATGGTTTTAAGGCCCCATTAAATGGAAACTTGTTATGTATGCATTCTTTTTACATTTTTTTAATTCCTATGCTTTTAAGGTCCCATTAAATCATTAAAAATTCCACCATTTTCCCCATGTTTCTCCGCATTTCTGGTTATCAGCAATATCGATATTGTTTCTATATCCCTTGCCAGAGAAACTTGTAGCAATACCGATACTTCGAACACTGGGTCTATGTGACCCCAATAATAGTTTGGATGGCAAATAAACTTCTTGGTGGGCCTTAGGAAGGTTTTAATAGTGGAAATCATTATCACCACTATTTCCTATGGTGTGGTCCACTTAAGCGTTTTGATTTGTCAAATTTTTGGGCTCATGCCTTAAAATGACCAGTCAAATTGGATATACAGTGCGGATAAAACACACGCAGTAAGGTGGGCCCTACAGAGCCCATCTCATGAACTCATTAATTTATTAATGTTTTTTCCTAAAAATATACCAAACTCCATATTTGGTTTAGGAGAGAGGATTTCGGAAGGTGTATAGAGGAAAGTAGAAGAACTCTTAGGTTCCTTACAAACTTATGAACTATACTTTAAGGCCTCCTCTAGAGCAAAGAAACTGAACGTCCTAAAAACATCTCATAGGCATTCACATAGGCTTAAGGTTGTCAAATCCGAAAGTGATAGTGATGATGAGGATGAGGATGGGGTGTTGACTTTGAAAGAAAATTTAAGAAAATTTCTCAAATTGAATAGAGGGAATAGTTGTGACAAAAAGTACAAGATAGTTGAATATCATAAAGGTAAATCTGCTAAACCACATAAGTAGGTCCAATGTTACAACTGTGAGGGTTATAAACATATTGCCATCGATTGCCCTAGCAAAGTAAGATCTAAAGGCAAGGTTATGACGGCGACATGGGATGATGCAGAGGAGTCTGAATCCACTTAAGAAGGTTCCTCTAGTATTGAAGATCTTAGTCACTTACGTGTCTTAATGGCCTACACCACGGTATCCCTTCTTAGAGACTTAAGAGACCATAACACATCTGATCGGTGACTTTACAAGGTCCCTTTAGGCTAAATTGAAAATCAGAGGATTTCAGCCTTAATCTCGTGCTCTACAGTTAAATCAAAGGATTAAGCCTCATTAGTGAGCAACAAAGGAAAATGTAGGGATCTTGGCCTCATCTTGTGCTGAATAGTAAAATTCAAGGATTTTAGCCTCATTTATTTTTTCTGGTTTTATTTCTAAAATTATTTAATTTTAAGTATAATATGTTATTGATAGATTATTATTGGTCATTCCTAACTTGGTTGATATATCTTTTGAATGACCATAATAAGCATGTTCCATGTTTTAATGTTCATATAAACCCTTTAAATCCCCTGTTAGTATGTGCTTTATAGTTAAATACATTACTTAATAGAGTTTTTCCATTATATATTTTTATTGGTATATCTATTAGAATTAATTCTTTGTCAAATAATGAAAAAAAAAGGAAAGAAAAATCAAGTCTCACCAAAACAATAAATTATGTTTTGCCATTGTTACGTGTCTCGGGTCCTGTATTTAACTTTGTCAATTATTGTAATCTTGGACATGTAATATTTGAGTTGTTTTGGTATTTCATTGGTATGAACCAAGACATTGTCTAGATTAGGTTTTTGTCACGTAATTGACAAAGGGAGAAACTGTTAGTACACTCATTTGTGCATCTTGTTTGTCAGTCACATGACTTTGTGTGTCATGTTGTCGATTGAGCCCTTGGAAGCTGGAGACTGAAGATAAGTTTACATGAGCATCAATGAGCAAAGAACTGTAAATGAGGTGCGTTGGCGACCCTAACCCTTGACGCAAAACAACCCATTGAATGTCTTAATGATCATGGCTTAATATGTAAACCTTGTTGATCATCCTGTAGCCTTATAAGCCTAATTGAAACATGATTAGTAAAGCTAGAAGATGTGCTTAGTTGTTGTGAAATCATATGCCCGAAACAACAGCTTTTAGTGGACTACAATCTCATCGACAGGCTGTCTATAGGACTCGATCCGATCGAAACACCACTCGGTCAGATCAAAGAATGAGTCCACAAACCATAAGAGAAAATTCTGAATTTTCTCAATAGTGTCGATCCTATCGAAGGTCCTTCGATCCCATCGAAAGAGCCGTTAACTAACTATTTTATAGTCGTTGCAAATCGGTTTCTTATAAAAGGGGATTTGGTTCTTAGGCATTTGGATGAGTTTTTTGAGCAATAGAAGACTAGGTGATTCCATGATCATATCCCTCATCCTAAGTCTCTAAGTTCATGAGATCTAAGTTGTCTTCCTTGTAATTTATTACTTGAAATAGGATTCCAACCTCAATAAAGAAGTTGAACTTGATCTCCACCTTTTTCTAAAGATTAGACTTGAACCAATAGTCAAATATTTATCTAAACCCTCTAGAACACGCATCTAGGTGAATCTTCTAGGATTACAACCTTCCATTAGATGTAGGAGATTCACCTAACCTCTCATCACCTTGGTTAACTTAAAGGAGTACTTCAAGCAAGGTGTTTGATCTTGAAGCTGAAACTTTGGCAAAGTATAGGCATTGTACACTCCTTCCTTATGTAGAATTGAGTGTAAGAGTTTGATTGCCAAACTCAAATAGGTTCATGCGTAGGACTTTGGTTATTGTGTAGGACCTAAATCAAGTACTTGTGTAGGCCTGTAGGCCACCAACACATGTGAATACAAGTAGAGTGGGACCAAGGTTGGCAGCAAGCATATAAAGAAAACTACATAAGTCTCCGAAGGAGTCAATCCTTCTGTAGGATTGTATAGGTTGAAACTGATTTAAAACCTCTAATAGTGATATCCAGTACACTCTTGAGTTAAGTGCCTCCACCGGGAGTGGATTAGGGAAACTGAACCACAATACATGCTTGCATTTGGGATTGTTATTTGAGCACTTAATTAATTATGTTTATGTGATTAATTGGTCGATTATATATATGCATGATTAGATGAATATTAGGATTTGATAGTTAGCACATCCCACACACACATGTACACTATCTTACATATACTAGTTACTTCATAGGAATATGATTTGTAGTTTATGTGATTGGACCCATTAATGGCTTAGAAGCCTTAGTGTTAAATCGTGTTACTTAGGGAGAGGCGAGAGGCGGCATCTCTGGCATAGGTGTACATGGGAAGATGATTTCCTCATAATGGAGCAAAGAAGCAAACAAGATAAGGTGCCCAAAGAGGGTGAATGGCAGACGGTTCGCAATAGGCATCAGAAGGAAGAGTAATGCAGTCTATTCATCGAAAACCTTTCATTCAACAATGCAAAGGATGATCTCAGAAAGAGATTTGAGCAATTTAGGGACATTACTAATATCTATATTCCGACCTTTGCATCATCAGGAAGGGGTAGGGGCTTTGCTTGTGTTCGATTCAGACGCAAGGCGGATGCCCTAACAATAAAAATTATGTTGAATGACCGATTCTTGGGTAGACGCAGAATGCAAGTTAACAATGCCTTCCAGACATTCGAACCCAAGAAGCCTTCAGCCGATATAACAAAACTGAGAAACGAAGCTGCTTGCCAAAATATGGAAGCTCGGATCCCCAACCCAATCCCATGAACATGAATCTAAGCAACCAGGAACAAAGAGACTGATCCCAGAAAATCGTCATTCGGAACAGGCCAAAGACTTATGTGGATGCGCTCAACCCGCTCAATCCTCCTAATCCCCCTTCCATCTCAAAATCCATTATTGTCCCAAAATGGATTTATGACAAAGGAAGGACAAATCTATCCAATGCGCTGGTATTGGAAGTGAAAGGAGCTAATGACGCCTCTACTGCTATCATCAAGGCCCTCCGCTCATGTCCGCTTCACAACTCTTAGGTTGAAATTTACAGAATCTCGGCTTCAGCTTACATTCTCAGTTTCAATTCCAGGGAAGGGGGAATTGCTTTCTCCAGGGACAAAATTCTCCATCAAAGAATGTCATTGGAAAATACCAGAATGTGGGGTCCAACTATGATGGTTTCGGGCAAAGGAATTTGGGTTCGTATTAAAGGCATCCCCATTCACGCTTAGAGCGAACACACTATCGGGCATATTGCTAAACAATTGGGTTCAGTTATTAAAATAGACAAGAACTCAATGGAGGGCCCAAACCATTGGTATGCTCGAGCGAAAATCTTTCCTCACTAAGACACATCCAAGATGATCAATCTCCTAGTGGAAGGAAGATCATACCAAATTTTAGTGTTCCCTAATATTAGCAACCAGCTAGGATCGAAATCAAAAGGTTCAAATCAATAATGTTAAAGAAGGAACCAAACAATGGGTCGTTCGGACATCTGCGAATCATCAGAATCATTAGGATGACAAAGCAGATGATAGCCGAAATCATAATTCTGATGAAAACCATGAGACAAGCAGCAGAAGAGGACATCACCCAACTGTTTGACGAAATGCCTCACAGACTTTGCTGGAAGTCACTGAGGTCCACAACACTAGGAATTCTCTTGGTCAAGGTTTACATGATGTAAATGGCTATGATCTCATGCTGATTATGGACCATCAAACTTTGGACATGCTCCCTCATTAACGATCGCCTCTCTCCATTTCGCAGCCCGAGCTACCGAGAAACAGAACAGAGGACAACCATGATACGATTGTTATTACAAGCTCCCAAGAAATTAGATATCTACTGCCATGTGATCCCATTGCAGACCTCAACAACCAACAGGCCATGTCACAATATACGAATGAGATGAATCAGGAAATTCTCCTCAGTCCACGAGGAGGGGACTAGGAGCAACTACACACCCAGAATCTGCCTTGCCTTCACCCAAGTCATCCAACCACTCCTCTACAATGGATCCAACCAACACCAGATATGATGGTAACTTGGGAAGGATGGCTCTCAAGGGTGACGGATATGTTTAAAGAAAACTCAGGGGAGAAGGAAATGTTCAAAGAAAATTCTGCGAGATTGAATGCCATGAGTCCTGCAGCCCAAATTCGAACTTCAGTGGACCACAATGAAACAAACCAGATTCTTCTCTCAACATGATCCGTGAACCAAGGACCATAGGCCATCAGCGAAGATAGAGCAGAGGAAGTAGAATCAGGCAACGAACCAGGGAAGACTGTGGACACAGTGATAGCAGAACAAGGCCACCAAATAGGTAAAAAAGGAAATAGAAAAGCTCAGGGGGCTCTGAATCTATGGGAGGACATTTAAGAAAGGACTAGAGTCTTTGAAACAAGCATTATAGGATCTAGTTGCAGCTCTCAGGATGAAGGATCAGATAGAATTGAGGAGAAAAAGAAAAGGAAAAATCTGTTGAAAATGAACTTCATCAAGAGGAAAAGTCAGAGATTGAAGAGCTTGTAGAAAAGGGCTGGGCAAAAGGGTTGGGTTACTAATGACTAGTATTCTATCGTGGAATGTGAGGGGGGTAGGCAATGCTCAAACTAACCAATTTTTGAAACGGTTGATTAGGAAACACGACATTGGGATTTTGCTACTGCAGGAACCAATGATCAGAGAGTTTGAGAGAGTTGTTGTTGCTGCCAAGCTGGGGTTCAACTGTCAGATTGCTAAAGAGGCGGTGGATAACAAAATATGGATTTTGGCAAAGAGTCACTTTCAAATCCAAACTATTCGGGCTACTAGGCAATGCATCACAATTAGGATCTCCAAGGACAGTCTTCCTCACCCAGTCGTCATCACGGCAGTGTACGCTAGCTGCTTTAAAGAGCAGAGAAAGACTTTATGGGACGAATTGAGAAGTATATTCAATTCCTTAGTGGGCTCTTGGATGGTTTGTGAGAGTTCAATACCACAATCAGTCCAGACGAGCGGTTTGGAGGTCCTATGCAGATGACTGTAGTAATGACGGACTTTCAGGAGGTTATTAATGACACGAGGCTGATGGACGCAGAATTCTCAGGTTCTCCCTTTACATGGTGCAATAGCGAAGTGGGCAGAAGCCACGGATGGGCAAGATTAGATAGGATATTGATTAACTCAGAATGGATGAGAAGCCTCCTAGGTTGCTCGATCATCTAATGAGGTCTCACTCCGATCACTCTTCGATTCCTCTTAGCTTTCAAATCGATTCAGCAAAATTTCCCCGCCCATTCGGATTCCAGAGAATGTGGATAGATCATGATGACTTCATGTCGACTACGAAGGCTAGTTGGGACAATGAGATCGCAGCTACGCCTATGTACAAGTTTTTCATGAAATTGAAAACATAAAGACAGTGTTGAAAGCATGGAACAAAGACATCTTTGAAGATGTCAATAGAAACGTCCAAGAGGCTGGGATAAAGTGACCAAGGCCGAGTTTAATCTCCTCAACACGTAATCAGAAGTTGACACACTCAATCTCAACCTGGCCCACGCAAAATTGAAAAGGGCCTATCTTCAAAAGGAAATATTTTGGAAGCAAAAATCCAAGAATAATTGGCTAACAGAAGGAGATAGGAATCCAAGATTCTTTCACGATTCAGTTCTAGACAATCATAGAAGATTGGCGATTATGAAGCTGAAAAGGGCCTCGGGTGAAACAATCGAGAAGATCGAGGATATTGGCAAAGAAGCTGAGAGATTCTTTAAAGAACTATTTTCCTTTGAAGTCTACAACTATAATGAATAAATAGTCAATTGCATCTCATGAATTGTGACAGATCAGATGAATATTGGTCTTATGAGACCCCTTTCAGAAGAAGAAGTTAAAGAAGCGGCTTTATCCATTCCGATTGACAGTTCTCCTGGCCCAGACGGATTTGGAGGAGCCTTCTATTCATCATGTTGGGACATTATAGGTAAAGACTATTTGAAGCAGCCAAAGACTTTTTCCAGGGAGGTCCGATCCCCAAAGCCTTCCAATGCACCCAATCTACCTCATCCTAAAGAAAAAGAACCCGGAATACATCACAAACTTCAGACCTATCAACTTATGTAATTGTATCATGAAGATTTTCTCCAAGATCATGGCATCGAGGTGGCCCACATTCTCCCAAATCTGATTTCCAATGAGCAAGGCACGTTCGTCAAAGGGAGATCAATAACCGAGAATATTTCCACAGCCAGAGAGATGGCCCATGAGATAAATAGAAAAGTTTTTAAAGGCACTCTGATCATCAAAGTAGATATGGAAAAGGCATATGATTGATTGAAATGGGGATTTATTGTTCAGGTTCTTCAGCAATTCGGGTTTGATAGTCTTTGGGTCACCCAACTGCAGCGATGCTGGAAACAGATCTGGTTTTCCATCCTTATAAATGGCAGAAGCTTTGGCTTTTTCAAATCGAGCAGAGGTCTAAGGCAGGGAGACCCACTATTGCTATCCATATTCATCTTGCGGCTGCAGTATTCAGCAGGGCATATCCAAGTTGTTATCCTCTGGGAGTTGCCAACCGTTCAACCTGCCTCAAAACTGCCCCACAATCACCCACCTTTTTTTTGCTGACGATGTTATTTTGTTTTTTAATGGCATGTTATCTAATGTGCGTATCCTCCTTAGATTCATCCACGAATACAAAAATGCATCAGGCCAGAAGGTTAGCGCATCGAAAACTTCCTTCATTGCTCTAACGAAATCATTCAGAAGCAAAGCACAAAATCTGGGCAATCTGATGGGTTTCAGACAACCCCTTCTCCCAATTGTATATCTTGGCATCCCCCTTACCAAAGGAAGAATTCAAAGTTCGCTTCTTCACCAACTCGTCCAGAAGATTGTCAACAAGATTGATGGTTAGCAAGCCAACCTTCTTAATCCGGCAGCGAAATTAGTGTTGATCAAACATATCCTATCCAGCATTCCCATCCACATGCTATCAGTTATTAGCATCTCAAAATCATTAAGTAAAATGGTGGAAAGATCTATTGTAACTTCTTCTGTGGCAATTCAGATTGAGGAAACAAGAGACATTAGGTCAAATGGTCTAGATTATGTACCCCTATCCACGAGGGAGGTATCAGCATCAGAAGTTTTGATGAAATTACGCGTGCATTCAAAGTAAAAATGGGCTGGCAGTTGTTACAAGGTACGTATCTATGGGCCAATCTCATTTCAGCAAAATACCTTCAGAAGCTAATATCAAATAAAGGAATGAATAGATCGGTATCTTCTTTGAGCTGGAAGGAAATCTTTAAAGTTTTGCCTTTTACATCACATCACTCTAGATGGCTCGTGGGAGAAGCCAACATCAATTTTTGGACCCAGAATTGGACAGGAGGAGGCCTACTCGCTGGCATGATTGTGAGTCCCATTCCGCATCATTTGTTAAATGCCATGGTTAGGGATTTCTTCTCCCAAACTGGTAGAAGTCCAAGACATCATATCTCCAGTAGCAATGCAGATTGTTTCAGCTAACCCAGTTGCTCTATGAAACAGAGCAGATAGGATGATCCGGGACCTATTAACCTCAGGTAAATTCACTATCAAATCAGCATGGAATGGGTTCAGACAACATCAACCTAAACTCCAATGTCGCCTACGGCTTCCAAATTTGCTGATTACCGGCCGATTAGCCTCTGCAATGTAATATACAAGATTCTTGCAAAGATCCTAGCTGATCTTTTGAGTTCGGTACTTCCCAATCTGATCTCCTCGGAACAAGCTGCCTTCATCAAAGGAAGATCGATTACCAAGAACATCGCTTTGAGGCCCTAAGAAACATTGACAGAAAATAGAGAGGTGGCAACATCATTATGAAGCTAGATCTAGAGAAAGCTTATGATAGGGTGGATTGGAGCTTTCTCAAACAGGTGTTGAGGAAATTTGGTTTCAGTAGTAAATGGATCAATTTGATGGAAACGTGTTGGGGAAACACTTGGTTCTCAGTCCTTATAAACGGGGAAGCAGCGGGGTTCTTTAAATCTTTAAGAGGCCTTCGGCAAGGGGACCCCCTATCGCCGGGTCTTTTTATTATCGATGTCGAAGTCTTTTCCAGAAATTTCAAATCTTTGATTGAAAGAGGTTGGTTATGTCCTTACAAGCTTCAAAGACGAAGCCCGCCTATCTCTCACCTGCTATTTGCCGATGATACGCTTCTGTTTGCTAACGGAACCAAAGAAATGTTGAGTAAGGTGAAGACCTTCCTCTCTTCCTTTCAGGCTGCCTCAGGTCAAAAGATCAGTTGCAACAAGAGTTGTTACCTCTGTCCCTCCAAGATGTCTCCAGGTAGGATCAGATCAATTGAGCGCACGCTCGGGTTTCCTAAAGCTAGGTCGGATGTTCATTACCTCGGCGTTCCACTTGTCAAGGGGAGAATCAAGCCGGCTTCTTTTCATCTACTTTTAGACAAAATCAGGAATAGAGTCAATGGGTGGAGTTCCAGACTCCTTTCTCAAGCAGGTAGGCTGATTCTTATAAGGCATGTGTTAGGGAGTATGCCTTTGCATATCATGGCCGCCACTAAGATTCCAGTCCAAACTCTAGAATCCATGGAGCACTGCTTTACTCTTCTTTTCTGGGGCTGGGCTGACAGTAAGAGAAAGTGCCACTGGATTGCGTGGCACAAGATTACCAGGCCCACAGAAGAAGGTAGGCTAGGTATTAGGAAGCTAAAGGATGTTCTGGCAGTGCTACGATTGAGAATGGCTTGGAACGTCAAGTTTACTAAGAGGGGTGGACCTTGGGTATCTCATATGAAACTCCAGCATGGGGGTGAGCTGTCCACCAAGAACGGGTTGCAGTCGTCTGTTAGAGCGTCGCCGTTCTGGAAAGAAATTAGAAGTGTGTTTCCCCTACTCGAATCAGCTGTTCAGTGGCAGGTAGGCTCAAGGGATCTGAATATGTGGTCGACAAATTGGACCGGGTTGGGGCCTCTCCAATAGTTTATAACAGCTCCCCTCCCTCTATCCGTGCAGCTGCTCAAGGTGAGAGATTTCCTTGGTGAGTTTGGCCCCCTCCCTCCCTCTTCAGTTTTTTCTTTCTTACCACAGGAGATTATAAACCATATTTTTTAAGGGGGCTATGTGACGTCTGAGAGTAGAGTAGAGATATTCTGGCCATTAGACCTGTCGGGTTCCTTCACGACTAGATCTGCCTGGAAGCTAAGCAGCAACCTAGAGCAGTCTGCTACCAGGTGGTGGTTCTCGTGGATTTGGCACCGATCTATTCCTCCTAAGATGTCCCTGTTCATATGGAAATTGCTTCAGGGTGCCATTCCGGTTGATGAGCAAGTGAAGACCAAAGGTATCCAGATCGCGTCCTGATACTCTTGCTGCCCCCCTTCCAGCTCATCTAGGCCTGACCATGAATCTATTCAGCTTCTGTTCATTGACGGGAAGGTAGCAGCAGAGATGTGGGCCAGATTTTCTGCTTCCTATGGCATCTCTCTTCTCTCGTCCCTTTCGATGGAGTATCGACTCCTTCAATGGAAAAGACCAGGAGTGCCAGGCTCAGCCCCTGCTTTAGATAGGTTAGTAATTCCTACTCTTATCATCTGGGAGCTGTGGTGGTCAAGGAACGAGGCTAGATTCAGTAATAACCTGATGAACGCTACCAGATGCAGTGCTCGAATCCACTGGTGGATCAATCGCCTTCTTAAGAACCAGCCAGCCAGGGCTAGGGATCAGTGCCCGCTCTCCTCTTCCTCGCCTATTGTCAAATGGTTCAAACCCGCTTTAGGTAAGGTCAAGCTCAATGTGGATGGATCTGCTAGAGGCAATCCAGGCCTTTCTGGAGGGGGTGACGTCTATAGGAGGGCCGACAGAAGCTTGGTGTTTGCTTTCCGTTCAGCCTACGGGGAGGGGACAAACAACAGAGCGGAACTCAGGGTGGTCTATGATGGTCTGGCCCTTTGTTTAGAGAAAGGTTTTTATAACATTGAAGTAGAAACTAACTCCAAATTTGTGGCGGACCTACTCTTAGGGAAGCATGCTATTCCTTGGTACTGGAAACCAAGGGTAGGGAGAATCTTGAATCTGAAGCAGAAAATGTCATTTTTCGTCTCTCTAATTCTGAGAGAAGGGAATGGGCCAGCTGATGGGATGGCAAAAGAAGGTAGTAGAGAGCAGACGTGTCAGGTTTTTGAGCATCCATCGCTGCTCCCTCCCCACGTTCGGGGTCTCCTTTTCCTTGATAAGATTGGTCTTGGCTCTATCAGACTATCACATGTATAGCTATATAGATTTTGGTTGATGTTCTTTTGTTTGAGGCCGAGTGTGGTCTCCTTATGATAGGCGCCCCGGCCTTTGGTTCCCGGGGTGCCTGAAGTTTAGAGTCTCTGTAAAGTTCTACCTTCAATGCAATTTAGGAGTTCTCTTTAAATTTTTTTTTTTTTTTTAAAAAGACCTAAACTCCAATGGACTAAGTGGATCTGGAACAAGGCTCTCCCCGTGAAAATGGGTATTTTTGTTTGGAAAATTATCCATAGAGCAGTTCCGGTGGATACGACAGCTCAGAGATTTGGTATTTCACTAGCATCAAGATGTGGATGTTGCAGGTTGAACCTCATACACCAGCAGGCCCATCCTATCCCCCTTAATGATGCTCAATGAGGGACTGGGACCTTCATAGCGGCCAACAGCTTAGATAGCAGAACAGGGGACATCAACCACTGGCCACGATCATAGCACGATGGAGGACTTAGACCACCTGTTTAGTCTCAGCAGCATTGTAGATAATGTTTGGGGTTTTTTCAATTAGCTCTTTGATATCGCTTCGCTTCCTAATCAGTCTATCTTCCAGAGAATTCATCTGTGGACCTCCAGCGCAAGCAAGAAATCTAGAATATCCTTTCTCACTGGACTCGTCCCCTACCTCATCATCTGGGAGATATGGATTAGCAGAAATAATGCACGATTTGAAGGCCACACCATGTTAGATACACAAATCATTTTCAATGTTTCTAACTGGTTGAGAGAAATTGGATCTTTCATCCCTGAAACGGATAGGAACACAATGGCAAAAAGTATCATTCTTCAGACCCTAAGGATTTCAAAAGCTGACTTACCTCTTGCTGGCAAACCCACCATAGTCAGATGGACAAGACCTCCAAAAGGCTGGCTAAAACTAAACATGGATGGCTCATCGAGGGGGAACCTAGGAGAAAGCGGAGGAGGGGGAATTTGCAGGGACCACCTTGGTAGGATCATTTTTGCATTTCACAAATATTATGAGCATTCCATAAACACGGTTACTGAAGCCAAGGCCATGTTAGATGACATAACAATATGCTCCAACCTGGGACTTACCAACATTATTACGGAAACTGATTCCAAGATCATTGAAATGTGGTGGGCGAGCCTCTGGCCTACAATGCTTGGAATATTTGGTATAAGTTGGGAGCTATCCAACACTTTCGCCAAAATCTCAATCTCATTGTCAATCATATCTTTCGTGAGGGGAACTCAGTGGCCGACGCGTTGGCAAGAATGGCAAGCGATGGATGCCCAAACAGAATTTTTGGGACTCGTTCAGACCTTCCGAGGTTAGTGAGGGGTGCTTTGGTATTAGATAATGTTGGCCTTGGAGCCATTAGGTGCTCTTGATCGAGGTCATTCTCTGATGCCTTCCCTCCTTTCTCTGTCTCGGTTTCTTGTTGTATAGTGGCAATTGCGGTTTGGATTGGGTGGGGGATTCAGTTTTCTTCTTTGTCGGCTTTTTAGCTTAGTGGAGTTTGTGCTTATATGATGGGTGTGGTCCAAAACCTTTTTGTTGGGACCCACTTGAATGGCTATAAAGTTCTGATGATTAATGAAATTCTCGTGGCATGAGTCCACTTTATTGGGAAAAAAAATTGTGTTACTTAGCTTTAATTGGAAATTAGTTTAAGTAGGCAATTGGATTTAATTGGCATGAATTTTATTTGGTCCTAATCATCCGCCCTCTAGGACATGGCCTTCATTCTATTTCTCCGCCAAGCTTCCACACATACAGACTGCGTGGCCCACAGCCTTGCGCAATTTCACCATCATGGATAGAAAAGACTATGCGGATCACAAATCGACAAAGCATCGGTTTCATGAACTAGTTCAACAAATCGAATTAGCATGGGCCCAAACTTCCTTTGTCAACGAAAGGAGCTTAAGCAAGTGAATAAAATGGATACAATGAGGCCCAAGTCTATGAAGCCCAACCCACATGCATGCACACCCTGTGTACTTCTTCAGCCATAGGGAAAGTTTCTACTACTCATGCTAGCATCACTAACCCATGCAATAGAATTGAGTTGGGTGATGAAGTAAGTGGAACCCATGATTGGTTCCAATCACTCCAATCTAGAATTTTTGTTCTTTACTCTTTAGGTGTCTTTAGATTTCCATTGGTTATTACTTTTAGAAACTCTAGTTATTGGAGGTTTGGGATTCCTAATATTTACTTTAAATATATGATTCTCAAGTAGAAGAAAGATAGTTTATGAGTTGTGAGAAATTGCTTGCATCCTTGTGTGATTTTAAGAATGTGGTTTTCCTCATCAAGTGGTTTTTCTAGGCATTCCTCAAAAGGAACAAATGAAGATACAATTGGTTCCAATTTGACCAACTGAGATATTTCAGAACTTAATTATTTCTTCATTCGAAATGGACCTTTATTCTATTTCTATATTCTTTCTAGATCCAAAGGCTAAACAACTAAAAAGAAATGGAATAGATCCAATCCAAAGGTTCCGTACTTTGTTATAGAACTCATGCTTCATAGAAGTATTAAATGCTTCTCAAGTAGTAGAAAGATAGTTTCTAAGTTTTGAGAAATTGCATGCATCCTCATCTGATTCTGAGACTCTGGTTTTCCTCATCTAGTTTGTCATAGAAATATCAATTTCACAAGTTCATGGTTTTCCCATCGCTAAAATGCTTGATGGGTTGTGACATGAAAGTTATTGAATCATTGTCAAGCAACTCACCCATCACAAAGCTTGTTTGCCCATTAGTGACTTTTGCCATCATTCCTGCTTCATTGACAATAGCATGTGCGTGTCTACTTATTGATCCAGACAGTCTACCTTGGTTGGTTCAGAGGGAAGATCATACCCAACGCTTCCAATGCTCGTAACCATTGCCTCCACCTTCCTCTTCCCATATCTTAGTTCCATCACAACTACCATTACTATGTCCCCACCATCCATCTACTAACTACTCAACTTGTTCAACGTCCTCCACTTATGTTGTGAGTGTCCACAACAACCTCCATAACCCATCTAACCTTCAACTCAACCAACCCTCTAATACCAAAACCCATCATGTCCAACATTGAGGTCCTCAACATATCTCTCAGGCTAATAGCCCTTAATGTTCTACCTCACTCATCTCCTAAATCACCAAACACACTCTCATACTCATCTACATTAAATCTCCCCACCCATCTATCTTACTAATCCCCAACCGTCATTCCTTTGGTCTTTGACTTTTTTTTTTTAAACTGTCCAAACCACAAAGCTAATTCCCAAAAGTGTTGTCTAGTGAGTCTTTGTTATCCACCACCGATCAACCCAAAAACCATCATCATCATTGACTAGTTGTCACCCCCAATTGAGAACTAAGTGGGTGCTTATATTTGTAGTGGGCACAACGACCATTTTGGATGGTGCTAATGCAAGTCATATTTTCTTACTCATAAGGAAGAAAACTTGAGTGCGATAGAATAAGAAATTATGGTGCTTCTTCTAAGAGTTTTGGGTATGTTTGGATATCACCGTTTGAAATGTTTGGATAGCAAAGAGCACAAAGGATTCCACAAAGTAACCATTTCATTTGTACATAATATGGATTCTCTAGCACCAGAAACTAGGTGAGTGTTGTCTCACAACTAAGAGATTCCACTTGCTACCCAAACAAGACCCCCTAAAATTGGAATCTCTGTTTCGATAGTGCTCAAGGAAATAATCATTGCCTAATCTTTACCGTTCCTTTTATTGTCGCTTGGAATACATCTATCCAAGAATGGCCTTAAAGATTTGGAATCATGTTAAAGATTTGGGGTCAAGTACCATTTCATTGTTGTAGCACATCTTCTTATTTGAATAAGTTAATATTTTATTAAAAGCAACATGGCAATAACCAATGGAAAATCAATTTTTCACAGCATGATGACTAGAAACACCAAAGAGGTTGAGACTCATCTAGTGAACAGATTGCTAAGAACATGTCTCCTACAATCCATAAAAAGGGGGGATATTCAATTTTAAATCTTAGTTCATACCATAGAGCCATGATCATAGCATGAAAGTTACGAGTTGTTCTTATATGATAAGATGATTTTGACAAGTCATTATCTATCTCTAAACCAATTTTGATAAGATGATTGGGCCCTTCCCCTTACAGGTATATTTCTTTTTTAATACATGCCCGTCCCCTTATAGGTGTGTTTCTGTTTTGATTTCTAATAAAAACCATAATTGTACTGAACCACCACACTGAAAAAAGAAAAGGCATGCTCATATAGACTTCAAGAACAATTTTTTAAACCACATCCCCTGAATAAATTATAAATTCCAACAAAGTTTCTAGCATCCCTATCCTTCCAGATACATGGTAGAAGTAAAAAAACAAATATGCCAACATGAATTTAATCATTGCAAAATGAATTTAATCATTGCATAAACAATTAGTTGTCACCAATCAAACCAAGAGTCAACTGGAAGACTCAAATTAAAAAGTTATAACTACATTGAGCAACTAAAGGAAAAATATCCATACATGTTTCCCATAATTCACAATCAGTACAAAATGGAACTTGATTCTTTTAAATAAAACTGAAAACAAAATCAATTATTGGGAATGGTCCATGCTCACGGCCTTGGTTGTAGTAAGAATTATATATATATATATATATATATATATATATATATATAAGGCCAACCCGAGAAATGCATAGAAAGTCCAAGGTGAAATCATGGGAGTAAATGAAGTCTCTCATGAAGGAGGCATGCATTTCTACCCGTTGACTACGTACAATATCTTTTCCAGTGATTACAAGATATCTAACAAGGGGACATGACTATTGAGGAGTACACGGTAGAGTTCCGTAATCTGGAGACCCAAAATAATTTATCCGAGACCGAAGAGAAATTGGTTACTCATTGCATGGACGAGTTACAACCCACTATTGTAGATCAGTTGGGGATTCAACCAATATTTACTGTTGTAAAAGCATGCAGGCGAGCCACCTTAGTTAAAAAGAGGACTAAAGCTAGCTATGGTCACATGGAAGGTTTTAATCGACAAACTAGTGTTTTGGGTAGTAGTAGTAAGGTTGTAGGGGATTCAAGTCAGGAATGTCACTCTATCGTCTAGGCCACAAATTTTGAACAACATACCAGCACTACAAACAAGTCAAAAAAATATTCCATGCTATAAATGCAATTGGATTGGGCATATTTCTCTAATTGTAGGCAGCGGCAAGTCAATTTGGTCGACAACTCCAAAGTAGTGGTGGAAGAACAGTTAGTTGCAGATGAAGGTGAGACCATAAAGGGAACACATAGTGTGGATTATGATACTCACAGCGGAGATGAGAGGAAATATGGTGATGGTCTATAAATGTTGGTGATCCAAAAGGCTATTCTCATACCAAAGTTGCCTAAGGAAGATGATTGGTTCCAGATCAATATCTTTCTACACGAGCTCACAGATTATATGAGGTGATCGTTGATTGCGGCGTCACATACTGTAATTCGCTAGGTTTCACAAGAATTTAGTACAATATCTACCCTCCATATACCTTGCCTAAATAGAAGCCCATTTTCATTCTGAGAATTTTCATGGCATCCCTTAGTTGCCTAATTCCCAGTCCACCTTTCAACGTGAAGAGGCATATTCTCGACCAACTCAACCAATGTTTCTTCAATTTGACTTCATTTTCTCTCCCAAAAGAACTTTGCAAATATCAATTCCCTCTTCTTGCGCGTCGTGGCTAGGAGGTCGATGGCCACAATGGAATGAATTGAGTAGTTCACAAGCATGTGATTGTTGAGTGGTGAGTGTTAATCTTCCCACAAAGGAGAGGAGTTTCGCTTTCCATCCAGCAACTTTGATGGCTATTATTGGGACTAAGGGTGGAGATGAATGGTCCTCAATTATCCCTTAGGGCCTGTTTGAGTTTCTAATTACAGAGGTAATTCAAAGTAAATGGGTAATAATTATTTACCATTGTATTTTTGATTGGATTTCTAGTGTGATGTTGACTGCCACCTTTCATTTATAACACTCCTCACGTCACTTGAGGAAAAAAAATGTTAAATCATGGGGCCTACCATGATGTGTGTGTCTTATCCACACCGTCCATCCCTTTAGCCAACTCATTTTAGGGTATGAGCCGAAAAATGAAGCAGATCCCAAGATCAACTGGACCACTACACAGGAAACAATGGGAACTGAACTCCTACCATTGAAAGCTTCTTGAGGACCCCAAAAGTTTTGGATCAAACTGATATTTTTGTTTCCCCTTTATCCATGACTGTGTGACCATATGAATAGGTTGGATGACAAATAAACATCAATGTGGGCCCTAGGAAGAAAACAGGTTTCAACCATTGACGTCTTAATGATCATTGTTCTATAAGGTGTGGTCCACTTGAGCTTTAGATTTTCTTAATTTTTGGGTTCATGCCTTAAAATGTATTTTTTAAAAGGATGGATGGTGTGGATAACTCACATATATCATGGTGGGCCCACATATTTAAATAAGTAATAACAGGTATTGTATGGATCGCTTTTCGAAACGTAACTCGCGGTGAATTTCAAACAGGTGGGGTAAGTAATAATTACTTACTTCCCTGTATTTACCAGGGAAATTAAAAATCAAACAGCCCCTTAGTGATTGGGACCTCAACTATATCAATGGAAAATTGCATTGTTAGAACATTGTTTCTTATTCTATCATTCACAAACAAGTTGGGGATGCTTTCTTCAAAGATACTAATTCTGTGAATTTTGCAATTCAAGTAATTTGATTGTTCTGTCATAATGGAATAAAAAAAAAAAGAATGGGAGAAGAAAACTATTTTTTTAACATGTTATTCCATTCGTACTAATCTTATCATATTAATTTCTACTCTACCTTCCTAGAGGTCATTCTCTAGAGAACTTCGTTTAAATCATTCCGTTGAATTTCTTCCAATCTCTTTATTTGATGATTTCATTGGAAATCATGTAAAGACAATTCCTATTTGATATAGCTATTTGTCCAGGTATTTTACAATTAAGAAGCAATTGCCTCGTCTACAGATCATGTATTTATCAACTATAACCGTAGAATACCCTATTCTCACAAGTTACTGCATTTATTCGAGTGATCCACAAACGACGAAATCTATCTTTCGGCTGCCTCTATCCCGATGAGTGCACACTAAAGCTCTCATTTTCTGTTAAGTAGTAGTTCAAGTAAGTCTTAAATGAGCCCCTCAAAATACTGATGTAAAGAAATGATTTTTTGTTTAATGTCTCCGAGCAATATATCCTTGTCTAACTCTAGTCATTAAAAATAGAGGAAGTCTTGCGAATTAATAACACAATGATACATTTATACAAAACTTCTACCCCAAACACACGAATGGAGCTGTAGACGATGAAGTAAAATCCAGTTCACAAAATAATTTGATCTATGGACAACATCATTGTGGTAAAGGTCGTAATGCCAAAGGAACCATTACCATAGGACATAGGGGGGAGGGCATAAGTATCTATACCATAAAATTAATTTCAACAGAATGAAAAAGACATATGTGGTAGAATTGCTTTGTTACCTATTCCATTAGGAATCACATATTTTTTGGTACATCACATTCATGCATTTACGATCCAAGTGACTGTGTTTATACTACTTAAAGGTGTTCTATTTTCTTGTGGCTCACTTTTAATACCTGATAAAGAAAATCTTGGTTTTCATTTCCCTTGCGACAAACCTAGAAGAGGAGGGACATATCACGTATCTACCTAGTATATGTAATCTTAGGTCTATTCTAGATGTACGATGCAAATTTAATAGTCATATTCCATTTTAGTTGGAAAATGCAGATAGACGTTTAGGGCAGTATAAGTAGAGTTGTACACAAACTGAGTTAGCTCAATTAACTCGCTCGACTTGACTCGAAACTGGGTTCGAGCCGAGTCGAGCTGATTTTTTTAGCTAGAAAAAATTTCGAGTTGAGTCCGAGCTCGACTCGACTCAGAACTTGACATGAACTTGACTCGGTTCGAATCGATTCGACTCAAATCAAGTTCACTTAATATATTTATTTTGTAAATATTTATATATTTAAATAAATTTATATATATATATATATATATATATATATATATATTAAAACCCTAAAACCTAAACTTGAACTCTAGTCATAGGCTCAAAATCGAACTCGACTCGAAAGATTGTGTTTGAACTTGGCTCGAGTTGGCCCAAGCTGTTGATCGAGCCGAGATGACCAATCAGGCTCGAAGACTAAGCCGAGTTCGAGCTGAGGTAGCCTGCTAGACGAGCCAAGCCGAGCTACGCCAAGCTCGACTCGATTCGACTTGTGTACTACTCTTAAGTATAAGCGATAAAGGGTTGGTAACTCATATCACGAGAGGAAATTTTGCACAACAGTTCCATAACCATTAATGGGTGACTCCGAGATTTTTTATGGGCATAGGCATCTTAGGTAATTCAGTCTTATGATTCTTCATTATCTGCATATGGCCTCTTCTACCTGGGATAATGTAATCGTATACAATGCTCTTGGCTCTTAGCTAATTAGTAGGAGAAACTTTTAATTTGTTATGAGCCCAAACAATGGATTCAATTAATTCTTGGTTGACATTTATAAAAAGTATATACTGAATTGTGAGTTCAATAGATCCTGATTAGCATAAAGGCAAGATATTATTTGCTCGTTATTGGACAATCACTAATTCACAAATCTCATGCGAAGGGAAGGCTCACACGATAACCATATCAATTTTTCAGAATTTATCTCAGATTGGGCGGGATTTTGAATTTCTGTCGTTTGTTGGCATGCCTTCCGGCGACATTCCTCACTCTCTTTACGGCAGCCCTGCTGTCGCTGTCTCGCTAGCAGGGGGTTGGGGAGTCGATGGACCCTTGGTAGGGTGCTTTGTCTCCATGGTTGAAGCCGACGGGCTCAGGCATTCGGTCCCCATCTCAAGGGGCAATGGAGGAAGGGGTAAGGGAGAGCCCGTGGGAGAGAGTTTCTTCTAGGTGGAATCGCAATCGGCATCCTCCCTTCACCATTTTTGTTGCAAACCTAACTTTCAATTCGTCTGAAGACGACCTTCTCCGGATCTTCAGCAGGTATGGGAAGCTAGGGGGTGTTTACATGCCTTAGGACCGTATTCGAAGGCGACCTAAGGGGTATGCATTTGTGACGTTCTGCTACGAGCAGGAGGCCCTGAATGCTGCAAACTGCCTCAACGGGAGAAGAATTGATGGGCGATTTATCTTTCTAACTTGGGCCAAGAGCTTGAGGCATAAACGAAGCCATGAGTAGAGGCATAGCCTTGCTCATCATCTACATCTTGTTCCTCAAAAATGTTTCACTTCGGTTACTAGGGCAGTTCAACATCCTGGTAAGAGCACTCCTCTGCACCCTGTCACTCATCCATCTTCTAAGAGCCTGAAGCCTCTCATCATTGAGACCGATTCTCAGCAGGTCGCTCAGCTGGAAATATCTCTGTCCTTGGCTCTTATAGCCTTCTGTCGTAAAGAAGTTTCCATCCTGCATATGGTTGATGAATTTCGAAAATCCCCTCAGGCAGCGTCCCTGGTTGATTTCACCCGACTAGGTCCGATAAAGTTTCTTATCAAGTTCTAATCGAGGCAAGAGTTGGAGTACTTCCAAGCAGATCAGGATATGCAGAGACGAATGTGCATTGTAGAGGTTTCAGTTTGGACGGCCTGTGAACCTCCCTTCGTAGCGAGGAGTGAATTCAGCTGATGAGAATCCCTTCAAACGCTTGGTATGCAGTGACCATTGAGGGGCTAGCTAAATCTTTTGGGGAGGTCATGCAGATTGAAAGCATCGCTGCTTTAGGCATTTTTCAGGCATTTGCACGAGTTTAGATTAAATTATCCAATCTCACCGACTTGCAGAGAGTGAAAGGTCAAGATTATCCATTCTATGGAGTCCTTGAGCGACCCTCGATTGAGGGTGGTCACACTCCTCCTAGGGAAGAGGCTGCTAGCGGCAAAGAGTCGACGAGAGCTTGGGTAGAGAAGGTGTTCCATAGTGTGAAGGACGTCTCGAAGGTTCGCTTTCATCCTGTTTGTGGTAACACCGTTGAAAACTCTTCTCAGGAGGTGAATGGTCCCAACTTCCACGAGGCAGTCCAGTATTATCTCCCGAGGAATGACTTTGTCTCCATGAGGGGAGGAGATTGTGACCAAGTTACGGTTCATAGAGCAGGTAATCTCCAGTTGAGTGCATAGATGTCCAGAAGTAATGCGCCGCTGCAAATCACAACTAGTCTGAATACAGGGGCAGCGGTGTAGAGATCAAAGAAGAATGTACCCAAGGACAACGACATTGCTATGAATCACAATTAGGACAAGGATGATATGAGCGTGTCAGTTCCACCCCAGGTGTGCTATCCGATTGCTTTTCCTGTCAAGTATGTTAAATCAATCGGGGTTGATAGAATAATCGAGGAAGGTATCAGTGGCATAGAGCAAGGTGAAGAGCAGAGCCCCGTCGTTCAAACGTTACCCAGCTCAGATACCAGGCTGACTGTTGATTCAATCTGTCTGATAGCGTCTGTTCAAGTGGAGAAGCAGCAGGATGGAACCTTTAGCAATCAGATTGAAGGGGGTGAGTTGAGTAGGCAGCAACATTGTGACAGCCAGACTCTGCTCAACAATGTCAAGTATGCTTTCTCCACACCAAACGTTGTGCAATTTACTAAGGATTGGAGGTGGGGACACCTCAGGAGAGCCAGATTCATTAGCAACTTGCCTATTCGAGCTGACCAGCCTGCCTATGTGGAGTGTAGAGTCCAGGGGCAAGAGGAGGAAACTGAGTGTGCTCGTGGAAGTGGCTAGAGGCAGCAGAAGGTTAGTCAGAACCACTCCACATCTCTAGAGGAACCAGGTCAATTCCAAGTGGATTTTTCATCATATTTCAATGCAGGGGATCAGGATGGTAGTCCTAAACAAGAGTTAAATCCGGTTATGTCAGGCTTGTTTGACTACAAGGAGGGGCTGAAAGACCCCGAAAAGAAGAACAATCGGCAACAAGGGGGAAAGAAACATACTGTTAAGAAGAAACTTGGGGGCCAATCTCTGCAAGCAGGAGTGCAAGTTAAAGGAAGAAGAAGATTTGTTTCAAGTAGTAAAATGGCCAGGCTGATGGAAGAAGGCAAATGGTTTTGTCGGTTGCGGCCGTTAAAGAGGAGGTCAGTAAATTCAGGGTGTGTTACGGATGGATAGCGCAATATTTGGAATGCACGAGGGGTAGGCAACAAACCGACAATTACATCTTTGAGAAAGATTATTCGTAAGCATTGGCCTTTGTTGGTTGCTATATTGGAGCCGATGGCAAGAGAGGATAGAAGAATAACCATAGGGCTTAAGCTGGGATACCATTCCTCTTTCTCTAATTGTGACTCTGGGGGAAAGATTTGGGTCTTTTTTCATAGTCAACTTTCAATTTTCATTCATTCTTTATCGAATCAAATGCTCTCATTGAATGTCTCTTTACAGACTAGCAGGGTGCCGGCCCTTCTAACTATTATTTATGCCAAATGTTCCCATATCCTTAGGAGAGCGTTGTGGCAGGATTTGGAGACCATGAGCAGAGGTGTATCTGGACCTTGGGCTGTGGGCGGAGACTTTAATGCAGTTGTTGATACTAGTGAAAGAAGAGGTATAAGTGTGGCAAGGAGGACTAGCAAGATGAAATTTGCAGCGGCTATTCAGAATTCAGGTCTTTTGGATGCAGGGTTTGTTGGGAATTCTTTCACTTAGAGTAATAACAGAGAAGGTCAAGCGAGAACTTAGGCCAGATTGGATCGAATTCTGGTGAATGACAGGTGGGCAGCGACATTTTCCTCCTTTAAAGTTAAACACTTGGCTCGAGTGAACTCTGATCATTCACCCCTTCTGCTCTCCTTCCTAATTCTCAATCAGCCGGTTATCAAACCTTTCAGGTACCAGCGAATGTGGTCGTTGCACGACTCTTTCCAGCTTGTGGTTAAAAAAGCATGGGAGGGAGAATGCTCGTATAACCCTATGATCAATGTTCATCTCAAGTTAAAGAAGACCAAGCAACTCTTAAAGGTATGGAACAAGGAAGTGTTTGGGCATGTTTTTAATCAGATTAATTAAGGAGGCAAAGGAAGACTTAATTCAGGTGGAAAATCAAATGCAAAATGATGGGTTTGAGGCGTTAATGATGGAAAGCTTGTCTATTAGAAGAAGATTGGCTCGGTTGGAACTTATGGAAGAGGTTTATTAAAAGCAAAGGGCAAGAAATTCGTGGCTTAAGTAAGGTGGCAGGAACACTAATCACTTTCATGCTTCAGCCAGCGAGCGCATTAGGCGAGCAACTATAACTGAGATAAAGGATAGCAACAAAGTGTCTATCATGGATGCGGGGCAAATGAAAGCAGAAGCGGTTGATTATTTTTCTCGATTATTTTAGGCAGAGCAGAATACCCATTCTAAGGATCTTTTTTCCGCTATTCCTCATGTGATTTCTCATCAGGAGAATGCGGATCTTCTGGCTACTCCCACTAGCATTGAGACTTATGAGGTGGTCAAGGCTATGCAGATGGATAGTGCGCCGGGCCTGGATGGCTTTCTAGTGTCATTCTACACCAATTGCTGGTAGACGGTAGGGGAGGATATTCATAAGGCGGCATGCTATTTTTTCGATGAGGGTCAGATGCCCAGAGCTTTTACGGCGTCTTTGAACAGTTTATCCCAAAAAATCTGGCGGTGGCAGGTTTTATCGACTATCGTCCGATTAGCCTCTGCAATGTTATATATAAAATCTTCTCCAAGATCCTAGCTACTTATTTAAGCAAGATTCTTCTTAGGCTTATATCCATAGAGCAAGGGGCTTTCGTGCAGGGTAGGTCCATCACAGAAAATATTGCGATGTCGCTTGAAGTGATGCTCAATTTGGACAGGATATCTCGAGGTGGTAACCTCATTCTCAAGCTTGATCTTGAGAAAGCCTATGACAGAGTGGATTGGCTCTTTCTGAAGAAGGTGATGATGCACTTTGGTTTTAGTGACAAATGGATTGGTTTGATGGAAGCTTGTTGGGGCAATTGTTGGTTCTCTGTCTTATTCAATGGGGAACCCACGGGTTTCTTCAAGTCATCTAGAGGTCTCCGATAGGGAGACCCCTTATCCCAAGGGCTGTTTATCCTAGCGACGAAGGTCTTCTCTCGAAATTTTAAGCAATTGGTGGAGAGAGGCTGGTGTATGCCTTTTAAGTTGCAGAGAGGTTGTCCTGTCATTTCCCATCTATTATTTGCTGATGACACCTTAATGTTTGTGAATGGCAGCCATGATTCATTGCGAGAAGTGAAGTCCTTTTTAGTTGCATTTCAAGATTCGTCAGGCCAGCGTATTAACTTCAGTAAAAGTTCTTTTCTATGACCATCTAACATGTCTACAGGCAGAATCAGGAAAATTGAGAGGGAATTGGGATTTTCCAAGCTACATCGTGTGTGCAATACTTAGGGTCCCTCTCTATAAGGGTAGGGTATCCTCAACATCTTTCAGAGCTCTAATGGACAAGGTGGCTAGCAGGATATTAGGTTGGAAGTCCAGATTTTTGTCACAGGCAAGTCGGATGACGCTCATCAAGCACATATTGGGCAGTATTCCTCTTCACACTATGGCGGCTACTAAAGTTCTGAGGAATCTGCTAGCAGTGTTAGAGAGTAGGTTTGCCCAATTTTTTTGGGGCTGGGCGGATGGAAAAAAGAAGGTTCAGTGGGTAGCTTGGAGCAAGATCAGCAGGCCTATTGAAGGAGGGTTGGGTATTAAAAGATTGGAAGAGGTCATGCAAGCACTTCGTAGAAAAATGGCATGGAATGTAAAATATGGGTAGAAGGAAAGCCCTTAGGTGTTGTAAATGAGAGCAAAGCATCGGAAGGACCTTGAGGTGGGTAGTGCGGCAGCCATTTCCTCTTTGGCTTTCCCATTTTGGAAAGAAATAAAAATCGAGCTTCTTGTTCTTGCTAATAATGTTCAATGGCATGTAGGGAACGAAGAGATTAATGTTTGGTCGATGAATTGGACGGGATTGGGTCCTCTTCAGTCATTGGTGAGCTCGTCGATTCCGCAGGAGCTCCTATCCCTCCAGGTGAAAGACTTTATAGGTCCAGCAGGACCTCTCCCTACTTCTGTTATCAATCTTTTTCTGAATCAAGAGATTTTCAGTTTCATTGTCCAGGGAGGCTTTGTGACTTCAGTAGATCCTCCCACCTGTTTCTGGCCATTTGATGCTTCGGGTGATTTTTCTATTAAATTGGCATGGAAATTAGGGAGGGACACAGTTCAGGGTAGTTGGTTCCATAACTGGATTTGGAATGCTAAGATCCCTCCTAAAATGTCTCTGTTATGTTGGCGAGTGTTGAAAGGAGCCATCCCAGTGGATGCCCGAGTGCAAGGCAAAGGAATTCATATGGCATCAAGGTGTTCTTGCTGCCACGACAGTCCCAAGTCCAGCCCGCAGGTGGAGACGTTGCAGCACATTTTTTTGAACAGTCAGCAGGCAGTAGATATCTTGTGCTTTTTCTCAGATTTGTGGTATCTCATACATCCCCCATGTTGAAGTAGAAGACCGGCTCAGATAATGGCGAAGCGCGACTGCGCCAAGTGCAGCGTCTAACATTAACAGGTAAGTTTTTGCTCTACTAATATTATGGGAGCTGTGGAGGATCAGAAATCGAGCAAGGTTTAACGACCGCACTTCGTTAGTTTCTCAGTCTTTAGTACACATCAGGTGGTGGGCGTCTGCTTTGTTGGAGGACCACTTTGCTGATAGGCATTCACAGGATGGGATCGGTTTAAGAGGCCCGTCCAATCTCACAAATTCCTGCACAATTGAGGTGATCAAATGAGAGAAACCACCCACTGGTTGGGTGAAACTAAATGTTGACAGCTCTGCGTGTAGTAACCCAGGCCGTTCAAGGGGTGGTGGGGTCTGCAGGAGCGATGATGGCAAGCTCATCTTCGCATTCTCTGCCAATTATGGAGTGGGAACAAATAACAAGGTGGAAGTGAGAGCAATATCTTATGCCTGGAGCGAGGATATGGGAATATTGTGATTGAATCGGATTCCACGGTGGCGGTGGGCCTCATTGCTAGGAAAACCTCCATTCCTTGGCAATGGAGGCCGTGGATCAACAGAATCAACAATTTGGGGCATTTTGGTTCATTAGTTTTTTTGGTGATTTGCAGAGAAGGTAATGGTCCGGCCAATGGGATCGCAAGGGAGGGTAGTCAGAAGCAGCAAACGACAGTATTTGATCATATCTGGGACCTCAATCCTCATGTTCGTGGGCTCCTTTTCCTTGACAGGGTCGGGTTAGGTACTCTGAGATCTTCTCATATGCAGTTGTATAGCTTTTTCGTGTTTTTTTGGTGATTGGGGAGGTAGCGGGTGGTCCTCCTCTTCTTCGGCTTCCCTATGGTTTTTTGGCCATGGGTCGCCTGTTTCGTATGGTGCTGTTAAGATTATCTCATATATACAAAGCTTTTAATAAATAAATAAATAAATAAATAGATAAATAAATAAAGAAAATAAAGAAAAAAACCTCATGTGGGGCTAATAGTTCTCATTTCCCTTCTCATGGAAAACCCTTTTTTTCTATTAGCTCTATCCCCTTCTAGGGGTATTTTAGTGATAGGTATTATAGGAATTGGATGATCATATTCGATGAAATACCTAGAGACAAACTCTTATGTTCCTTTCATTATAGTATTTGTGAACAACTTCTTGGATGACAAGCCTAAATCTTACTGACGATATCAATATTGATGATAGTGACGGTATTGATGATGACCTTAATACGAAGTTACCAACTATGAAGAATGTGTTAGCTATCTATACGACATCGAAAATAACTTGATTTGATATCACCTCTCAATTAGAATCAGTAAAAGCAACATCCCGGGCCCTTGCATAATATGGATTCTAAACATTCATGATTTGAAAGTGAACGAGTCAAATTACATATGCTTCAGAATATTAGTGAACTATCTCCCAATCTATTAGTGAATTATCTCTCCAAAGATTGTGAAAGATGTTTCACTAGAAAATTTCTTTGGCTAATGGAACTGATGGAGTACTATAACCAATATCCTTATGATCAGTTCAATGGGTAGTTTCTTTTACAGTACATATTCTAATTTACACTCATCCCTATAGTAATCAGATGGACCGAGTTGTAGACATGAAAAAGTAAGAACTCTATAGGACCTTAACCCTTGAATCAAATAGAGGGGTAAGGTCATGTTGAGTTCCTAAAGTGGTTAGTTGTGACCATCGAATAAGTCTCTTCAGCTTGAGTTGGGTTAAAAGCAATGTTATCAAATCACATATGCAATTTTGTATGGTCCACCATGTGTGAACACCTATGCGATTGCACATTGCTCGTGATTTTTTAATTAATTTTTTTAAAAAAATAAAATAATTTTTTATTAAAAAAACTAGTAAAGAGACTAGGTAATCCAAATTGGTTTTCTTATCTACTTCAATCTAACTTGTGCACTACCTAAGTTATAATAAGTTAATAGCCATTAACCACCATGCAAAAATTAACAACATGTCAACAACTTACTATTAAAAATTTAAACATTTTATTGACAAATGAAATCTTGAGGAATAAAGATTGATGACTATTGTATACATTATTTACAAGTCACAACTTAGAAATTATAAATTTTCAATACAAGTAGACAACTTCCAATTACGTTTATAGGTTACAATTTACAAAATATACAAACTACAATATGCATTGATCTCTTTCCCGTTGTGGCACATCACCACCATCATCATTGTTAGAGTCATCTCATTCTTCAATGTATACTTTATCCTTTTCAATTTCTTCATCATCTATCTGCACAAGTTACTCATCCACGTCCAATGGTCGAGCATGTTCTTGTACTTATACAATATTAATCTCATCTTCTTTGCCTTTTTTTTTTTAGGAAAACTGAAATTATATTAAGTGAAAATGATAGGTACAGATATTTCGGGCCACCCGGGGAAGCAAAAAAGTCTCACCAGGACGCCTTTCCTATCTAATTACAGACATCCACCCAAAACCCTTAAGAACAACATGTTCAAACTTCACAAAAGAAGCCCAGACCTATCCTATCTAACATATACAAACCCCTGATAATTGGTGGAAGGTCCCAAGATGAATGGATCCTCGCAAAACTTTGGTTTAATGCACCCGCTTTAGCCAGCCCATCCGCGGGACAGTTGCCTTCTCTTGGAATGAGAGAGATAAAAAAAGTCACCTCTTGACTGCAACTTGACGATCCTAGTCCACCAGTGTTTCCATTTCCAAGCTATGGAAGAGTTACCACTAAAGCCATCCACCACCCATTTGGAGTTAGATTCCAGAACGACTCGAGTAAACCCAAACTCCACACACAGAGACATAGCATCATACAGCACTTGGAGTTCTGCCCTGTTGTTTGTACCAACTCCATAGCCAATGGAGAACGCGAATAAGAAATTCCCAGAGGAGTCTCGATAAAAACCTCCACCCCCCCAGGGGCCCGAGTTGCCCATAGCCGCGCCATCGACATTCATCTTCACCCACCCTGCATGTGGTCTAGACCACTTAACCGTCTGCCTGATTTTCGGTTTGGGAGGCCGGGGTGGGATCCCCAAGAGTTCGAAAAGGAGGAGCTCAGAACCGTAATTGGGTCTGGGCCTAGGTAGATCAGTAGAAAGTTTCGACAGCCACCATTTGATACGGTCTACCACCTTGTCCACCCTTAGATTGGTTACCTCAAAACGCGTGGCATTTCTGGCTTTCCATAATTCCCATAAGAGCAAAAACGGGGTCAGACAGCGTAAGCGAGACGAGCTACCGCACGGGGGCTGATCATTCCACCATGAGCTGATTCTGTCGGAAATGGAGCTCTGAGGGGGAGTTTGGATGTTGAAAAAAGCATTAAACTTAGACCACACACCTACAACTAAAGCCCTGGTAAGGAACAAATGGGGAAGGGATTCAGTTTGGGGCGTAGTGTGAAGAGCCGCCTCACTACAGATGCACTTGGATGCAATGCTGACCCCCTAGACTGGATCCTGTCATCCACAGGAATAGCACCCTGAACCAATCTCCAAATGAAGACAACGATTTTAAGGGGAGATTAGCACTCCAAATCCTATCAGTCCATGCCCTATCTTGTCCGCTCGACCTGCAAATTTTCCACCCAGACTTGACTGTGAAAGAACCCGAATGGTCATGCAGCCAAATCAGCTCGTCCGAACAAGCGGAGGTGCAAAAACCCCCAGCCCTGATATGTTCAACGGCCTCAAATGGCAACAGGGCAATAGCTGGAGAGTGAGGATCTAGGCCGTCCTGGAGAATAACTTCCCTAACTTTGATATGTTGTATGTCAGGAGGAATCGGCTGGGCAGTCCATGCATCGAGCGGGCCAATCCCTGACCAGTTGCAGGTCCAAAACTCCATCTCACCTCGCCCAACGAACCAAATGGCGTTATTTATGATGTGCGGCATCATCTTCACAATCTGTTTCCAAAGAGGGGAGGGGATTGTGAGCAGAACGTTGCCAACAGCATCCAAACGAGGAGGGCCATATTTGGAAAGCACGTAATCTGCCTAGAGGCTAGAACCATTTTGAATCGACAACGACCACGCCATCTTTAATCTGAACGCCTTCAAAAGGTCCTTAAGTCTTCGCATACCCAAGCCACCCTCTTCTTTGGGCAAGGCGATCCTACTCCATTTCAGCCAGTGCAATTTCCTTTTTCCATCATGCCATCCCCAAAAGAAGTTTGCCATTTTAGTTTCTATTTTTTTCAAGATTTGAGCGGGGATAGCAGATGCATCCATAGTGTGAACCGGAATGCTACCAAGAACGTGGTTGATGAGAGTGCTTCTTCTCGCCTGGGTCAAGTAACGCGCTATCCAACCTAGGATTTTGGCATCAATCTTATCCATCAACGGCTGGTAGAAGGAAGCGCTGACCTTGCCCTTGATAAGAGGCACACCTAAATAGCTAAAGGTTGCCGCTGAACTGGGAATACCGAGGATACGCTTAATCATATTAATTCTGCTAGCAGGGAGAGATGACGAATGGAAAAAACGGCTCTTAGAGAAACTGATTTTCTGGCCTGATGCTGCCTGGTATGATGCAAGAAACTTTACCACTGTTGAAATCGTAGAAGTGAGACCATTAAGAAATAGGACCGTGTCGTCCGCGTACAGAAGGTGAGTGATCTGTTTGCACCCATGTTTAAGCTTGAAGGGGGTGCAAACCCCGCTGAACATTAGGTTTGCAAAACCCCGGCTGAGGACCTCAGTTGCTAAAATGAACAGGCTAGGGGATAATGGATCCCCTTGATGTAAGCCTCGGGAGGATTTGAAGAAGCATGTGCCCTCACCATTAATCAAAATTGTGAACCAAGCATTGTTCTAAAATTTCTCCACCATCCGAACCCAAGGCAGATCAAAGCCGAAACGATGCAACACAATCTTAAGGAAATCCCATTCCATTCTATCATACGCCTTCTCCATGTCTAATTTGAGGATAATGTTTCCTCCTCGGACCTTTCTGTTGACCTCTCTGTAGATCTCTTGACCCAGTGCAATGCTTTCAGCTATTGATCTCCCTTTCACAAACGCACCTTGCTCTGACGAGATCAATTTTGGAAGAATCTGAGCTAGCCTCTTAGCAATTACCTTAGTGAAAATTTTGTAGATGCAATTGCATAAGCTGATCGGCCGAAAGTCAGCAAACCTCTTAGGGGTTGCTACTTTTGGAATTAAACTGATCGTCGTGGTAGTGAAAGATCTAGGCATGTCACCGCCTTGGAAAAGGTGGGAAGTAGCCTTTAGTATATCTGCACCAATAATATCCCAACTACCAGCAAAGAAAGCTCCTGAAAATCCATCTGGGCCTGGGGCCCCGTCCAATGGAATCGCCAAAGCCGCCTTTTGACTTCATGCATGGAAGGAAGCTCCATAAGATGTCTATTATCCTCACCTGTTAGCAGACGTGGGATGGCCTCCAAGAGCTGGTCATACTGCACCTGAATCTCCAACTGAAAAACCTTCGAAAAAAATTCAACTGCTGCGGACTTGACCTGAGCTGGATCAGAAGTGAGTTGCCTTAACTCCAGCTGGATCTCACTAATAACTGCACGTCTGGATTTCTCTGTGACTGTCAGGTGGAAAAAATTTATTTTTTTGTCCCCTTCAAGCAACTAGTTGTTTCGGGCTTTTTGTTTCCAAAATATTTCTTCTGCTAACTCCATTTGTGCCAGTCGATTCTTAGCTTCGGCGATGGTGCCCTAGCTGATCTCAGACAAACCTCACTGGGCCTAATTTTTGAGCTGCAACAAATTGTCTTCAGCCTCTTTGAGTGTTGAAAGATATTCCCAAAGACATTTTTGTTCCGGGACTTCATTAGGAATTTCACTTTTCTGAATTTTTGCAAAAGGTTTGTCATGGGCTAATTAGAAAGATCGACCGACCAGCCCTCTTTGATCAGTTGATGGTAACCTTAGTGGAGTTGCCACATACATTGGAAGCGAAAAGGTTTTGCAAACGTAGGGCTGGTTCTAGGAAAAGACAGGAGCAGCGGGGCGTGGTCAGAGTTAATGCTAGGCAAATGTTCGACTTGAAAGTGAGGAAAATGATTAACCCAGTCCCCATTACATAGCACTCGATCTAGCCTCGCCCAAACCCAGGCGTTCCCAACTTGATTGTTACATGAGGTAAATCTGTTGCCAAGGAAACCCACATCCAGGAGAGCTGCATTATCAATTACTTCCGAGAATTCTAGCATGCTAGCCCTATCATAGTTCCTACTACCTCTTCTTTTTGAATTGGTAAGGACTGCGTTGAAGTCACCTCCAATGGCCCATGGCCCTGAAACATTTCTGCAAAGAGAGATAATATCTGTCCATAATTCCCTCCTCTGCAGCTTAGAACATTTAGCATAAACAATCGATAGAGAAGCATATGGGGGAGTTGTTAACTTTAACATTGAAAGAAATCATTTGGGAGGAAGCATGTAAAACTGAGACATGTAAAATGGAGTTATAGAAAAACCAGATTTTACCCCCATCCTCCGCATTGGAGGAGGAGTGGAAGCCCAGCTTCAGCCCGACGCTAGCTCTTCTCTCATCCCTAGCCATCGATTCTAGGATAGCCAGCCACCAAGGATGGTGAGTGCGGGTAAGCCTACAGGTAGACCGCAACATCGCAGAATTGGCCACGCCTCTGGCATTCCAAATGATCGCTTTATCCATCAGTCACCTTTTCTGAGTTGGTTGCCTGCTTCCTTGGCTTCCTGAGTCTACCATTCCACTCTATAGCTAATCCTGCCCTGCTTATCATAGCTGGTCTCCTTCTTCCTGTGCGTTTTTTGCAGATCATCAGGGTCTTCCAAGAGCCGAGACCGTCCCAATGATGAGGGATTGTGGGAAGTGATTGGGCTTCCAAAGAAGAGGGAGGGAGAGGATCCAGATCGGAGTTATGATCATCGTTGTCCTGTTCCATTTGTATGAGTCTCTGGTTCATCATCTTCTTTGCCTTGACTACAGGTAGGCCTTGTGCTTCTACTCGTCCCTCTTCCCCGCCTTTGAGAACATTGACAACTTGAATCTCTTGATAAAAGACATGAATAACACTAATACATAATACAGAGATACAAACGAATACAATAAAACAAATTAATGTTGGGTCATGACTCTTGAATCTTAACTTGAATATCTTAAGACTTGGCTCTAGAGTCTTAACTTGAATTTCTTGAGTCTTGACTCTTTTTTTTGTTTCTCAAAAAGTTACTTCTATATCTTTTATCAAAAAAAATTTGCACCTATACAAATGGGGCACCCCTTTACTTAAAATAGGGGGCCAGCCATGAGAAGCACATAAAAAATACAAAAGACTCTAAAAGCTTATTAGATCATCTTAATAGATCCTAATCCAACCTTATCAAGGAAAATGGAACCTCTAACCTATGGAGGAAGCTTCGATAGACGTTTGAACCATGCATTCGCTTGAGTAGCACTTCTTAACCGGGCCATCAAATCCGCAGGCGAGTTCCCTTCCCTTAGAACATGTGCAAATCTGATTTGACCTCTGCATTGCAACTGATGAATCCTATATAACCACATTTTCCATTTCCAACCCTGCTTAGCCACTCCAGTAAGCAAATCAACAACCAGTTTTGAATCCGATTCTAGAGTGATTTGGCTATAACCCCTTTGAATTCCGAGAAGGAGGCCATCAAATACCGCACGCAATTCTGCAACCGTGTTAGAACCGACCCCATAACCTGCAGAAAAAGCGAAAAGGAAATTACCTATCTCCCCTCTGCCGATACCACCTCCTCCCAAACTACCCGGATTGCCTCTGGATGACCCATCAACATTAATTTTCACCCAGCCCGACGATGGCCACTCCCATCTAATCAGAACTGCTAGGCCGCTAGATCAAGAGGCAAAAGGCGAGACGACACCTACTCTAGTATGATCGGTCCTTCCTGGACCAGGCGCGCATCTGTCGGCGATAGAATTGGTGAGAAGATCATCCCACCACCTGATTCTGGCAAGAATACGATCTAACGATATCGACACACCGTCGAAAACCGCACCATTTCGTGCTTTCCAGATCTCCCAAATAATTGTGCATGGAATAAGCATTCGACTCATAGAGTTGGACCGCATTGAAGAGATAGCCGCCCACCACTGAGATAGTCGAGATTCAACCGATAATGCTGCCATAACAAAAATGCCAAACCATCTGCCCACAGTTTTCCAAACTGTCTGAGCAATGTCGCTATTAACGAACAGATGGAGCAAAGTCTTTATATGATGGGGCTGGGAGCCATGAGTGGAACAGCAAACACAACTAGAGGCAATTTAGATGCCTCTGGATTGAACTACACTGTCAACCGGGACCGCGTTATGAAGCACCTTCCAGACCAGAAGCGAGATTTTAGGTGGCAGATTGGCATGCCACACCCATCTTGACCAGGTCCGACCTAAACCCGGATCCCTGCTCAAAGACCACGCAGATTTAACTGAAAATTCACCTAAAGTCGTGAATGGCCCAAAAGGGACGTCAGCGTCTTCAGAGATGCTGAACCCTGCCTGAAACACATGATCAATAACTGTCTTGAGTCTTGACTCTTGAGTCTTAACTTGAATCTCTTAAGTCTTGACTCTTAACTATTGGAATGGGAAAAAATTTGAGAGATGAGAGAAAGAAAGTGAAAGAAAATAGAGAGATAAGAGTGAGATTGAGAGAAAAATTAAGAGGAGAGAATGAGAAATATAGATAAGAGAGAGAGAGAGAGTAAGAGAATAAAGAGATTAGAATAAAATATGCATGAGTCTTTATTTTATATATTTGAATGCTTGAAGTTTTTCTTCTTGAATCTTGAATGAGGAATTAAGAATTGGTAATTGCTTTGTTTCTTTCCTTCTTGTCTTATTGCTTCTTGCTTCTTTGCTTCAAGTAAACTAGTGAAGTGAGTGAGACTTGAGAGAGATTGTGTGTTTAGGCTTTAGAATGCTTTAGAATGAGAAAAATAAAGCATTGGAGAGTATTAGAAAATGTATATTGCAAATGGAGAGGGGGAGTGCCTTTTTATAGGCTAAAGCTTGGATTTCAAAAAAAGAAACAAAAAAAAAAAAAAAAGAAGATGTCCAATAGTCAAATTTCTAACTGTTAAAGCATTGATCACAATGCCAATATGTGATGCATATGTGATTATGTGATTGTAGATGCATCGAATTATGCCATATGCGATCACATATGGGCCACATGACATATGAGACCATTGCATATGCCATGTGGCCATGGCTATGCATTTTGCGATTGCATAATCACATTATGTGATTACACATGACAACAATGGTTAAAAGCAAGAACTAAGTATCTTAAACTTGAGTTGAGTTAAAAGCACGAAATGGTGACAGTCGAATTTCTAACTGTTGAAGCATCGCTCACAATGCCAATATGTGATGCATATGTGATTATGTGATTGTAGATGCATCGAATTATGCCATATGCGATCACATATGGACCACATGACATATGAGACCATCGCATATGCCATGTGGCCATGGCTATGCAATTGTGCGATTGCATAATCGCATTATGCGATTACACATGACAACAATGGTTAAAAGCAAGAACTAAGTCTCTTAAACATGAGTTGGGTTAAAAGCACGAAATGTATTTGCACTGTCACCATCTTTGAATCTGAATTTGATCGTTGTAAACAACTTTACGCACTATCCCCCTTCAAGCCTGTGAGAAAATTTTGGCAAAAGAAAGGTAAATCCATGGACCAACCCCAACATCTCCACCCTAAGAACTAAGAGATAACCCAAGGACACCTTCAGCATCTAGGAGTCACAAACCGAACATAGACCCTACTTAATAAGTGGAATGCATTAACAATTCGTCCTCTAATTGTTGCTTACCTTCATTGAATACTAATAAAACTTTTAAATTTCCTTTTCAAATTAAAAGATTCACTACTTGCTATGGGGCCCCTCACATATTACTTCCGTTCAGAAATTTAAGCATTGCATGATTTTCGTTGATGATTTTTATCGATTTAGTAGGATCTACCCCTTAAATTTTAATTTTTGACCTCTATGACTACTTCATTAAGTTTCAGAAATTGGTAGAAAACCAATTTAATTCTAAGATCAATATATTCCAAAGTGATGACAATGGAGAATTTACCTCTTATGATTTATTACCCATCTAGAATATTGTGTCATGAAGGGGTTTGTTTGGTGCATAGTATTAAATGTGATTAGGTGGTACAAATTTGCATTTGGTCCCATGCAAATTCCATCTAGTGTTTGGAAACAACGGGAAGGATTGGATTAATCTCGATATCACATATTAGAGAGCTAATGATGGATACTGCATGATTTTTGGTGGATTTCAAAATCCACTACATCTGTGGGGCCCATGTTAATGTGTGTGTTTTATCCATTTTCTCCATCCATATATGCCCTTTAAACGTGATATTCAAGTTGAATATGTGTACAAGTGACTGACATCAGTTATGAAATGTGGTATGTTGATTACAATTCCATGGTCCACCAAACGCACGCTTCACTTAATATAGTGTATTTCCCAAGGGAAGAGTCTAATCCCAATTGTAGGATTGGATAGTGAAAATACCATGGTATATATTCCCAAAAAAGTAATCATTATGCAATAATGGTGTTAATTCCATCTAATGCAATTCCATGCCATTTAATATCGTTGTCCAAAAGCTCACCTACTAACTTGTATTATCCGATTCAAGTTGAGGGCTCTGTGACCCCCTTTCTTTGACTAGGCAAATGGTTCAATGGAAAGCCTATAATGGACCTCACAAGCTATATTACCTCTACACATAGTCAAGCATCCAGTCTAAAAGTACGCCCATTCATTGCTTAGTTGCGCCAATAGATCCATCCAATGTTTTGTCTACCTTGGATAGAGAGTTTATTACTTCTTTTGGGGATGGGTTAGGGAAGAAGGATGGTGCATTGGGTCGACTGGAAGTGCTTAGCGAAGCCAAAAGAGGAGGGCGGTCTTGGCACCAAGAGGCTGAAGGAGGTGCTAAAGAGTTTCATAATGAAAATTGTGTGGGCTGCCCAATTCTCCCAAAACAAAAGCCTCTAGACAAATTTCTTGAAAAGAAAATACTTTACGGATTTCATGGAAGGAAACGGTGATCAACCACAGCTCTCTAGGTCTCCGATATGGAAACAAATCTCTAATCTCTTTCCCCTGCTTCAGTCTAAGTCTCACTGGCTGATTGGGAAAGTAGATTGCAATGTTTGGACAATTGATTGGAAGGGCCTGGGTCCTCTTAGTCAGTGGTGCTTTGAGTTGGTTCCATAAGCCCTCCAATGACTAAAGGTCAGGGACATCCCGAACAACAACGACCTTAATTATGATTCCCCCATCCCCCTTATGATACCTTAGCCAATGCTTCTTCATATCCTCAAGGACAACTTTTCCTTGTCGACCTTGAAAGATCGTAATGTCTAGAGGCTAGAAAATTAAGGGAAGTTCACGATTAATTCAGCGTGGAAGTCTTGTCAATCAGAGGCAAACTGCAAAATCTGGTCCAAATGGGATTGGCATGGTAGTTTACCTCCAAAGTTGTCTATTTTTACCTAGAAGTTGTTGCTCAGGTGGTCCCGATCAACAAAAGAATCCAGTCCAAAGGCAACTCTTTGAGATTAACAATTTAATGAGAATTCCAACCTCCACCTTACAACCCAAGACAGCGCATCAACATGGCTTAATTCGACAAGTAAGTGTCATTGAGTGAGACCATACTCTCTTTCCTTGTGTAGAATTGAGGGTAAGAGTTTATGACCCAAATTTAACAAGTTCTTGTGTAACACCTAGGCTCTTGTGTATGCTCAAATTCACCAGACACAGGTGTGTAAGTGTTAGTCTCTGTAGTAGACTCCAACAGGATTAAACATAGGTCTTTAAATTAGAACCGAGGTTGTTGGTTAGCATATAGAAAACTAACTCAAGTCTCTTGTGGGAGTTTCCGATGGAAGTGTATGGTTGTAGGTTCTTATGTAGGATAAAGGTTCGTGGCGAGCCTATAAAAACTACATAGAATCTCTTATGGGAGTCAATCCTTATGTAGGATTGTAAAGATTAAAAGTGAACCTTTTTTAAAAATTGAGGATTGTATTAATATATAAGGAAAATACAGTGTTTGCGGGACACCCTCGTGGCTAAAAACTGCACCCGAGGCTACCTATCATAAGGGCCTATACAATGACTGATTCTCTAATGGAACCTACCCCTACCCTGTCAAGAAAGATCTAACCTCTGATAAGAGGAGGAAGCTGTAACTCCTCGCTATACCAGAGGCTGCCTTGGAGCTCACTACCTTTGTGCGCCAGCCCATCAGCCGACCCATTAGCTTCCCTCTTAATGAGCATAAAACGGAACATGCCTAGACGATTGAGGTCCACGATCCTAGAGATCCAATGCTTCCATTTCCAGCCTGCTTCGAAGGTGTGATTCAATACACCCACCACTAAACTGGAATCTGATTCAACCACCACCTTCCCAAGAACCTTCATAGTGCAAGCTAGGATGCCATCGTGAATGGCTCTTAGGTCGGCATAGTTGTTGGATCCCCGCCCATAGCCGATGAAGAAAGCAAACAACATCTTGCCATCAGCTCCCCTACGGATCCTGCCTCCTTCTGATGGACCCAAGTTCCCCCTAGCTGACCCATCTACATTCATTTTCTTCCAATTTTCATGAGGCCTAGACCAAGACACCACCTCTCTTCTCATAGATGGGTGGGGCGGATGGGCGATGCCCAGAATAGACATGTGGAGACAACCCACCCAGGCTGAGGAGGACAGAATATCGTCCTCTTTTCTTACCCACCTCAGCCACCATTTTGTTCGAGCAATGAATGCCACTGGAGACGCACAAAAACCTTCGAACTCAGCAGAGTTTCTAGCTTTCCAAATTTCCCAGATCATAAAATAGGGAACTAGCCCTCTCAGCTGGAGTAAGGACTATCCTGGCATCATAGATCTCCACCACTGACCCAACCTAACTTGGATAGAAAGTGAGTCCGCTAGAAGAATCCTAAAAACATCGTTAAAAAAAATGCCAAATGTCTTTGGCCAGCGACTCGCTGATGAAAAGGTGGCCCAACGATTCCAGGCTGGGGCAATGGTTGACGCCCTAGGGACAGTAGCTACAAATGGAAGCCATCGAGATACCTTTCCCCTGAATCCTCTCATCAACTAGGAGCACGTTGAACATCAACCTCCAGATGAAGGCCAAGATCTTTGGAGGCAGCTTTGTGTGCCAGACCCATCTGGCCCAGCCTCTCTTCTGACCGCTGACTCTGAGACTATCCCAACTTGAATTAATTGAGAAGTCGACTGAATGAGAGAATTGCCAGATAATTAAATCAACCTCTTCAGACATGTAGAACCCCGCTTGAAAAATAAGGAGGATGGCTTCCTGAGAAAGATAAATCGAGCCCGAAGAAGGAGGGAGTGGGCCTTATTTCCCGATGAAGTCCCTGACCTTGAGGGAAAGAAGGTCATCTGGGATTTGATTGATTGCTATGTCCTCAAGAGGACCAAGACCCATCTAATCTCCAGACTAAAGGTTACACTCACCTTTACTAATGAGGCAACGAACATTGTTATCTAGAAATGAGAACAGTTTTAGGATGCTTTTCCAGATAAGGGAAGCCGCAACTGTGACCTCTCCACTCGAGGTGCCGCTTCTAGCTGAGTTTGGGCCGCCGAATTTTGTCGACATGAAATTTGCCCACTAGCTATTCCTATTCCCATATTTCACATTCCAAGCCAACTTAAGTTTGAAAAGCTTTCATCAATTCCTTAAGTTTCCTAATACCCAGCCCTCCTTCCTCTGTTGGGATAGTAATCTTCTTCCAGTCTGTACAGTGGAGTTTCCTTTTACCGTCAGCCCAACCTCAGAAGAAGTTGGCGAAGATCTTCTCCATGTCTGTCAAAATGGGAAGCGGGGGAGGATATTCAGCCAACAAGTGAACTGGGATGCTGGACAAGACGTGCTTAATTAAGGAGGCTTGGCCTACTTGTGAGAGGATTTTTGCCTTCCAACCATTGATCCTAGCAACCATTTTTTCCACAAAAGGCAAGAAAACTACCCTGGAGAATCCTCCTATGATGGGGACTCCCAGATATTGAGCTCCCACTAATTTAAAACCTCCGATAGTAAAATTCGACGCTCTCATTGGTTGAGTGAGCAGTCCGCAGGGAGTGGAATAACGAACAATTATACATACATGTCTTTGGGATTGTCTTTGACCATTTGTTTAATTATGCTTATGCGATTGAATTCTTAATTATATGCAATGTTTTAAATATCATTATCAAGTAAAGTATCATACCCTTAGGATACCGATAAATATCGGTTATTGCATGAGATATATCGGTTATATCGCATATTGTATTGCTGTTGTTGGGAAAGATGGAAAATTTGTGAAATTGGTCGAATTTTTCAATGAAACTTCAAGGATTGTTGAAAAGGACATCAATACACACTTAGAAATCAAAACAATACAAAAAATATATATAATAAGGGTTTCCTTTGTATGGGGTCCTAATATTTGTGCTTTCCAACTGAACTGATAGAAGTATATTCAAAGTCTATTCATTCAATTTATAAACGTAAGAAGACATGTATGGAAACAAAAGCAAAAGAAGAAACACTAGATCAGGTTACATACATGTTTAATTTTGGATTTGGATATAAATAATATAATAGATTTGTGAGAAATTGAGAAATTTTAATTTATCTCAATTTTTCGCAACTTGACCATCTCCCCTAAATCTCGAAATCAAAGTTCTAAATCCATGATTTTTCATGGAAAGCATGAAAAATAATATATTTGCAACCATTTGACACTAATTTAACATGGTTTACAACAAAAACATGGATCAAAAAGTGAAAATGTTCATTAAATCGAATAGGCGGGATATATTGGAACCACTTGTGTGTTTCATATCGCACACGTGAGATAAAAGACACATCGTGGGATACATTGGTTGATATCGTCGATATTTAAAACACTGATAACACATATACATGATTAATGAATGCTAAGAGTTACATCACACACAAGCATGTACATTATCATGTTTATAGATTAGTTGAAGTTGATGGATTATCTATTTCCAGTTTTGACATATTTTGACCAAGCATCAATGATTCAAACAGGCAAACAACTGGTGTTATGGAGAAGCCAGCAAGTGTGGGCATAGGAAGGTACCAAGGAGTGGATCCTCATGACATATATGAGGGACGGGGAGGGTGACTGGGGATGGTGGTGTCAACTCTAAGATTAATCAAGACCATTCGAAAGTCTCGGAATTGAGGATGATTTGATCACTGGGTGAGACACATGCACAAAATATACAATCCATTAGAGAACACTGAATAACGGTATAGATTATATGTACGTGTGTAATTCACTTGCTGATTAACTTGGAATAGTTTTAGAGGTGGTATTTGAAAAGTAGGTATAACTTGATGAGCGACTTCGATCTTAAACACGTGTTCATTTTTTTTCACTTGAGACATAAGTGCACTAGATCGGGTATTCTCACCCAGTCTCAGTTACTCTTTTTTTTTCGAAGTGCTTCTCATAGTCGTATCTTGTCTACGGGACTTACTACCACTAATAGTAGTGGGCCAAGATAACAAGGTTGGGGTCCTTCACAGCTGATCATGACTGTTGATTGTTCCTCTACCATTCCCTAACTCAACATGGGGATTGTCTCCCTCCTTGTCCTTAGGCATAATAAAGAAGCTCTCCATCTCTTCTAAGGTTTTGCCTCGAGTCTCCGGCAAGGTGTAGAAGAAGATCTATGACAACATCGCCACTCCAGCAAACAGGAAGAAGGTCCCACCTATTGTGATGGCATTGGATAGTGATAGAAATGTCATTGTGGTCACCCCACTCATTATACAGTTCGCCGCCACTACCCAACTCATGCCCTGAGCTCGTAGCTTCAGCGGTAAGATATCTGGGCCATAATGGGGCATCGTCGCCGCATGAGAGAAGATTTAGGGCATCGCCGCCGCGGCCACCCCCTGCTAGTAGAGGGGGGAACTGGATCTCCCCCACCAGACATTAAGTTAGGCCGCAAGATCGCAGAGGGGGATTGAGTCTATGTCAGTAACATTCCCTTCGATTGCTCGTCGCTTGACCTGTGGAAAATTTTCAGCAAATTCGGTAAACTCTCATATGTGTATATTCCCTCGTTCCTGGGCACCAATCGCCCCAAGGGCTTCGCCTTTAACAGATTTCTATACGAGCAAGAGGCCATCAACGCCAAGGGGACTCTGAACGGTTGTCGGGTGGAAGGTCATATCATATCCGTCGCCCCTGCAAACCCTAAGAAAGGATCAATCAGTCGCCAGAGATCGATTACTCCTGCAGAACCCGTCTCTAGGGTGCAGGTGTCCCCTCTGCCCCGATCCTATGCAGGAGTCACTTCAGCTGCCATGCAGGAGAGGCCACAAAGAACAGTCCCCAAAGAGGTCTTCTCTATAACAGCAGATCCTCTCCAGGTTAACCGAAAATTATAGGATTTGAAACCGGCGATAGTTGGAGAAGCATCTGCTCTGAATGTTTCCATCATCCGGCTGTTAGATTCCATCAGGAACTCCCGCTTCGCCGCTTCGGCGATCGACATTGCTAGGTTAACCCCTTCTTCCTTCCTTTTCTTCTTCAAATCTAGATCGGATCTTGCAGATTTCCAGGACAACACCCACTTGCTGGCCGAGATGGATCTCTCATCTTCAATCCCCTGGTCACTGGACTCTGTTCCTGAAGATGAAGGTACCTGGATCCAGATGCGAGGAATACCAGTTCATGCCTGGTTCGAATCGGTCCTATTCGACCTTAGCAGTACCCTCAGAAAGGTGGTCCAGATCAACCCTCACTCCAGGTCAGGCGAGTTTCTGGTTTTTGCCAGAGTCAAGGTCATCCTAAGGTCTGGCATTGATCTATAGGATATGTTACAGTTGAGAGTAAAAGATAAAACATATCCAATCCATGTCGAGCTAGATACAACCCCTTGCCCCCCGGTCCCCAAGTGGCAGCGTCAAACCACCAGAGCATGGGTGGAAGAGAGTTTTCATAGGGGAACCATCCTTCCATCTTCCCGATCAGTGGGTGTTTGTGAAAATGCCTCTGAGAGGGTGACATCTAGATCAGTGGGTGTTTGCGAAATTGCCTCTGAGAGGGTGACCACCCTTACATCTTCCTGATCAGTGGGAGTTTGTGAAAACACCTCTAAGAGGGTGATAGCTAGAATCGAGTCACCTAAGGAACCGCTAACCGATCTTCGTGAAGACCCTGAGTCATTCCGTGACCTGGCACAACGGATAACCTTTGCACCCATCCTGGTTCTATCTGCTTCCACCAGTTCTCCTCAAATGGACCCTGCCCATTTGTTGGCAGATCCCCCTCTTTCACACCCTTCTTCTGACCTACCTCCCGCTATCTCAATCCTTCCTTTTTCTCCTCAGCTACCCCCGTGAGAGGTCACTATGCTTCGTAACCCCCCTGCCCCCAAACACTCCTCTCCCTTACCCCGCATTATAGATGTTCGATCCAGGTCTGCGGGAAACTCCCCCTCTAGACTGGACTACCTTGTTTTGGATCAGAATCTGCCCCCTCCTCCCCTGCCCCTCCATCGATCCCCCCCTCCCCCCTGGAGATGTTGAGAAACCTTCTCTCAGCTTTCGAGACCCCTCTTCCGTTACAGCCCCATTCCACCCCCTGTGTTCTCCCTCCTGATTCCCAAGATCGAAGCTCCTCCTTGCATATTGATTCATCCCCCTACTTTAATAGGGCTCGGTATGTAGATGAGGAGGATAATTGCTCCTCTTTAGAAGGTGATTCCCAGGTTGGCAGACTTCTGGCTGAGGACCCTCCTGCTGAAAGGACGTCCTTAGAACCTTCTGTTATGGGCAATGTAGCTGAGCACCATAGTGAATCTAGTACCATTGGAATGCCTACTTCCTTGTTTAGCAGCCCTAGTAAGAAGGGAAAGGAACTCCCTACTCCGGCTAGCCCCAGTCAGCAATTGAATCAGGTGATCGAGACTTCCGATCTAGGAGCCTCCAAGAATCAGAGACTTAAAAGGAGAGACGAGCTGACAACTGGTGCATTTAATGGATAAGATTTTAGTTTGGAACGTTCGTGGTATCGGTAATTTGAGAACTATCAGGTCGGTTAAGAGGTTGGTAATCTCCCACAACCCCTGGTTGGTGGCTTTATTGGAGCCCATGCTAGGGGATGAGAAGAGGACTGGCATCGGACACAAGCTTGGTTTTCACTCTTCTATTTCCAATGCTTCAGCTGGAGGAAAGATTTGGCTATTCTTCAATAGTCTTATCACGCTTTCTGTTTATAGCATATCCTCCCAAACTATCACTGCTGCCATCCATCTTCAAAATTTTCCTACTCCTATTTATTTGACATTTGTTTATGCTAGTTGTGACAGACGTGCGAGAAGAGTTCTTTGGCAGGAATTGGCGGATATATCTACTTCGATTCAAGGTCTTTGGGCGGTAAGCGGTGACTTTAATGTGGTTTCTAATTCGGCTGAAAGGAGAGGGAAAAGACTGATGGACCTTCCCTGCTCTGAGGAGTTTGTGGAGGTAATCAACAATGCGAACCTCTCGGATGCGAGCTACGAGGGCCCCAGATTTACCTAGTCCAACAACCAAGCAGGGTCTTTAAGAGTTTGGGCCAGGCTTGACAAGGTGCTCATCAATGACGCTTAGAGTTCTGCTCTCCCCTCCTTTGTGCAGCACTTGCCGCAAATCAATTCTAACCATGCTCCGCTATTGCTAACCGCTCCTAGTCAGCCCCCCTCCATGCCCCGGCCGTTTCGATTCCAGCGAATGTGGACCCAGCATGAGGGATTCTAGCATGTCGTCAGCCAAGCTTGGAATTCGATAGAATCTTTTCATCCAATCTCCAGCATCTTGCTCAAGCTGAAAGTGGTCAAGAGGGAGATTAAGATTTGGAATGCAGATGTCTTTGGAAACATTTTTGCTCAGGTCAAGGCTGTTGAGCGTAATCTCGCTGACCTAGAAACGCAAATGCAAGACGCGCCTCTTTTAGATCGTGCAGACAGTGACTGGTATCTGCGGTTGGCTACGGCTTCAGAAAATCTTAGGCGCCTTGAGCTAAGGGAAGAAATTTACTAGAAGTAGAAAGTCAGGATCTCCTGGCTAAAAGAAGGAGACAGGAACACGAAGCTCTTCCATTCCTCGGCCATCGATAGATAGTGAAGATCCTCTATTAGATTTATTCTGTTAGAGGATGGTACTCGTCTGGAAAATTTACAGGATATTAAAGATGCTGCAATCCGTCACTTTGGAGATCTTTTTTCGACTGATAGTGCAGCCGCTGACCCAGAGTTGCTGAATGTAATCCCTCATTCTCTTTCATGTGATCAGAATGAGCGGCTAATGGTGCTGCCTACCCTTCAAGAAGTGCTCGATGCAATCAGGTCAATTCCTCCAGACAGCGCTCCTGGCCCTGATGGTTTCACCGGTAATTTCTTCCTGTCCTGTTGGAACACGATTGGCCCTGACCTCCTCAAAGCTACGATGCACATATTTCTTGGCAGCTCCTTCCCCCGGGCAGTCTCTGCCACCCTGATTTGTCTTATTCCTAAGAAAGTGGCCCCATCTTCATTCTGTGACTTCCGCCCGATTAGTCTCTGCAACTGCCTTTACAAGGTCATTGCAAACATCATCTCGGCCATGCTTAGCGAAGTCCTCCCCGGCCTTATTTCTCCCGAGCAGGGAGCTTTTGTTAAGGGCAAGTCAATGGCAGAGAGCATCACTCTAGCGCAAGAATTGGCTAGGGATCTCAACTGGAAGGTGCATGGGGGCAACATAATCTTAAAGTTGTATATGGAGAAAGCCTACGACAAGCTGGACTGGAACTTCCTAAAGTAGGTCCTACTTAAGTTCGGATTCTGCCCTCCCTGGGTGCAAATGGTGGAAAAGTGTTGGAACAATGCGTGGTTCTCGATTCTCATTAATGGAGAAGCAGGAGGCTTTTTCAAGTCAGCTAGAGGCATCCACCAGGGGGACCCCCTGTCCCCCAGTCTCTTCATTTTGGCAGCTGAAGTGCTAAGTAGAGGCTTGTTTCATCTAGTGCATCAAGGAAGATGCACTCCTTATAAGCTCAGGAGAGGATGCAAGCCTATTTCCCACCTTCTCTATACAGACGATACTTTAACCTTTGCCAACGGTGGTTTGAAGTCCCTTAGAGCGCTCGTAGCCTTTCTTGATTCATACCAAAGCGCCTCGGGCCAAAAGATAAATTTGTCTAAGAGTTCTTTTTCTACTCCAACAATCTCGCGCTATCAAGAATCATAGTCATTGAGAGATCGTTGGGGATCATCAAAAGTACCTCTCCTTTGACATATCTTGGAGTTCCAATTGCATTTGGCAAGGTAAAGCTGAGCGATTTCTATCCGTTGATCAGTAAGATTGAGGGCCGTATCAGTGGTTGGCGCGCCAAATGTCTATCTCAGGCTGGTAGGCTGATCCTGGTTTGCCACGTTTTGGCTAGCATTCCCGTCCACTCGTTGGTTGCCACACTTATCCCAAAGCAAGTGCTAGCAGTTTTGGAGCACCACTTTGCAGATTTTCTATGGGGGTGGTCCGAAGGTAAGAAGAAGCTCCATTGGATTTAGTAGAAAACAGTCGAGAGGCCTAAGGCAGAAGGTGGCTTGGGTGTTCGAATGCTGTCTGATTTTATGCAAGCGCTCAGGCTGAAGCTAACTTGGGTAGTCAGTTGCAACGATACGGCCAGTCTTTGGAAGGACTTTATGCGCTCCAAATACTCCTTAACTCGCTAGCCTCCCCCAGCTGTTGCCTCCCCGTTGTGGAAGCAAATCTAGGTTATGCTCCCCCTGTTGGAGCGTCAGTTGCGCTGGAAAATTGGTCGAGGTACGTGTAGGTTCTGGGTCGATAATTGGACAGGTCTGGGGCCTTTGGTCCTTCACGCGTCTCAGCCGGTGCCTCCTCATCTCCTGACGACCAAAGTCTGTCAAGTCATTGGGGCGGCTGGGCCCCTTCCCCCCTCCTCTCTGTATAACTTCCTGCCCCAGAATATAGTTGATTTCATCTTCCAGGCCAGTTTCTTCAGCTCAGACAACCCAGATACCCGGATTTGGCCGCTAACTCCAAGTGGCGATTTCTCGATAAGCTCCGCCTGGGCCCTTTGCAGAGTTCCAAGTCCTCGTAAAGAATGGTCATGCTGGGTTTGGCAAGTTCAGAAACGAGGTGTCTCTCTCACCTCCTGCTGCAACTACGGCTCAGATTTCCTCCCCTCTTGCCGCTCGCTGGAAACTCTGGATCATATCTTCGTCAGCCACTCTCTCGCGTCGTCGGTGTGGGTGCATTTCAGCGAAATTTTTGGGATCAAGCCAAACCCAAATCAAACAGTATAAGCCTTGTTGACAGCATGGTGGAACCCCACCCTAAATATCATCAAGCCATCGCCGATTCAGAAAATTGTTCCCTGCCTAATCATGTGGGAAATCTGGAAAGCCCGTAATGCGGCCAGATTTAACAGTAAACGAGTCCAAGCTCCGTCCATCATACTTTTGGTAAAGCGATGTCTCGTCTCCCTCGCTAGTAACTTCCCTTCTCTTCTCTCCCCACCACCAGGTACTTCGGCTATGACTACTCTGGGGATTCGCCCGGCCGCCTGCTCTAAAACTTCCGTATCTGTTGTCAGGTGGATCAATCCGCTTCAGGGATAGGTCAAGCTCAACGTTGACGGGTCGGCTAGAGGCAACCCTAGCCTCGCTGGTGGAGGAGGAGTCTGTAGAAGCAATAGGGGTGTTTTCATTTTTGCTTTCACGTCCAGGTACGGGACAGCTTCCAACGTCTATGCAAAGCTAAGAGCAATCCATGACGGATTACGCCATTGTGGTCAGTTAGGCCTCCTTAGCATTGAAGTTGAATTAGATATAAGGCTTGTAGTGGACTTTTTGAATGGGACTGCTAAACCCAGTTGGAAGTGGTCCTACTGGGTAGCCAGGATCAGGAGGTTGGCCTCAGCTGTTCAGGTAAAATTTTCTCATATCCACAGAGAAGGGAATGAGCCGGCCGACGGTTTGGCACGAATGGCCAGTAGCTCTCAAACTGATTCCTTCGTATAACATATTTCTCTCCTACCCCGTTGAGTTAGGGGTGGCCTCTTCCTCGACAAGGTGGGGCTCGGTGCAGTTCGTCTCGGCTAGCATGGATCCTTTGTGCGTTACGCGATCCAGCAAATATAATTTTTCGAGTTTCTTCCCGCCCTATTTTCCCTTTGTCCCTTTAGCCCAGTCATGTATTTAGTAGCTTCACAATAGGCTTCTATCCAGTCCTTTTTTCCAAATGTCACCCAAATGTCCGTCTCCCGTAAATCAAAGCTGGTGTAAAGGCTTTCTTTAATGAATATATCAGCCACTTTTTCCAAAAAAATAATAATAAAATAAAATTTAAAAAAATCAAGACCCTCCGTGTCAACCATGTCTTCCATTTTTTTCAAAATCATTATATATTCCAAATTGGAAGAGAGCATAAAGGTTGTACAATGTGCGGTTCGGACAGGGGCAATGACAAAAGGGAGTCACCCCCTATCATGTATGAAAAGAAAAGAGAAGAAAGGATGGGTAAGGCCTCACGAAGGTAGCCTAATCCAACTCTGTCAAGGAAGAGCTGGCCCTGGAGAATGATTGGATGGACTTTAGCAATTTGAATGTTGAGTTTGTTTGGTTCAAGCTGCCTATGCGCGTCATCCCATCAGCCACTGCGTTGGCCTCCCTAGGAGTGTGGATGATCCGAACTTTCATGCGACCTTTCAAGGCTTTAATTCTCTTCCTCCAGTACCACAAGGACCAAGATCCCAAGGTTTCTCTAGAGAGGGTAGCCACCACCAAGTTGGAGTGCCTAGACACTTCCCAAGCTCGAGTTCCCTCTCACCAAGCCGTCAACGTTTACTTTGATCCAGCCCAGCTAGGTTCTAAACCACTCACTACCGATGAATTTGGCAATTTGGACGAAGGGACTTTGATCCCTAGAATGTTCAGGGTGAGGAGAAAAGAGAGTTATAGAAATTTGGGCATCGACAGGATGGGGCCCACTAAGCTGATCCAGCTAAGGATGTTGGAGATGACCCTGGAGGCGCACATCTCACGGTTTTTGAATCTCATATTGTTCCTTGCAATCCAAAGCTCCCAAAAGATAAAGGCAAGGATGAGACCTTTGAGGAGTAGGATTGAGGTCGAGGCTGGAGAGGACGCCCACCATTGATTGGCTCTGATCGTAGCTGAGGAGCGAGGGGCGAGGCACGCGTTGAAGCTAGTGTGCTGAGGAACTCCCACACATGAGTGGTTGTGTTGCTCAGGGGGAAAACATGATCGATAGTTTCAACGCTTGGCCTGAGTGAAGGGGAGAAGCAGGCACATCTTAAGACGAGTTGAATGCCCTTTTTTTAAAGGCTGCTATCCACAAGGATTTCTTTTTGGATTATCTTCCAGGACAGAAGAGCATTTTTTTGCAAGAGTTCAGCGTGCCACACCCACCTGGACCATGGTTTTTCTTCCGCCCTTGGTTTGATACATTGTCAAGCTTGACCAACCGATAATTCCCCACTATCTGAGCCCTTCCAGATACATATGTCCTCTGCTAAGAAGGTGCAAATACCCTCATCTGAAATGTGATTTATCACATGCTGCAGCAGGAGGTTTCTGACTTTCGATGCTAGCCCAAATCATATCCTGAACCCTGAGATTTTAAAGACCAGTGTGGGATGGGCCTAGTCTCCAACTATGGAGAGGGCCAAGGCCCGACCAATTCCTATCCTAGAAACTGATATCTCCTTAGCCCACTAGCGGGTAGGTGAACTTAGTCACTATTGGAACAACCCTGCAAACTTATTTAAACCTCCATGTTGCACATGAGGGCCTCTATTCTCGCCTTCCAGTACCACAAGGACCAAGATGGGGTATTGTTGCTAAAGAGAACCTTCACTACCGAGGTAGAGTCACTAGCCACCTCCACTTTACCATAACCGAGCCGAGCACACAGGGCCAGTGCATCCAGAATGGCCCTAATTTTAGCTCTGGAGTTGGACCGTAGATTGTAGCCATTGGAGAAGGCAAATAGAGCTTCCCCTTTCCAGTTTCTCCCAATCCCACCCCCACTAGATTGGCCTGGGTTCCCTCTAGATGACCCGTCCACGTTTAGCTTGATACACCCCTGTTTGGGTCTTGCCCATTTGACGACTTTGACATGGGGCAGCTTGGGGGAAGGCATTCTGATACCCAAAAGGTTGAACGGTTGGACCCATGCTCTTGTAAGCCTATTAGGAGAAGGCAATAAGGGGGTGATGAGAGTGATCCACCCATGAATCCCTTTGATAATCCATGATGTACACATGTCGTTGTTTTCAAATTTGGCGAAGTTTCTAACCTTCCAATGCTCTCAAAAAATGAAGATAGGGATGAAACCTCTTAAGGGGGGTTGGGTGTTTCCCATGACAGGGGAAGCGGCTCACCACTTGTGGCATGATCGGTTGCCGAGACGGGAAGAGGAAAGTGGACGTTGAAAGCACAACAGAAAAAATTTCAGACCTGCATTGCAATCCTAGATGTAGAAAATAAGTGGTCAATGGATTCAATGTTTGGCTCAGAGGGAAGCTGGCAGCAATGGCATTTGGAGTTGATGGAGACCCCTTTTCGTTGGAGACTGACGTCTACAAGGATGGCTTTATGGATGATTCTCCAGACGAGGAGCGAAAGTTTTAAAGGGATCTTCGGATGCCACACCCACTTGGCTCAAATTTTCTGAGGGGCCGCTAACCTTATTTAAGCTTCGCCAACCCAGGCCCACAAAGAGCTCTCCATCAACTGAATCTAACCAAACGCATCTGTCTTCAGTTGGGGAGGTACATATACCTTCCATTGAGACTAAATCCATGACGGACTGTGGAAGAATGCCCCTAGCTGTGGGAAGAGAAGACCAGCCCTTTGGTCCTATCAAATCTCTCACTTTGGTAGGCTAGGGTGCTGGAGAGTTGGGCTTACTCGTCTAGTCTTGGATTGGGCCTAGCCTCGTCCAAACATCTTTCCAGAAGTCCACTTCACCATAGCCAATCAGCCACCAAGTGAGGGCAGTAACATGTGGGCTGACCTTGTAACTTTTTCTCCAAAGAGGAAAGGCAAAGGCTAGACAATTAGAGTCGCCCGCTGGTGTGAAGTTTCATACGGAAGGCCTTCAAAACTGACTTAAGGCTCTTGAGGCCCAATCCCCCTTCCGATTTGGGGCGTGAGACAGATTTCCAACTAACCCAGTGAGATCATTTCCTGTCACCTTTCCATCAACAAAAGAAACTCGAAGCAGCAATCGTGTAGATAGGCACGCTAGAGAGAACATGGTTGATGAGAATTAATCTACAAGCTTAAGAAAGGATCCTATATTTCCAACCTGAGATCCTATTCAGAATTTTTTCAATCAAACCTTGAAAGTATATCCCCTTGGGTCATCCCTGGAAGATGGGGATCCCAAGATATGTGAAAGGAGTGCTTGACTTGTCGAAACTGAGGATGTTTCTAACTGTAGAAATTCGATTTTCAGCCAACCTCAGGATGAAAAAGCTTTTGGGCGTGTTGATTTTTTGGCCCGACGCCAACTCATATTTCTTCAGGAAGTCAGAAATCTTCTTGAGGGAATCTCAGCTACCGTTGGCAAAGTGGATTGTGTCATCAGCGAAGAGGAGGTGAGAAATGAGTGGGCAGTGTGAGTGCATTTTGAAAGGTTAACAGAAACATCTTTGCATCAACTGTTTGAATCCCTGACGAAGGACCTCCGCTACTATAATGAACAGCCCAGGAGAGATTGGATCACCTTGTTGAAGACCTCTAGACGATTTGAAGAAACCTACCACCTCTCCATTGAAGAGGACCGAGAACTAGGCATTTGCCCAACATTTCTCAACGATAGCAATCCACTTCCCATCAAAACTGAACTTGGCTAGCACTTTTTTAGAAAGGACCAATTTAGCTTATCATAAGCTTTCTCCATATCGAGCTTCAAGAGAATATTGCCTCCTCTCGCCTTTCTATTGTTGTCTCGAAATGCTTCTTGAACTAGCGCACAACTTTCCACAATAGACTTACCTTGCACAAACATGCCCTGTTCGATGGAGATAATATTTGGGAGAATATTACCCAATCCAAAGGCGATGATTTTAGATAGGATCTTGTATAAGCAGTTGCACAGACTGATGGGCCTAAAGTCAGAGAAGGTTACTAGGGGCTTATCTTAGGAATAAGACAAATGAGGGTAGTTGTGAAGGCCCTTGGGAGGTTAATTTCCTCTACTGAGGAAGTGCGTGACAACTTTGAGGTCTTGTCCCATAGTTTTCCAGCAGGCCTGGAAAAATGCTCCTAAAAATCTGTTAGGCCCTGGCATGCCGTCAGCCAAGATAGCCATCACAGTCGCATGGACTTCCTCGAACGAGGGGGGAGGAGAAGATGACTGTTATCAGCTTCCAATACCAGAGGTGGAATGATATCCAGCAGCTCACGCATTCGACAATCTGGCGCGTCTTATAGGAGATGCTGAAAATTTTTTGTAGCTGCCTATTTAATATCTGCGTTGTTAGCAAGCACAGTTCCATCATCTTGATGAATTTGTAAAATCCTATATCTTTTGGTTCAATTAGTAGCTATAGCGTGGAAATATTTTGTGTTTTGGTCCCCTTCCTGCAACTAGTGGGCCCTCGATTTTTGTTTCCAGAAATGTTTCCTCATGGAGTTCTAGCAGGGTCATTCTATCTCTAGCATTATGAAGGGATTGGATAAGGGCAGGGTTAGACGAACCTTGGACAAAGCTTTCCAGATGATACAGGTCTGATTTTTATGATCTTAAGTTTTCCAAGCAACACTTGTAAAGGGTCCCCATGTACATTAGTGCTCTAGGCCTTGTTGATCAGATCCTATAAGCCTTTGTGGATGGTCCACATCCGTTGGAATTTGAAAGGTTTAGGAAGGGAAGTTGGAAGGGGCAGGAAGGCTAGAAGCAGCGAAGCATGATCGGAGTTGACCCTTGGGAGATGCTTGACCTGGAAGGAAGGGAACGATTGCAACCAATGGTCGTTACAGCACACTCGGTCCAACCTAGCCCAAATTTTAGGAAGACTTTGCTGGCTATTACACCACGTGAATCTACTACCTATGAATATGGCGTCCACGAGGCCCGCATTGGTCAGCCCTTCAGCAAATTCTGATGCATTGTGGGCATTAAAAGAGAATGTCGTAGATCCCAATCTTTCAGAAGTCCCCACATACAGCCCAGAGGGCCACACACCCTATCCCAATCTAGGCCATATCTTCCCACAGTTGCCTACCCAAGATCCTTGAACATTTGGCGTCGACGCAGGAGATCCACACTTTGTTTGGGTCTCCAATTAGGCCAACCTTTTTTTTTGGAAAAAGGTTCATATTGTATTGAAGTAAAAAGAAACAACTTTACATGGACTAGATAGGATTCGGGCTCCCATCCAAAATATAAGAGAAGAGCCTATCATATGAAGACCGAAGAAAAAGACTACCCAATGAATCCTTAGGATTTCTTTTTAATGGCCCCTAACCCAGCTTTGTCAAGCATGATTAACCCCCTAATCTCAATGGGAAGATCGGACAAAGCCCAATAGACCTCATTGCGCTGCGAACCGCTCTCCATGCGAGCCAGGCCATCGACAGGCCCATTAATCTCCCTCGGGATATGGCGAAAAGTGAAAGACCCCCAGCTTTTGAGCGTCTCGATTCTCTTGATCCAGTGATTCCAGACCCAGCTTCAATTTGAGATCCCATAAAGGAGGCCGATAACAAATTTGGAATTAGACTCCACCTCAATTCTGGATAGACCTAGGCTGAGACACAAGAAGAGACCATTCCAAACCGAGCGAAGTTCCACACTGTTGTTGGACCCTTCACCGAACCCCATTGAAAATGCAAACAAGAGGTTGCCTTCAGCATTTTTGTAAATCCCTCCACCACCCAAAGGCCCCGAGTTCCCACAAAGGAACCCATCCAGATTAAGCTTAGCCAAACCCTTCATCGGCTTCACCCACCCGACGACCTCAAAGCCGACTCTCTGAGGATGCTGCCAACCTCGATGGACAGCAACTGGCTTATAGTAGCGAGCACCTTAGTTACCATAGATGAGGCAGAGAAAACCCAAACTTTGCCCCCTTAGGCGGCGTTAGAGCAGGAAGCATGGTACCTCAATTTTAACCCGATCAAAGTTCGTTTCTCATTTAGAAGCATAGGCTATAAAATAGCTAGGATGGTAAGGCAATGGAGTCTTACCAGTCTCTTTAGAGTTCGGATAGTGGGAGCATTACACACCCCGTGCACGTTCCAAATTAGGACACTATCCATTTTCTCACCCCGACGTTTCAGCCTCCTGAGTCTTCCATACCAGTTGACCTCACTAACCCCTTTTGACATTGTTTTCCTTGGCTTGACCTGAAGAATATTGAGCAGGGGGCAGACGAGCATGGATTGATGATGGAATTGGAATCCTTATTGAGAAGAACCTCTAAGGGATCCAACGAAGGGGGCTTGTTGTCCACCATCCCTGGCATATCATCCGCTGAATAGCATGGACTAACATCAGGTCTGTTGACTAGCTAAATGATGTCTTTATACTAAAGCTCGTGACTAGTTAAATGATGTCCACCACACACTTTGCCTCTACTCATGACTAGCCTGTCCACTGTTTGTGATAATGCTAAGTTGATCCAGACGACTATAACAACTGTTGCAATCCCCCAAGAGACTGAGCCTAGCCATAATCCCTCTATACAACTCGAACCAATCCAATCATCCCCTCAACCCAATCAGAGACCCATTCCCTTGGCCATGGTGACATGCATCCCAATCAGGCCACGTGCACGCCTCTCCCGGAGTTCAGTCTTATGGTCTCCAAATATGGGGAGCTAGAGGACCCATATGCAAACATTCCGAGAACTTTGACTCCCGAAACAGAACATCCGCAGCATCACAACGACAATCAGCATTCTGAGGGTCATAACGGTCGTCCAGTAGCAGGTATTTTGGCTGTAGATCCTACAGGTCCCCATAATTCTGCCACTCCTCACAACAGAGATGACCTGATCTCAGCTAACCCCCTATCTCGACAAGTCCTAAGTCTCCCGAGAGTGGAGATAGCCCCGTTGCATACTGCCACCAACACCCCAGTAGTTGATGGCACTAGAACAGATCGAGTGACCCAGATTCAAGGCCAGATGAAGGAACTTACAGTAACTGCTAACCCAGACTCTCTAAGGGCGTAATGCTACATTGCTACCCCTGCGAAGAACCTTCATAGAATCAGAGTCAGATCAGTTGGAGCTTCTCCACTGAGGCTACAACATGATCCCGAGCTATGGATGGACCCTCCATGGCTTAGAGGTCAGCATGGGGCAAGGGAGAACTAAATTACAGAGCAGCAAGAGGAGCATACCAGTGAAGAGGAGAGTGGGGGTTAGATCTTAGTGAATCTTTTACTGTATTTTCCCAAGTCTCCCAGTCTCTTCAGAGTTCAGATAGTGGGAGCATTCCCCACCCTGCGCACGTTCCAAATTAGGACACTATCCATTGGCACATTGAACTGTTTTCTCGCCTCAACGTTTTAACCTCCTTAGTCTTCCATACTAGTTGACCTCACTGACTCCTTTTGACATTGTTTTCCTTAGCTTGACCTGAAGAAGATTTAGCAGGGGGGCAGACGAGCATGGATTGATTCTGGGATTGGAATCCTTATGGTCAGCAGCCTTTAAGGGATCTAGAGAAGGGGGCCTAATGTCCACCATCCTTGGCATGTCATATGCTAATTCACATGAATTGACATCAGGTCTATTGACTAGCTAAATGATGTCTTTATACTAAAGCTCGTGACTAGTTAAATGATGTCCACCACACACTTTGCCTCTACTCATGACTAGCCTGTCCACTGTTTGTGATAATGCTAAGTTGATCCAGACGACTATAACAACTGTTGCAATCCCCCCCCCCCCCCCCAAGAGACTGAGCCTAGCCATAATCCCTCTATACAACTCGAACCAATCCAATCATCCCCTCAACCCAATCAGAGACCCATTCCCTTGGCCATGGTGACATGCATCCCAATCAGGCCACGTGCACGCCTCTCCCGGAGTTCAGTCTTATGGTCTCCAAATATGGGGAGCTAGAGGACCCATATGCAAACATTCCGAGAACTTTGACTCCCGAAACAGAACATCCGCAGCATCACAACGACAATCAGCATTCTGAGGGTCATAACGGTCGTCCAGTAGCAGGTATTTTGGCTGTAGATCCTACAGGTCCCCATAATTCTGCCACTCCTCACAACAGAGATGACCTGATCTCAGCTAACCCCCTATCTCGACAAGTCCTAAGTCTCCCGAGAGTGGAGATAGCCCCGTTGCATACTGCCACCAACACCCCAGTAGTTGATGGCACTAGAACAGATCGAGTGACCCAGATTCAAGGCCAGATGAAGGAACTTACAGTAACTGCTAACCCAGACTCTCTAAGGGCGCAATGCTACATTGCTACCCCTGCGAAGAACCTTCATAGAATCAGAGTCAGATCAGTTGGAGCTTCTCCACTGAGGCTACAACATGATCCTGAGCTATGGATGGACCCTCCATGGCTTAGAGGTCAGCATGGGGCAAGGGAGAACTAAATTACAGAGCAGCAAGAGGAGCAGACCAGTGAAGAGGAGAGTGGGGGTTAGATCTTAGTGGATCTTTTACTGTATTTTCCCAAGTCTCCCAGTCTCTTTAGAGTTCGGATAGTGGGAGCATTACACACCCCGTGCACGTTCCAAATTAGGACACTATCCATTTTCTCACCCCGACGTTTCAGCCTCCTGAGTCTTCCATACCAGTTGACCTCACTAACCCCTTTTGACATTGTTTTCCTTGGCTTGACCTGAAGAATATTGAGCAGGGGGCAGACGAGCATGGATTGATGATGGAATTGGAATCCTTATTGAGAAGAACCTCTAAGGGATCCAACGAAGGGGGCTTGTTGTCCACCATCCCTGGCATATCATCCGCTGAATAGCATGGACTAACATCAGGTCTGTTGACTAGCTAAATGATGTCTTTATACTAAAGCTCGTGACTAGTTAAATGATGTCCACCACACACTTTGCCTCTACTCATGACTAGCCTGTCCACTGTTTGTGATAATGCTAAGTTGATCCAGACGACTATAACAACCCCCCCCCCCAAGAGACTGAGCCTAGCCATAATCCCTCTATACAACTCGAACCAATCCAATCATCCCCTCAACCCAATCAGAGACCCATTCCCTTGGCCATGGTGACATGCATCCCAATCAGGCCACGTGCACGCCTCTCCCGGAGTTCAGTCTTATGGTCTCCAAATATGGGGAGCTAGAGGACCCATATGCAAACATTCCGAGAACTTTGACTCCCGAAACAGAACATCCGCAGCATCACAACGACAATCAGCATTCTGAGGGTCATAACGGTCGTCCAGTAGCAGGTATTTTGGCTGTAGATCCTACAGGTCCCCATAATTCTGCCACTCCTCACAACAGAGACCCGTTGCATACTGCCACCAACACCCCAGTAGTTGATGGCACTAGAACAGATCGAGTGACCCAGATTCAAGGCCAGATGAAGGAACTTACAGTAACTGCTAACCCAGACTCTCTAAGGGCGCAATGCTACATTGCTACCCCTGCGAAGAACCTTCATAGAATCAGAGTCAGATCAGTTGGAGCTTCTCCACTGAGGCTACAACATGATCCCGAGCTATGGATGGACCCTCCATGGCTTAGAGGTCAGCATGGGGCAAGGGAGAACTAAATTACAGAGCAGCAAGAGGAGCAGACCAGTGAAGAGGAGAGTGGGGGTTAGATCTTAGTGGATCTTTTACTGTATTTTCCCAAGTCTCCCAGTCTCTTCAGAGTTCAGATAGTGGGAGCATTCCCCACCCTGCGCACGTTCCAAATTAGGACACTATCCATTGGCACATTGAACTGTTTTCTCGCCTCAACGTTTTAACCTCCTTAGTCTTCCATACTAGTTGACCTCACTGACTCCTTTTGACATTGTTTTCCTTAGCTTGACCTGAAGAAGATTTAGCAGGGGGGCAGACGAGCATGGATTGATTCTGGGATTGGAATCCTTATTGAGAAGAACCTCTAAGGGATCCAACGAAGGGTGCTTGTTGTCCACCATCCCTGGCATATCATCCGCTGAATAGCATGGACTAACATCAGGTCTGTTGACTAGCTAAATGATGTCTTTATACTAAAGCTCGTGACTAGTTAAATGATGTCCACCACACACTTTGCCTCTACTCATGACTAGCCTGTCCACTGTTTGTGATAATGCTAAGTTGATCCAGACGACTATAACAACTGTTGCAATCCCCCCCCCCCCCCCAAGAGACTGAGCCTAGCCATAATCCCTCTATACAACTCGAACCAATCCAATCATCCCCTCAACCCAATCAGAGACCCATTCCCTTGGCCATGGTGACATGCATCCCAATCAGGCCACGTGCACGCCTCTCCCGGAGTTCAGTCTTATGGTCTCCAAATATGGGGAGCTAGAGGACCCATATGCAAACATTCCGAGAACTTTGACTCCCGAAACAGAACATCCGCAGCATCACAACGACAATCAGCATTCTGAGGGTCATAACGGTCGTCCAGTAGCAGGTATTTTGGCTGTAGATCCTACAGGTCCCCATAATTCTGCCACTCCTCACAACAGAGATGACCTGATCTCAGCTAACCCCCTATCTCGACAAGTCCTAAGTCTCCCGAGAGTGGAGATAGCCCCGTTGCATACTGCCACCAACACCCCAGTAGTTGATGGCACTAGAACAGATCGAGTGACCCAGATTCAAGGCCAGATGAAGGAACTTACAGTAACTGCTAACCCAGAATCTCTAAGGGCGCAATGCTACATTGCTACCCCTGCGAAGAACCTTCATAGAATCAGAGTCAGATCAGTTGGAGCTTCTCCACTGAGGCTACAACATGATCCTGAGCTATGGATGGACCCTCCATGGCTTAGAGGTCAGCATGGGGCAAGGGAGAACTAAATTACAGAGCAGCAAGAGGAGCAGACCAGTGAAGAGGAGAGTGGGGGTTAGATCTTAGTGGATCTTTTACTGTATTTCCCCAAGTCTCCCAGTGGAAGGACCGAGAAGGAATCAGATACCAACAAGGAGACAGATGAGTTGATTGAAAAACCCCATATCCACTCTTCTGTTGATGATGGTGCAGGTACAAGAAGTCAGGATTAGAACAAGGCAGTAAATGTGGTCATTCCAGTCACAGAGAAGAGGAAAGTGAGGAAACCTGCAGGCATGAAACTCCCCAGACAGCATGTAGGAGAGTGGCACAACAGACTTAGAAGACTGAAGCATAGGGCCGTGAATTCGAGATGTGTTACAGATGGTTAGAGCCCTCATATGGAACACTCGAGGGGTGGGCAATGTTTCTACCATGAGATCTTTAAAGAATCTAATCAGAAAGTTCAATCCTTGTTTTATAGCCATTCTGGAACCGATGTTGAGAGAAGATAGAAGAGCAACCATCGATTTGAAGCTCGGCTTTCCATCCTCGCTGTCCAATAGCGAAAAAGGGGGTAAAGTCTGGGTCTTCCACCAACCCTTCCTAAATGTATCTTTAGTTAGTTCTTCTAATCAAATGCTTAGGTTAAGCTTGTCATTGTAGGTCCATAGTGAGTTGATATGCATCTTCATTGTTTATGCTAGCTACAGTAGAACACATCAGAGATTTCTATGGAGTGAGATGGCTACTCTTGCCGGTAGCATTCAAGTCATGTGGGCTGTTGGAGGGGATTTTAATGCGGTCTTGGAATTGGAAGAGAGATTGGGGACTCGGAGTCCAGACAGAACAAGTATGACTGATTTCTCGTAAGCAATGTAGAACTCTTTATTACAAGACGCTTGTTAATTTGGAAATAGATTCACATGGTGTAACAACAGGGTAGGGAGTGCGCGCACATGGGCCAGACTTGATAGAGTGCTCTTCAACAAGAGATGAGGGTCAATTTTCCCTACTTTTCAAGTGGAGTATTTGTCGTGTAGCAACTCTGATCACGCCCCTTTGTTACTCTCCTTCCCTAACCAATTCCAGCCTAGGGTGTAGCCCTTTCGTTTCCAAAGAATGTGGACACTTAATGAGTCATTCTAGCTTTTAATCAAGAAGGCCTGGGAGGGGGAATGTTCTCTTCAGCCCATGATCAATGTTCAGCTCAAAATGAAGAAATGCAAGTAATTGTTAAAGGTTTGGAACAAAGAGACCTTCGGGAACATCTTCCATCAAATTCATAGGGTTGAAAAGGACCTAAAGATCATTGATTCTTGGCTGCAAGATGTCACCAATGATGAGCTAATACATCAAATTGTGGCTATCAGATAGCAGATAGATCAACTTCATCAGATGGAAGAAGTCTTCTGGAAGCAAAAAAGCAAGAAATACATGGCTGATGGAAGGGGATAGAAATACCAAATTCTTTCACACTTCGGTGAGGGAAAGAACCAAGCGAGTGGCTATCACTTCCATTAAAGATGAATCCGGGAACACCTTAACAATGCAAGAGGAGATTAAAGAAGCTGCAGTGCATTTCTTTAAGGAGCTTTTTAAGGCGGAGTGCACCTCTTGACAGTCTGATTTCACGCAATCTATCTCTTGCCTGGTCATGCCCCAAGACAATGTCCATCTCTTGGCCCCTCCATCCTTACTTGAAGTTCATGAGGCAGTTTTCTCCACTCCGAAAGATGGGGCTCCGGGGCCGGATGGCTTTTCTGCTGCATTTTTTGCAGATAGTTGGGATATAGTTGGGTCTAACATCCATAGGGCAGCAGTAGATTTCTTCGCTGGCAGAGAAATGTCAAGAGCTTTCTCCTCTTCCCTGATCTACCTCATCCCCAAATCCCCATCAACCTCAAAATTTTCTGATTTCAGGCCTATCAGCCTATGTAACGTCATTTATAAGATCATCGCAAAAGTCCTGGTCATCAGACTAAGAAAAATTCTGCCTAAGCTGATTTCGCAAGAGCAAGGAGCATTCGTGCAAGACAGAGCTATCTCAGGGAACATCGCCCTGGCTCAAGAGGCGATGAGAGAACTAGATAGAAAGTTGCGTGGGGGGAACATCATTATCAAGCTGGATGTTGAGAAAGCCTATGACAGAGTTGATTAGAATTTTCTAAAATTAGTTCTTTCGAAGTTTAGTTTTAGCAACAGATGGATTTCCTTAGTGGAAAAGTGTTAGGGAAATAACTGGTTTTCGGTGTTAGTGAACGGGGAAACGGCAGGGTTTTTCAAATCCTCGGGAGGCTAGCGACAGGGTGATCCTCTTTTGCCGGGCCTTTTTATTCTCACAATGGAAGCTTTCCCAACAAGTCTTAAAAACATGGTGGAGAACAGCAAGATTCAGCCCTTCAAGCTTCAACGGGGGTGCCCCACCCTATCCCACCTACTCTACGCGGATGATACTCTGTTATTCCTCAATGGGAACCGAAAATCGCTCCTTACGGTTAAAGGCTTCCCTGGATGAGTATCAAGAGACTTTGGGTCAGAAAATCAATTGCAGGAAGAGCTGCTTCCTTGGGCCAAAGGGGTTACCGGTGGGTTGGGCCAGAAATATTGAGCATATCCTAGGTTTTGCTAAGTCGTCAGATGGTGTCAAGTATCTAGGAGTGCCGCTTCGCAAGGGTGGAACCAAGGTAGCTGATTTTCAGTTTCTGATCGATAAGGTAAGTAAGAGAGTCTGCGGGTGGAAGTCTGGGATATTATCTCAAGCAAGCAGAATGACGTTAATCAAGCATGTGTTGGGAAGTATTCCTATTCACATCATGGCAGCAATGCATGTGCCAGGGCAAGTAATTGGGAGATTAGAGAGTATGTTTGGTAGTTTCTTTTCGGGTTGGACTGAAAGTAAGAGAAAATTGCACTAGATTGCATCAGACAAAATCGCCATACCTATAGGCGAAGGTGGGCTGAGCATCAGACACCTTAAGTGATGGTTGCGCTCAGAATGAAAATGGCTTGGGAGGTGAAATTTGGGAAGATAGTCCCTAGGCATCCCTCATGCGGGCCAAGCATCATAGAGACATGCTGGGGGAGGTGACGAATAGATTTTTGGAGAATTCATCTCCTTTGTCGAGAAAAATCATAGCACAATTTCCTTTCATTTTAACCAATGTTCAATGGAAGGTCGGTTCAGGGGAGTTGAAGCTTTGAGAAGACAACCGGTCAGGTTTGGGGCCCCTTCAGCGGCTCGCATCCTGCCCAATTCCAAACCAGCTATTGGCCCTCAAAGTCAATGATTTTTTGGGTGCCACTGGCCCCCTCCCTCCGTCTTCCGTCCTCATCTATCTGCCTGATCAGGTTCTACCGCATATTTTCAATGGAGGCTTCACAATCTCAGTAGAAGATTCAGACTATTTCTGGCCCTTCGACTCGTCGGGGCGGTTCACTCTCAAGTTAGCATGGAAAGCGAGTCGTGCCTTGATTCTGGACATCAGATGGAGCAAGTGGCCATGGAACAAGCATAGTCTCCCCCCCCCCCCTCAAAAAAAAAAATAAATAAATAAATAAAATCTCGGTCTTCTACTGGAGGTTGCTGCTGCAAGGGGCCATTCCGGTGGACGAGCGTGTCCAGTCCAAGGGGGTACCGCTAGCCTTTATGTGCTGCTGCTGTACAGGTTATGTTCAGGCTCCCACAGTGGCCACAGAGTCCATTGCTCATCTCTTCCTTTTCAGGCAGCATGCAGCAGCGGTATGGAACCATTTCGATCTCATTTTCTAGATTTCTCCCATGCCCCATCAGTCTGTAGAGGGGAGATTGCTGCAGTGGCATCATGCGGCTGACTCTGGATGTGCGCCAGCCTCCACAAGGTATCTGCTCCCCATCCTCATATACTGGGAGGTTTGGCGTGCTAGAAATGAATCTAAGTTCGAGGATAAAAAGATGAAGATTGCGTCCTCCATTGCCCGTACCAAATGGTGGGCTAGAATGATCCTCCAAGATGCCTCATGTGATAGCTTGATGTCAATGAGGTTCAAGAATGAAATGGGGATCTCATCTCATCGGCAACAACGTTTTTGCTCTCATATCATCAGATGGATCAAGCCGGCAGCAGGGTGGGTCAAGTTAGATGTGGATAGGTCAGCAAGAGGTAACCCAGGTTTGTCAAGAGGAGGTGGTGTTTGTAGGGAGGAAAAAGGAAATCTCATTTTTGCCTTCTCCATAGGCTATGGGGTGGGCTCTAACAATCTTGTTGAGCTGTGGGTAATCCACAATGGGATCATGTTTTGCTTGGCAAGAGGATTGAAGAAAATTGAATTGAAACTAACTCTGAAGTCGTTCTCAACCTCCTCCTTGGGAAATACCGCATCCCGTGGCCGATGAGAGGATGGGTCATGAGGATTAACTCCCTCAAGCAGGGTGGTTCATTGTCCTTTATTCACACCTTTAGAGAAGGGAACGGGCCGGCAGATGGAATTGCCCGTATGGGCAATGAGTGTCAATCGCCTTCCTTCCATGTGCACTCGAGCTCCCTCCCACGGCAGGTGCGAGGGCTACTCGTACTTGACATGGCTAGATTAGGGGTCCTTGGGACCCGCCATGTAAAAAGTTAATGTCCCTGGGTTCTGTTGAGTTTTGTTGTTCTTTTGTCGCCTTTGGTGCCGGGCTATAGGAGCTGCGGCCCTGGGTTTTTTGCAGTTTTGTGGATAGTTAGGAGATATGATAGGAGAGGCTCGAGATTTTTTGCGAAGTCCTCCTGAATTCGTGGTTTCCCTGTACATTTGATGTTCAGTCTATCAATAATACTAGGACATTTTTCCCAAAAAAAAAAAAAGACTAGCTAAACGAGGTCTTTATACCGAAGCTCTATTACGTAACCGTTTTCAAATGCTAAAGTCAACTAAAATCCAAGTTGAGAGTTCTCCACCTTGATCGGGTTAATTCAGAACTAATAAAGCATGGGAATTAATTGACAATTGACAGCTGATGCAAAGGCTATCAAACTAAGATGCGATATGCCTATTGACGACTTACTACTAAACAGTGCTCTGTGGGGCCCACTATAATGTGTGCATTTTATCCACGCCATACATCCATTTTCTCATATCATTTTAGTGCATGACCTCAAAAATGAGGTAGATCAAAACCCAAAATGGACCACACTACAGGAAACAATGGTGATTTAATAACCATAACAACCACGATTAAAAACCTATTGGAGATCACAAAAGTTTTAAATCAAGATGATATTTTTTTCCCTTCATCAAGGTCTTTATAACCTGATCAAATGGCAAATAAATAATACAATGAGCCCTAAGAAGTTTTGAGCACAAAATCACTATTGTTTTCCTGTGGTGTGATCAACCTGAAATTTAGATTTGCATCATTTTTAGCTTATGATTTAAATACACATCTTCATGGGGCCCATATAAACGAATAGACAATGTGGATAAAACAAGCATCTTTGTGGGGCTCATATATAACCATCCAGTAGCAAGTTGTTGCTTACAGCAGTAAACAATCCACATCCATCATATCTATATGTATTGCACAAAATGGCTCATGCTACACTACAAAACATCCAAGCCTCACAATTTAGTTTGGATCTCTAGGAATTTTTGTTTCTGTATTTGACAAGTATTTAAATTGGGATAAGGCTTAGATGATGTTGATGATGATGATGATGATGGAATCACTCCAGTCATGAGTGGAATAATTTATTACCTTAGTTTGAATAAGGTAATTTTGAGAGTCATCTTGGTGGGTTAATTCAGAAGTAATAGAGCATGGGAATTAAGGGCGAATTCGGGTCACCTAGGGGTAATCGGGTCTCTTTGGAGGTGGGGGTGTATGCAGAGGTTATAGGGGTGAATTTATTTTTGCCTTCTTAGAAGGTTATGGGTCTGGAACTAACACTAGAGCAGAGCTTAGGGCAGTGCATGGCAAGCTAACTTTTTGCTTCTTCTTGGGTCTTTCCAAAGTGGTGGTAGAATCAAATTCCCAGCATGTAATAGCAATTCTGAATGATAACGTCCTCCCAAGCTGGAAATGGAAATATTGGTTGGCCAGAATCCAGAGAGTGAAGCTCAAAAGGCAGGTTCTTTTTGTAAACACATATAGGGAAGGTAATGGGCTAGCAGATGGCATGGACCATTTGGGTAGCGAATCCTAATCGTCTGCATTCATCCACAGCTCCAGAGATCTCCCGGCCTAGGTAAGGGGCCTCCTCTTCTTGGACTTTGTTGGGCTAGGGGAAGTGAGGACGAGCTCTAGTAATTAGAGCCATTTCTGTCTTGCAGCCTCCTCTTCCTAGACTCTGTTGGGCTAGGGGCAGTGAGGACAAGCTCTAACAGTTAGAGCCATTACTGTCTCACACCATGAGTGTTTTCGGGTAAGGGCCCTACTCCAGATTTTATTTCCTTTTGTTTTTTTCTTCCTTCATTCCATAGATGTTTATAATAGGCTACAGCCAGGTCCTTTTTTACTGGACAAGCCCGAATATCCTCCTCTTGTACATTTTGTTCTCGATGAATGAAGGAATCCTTTTAAAATAATAATAATAATAATAATAATAAAATTATATATATCACCTGATGGCTAACAAAAAGGCTATCAAACTAGGGCACAATGTGCCTATTGACAACTCGATACTAGATAGTGCTCTGTGGGCCCCACTATGATGTGTGTTTTATCCATTGTATACATCTATTTTGCCAAATCATTTTAGGACATTAGCACAAAAATGAAGTAGATCAAAATCTCAAATGGACCACACTAAAGGAAATAGTGGTGATTGAACGACCACCGGGTCACAAAAGTTTGGATCAAGCTAATATTTGTTTTTTTCCCTTCATCTAGGTCTTTGTGACCTATTCAACAGATGGCAAATAAATATTACAGTAGGCCCTAAGGAATTTTTCAATGGTGAGCGTTCAATCACCACTATTTTCATATGGTGTGGTCCACCTGCAATCTGGATCTGCCTCATTTTTTTAGCTTATGATCTAAAATAATGAACCAAAATGGATATACAGCATGGATAAAACATATACAACATTGTGGGGCCCATAGAAAACCATCCAATAGCCATGTTGTTACTGATAGTAGTACTCAATCTGCATCCATCAAACTATCTATATGCATTGCACAAAATGGCTCATGCTAAACTACAATAACATCCAAGCCTCACAATTTAGTTTGGATCTCTAGGAATTTTTGTTTATGTATTTGACAACTATTTAAATTGGGATAAGGCTTAGCCAATGATGATAATGATGTGTTTGACAACTATTTTCCAGTTACTCTTCATAAGATCTACATATTTCTCCCTTTTTTGCCATTATTTTTATCAGTGTTTCAAATAGCGCCCGTAGCGTAGCGGTAGTGTACGCTACGTAATGCAGCGTGGCCGTAGCGCTACGTAGCGTCCCAAATAGCATAAATCCCTTGTAGCGTATGCTACATGGGTCGTAGCATATGCTACAGCTATGTAGTGCATAACGTCCGTAGTATAAGCTACGATGTATTTTTTTACTATTTTTTTTTTTTTTTTCACATTTTCTTCATTTTTAATGTTGAGAAATGTGACACTTGTATTATACTTATACTTTTAACCTATGAAACTTGTATTTCTTTTCATAATTGTGACTTGTGGTTTCAATTAGACATTATTAATTAAAGTAGTTTGCTTAGAAAGTTATTGATGTGTTAATTATTTGATTTGGCTTATATATGTGGATTGGCTTTTGATAAATGATAACTAATAACTTTTTTGAACACGCTTATAATTGATCAAATGAAAAGTCTTATATATATATATATATATATATATATATATATATATATATATATATATATATATATATATATATATATATATATATATATATATATATATATTCACTATTTATTATATTTGTCCTATTTTTAAATTAAAAAATAGAAGTATTATGTAGCTTATGCTACACGCTACATATTTACACTACACGCTATATAAATCGCTGAGCGCTACGCATCACGCTACTGCTATTTAAAACACTGATTTTTATATACCAAGAAGAAACGATGAGTAAGCCATTACCAAACAACAAAAGCTTGAAATTTCAAGCGTTATTCAAAAGAATCTTGATGAAACCAGAAATCCAAATATTGCATCCTTAAATTCGGACTAGGATTATTACAAGAGAACATGCAATCTAATGGCAAAGCCTGTTCATGGTTAATTGTTCCAACAGCAACAATATGGAAAAGGCTAAAAGATAAGAACAAGTCCTACAGCAAGAAAGTAATAAACTATCTACAAGAAGACACACAGACATTTAGACTATCATATTCTGTAGAACTTGGAACTCCCAATCTTTTTTCTTTCTATTTTTTTTTAATTGCAAACTGAATTTTCATATAACAAAGGGTTTTACAAGACTCTAAAAAAAAAAAGAAAAAAAAAAAACAAAACAAAACAAAACAAAACAAAAACAAAACAAAACAAAATTTAGATGGAAAGCATAGATACACACGTACAGCCAAATGCAAAGCAACACCCACCATTCTATAAATTACCATTTTTTTAATGGATTACATTAGCATGCCTTTATGAAAATTGATTTATGCAATGTTCCCCAAGTAAACCATTAAGTAAATCTACAAACATTGCCTGCAAAAAAATAATTTCCCACTAGCAAAAATATAGATGGGATGATGAATATTGGGATAGGGATGCGGAAAGACATGAAGGACTTCAGATAATTGAACTCTCTTTCCATAATGACTGTCTTCAAGCGAGAAAAATCAAAGCACACACCCAAATCAAAGATACAAATGAAATAGAAACAATCTAATAAACTAACAGCATGTTGTCTTTGATGATCTAACACAGATAATAGACAACTAAATACACAAATACCCACTAAAACCTCAGTCCAGCATGGGAGAACGATGACCTGTGCCATCTGGTCTTAGACAAGACCAATTCAACCCTCAGCTTCAGCTCAAACGGATCAAATTGTATGACGTTTTAGTTAGTTCACAAAGACACATCAAAAATTAGTAGTAATATATTATACTTGTAATTTGCAAAATATTGAATTTGATCGGTTGAAGGAAGAAAACTACAAATTGGTTATTTACGCTTTATCAAACAACTAATCGCAATTGAATTTTACTGGGGAACAAAACACATATACAAAGCAATGGCAGTTTGAAGCCTAATCCCTCTATGAACGTAAGTAAACGATAATTCTTTTACTACCATTGATCGGAGATCCTATCGTAATTCAATTTGACAGTGCATCGAAACATGCCCTAATATGGTTTTGAGAAAACCTTAAATGTATTAAAGATGACAATATACCAAAACTGTCTCATTCCTTCAAGCAGGCCCCCCAAATGATGAACTGCTCCAATAGTTGGCATTTCATGCACATATGCAAAAGAAAGAAGAACGAACAGCTTTGCCACTGCTTTGCTGAAAAAATTGAATGACGACGAGAGACAGCACGCATGTAAACAGCCATGTATGCTCACTTGAATGCCAACAAGCGTGCTCTCTCTCGTTGTCAGGCAATGCCAGGACAAAGCAGAAGAACAAAGGGAAAAATCTGCAAAAATAGAGAAACAAGAACAAGAAGGAAACGTCAAAAATCAAGCAATGTCAAGACAAAGGAGAAGAACAAAAACAAATCTACAAAAGTAGATAAACAAGAACAAGCAAAACATTAAAAAAATCTAAGTACAAGAAAATATAATAAAATCCTATGTTTTCTTGTGAGAAGAGACATTACACAGTTCAAATTCAGCACTCCAAGTTCTAGATCCGGCAAGGGAACATCCTAGAAGCTCCTTCTCTCCATAAACAAGTCCTCTCCTGCAAAATCGATGGGCCCATACGGACGATAAAGAACAAGATGGCCCATCTAATGGCTACAACTACCAGAAATTTAAGAAAACAAAAGGCCCATCAAAAGATGAAGAATAGATTGGCCCAACAGATGGCTGAAAATACCAGAAATTCGACAAATTCAAATAAAATCTACAAAAAAAAAAAAGAAAGAAAAAGTAAAAAGTAGAAGAAAGAGAAAGAGAAAGAAATCCGACTATCACGAAAGATAGAAAAGAAAAGAACAAAAGAAATTTCAAAAATCAGGACCCAAAGATTTTACTCAAAACTACCTATATTCCAAGGACATGAAAAACCCACAAAAACACAACCTTCTTGTTCTGTCAAGACATTAAAATAATAATAATAACAGCAACAACGACAATAATAATAATAATATATTTTAAAAAATATTTATCTTCTTTCACCACAAAACAAACAAAAAAAAGCTTCTTCTTCTTCTTCTTCTTAAATATAAAAAAGAAAAATTCTAATATCAAGCAGATCTCTCCTAAGAAAATTTTCAAGATATAGAGAACAAAACCAAGATATTAAAAAGAAAAAATATATATATGAGAAGCTTTCGACCCAATAAAAAAATAATTTACAAAAAAAAAAATAGATGGGAGAGAGATTGCCATGTTCGTGGGTATTTATAGAATGGCACCTCATTTTCTCGTTAATTACAGCCTTGAAACGGATGAAATACTATTAAATGTCAATTAACTTTTTACCATTTACGGAAAGACCCGTAGGGACCAAGGAGACGTGCCGCCAGAGAAATAGCAGAATTACCGTGAAGTACGCTGTCCTGAGGAGTATTCAATCGCGTAATCTGAGCCGTTGGTCTAGTTGTACCAAACTCAAAGACAAAAGACGAAGATAGAAGGACCCACATCAACTAGGGAACCCACTACACGTGCAAGTGGCACATGGCAGGTGATCCAGTTCGTTGGTATAGTGTGTGTTCCCAAATGTGAAACCGCTAGGATCTTTCCACTCTCCGAACAGTGGCCCTTCCAATCAACGGTTTTGATCATTTGTGCGCCTCAGGACGATTCTAAACTCATCGGCCCAGGACCAGAAACTTCGTCCGATGCAAGATAAATACGGAGTGAGGGTCCGTTCCACGCTCGAAGGGACGCGGATTGTGTAGTCAGTAACTCATCACGTTATCGCGTGGTGAGTAAACTCTGTGGGGATAACCTTGATGTATTTGTAATTATCCAAGCCGTCCATCCGTTTTTCCACATCATTTCAGTTTATGATCCTAAAATTGAAGAATATATAAGGATCAAGTGGACCACACCAAAGAAAAAAGTGAGGATAATGACTATGGTCATTGAAACCTTCCTAGGGACCACAGTGATGTTTATTTGTCATCCAACATGTTAATATAGTTACAAAGATATGGATGAAGCGAAAACAAAAATATCATCTAATCTATTTTTTTGTGACCCGTCAAATAATTTCAACGGTAGGCTTTTAATTACCATAGTTTCCTTTCGGTGTGGTCCACTTGACCTTTGGATATGCTTCAATTTTGGATAACTTCGTAAACTTATATGAAAAAACAGATGGACATCATGGATTATTCACATACATCACGGTGGGCCCCACAGAGTTTAGCATGATGAGTTACTCTCTACACAATCCGCGTACCACTGGACGCCGGGAGCTTTCATGGCTGGTACTCGTCTCAGACTGCTACTCTTGAGCCCGCTAAGGAGACTCGCGCGCGCGAGTACACTTTCAAGGAATCGGCATCTTACACGTCCCAAACGCTCCCGGGCATGTATCCAATCAAACCATTAGGGCGTGTTTGGGCGGTGGGATTAGAAGGGATTTGGTAGGATGGGATTAAAAAAATATAATTATTACCTATGGCAGGGATTGTCCCTGTTGGCATAGGATAAGATTAATGTCATACTTTTTTGGTAATACGGTGGTATATTGAATGGATATATCCATCATCATTTCAAATTACTTAGAATAACACACATATGTTATATCTAAACCGTTAATTTGTTTTGTAACCTCATTTTATGGCATGGGCCTAAAAATGAGGTAGATCCAGAACTTATGTGGCCCCAAAGAAGTTTTCAACGGTAAGTATTCAATCCCCATTGCTTTCTATAGTGGGGTCTACTTGAGCTTTAGATTTACTTGATTTTTTTGCCCATGCTCTAAAATAATTTAGAAAAATGGATGAACAATGTGGATATAGCCCAGACATCATGGTGAGACCTAAACAACTTGCTAACATTGAGTGAAATTGGCACGGGACGCAATGCAATTCCATCTGATCGAATTCCAAGCTTTTCCATTCTTCACTGGAGTGGAATTGGCACAGGACCATAAGAATCCCATCCCACTGCCAAAACACGCCCTCAGTCTTTTGCCAACTATGCATCGCGGGATTCAGTTTCGGTAGTGATCCCTCTAGTACCGAGCTCGGTGCTGGTCCTCACTGGAAAAGTACTACAAGCCCACCCTAATATCTGTATTTTATCTACACTTTAATCCACTCATTTTAGGGCATTATCTCGAAAATCCACACCATCGGAAAACAACGGTGAATCAACATCCACCATTGAAAACTTCCTAAGCCCGATGTAATATTTATTTGTTACCGAACTTATTATGTCACGTAGGAAAATAAATATTTACTTAGCCTATAACTTTTGTGACGTGAGGAAGTTTTTAACGGTGGGCGTTCAATCACCGCTGTTTTCTATGGCCTGAGATTTGTATCTGCGTCATTTTTTATATTATGCCGTACAATGATATAGAAAGGTGGGTGTACAGCCGTGTATAAAATAAATACAGGGCTGACAAAGCACGGATCAGTACTGAGCTCTCCCTAAAGGAGGGGTCACTTCCGAATCCGAGTCCCACTGTAGCGTGGGAAGTGATGTGTGGCCCACAGAGATGCAGTGAGAAATTCATTCCATACATCAGTTTCTCATGCCCACCATAGGATAAGAATCTTAAATAATAATAAAAATATCACGTCCAGGACCCAAGATCCTATGGCGGTAGACCACACCAACTTGCGGGGATTAAATGCCCACATGGAAACTTTAAAAGGCCACGTGAGTTTTGGATCAGGATTATATTTCTGCGTGCGTACTGATTATCGATTTGGATGGTATTTAAATAGCATAGTCAGCTTCAAGAAGGTTTTGGTGGACGTCAGTATTCTCATGGTTTCTAGGTGTGGCCTAGCTGAATTTTAGATTTATTTGCGACTTTGGATTTGGATCTGTCTGATTTTTAAGTCCTATCCTGTTGTGAGCTTGAAACTTTGATGGATGGACTGGATTTCTCAGGGTATATCTATTGGCCCCACGTAATTTCCAAGCAATTCATGTTCCTAACTAGGAAGGATAACTTCCTAACATTCAGTACTATTCCCTAATCCTTGGTACAGCAAGTCTCCCACTAAGGGCCCGTTTGGCCGGTCGGATTGGAAGGGACTGGAGGGTATTGGAAGGGTTTGGAAGTTAAATCCTGGGATTGGCCGGGCGTGCCAAACAGAGTCGGTGGTGTGATCCCAATCCCATGGATCTTAAGACAATCCACTGACAACACCATCATTACCTTTAAATCCCATCCAATCCACCCTAAACCGTTCAAATTTGCCCCGGACGTGTTTGGTTTGAGGGATTGGAAGGGATGAGAAGGTTTAATCCCGGGATTAGCCGGGCGTGCCAAACAGACCGGATTTAGCAATCCAGGGATATAGCAATCCCATGGATCTCCAGACAATCCACTGACAACGCCATAATTACCTAGAAATCCATGCCATCCACCCTATTACCATTCAATCCCTTCCAATCCACCCGGCCAAACGGGCCCTAAAATGTGACATTGAGGGATATTTGGATTACCAATTAGCATTGATAATGTGAAAGAAAAATGTAATGATTATAAATCTTTTTACCTAACATTTTTATTTTATCATCATTAATTTTGTATTTAGTGTATGATTTATAGAATTATATCGATGATATTTTTTTATTATTTTAATATCCAATCATGGTATTGATATACTTGAAATTGTGTGAATTGTCCACAACGGTATGCGGAAGCTTGGCAAAGATATATAATGAATGATTATTTCATTGAGGGGATGATTACGACCAAATCAAAATGATGCCAATTCAAAACACAAAATTTTTTAACAATGAAGAGTCATTGTTATCATTGTTATAAAATTTAGAAAATAAAAGTCATTGTTATCATTAATTTAGAAAAGAAAAGGCATTGTTATCATTTTAAATTACTGATACAAAGCAAAATCACAATTTTATTTTATTTTTAATGAAAATCGAGAGTAGAATGTAAAAATTTGGTAAAAATCAAAATTAAATACTTAATTATGTAGATTTACTAAATGCCTTTTTTTTTTTTTTTTTTTTGGGTTAGCTTGTTAGTACACACCCATGTCAATTCACACACTCCATGTTAGCCACCCCCGCTAGGGATCGATACCAAGACCTCAAGTGTTGAAATGAGGTATCTCCACTCAGTCTACCAGTTGAACTATGGATCTGGGTGTAGATTTACTAAATGCCTTAAATAAGATAAAATCACTAAAAGTAGCGAAATTAAGTGACGAGTACTTGAAATATTTTTTATCAAACAATTCATTTTTTAGTTATATTTGGATGAAAGTAAATGAAATTCATTTGTAATCTAAAATTTCTATTTTGAATGGTAGTAAATGGGAGAAATTAAAATGTATTGGAATTTTTCAATATATTTACAAGAACATGTTTGAAATCTTAAATCAGCTTTAATATTTTAAATTAGTGTACATAGGTGATATTTAATATAATTAGTATAATATGCCTATGGAAATATATACATTAGCTAAAAATAGGAAAAGCCCCGGGTGAGCCACAAACATAAGGATCACAAACAAGCAACTTGGCAATATTTTTAACTACCCATTTAGATGACCAGTCTTTTTTTTTTTGGAAAAATGGCTAAGCCCAAAAGCTATGGGCCCGCCAATCCATGGATTAGAGAGAAAGATATAACCAAGATGGGATTCGGGCGGGTTGAAAACAAAACAAAATCAACCCGCCTATCGTTGGCTACACACAAATATGCAACCCCCTAAATACAGATCCAATCACCAGGCCCACCTATCCTCCATAACATAAGAAACAGGAACGTGGTTTTTCCAACGGAAAGACCTGAAGAGCATGGATTCAGCCAACCTGCTGGCAGCTAACAAAGCAAACGCAGACTGTTACCTACTCGAAGCAATCTAATCTAGGTTAGTGGGGGGCCCTACAGAGGGGGGGGATAGCTCAGACCTACTTTGTCTAGAAAGATCAACCCTCGGATCGGAGTAGGCAGATCTTTCACAAGGTGATACACATGATCAGCTTAGTTCATGCTACCTTCTCCGGCCATACCATCAGCTGGGCCATTTCCTTCCCTAGTGATAAAAGAAAAGATGAACTCGCCCTTACGAGCCAATCTTGCAATCCGTTGAACCCAGGGTTTCCACCGCCTTGAAATAAGAGATTTACCAGAGATGCAGTCGATGATAACCTTTGAATCTGATTCGACAATGACCTTGTTCAGCCCTGCTTCCAGACACAATTGGATGCCGTCGTGAATCGCACGGAGCTCAGCTCCATTGCTAGAGCTCAAACCAAAACCATGAGAGAAGGCAAAGATGAGATCCCCGGAGGAATTACAACCCACACCCCCACCACCTGAAAGGCCTGGATTCCCTCTAGAAGACCCGTCCACATTAACCTTGACCCAGCCCGAGGGAGGCTTAGCCCATCTGATAATGTTGGAGTGGGCGGGAGTAGGAGACGAGAACCCCATAACACCCCGGGATGGGTGACGATGAAGGGCATCCCCCAAGGAGTAGCCTAAAAGCGTTTCCGCTAATAATTTGATATGGGTTATAATGGAGAGATCCCTCATCGGGATGTTGTCGAACCTGGCCGCATCCTAGCTTTCCAAATTTCTCAGAGGATGATGATAGGGAGGAGCTTATAGATGAGAGCAAGGGTACTAACCGGAGCCAGGGCCCTACGCCATTGTAAAAGCCTACCCTCCAGCGAAATATGATTCAGCAGGGGGATACTGAAGAAAGAGCTGAAGAATTGCCATACCTTAGAGGCCTACTACCCCTCTAGGAATAGATGAAGGATGGATTCCCGAGCCGGATGCAGGGAGGGGCCTGGAACGCAGTAGTTGCGGCGGGAAGCCAACTGAATTCCTCTGCTTTGGACTCTCCCATCTACTAGCACCGCACCCTGCAAGAGCCTCCAAACGAAGATAGACATTTTGGGCAGCAAGAACTTATGCCAGATCCAGGTAGCCCAGCCGATGGGCGCGCTACGAGCCCTCGATAGAGACCAAGCCGACTTGATTGAAAACATGCCTAAGGGTTCATCAGGCCAAAAACAGATAGGGGAGCTGACCAACGTGGCAAAGCCACCTTGGAGCAGACGATCGAAGACCTCCTGCAGTAGATAAGCACAAACAAAGGAAGGAGGAAGGGGGCAAGCCGGCCCTAAGAAATCTTTGATTTTCAGAGCACGCAGGTCAGCTGGAATGGGAGCTAAGGCTAGACGATGGAGAGGGCCCTGTGTTGACCAGTTAACCTCCCACAGATTCTGATCGTCATTCCCAACTTCCCACTACGCATTTTTGTCAATGATTGGGATAAGTTTTCTGATTTTCTTCTAAAGAAAGGAGACATTGCTGCACCTGCTACTCTCTTCCGACAAATTAAGATCATTTAGATGACCAGTCTTTATATGATTTAAGTTATTTTATTGGTATGATTTTAGTGATGTGGTCGATAATTAGATTATTTCGAAGTATCATCAATGTGCTATGTGTATGGTGGACATGTGCACAGTGACACCTTTGTTTACTTATGCGATTCTCCAAAAAAGCTCTAAAAGTCATTTCACCTCATTTACTTCTAAATTATTGGGGATTTAGACTGCGAAATCACACAAATCTAGATCTAGGATAGCAATCCAATGACACCAAGCACACACAAAGAGAACACAGATTTAACATGGAAAACCCTTGCAAGAAAAAACCATGGCACAAAGCAACAGATCTCCACTATGAAAATATAGATTACAAAGAGACAGGACTTACCCGATTCGAATAACCTCGAATCTCACCCTTGCTGCACCCTTTAGAAACCTTAAAATCCTTTTAGGAACCCTTGGATCTCCTTTGAAAAGCCTTAGAATATCCTGGAATACCTCTCAATCCCGCATAATCCCCTTTATTAGAAAGAAGTAGAATCGGAATAGGAAATAAAAATCGCAAAATCTGCGTTTCCACAAAATTTGCGTAAAATCTTCGATGTCATCAAATGTCCATTGATGTCATCGAAAACAGACCAAAACTATCCAGCGACCAGGGGTGAAAATTTTTTAAAATTCTCGATAGCATCGAGCAACCTTCAATGTCATCGACGACTGGCTTCGATGTCATCGATACCTGATCGATATCATCGACAGACCAACAGACAGATTTAAGACATCTATCCATAACAATCTCCACCATGTCTTCAATCTTCATCCGTGTAGCTTCTTGACCTCTTCTCTTATCTCTGCATTACATCATAGCTTCTCGTGCACACTCCGTCCTTCTTTTATGCCATTGCCAAGCCCAAAGAAGTTAAACAGAACTTGAACTTCTCTGTAGGAACGATAAAGGTGAGCATGTCTGCCGGATCAAAATCCACGTGCTCAACCACCTTTGCTCCTGTCTTCTCAAAAGGAAAGACGTAGTCTTCTTACCATCTCACAGCTACCCAATATTGTTTGTCAGGGTACTTGCTCACAATACTGATAGCCTGTGGAATAACCGGTCTAATCCATACCATGACATACACTGTCAACCGCATTCGAATAAGGCTCATGAAATATCCTACTTTTTCTCATCTATTTTGGGACATGTTCTGAGGAAAACTTGAGGAGAGACGCGTAGAGAATGCTTTCCGGCTTTATCTAGCCCATCACATCCTTAATCAATACTTACACAGAAAGTATTCCTCTTGTTATTACCAAAGCCTACTCCTCCTTCAATCTCAATGCCAAGAACCATCTTTACAAACCCCAGATCCTTCATCCTGAATGTCCCACTTAACCAAGTCTTCAGTACATTGATTTCAAATATGTCATAATTAGCGATTTACATGTCATCAATTCCTAACTCATCATGAAGGAATTAAACCACTTCCTAGGCGATAGGTCGAACCACGACCTCTTGCAAAAAAAAAAAAAATTTAGCCCCTTTAACTTCGAACTGTTCTGGTTGCTTTATGTAGATCTGCTCTTCACTTTTCCTTACAAAAGTGCAGACTCCACATCCATCTTCTAGCTCAAGATCACGTTGGCCAACCAGTGCCAATCACGGATCTAATAGACACATGTTATACCGTTGGCGTGAATATCTCTGAGAAGTCGATCCCTTCTCTCTGAGCATAACCCTTCGCTACCAACCTCGCCCTATATCTATGCTATATCCACCTGAAGATCCACTTGCATCCAACCGCTCTCTGGCCCAATGGAAGCTCCACCCGCTCCCATATGTCGGTCTAGTACAACGAATCCATCACATCGCCCATAGTCACCTTTCACTTTTCAGCACCAGGCTCACGTAGAGCCATCTAAATAGAAGATGAATCCCCTACGATATTAGAGTCGTCCATGTACCTTACTGATATCCTGCGATCATGTCGTGTGATTCTTCTCACAGGTGGCTGCTCCACCTGCTCTGTATTCCTGTCCACACGTCTCAGCCATCTTGCCCTTCCCGCTCGTGTGGTCATGCCCAACTTGCCACACTCGTGCAGAGGTGGAATCCTTTACATGCACTGTAGCTCCACCTTTTGAAGTGTTCCCGATCAACTTGTACATGTTACCGAGTCGTTGCGCTTTCATGACTACCCGTGCCCCCTTAGATACCTTAAGAGCGCTATCAATACCTGTGTACTTGCATCCTTTTACCTCAATTACACCAAGAGAAATTAGATTTTTCTTCAAATCAGGAATATGCCTAACATCAGTCAAGATACGCTCCACCCCATCAAACATCTTGATGCGCACCAAACCAACAGCCACAACTTTACAGGCAATGTCATGGCCCATAAAAACCTATCCACCATCGCACTCCTTGTACCTGGTGAACCAACTCTGATGAGGAGTCATGTGAAAAGATGCCCCTGTGTCTAGTATCCACTCGCCCTTATGATCATTGTATGGTCGTTTGATCGTAGACACAAATAAAACATTATCATCACATCTACTCAATCCATCTGACGTGACAGCATTAGCCTCCCTGTATGAAGCCTCAGAATCTTCTCTCTTCGATTTAGAATTTTCACAATTCTTCTTCACATGTCATTCCTTCCCACAATTTCAGCACTTTACCTTTCATTTGTCCTTGCTCCTTGGATTTGGATCTATAACCTGAAGAACCTGTACCTTGCTCAGAATTTGTCCCTCGTAAATAGTGCATCAAAAGTTATCCCCATGTCGTCGTTTAACTTTCTCACAGCCTTCCCTTAAAGGGCTGTATAACGGTGTCAACACTCAGGGTTTTATTCGTGCTGCACATAGTGTCCTTAAATGACTCATACGACGCCGGAAGAGAATTCAGCAACATACATGCGTGCTCTTCATCTTTCATCACTTCCTCCATATCCAGTAATTTGCAAACTAATTCATTAAAGTTGCTGATGTGAGCCTCCAGATCTCCACCCTCTACCATCTTGAAGTTATACCACTGCCGCTTCAAGTGTAGGCGATTTTTCAAGGATTTTTTCGCATAAATATCTTCTAACTTCGCCCATAACTTAGTCGCGATTTTCTCCCTCATGACGTTATAGAGAACATCATCTGTGAGACATAAACGGATCGATGATAAAACTTTCTTATATCAAGAGTATTCCATTCATCATCAATAATATTAGACTTTCGCTCCTCAAGAGCACCATCTTCGCCTTGCTTGATTAAGGAACTCATCACCTTGATCTTCCATAACTCAAAATTATTTTTCCTTGAGTACTTTTCAATATCATACCTGGTGCTTGCCATTATTACTAATTCCTCACATTCAGATCTGTGCCCCAACGATCGCTCTGATACCGCTTGTTGGGAATTTGGACTGCGGAATCACACAGATCTAGATCTAGGATAGCAATCCAATGACACCAAGTACACACAAGAGAACACAGATTTAATGTAGAAAACCCTTGTGGAAAAAAACCACGGCACAAAGTGACAGATCTCCACTATAAAAATAGAGATTACAAAGAGAGAGGACTTACCCGATTCGAACAACCTCAAATCTCACCCTTGCTACACCCTTTAGAAACCCTAAAATCCTTTTAAGAACCCTTAGATCTCCTTTAGAAAGCCTTAGAATACCCTGGAATACCTCTCAATCCCGCATACACCCCTTTATATAAGTTTAGAAAGAAGTAAAATCGGAATAGGAAACAAAAATTACAAAATCTACGTTTCCGCGGAAAATCTGCGTAAAATCTTCGATGTCATCAAAGGTCCATCAATGTCATCGAAAACGGACCAAAATGGTCCAGCGACCAGGGGTGAAAATTTCTAAAAATTCACGATGGCATCGAGCAACATTCGATGTCATCGATGACTGGCTTCGATGACATCGACCTGGTCAACGTCATCGACAGACCAATAGATAGATTTAAGACATCTGTCCATAACATAAATTCCCTTTTATAAAAATGATTTCATTTACAACTTCATCTACTCTATTTTAATTTCATTTTCATGCATTTGCTTCCTTTTTATATTACCATGATAATTAGTAATCCAATCATCTTTTTTTTCTTTTTTACACATGCACTCACACCCCCACACACCCACAACTCAAACCAAGGCATATGAGTAAGGACCCAATCAAATCATCTCACTAAAATAATTTAATGAAGTGTATATGGTAAAATCGCAACGATAATACTTTTTTTTTTATTTTTTATTTGGTACTTAGTAATCCAATCGTCCCGTTACAATAACTTAGAAAACTTTCCCATTAAATTACCAATTGGAACTTTGAAGAGTGCATGCTTGCACGTATAAACGACAAGTGCGTTAGGAAGTACATGCGTGCAAGTGTGTATAAGTATCTTCCAATGATTGAGTGTGCGTACCTGGGGCAGACTTGATTGAGTGTTCTTCAATAATAGGTGGCTGACAACTTTTCCTAACTTTAGGGTTGAGCATCTGCCGCAAAACAACTCGGATCATGCTCCTCTTCTGCTCTCCATCCCGAACCTGTTTCAACCAAAGTTCAAGCCCTTCCGCTTCCTCATAATGTGGACTCTTCATGACTCCTTCCAGCAGCTTATCAGCAAAGCCTGGGAAGGTGAATGTTCCCTCCACCCTTTGATCAACGTGCAACTCAAGATGAAGAAAACTAAGCAGCTTCTAAAAGTCTGGAATAAAGAGACCTTTGGCAATCTTTTCCATCAGCTCCCTAGGACAGAAGAGGATCTGGATATCATCGAACACCGCATGTAGGAAGATCTGGATGTCGACCTGATGCAACAGAGTTTTACTATTAGGCAACGATTAAATCATCTTGAACAGATGGAAGAAGTGTTCTGGAAACAGAAAGCGAGAAACTCTTGGTTAGAAGAAGGAGATAGAAATACAAAATTCTTCCATGCTACTGCTAGAGATAAGATCAGACGCGCCTCAATTTCCCCTATTATGGATGACGAAGGCAACACTTTCACTAATCAGGATGGAATCAAAGGTGCTGCAGTTAAGTTTTTTGAGTCTCTTTACTAGTCGGTTCAAACAAATTCTCAGGACAAATTCCCACAGTATGTCCCTCTGCGGGTCTCTCCCCAAGATAATCAAAGTTTTTTAGCCCCCCTTTACCTTGCTGAAATTCACGCAGCGGTATTCTTCATCTCGAAAGACGGGGCCCCAGGCCTAGATGGCTTCATAGCCGCTTTTTTTATTGACTGCTGGCAGATTGTGGGGGCTGATATCCACAAGGCTGCTGTCTCCTTCTTTCAAGGGGAAGATATGCCAAGGGCTTTCTCATCCACGCTGCTATGTCTTATTCCTAAATCCCCATCAGCTGCCAAGTTCTCAGACTTCAGGCTGATCATCCTGTGTAATGTCATATACAAGATCATCTCTAAAGTGTTGGCTGTCAGATTAAGCAAGATTTTGCCCAAGCTGATTTCAAAAGAACAAGGGGCCTTCGCTCAAGGTAGAGCCATCATGGAGAACATAGTCATGGCGCAATGAGAGAGACAGATAGGAAAGTTCGAGGGGGCAACATCATCCTCAAGCTTGATCTAGAGAAAGCTTACGACAGAGTTGAATGGCCTTTTCTGAAGCAGGTATTCTATAGATTCGGATTTGATGACAGATGCATTCGGTTGCTAGAAAAGTGTTAGGCTAACACGTGGTTTTCGGTTTTAGTTAATGGGAAAATCGGGGGGTTCTTCAAACCCACGAGAGGGCTACGCCAGGGTGACCCCCTGTCGTCAGTGCTTTTTATTATGGCAGGGGAACCATTTTCTTGCAGCCTGAAACACCTTGTGGAGATCGAAGCTTGCCGGCCTTATAAACTCCAACGTGGCTGCCGGCTTGTGATGCATCTTCTGTATGCAGATGATACCCTAGTGTTCATGAACAGCTGCCGCAAGACCCTCATGAAGTTCAAGGTGTTCTTGGACTCCTTCCAGAAGGCTTCGGGACAAAAGATAAAGTGCAACAAGAGTTGTTTCATTAGGCCCAAATCGATGGCGTCATCTAGAGCTCGGTCGATTGAGAGACTTCTTGGCTTTGCAAATGCTAGTGATGAAGTCAAGTACCTGGGCATCCCTCTCTGTAGAGGCAGAGTAAAAATTTCAGACTTTCAATTCCTCATTGATAAGGTGAATAATAAAGTTAACGGATGGAAAGCAAGACTGTTATCCTAAGCTGGCAGAATAACATTGATCAAACACGTTCTTGGTAGCATCCCATTACATATCATGGCCACAGTTCATGTCCCAGTTCAGGTTATTTCCTGTCTTGAACATAGTTTCTCTAAGTTTTTCTGGGGCTGGGTGGATGGCGCCCAAAAACTTCATTGGGTGGCTTGGGAAAAGATTACGAGACCCATTAGTGAAGGAGGTCTGGGTATCAGACGGCTTAACGAAGTTTTGTCAGCCCTCTGTATGAAGATTGCGTGGGAGGTTAAATATGGTAAAAAGGCCGGGCCGCGAGTGTCCCTCATGCAAGCAAAATTTCACACTGACATTTACAGGGACACTGTCAATAGAGTACGGGATAAGGCTTCACCTTACTGGAAAAAAATTAGATCCTATTTCCCTCTCCTCGCAATGAAGGTGCAATGGCAGGTTGGTACGGGGGACCTACACCTGTGGACAGAGACTTGGACGGGCCTGGCCCATTGCAAGATCTCACGTCTGACCCCCATCCCCAGCCACATTCTGTCCCTCAAGATCAGGGACTTTCTGGGAACTGCTGGCCTGCTCCCGCCTTTAGTCATCCTTACATATCTGCCCCAACATGCTATAAATCACATCTTCAATGGTGGTTATGCTACTTCAGAAGATCGCCCATCCTGTTTTTGGCCCCTCGACCACTCAGGCCTGTTCACGGTAAAGTTGGCCTGGAAGATTTCTAGATCCCCTTCTTCATCTCCAAGGTGGAGTAAATGGCTATGGAACAAGACTCTTCCTCCTAAATTCTCTGTCTTTTGTTGGAGACTGTTGCATGGGGCTATCCTGGTGGACGACTGAGTTCAATCCAAAGGGATTTCGATGGCTTCCAAGTGTTGTTGCTGTGAAGCGGATTCACCCGCCACCTCTGCCAAGTCTGAATCCATCTCCCACCTTTTCCTGACAGGTATTCACGCCTCCTCCCTTTGGACGCATTTTGGTTCCATTTATGGGATATTTCTTCCACTGCCCCACCTATCCGTGGAGGGCAGATTAGCTTAGTGGCATGAAGCTTCAGCCCCGAGCAGTGCCCCTGTGCTCACCTGTTCTCTAATTCCAGCTTTGATTTTATGGGAAATTTGGAGGGCGAGAAATGAAGCCAGATTCGAGGGTAAGGCGATAAAGGTTCGCGTCTCCATTGCTCGTATTAACTGGTGGGCTAATACCATTCTTGGTGAGACACCCAAGGGGAGCCCTCTGAGCGCCCACCTCTTGGATGGTCATCGGCCCCCTTCCCCCTCCCTTCCTCGTCAGTTTCATGTATGCTCCCAAATTGTCACATGAAGAAAGCTGGTGAAAGGATGGGTCAAGCTTAACGTGGATGGGTCTGCAAGAGGTAACTCGTGATTGTCTGGCGGCGGTAGTGTTTGCAGGGATGAAAATGGGAATCTTCGTTTTGCTTTCTCAGCTGGCTACGAGATGGGTTTGAATAATCTTGCCGAGCTACGCACGATTCATGATGGGGTCAGCCTCTGTCTGGAACGAGGGTTGAAAAATATTGAAATTAAATCTGACTCCAAGATCACCCTCAACCTCCTACTTGGGAAGGCGTCCCCATGGCCTTGGAGAAATTAGGGTTTCCAGGATTACCCCCTTGACCCAGAAAGGAACTTGCTCTTTCAACCATATTCTCAGGGAGGGCAATGGCCCGACTGATGTCATGGCCCGTATGGGTAGTGAGCTCCAAACGTCTTCCCTTATCCCCCTCGCATCTTCCCTCATGAGATAGGTCAGGGGGCTGATTTTCCTTGATAGGGTCAGTCTTAGAATGATTGGAACCAAGTCGGCTAAGTCTTTTTAGTGGCTGTCAGTTCTGGGCTTTTGTTTTGTTTTGCTTCTTCCTTTTGGTTTTTTCTTGATGCGATAGGAGAGGCCAAAGCTTTTTGTGGTTCGCTCTCCTGAATCTCCTGTTTGTACATGCTCTGTTTATAAATAAAAAGAAAAAAAAAGTATCTCCCAATGAAAAGGAACGTTTATTGCTCGGAATACTGACCGACGTATAAAAATAATATATATATGGGTTGGGATTTTAGCCATTCAATATAGGTTTCCTTAGTGATAGACGACTTTCATACCATGACCCCCACCTTTGATTGGGAATACCCAACAAATAGAAACCTCTATGATTGAAATATTTGGACCTTATATTACAGATAGGTTGCTAAAACCGTCCATATTTAAAGGACAAGAGTAAGGCAATCAAAAGTTCTGAAAATTTTCCGTCTAAAAAATTTATGATTTTGATATTGTATTTCCAAGATGAGGTCCATCATCTGAACGGTTGGGATCATTTAAATATGAACCGGATTCAAGGTTAAAGTACCGAAGTATCTCACAGTGGTGGGTGAGGATATATTGTAGCCAACCTCCTTATCTCTTTACAAATGGCAAAGGTAGTGGACCGATGTCGTCCACGTACCAACAGGAACACGATGCGCGTCCTTGCAGTGACACGATTCCCTATGCAAACCCAGTTTTACCGAAAATGGATTGCGTGGTGTGCCACACACTACCGACCTCGGTGGTGTGTTCACGTCACTAAGTTATATGGGCCATTTGTGTGTTATATTTACGAAGTACATCAATTTTGCCAGGTCATTTTAAGTCCTGCGATTAAAAATAATGAGACAGATGCAAAGCTAATGTCGACCGCCCCACAGAAGGCAGTGGAAGTTGAATTCATATCATGAAAGAGAGATTATTGACTGTCTTATGATTCTCTTGGGACCTATATATATATATATATATATATATATATATATATATATATATATATATATATATATATATATATAGAATTTTCATAGTGGTTGGTAGAGTTGTACACGAATCGATTCGAGTTGAGCTTGGCACAACTCAGCTCAGCTAGGGCCTGCTTGGCCAACTCGGCTAGGTTCGGTCTGGTCAGCATCTTAGGCTAGTTCTAGCTGAGTTTAAGCCTGTGTGGCATTTTATCAAATACCTGAAATGTTCTTTAATTTTCTCATATAATGCAAAACAGTAACGATATTTTACAGGTATTTCATCAAATATCTAGGGTACAACATCAAAATCAAACACCTGGCAAGCAGCATCAAAATCAAATAAAATCAAACACCTAACAAGTAGCATTAAAATCAAAGACTCAACAAGCAACACCAAAATTAAACACCCAACATATCCATTCTTTCCTCTCCAACACTTCGTTAAGTCATTGATGGGGATTTTCTCCTCATTGTTGGGTTCGATGAAATCGAACTAGCTTCGATATCATCGATAATTTTTGGGATTTTTCACCCCTGGTCGTTAGATAGTTCTGGTCCGGTTTCGATATCATCAAAGGACCTTAGATGATATCGAAGGTTATCATCGAAGGACCTTCGATATCATCAAAGAGTTACACAGATGTGATTGCGGAAACGCAGATTCTGCAGAATTTGTTTCCTATTTTGATTTTACCTCTTTCTATTCTTATATAAAGGGGTGTATGCGGGATTGGGGTGTAATTCCAGGGTATTCTAAGATTTCCTAAAGGTTTTCTAGGAGGGCTTAGGGCTATTAAAGGTGAGAGAAAGAGAGAGAGGAAGCTTGTGGAAGGGAGATTTTGCTCATAGAGGTGATCTACTTCGCAGTCCATGTCTCAGCGCTTCTATGTCCTCATGATCGGTGAAATCTCTTCGTTTTTCCTTTTCTTCTCTTATTGTTTATCCACTCCTGCGTGAGTGAAGAAGGTTTGATGCAAGCGGTGTGTGCTTGTGATCTGTTGTAACGTTCTGCTTTATAGTGGATTGTTGATCTGGACGAGGTCCTGTGGTTTTTACCTCTTTGAGGGTTTTTCACATTTTATACTTTGATTTATTTCATTGCTTTATTATCCCATAATTCTGGTTTGTTTCAGGAGACTAGATCCTAAGGCTTTGTGTAAGACCCCCAATAAAGTGGTATCAGAGCCAAGTTCATTGAACGGAGTGGGATTGGTTCTGAATTATGGAAGGTGGCTCATCAAGGATGATCAACCTCAATGGTTCTAACTGGACCATATGGAAGGCTATGATGGAGGACTTGCTTTATTGCAAGGACTTATATTCTCCAATTTTAGACATATCAGCAAAATCCAAAGATATGTCTGATGATAATTGGAAGAAGTTGGACCGGAAGGCGGTGGGGTTTATTAGACAATGGCTGGATAATTCTGTGTTCCACCATGTGTCTACGGAGACCTCAGCCGTTAGTGTTGAGGGTCAACTATTGTATATTAAACCCCAGTTGTTACCTGAATTACGAACATGATAATGTTTTAACCGACTATTTTAACCATGTTTGTGATGCAAGGAGAATTGACGAGCATGGATTGAAAAGGATGCTAAAGGCATGGATTTAACGCTCAAGCATCACCAAGGCATTGGACGAGACTCCATGGGACCAAGATGGAGGATTTACATGCCGGAGATCAGAGAAATTCCAGCCACTCACTTTAAACAGGCCTAAAAGACGTCCATAATGCAAGATCACAGGGTTCTCACCATCTGATCGGCTCCAAACTTCATACATGGCCTGAAGACCATAAATGAACCGTACACGTAAAATTTCAGCTCCTGGATCCTTGTCGAAATGGCCCAACAGTCAGATTAGCCCACAAATTATCAAATTGGGGCCCACATGCTATGTGGATGTGCTTCAATTTTGGTCTCAACGGATTAAATGAGATGAAAACGTGGATGGATGGATTGGATTTTACATATACATCAAGAAGGGCCCACTTTAAGAAAAGTGGAGTGCAAAGAAGTCGTGCACTCGCTATGCACCGAATGGACCAAGTCGGTCAGCAGGCGCTGACCTGACTCCTCTTGTAAAACGGAAACTTCCATTTCCAACGGCGTGAAAACAGAGAGGGAGCATGATCTCTGTGGGCCACCATCATGGTCCAGATGACTAATCTGGACCGTCCATGAGATTCACGAGGACCATATTACTCATGCTTAGGTGGCAAATTTTCAAAAGGTTCCGGAGATCCGTTTTTTATCGTCCAAAAGCAAGATGGACGGCGAATAGATCTGGTACAATGGGTCATGCCGAATTTGAAAGAAACTCACCCTTCCTGACCAATTTTTTGTCAGGAATCCAATGAACGAAGTGGATTTCTCTGAAGACATCATTATGGGGCCCACCGAACACATCAGCCAACCTGCGTAAGGTTTACGCACGTCCAGAAAATTTGGATCTTTCGTGGAGTTGTGTGACCCCGAACGTGATCGTATCAGAGATCAGGACCGTCCATTATGACCCTGAGGTAGGGAAGACTCTACCCATGATGAGTTTTTGGACCCATCAAAACATACACGCGTACATGAAGTCTCAAACGCAGTCGGACGGCTGAAGCATAGATTTAGTGGGACGCATCATCAGAAATAAAAAACAGTCCATGTCTGACTGAAATTTCACTACAAAACTGATGGACGGTGTGGATTTCTTCACTAATATCATTTATGGGCCCCACCATCAGTCCAGTGCAGAAACTGCGTTGGTTCTGCGTCCGAGAAAACTGGCCGATGTGGGCCGGTTGCTTGAATGTGATCTTGGACGGATCATTGATCCAAACCGTTCATTTGATCAGGCAAGGGGTTCTTACACTCACCACGCTGGCAAATTTCAAATAGGGGAAGATTTCTCCTCTCAAACTCATTCCAAACGCAATCAGTCTCTACGTTTTCTTGCGCAGAAGCAGAGTTTCACGAGGAGTAGGCTGCGAACGATTTCGCACTCCAGCAGGTTCGGTTCTGCTGATCCTCCACCACCCCTCCTTGCTCTATAAAAGGAGAACAAAGAGAGAGAGAGAGAGAGAGAGAGAGAGAGAGAGAGAGAGAATTCATTCAATTCCAAGGGGATCGACAGCTTGAACGTACAAGAGAGAAATAGGGAGTGAAGTTCTTTTATCTTTTTATTTTATTTTTGAGGATTAGCCTAATCACAGTCCATTAAACCTCTTAGCTAGGGCTAAGAGGTGAAGCTTGTAGCGTGAAGGAGAGACTTTTTTGTACCTTTTATTTAGATTGAACTGATATTGATTTTAGTTTAATTAAGGAAATGTTTTTAGTTTTTAATGGTCTGTTGTGACTGAAATTACAATGGGTCTGCGATAGCTTTGAGCATCTTCCTTCTCTTTTTATGTTTATGATGTCAGGAAGCCCTGTTGTTCACCATCGTCTCCTTGGCATGGTCGGATGACGATACCCTTCCTAACCTTCATACATCGTTGATTGGTTGGTAATTAGTTTCATTCTGTTGGTTACTTTGTCTCCTGGGCATGGTTTGGTGATGGAATCCATTCTAATTCATATACCTTTCATCTCTTTAAAATTATATTAAAGGAAGATCAGTTTAATTTTCATGGTTTCACCTGTCAACTGGATGAAGATGGACTCTAAGTTCAGTTGAGTTTTTGATGCAGGCATAAGATCTCCCTGATCTCTACAAGTGGATCCTCTGAATCCCTAGTTTCTTTTCCTTGAATTATTTACGTTTTAAATAATTCATCATTATTCCGCAATTTACACTTGATTTAGATTTCATCTTAGTCTAGTTCTAGTTCTACTTAATTTCAGATTACGTACAGGTTTCAGTCCCTTGGGATTCGACCTCGATCTCACTGAGTTTATTACTACATCACAACCCTATACTTGGGGAGTGAGCAGTTAGCTTATGGCTGAAATTGAAAGGGCTGTATGAGAAGAAGACAGTCGATAATAAAATCTTCCTGATAAGACAACTTATGAATCTCAACTTTAAATATGGTGGTTCTGTGGCTGAGCACATGAATGAGGTCGGCAATATAGTGAACCAGCTCTCCGTTATGAAGATGGTTCTGGATGATGAATTGTAGGCTTTGTTATTGCTTAGTTCATTGCCTGACAGTTGGGAGACATTGGTGATGTCTCTAAGTAACTCTGCACCAGACGAAAAGGTATCCATGGAATAGGTAATCGGTTGTCTCTTCAATGAGGAGACAAGGAGGAAGTCTCAGGGGTCTACTCAGAAAGAGGCCCTTGTGACACAGGAACGGGGGAGAGGAAAGAACAGAAAGTACGGAAAGGCCCAAGATAAATCAAGAGGCAAGTCAAGTACCAGAAAAGATGTTGAATGTTGAAATTGTGGCAAGAAGGGCCACTATAAGCATGAATGTCGTAAGAAGAACGACAAGAAAGGAAAAGGAAAGGAGAAGAAAGATGAATCAGATTTAACTACGGTCGCTTCAGATGGCGACGTTGTAGTTATTCTTTTAGCAGATCATGATATTTGTCTCACGGCTACGAGTCAAGATACCGACTAGGTGATTGACTCGGGAGCCTCTTTTCATGCGACTCCACGCAGGGACTTCTTCACAAGCTACAAGTCAGGTAACTATGGGACCGTGAAGATGGGAAATTCTGGCGTATTGAAGATCGTAGGGGTCGGTGATATTTGTGTGAAGACCGATGTGGGCTGCACATTGGTTCTCAGGGATATGAGGCATATCTCAAACCTTCACCTCAACTTGATGTCAATGGGAAGGCTGGATGATGATGGCTATGAAAGCCGGTTTGCTGGTGGGCGCTAGAAACTCATCAAGGGTTCGTTGATCACAGCCAGAGGAAAGAAGTGTTGTACCCTTTACAAGGCAAGTGTCAGTGTGTGCAAGGGTGAGTTAAACGCAGAGGAAGATTCAGCTATTGACATGTGGCATAGGTGTTTAGGCCACATGAGTGAAAAATGGCTTCAAATACTAGTAAAGAAGCGGCTCCTTCTAGATGTGACAAGTATACCTCTCAAAACCTGTATTGATTGTTTATCAGGGAAACAGCATAGAGTTTCATTTGTTAAATCTGCCTCTCATTTTAATAAAGTGCATGCATTAATTTGGTTTATTTTGATGTTTGTGCTCCTATGAGGAAAAAAATCTTGGGTGGGGCATTGTATTTTGTCACTTTTATAGATGATGCATCTAAAAGGGTTTGAGTTTATGCTTTAAAATCCAAGGATGAGGTCTTTCATGTGTTTAAATTGTTTCATGCTATAGTCGAGAGAGAGAGGTAAATCATTGAAGTACATCCGCACTAACAATGGTGATGAATACATTAGTAACTTCCATAAGTATTATAAGTCCCTGGGTATACGGCATGAACAGACGGTTCTCAAGACCTCCCAGCATAATGGTGTAACTGAGCGAATGAATCGCACCATTGTTGAAAGAATCAGATGCATGTTATCCCATGTGAAATTGCCCGAGACGTTCTGAGAAGAAGCAATGCACAAAGCAGTGTATCTGATAAACAGGTCTTCATCAGCCCCATTGAATGGAGAAGTGCCTGAGAATGAGTGAATTGGACAGGATCCACCGTACAATCATCTCAGGGTATTTGGATGCAAGGCATCCGTTCACGTACCAAAGGACGAGAGGTCCAAGATCGATATGAAGATCAGACAGTGTGCATTCTTGGGGTACGGTGATGAAAAGTTCGGTTACAGATTGTGGGATCCGACCGACAAGAAGCTCATCAGGAGCAGAGATGTAGTTTTCTTTGAAGATCAGTGTATAAAAGACATTGGTAAGCTAGAGAAGAACCACCCTAGTTCAGGTGAGCTAGAGGACATGGATCCAATTATTCCTCCTGTGATGCTTGATGACAGGGGAGTACAGCAAGGTGCAGAGGACAAGAGAGTTCCTTCAAAAGATAGAGCAGGGGAACAGCCCCCACTTAATCCACTTGTTGAGTCATAGGTGAGGAGGTCATCTATGGACAGACAGCCGTCCAAGAGGTACTCGCCGCATGAGTACATTATGCTTATTGATAGAGGAGAGCCAGAAGATTATCTTGAAGCCCTGGCCGACGATCATAAGGGGGAGTGGTTGAAAGCTATGCAAGAGGAGATGGAATCCTTACATAAAAACCACACCTATGACATGGTGAAACTGCCTAAGGGCAAGAAAGCTCTGAGCAACAAGTGGGTGTTCAGAAATAAGATTGAGTAGAAAAATTCACAGACGAGGTTCAAGGCCAAACTTGTGGTGAAAGGGTTTGGTCAGAGGAAAGGCATAGACTTCAAGGAGATATTCTCACCAGTGTTGAAGATGACATCCATACAGGTGTTACTTGGGTTGGCGGCTAACATGGATCTGGAGATAGAGCAGTTAGATATTAAAACTGTCTTTCTTCATGGTGACCTGGAAGAAGAGATCTACATGCACCAACCAGAAGGGTTCGAAGTCAAGGGCAAAGAGCATATTGTGTGTATGCTGAGGAAGAGGTTGTATAGGCTGAAACAAGCTCCACGGCAATGGTACAAGAAGTTTGACTCGTTTATGTTAAAGCATGGGTATAACAGAACGGAGTTGGACCACTGTGTGTTCACGTGCAAGTTCTCAGATGGTGATTTCTTAGTTCTACTGTTATATATTGATGACATGCTCATCATGGAAAAAGACATCAAGAAGATCGATAGGTTAAAACAAGAGTTGGGTAAGTCGTTTGCGATGAAAGACTTGGGCCCAGCTAAACAGATCCTAGGAATGGAGATAACCCGTAACAGAAGCAGCAAGAAGCTTTGGCTAGCACAACAACAGTATATTGAAAAAGCTCTAGAGCGGTTCAATATGAATGCAGCGAAGCCGGTCGGTACTCCACTAGATGATTACTTCAGATTGAGCGACAGACAGTGTCCCAAGACGAAGGAAGAGGTGGATGAGATGTAGAAGATACCTTATGCGTCAGAAGTAGGAAGTTTGATGTATGCTATGGTATGTACGTGCCCAGACATATCTATGCGGTTGGTGTTGTTAGCCGGTATCTTGTCAATCCTGGCAAAGAGCATTGGGCAGCGGTGAAGTAGATACTGCGGTATCTAAGAGGCTCATCCAGGTTGAGCATATGTTATGGTGATGGAAAACTTGTGTTAAAGGGCTACATAGTTGTAGATATAGCAGGTGACATAAACTCCAGGAAGTCTACATCAGGGTTCATGTTCACATTTACAAGGGGAGCGGTTTCTTGGCAGAGCAGGCTACAGAAGGTCATAGCATTGTTGACAACAAAGGCCAAGTACATTGCAGTCACGGAGGCATGTAAAGAGATGTTTTGGATGAAGAGGTTCCTACAGGAACTTAACCTAAAGCAGGAGTAGCACGTGGTCTATTACGATAGCCAAAGTGCTATACATTTGAGCAAGAATCTAAGTCAGGACTCTAAGTCGAAGCACATAGAGGTTCGGTATCACTAGATCAGGGATACTTTGGAACAGAAGGTGTTACAGCTTGAGAAGGTCCACACGAACGATAATGGGTCAGACATGATGACCAAGGCTTTGCTCAAGGGCAAGTTTGAGGTTTTATAGAAATCAGGATGGCTTGAAGAAGGTGAATTCCTCCTGAGTTGAAAAGGGAGAGATTTGATGGGAATTTTTTCCTCATTGCTGGGTTCGATAAAATCAAACTAGCTTCGATATCATCAATAATTGTTGGAATTTTTCACCCTTGGTCGTTAGACAGTTCTGATCCGGTTTCGATATCATCGAAGGACCTTAGATAATATCGAAAGTTGTCATCGAAGGACCTTCGATATCATCGAAGAGTTACGCAAATGCGATTGCGGAAATGCAGATTCTGCGGAATTTGTTTCCTATTTTGATTCTACCTCTTTCTATTCTTATATAAAGAGGTGTATGCGGGATTGGAGTGTAATTCCAAGGTATTCTAAGGTTTCTTAAAGGTTTTCTAGGAGAGCTTAGGGCTATCAAAGGTGAGAGAGAGAGAGAGAGAGGAAGCTTGTGAAAGGGAGATTCTGCTCGTAGAGGTGATCTACTTCGCAGCCTATGTCTCAGCGCTTCTACGTCCTCGTGATCGGTGAGATCTCTCCGTTTTTCCTTTTGTTCTCTTATTGTTTTTCCACTCCTGCGTGAGTAAAGAATATTTGATATAAGCAGTGTGTGCTTGTGATCGGTTGTAACGTTCTGTTTTATAGTGTATTGTTGATCTGGACGAGGTCCCGTGGTTTTTACCTCTTTGAGGGTTTTCCACGTAAAATTCTCTGGTGTCGTGTGGTTTATGCTTTGATTTATTTCATTACTTTATTATCCCATAATTCTAGTTTGTTTCGGGAGGCTACATCCTAAGGTTTTGTGCAAGGCCCCTAACAGTCATTTCATCCAACACTCAACGAGCAACATCCATATCAAAATAACTGAGTCACCGATCTGATTCGATCAGAGTCGATTTGAGTAGAGGTTTGATCTAAGTTGAGTCAAGCTCAAACTCATATCGAATTTTTTTCGAGCTCGAAAAACCAGCTCAGCTAGGTCCGAATCCAACATCAAGTCAAGGCGAGTCGAGCTTTTTCAAGTCGAATCGAGCAAGCCGACCAAGCTAACTCGACACGTGTACAGCTCTAGTGGTTGGATGGGGCTTGAAAGGTGTCTTGAAGAGGCACTTATTTGATTGCAAAAGATCACTTCTATATCTTATAGTTTTTTTTTTTTTTTTCACACCCAACCAGGCAAAGTATCTTCATATAGTAAGATTGGTCTTAAAATACGCCAAATGTGAGACAGTTCCATGGGAGACCCGACTCAATTCAGCAGCAGCTCTTTTCTCAGCTAAACAAAAGCGTCATAGAGAAAAAGAACTGATAGAAAGAGAAAAACTAACCTCCAAAAGAAGAGCTAGACAGACTGCAAATAAATACGTTACATGAACAGATTAAAATACTCTCCCCCAAAACAAACATGAGCAAACCAATGCTCTGCTCCTCTCTCTCCCACATCTCTCTGATAACCGGCGAAGATCACTGTTGTTGCTGATAGTTCCCATACCCAGGATAAGCTCCATAAGCATACATATTAGGATCTTGCGCAGGTGGCGCATATCCATACGCTTCATAGCCCTGCCCATACCCATAATAACCACCAGTAGCAGCAGCACCACCACCATTCTACAAATTTGTTTGGACTACGGCCCCAAGAAAGACGAATATTTTGCCCTCCTAGCTGAGTTCCATTCAACATCAGTAAAGCCTTCTCTGCACAAGCTCTGTTAGCAAATTGAACAAACCCACAACGTTTTCCCAAAGGAATTTTAACATGTATCAATTCCCCAAACTGGCTAAAAACTTGTCTCAAATGATCATCAGTAACATTTCTATATCTTATAGTTTAAATTACGAATATTGTTATAATTTAATCATAATAGTCAACTTAACCACCTTGGTTAACACCCTTTTAAAGTACCTTGCCTGACTGTTATCCCAGCTGCCACCAGAAATTGCCACGTCATCTAACTGTACCCAACTATTACATGGGCCTACGTCATAAAATATAATGATCAACAAAAAGTCAACCGTTGATTGAGCCATCGATTAAGCTTTGGACCATAGATTATAAGCTAATGTATGATTAACAAAATTTTACTACTAACAAATTGTAAGGCTCCTTGCTCTAAAGAAGGTCTAGGAGTGGAGGAATCAGAATTGTCTCCTTGCTGATGGTTAGTGCGGTGGCGTCGTGTGGTAGTTTTGTATGCCTATTGAGGGGCTGTTTGGCATGTTTTTCTCCTTTTCTGTTTCTGATAAGTAGATATGGTAGGTGAGGCCTGATAAAGTTGTGTGGAGCCCACCCAAAAGTATTCCTTGTACATCGTCTCTTCTTTTAAACAAAGATGCAGGGGCAATGCCCTCCTTTAAAAAAAAAAATAAATAAATAAAACAAAATAATAAAAAGATCTTCTTGCTCTAACGTTAAGTGCTAAGTGCACCAGTAAAAGCGCCAAAAGGTGTCCAAGCTACTCTACTAGGGCTGGGGCAGGTTGGCCCACCTCGAGCCAGACTTGGGTTGGAGTGTTATGCCTGAGGGTTGAGCTGGGGCTTAAAATTCAAGCCCCTATTGCAATTGGTCCGGTTTGAGCCAAGTACAATAGCCCGGTCGGCCCATTAGGGTTTGTTAGGGCAATTTTGTAACACGAAAAAATAAAAAATAAAAAGTCCCAAATCTCCCCCCTCCTCAAACAAGCCATCCATCTCTCTCTCTCTCTCTCTCTCTCTCTCTCTCTCTCTCTAGCTGGATTAATGGGCTCGGCCCCAACATCAATAGTTCGTCTGGACAAGTGGGCCTAGGCACACTGAACAATGCAGGCACGGCTTTAACATAGCTTGGCCCGTGTAATTACTCAGAAATTTTCACACACATGTAAATATGGGAGCGACTATCCAACCGTACAACCATTTAAGTTCCACACTCAATCGATCATCAATTCAACCGTTGAGTGTACTATTTATGGGCAAATTAAACTATCCAACCGTCTACTCATAATTTTGAATCATCTCATCTTCATTACACGAATGAAGAATCCATCTAAGCCACTTATACCCAATCATCCATAACTCTAAATCTATCATCTTAACCCTAATATACTAATGAACATTTTACATCGTTAAAATTCAATTCTAATAATTGCAAGTACGCTATTGATCATCGATCTAAAGTTTTATCTCATATTACATGTTCTTACCCACACTATTCTTCAAAAAATCTATTTGTGGGTGTCTGATCATGATGAAAATTTCACTAATGCTTAATTAACCTAGTTGAACTATACATCTGTACCTAGACACCCCAAGGAATCTTATGGACGCTGGATTTATAATCCTAAAAGAGATCTGACCATTAAAATTCAAACCTAATCCTTTTTAACCATACAATCTAGAATACTGATTGGAATCGGCTTGTAAAGATCCAAAACCGCTTGATGGGTGGACCACTAAAATGTACGATCTATAATCAACTTGAGAGGCCAATAACATGCAAATCAAAGCAAAGGAATCCAACTCGTGTGCATGCGTGCGAGATTAGGAAACTGTCGTTTCCGCCAACGATTCAAAAACGAGTTCTCTTCCAAATCTCTTCGTTCGAAACCAACTACAATCCAAGAGAGGCCTTCTCTGAATGATCTGGACCATCCATTTGATAGATCACAACCGTTCAATTCTGAGGATCATTGTCAACAACCACCACAACCATCGTCGCTGCCTGAAAAGAAATCAATGAATTATCTTCTTTTGTTTTGATTGTTGTTTCCCAAAAACAACTTGTATCTGGATTAATCCAGACCGTCATATTGGCATCTGAACGATCCTAGGATTCTAGTTAGATTAGAAGGGGACCGCGTACACCGTTATTTCATGTTTTTAGTTGAGATTCTCGATATCGAGCGGTGGCAGGAGAAGAAAGTTCCTCTTGCGTGAACCACCAGCCAAACACATCTAGAGCTTCATTCTTGGGTATCCACAAGCTCTATAGCCTCAATCTAAGCCGTTCAAAAGCAGTTGAAATAAGAAATACAAATTGGGTTAAAATCTACCATTAACAACCTTCATCTTCTTTGTTGAGAAAACTTGATCGTTGCATCTTGTATAGCCATCAAATCAGAATCCAAACCATGCCTTTTGTGGGCCATCTAATCACAATTTGATCATGATCTTTCCAGCCAAGATGAGTGCAACGTGTAGCAACAACGAATTAACAAATCCATAGTCAGAACCGTCGCTAGAAACTTCCCATCGTGATTCTGTAAAGCATTCTTCGAGTATGATTCTAGACTTTCAGAATCAGAGAGAGAGAGAGAGAGAGAGAGAGAGAGAGAGAGAGAGAGAGAGAGAGAGAGAGAGAGACAGATGAGAGTGGTGCAGCTGAGTCTGCTCTTAGTCGATTCATTAAGGACGGAGACTCAGTCCGAGTCAGGCAGAGTTTGAGTCAGATTCGGACTCCGCTAGCAACATCGAGTATGTGAGTGATCCTCTCAATTTAAATTCCCTCCCACCTTGTTTTACTTTCTGAATTTCTTGTTCTATTTTTTAAATTGCCTTATTCTTCAATTTTTCAATTCTTTTTTGTTGTTAATATATAAGCTAAGATCCTAGGTAAGGGATCTTTCCTCATCTTTCTCTTCAGTTGGATTTTTTACATCTTTAATTAGTATTTTCTTGAATTTACCTATTTCACCTTAGGAATAGCCCTTTTTCTTTCTTTCTTTCTTTCTAAAAGATGATGGGGACATCACACGCACAAGCACGCTGCCCCCCACACACGTACGCAAGGAGAGGGAGGACTCCACCGTCGATCTGGCTCGATGACGATGTCCAAGGAGGGTCTTCTAGTTAGAAGACGGAGTTTTGGTTCAAGAGGGTGGGCCCGATAGCCAAGTAAAGCCCATCATGGGATCTCATGATCGTGGCCTACTAGTTGGATTAAGTTCATACTTTATATTTTGCTTATTTATATTATTTAGAACATCATCAACGCTTTAGATTTCTTTGATTATTTTTTATTTTAGTTTACTTCATCGTCAAGTAATAGATTGTGCACATGGCACGAGTTTTGGGGTATAAGGTTTTCTTATAAATAGGCATCCCTTATAGTTCTTTTTTTCATTCAAGTTTAATAAAAAATTTTGCAAGTTTTTTTTTCTACTCTCTGAGTTTCTGAGTTGTGAAAAAATTCAAGCGGGTGCGAAGCCCTCCTTTTTCGAAGGGTTACGAAGCCACGTTTATCCTAATCCACTCCCCTATCTTATTTAATACATCCTTCGATCATCTTCGCCTCAAATCCACTTGTTTTGCAATTGTTTGTCTTTGTACAATCAGTTTCCATTATCTGACCCTATAGGAAGGCTGAAACTTCGACGGAGCACCGCGCCTCAACCGTATGTTGGATCCCCATCAAATTTGGAGAGTTTGGAGACCCCCCTGGCTGACCAAGGCCAAGAAGTCCCTTTTGGGATTTGGGCCTCCTCCACACGTGCGGCCCCCTACTGCGCACGTGCGCCGGTACCCTGCCCCGTTGCCCACACGCGAGATCTGTTCCAAGTTTAGGATTTCCTTCTCTTTTCCTTTTTCTTACCTAGTTTCATAATTCTAGTCTTAGTTTGCATTATCTATAATTTGTTTTCAATTTTTTTCTCATCCTAAGGTTCCTCGAATTGAAATTGGGGAATCTCTTGAATTAGGGGCTGATTATTATACATGTGTGGCTGAATTCTATTTCCATTTAAGTATCGTTTGGCATATAATTTTTATTGTTCCAGCCTTAGCCTGTGTAGGCCTGGACCCGCATAGATTCCCCTTAATTGAATGTTTGGACTATCATGTGGGATATAAAATTTGTGTAGTTGCTTCTGAACTAATGTGATCTTAAGCCTGAATTCTTGCACATCATATTTAAATTTCATGTCTTACATCAAAAGAGTTTCCCTTTCCTACTTTTACTTGATTTTTAAGGGTTTGGATATGTTCATTGGGTTATCTATTTACTTTGGAGTTAGCCTTTCTGTTGAATATATTGAATGTTGAATGTTCGGTGTAATTCTTTTTGAAAATCTGACCCTTGTAATGTTTTCTTGATTTATAATGTATTTCTACATTGTATCATTTGATTGCATTGATAGTTCTCCCATTAAAATTATAATTGAATATCGTTTTCTGTTAAGTAGTCTAATCATAGAATCTACATGCATTATATCATAACGTGCTTGAAACTTGAGTTTTTTCGTTGTATTGTAATCATGGAATGCTTGAGGAATTTAATTATTTGCATCATCATCGAATATCTGGTATCTGGTTTAGATATTTAGAATTGAAAACTGTGAATATTTAAAATTGGATTTTAGTTGGATGACAGATCAGTGAGCATGTCGGGATTGCTCATATGCGTGCATGTACTCGGAATTACTCATCAGCGTGGGATTATATGCCTTGTTAGACTAATTAGGTTAACATGGATGAATTGCAATAGATTTTGAATGTCAGAGTTATGCGAGATCTGGTTGCTTCATTGGATCGGTGAGCATGTTGGGATTGCCCATCGACGTGTTGTACGCCTCGTTAGACAAATTAGGTGAGCATGTTGGGATTGCAACAAGTTCATAATGTCAGAGTTGTGCCAGATATTAGTTCACTACCAAAAAAATGACCTTCCCCGATGGATTTTAACCATCTGCAAAAGGCAATGCCGACGGCTATATTATAGTTGTCGGCGTATGTTAGGCTATGTGACAGACTAGACCTGTCGATATTTCATTACAAAGGATGACAACTTTCATCCATCCGTAAAAGCCTTTTGATAGCGAGGGTTTGAAGCTGTCACAATTAACCAATCAACCATCAATTTTGGAAGTACTTTTGCCAACGGTTAACATTCGTCGCAAATAGAGGTAAACCGTCACCCAAAAAAAATTTAAATTAAATGCTGATGGATTTAGACCTTCGATAAAACTAAATTTAAAAAATATGGCTAGCCGGTTGAACCTATGTTTGAAACCTGCTAATCATACACATGTTATTCATACACACATCCTATTAATCAAATATACACAACCTGCTATTCAAATACACACATCCTGCTAAGCAAATATACAAAACCTGTTAAACAAATACACAACTTGCTAATCAAGTACACACATCCTGTTAATTAAATAAACACATCGAGGTGGGCATTACGGTAATGACCGTACCTCAGATCCAAATCTCAGGTGGACCAATCTGTCCATCTGTTTTGCAGGACGATAATATAACAATGAAATTTGAAATAACAATATCACTAAAAGCAAAACATTTAAAGAAAATAAATGAATTGTACAAAAATCAACCTCACAAATCATGTCTAGTAGCAATGAGAAATATAGAGAAAAGGATGCCCCATGTAGTTCAAAAGAAATAAGCAAAGATCAATATGCATAATAATAGCTTATCATCCATAAGTGAGAAGAAAGGGACCTGATACATGGGAAATTAGATGATGATGATGATGATGATGATGTTGGTAAGCATCAGTTCAGAAATTTTGTTAGGATGTGTTTGGACACCAGAATCCATTTCCAAATCAAAATTGTTCTCCATTGGCAAGACAATTGGGTTGTTTGGATACATGGATTCCACAGTCATTGCTCTTATAATTGGTTCGAATTCTCTGGTACAAGAAACATGCACCCCATTTTTTGAATCTTATTTTCTATGGGACCATGAAAATTATCATTGGGTAATCAATACGTTATCCATGGAATCCAAATGGAATACACATATCTAAATACGCCCTTCGTATTTATTAATTTATGTTTCTTGTAATTTTAATGCGCCTTAAGATACCATACATTTTCTTGTAATCATGGATGCTTAATAAAATAAGGTTTTAGAGAGAGTTAGTCATCTCTAACTTACAATTTGAAATCTTCTTCATCTCTTTCACGATATGGCCCCTAAATAACAAGAAATATAAAGGATATATATATTACTGAAAATTTCAAAATGTGTAATATTTGGGTCAATCATTATAGGGGGCAACCGTTAACATGACATAGGCCACAGACACATCATCCAGCTCATTAGATTAGCCCATGAGCTGGTTAAATTTTCTCCCGAAATGACTATGATGTAACTCATATCAAAGACAATCAATCCATCAAGTGGGTCACACTTGCATGAAGAAAATAAACATGTAAGTGCTATGTTTTCTAATTCCTATGATTGTCAAATTTTATAGTGCCAAAACCTCTTGGAATCTATGTCTTGTGTAGCGCATATACATATTCAAGACTATGCATCTCATGTATAAGAACTAAGGTCTTTACCTCAAGAACTTCAAATGCAAGATCAAGAGATATACATATTCAAGTATAGCACCTTGTGATAGTTCACTCCTTCAAGCTTCGAGTTCAAGGTTTCAAAGATTGATCTAAAGGCAAGACAATAGTCTTTGCTCATGTACCTCAAGCTCAAGCTTCAATGTATTACAAATTCAAACTTCAAAATGTCTCAAGTTCAAGCTTCATCATATGTCAAGATCTCAAACTTCGTGAACTTCAAAGAACAACTATCAACTGAAGCAAAAGAAGATTCAATGTTCATACATCGCTTACAATGTATGAATGACCCTAGATTGGCCATAAGATAGGTCATTTTGAATACATAATTTAATTAGGTCATTTTATAAGTGTATAATCTGTTTTTCGACTAGTCTTAGAATAAGTTCGACTAGTCCTAGTACTAGCTCGACCAGTTCTAAGTTTGTTACTAATTTTCGAGATTTTTTATTAAAACTTCGACCAAGCCTACAGGCTCGACTCAAAGTCCAGCAACTAAGTTAAGTCCCACATGACCAGTCATGGACAGGACTCAACCGGTCGTGGAGGCCACTTGACCTGTCAAGCAAGTCCTTCGACCAGTCGTGGAACAACCTAATCTTATCGCGCCCAAATTTTCAAATGTTTGTTGGTCCTTCAACCAATCGAGCCGACCTCTGGACCAGTCGAAGGTGTGATTTCTGTACTTATAAATATAGCACGAATTTCAGAGTTTGATATCCAATTCAAGAAAAATCGATATGCCACTCTGAGAGAGAAGTTAGTGATATTCTTAAGCTATTTGGTGCTTATTTTATATTCTCTTTAATTAGCTTTCTTTACATTTAATTTTGAGTTTCTATATCCCAATCTTATTTGAAAGAAGGATTGAAGTTTTCACATTTCTTGGAATCAAAATCAAATCAAGCTAGCCCAAGGTGATTTAATCTAAAATCAATTTAGAACTTAAGAACCTTTTCATAAGTGAGTGTGAACATTGAACATCTACGTTAAACTTCTACTCTGAATTGGTTCTTCCGGGCTGCATCAAAAGGAGAATATCCAGATAAGTATTCTACAGTTTTGTAAATTCATTCTTTTGGTTTCATTGAGATTGTACCAGAAAAATCTCTTTCTTTTGGTTTGTCTGAAGTGATCCAGAAAACTCAAAGTGTGAGGTTTTTTAATTGTGTAAGCCCACTTGAAAGACGCAATTATGAGGGTTTTAGGTGAACCTTGAAAAACCTATTTCTTAGTGAATGCTAATATCCACTGTGTGAGGATATTAGGAGTGGAGTAGTTGTGTGGTTGTTTATCTAAACAATTGATGTATACACAAGTGAACCATTATAATTTCTGGTCTTGTAGTGATTGATTGATTATTTCATTTTGTGAATGTTGTAATTTTCCTTTATGTATTTGTGGAGAATGTTATAATTTCTTTTATGCAAGTATGGAAATGTTGTAATAGCTTAGTTATTTTCTTTGCTATTTATTTCTTTATTCCTCTGTATCAGTTTGAGATTTTGATACACAAACCGTTCTAGGAATCAGGTTATCCTACCATAAGCCATTGGTTTTTAGTGTAAGGTTGTCCTTAGAACAACATCTATATCAACCTCTTAATACTTGTACACTTGAGGTTATTTTACATTTTTGAATAGTCCGATTGTTTAATTGCTATCTTTGTTTATATTTGTTTAAATTTCGCATTTAATTTGTAATTTGACATAGTCCTATTCACCGCCTTGCCCCGCCCCCCGCCCCCCCCCCCCCCAAATGACTCTTGGCTCGGCCTTTTCAAAACATTAGAAAGAAAATCACCAATCGATGTACATTCTCAAACTTGAGCTTAAAATCACCAATCAATATATATTCTTGAAGTTGAGCTTACCAATATATTAGGCCATTAACTGCCAATTAAAAAATCAATTATAATTTATAAACAGCTAAAAGAAATTTCTAATAGTAACAAGAAATAAATGAATAATAATATATTGTTTATTATATGCCCAAAAATAGATTAACTATAAAAGACAAAATAGCAAAGATCAACCTGCCATGATGGCAAGAGAAGATCAGCACATCAGTATCTGTACGGATCTAAAACAACAAAAGGAACTATAAAAAACAAAAACTGCTCAAAAACCATCCGTACATTGAATATTAGAGACAATATATAACATAATAAAAATACAAAAATTGCTGAAAACCCAGTCATAGATTCAAGATTGGATTCAATAATATAAGAAAGCTACAAAAATTACAAAACCTTGAATCTATAATTTTTGTATAATTCAAGCTTTTCTGTAAAATCAGCAATCTACTTTACAGAGTATAGACATCTAACTAGTAACTAGTGCATCGAAACGCACCCCAATTAAGATTGCTGATTTATAGTAATTAAGCACTAATATTCATCCAAATGCACCCCAATTCAGCAATCGTTTGCATAAAAAATATTCACCTTTATAACATAAAGACTAATTAGAAATTAATTTGTGATTAAATAATAATATTCACCTTTATAAAATCTGCATAAATGTTTTTATCTTCAGCACCACCTTTCTAAAATCTGAGTGAGAGAGATTTGTTAGAATTAAATAGTAAAAAATAGAAGAGAAAAAAATATTTGAATAATTTTTCTCTCAAAAAATATCTCCTGGAATTTGTAAATTTTCCCAATTGTCCAAGCATTGTTTGGAAAAGAAACCGCAAATTCCTGAAGAATTTTGGAGTAAAAGTGCCTTTCAAGAAATGATCCAGTGACCTCATAACACTATAAATTACAGTGCTCCAATTAATCGATCTAGACTGTGCATTAGGTTCATCAACGATTTTACAGGCAACCATTTATAATTATTATTTTTTTTTAAAAAAAAAAGACACAAAAAAAAAAACGTTTGGACTTAATAGCCCCTTGAAAAGATGACTGGTCAAGATTGTTGTATATAAAAAGGGTCTAATAAACAATTGCAACAATCTAGCTACAAAGGTCCACAAGGGTTGCTTGTGGATCCAAATAATTCCTTTTATCAGGCAATCCTACCCATTCCATCCATGGTTAAAAATTGGACGGCTAATAAAAGGATTGGATTATCCGATTAGTTTGGTTTTTACATGATAGCCGATTACATGTATTTTAGACTTAATTATAGACGACCTGGATTAGTCGATTGGACTTACCAAGTATCCTAATGTAGCAAGGAGCACTGTAGATAATAATGCTCGAAGCACTAGATCCTATCTCGTTCGGGGAAAAAATAAAAAGAAGACAAAATTATAAAAAATAATAATCTTGTTTAGAGAGAAATGGTTATAGAAAAAATATGCCATGATGGCAAGCAAAGATCAACACATCAATATCTCTACAATGATCTAAAAACAACATAATCAAAACTGCTCAAAATCCATCCAAACATCCAATATTAGAGACAATAAAATAATAAACACAAAAAATGCTGAAAATCCAATCATAGATTCAGGATTGGATACAATGACAAAAGAAAAGTACAAAAATTACAAAACATTATCTATAAAATCAACAATCTACAAGACAAAGTATATGAATGACTATAAAATCAGCAATTAGCAATCCAAACGCACGTCAATAGAGAGCAATGGTTTTAGAAAAACAAATGGAGGTGGAACTTCGATACTTTGTCAAAATGTGATGGATGATATGCATGCACTTATCAATTATCTAATTATCAAATAGGTGGACATTTGCTGCCCGGTTAAAATGAAATATCCAACTGTCCTTACTCAAAAAACAAGTGGCCACAAATCGGAGGTTATCATTGTTCAAACAATAGGACGTTGGGACTGTAGAGGCAAATAGCTTTATGGGACCTTTAGTCCTCAAGCCCTCCATTGAACACCGGCTCCATGTTTCATGACTGGAACCATTCATCATGCAGAGCCAATATCCAAAAGCTATACATATGACTACACAGATGAACACACGCAACATTTTTTTTTCTTTGTGCTGCTGTCATCTAAAACCCTTACACAGTCCAATCCGTCAATCCAGACTATTACACAAAAATAGGTCCAAACAAAAATATGATCCATCTATCTGCAAGGAGCCGTCATGGATTGCTTATTGTTCTAAAGGAAATCACATGTAGAACATTAAGGTTGCTAATTTACAGTATTTCAAAACTAATATGCATCCAAATGCAAATTTACTTAATACCAAACCCATCTGTGGAGATTAACAAGGACTATAAACGATGGTTAATAAAGATAGTCAAAAGCCCTAATTCAATAAGGCCCAAATCAAATGAACCAAATAAATATCAAAATCCCCAAATTAAGAATTAAAACACCTAAATTATAACCTCAAATCAAATCCTATATCATAAACCCCCAAATGAAATACCCAAATCAACAATCCCAAATGAAATACCTAAATCAAGGTTCAAAAGAAAAAGAGAAAAAAAATTAACACGCCCAAATCAAATCCTATATCATAAACCCCCAAATGAAATACCCAAATCGTCATCTTAGACCGCACCCAAAATCAGAAAAAAAAAAAAAAAAAAAAAAAAAAAAAAAACCCACAAATAATTAAATCCCTTATTCTAGTAAGTTGCTTCAAAAATTCATGTCCTAACTCTTTCCAGGAGGAGCACAAAATTGGCCTTTATTAAAATTGTCAATATTAAGAGAGGCCAATTTCTTGTAAGTGCTTTGGAATGTCCATTACATTACATTGCAAATGATTGAGATGTAGACTCATCTAGATCGAGCTTTGAGTACCATGGATTTTTGTATCGGTTTGATCCTGTACTCTTATTCTAGCGAGTTGCTTCAAAAATTCCTACATGAATCATGAATGCATTCTAGAAATATTTGCTACTCAGGAATGTCACTATGGCAGCAATTCTCACATTGATTATGAACCGTTTTGAGATTTGAAGTATTTTAGTTATGTGAATTGTAAGTTTGACTAATTTCTTTTGATATATATGGCAACTCTCCAATCACTTTGTCTAACTACACTTTATTTTACTAACTATTTGCTCACTTTCATTGTAGTGCTCATGTATCCCTCTTTCTGATTTTCAATTCGGTAACTTTCTCTGCATTTATTGATTGTTACTATACAGTTCTTTTTCTTCTTTTTTAGATTTTCGAATTTTATCTGATGGGTATATAGGAGAGGACGATAAAGATTAATGAAATTTTCATGCTTAAAAAGAGGGTTTATCAACTGAATTGATAACATCTGCCCATTCTGAGTTAGAGACGAGTGTGAGATAGACAATCTGCTTCCAAAAATGTGTATATATTTTTAATATTATAAACGCCGACAGCTTTTAACCGTCTGTGTTACTCTTACGCCAACAATTATGGCACAGCAATAGCCGTCGGCATTTTCGACGGTTATATCCATCGGTATTTCAGCCTGCTATCAATCGTCAGCGAGCAACGCCACACCCCCTTTCCCGACGGCACTTCTAGCGATCGGGTAAATCTAATGCCGACGGTTTTTAACCGTTGGTGTTGCCCTATTTTTGGTAGTGCAATCTACTTGTTCGAAAACATAGGGAGAGAGTTTAGCATTTTAAAAGGGATTTTAAGTGCAGTCTAAGACGGAGAGAGAGAGAGAGAGAGAGAGAGAGAGAGAGAGAGAGAGAGAGACTAATTGAAGGGGAAGGGGATTTCGAGTTCAATCTAAGACGGAGAGACTAAGAGATTGAGAGAGAGAGAGAGAGATTGAAGGGGGGTGAGAGAGCTAGGGGGGGGGAGCGGGGATTTCGAGTTCAATCTAAGACGGAGAGACTAAGAGATTGAGAGAGAGAGAGAGAGAGAGAGAGAGAGAGAGAGAGAGAGGGAGAGGATCAAGAGAGAGCGAGGGGGGGTGCATGATGGGATTTAGGGTTTTCTTTCTTTCTTTCTTTCTTTCTTTTTTGTAAAATATGCCCATTCCTCGATGGTTTATTTTCGTCGAGGAATCATTTTATCGGCCATCAACTCATTCGTCGGCTATAATCCATTGGGGAAAAAAAGGCGAGACTGTCAGCATTGACCTTAGTTTTGGTGACAGTTTTCTATCTTCCCTCAACAAATTTAAGCCATTGCAGACATGTTAACGGTTTACATCCATTGGGGAAAAAGGTGGGACCGTCAAGGAAAGTCAATTTTTTACTAGCGAGTAAATTATTAAATTTAAGTACACACATCCATGGACCAGTTAAGTGAGCATGGATAAATTACAACAAGTTTCTAATGTCAAAGCCATGTGAGTTCATGGAAATCTAATTAATTGAATGTAGTTGTGATGGAATTGTACTATGGCTTACCTAATAACATTCATGGCATTATAGCACCATGTTTCATTCATGACATGTTCGCATAAATTTCATTCTTGATATTATTTCGTCGAGATCATACTTATTTCATGTTTGTTATTGAACCATTTCATATGGTACATCTCTTATGATTCAATTGTGGTGGATATGATCTCATTGGACTTCTAGCTCACCTAATTTTATAATTCTTCCATACTCAGGTGAGGAGAAAGGAGTGATGAAAACATAATACTTAGACAACTACTTTTATTAAAGAGCCACTTCTAGTTTTATTTTATTTTTATTTATTATTTGGACAAATGTAATAAGCAAGTAAAGAAACTTATAAGTGAGAGATGATGATAGTAGTAGTAGAGAATTGAATTTTAAATTTTAAGTTTGGATATTTTGGTCTGAAAGATTACATAGTTGCTTTGTTTTAAATATGTGATGAGTTGAATGTGGACGTGATAAGTGTACGCATATAATTTAGCTCACACCCTGGAACTTGAGATTGGGATCATTGATGTCGCATTCACAAATCCCTTAATGTCACAAAACCCAATTCCCTGTCATCTACCCATTATATCTCTAAACCATTTTTATAAAGAGATCAACTTCAAATCATAAAAAAGAACCTTTTTAACTTTTTAAAATATTTAAAATTTTAGTGGAGAGAGGGAGAGATATGCACCAGTGCTTTCATAGTATAAGCCATAATACTCCTGGTTGCATTTGGATACTTAGTCGAGTCAATTGACTTAAAACTATTTAAGTTCATAACACATTTCATGATCCAACGATCTCCATCATTAATTTGGCCTTATTTTTTATGGCCATCCTTTTCCCAAGCCATGGATAGGATGATTAGGATTCTTAACAAAACTTGCTCTAGATTCATAAGCAATCCATTATGTTTCCTAATAAGTCGATGAATTATATGTATTGTTTATTGGACCTATTTTGGTGTAAATGATCTCTACCATCCATATTAAAGACATTTGATCAAATTGTTAAATTTGTTAGATTTGTGTGATGTTTTCATGGTAGCCCATAAAATGTGTTAAACCTAAAATAAAAAATAAAAGTCTAGATCAATAGATTGGATTCTCCAGGCGTCCGAACACAACTAGGAACACCATAACTACTTATAGTGCTCTGAGAGCAATAGAGCATTTTTTCAATAAAAATACACCCAAGTTATATAATATTTTTAAAATATATAACTCATCTGTAATTTAGGTGTAATTTAGATCAAGGATGCACATTTGTAGGTGTCCATCGGCGGCATAAAAAACTTTTCCCAGAAAAGAGGATGAGGCGCGCTCGGCTTGGGTCGAGACCCGCGAAACCCTCCTCCTTCATGAGGGGTTTCTCCTTATTCATAGCTAATCTACCTTTTGACTGCAACCACGAAGACCTGTACAAGATCTTCCAGCGTTACGGGAAGGTAAATGGCATTCATCTTCCTTGCTTTCCCAACACCTCCAAACCTAAAGGTTATGGCTTTGTCAGATTCCAGTATGAAGATGAAGGTAGAGCAGCTATGGGGGTGCTAGACGGTAGAAAAATCGATGGCTGGATAGTTCAAATCAAGGTAGCTCGCCCCATACAGTCCCACCCGGCATCTATTCCCAAACCCGGCTTCAAACCCCAACCATTCTCCCCTAATCATCCCAAACCCTCATTTACAGACTCCCTCAGATCCAATCTACCCCCTATACACCCAAACCTATCCAAACCTTCTCTGTGAAAAACTCCCAAATACAATCCAACCCAGAATCCCCCTACCAAGACCTCCACCTCCGGTCCTAAAGCAGGGCTTCATGAATGCTTCATCACTATTGCGAATCAACAAGCGGTTCTCAAGAGACTTTCCCATCTCAAACTGGCCATTATGGCTCGGGCCAGAGCCTCCAATATCTCAGTTATGTCTCTCTCCTAACAACTGAGGCAATCTCGGTTTGCAGCCTCATCCTCGGATATTGTTCGTATTGCCCCTCCTAGATTCCTCATCTCCTTCAAATCGAAAGAGGAACTCCTCATCTTCACGGCGGATGCAAATCTCGACAACCAGATTGGAATTTACGAAATCTCGCCCTGGTCTATGGTAGACACTCTAGGATCGGATGGTTTTTGGCTTCGTCTGTTTGGCATCCCAGCTCATGCATGGATGGAATCGATCATGGTAGATCTTGTTGCCGCCTTCGGACAGGTTACCCAAATTGACTCCATCAGTGGCTACGGTCTGTTCCAGATGTTTGCGAGGATCAAAGTCAGGCTGAAACCTGGAGTTAACCTTAATACAGTGCTCAACTTGGTTGTGGGAAATGAAAACTATCCGATAGTGGCATGTCTAAAGCAAATCTCCATGTACTCAAACCCCCAGCCCACCCCAACAAACCAAACTAAGAAGGGGAATGTAGCTGAAAGTAGCTGGGACTGGGTCATGAGAAGCTTTGAGCCAGCAGATCTAGGTCTGACCCCTCGTAGCCCGAGTGCTCGTCAAAATGCCGCTCAGGAAATGGAGACTTAGCATCCTCTCCTTTTGAGCCAAGATTCCAGCCATCACCAGATCAGCTTGCTCGGTGAACCTAATCAGCCTCTCCATGTAGATCAGGTGAACAATGATAATCAGTCCAAGCTCCTCACCGGAGCTCACCCCTCCCATCTAGCCTTGCCCCTGGTTCCCGCTAATCCTCCTAGTCCGGCACCTCTTCGTCTTACCTACACTCAGACGAGCAAGCTCAAGGCTAGTCAGCCGTGTTCTGATCTCACATTGCTAAACCTGGAACTGGATTCACCTCCAGTTCTCCTGGCTCCTATCCCCAATCGTGATCACCCATCGCTAAATTCTGCTCTCCCTTGCAATGGCCTTCCACCCCCCCCCCCCCCCCCCCTGTGGCCCCCATCATCAGCCCACACCTCTAACCCCCTCCCCTTACCAGTCCTGCTCTGATCAGCCTCATCACTACCCTGAAGCCTCCTCCCACCCCTGCACCCAATCCTCCAACAGATTCAGCCCCTTCCAGAAAAAAGACGGGTGCTTCACACAGACGGTCCAAATCGGAAGGAGACTCTCCTTCGTTCAAGCACCATCCTTGGTCCCATCATCTGGATGACTGTTAGCAATCTATGTGCCCCCTTAGCCATTTCACCCTAATAAGAACATCCTCCATTCTCTGCTATCCTCACATGATCACATTCTTCCCTCCTTCAATGTTCTCGTATCAAGCACCAAAAGCCCACCAGCAACCCCCTCTCATCACTCCTCGATCGCTAATACCCCAGAACGAGAAGACTGTGATCTGGAGGTTGATCTCTCCCCCTATTTCTCCCCACCATTAGATCCCCTACCCCACCACATTACCCACCTGCAAAATCTCCTCTCGGATAAGGTTCCTAATAGCTGCCTAGACAACCTGTCTGAGCTTGTTCCACGGCCTTGCAATCCTAAAGATCCTGATGGCCAAAGATTAACCACGTTGAGTCCTGAATGCACCAAAAAAAGAAGACAGAATCCTATTCCCTAAAGGATTATGGGACTCCCGGCTTCAAAGATTGAGAAGAAGGGCCATTAACACCGGATGTGTTACTGATGGATAGGATCCTAATCTGGAATGCTCGAGGGATCGGTAATGATCGTACGATCACAACTATAAAGAGACTTATAAAAAAGTTTAACCCCTTCATCATTGCCATTCTTGAACCGATGATAGGGGACAACATGAGAGTGAGAACTAGCTTAAGATTAGGCTTTCACTGCTCAGTTTTTAATACCGCCGATGGAGGGAAGATCTAGGTTTTCCACAAAAACCTAGTCTCCCTTTCCATCACTTTATCTACTTACCAGCTCATTTCTTTTGCAGCGTCTGTTCACACCCCAAGTGCAGGGTTGTGATGTAGTAATAAACTCGGTAAGACCGAGGTCGAATCCACAGGGACTGAAACCTGTACGTAATCTGAAACTAAATAGAACTGGAATTAGACTAAGATGTAATCTAAATTGAATGACAATTGAGGAATAATTATGGAATAATTATCTAAAACTTTAAGGAATTCAGAGAAAGGAAACTAGGGTTTCAGAGGATCCACTTGTAGAGATCAGGGAGATCTTATGCCTGCATCAAGGATTATGGAATTCAAACTGAACTTACTTGATCTGGTTTTCAAGAGATGAAAGGTATATGAATTAGAATGGATTCCATCATCTAACCATGCCCAGGAGACAAAGCAAATAACAGGATTAAACTAATTACCAACCAATCAAAAGTACATGAAAGTTAGGAAGAGTACTATCATCTAACCATGCCCAGGAGACGATGGTGAACAACAGGGCCTCCTGACGTCATAAACATCAAAAGAGAAAAAGAGATATTCAAAGCCATTGCAAACCCATTGTAATTTCAGTCACAACAGACCATTAAAGACTGAGAAAATATTCTTTTTAATAATCAACTTAAAACCAAGTTTAGTTCAGAAATTTTAACTTAAACGCATGAAACAGTATCTCCCATCTCGCTACAGGCTTCACCTCTTAGCCCTAGCTAAGAGGTTTAGCCACACATGATATGGGCTAAATTCCAATTAAAAGAAAGAAGAAGAAAAAGAAGAAAAGGAAGAAGGAGAATAGCATAGAAGATCCAGAAACGAACCCAGCTCTCCCTTGCCTTGCTTGTTCCAGCACCAAGCCTTCCACTTGTGCAGCCGTCCAAGCCCAACTTCCACGTTCCTCCCCAGCTTTTTCCTTTCCTGACAGTCCCACGGTTGCTCTAGCAGCAGAAAAACCAGCCGTGCACTCCACGTTCAGCAGCAACGTCCAGCTCCCTTCCAATTGAATCCCATTTTCTCTCTAACCCAGCCTCCTCTCTCACGTTCCTCTATTTTTCTTCCCCCCTCTGTCTCTTCTCTCTCCTTCATATAGGCTGATACAGCCGGCTGACTGTTCTTACGCCCAAGAGGACATGCCGTGTTGGAGTCGGATCCAACTTCAACTTCTTTACGCAGCCAAGAAGGCGTGCAGAAAATCGCCCACTTTCCTTACTGATCAGCAAGCAATCCTCCCTATCTTGGTCAGATTTTCCGTCCCTACAAGATGGACGGTCTGGATTACCCATCCGATCACCGTTCAGATCATGTAACGGCCCACAAAAACTGGGTAACATCCGGCGCTAAAACAGGGCCTGCGAAAGGCTCTCACTGTGACGTTGGAGGGCTCAACACTGATAGTGATGGAGAAATCCACGCCGTCCATCAGTTTTCTCCCGAAATTTCAGTCGGGAAAGAACGGTTTCTGCCGTCCGTTGGGTCGCGCCACTTGATCAATCTTACCATCGTTCATCCTACGTTAAAATGTTTGAGACGCCATTTTCGCTGGTACTTTGAAATTCTTCCACCTAGGCCTTGGTAATATGGACCTATCTGGTCTAATGAACGGTCTAGATTGGTCCTTAGAGTCGTGATGGCGGCCCACTACAGAGAACCGCGATCCCTGCTTCTTCCGCTGGAACAATTCGAATCGGAGAGGGAGAGCTTTCAATCGTGTTGCCGTGCACGGCTAGTGCACCCATGCCGTACATGTGCAATGCACATGTGGGTCCCACGCTGATGTATACGAGGGATCAGCTCCGACCAACCTGGTTGCCATTTAATTTAAACGGTTGACACCAACTTGAAGTATTTCAAGATATCAGGCGGGCTCCAGATTGATAATTTGTGGGCTGATCTGTCCGTTGAGCCACTTTTATTGGGATCTGAGGGTTGAAATTTGATGTGTACGGTTAATTTATGGTCCTCAGGCCATGTATGAAGTTTCGAACTGATCAGATGGTGGGAATCCTATGATCTTGCATTCTAGCTTATTTCCAGGCCACTTGAACTTCAATTTCTCGGTTTTCTTGGATCTCTGGCGTTGATCTTGGTCCCCTGGAGTCTGGCCCTTGTCATGGTGATTCCTGAATGTTAAATCCATATTTTTAGCCTTCTATTTCAATCCATGCTTGTAAATGCGTCCTGTATTACAAATACGATTAAAACATGCCGTCAAACAGTATCATATTCGTAAAATCGGGTAATTACTGGGGTCTGATATGCAATATTTGACCCTCAACACAACCCCCAACCAGCATTTTGCTAGTCCCGAGCAAAATATGCGAAAAATAAGTTAAGAATTTATAGAACAATTTATAAAGTCGAGTGATTTTTGTAGAGTAATCCAGATATGAGAATTTTTAGATTCATGACTGTTGGATATTACTTTCTCCTAGACTCCAGCGCACGGAAAACTTCACAACAAGTTCAAAGTATTAATCCATCAATTAGAACAATCCTAAACATTGAGTTCCACAAATGTAAAGTGTAATCCCGACCTATCTTCATTAAGAGATCAAATTGTCAATTTCATGATATCATTGGTAATCAATTAAAAAATTCATAACTACCATCACCTAAACCAGAGCTTTGCCTTACAGATCATTCTTTCATTTTCTAGTTTTTTTTTTTTTTTTTTTTTTTTTTTTTTTTTTTTAAATTTTCACATATAGGGAGCAAACCTATGGTGAAACTAGTCGCCCAACTCTTTCCAACTATTAATCATGTAAAATCGAATCCACACCTATAGGGAGCAAACCCATGGTGTAATTCTCTTTTTTTTTTATACCCTGATGGCCAAATCTTTTAGGCTGGTTTCTTTCATGCTCAGTGATTACCAAATTAACCCTTCAGTTTCAAACTGCAATCTTAATGTGTAAGCGAGATGTGACATGGGAAATCATGACTCAATCAATGTTTACAACTTCTAATCATGGATTAATAATTCAAACTTAACTGTGAAATCTAACGAGCAACTGAATCCAAGAGTAGTAAATCACCAACATTCCATATCTTGTAATTCTAAATCAAAGATGGTCGTCAAATCACTTCGAATTCACCAGAAAGTCCAGAAAAAATTTAAAAATTTTCACAATTTTTGCTCAAGACGAAGAAAACATTGATTAGGTAACCTAATCTCCCACCCCCAACCTAAAAGCTACATTGTCCTCAATGTAAAAGATATGAGTATGGAATGCACATGGGACAACAAAAGTAAATGTGGAGTGATGGAAAGATAGTACCTGGATGATGAATCGTGAGAGACATTCCAAGTGCAGGCAGCATGGAATCCAATCAGCACGAGAGAGAGAGCAACACAAAACTAACAAAAAAAAATAAAATAAAATAAAATCCTATCTATACCACTTTCGCAGGTGCTCTCGATTGCATTTAGCACATGCAACAAGCCTTTAAACCCCTAGGTTGCCCCTAGTGGACGAGTTGTAGTCTCGTGAGGGTTTGCAGTCATGTTACCCACAAACATTGAACTAACTAACTAGGAAAATGAAATGGAATGAAAAGATGGGTTGCCTCCTAGGAGTGCTAAGTTTACCGTCTTCTACCAGACAAATAAAACAAACTACCCTAGTCCTAAGAAGGTAGGGAAAACTATTTGATCCTCCATCAGACTAGGAGATCAGTCCTGGTAAACAGGATCAGTCAGAGGCATGGACATGTCCTCTGAATCAAATTTCTCGACAAATGGCTTTAAGCGATGTCCATTTACTTTAAACTCCTTGTCATTGTCGGGGTCTCTTATCTCGACGGCCCCATAAGGATATACAGTAACAACAATGTAAGGGCCGGTCCAACGAGATCGAAGCTTACCCGGAAAGAGATGTAATCGAGAATTGTACAAAAGGACCTTCTGACCAGGCGTGAATGATTTTCGTAAAATGTGTTGGTCATGAAATGCTTTCATCTTGTCCTTGTAAATTCTCGAATTATCGTATGCATCATTCCGGATTTCCTCCAGTTCATTCAATTGAAGTTTGCGTAGCGAGCCAGCGTTGTCCAGATTGAAATTAAGATTTTTGATCGCCCAGTACGCTTTATGTTCCAGCTCCACAGGCAAGTGACAAGCTTTCCCATAGACAAGTCTAAAGGGAGACATTCCAATAGGGGTTTTTAAGGCAGTACGGTATGCCCATAAGGCATCGGTCAATCGGATTGACCAATCCTTACGATCAGGGTTAACCGTTTTCTCCAAAATGTGTTTAATCTCCCTATTGGAAATCTCAGCTTGTCCACTTGTCTGTGGATGGTATGGGGTGCTCACCTTATGAGAGATACCGTATTTCTTCATTAAGCTCTCGAATGATCTATTACAAAAGTGTGAGCCCCTATCACTAATGATGGCTCGAGGCGTTCCGAATCGAGAAAGGATGTTTTCTTTTAGGAATTTAATGACCGTGCGATGGTCATTAGTTCGACACGGAATCGCTTCAACCCATTTAGTGACATAGTCCACGGCGAGCAAAATATACAGATTTCCAAATGATTGGGGGAATGGTCCCATGAAATCGATGCCCCAGCAATCAAATGCTTCAATGATAAGGATGGGATTCAAAGGCATCATATTTCGACGGGACAATGCTCCCAATTTCTGGCAACGCTCACAAGCTTTGCAAAACTCATGAGTGTCCCTAAACATAGTGGGCCAGTAAAAGCCACACTGCAGAATCTTGGCCGTGGTCTTTTTAGCAGAAAAGTGACCACCACAGGCCTCTGAGTGACAGAAGGAGATGACGCTCTGATGTTCATCGTCTGGTACACATCTCCTTAGAATTTGGTCTGGGCAATATTTAAATAAGTAAGGATCATCCCAGAAAAAGTTGCGCACCTCGGTGAAGAATTTCTTCTTATCTTGCGCAGTCCACTGTGTCGGTATGGCACCTGTAGCAAGATAATTAGCAATATCAGCGAACCAAGGTGAATGAGAGACTCGGAACAGTTGTTCATCAGGGAACATGTCGTTGATATGAGTCGCCTCAAGGGAATCAGATGTATTAAGGCGAGAAAGGTGATCGGCCACTACGTTCTCTACTCCCTTTTTATCTTTAATTTCCAAATTAAATTCTTGGAGTAGAAGGATCCATCGTATCAAACGGGATTTAGAATCATTCTTAGAAAGAAGATACTTAAGTGCCGCATGATCTGTGTAGATAATGATCTTGGATCCGATCAAGTAGGACCTAAATTTGTCCAGGGCGAACACTACGGCTAAGAGTTCCTTTTCCGTAGTCGAGTAGTTCACCTGGGCAGAATTTAAAGTTCTACTTGCGTAATGAATGACGTAGGGCCTCTTATCTTTTCTCTGGCCTAGGACCGCCCCAAGAGCATAATCAGAAGCGTCGCACATAAGCTCAAAAGGAAGACTCCAGTCGGGTGGCTGCATGATAGGTGCAGTGGTTAACGTGCCCTTAAGCTTGGTAAAAGCTTCCTGGCATTGCTCAGTCCACTCGCATGGAGCATCCTTTTGAAGAAGATTACATAAAGGACGAGAGAGGAGACTAAAGTCCTTTATGAATCGCCTATAAAATTCTGCGTGTCCTAAGAAGGATCGCACGTCTCTGATGTTCTTGGGTGGAGGTAGGTTAGAGATAAGATCGATTTTTGCCTTATCTACCTCGATTCCTTTGGACGAGATGATATGCCCAAGGACAATTCTCTTTTGAACCATGAAATGGCACTTCTCCCAATTAAGTACCAAGTTCTTTTCTTCACATCTTTTCAGCACACATTTAAGACTTTCCAAGCACTTGCTGAAAGATGGACCGTAAACAGAGAAATCGTCCATGAAGACCTCTAAATATTGCCCTACCATATCAGAAAAGATACTAAGCATACATCGCTGAAAGGTGGCAGGGGCATTACATAGTCCGAATGGCATCCTTCGATAAGCAAAGGTGTCATAGGGACATGTAAATGTGGTCTTTTCCTGGTCTTCAGGCGCTATCTCTATCTGGTTGTAGCCCGAATACCCGTCAAGGAAACTATAATAGGAATGACCGGCTAACCTTTCCAGGATCTGATCAATGAATGGTAAAGGAAAGTGGTCTTTCCTCGTGACGGTATTCAACTTCCTGTAGTCAATGCACATTCTCCAACCAGTAGTGACTCTAGTTGGCACGAGTTCATTATTAGCATTGGCTACGATGGTGATTCCAGACTTCTTAGGGACCACTTGAGTTAGACTCACCCATTGACTATCAAATATAGGGTATATAATACCCACGTCCAGTAGTTTAAGAACCTCGGCTTTAACCACTTCCTTCATGTTTGGATTTAGTCTACGTTGTGGTTGCCGAGCGGTTTTTGCATTATCCTCAAGATATATGTGGTGAGTACAAATCGAGGGATCGATTCCTTTGAGGTCCGCTATCGTCCATCCCAGGGCTCCTTTATGCTCAATGAGAGTAGATATAAGCATACTCTCCTGTTCTTTCTCCAGGTGGGCAGAGATAACCACCGGGTATGTCTCATCTTGACCCAAATATGCATATTTCAAATCAGAGGGCAAAGGTTTTAGGTCAAGCTTCGGCGGCTTGAGGTTAGACGGTAGAGGCACTACATCAGTTTGTGGTAATTCTTCAAATTGTGGCCTCCATCGGTTAACTTCAAGTACCGGTGCAGTATCAAGCAAGGCGCACGTCTCCCTAATCATGTCATCATCAAAATCATGGGAGTGGCCCAGGCACGTCTCTAGATAGTCGGAGGATAAGGTCAGAGGTGTCGTATCTTCCACGAAAGAGTCAATCATGTTAATGTCGTGGAAATCGTCATCATCCTCTGAGTTGCTGCCGTTATTGAAAAAAATGTTTGACTCCAATGTCAAATTTCCAAAAGACATATTCATGATACCATTCCTACAATTGATAATTGCATTTGACGTGGCAAGGAATGGGCGACCAAGAATGACGGGAATCTGAGTGCTCATGTTATTGATGGGTTCGGTGTCCAGGATGATAAAGTCTACAGGGTAGTAAAATCTATCAACTTGGACCAACACATCCTCAATTATCCCTCTTGGTACACGAACAGAGCGATCAGCAAGTTGTAGTGTGGTTAGGGTGGGTTTTAATTCACCCAAACCTAACTGTTTGTATACCGAGTAGGGAATCAGATTGACGCTCGCTCCTAAGTCAAGAAGTGCGTGATCAATTCGATGGTTCCCGATTACACATGATATGGTTGGGCTACAGGGATCCTTGAATTTCTGCGGCACGTCGTGCTTCAGGATGGCACTCACTTTCTCAGTCAAGAAGATTTTCTTTTGAATAATTTTCCGTCGCTTGGTCGTGCATAAGTCTTTTAGGAATTTGGCATATGAAGGTATCTGTTTAACGACATCAAGTAGAGGAATGTTGACTTTCACCTGTTTCAACACCTCTAGGATATCCTGAGAGTTAGAGAGAGGTTTTGGTGAAACCAACCGTTGGGGGAATGGAGCAACTGGCTTCTCTAGAAGTTCCGGTTCTACTTTTTGTGGGGCATCACTGGATCCATCATTGTTGTCCTCTTTTTGTTCTTGAGGCTTTTCGGGCCTAATCGGAAGAGTTTTATCAATGATCTTCCCACTCCTAAGAGTGGTGATGGATTTAGCATGCCCCATTTGATTTGAAGAGCTGGGATCATTACTCTCGTACTGCGGTTTAGGATTGGGGAGAGGTTGTGCAGGAAGCATCCCCTTTTCTATAACCGTCATACGAGAGTCTATCTTTTGCATAAAATCTGTAATTCCCCGCATTGCCTGAGCCAGCTCTTGTATGGGATTTTGAACCGGTTCCTCTTGAGGTTTCACTTGATTCGGATTTTGATTGAAGAAGCCTGGAGGAGTCGCCGTTTGTCCATTTCTCCAACTAAAGTTTGGATGATTTTTCCAGACAGGATTGTATGTGTTGGAGTTAGGTCCAGTAAAAGGTCTTTGATAATTATTTACGGCATTGGCTTGTTCATTTAACACTCCTCGAAAGGCAGGTATTGTAGGACAGTTTTCAGTTGTGTGAATGTTGCAATCACAGATGCTGCAAACAATTTCATTGACCTTATCCTTCTTTCCTTCCATGGCCTCAACTTTCCTTATGAGCGTAGTCACTTTACACTTGAGATCATCCTCTTCTTTCAAGAGATATAATCCACCTTTCTCCTTTAATTGAGTCGGCCTAGACGTGGTGTTCGCCATTGGGTAATAGTCCCATGATTGTGTTTTTTCAGCGAGACTATCGAGGTAATCCCATACCTCATCAACATCTTTGTTGATGAACTCTCCATTACACATTGTCTCGACCATTTGGCGCATGGAAGATGTCAATCCATCATAGAAAAAATTTGTAATGCGCCACGTTTCAAATCCGTGTTGTGGGCATGAACTGACCAAATCTTTGAACCTTTCCCAACATTGGAAGAATGTTTCATCTTCCTTTTGGGCAAAGTTCATGATCGCTTTTCTGAGGGTAATCGTTTTATGGTGTGGGAAGAATTTTTTTATGAATTCCCTCTGCATATCGTTCCATGTGCCAATGGATCTAGGACGCAGTGAATGTAACCACGTCTTAGCTTTCTCTTTTAAGGAAAAAGGAAAGAGTTTCAGCCTAATTGTATCCTCAGATACATTAGGAAAACATAATGTAGCTATAATCTCATCGAACTCTTTCAAATGTAAATATGGGCTTTCTGATTCAAGTCCATGGAATTTGGGAAGGAGTTGGATAACTCCTGGCTTGATGTCCATTTGTCCCGTGTTTTCAGGAAAAATCATGCATGAGGGCATACTCACTCCCGCCGGTTGTAGATAATCTCGTAAAGTACGAGGCGGGGGTGCCTGTTGCACCTCATTTTCATCTTGGGTATCCTCCACCTGGGTGGAAGTAGAGGAGGTTGGTCTTTAGCCATAACTTCACTTAACTCAGGGGATTTCGAGTGGTGTCTAGTCCTGCGATGGATAGTCAACCCCTCAACCACTCCTCCTTCAGTCAAGAGACGTCGAGTGTTGTCACGGGCCCACTTGGGCATGAAACACTCGCAGCCCTCAATTAAATTTAAAGCCTAATCCTAAGAAAGGAGAAAAAAATCTAGAAAGAAAGAGAGAGTTGGAAAGAAATTACCAAACTGGAGTCCTAAGTTAAGGACCTGCAAAATAAAAATAAAGTAAGTTAGATTCTAAAAGAAAGTAGAAACTTCTAAAATAAACTAGGAAAGTCCTATACTAGAAAGTAAATTGCTAGAAGAGAACTGAAAAATAGAAAGTAGAGAAGGAGTGTACCGAATTAGAGATTTCTATCTTAAAGGCCTACAAAATAGGAAGGTTAGTTTCTAAACAAAATTCTAAAAATAAATTAGGAAACAAATTAGATTTTAAAAGAGTTAGAAAGTTACTAAAATAGAAATAGAAAGTTAATTTCTAAAAAGGGAAAGGAATAACCTAATTTCTAAAAATAAACTATTTCCTACAGAAGGGAGGATACTAGAATTAGAAAATTTCTAAAATCTAAACCTTAATTCTAAAAAAATAGGAAAAAGTAGAGAGATTAGGAAGGAATTACCAATTGAGAAACTTATGTCAAGATCCTATGAAACAGGAAACAAGTTAGTTTTGAACTTAAATAAAAATAAATAAATAGAACTAAGGTTAGTAAAATCCTAATCTTAAACTAATCCTAAAACCAATTAATTTCAGAGAATCGTAACCGTCAGTCCCCGGCAACGGCACCAAAAACTTGTTCACACCCCAAGTGCAGGGTTGTGATGTAGTAATAAACTCGGTAAGACCGAGGTCGAATCCACAGGGACTGAAACCTGTACGTAATCTGAAACTAAATAGAACTGGAATTAGACTAAGATGTAATCTAAATTGAATGACAATTGAGGAATAATTATGGAATAATTATCTAAAACTTTAAGGAATTCAGAGAAAGGAAACTAGGGTTTCAGAGGATCCACTTGTAGAGATCAGGGAGATCTTATGCCTGCATCAAGGATTATGGAATTCAAACTGAACTTACTTGATCTGGTTTTCAAGAGATGAAAGGTATATGAATTAGAATGGATTCCATCATCTAACCATGCCCAGGAGACAAAGCAAATAACAGGATTAAACTAATTACCAACCAATCAAAAGTACATGAAAGTTAGGAAGAGTACTATCATCTAACCATGCCCAGGAGACGATGGTGAACAACAGGGCCTCCTGACGACATAAACATCAAAAGAGAAAAAGAGATATTCAAAGCCATTGCAAACCCATTGTAATTTCAGTCACAACAGACCATTAAAGACTGAGAAAATATTCTTTTTAATAATCAACTTAAAACCAAGTTTAGTTCAGAAATTTTAACTTAAACGCATGAAACAGTATCTCCCATCTCGCTACAGGCTTCACCTCTTAGCCCTAGCTAAGAGGTTTAGCCACACATGATATGGGCTAAATTCCAATTAAAAGAAAGAAGAAGAAGAAGAAGAAAAGGAAGAAGGAGAATAGCATAGAAGATCCAGAAACGAACCCAGCTCTCCCTTGCCTTCCTTGTTCCAGCACCAAGCCTTCCACTTGTGCAGCCGTCTAAGCCCAACTTCCACGTTCCTCCCCAGCTTTTTCCTTTCCTGACAGTCCCACGGTTGCTCCAGCAGCAGAAAAACCAGCCGTGCACTCCACGTTCAGCAGCAACGTCCAGCTCCCTTCCAATTGAATCCCGTTTTCTCTCTAACCCAGCCTCCTCTCTCACGTTCCTCTATTTTTCTTCCCCTCCTCCGTCTCTTCTCTCTCCTTCATATAGGCTGATACAGCCGGCTGACTGTTCTCACGCCCAAGAGGACATGCCGTGTTGGAGTCGGATCCAACTTCAACTTCTTTACGCAGCCAAGAAGGCGTGCAGAAAATTGCCCACTTTCCTTGCTGATCAGCAAGCAATCCTCCCTATCTTGGTCAGATTTTCCGTCCCTACAAGATGGACGGTCTGGATTACCCATCCGATCACCGTTCAGATCATGTAACGGCCCGCAAAAATCGAGTAACGTCCGGCGCTAAAACAGGGCCTGCGAAAGGCTCTCACTGTGACGTTGGAGGGCTCAACACTGATAGTGATGGAGAAATCCACGCCGTCCATCGGTTTTCTCTCGAAATTTCGGTCGGGAAAGAACGGTTTCTGCCGTCCGTTGGGTCGCGCCACTTGATCAATCTTACCATCGTTCATCCTACGTTAAAATGTTTGAGACGCCATTGTCGCTGGTACTTTGAAATTCTTCCACCTAGGCCTTGGTAATATGGACCTATCTGGTCTAATGAACGGTCTAGATTGGTCCTTAGAGTCGTGATGGCGGCCCACTACAGAGAACCGCGATCCCTGCTTCTTCCGCTGGAACAATTCGAATCGGAGAGGGAGAGCTTTCAATCGTGTTGCCGTGCACGGCTAGTGCACCCATGCCGTACATGTGCAATGCACATGTGGGTCCCACGCTGATGTATACGAGGGATCAGCTCCGACCAACCTGGTTGCCATTTAATTTAAACGGTTGACACCAACTTGAAGTATTTCAAGATATCAGGCGGGCTCCAGATTGATAATTTGTGGGCTGATCTGTCCGTTGAGCCACTTTTATTGGGATCTGAGGGTTGAAATTTGATGTGTACGGTTAATTTATGGTCCTCAGGCCATGTATGAAGTTTCGAACTGATCAGATGGTGGGAATCCTATGATCTTGCATTCTAGCTTATTTCCAGGCCACTTGAACTTCAATTTCTCGGTTTTCTTGGATCTCTGGCGTTGATCTTGGTCCCCTAGAGTCTGGCCCTTGTCATGGTGATTCCTGAATGTTAAATCCATATTTTTAGCCTTCTATTTCAATCCATGCTTGTAAATGCGTCCTGTATTACAAATACGATTAAAACATGCCGTCAAACAGTATCATATTCGTAAAATCGGGTAATTACTGGGGTCTGATATGCAATATTTGACCCTCAACAGCGTCAGTTCCAAATATTCAGCAGCTGATTTCAATGCGACAATAGCGACAAATGAAAGAAGAAGCTGCTCTCTCCCAGATAGAGGGGCCATGAGGGAATTCTCGGATGCCATGAATGCTGCAGGGCTCATCGATGCAAGATTCTCCGATAATCGTTATACATGGTCCAACAACCAAGGCGGGCAGTCCAGAATCTGGGCTCGGCTCGACAGAGTTCTCATCAATGCAGATTGGTCAGTGCAGTTTCCCACTTTTAACGTTCAACATCTCCCCCGGATCAACTCGGACCACGCTCCACTCCTTCCCCACTTCCCTCCTAGGAGGTCGACTGGAACGAAGCCGTTCCGGTTCCTCAACATGTGGCTAATGCATGAGTCCTTTCAAGAAGTGGTAAAGAAAGAATGCTTGGGCTTCTAATGGCGCAACTCACCCAGTAGGCAATATTCTCGTCAAACTGAGAAACGTCAAGGCTGCTCTTAAAACCTGAAATCGTAACGTGTTTGGTAACATCTCTCGCCAGGTTTCCCAAGCTGAATCTGACCTCCTGGAAGCAGAGAACGAGTTACAAGATCTTCCAGATAACACGCCTATCACGGCTGATCAACGATAGAATTACGAGCGTATTGTGTCCAATCTGAGATAATTAGAATGCATGGAAGAGGCATTCTGAAAACAGAAATTTCGGATCAACTGGCTCGAGCTGGGCAATAGAAACACCTGTTTTTTCCATGCGGTGGCCACAGAAAAGTAGAGACGGGATGATATCCGATCAATCAGGAACCAATATGGGGAGACACTGAAGGATCCTATTCAAATTAAACAGGCTGCTGTAGAGTTTTTCTCCAATCAATGTGCGGCGGTTACAGTGTCTGATCGTCCTGGCCTGTTAGACTCAATCCCACACCTGATCACCCATGAGTTGAATGCTGATTTATTCAGGAGGTGATGGCTGCTGTGAATGCGATTCCCTCCGATGGCGCTGCGAGCCAGGATGGTTTCTCTAGTGCATTTTTCAAAGGATGCTGGCGTATAATCAATCAGGATATCCTGCAAGTGATCTCTCATATTTTCCATGGTGGGGCCATCCCGCGACCCATCAATGCCACTTTGATTTGCCTCATTCCTAAAGTCTCTTCCCCATCCAACTTCTCTCAATTCAGACCTATAAGCCTGTGTAACTGTCTGTACAAAATCCTGGCCAAGATTATAGCGTCAAGGCTGACCTCAATCCTCCCGGTCATCATCTCCCCTGAACAGGGGGCGTTCATCCAAGGCCACCCTATTGCTGAACATATTGCACTGGCTCAGGAAGTTTTCAGAGATATAAACAGAAAATCCTGGGGTGGGAAGATTTTCATGAAAGTCGACATGGAAAAAGCATATGACAAATTTGATTGGTCGTTCCTCAAGAAAGTGCTGCTGAGGTTTAAATTTAGCCAGACATGGGTTCGGCTGGCCGAATGTTGTTGGTCCATCGCCTGGTTCTCTTTTCTTATTAACGGTGAAGCTTCGGGTTTCTTCAAATCTTCCAGGGGTCTCAGACAAGGTGACCCGCTCTCCCCAGCCCTTTTCTTCATCGTTGCTAAAGTGCTGAGTAGGAATATGAAATTGTAGATAACTAACCAGGCAATCCTTCCTTTCAAGATGAGCAAAAACTACCCGTGCATTTCCCATTTACTGTATGCTGATGACACCCTGCTCTTCCTCAACGACTCCATCTCCTCGGTTAAGGCACTAAAGAAATTCCTTGATGAATACCAAACAGCTTCTGGCCAATCCATCAACTTGGCCAAAAGCTTGTTTGTCTGTGCCTCCTCGCTCTCGCAAGCAAGAATTAGATCGATAGAACGGGTAAGCGGTATCTCAAATGTCTCCGCTCCTTTCCTTTACCTTGGGGTCCCTCTCGCGAGTGACAGACTGAAGGCGGCGACGTTTTAACCCCTGCTAGATAAAATTGAGGCCCAGATTTCTAGATGGCAGGCCAGATTTCTCTCCTATGCTGGTAGAATGGTTCTGATTCGCCACGTTCTGGGAAGTATCCCTGTGCACTCTTTGGCTGCCACCCATCTTCCGCTCCAGGTGTTATCATCCCTAGAAAAACAATTCGCCAACTTCCTCTGGGGCTGGTCAGAAGGTAAACACAAACTACATTGTACAATCCCACTGACAATGCCCCTCGTCCTCTTCCCCGCCTGGCCTCCCCGATCTGGAAGAAGATCACCCATTTGTGCCCGCGAGTGGATCAATCGGGGCAGCTTAAAATCGGTGCAGGGGACAGTAACATCTGGGCCACCAACTAGATCGGATTAGGTCACTTAAATCGCATTGCTTCCATTCAGATCCACCCCCCCTCCCCTTTTGAGCCACATGACGATCAATCAATTCCTGGGCGTCGCTGGCCCCCTCCCTTCGTCGGCGATCCTTGCCATCCTTCCACAGCACATTGCAGATTTTATTTTCCAAGCGGGTTTCTGCCTTCCCCCTCATCCTGACGAACTATTCTGGCCTTTCACCCCCTCGGGCAGTTTCTCAGTTCGAAGTGCATGGGACCTTTACAGAATTAGCCAGCCCCACAAACCCTGGTCCAAATGGGTTTGGCATTCTTCCCTCCCCCCAAAAATCTCCACTCTTGTCTGGAAAATCCTTTCAAAAGCAATCCCGGTCGAGGCCCAAATCCAATCCAGGGGCATCCAGATGGCACCTAGATGCGTATGCTGCTCTACATCATCCTCCTTGAACCACCCCTCTCAAGTGTCTAAATCCATCCCACACCTTTTTCTGGAAGGGGGACTTGCCATTTCAGCGTGGAATTTGGTGGCCTCTATGTTTGGAATGACCTTGCAGAATGCCTCTTCAGTGGAACATCGTCTTTACCAATGGTGGGCAGTCCATGCCACCAACAGTTCCCCCGCGAAGGCTCACAACCTGGCCCCCTGTGTCGTACTGTGGGAAATTTGGCGCATGAGAAATGAGGTGACGTTTGATGCAACAACTCCCTCCTTCAAACGTCTGCACTCCCGAATTTTGTGGTGGATCGGCTACATCAGGGACGATCACATAACTGCCTTCAACGTGGTCGGCAGGTCAGCTCACACCTCGACAGTGTCTAGGATCGGACGCTCCAGCCCACACTCTCATGTTCAGGTGACCAAATGGCTCCCTCGCGGCTGGGCCAAAATTAATATCGACGGTTCGTCTCTAGGCAACCCCGGGAGATTAGGAGGTGGTGGAATCTGTAGAAACGAAGCTGCGTGTTTTCTGTTCGCTTTTTCCCATGGCTACAGCATTGGCTCTAACACTTTTGCTGAACTCAGAGCAGTTCACGACGGGATTCTCTACGGGCTTAATCATGGTCTAAACCAGATCATCATTGAATCTGACTCAAATCTGGTGATCAACTTCCTCAATGGCGTGGCTAACCCGGGGTGGAAATGGGAATACTAGATGGCCAGAATCCAAAAATTGGTACTCTCCTGTCAGCTTATTTTTGTTCACACTCTTTGAGAAGGGAACGTGCTAGCGGATGCCCTCGCTAGAAAAGGCAGTGAATCTCAATGTAATTTTTTTACTTGCTCGTGGGAGGGCATTCCGGGCCACATTCGCAGCCTCATCTTCCTAGACAAAGTAGGTCCAGGTTCAATTAGAGTCAGCTGACACGGTAGGACCCTCCAGAGTTTCTTTTTGCACTCTGGGCGTCCCGAAATGTTTGTACATGCTGATTTTGAAGTTAATGATATCCCTTTTTGCCAAAAAAAAAAAAAAACTTATCCTAAGGAAAAACTTCTCACTTTTGTAAGTTTTGATACTCTGGCAGAGTGTGTAGGATGATACGCAGGCACTTAAAAATTACTTGGAGCACACAAGTAATTTAAAATAAACTTGCCAAATTATGAGTGCCAGTTTAGATGTGCCATGACTTAAAAAATAAATAAAACTCTTATTTCTAAAATGGGATTGGTGGACATTTATTGGACGGTTAAAATGTAAACATGTCAGATTATCTTAATTCCAAAAACAACTGTACTTGAATCAGAGTTTAGAATTCAACCAATCGTATTTTGGGACAGTTACTAACGACAGTAGATTACACGACTCAGGTGGTTTAGTTTGAGTCGATGCATGTCATGTGTATCATTTCCAAGTGCCTGCGTATCAGGCCTCATGTGCTGCCAGAGTATCAAATAACTCCTCTTACCAACCAGCACCACACAGTAAACAACAGTACTAAGATTTGGACCGTTCAAGAAGTGGGCCTCTGCGGATAGCAACTGATCAAAGCAAATGGTTGAAAAGGGCCCTTGTATTAGATCCGCGTGCGCTCTCAAAAAACTAACCATCAACATCCAACGGAACGAAAAAACAACATATTGCTCAAGTGGGGTCCACCCGAGAAACGGACCTTATCACTGTCATGCCACGTGTCGGATGGATAGTCGGTCGGAGGCTACTTAGAGTCCAGCATCTTCAATCGACATAAATTCTCTTGCAGACATATCCAACAATGCTCAACCATAATAGTTCAAGTTTGCTTGGGTTGTCATGATCTAACGTTGGAGCCCATTTCTCATCAATACAAACCATCTCTGTATGATGGGTCCCGTTGTAGGTGGCTCATGCACCAAAATTCAAGCCTTAAGTGGCAGTGAATAAAATATAAGAAAATACAGAGATGGTTCAAATGCAACAAAAAAAAAAAAAAAAAAAGCCAATGACGGTCAATTTACAGGATCTTCCATAACGTAGTTGAGAATTATTGAACAAGATTCATCATGTTCATCAGATACTTTTATATTATTGAGATATCAAATTAAAAAGAAAAAATTACACTAATTATTATATTTGAATTGAAAATGTCTCATAGACTCCTGTTGAGATGGATCATATACAAAAAACTGATATACCGACCTTAGATTTTAGATAATCTGCTTGCTGGATATTTAATGAATTGTCAGGATGTCTGAATTGTGGGCTCCGCTTATACCAATTTACGGCCGAAAGAGGCTACATCTCTCTCTCTAAGCCTTTGAAGACAAAACCCCATTTGCAATTGAGTTTGATGAGAATTACACTCAGTGGGGCTGGTCAATCTGGCATGCATATGTTATGTTGTGTTGAAGTCGGGCATAGGAGGACCTACATAGTAGATGTCCTACCTGGAAGTCAAACCAGCCCACTGATCAGGTGGACACGGATCTTTTAATGAGGAGCTCATCGCAGTGTATGTGTTTTATCCACCTTACTTTACAACCGCACAACCCCTCCAGACCGACAAGTCACAGTTCCCACAAGTACTACACCATGCTTGATTAACTCCACCGGCTTCACCACCAAATGCTCAAAACAGTCCCCAAACCATAGTAGCAGGCGTTCGTATTCTTGTGGCCTGAAATGTCCTCTGGATGCAACTTACAGACAGCAGCTGAATATCCACATGCATGGCTTTTGCTTTTCAAGTAACTCCTTTTTCTTCCTGCACCTAGGAGCCACAAACATACATCATGGTGGGCCCATAAAGTCTTGGATGCTTCAATTTTGGGCCCAGGCTCTAAAATGAGCTGGAAAAAACGAATGGACTGGCCTGGGTGGATAAAACACATACATCATGAAGTGCCTCATAATGTGCTATGACGTGGTGAGCTCCTCACTACACAATCCACGTCCTGATCGGGGGGGCCATGTACGCACAACGAATTTGAAGTTCTTTTTGCATCTATTTTATCTGTCCATGACAACCCACGTGACTGACTTTCCAGGACAGGCATCTACAAAGATGGGAGAATCTAATGCACGGAACCATCATTTTGAGCTTGACCACAGACCTCTAAATATACATAGTGCGTTACAGGACGGATATGTGTAATTGGGCCACTCTTCGACAATGTCCCACGGTGGACACAGTGGATGCCGAGTGAAGCGCGCGCGCTCACACTAAGGTGGATTGAGAATTTGTAGGTATGATTGTAAAGAGGTTAATTACATTTGACTCGAATCACCACTAGCTAATTGATCCGATTCCGTTAGCCAGACCCTGTAGAAACATTAGGATAAAGAATCCAAGGATTCTCTGCCCTAAGACGACTACTTGATCTGCAACTGAAGATTCCGAGTAAGTAACCACAGTTATAAAGAGAGAAGATGTTAGGCACCCACGTTACCCGTACAAATGTACGATCTCTACTTCATGAAATCTCTCAAACTTTTGACGATTAGGTTAGTTCTTGTGCACTAATGATGCAAGAGTGTGTGTTATGTTGTGTCAAATGCAATGCCTACAACAAGCTATAGTTTTGGCTAGGTAAATCTACCTTAAGTGGCCACTTGCTGAAATAATAAACCAACCAATCCAAGTTTCTGATGGAGAAGATCTTCTTATTTCTGTAAGTCACGGTGCATACATTTGAACTAGTCGGGTGCTGAGTATGCAAGACTATATATAATGTTGTGTATGTAAGATGTTGTGTTAAATGCAACGCTGACGACGGGCTGTAGTTTCAACTGGATAAATTTGCCTTAACTACCCACTTTCTTTGCGTAGACTAATCGATTAGAGTTTCTGATGGGCAATATCCGACTATATTGGTAAGCCACAAAGCATACGCTCGAATTGATTATGTCCTTAGTGCTATGCAATGTTGATGGATGAGATAAACAGAATAGTTGAGAAAGGAATGAATGTTGCACGATATTAACGTAAAGGTTGACGAAGCTAATGTCATAAGTTGGACAGTTGGATGGACCGTAATGTTGCAATGATTGGATTGAGTGGCTTTGATCTAGGCTTGCATATTGCTCGGGAGGCTAAGCATCTAACTGGATTAGGCTAGACCTGGGATAGGCTTTCTTTTGTTGCTCTTTCTCTCCTTGGTGGAGGGATGGAATGGCTAAGCTCAGAGTGGCTTAAGGGACTTGAGGGATGGAGAGTTGGATTTGATGAAGGGTTTAGGGTGCTTGAAATGGGAAGAGGAGGGGGCAATTTATAGCCTCCCGAACTAGTTTTCTGACAAATCTTGATTTTTTTTTAATTTTTTTTTTAGGCTCATGCCAAAATATCATTAATCACATGAAATTTACAGCCCTTCAAGTGTGCCCCAACAAAAGATACCGGCCACACCTATCATGTAACATGAGCAAGAAAACCCAAAAACAAAAGAAGGCACCCAAACGGGGATAACACCCACCGACTACGGAGAATGAGCTTTTCTGATTGCTCCCAAACTTAGTTTATCAAGGAAGATCGTACCCCTGGTCCTAGGAGGAAGACTCTGAATGTCATCAAAGATCATGAAGCTTTGGTTCGCACTACCCATTCGAGCTAAAGAATCTGCTGGCGCATTGCCTTCTCTAAAGATATGGACTATCTTAAACTCAGCTGACGCCATAAGAGTTTTGATTCTGGAAATCCAAGCTCGCCATTTCCATCCTGGGCTTGCCTCTTCCGAAATGAGGTTTATAAGCAGAAGAGAATCCGATTCGATAATCACCTTCTTTAAGCCTTTGGACAGACAACAATAGATGCCATCGTGAAAAGCCCGCAGTTCCGCATGGAATTGGATCCGTGACATACCCAGTGGTAAAAGCAAAGATAAAATTTCCTTTGTCTCCTGGGCAAATCCCCCCACTACCTGATAGGCCAGGGTTCCCCAGAGCCAATCCATCTACATTAATTTTTACCCATCCTGGTGGCGGCCGATACCACTTAACTATCTCCGTAGCAGCAGAGATATACAGTAGAGAAGTCTGCCCATTGTTCCGAAACCCAAGAAGACCAGGGAGCTGGGACGTACCATGAGTAACTGGCGCATTCAGGAAAGATGCAGGAACTTGCATCGAAGGGGATCTATGCCTTACCTGAGGAAAGAAGCTGGCAGGGAGTTTAACTTTCCAGCAGATTGTAGACAAAATCTTGTGAAGGGAAGGGCGCACCCCATCATATTTTGCCCTGTTTCTAGCAATCCAAATCTCCCACAGGATGTAGCATGGGGGGACTTTTTAAGAGATGGAGTCTTCCTTCCGAATCGCATCGCAGGCCCACCACTGATGGTGCCTCTGTTCTACCGATAAAGCACGCTACAGATGGAATCGCAGATTCATAGCAAAATGCTGCCAAATAGTTGTAGCCAAGTCCCCTTCCATGAACAGGTGTAAAAGAGTCTCCGTATCGTGTTTTGGGTGGCCTGAGGGTGGGGACATATCACAGCAGTAACATCTAGAGGTCAGTTGAATACCTTTACTTTGAAACTGCAGCATCGACAGGGATGACTTTTGACAGAGTTTTCCAAACCAGCTGAGACATCTTAGGCGGGATGTCTTGATGCCAGATTTTCTTAAACCACTCTGCTCGGTTATCCTGGGCTCTATTCAAATTCCATGCAGATTTCATGGTGAAAGATCCGGATGGAGTGAACAACCAGAAACGAATATCTGGCCTCAAGCCTAGACAAAGTCCCGCCTAAAAAATGAACTACATCATGTGCTGGGGGATGTGTCGCAATGCGACTGAAGGTGGGCATGGGTCGGACGAGTTCAGAAGATCATTAATTTTGAGGTGCTGAATATTTTAAGGAATCTGGCACCCATCGATTAAATGAAGAGGACCCAATCCCATCCAATTAGATGACCTAAGGTTGCTCTCTCTGTTTCCAACCTGAATCTGAGCAGCTGCTTCAACCTGGGGGATGAGGTGTAGGATTTTTTCCACATAAGCGAGGCGTGTGCTAGACTGATGAGGGGTCGAAGATGATCGACGTCCAGAGCGTATTTGGCCCTCATGAAATTGTTCCATAGGCTATTATTCCTCTAGTTGGTGATCTCTCAGGCCATCTTCATCCAAAAAGCTTGCATTACATCCGCTAGTCTCCTAATACCGAGACCCCCTTCCTCTCTTGCTCGAGAAATCGAATTCCAACTTTTCCAATGATGTTTTCTTTTACCCTCTGACCAGCCCCAAAAAAAATGAGCAAATTTGTTTTCCATATTCGAAATGACTTGCGTTGGAATGTGAGCAACCGCAAGTGTGTGGACCGGAATGCTACAAAGTACGTGTTGAATAAGGACTATTCTCCTAGCCTGAGAGAGGAGTTTTGCCTGCCACCCTGCGATTCTTGCTTCTATTTTCTCCAGAAGAGGGTGGAAGATGATTGCATTTTGTCGTCCACTAACCAAAGGAACCCCCAGGTAGTTGAAAGTACCTGATGCTCTCCCAATTCCTAGCGCAATTTTGACAGCCCTAATTATCCCCGTTGGTTTATTGGAAGCACAAATGAAAGAGCTTTTCCTGTAATTTATAGCTTGACCCGAAGCTTCTTGATAAGAGTCCAGAAAGATCTTCATTGCCTTGATAGATTTAAGCCCACCATTTAGGAAAATTAGTGTATCATTTGTGTAAAGTAGATGAGAAATTCGGGGGCAATCTCTACATAATTTGAAAGGCATCGTCAGACCCTTTTCCATCAGATTTGTGAGCCCTCAACTGAGCACCCCTACTGCAATAATAAAGAGAGAATGGGAGAGGGGGTCTCCCTGACAGAAGCCCCTAGAAGATTTGAAGAAACCATTAGCCTCCCCATTTACAAGAACCAAGAACCAGACCGAAGCCCAACACTTTTCAACCATGCGTATCCAATCTTGTCTGAAACCAAAACGATTTAGCACTACCTTCAGAAAATTCCAGTTAACTCGATCATATGCCCTTTCCAAGTCTACCTTTAGCACCATATTCCCTCCTCTCAATTTCCTGTTTATATCTCTAAAAAGCTCTTGAGCAAGAGCAATATTATCAGCAATAGGCTAACCCTGGATGAAAGCGCCTTGTTCTCAAGAGATGATGGATGGAAGGATGGAAGCTAGTGTAGTGGCAATGATTTTAGCTAGAATTTTGTAGAAATAATTGCACAAACTTATCGGTCTGAAATATGAGAAAGATGAAGGAGAGGCAGTTTTAGGAATGAGGCAGATTAGGGACGCATTCACAGCTCTCAGGATATCTCCTCCTTGAAGTAGATACACCACTGCTTTATGGATGTCATGTCCAATAATGTCCCAACAACCTTGGTAGAACGCTGCAGGAAAACATCAGGGCTAGCAGCCCCATCCTTCGGGATATCCTGGATCGCTTGATGCACCTCCTTAACTAAAGGAGAAGACATTAGATATTCATTTTGCTACTGAGATACAAGCTGAGGTATAATGTTAAGTAAATTGTTTTCAGGCAGGGTGGCAGATGAGGTATACTGGGTGATGAAATGTTCGATTGCAGCTCTCTTGATTAACACAGGGTCCTCAGTCATGTCCCCTAACTCCAGCCTGATACTGGTAATTTATGCTCTTTTTTGTCTTTTTGAGGCAGCAGTGTGGAAAAAGGTCGTGTTTCTGTCACCTTCTTGCAGCCAGTCGACCCTCGATTTCTGTCTCCAAAACACTTCTTCCATGAGTTCTAATTGGCAGAGCTTCAAAGAAGCAGCGTTGAATTTTTATTGGAGATTATCGTCCAAATCTTTTACCATAGGGCTGTTCTGCATTTTGGATTCAATTTCAGCTAGATCCTCTTCAATTCTTTTGACCCGATCGAAAATGTTACCAAAAACTTCTTTATTCCACTCCTTAAGAGCCCTTTTTAAACTCCTTAGTTTGATTAGCACATTAAAAATAGGATGTTTAGACACTTCAGAATTCCAAGCGTTAGATACCACCTGCTGAAAAGTATCGTGTAGCAGCCACATGTTTTAGAACCGAAAAGGTTTTGGGCCAACAGCAACTTGCGGAGGAAATTCTAGTAACAGAGGGGCATGGTCAGAGTTCAGTCTAGGGAGTTAATGCACCTTGAAGGAGGGAAATCGGGAAGCCCAAATAGAGTAGATTAAAACTCTGTCAAGTCGAGCCCATACACGAGCGCTGCCTCCTTGGTTGTTGCACCACGTGAACCAGCTACCGGAGAAACCTATATCAATCAGACCAGTAGTGTTTATGGCGTCCGGGAACTCCCTGGGTTGGTTGTGTTCATAGCTCGCCTGCTCCTCCTTTCCAAAGAAGAAATTGTTGCATTAAAATCCCCACATGTAGCCCACAGCCCATTTGCAACAGTAGAGAAAGTTGTCAAAGTATTCCAAAGGATTCTTCTCCGGCTTAAGTCACAGCTGGCATAAACAATGGACAGGAAGATCGTGTTGTTGATGGAAGGAGATGATACTGCAAAAGATAAATCTTAGTTAGATGAATTTAAAACCGTTATGTTTATATAATCTTTGAGAAAGACCCAAAATTTTCCACCCTCCTCCACGTTAGAAAAGGAAGAATGAAAACCGAGAGCAAGGCCTGTCTCTACTCTTCTGGAGTCATCTAGCATTGATTCAAGGATTGCAAGAATACATGGATTGAACTTCTTAATGAGCCTTTTGGTTGTACGAATGGTGCGTGAGTTTCTTATCCCATGGGCATTCCACACTAGGATTTTATCCATCAGTAGCACATCCCGAGTTAACGGCCCTCCTTTTTAATCTCCTCAGTCTAGATTCCCAGGAACGTCTGGAATACTGAATTCTTCATCTACTCCTGGTGACTTGTGTCATTTCTTCAATGGATGATGGGAGCTTTCTTGTTTCAAACATATTCTGTCTATTTTCTATTTGATCCTCCTTCTGTTCATCAAGATTATAGGGAAGTATGTCATTCGTGGTGTCTCTGACTTCCCTCTTCCTTGGGCTGGCTATTAACAGAGGTGAATTTCTATCTGGGAGTTCTATAGGAAAGCCTTCTGTTCCTGCGTCCACCAAAGTCGGGGAGAAGTATGGGGAAAGGTCAACTTCCAGACTTTCATGGTCAAGAAATTCAGCGGACGATTGCGGTATCTGCCTCTGTTGCTGTGGAGTAGTAAGCTGTAAATGACTTGGTTGATGATGGGTAGTGGTTGGTTGTATGAATTCCTGAGAGGACAAGAGGGAATTCACTTCAGGAGGCATCTCATTACTGTCTCCTTACTTCCCTGGGTCAAAAATATCCCTTAAAGGGGAGTTACCTTCAGAGAGTGCTTTCATTGGGTTACTGTGATGATCCTTTGAGCCACTCTTCCATATGCTCCCTTGGTCCTAAAATTGATCGTGGGGCAGATGAGTATAGCAATCCTTCTGGGATGGAGTTTGCTGAATGGTAGAAAAAAATTTCAAACAATCCTGGCAATGATAGTGTTTAGCCAACCAGGCCCGCACTTCCAGTTGTTGAGGTTTTGTGCTTTGGGAATGGTTCAAGGATCTGCAGTAGAGGGAGAGCTTCTGACGCACAGCTTCTATTTTTTGTTTTCCTTGAGGGTCATAGTGAGTATCCCTGGCCCTTTTGAGAGGGGATGTATCAACCAAAGATGAAGTTAAAGTTGTGGAGGTCAGTTGATCTTCCATATGGAGGGGTTTCTCAGGTCGTATGGGGAAGATTCCAGCTGCTTCAGGTGGAGATATTGCGATCTCTCAGATTTTAATATGTCCTGCGCATTAATAGAGGCGGTGATCTCAATTCGCTCCATATGACATTGGTTTGGATAGGATATATCATTAAAGGGAGCTGATGAATGTCGGGAGACATCGAGGGGACTGATGTCCATGATTTTATCATGTAGGCGGTGATCTCGATTCGCTCCATATGACATTACAATTCTTGATAGTTGATTGTCGAGATGTGGAGCCACATCTGGGGGCCGCACGACCAGTCGTGGCCCCTACTCGATTAGTCATGCACCCGCCACGACCAGTCGTAGACTGGCTCCACTCAAAGTCCAGCGAGCATCAATTTTTAGGTTCCGAAGTACTCGACCGGTCGAGGGGTCCGCTCGACCGGTCATGTAGTCTACACGACCAGTCGAGGTTACGTAGATTCATTTCTGGATTTGATGCGGACTGCGAAAATTTGAGTCGATTTTTGAAAGGGTACGAAAGTGAAGTTGCCTAAACTATAAATAGGTGTCCCTAGGACTTTTTTAGTGTATGAAAAATAATTCTAAGGTATTGGCAAAGGACTTTCTCTGTATTTTTCAAGGGAGAGGTTAGTATATTGCCTTGTAATCTTCATTTTTCTTCATAGTGGAAGTTTGCATCCGTATTTTTTTACCTTTGTTGGGGTTTTTCCACGTATATCTTGTCTTGTAGTTTGCTTGGAATGCTTTGATTCTTTTTCTAGTTTATATTTCTTCTTTTTTATCATTTGTGGGTGAGACTTGAGATTGGATCTCGGTTCACTACGTTGTTAGCGTGCTGCGCAACAACTGGTATCAGAGTTATTGGTTTCATACTATTGGGAGCGATGACAGAAGAAGGGAAGACTAAAATTGAGAAGTTTGATGGTTCAAACTTTACCTTCTGGAAGATGCAGATGGAAGATTATCTGTATCAGAAGGACCTCTATATTCCTCTAGGAGGAAAAGAGAAGAAACCAGAAAAGACGACAGATGATGAATGGTTTTTACTGGATAGGAAGGCTTTAGGAACGATCCGTCGCTTGCAATATATCCAAGATGAAAACCACAAAAGCATTAATGAAAGCCCTAGCCACCATGTATGAAAAATCCTCAGCGTCTAACAAGGTTCATCTTATGAAACAGCTATCTAACATGAAGATGTCAGATGGTGGGAGCGTAGCTGAACATCTAAACGAGTTCAATACAGTCACGAGCCAGATGGAATCTGTTGGCGTTATTTTTTAGGATGAGGTCAGGGCGTTATTGATCTTGTCCAGTTTGCCAGACAATTAGGATGGTTTGGTGATTGTTGTGAGCAATTCTTCAAAGTCGACAAAGCTGAAATTTGATGATGTGGCCAGTCTAATTCTCAGCGAAGAATCTAGAGGAAAAACATCAGGAGTTTTAGGAGATTTAGGGAATACTCTAAACGTTGAAAGAAGAGGAAGATCGCTGAACAACGGAGGCAACAAACACAAGCGTTCTAAGTCGAGGACAAAAGTTCAAGGGATCGAAAGACAAAGACGGGTGTTGGCATGGTGACAAGAAGGGGCACATGAAATGCAATTGCAGGGCGCTTAAGAAATAAAAAGGAAGCTCTCAATGTGGGAAGGATTCGGTGAATTTATCTGAGGAGAGTGACACATAAGCGTTGATCTTGTCTCTTGATGCAAGGAATGAGTCTTGGGTTATTGACTCGGGTGCTTCGTTTCATGCCACTTCATGTAAGGAAGTTCTACGTAATTATGTATCAGGTGACTTCGGGAGAGTCTACCTAGGTGATGATGAGCCATGCAATATCGTTGGAAAAGGGGGCGTTCATGTCAATCAGAAAGATAGAACGGATTTGAAATTGAAGGATGTCAGATATGTACCGAATTTGAAACGTAACTTGATCTCAATGGGGTAGTTGGCCGATACCGGTTATGTGACAACCTTCGCTAGTGATTCCTAAAAGATTACAAAAGGTGCCTTGGTGATATCTCGAGGTAAGAAGGAAGGTACTTTGTACATAACTTCAGGATCGTATAGTTCACTCGCAGTCGCATCAACTGGAGTGAATGGCCAGTTATGGCATCAAAGGTTGGGACATATGAGTTAGAGAGGGATGAAAGTGTTATTATCAAAGGAAAGCTACCAGGGCTAAAGTCTATTGACTTGGAATTCTGTAAGGACTGCGTGTATGGCAAGTAGAAGAGGGTAAGCTTCAAGAAGACGGGACGCGCTCCAAAGACGCATCTATTGGAGCTTGTACACACTGATGTCTGGGGACCGGCATAGGTATTATCTCTTAGTGGCTCACATTATTTTGTTTCCTTTATTGATTATGTTAGTAGAAAACTGTGGGTCTATTTCTTAAAACATAAATCTAATGTATTTGATGTATTTAAGAAGTGGAAAGTTATGGTAGAAAATGAGATAGGTAAAACAGTAAAATATCTTAGATCTGATAATGGGAGAGAGTACTGTGATAACAGATTTGAGGAGTATTGTGTAGCAAATGGAATCAAACATCATAAAATGATTCTAGGGACGCCGCAGCAGAATGGTGTAGCTGAGCGCATTAACAGGACCATCCTTAAGCACGCCAGGAGCATGAGGTTATATGCAGGGTTGCCCAAGACCTTTTGGGCAGATGCTGTGAATACTGTCGCATATCTCGTCAATAGAAGTCCCTCAGCACCATTGGATGGTGGGATACCAAAAGAAACGTGGATTGGGAAAGAAGTGAACCGTGCACATCTCAGAGTGTTCGGTTGTACTTCATATATTCACATTGATGCAGAGCACAGAAACAAGCTGGATGGGAAGTCCAGGAGGTGCACGTTTATATGCTACAGGCAGCATGATTTTGGCTACAGGTTTTGGGATACAGAAAATAGAAATTAAAATTATCAGAAGCAGGGACGTAATCTTCAATGAAAAAGTGATGCATAAGAACAGTGTGCAAGGAAATAAGGCCGAGAAAAAGGAATTCGTAGAGTTGGAAGAGTTACCGGAAATGGGTGTTACAGCGCTACGGGATGATCATGCACAGGAGCATTATGAGGCAGAGCCGCAGACACCAGTTATGAGGAGGTCTACTCGGGAGAGGAGACCCACGATCCAATATTCACCCTCCTTACATTATCTACTACTGACAGATAATGGTGAACCAGAGTGTTTTGAAGAGGCATTACAGTCGGATACACAGGTTAAGTGGGAGCAGGTCATGGATGATGAGATGGACTCTCTTGAGTTTAATCGTACATGGGAGTTAGTCACTCTACCTAAGGATAAGAAAGCTCTTCATAATAAGTGAGTTTACAGACTGAAGGAAGAGCACGATGGTTCGAAATGGTACAAGGTCAGATTGGTTGTGAAAGGGTTTTAACAAAAGATAGGTATCGATTTCACTGAAATATTTTCACCAGTAGTGAAAATGTCTACGATTCGCATGGTCTTGAGTATAGTGGTTACAGAGGACTTACATCTAGAGCAGCTCGATGTTAAAAGAGCCTTTCTTCATGGGGATCTTGAAGAAGAGATATATATGTATCAGTCGACAGGGTACGTGGCACCAGGAAAGGACAACAAGGTGTGCAGACTGAAGAAGAGTCTATATGGCCTGAAGCAGGCCCCGAGGTAGTGGTACAAGAAGTTCGACAATTTCATGTCGGGAAATGTTTTAGGAGATGTCATGCAGACCACTATTGTTATTTGAAGAAGTTTGATACGTCGTACATCATCCTTCTTCTTACATTGATGATATGCTTATGGCTTGTTCAAGCATGAAGGACATCTCAGATCTCAAAAGACAACTGTCTAGAGAATTTGCCACGAAGGATTTAAGAGTTACAAATCAAATCCTAGGCATGAGGATAAAGTGTGATAGAAAAAATAAGAAATTAGTTTTGTCACAGGCAGAGTACATAGCCAAGGTACTTGATCTATTCAATATGGGAGATGCTAAGCTGGTTAGCACTCCATTAGCCAACGACTTCAAGCTATTTAAGGAGCAAGGTGTAAAGGTGCAGGAGGAACGGGACTACATGGTTAAAGTCCCATACGCGTCAGCTATTGGGAGTCTCATGTATGCTATGGTAAGCACGAGACCAGACATTGCTCAAGCTGTGAAGTGGGTCCTTAGATACCTGGTAGGTACTAAGGATGTAGGGCTGTGTTATGGTAGATCGGAAATCAAGTTACAAGGCTACGTGGATTCAGATTTGGCAGGAGATATCAACAGCAGAAGAAGCACTACAGGTTATATTTTTTCTCTGGATAGTGTTGTAGTCAGTTGGGTCTCTCAATTATAGAAGATAATATCTATCAATATGACGGAAGCAGAATATGTTGCGGCTACAGAAGCATGCAAGGAGATGATGTGGATGCAAGGTTTCATAAAAGAGTTAGGTAAGAAGCAAGCAGATTGCAAGCTGTACAGTGATAGTCAGAGTGCAATACACTTGGCTAAGAATTCAACCTTTCATTCAAAGACCAAACATATTGCCATCATATATCACTTCATACGTTCGTTACTGGAAGATAGATCAATTGCTCTGGAGAAGATTCATACAAGTGAGAATCCTGTGGATATGCTAACCAAGGTGGTCATATGGAAGAAGCTGAAGCTCTGTTCAGCTTTGATTGATCTTCAGGCTTGCAGACAGGGAGGTGTGCACTCTTGATGTAGAAGACGAAGGTTTATGGCGATGTGTCTCCAAGTGGGAGATTGTTGAGATGTGGAGCCACATCGGGGGCCGCATGACCGGTCGTGGACCTTGCTCGACCAGTCGTGGACTGGATCGACTTAAAGTCCAGCGAGCATCACTTTTTGGTTTCGAGGTACTCGACCGGTCATGACCCATGCTCGACCGATCGAGGGGTCCGCTCAACCGGTCGTGCAGTCTGCACGACCAGTCGAGGTTACGCAAATCCGTTTTCAGATTTGATGCGGACCGCGGAAATTTGAGTCAGTTTTTACAAGGGTGCAAAAGTGAAGTTGTCTAAACTATAAATAGGTGTCCCTGGGGCTTTTCTAATGTATGGGAAATAATTATAAGGTGTTGGAAAAGGGTTTTCTCTATATTTTCCAAGGGAGAGGTTAGTATATCGCCTTGTAATCTTCATTTTTCTTCACAGTGAAAGTTTGCATTCGTGGTTTTTTACCCTTATTGGGGTTTTTCCATGTATATCTTGTCTTGTGGTTTGTTTGGAATGCTTTGATTCTTTTTCTAGTTTATATTTCTTCTTGTTTATCGTTCGTGGGTGAGACATGAGATTGGATCTTGGTTCACTGCATTGTTGGCGTGCTGCGCAACAGGATTGGATGGCATGAGCCGTAATTTTGAGTGCAAGGGAGGGTCATCGGAATCAAATCATATTTCCACACGTTCAAAGGTTGCAAAAGAAGGGAAACCACCTGTGTAGAACCCCTACCAAGACAGTAGACCTTCCATGGGATCTCCTGCTTTGGTAGGTGAGCTCCCCTGCACATGTGTTAGTTTTGCTTCTAGGGGCGCGGGATTCCAGTTTGCACCAGATTCCAAAAAGGCTTAGTTTAGGGTGGACTTTGGGGTTTATAAGGTGAGTTGGTTAGGATGGCTGACTAGGTCGACTGACCAGGTGAGTCGAGTCAATGGGTTGACTTAGTAAGCTAACTCAATGAGTTGATTAGGTTTGACTAGGCTTTTCCTAAGGGGTTAGGTCTGGTTTTTAGGGTTAAGTTTTAGTTGGGTTTGATTAACTGGGTTAATTGGGTCTTTGCTTAGTGCTTGAATTAAGTTTAGGGTTTAGGGTTTGGGTTATGGTTTAGATTAGGGTTTGGATTAGATTTAGGGTTTCCATCCAACTTGATCAGCTTGTTGGCCTAGGGTGGGGTGTCTATACCCACATAATGACCAACCTGGATATTTAGGTTACTAAGGGTTACAATTATCACACAAGATTTCTAGGTCATAATCCATGGATGAAACATTCAGTATTACAAAGTTAAAGAAATGCCCTTGCTTACTCTTTCTTAAGTAAGTGTCTCCTTTATATGTAGTAATAAGTTACAATAGCAAAAATATTTTTACAACATATTGACCAATCAGCTATTTAGAGATATAAAATAATAGCTAACAGATAAAGCTATTAATATAAAATCTTAGTTTATTACCACTAATGGAATCAAGTTGTTGCACAGGTTATTGAGGCTTATCTCTTAACACGCCCCCTCGAATCATCATACTAGTGACGTTGAAATTGGATTGAAGATGTTGAAAGCAAGGGATTACTAAACTTTGGTAAATATATCGATTAATAGGTCCTTTGCGAAAAGGAATCAGACATCAAGATCTTTTCTAGAAACTTTATCACGAACAAAATGAAAATCAATCTAAACATGATTCTTCGTGCATAAATTATTGGATTAGCGGTATGTTAAAATTGGTGCCTTCAATCTGATGCAAAATAGAGGTCATCGATCGATCGAACGTAGCCTCGATCAATCAAGGAAATCCTGAATTTTCAAGTTTTGTCTCTGAACAGTTTTAAACATGTTCGATCGATCGAGATAATTCTGAAAAATCAAGTTAACTCTTTGGACACTTTTGAGCATGTTCAATTGATAAAACATTGCAGGGCCAATCGATCAAATGATCCTCGATCGATGTGGATCGATCGACAGTTTGTATAGTGCATGATTTGTTTCTAATTATGTGCATAACCTTATATAAACAAGTGTAATGCAAGATTAGGGTTAAGGAATGAACATGGGAGAGTTCAAAGGAGTTATTTAGGGTTTTGTAAAGGGATTTCATCTTGGAGATGAAGGGTTTCGATATCTTTAAGTCACCTATTTCTTGTAGTTCTTAAATAATAGTCGATTGTTTTATCGCTTGGTGTCGTGGTTTTTTCCCACAATGGTTTTTCCATGTAAATCATTGTGTTTCTCTGTGATTGCTCATTTTTTGTTTCCCTATGCACATGTTTGATTCGTTTTAAGGTTGCTTTCATGCCTAACGTGTGGTGGTTGCATGCAACAAGTGGTATCAGAGTGTGGGCTATTACATTGGGGATTTAGATCAAATTTAAGACATGACTTCTAAGGGATCGAATGTTAAATATGAGACAAAGAAATTTATATGAAATATTAACTTTGAATTATGGAGGTTGTAGATGAAAGCCCTCCTGATTCAGCAAGGACTGCAACAAGCGCTCTTTGGCAAAATTAGACGTCCTGAGACTATGAAGGAGAAGGATTGGGAAGACTTAGATCAAAAAACTATGAGTGCAATTCAATTGTTCTTGGCCAATGATGTCCTATACAACGTGATCAATGAGATGACTATTACAAGCTTATGGGCGAGGTTGGAGACCATCTATATGACGAAATATCTCTCTAATCGAATATATATGAAGAGACAACTGTATACTCTTAAGATGGCGGAAGGATTGAATCTCAATGAGCATATCAACGCCTTCAATAAATTAATTTTCAAACTAATGAACGTGGAGTTGAAGATCGACAAAGAAGATAAGGTCGTGATCTTGTTGGCGTCCCTTCCAGATTCATATGAGAATCTAGTGGATACTTTTTATCATGGTAGAGATACCTTAGACCTTGATATTGTTATCCCATCGCTTTAGTCGAAGCAATTGAAAAAGAAGAATGGTAGGAAAGGTACATCTACGGATTCACTAGTTGTAAGGGGAGGGCGTTCGAGCATGAGAAAGGAAAATCGCGATCGAGGTCCAAGTCAAAGGGTAAAGGGAAGTTGAAGTGTTGGAATTGTGGTAGAACAAGTCACATAAAGAAGGACTTCACAAACCTTAAAATCTAAAAATAGGAGAAATCAGATACTTCTCCCAAAGAGGCCAATGTAACGAAATCTAACAAGGAGATTAGTGGTTGCGATGTGTTGTCCGTTTCCAAGGTTGAACACATACAAAATTAGTGGATTTTGGATATAGGGGCATCGTATCATGTGTCCTCACTGAAGTTGGTTTACCATGTACAACAAGTATAATGGTCGTGTGATACTTATGGGCAATGATCATGCTTGTAAGATGGTTGGGATTACTTCGATTTGCATACGAACGTTCGATGGGATGGAGCATACATTGACAGATGTGATACATTTCCAAATCTGAAGAAGAATCTGATATCTGATCTAGGAGTACTTAATACTTTTAGATGTAAGTTCTCTGGCCACAATGGTGTTCTGAAAGTTTCTAAAGGGGCACACAGAAGTGAAAACATCTACATGTTGATCGGTATCACTATATTAGGTGGAGCCGCAGTGGCTGCAGAAAACTCCATATCAACGTGTTTGTCACATGCACGCATGGGCCTCATGAGCTAGCGCGATATGAAGGTACTACTTGATCATGCTTTAATTCTTATTTTTAAGAATTTTGATATGAATGTATGTGAGCACTGCATATACTGTAAACAATCAAAATTATCCTTTAAAACTAAGAATAGAATAGTAAAGAATTGTTTGACTATGTGCATTTTGATTTGTGTAAGCCATCGCCTATTGTTTCTTGATGGGAATCATCATTTTTTGTCACGTTCATTGATAATTACTATAGAAAGGTGTGGGTTTATTTCTTAAAATGTAAATTCGATGTTTTCACCACCTTCAAGTAGTGGAAGGCCATAGTAGAAAAATAGTAAAAGCAAAAACTGAAAGTACTCAGGACTGACAATGGTGAAGAGTTCACTTATACAAAATTTAATCAGTTCTGTAAGGATGAAGGGATCGTACAGCATAACACAATTAGGAACACACCAGATCATAATGGTATGGCGAAAGGTATGAGTCGGACTCCCTTAGAGAGAGCCATAAATATGTTGAGCAATGTCGCCTTAGGCAAGGAGCTAGGGAGTGAAGCTATTAACACAGCCTACTACTTAGTGAATAAGTCTCCATCCATACCGATTGATTATAAAATTTTAGAAGAAGTGTAGAGTGGCCATAAAGTTGACTACTCAAGGTTACATGTATTTAGTTGTGACACTTACTCTCATGTACCATCCGTTGAGAGAGATAAGCTAGACCAAAGGACTAAAAAGTGCACATTTTTTGCTATTGTGATGGTATGAAATAATACAAGATATATGATCGAGTCACACGGAAGATCACAATTAGTTGTGACGTCAAGTTTGATGAGGGATCTTTGTTCCATAAGGATGAACATAAGAAAAATAAAAGTTAATGGTGATTGATAAAAAGGGTGAGAAATAGGTAGCAGTCGGGCCACAAAAAGAGATACGGGAGCAGGTGAAGCAACCACCTATCAAGAGAAATCCATCAAGAAATCGTAAAATGCCATTACAATACAGGGATAATTAATTCAAACGTTATGTTTGCTCTTATTACGGGTGAGGGGGATATATCTACCTTTAAGAAAGGATTAAACAACACTGATGCTAAGAAGTGGATGGCAGCTATGTACGTTGAGATGGACTCCTTGTACAAAAATGAGACATGGAAGCTGGTGGAGCTTTCAGTAGGTCGGAACGTGATTGGGTGCAAGTGGATCTTCATGAAGAAACGAGATAGATATAAGGCCAGATTAGTAGTAAAAGAGTTATGCACAGAAAGAGGGTATCGACTTCAACAAGATTTTTGCACCTGTGATTAAGCAGGTATCTATCAGATTCATATTGGTGTTAGTTGCTCAACACAATCTTGAACTGGAACAATTTGATGTGAAAATTATTTTCCTACATGGCAGTGGTATAAGAAATTTGATTTTTTATGATGAGTTAGCAGTTTATTAGAAGTAAATTCGATCATTATACCTATTTCATATCACTGAGTGATAGAGAATTCATTATAATGGTATTATATGTTGATGATATGCTTATTGTCAACCATAACATTATTAAAATCAGCATACTGAAGGCTCGGTTATCAAAGACATTCGAGATAAAAGATCTGGGAGCTCCAAACAAGATTCTCGGCATTAATGTATACATGGACAAGGAAAGGAGCAGACAATGGTTGTCTTAGTTAAAATACCTTAAAAGAGTCTTGGTTAAGTATGGACTTGATAAGGCTAAACAGATTAGCACTTCCCATGCTCACTTTCGACTTTCTTCAGAACAATATCCTACTATAGATGAAGAAAAACAGCATGTCTTGTGTGCCCTATCGAGCGTAGTTGGTAGTCTGATGTACGCCATGGTTTGTACTAAACCAGACAGTATTTCACATGCAGTGGGTGTTGTGAGCAAATATATATCAAACCCCGACGAGCTACATTAGGAGGCAGTAAAATAGCTACTTTGTTACACATGAGGTATGACTAACTATGTCTTGATATTTAAAAAGTCTAAGGAGAAGCTAGTATATTATGTGAACACTAATATGCTAAAAATGTGGATGATAGAAGATCGACTTTCAAGTACTCGTTTATATTAGTAGGTGGATCAATCAATTGGATGTCGAAACTTCAGTCTATGGTTTCTCTTTCCACAACCGAAACTAAGTATATGTCGATGACAGAAGCATTCAAAGAGGTGGTTTGGTTAAGGGGATGATGAATGAGTTTGCGGTTCATTACGAAGTTGTGTCAATGCATTATGATAACGAGAATACTATCAAATTAGCGAAGAACTTAGTATACCACTCACGGACCAAGCACATTAATTTGCATCATCACTTTATCCAGCAGATCCTAGAGGAAGGTGATGTTAATCTTAAGAAGATTCCACCAGTGAAAATCCGGCTTACATGCTTACGAAAGTGGTTTCTGCAAAGAAGTTCAGGTTTTGCTCGACTTCTTTAGGCTTGATGAAGATAGAATGAAGATGGAGTGTGCACATGGAGCAACAATGAAGCTATGATGAAGATAAGAGATGGAGATAAAAACTTGAAACAGTGGAGCATAGAGATTGAAGCCACGGCAGAGATTGTTGAAATTGGTGACTTCAATCTATTGGAAAATCGGGGTCATCAATCGATCATGCACAGCCTCGACTAATTAAGGAAATCTCAAATTTTCAAGTTATCTCTAGACAGTTTTAAACATGTTTGATCAATCGAAGATCAGGACTCGATTGATCGAGATAATTCTAAAAAATCAAATTAACTCTCTGGACACGTTTGAGCATGTTCGATTAATAGAACATTGCGAGGTCGATCGATCGATGATTTACCTAACTTCTACAAAAGTGTGCGATTTGTTTCTAATTTTGTGCATAGCTTATATAAATGGGTGTAATGCAGGATTAGGGTTAAGGAACAAACGTGGGAGAGTTCAAAGGAGTTTTTTAAAGTTTTGTAAGGGATTTTGTCTCAGGAGATGAAGAGTTTTGAGACTATAAGTCACCTATCTCTTAAAATTCTTCAATAATAATGGATTGTTTTGCCGCTTGGTGCCATGGTTTTTTTTTCCCACGAGGGTTTTTCCTCGTAAATCATTGTGTTTCTCTGTGATGGCTCATTTTTCATTTCCTTATTCGTATGTTTGGTTCGTTTTAAGGTTGCTTCCGCGCCTAACGTGTGGTGGCTACGCGCAAAACAGTAAGATAGGTTGTGTCAACATTATCACACCATAGTGTGGGTGGTTAGGAAATAAAAATGCCAAGCTCCCCAAATAATGATTGTAACCGCATTAATTCGATTGCGATGTTAACAAGGGCACAATAGTCTTACTTGAGCGGACCACCATGTGTTGTTTGCAAGAACTCCAAGAAATTAAATTCGGGCCCATGAAAATTGCTTAACCACCTGTAGATCTATGATCATCTGGGCAACCGGCCTAGTCGACATTAGAGAAGGCGGTTGGGTGAATGCAACCGGTAAAAAACCAATCAAAAATCAAGTGTGGTTTTTAGATAATGAAGAATCCTTTTGACAAACACCTAATGAGTTGTTGTAGGAGAAGGCATAAATTGGCACACCTTGTTTATACTAAAACTGATGACGGGCCTGGTAAGTATCACATACTAAAACTGATGACAGGCCTGGAATCTTCAGGAGATGCTAGGGGCTCGAGGAGGCAGAGCACGAGGATTCAGTGTCTTCATCGGCAACATCTCCTACGACACGAACCAGGAAGATCTGTTTCAAATCTTCAGCAAGTATGGAAGAGTCGATGATGTCTACTCCCCCTGGGATGATAGACAGGGCCACCACAAGGGTTACGCTTTCATCAGATTCCTCTATGCAACAGACGCTTACGCTGCGATTGGAGTTCTAAACGAAAGAAGAGTTGATGGAAGATCTATTACGGTGAAAATTACTAACCCTAAAAAACCTCTTTCATCAAACCCCAACCCTAATCCCATTCCTTCCCGACCCCAAATCTACTCCCATTCCCTTGTTCAACCCCCCCCCCCCCACCAAAAAAAAAAAAAACACCCTTTCTCCCCATTTTCCCCAAATCCCACCAATCGCCCATGCGGTTCCCCAACCCTTACCTCGGGACACCCGGCCTCTACGTACACCCCCTAATAGCTTTCCCCCATCCCTGAATCGGCAAACCCTTTCCTTCTCAGCCAACATAGGTGACTTGCAGGGGAGACTGTGTACCCTATCCCTATCCCTTACAACTCGAGCGACCAGCAGTGGAATGTAGCCCTTTCAACTCTCCAGATCGTTCTCAGTTTTCAGGTTCAGATCCCTTCGATGGACATCGCTCGGATAGGCCCTGACAGATTCTTATTCACCTTCAAGTCCATATCAGATCTTACCTCTTTCCAGGCGAACTCCTCCTTGCACCTACAGATGGAGATTGCTGATGTGGAACGTTGGGCGATAATTGGCTTAGGTGGCACTTTTGGAAAAGTTCTCGAGATAGACAGATATTCCACCCTACGTCCAGTCCAGATCGACGCGAGGATTAGGGTGCTTCTTCACCCAGGTACGGACCTCCACATTGTTCGGGAGCTGGTAGTAGATGATTTGAAATTCCCCATTTGGGCCATCCTGGACCCCCCTTTCCATCAACCTTTGGCCAAGCCTCCCTTACATGACCCCAATATCTCCACCAAAAATTGGGTGAAGAGAGCCTTCTACCGTTCCTCAATGCCGCCTGATCCGGGCCCCCACCCCTTGCCCTCCCTCTTGTCCAGGATAGGCCCTCTCAGTCTCACCTACCATCTATTCAATGGTGGGTCCCCCTCACCTGATCAGTGCCCGCTGTAAGCCCGGCTATCCCTTCTCCTCGATCGCCCCCACACCCTGGAGTTTGCTAATGCTTATTCCTAGCTCTCTGTCCCTCCCACCACGAACGTTCTACCTAGGTCTTCTACGGCCTTACCCCCAGCCCCTCCCCCCTACCCTGTTGCATGCCTACCCCTTTGGACCCTCATCAGTTCCCGGGTGCCCCCCCTGTCATGGCTAGTCAGGCCCCTTACCACCTTCCTCATTGTCCCTTCACCCCATTCCTCTCTCAGAGGCCTGCTCTCGATATTTCCACTCCCTCTTAGCATCCTAGAGCTCTGTCTGAGGGTCACAGCCCGCTGGGGGATCCCTCTTCTGAGGGCTCTGTGGATGGTACTGTCGCTGACGGTGGGTCCTTACCTACCAATTTAGCCTCTCCTGGAACCAACCTGAGCCCTACGGTTCCCCTCACAGTGGATTTATCCCCTTTCTTCGCCCAGAAATCTCCTTATTCCCTTATCGCTTCAGTTCCCCATCCCTCGACTATGTCCCCTAACATTGTAAGCCTCCCTGGCCCCTTCTTCAACTCCTTTACTTATGACGCCCTTGCCCAACCCCCCCCCCCCCCCCCCCCCCCCCCCCAGGTAGCCTATCCAGAGTCCAACCCTGCAAGGTTAGGTAGCCTGTCCCTCAAGAAGACCCCCCTTTCCTCCCATCACCCGACGAGGAGGTGAGGCAAATACCAAGCTGCCTATTATCTACCGTCGAAGAGCAATTAAAATCACTGGAAGGAAGGGTCCCTCTCGTATCAGCTTCTCCTCCATCCCATATTCCAGTTGGAAAGAAATGCTAAGAAATAGCAAGCGTCGCGGTTCATTGGCCAAGAAACCCTGTAATGGAAAGTGTGTTCATCTGGAATGCCCGTGGAGTGGGCAACACGCCCACCATTTCAACTCTGAAAAGATTGATTAAGAAGTTCAAACCCCACATGTTTGTCATTTTGGAACCTATGCTCCATGATGACAAAAGGGTTCGAACAGGACTTAAAATTGGTTCCTTGCTCCAAGTCCAATGCTGCGGAGGGTGAAAAGGTTTGGCTGATCCACTCCTCTGCCTACTCGTCCGACATCGTCGAAGCGTCGTCCCAGATGCTCACTTGTTCAATAGCAGTCAATGGTCAGCCAGACAAGTTTATCTTCTCGTGCATTTATGCCAAATGTTCAAGAATTCAGCGCAGGTAGCTGTGGGATCAACTTACAAATTTGGTTGTTGCTTCTTCCCTGCCCTGGTTGGCGACAGGTGATTTCAATGCGGTCTTATCCTCTTCGGAGCGTAGAGGGAATGGCCCTTGACTGTGCTGGCTTGGAGCATATGGGCTTCTCTGTGAGTAACTTCACTTGGTGTAGCAACCAAAGGGGCCAGGCAAGAAGCTGGGCTAGGCTCAATAGAGTCTGTTGTAACGCTCTTGGTCAAGGTGCTTCCCTGGTACTCAGATCAGACATCTCCCAAGGCTTAATTCGGACCACTCGCCCCTTCTTATTACATCCCCTGCTACTTCTCCATCTTTTCCCAAACCTTTCAGGTTCCAAAGGATGTGGCTAAGCCACGAATCCTTCCAAAGGTTGATCAGATCGGCCTAGCTATTGGATGTGGAGGGTAATCCTTTGATCGCGTTACAGAGAAAAATCAGAAGCGTGAAATCGGCTCTTCAAATTTGGAACAAAACCACATTCGGTAATATCTTTCAAGCTCTCCACATTACGAAAATGGAACTGGCTTCGGCTGAAGAGGAAGTTCTAACCTCAGCTTCCCAGGTTAATCTCGAGAAACTGAACCAGGCTAAGGCTAATCTAGCCCTATTAGAGATTCGTGAAGAAATTTTTTGGAAGAAAAAATCCACATGTGATTGACTGAAAGAGGGAGATAGGAATACCAGATTCTTTCATAATGTTACAACGGATCGGGCCAGGAGATCGTCCATTCAATCCATCCAGTTGGCAGATGGCCAGATTTTATCTGACCACGAGGCGATCAAGAACACTGCGGTTGAGTATTTTTCTTCACTTCTTTTAGCTAAGCCTATTCTCCTCCACGACGGTATTCTCAGCTCGATTCCTGAGATTCTGTCAGCCAACCAGAACAGGGAGCTGCTGCGCGAGCTGTCCTTTGATGAGGTCAAGCGGGCTGTGGCTTCCCTACCCCTGGATGGGGCTCTAGGCCCTGACGACTTCATAAGGGCTTTCTTCCAAGGCTGTTGGGAGATTATTGGCCGAGACATCCACCTTGCGGCCATCGCCTTCTTCCAAGGGACCCCCCTCCCTAGAGCGTACACGACTACGTTAATTTGTCTCATTCCTAAATCTACAAATCTAAAAAACTTTACTGATTTTCGCCCCATCAGTGTATGTAATTGCATCTACAAAATTTTCTCTAAGCTAATTGCTAATAGACTGAGCTCGATTCTCTCCAGAATTATTTCGCAGGAACAAGGAGCCTTTGTCCGAGGGAAATCCATTGCAGAAAATTGTGCTTTGGCTCAAGAATTATTCTGAGATATTGACAGAAAAGTCCGAGGGGGGAATATTCTCATCAAGCTGAATATGGAAAAAGCCTATGATAGGCTGGATTGGGAATTCCTCACGAAAGTGCTTTGTAGGTTCAGGTTCGACCCTACCTGGGTAGCCTTGGTTGAAAATTGCTGGAAAAACTCCTGGTTCTCGGTTCTAATCAATGGGGAATCGTGCGGTTTCTTTCCGTCGTCGAGAGGGCTACGTCAAGGGGACCCAATCTCGCCAACCCTGTTCATCCTAGCCTCTGAAGTGTTGAGCCGTGGTTACAAAAATATGTTCATGCTACGTGGATGTACCCCCTATGCCACACACAGAAATTGCCCGATTGTCTCCCACCAATTATTTGCCAATGATACGCTTCTGTTTGTCAATGGAGGGAAATCTTCTCTCGCTAAAGTCGCTGAATTTCTCAAATTGTACCAAGCAACCTTAGGCCAAAAGATCAGCAACAGGAAAAGCTTTTTCATCCTATCTTCCTCCCAATCGCCGGCCAGGTTCAAAGCTATTCAAAGTATTATGGGTTTTAATCAAGGGCCAACCCCATTCACTTACTTGGGGGTCCCCATCTTCAAAGGAGAAGCTTTACAGTGGTACTTTAGACCGATAGTTGAAAAAGTTCATCTCAGAATTTTGGGTTGGAACTCCAAGTTGTTGTCCCAAGCAGGCCGTGTAACCCTCATCAACCACGTGCTAATTAGCATTCCAATTCACGTAATGGCTGCTGCTGAGATCCCTGCTTCCCTTCTGGGGGGACCTGGAGAAAGGCTACGCCAACTTCTTCTGGGGCTGGGAGGGGGCCCACAGGCGTTGTCATTGGATGAGGTGGGAGCTATTGTCACTGCCAAAGGAGGAGGGAGGCCTCAGCATCAAACGCCTCAGGCAAGTGATGTAGGCCTTCAAGATGAAAGTTGTGTGGAGCATTCTGGACGACGAAAACTCCAGCTACTAGAGTAGCTTCCCCAGAGGAAAATATCACGAGGACATCATGGAAGCAGACGGTTTCTCCCACTCCTATCTTCCCTCCCCTATCTGAAAAAAAAATTGCTTCTCTTTTTCCCTTAGTTTCTGCTAGCTCGCGCTGGGTGGTGGGTAGAGGGGACCTAAACTTCTGGAGCGATAACTGGTCGGGGCTCAGCCCCTTATCTGATTGGAATCAGCACGCGCCCCAAGCTCTCAGTCTTTAGGTTCGGGATGTTTTAGGGCCATTCGGTTGGCTTAACGCGAGGTGGGCTCGGGCCACCCTCCGGCAATCGGTGGCGGATCACATAGCTGAGGAGGGCTTCTGCACCTCTCTTGGGGTCGATTCAAAAATCTGGGAACCTTCAGCTTCAGGTTTATTTAAAGTTAAGTCCGCTTGGAATATCCTTAGAACGGATGGAATGAAATTCACCTGGGCCAAATGGGTCTGGCATCCAGCGATCCCACTGAAAATTTCTCTTTTCCATTGGAAGATCATCCCCATTGGAAGATCATCCATCAAGCCATTCCAGTAGATGATAGAATTCAAGCTTGGGGTGTCCATCTGGCCTCGAAATGTCGGTGTTACCCCCCACCGCTCTAGCTGCACTCGGAAACCTTAGATCACCTCTTCTCTTCAAGCCTTACTGCCTCTAGGATTTGGAACTATTTCCAATCCTCCTTCATGATTCACGGCCATGGCTTTTCTCAGCTGTAAGTGGTCGACAGGGCTTCGCTGTGGAAGACGTATGCCACCCCTGACCGTTTGCACCTCTTGCGTGCAATCCTCCCCTCCTTCATTTTCTAGGAGTTGTGGCTGGAAAGGAATAGAGCTCATTTTGACAACTCAGGCTTTTCCCCCTCCAAAGTCATTGACCAAGTCCATCTCTAGATCAGAAAAATTAGCTGCACGCTTCGTCTTCCCTCCAATCTCAATCGGTGATCCTTCCAGTTGCTCTCGCTCCTCCAAATTTCAAACCCGGCGCTCAGCTCTAAAAACTTCAAGGTGGTCAAATGGTACTGCCCAAATAGGGGATGGATAAAGATCAACATCGACGGCTCTGCTCTTGGTAACCCGGGTCCTTCAGGAGGGGGCGGTATTGGGAGATGTTGGGAAGGGAAGTTCATTTTTGGCTTCTCCTCAGGTTGTGGGGCGGGCTCCAACTCCCGGGAGGAATTTCGAGCTATCTGCGAGGGCCTTGCGAAGGCCCATGAGTTGGGATTTTCCAAGATTGAAGTGGAAAGCAATTCCATGTCAATTGTTAAGATCCTCGCCAATAACTCCAAGTCAGCCTGGTCCATGTGTTACTGGCATGTGAGAGTCAAATCATTCTCGGAGTTTTTGGACATCTCTTTCTCTCACACTCCTAGGGAAGCCAATGCAATAGCTGACGATCTAGCCAAAAGGGGTAGTGCTTCCCAAGCCTCCTCGTTCTTTGAGTCTCAAGCCGATCTCCCCGCCAGTACGAGGGGCCTTCTTTTCTTGGACAAGGTAGGATTAGGTTATTTGAGAAAAGACTAGGGTCTCCTATCTCGTTCATACGATAGGTGAGGCGTCGATCTTTTTGTGACGCCTGCCCGAAGAGCTTGTACATCTTCCATTGTTTTAATATAAGCGTTTCCATTAAAAAAAAAAAAGTATCACATATTGAAGAGCAGCCACTGTACTACTATAAAGAGAACCATCATTAAGAGAGACACCATACGATTTGGATAATTTAGAAGAGGTGGGCATTAGGGTGGAGATGGGTTTTGAGCGATTCATACCAGTCCGTTGAAGAAAGTCCAGTATATATGAGAAAGAATAATGCCAGTAGCATGAGGTTCCACCTAAATTCCAAGGAAGAGATAAAGCAGACCAAGGTCATTGAGAGCGAACTCTTGGTCCAATAGAAGTAAAATGTTATGCATAAAACTAGTGTTGTTGCTTGTGATAAGTATGTTGTCAACGTAAATAACGATACAGATGATGATGGAAGCTTGGTTGCAGATAAATAAAGTGGCATCTATTTTTTACCAGTTAAACCCAAGGTCCGACAAGAAAGTGCTCAGTCTGTGGAACAATGCACAAGGGGCTTGTTTTAATTAAACTATAGAGAGATTTGTGAAAAAGACAAACATGAGTTGAATTTAGGGAGTCAATAAATCCTCGAGATTGTGTCATATAAACTTTCTCGTTTAAGTTTCAATGAAGAAATACATTATGTACATTTAGTTGACAAATAGGCCATGTACAAGATAGTTACCTCTTTAAACAGAATCGTTTGTATTCCTAGGTGTTCTCTTCAGGCGCACATTATTAGGGAGTTGTATAGAAGAGGATTAGGTGAACACTTGGGATTGACAAGAGCATCACATGTTGTGGAGGAGCAATATTCGTGTCTACAATTGAAGAGAGATGTTGGGAAGTTCGTACAGAGATGTTGTTATATGATGAGTGGCTAAAAGACATTCCCAAAACATTGGCCTCTACACCCCCATATTAGTACTAGATGCACCATGAAAGGCTTTGTCTATGCACTTCGTGTTTGGTCTTCCACAAACTCAACATGAAAGGCTTTGTCTATGCACTTCGTGTTTGGTCTTCCACAAACTCAACGTAGTATGGATACTGCATTTGTAGTGATGGACAGATTTTTGAAGATGACATATTATATACCATGCAGGAAACAATGGCCGGGTGCGACCAATGTAGACAACCTTTTCTTAGAGAGGTTGTATGATTGCATGGTGTGCCCCAAAACAATTACTAGACCCTGATTCAAAATTCCTTAGGGCCTATTTGATTGGTTGTAATTATAGGTAGTGAAATATAAATAAGCAATAATTATTTACTTATGCATTTCCTAGATAGATACAGCGTCTGAAACGAGACTCGGATTGTGTGACCTCAAGTACCGTGCTAAGCGGCAAAACTGCGGACCGGACCATGATGTTCGTGTTTGATCCATGCCGTCCATTGATTTTGCCATATCATTTTACAGCATGAGCCCAAAAAATGGGCAGTTCTAAAGCTCGGCCCACAATGGGAATAATGATGTCCACCGTTGAACCCACTATTTTTTGTGGTGTGATCCACTTGAGCTTTGGATCTGCCTCATTTTAACTCATAACCTAAAATGATTTGAAAAAAATGAATGAACGGTGTAGATATAATACATACATCATGGTGGGACATGCAGAGTTTTAGCTTGGAAAAATGTTGATTTTTGGCCGGTTTTGAGGTGGAATTGTGCCTCTTCCAAACAGGCGATAAAAACTATCATTATGCTTTCACCACCGATTACTTAAAATTATCTCCAATCAAATAGGCTTTTAGTCACTTCTGAAGGATTCTATGGAGGCAACTTGGTACATCATTGCAATACAATAGTGCATATCATCCCAAAATGGACGGCCAGACACGGGCAACAGTAAATCGAAAACTAGAAAACATCATACAATGTCTCTCTAGTGATAAGTCCAAAAGTCGAACTTTTCTCTTACTCAAGCTGAGTTCACTTCTAACAACACGAAGAACTTGGATCCTTACTCTTGCTCGGGAGGTAGACTCTCAGGAGTTTCAACACCCGGTCAAGGGTTCGAGTATCCACATGTGGTGAAATTCCACTAGCGTGAGTGTGTGGGGATGTGCGTGTGTGTAAAAAGTAAAAATAAAAAAAACATGAAGAACTTATTTACATGCGAGACTCCTTTCAAGATAGCATATGACCATGTTCCCAAGCATACACTACACAAGGTGACATTACCAAAGTTGCCAGGTGACATTACCAAAGTTTCCAGGAATGAGTGCGTGCAGACACGAACAACATAGAAGAGAAGATCATGTAGTGCATGTGGATATCAAGAAGCTGGAAGAGTCCAACACCAAATCCAAGGAAGATGCAAACAAGTAGAGGCAATCTAATGTGTTTCAGGAAGGTGACAGGGTGATGGTTCACCTAAGGAAAGAGAGTTTTCCCATGGGAACCTACATAAGCTAAAAAAAAATAGAAGATCAAGTTCAGATACTTTAAAAGGTTAATGACAATAAATATGGTATTGATCTCCCCAAGGACCTGGGGATATTGTAGATATTCAACATTATAAATTTGTTCATGTGTCATGCACCAGAGGAGCAGCCGTAACCACCAACCAACTTAAGGGTGAGTTCACTTCAAGTAGGATTGATGTCTTCCAAGTGGCAATGAATTCATGGACGGCCAAGATTTTAAGAAATCGGGCCAAAAGGCTCAAAGTAGGGCAAACACAGCCTAACCGCACATTATAGCCTTTGACAACCAGAACTTTGCAATCAGTATCCGTTTTGTGTGTATAATATACCATTGGAAACCTATCGACGAGATTTAGACTTGGTCATGAACTCAAGGTTTGTTGGCCCCAAAATGAGTTCACAAAATTCAATCATTTTAGGAGTAAAATTCGGATTTAAGTTAAAACTTACTATTTTTAATAAGTTTTGTTTTTTTCTATTGTTAGGGTTTTGAGTGTCTAGTTGTGGCCCAAAATCTTCATTTTAGTCATCTAAGGATTATTTACTAAATTTTGTAGAAATAAATGTTTTTTTACTATTTTTAATTACTTTTATTATTTCAGCAAAATGTCCTATTTCAAGTCAAATTAGGAATTTACGGCTTCTTTTGCTTACATAAGCATATCAAATACATTGTTATCAGTACTTCATTCAATAATATATCAATTTTCTTTCTCATTTTTAGGGTTTATTTTTTAATCCAATAAACACATTAATGAAAGTTTTTTAATCTAATAAATACAATGGAACGAAGGTTTTATAAAATAAATTTTTCATATTAACATTAAGGATCATCGTCAGTGATCAAACCATATTTCTGCATAAGAATAAATTAAAATCCCATAATAAGAACCTGAGCACGAAAACATTTGCTCATTTTTGTCGCTAATGATCCCTTAACAGGAGAGTTTCTCCTTAATCTATTATAAGTTTAGGAAATCGAGAAACCACATTGAATTCTTTGGCATTGGCCAAAAATCAATAGTAGTCATCAAGAAAGTAGACCCCACGTTGGGTGCGTGCACATGAAAAAGAGTAGGCGTAATGAGGTGGGTGTCCCACCTCAAAGAGGGTTGGGGTTTCAGGAGAACACAATATTTGATAGTCCACCACCCTATTAGGACTTTTATGTACTCCACTATGAAGGAAACCCATTTACCTTCCTAATCCATGCACCCCAATTGTTCATTTCCTTCTACTATCCACAACCACTAACCTTAAGCAATTCCTATGCGGCCTCAAGGTTTAGAGATGAATTTCTATTTTCTTAATTTAAAACAAATCAACAATTAAAACTCATCAATCTTAACGATTGAAAAATGTTGATTAAACAATCAAAAGTCATAGGAATCTTGGCCAGCCTTTAAAACCCCTAATGGACGATTCAAACAATTAGATCAGCCCACATGCATACATGTCTCAGGCATACCAAGTAGATTCCATATTGGATCTTGTGGTCCTCGATGGAAGCACTTAGTATTACTTTTAATTGTCATGTAGTGGCCTCGTAAAGTAAACCAAAGCACCCACTACCAAGCCATCTCGGTCCACACATCCTCAGGTCTAAGGAAATGGAGCTATTGCAAACCGCAAATATGATTATAAGATAGGCATGAAAGGTCTTCTATTCTAGAAACTTGCAAGCATCCTGCCAATGTAAGTAGCCAAAAATCACATCCAGGGAATAGCCTATGGCTCACATATACACTAATGTGAAGTAGGGCGAAAGTACAGCGATACCAAGTCAAGCACAATGGTGGAGACCGTCCATCCTAACTCCCTCACATAAGATGACCACTCATCATTAAACAAAGGAACTCCCTATCACCATTATAGTCATGACCAAGGCATCAAGACCATGTACCAAATCTCTCCCTTTGCCAGTAGCTGATGTGTCCAATCTCAAGAGTGCCTAGGGACAGGTTAAACATCTCAAACCTAATGATAATAATAAGCATGTCCATACAATAACCAAACCATATAAGCGAATAAAGATTAATTAATACATAGCTTAGGTTAATAGAACAAGGTCCATGAGCAACCTAAACATTGGTTATCTACGGCGCATCCCCAATATTTAGAGATTTATATATCACTGTGATTCAAGGGTTATTTTTTAGAAGATGATGATCTCCTCTTTTATCTATGCACCCAATATGGTATATTGATTTTTTTAGAATTTAAATTTTACCTCTTATTATACCCATTTATCGAAAAAAAATTCTCATATTATTAGAAGTATTATAGCAAAATCGTGAACAATTAGTGACGGACTTGGTCCGTCGCAGGGTCCGTCGTTGTTTGCTCCATTGCAACAAATAGATGGCTCTAATCTGCGATGGTTTTAGTCCGTCACAAATAAACGACGGATCATATCTGTCGCAAAAAATTTTAATCCGTCAGTACTGTCAATATAAAATTTGGCGACGAAGACGGTCCGTCACTGATCTTAGGATGGATTTTGGCATTCAGAAATTAGCGACGGATTTGGTCCGTCGCTGATGTGTGTTTTTTTAAAAAAAAATTGTTACACCTATTAGTCACACAAAAAAAAATTTACACGATTGATTAGTAAAAATCTCATTCACAAAATTGAAAAGATTGCTCTAAATATGAAACTGTACTAAATATCAGTTTGGGTTTGTTTGGATGCTCAGTTGGCCTAAATAGCAAATTGATCTAAATATATAATAAATAGCCAAAATTGAAGTGTGGCAGCATTGCCATCTTATCATTAAAGCATGTCAAACATGTATTAATTACAAACATCTCTTGTATATTATCAATGGACTCCCTCAAGTTCAAAGAATATGCTTAAATCCAATAATTATACTTACCCGCCCCATATTGTCATGATCATGCTTTTCGGCTTCTTAATGCTGTGATTAGAAGTCCAAATGATAGAACCAAAGCAAACATCCTATTGGCAAACCTCCATGAAGGTATGAATTCTATCGAAATTTGTTTTTCTTGTTTGGGTATGCGAAACTCATCCACTAATCCCTATATAGCAGCCAATCCATGAATTAATGAAAGGTTAAAGTGATGAAAAGAGTAACGGCTTACATCTCATAATAATGTACTAACACAAAAAATGCATTTCAATAAGATAATTGATTGAAGGATTAGATTTTTCTAACATGTTCTCATGTTGGCTTGATTGAAAATCTCAAATGATGGTGGAAAAGAACGATAAAAACCTAACGAACCCATTTGATTTGTTTTAATGTTATTTTATTCAATTTTAACCACAAAAGGATCTCCAACTAAGACAATTGATTTCTCTTATTTTTCATTAATTTGTGACGATGTTGATTTACCTGAATTTAAAAGTTATCTAAATGCCATAAATGGTAGAAAATAGTCATCAATATATTTGAAAGAATTAGTTTATGGGTCTTCTTGAAAGACATCATAATACATGAAGCCCACCAAAATAGGCATTAAAATCCTTACCATGATAGCCTGTTGCATGAAGAGCATCACGATAAGCAGACCAAATAGTTCACCGGCTATATGGGTAAACCTATCGATAATGGAGCACGCCCCCAAAATAGCAAATAAGAACAGCAACAATGCAAGCCACACACATACCCTGCCCATCCAAATGACACTAGTTGCAGTGAAAGGAAACTCATTTTGCATGTATCATGAACATGAAATTCATTATCCCTACTTTTTCCATTGAAGACAAGCAAATAGCATACCACCCAGTCCATGCTAGAAACAGCTTTCGTCCCAAATCCAATCTATCTTTCACGAAGTATGTTGGAATTCTCCATGGGTCGATTCCTGATGACAAACAAATATAGGAGGCAGTCCAATTTGGCAATTGATTCATACACCACCTCAACATATGCTTCCAACTCTAAATATAATCCTAATTTTCTAAAATTAGTCAGCTTTGCTAAGCAACCATATATTCAATTCCAAGCCCTTACATATCTTACAGTCTTGAAGTTACTTCTCTAGTTGAGTCATCGATACCCTCGGATGAGATACCCTCCCAAACAACGAAAGTTAGATTGTGACCTGCACCTAATGAGCGGCTTTGATCATCCACTCATTTAAACTCCCGATGAATCATTGTCGACCTCCTCCCTACCCTACACTCTAAAGAACTGTTTTCACTTTGAATAAGCATATTACATCCAAATATAGATAAAGTAATAGATCTCAAGCATTGCAAAAATAACTTATTATATTGAACTATCGAAGATTAGAAGCCAAACCAAGAAAAAAAAAAAAACAAAAAACAAAAGGACCACACATCATCATCTCATAGTTTGAAAGCTCATACAAATATCTCACACCATTCATACAAAGCCATACCAATTGGAAGTGGGGCTGATTTTGCACTAGTTTATCCTCAAAGTGGGGCCTGCCTATTGGAAGTGTCCAACCAGTTGGATTTGAGACCCTTCTCTTTTAAATGATGCAAAGCTAATAGGTGCCTTGAATTTAAAAAAATAATAAATAAATAAATAACTTGTGCTCATTTCCACTGAAAAGAAAAGGATAGAAAACATGAAATAATGTGGAGAGAATCAGTCTCATTGTTTCAGAGGTTTCCAAAGAGATTCGGATCATATTGTTCTGTCCTCTTTGATTGCCTTGTGCTTTCTTTAATATTCATGCATTTCGATGTTTAGAAGAACTATTATATTAAAAAAATTTAAAAATTAAAAATTAAAAATAAAATAAAGTGTTGAAACAGGTTCTTTTAGGGAAAAAAAATGCAAATGAATTCCTGTAAAGAGGGCCCCACATCATAAGTTGCAAATCACTCTCAAGCAAATGGAAAATGGTAAAATGGGTAGAAACATGTGCATTGCCCCAAATTGGGTAGTTTGGTCAATAACATAATAAAAGAACAGAAAGTAACAGCAAGCAGTTTAATGTAAACGGTAAAAACTATAGGTGGGTTTGGTAAATAGTTTAAAAGCACTTTCTATAATATTCCAATCAGATCCATTAGAATTTTTTGTTCCTTTTCTTTCTTATGATTTTTAGATCATACACATTGAAAATTTTAATCTTAAAATCTGGGCCAATGACACTTCTTCTAGGCTGATTGTGTTTAAGATTAGACTTACTAAAAACAATTTAATTTGAATTGATGTTGGAGCTTACAACTAGAGCTGAATTGAACAAATGGCATGATCTTCTGGTGAATGATACTTCGACACCATTCTCTAGTCCGATTATGAGTTCAGGTCAGATCCATTGAAAGTTTTTGGGCCGACATTACTTTAATACCCTTTGCAACCCACATAAGGAATTTAGGTTATCACTCAACTTCAAGTTAATCAAGTGAAACAAATGTTTACTGAATTTTTACACATTACTTTGATGGAATTCAAGTATATTATTTATGCTTAGGGATAGATGTATGGACATAAATCAAAATGTATAATAAATGAAAAAAAAAAAAAGAACTAAATTTTCCGAGGAAAAGAAAAATTGATGAAATCGGGGTAGTGTTCAAAAATAGGCATTTTGTTTAATTCAGTTGCTTCCCGAATTGAGTTTGCTTGTCATTTTGAGCTAGTTTGATGGAGTTTCTCCACTGCTTAATGTTGGTGTCTGCACTTATCAAACAAAAGTGCAACTGAAAAGTCAAGTCAGAGCCTTTAAATAATAATGACATGCACATCTTCCAAACTGGGCCTATAATTTTGTTCCGTATATGCAATTTTATACAAAGTGATGGTGACATCAAAAAATTTCAACATGGCAATTTTTTTTCAAAAGCACTATTTTGTTTTAAACTTTTCAATTTTCTTTTTCAAAATGACATTTTTGTCAAAATCTTGGTGTAATTTTTTAAAATCACTATTTTTTGTTTCTCAAAATCTCAATTTTTCTCAAAGATTTTCAATTTTTTTTCAAAATAAAATTTTTTTATTACTTCTCAATTTTCATTTTCAAAATGTCGGCCTTTTTCTGTCAAAATATCAATTTTTTATCTCAGTTTTTCTTCAAAATTTCTATTCTTTCGAACTTCTCCATTTTCTTTTTTTAACTGTTTTTTTTCGAACTTGTCAATTCTTATCGAACATCTCAATTTTTTTTTCAAAATACAAAATCAATTTCTTTTTCAAAAAATATTTTTTTTTCAAAGTTGTGAAATTTTTCCCATATTTTTTTTTATCTTTTCTATTTTCTTTTTAAAAATATCATTTTTTTCAAAATCTAATTTTAAAAAAATATATATCAACTTTATTCAAACTTCTTATTTATTTTTTTTCAAAATCTAGATTTTTATTAAATCACAGTTTTTTTTTTCAAAATCTCAATTTTTCTAAAACATTATTAATTGTTTTTCAAAACTTCCAACTATTTTTCTTTCAAAATCTTAATTTTTTTTAATCTTCTCAATTTTCTTTTCCAAAATGTCAATTATTTAACAAAATCTCGATTTTTTTTTATCTTTATTTTTTTTCGAACTTCCTTTTCTAAAATCTCGATTGCTAATAAAATACTCAGGATGTAGAGTGGGATTTTTCATGTGATATTGCAAAGCATTTAAATATCGGTTTTAAAGCAAATAATAATAATAATAATAATAATAATAATAATTTCCACTCAATTGATAAAAAAATAAAACAAAAAAAAAAAAACAAAACAAAATTGATGCATTCAATCATTGGTACAAAAATAATCTTAGATACAAATAAATACAATTAAACCACTGAAATTCTATTAAAAAACACTTCTTAGATACAAATAAATATAATAAAACACAATTTTTTACTATATTCTACAAAAAAAAAAAAAAAAACATATAAGCGGTAAGGGCAAGAGTCAATTTACGACGTACAATGATCCGTCACAAAAGCAAATAAAATCGGTAGTACTTGGCGACAGAACAAAATCCGTCACAAAATCTTAATTTGCGACAGGCCAAATCGGTCGTAAATATCATTTTAGTGACGGATTTCGGTCCGTCGCTAAATCCTACAACTTTTAACTGCCATAATTTCCATAAAAAGGATGTGCGCAAAGGACATTTTCCATTGGTGAATGTTAATGGGTTGCTATATATGTATATACGGTATATAAATTCCACCTTTGCTCAAATTTGAATATGTTCCCTTGAGGCTTGTTTGGATCCGTGGAAATCACGTGTTTCTTGGGAAACCTTGTTTCCAAGAAACTATGCGAAATAAAACATTATTTTTTATTTTTTATTTTCAATAATATTTCTAAGAAATTTATATTTATTTTCAAATTTATTGTTTAGCACGACAACAAAATTTCTTGAAAGAAAAAAATTCTACAGTCACTAGCGTATGTCAAAATTTCTTGAAAGAAAAAAATTCTACAGTCACTAGCATGTGTTAAATTAGCACGTGCACATATTAGATATTTAAAGATGGATAGTTGCATACATGGCTTATGTAAGCGTTTAAAGCTGAATTGTGTCACACGGTATATATGAGATGCTTGAATTTGTATGATGGCACGTGGTACAAGCTCGTTAACACATTGGACATATGGGCACTTGAAGTTAGATGGCAGCACTTAGGCACATTGGCACCATTGGCACACGTGGCATATTTAGATTAATTGAATATGGATGATGGCACAGTGGCATAGGCACATGTGGAGTACTCTGCACATGTGGGGCACAAGAGAAGATAAATGGACGTACATGTAGTGCATTAGCACATGTGGACACAAGACAAGATGGATGGTGTCACGTGTGGCACATTAGTACATGTGGGATACTTTACGCATGGGGCACAAAAGAAGATGGAAATGATAAATGTGGCACACTGGCACATGTGCCATAGTGGCATGTGTGGGCATAACCAAATATAGGCAGTGGCTCATTTGACACATTGACACGTGGCACATGTAATGGATGGTAGCACATCTGGGCTTAACCACTGAGAGAACATTCTCCTTTCATCGTGGGAAAATGCTTTTCTCAACAATGGAGGTGGGAAAATTTATTTTCCAATAAAGAATGTAGGAAATGGTGTTTCCCACAAATTCCCACTAGGAAAGGCATCAGAAACAACAGAAAGTAAGTTATACCGGAAATAATGTTTTCTATCATTTTCTTTTCATGAATCCAAACAAGTCCTTAAAGATTAAAAAGTTACTTATTATATCATTTGCATATTACTCATATTAATTTACCTTTTTCTGGCTTTTGTAATTAAATTATTAAATCTCACGAGATAGTAGTAGATTATTTTTTTTAATTCGTCCATTTAAGTTGGTAACTCAATCTCCACAATTCCTCTTAGGAAAAGAAACCCTTTCTTGATTCAATCATTTTACTATAGTGAATTCTTTATAGTATGTGATGAATAATTCAATTGATCTACTAGATACTTTATAGTATTTTTATACTAATAAATTCAATTCATTCTTAGTATTTACTTGATTCAATTACCTCATATTCATACTTTTGAAACTCTTAAGCTTTTGAACCTGTAATCTTTCTTTTAGAATTCTCTAATTCATTATAACATCAACTTATTTTACAAAATATTTGAATAGTTCCTAATCTTTTTATTATCTCCAGATAGTGAACATAGTAATTATAAACATCTATAATTATTCACAGCATATATTAGTACTCCCTCTTCATATAAAAAACTTCCTATCTTCTTTAATTGTCTAATATTTAAAAATCCCTAGGCCTCTTGTTAGATGTGTGTGTGTGTGTCCAACTGTAGATGTACAACTATGCATACTACATTGAAAACAATGATTCAAGAAATATTCAAACTTGAATAAATCAATAAAATACAAAATGGCACACTCATTTATATAATTGTGAAAGCAGTAATTCCAATTGATGAAGAAGCTATCTTCTTATTGAATGGGGCATGAACTCAATTGCTCTTTAAGATAGTTTATGCCCATCAGTTGAATTTCTCCAATATAGTAATGACACGGGGAAGAGCATGTAAAATCTATTTTTTCCTTAAGTATTCAAAACCTTAAATCCACAAGGTAGCTCTTAAATCCTCAAGAAATAATACAAGAGAAAAGTTGAATATTTAATTGAATAATGATCTAAGATTGCTCGATTACGTCACTTATATGGAAAACCCTAATTCAAAATTACCAAAAAAATCTCTCAAAAGACTAAATTTGCTAAAAGTATAAACATCAAATAAACTTTATCGGATCATTTCCAACATTATTAAAAGTAATTTCTAAAAAAGACAGATCCTAAAATTGAAGAGTAGAGATATATGACGAAAAATAGAAATTACCGAATGTGGTAAAATGTTCCTAAAATTTTGATTTTAACCCTCAAAGCTAGCTAGCGTTTCTCAAGAAATGGATGTCTGCACCTCAAAATCACCATTATGTAAAGATTGATAAATCGTGCATTTTGTGACAATGCTTAGATCAAAAGTTACATATATTTTATAGTCAACACTTCAAACGACAATTTCTCCATATCCGGAATGAATCTCTTCGAACCAGACACGCTTGGGACTCAGTTACATCATGCCTTACGTAAGATTGGGTCCGATTCTAACGAACAACTTCCACTTCATTTAGGCTTCTTTTCGTCCAATCATGCTAAGAATGCATCTGCAACACATCTTACATTAGTCCCCTCCACTCGAAAAGAACTTTTCCTCAAGTTATTCAATGAATTCGGCTCATGATACTCATACAGGTCTACCACATTGAAAGACCATGAGATCTTCATGCCCTCAGAAAGATTAATAACATAAGTGTTATCATTAATTTTTTTAAATGTCAAAACAATGACGATCTTCTCATTTCTCATCTTATTATATGTCACTATCAGAAACATCTCCTTGTGCAAGTGAATTAGCACGTTATTGCCCACTTCAAACACCTTCTAGTGCCAATGTTTATCAGTTTTTTTCTTATACTCGGCATTAGACTTCTGTAAATTCTTTAGAATGTTTGTGGGTTCTACTTCTTTTTCCTTTATGACCAATGCATATATCTCTTCCATTTTCTCATATTCTTTAATAAAATCTTATACAGTTATGAGAGACCGCCCTTCCACTTTAAAAGTCTTGGATTGATTCTCTATTCTCATAGGGGCGAGGATAATCTTTCTACCATTTTTCACAAAAAATATATATCTTATTCTGGCCTTTATGCATGGCATAACATCATATTGTCATAGTCGACCAAATAACATGTGATAAGTTTCTATATTGTCCACATCACACATTAGTTCATCCTTATAATATTTACCAATGGAGAAGGGAATACGACATTGTCCAAATACCTTTCTTTAGTTGTCCTTATTAATCTATTCATTCATGTATTAAGAGGGGTGCTTCTCTATCTTCAGTTACAACTTTTCCATCACAATCTTCTACATGATATATATTCTCACCATTCCCGTCATCTATGATCATATCACATATCTTTAATTTGGTTCATAATGCACTTCGTTTGAAAGATGTTGTGCTACTGCAGATCTATTTCTTTCTTTAGCGTGTATAAGAACTTCCTCATGATCAAAGTAATGACCTTCAATTCACCATTATTGGATGGTGGCTTGCAATTCATCACCAGTGTCGCCTCACAAACATGATGACTGCGAGCTCCATCGTTGATCTTAGGTTGCTCATTCTTACAAATATGGGTATATCCTAAAGCCTTCATCAAATGATCGATTGCCACATGTAGTCCTTGCATGGCTTGGAGATTCTTCCACTGAAAAACTTCAAACGCAATCATTGTCATAAGATTGTTCCCTGTAGCACCATCTATAGGATTGTTGCTTGAACCATTATTAGATGTCATAGAATCTAGGAAAAGCCTCACTCCGATACCAACTGGCGCAAGGAAGATGGTGTAAAAACAAAGAAGATCATCTTCTTCCTTAAGTAGTTAAAACCTTAAATCTAAGGTAGTTCTTGAATCTACGAGAAATAATAAGAAAGAAAACTCAAATATTTTATTGAATAATGATCTAAGATTGCTCAATTATATAACTTATATGGAAAACTTAAAACCCTGTAATTCAAAATTACTCAAAAAAACTCCCAAAAAACTAAATATGTTAAAAATAAAATTATCAAATAAACCTTACCAAAGCATTCCTAGCATTATTACAAGTAATTTCTAAAAAAGATGAAAAATCTTAAAACTACAAGAATTGAGAGATACGACGAAAACGAAAATTATCAAAAGTAGTAAAAATTTTCTAAAATCTAAATTTTGACCCTCAAGATGAACATTTATTGCAAAACAAACGTAAAGATCGATAAATTGTGTATTTTGTGACGATGCCCGGATCAAAAGTTACAACTATTTTATGATCAACACTTTGAATGACAATTTTTCCTTATCCAAAATGAATCTCTTCGAACCGAACATACCTAAAACCCAGTTACACCATGCCCTACAGAAATGGGTTCGGTTCTTGTGTACTAATTCCGTTTTTGTTTGGGCTTCTTTTGGTCCAACCGTACTAAGAATGCATTTGTAGCACGTCCTACATCAAATAAGTTTGCAACGCACTATCCCCATTATACAACTGCCCAATGTAAGCATGTTGTGCAAAACCCAACACCAAAATTATCACCACATTTTCTTAACACATCTAGAGAAGAAAACATAAGAGAATTTTTTAAAAGAGTAATATTTTTTGACGATGTCTAAAACCCAAGAGACAAAACCCTCTTTTTTATAGACAAAAATATCTAACCCCACTATAACACACATACATACATCCCTGGGACTTATTGCTTACGAACCCATTGTGCTTCCACAATGTAATCTCTAATTCTATCATAGCATCAAAACCAGGTTTGGATCCTTGGACATATATATATATATATATATATATATATATATATATATATATATATATATATATATATATATATATATATATATATATACATCCATCGATAGTATTTAGAAGTGTACATTTATAACTTTACATATATAGCTTTTGCTCTAACACTTCTACCTTGTTCTTTTGAGGCATATAATGCTTCAGACTTGAAATTAGTTCCATGGAACTCTAGCTTTGTATTTAGATGCCAAGGTTGGCACAAGAACTTTGAATCCCATGGATCTGATTTTCACCATAGTATTGAAATGAGATCTTTTAGTCAAACTTTCTTTTAACAAAAATAGTATATATATATATATATATATATATATATATATATATATATATATATATATATATATATATATATATATATATATATAATCTCTTCCACAACTCTTTCATGGAATTCTCATCCACATATATATGACTTATATATATAATCTCTTCCACAACTCTTTCATGGAATTCTCATCCACATATATATGACTTCCTCATTTTTGCCAAGCCCACTCACTCATTCAAGGAACCTCGTGCACACGCCACATATCTGCTAGCGTAGGAAATTGGCATGAGCATGTAGATGCTCGTCCAAGAACCAGTTCGGTCCTCTCGATAGGTGGGCCACAGTCTATGAAATAAATATACCATTGAAGAAATTGACTAAAGATATTTTTACACGACGTCCCAACTGCTTGTAAAATCTGATACACCTGCTGAAATGGACCTGATATATATTTTTTATGCAAAAGCATCTACACGGTCCAACCCACTTGATGTGCATGAGCTGCATGCCTTTTTCTTTTCTTTTCTTTTCTTTTTTTTTTTGTAGAAAGGCACACCACCTGGGATTCATGAGCTGCATGCCTTGTGCACGCGTTTTGGTTTTAAAAAGCTCATATGACTCAACTAGTTGGGAACTGCATGATGTACGGTTGCACACGCGCTTGGCTATATACCACTCTCGTCCTTTGTGGGTTCCACAAATAATGTGGGTGTGAAATCCACTCCGCCATCATGTTCACGGCACGGGATAAAAATAATTAATGTCATCTCAAACTCAGGTTGCTCACAATGGAACAATGGAAAATATTGTGGTTCACCTGAGTTTTGGGATCTCGTTTTTTCTTTTTCTTTTTTCTCTTCTTTTTTTTTTTCTTTTTTTTTTTTTTAATCCCTTCATCCTAGTGAGGCACACTTGGTGAATGAGTTGGATGAAAGATATGCACCATGGTTACCCAATGCAAACTTATAACTGTGTTGCCTCACACAATTTGGTGGCTCCACACACACTTGATGGATTGTGATGAGCCATGTGGAAGAAAACAAATGCAAAGAAAAAAAGATGGCCTTCATCTTAGTAAGTGCACTCGAAGAATGGATTGGATTGAAGGTATGTACTATGGTGGACCCACATAAATGTTGTTGATGTCTTAAAATCTGAAAATTAGCAGGTCTGTCGAGTGACAGCTAACTTGATGCCAACGGAAAAATTTAGAAAATTCATGTTTTATTGTTGGAACATTCTGGTGTTTAATTCAATGATATCAAAGATGTTCGATGTCATCGATAGTCTGTCAATGCCATCAAAGTGTCATTGAAGTGTCATCGAATGATCACGTAGAGTTGCATAAGTGCGAGATTTGTTTATTGATTCAATTGTGATTCTCATAGAAGCTCTACACACACACACACACACACACACACACACACACACACACACACACACACCATTTCCTGATTATAGGAATAGGAAGTATGGAGCGAATTTCAAGGGCTTGTAAAGGAGATTTAAGACTTATTCAAATCGAGTAATCTCTCTCTCTCGTAGTTTTCTGCTTTCATAGTGCATTACTAATGTTGTGCTGTAGTTTTTTTCTGCAATGATTTTTTTACGTTAAATTCAGAGTGTTTGTGATTGAACTTAATTGTGCGATTAGAATACCTTATCTTATTTATCTTTGCATGCTTCCATGGTCCCCAACAATAAAAACCTATTTCGCTTCCCATTAAAGAAAACAAATGTATAAAAATCGAAAAGACACGAGATATATAGTCCCATGCAGAAAGTGAGATAACAATTATTTTCATGCATGCGCGCATGTGAGCCATAAATGAAAGAGTAGGGAATAGAGAAAAAAATAAGATGAATATCCAAAAAATTAAAAAAATAAAAAGGGAAAGGTGAGGAGGAGCTGCCACATAATATATTTATAGATTCTCTGCACCGTTGCATAAAGTGGGCCATGATTCAGTAATGGATACTAACTAATTGAAGCTTCTATTGCATCCCATCATGGATGGACCACTTCCCAAAAGTTTCAGAGACCAGAGGATTGTAGACACCAGCTTGGGGGATTTTTTAAAGTTGAATGGGGACCGTTATCCTGCTTGTTTTCTTGATAGTGGGCCACAAACTAAAGTTTCAAGTTCACTCGCATATGATATTTTGTGTGTATGCATGTACACTACAGGCCATTCCACCCACTCATGAGATTCGACAGGTTGTTGAAAGCTTGGTCATAGATCCTGTTATTCCTCTTTCCTGTAACTATATATGAATATGCTATTCATCTAATGGATATCCATGATCCGTATGTGTGTCGATCTGGGCTGTCCAAATCATGAATTCCACTCTGGATGGGGAATGGTTTCAATGTGGGCCCACTTCCAATCACTGGATTACATGAGGATCCGTGATCTAACGATCTAGACCATCCATCCATTGAGCAGCCCCACTGAAGATGAAAACCTTCCTAGATTAATCACGGCAACATTTTTAAGTATTGCCTACTTCTATCATTAGCCATCTATTGGTCGGCCACTGATGGATATGGATTTTGGAGGGTTGCTGGACGGTTGGCACCTTCGATTGGTGGGCCATGATCAATTAGTTTATGTAAATACTGCATTGCAACGTAAATCACTCAATTGGTGGGCCTTTAAATTGATGGCTAAAATCTGACAATTTTATAGGAAATACTGCACCAAGTTTCTGATAGCTGCAAATAATAGACGCTGGACAATTCACATGTGGGTCATGGCCCTGGCCATACAACAGGGCCCACCATATCCAACCAAAACATCTAGCTAAGCACTGATTTGTTTTGGTGGAGCCAAAAAAGTAGCTGCGAGCCTGCAAATGTCCTAAGGATGGTGATTCAAAGGAAAAGGCGCATGGTATCTTCCAGCATCCAGAAAAGATGGGGAGAATCTTAACATGTGGTGTGGAAATAGGTTTTTGAAGATTTTTATCCACCTACATCCATTAAAGCTAACGAAAAATAATAAATCCATCCATGCATGAATCCAAATGAACATGCATCTATACATTCATGCATGATTCATTCTTTCGTCCATGCATTCATACATACATATATGGCTAACCATCCATCCATCCTGTGGATGCTGGAATCCTTGGTGGGGGATCGACTCACTTTCCACAGGTTGCCTCTCACTCAAGGGTTTCTTTTTTGTCAAGGATTGATTGAGAAGATGTAATATTTAACTAGAGTCGCCACTAACAAATTATTCCTACAATTGATTAGATTCTGTAGAAACGCTTAAGATTGAAAATTCGAAGATACTTAGCCTTAAGATGAGTCTTAAGTTTGCGTTTCAGAGATTATGAGTAAGGGACCATGGTAACAGAAAGATAACGTGTTAGGCACATCCTCTACCCGTACAGATGTACGGTATCTAATTCACAAGATTTGACTAATTTCTAAAGAATATGATTAGTTTTCACACACCAAATATTGAAATGTAATGCAATAATAATGATAGCTAATCGATCAAAATTTTTAATGGATAGAATTCGATTATGTTGGCAAGCCACAGAGCATATGTGAGACCCGACCCTAGTTTTCATGTATACATATGTATGTGTGAGTATGCATCTTGTTCATCATGGTCTCGCGGTCCTACCGGTCGAATTTCAGTAACCCGTGGCCTTCGGATAGTGTTTGCGGTTACCCTTGAGTTCGGTCATGTAAACCCGACTCGGGTTGACCCGAGACCTATGCCATTGCGTCCGCCTCGTCGCCGCGATTCCGACGCCGCATCCCGTGTGTTAATCTGATATGTACATCTCAAGTTATGATCACTGATTGATATAGGCCATTGATTGCATGATTGGTGGATCCCACCATGGGTTGCACATTTTCTCATGCCATCATTTCACCTTAGGCTGAGATTTCTAGAAAGGCTATTACCCTAAGCCTTGTTAATATCACCATAGGCCACCATCATTGCCTAGGAGAGAGAGAGCTCATCATTACAAGTCTTAAAAGTCTCTCTCTCTCTTTCCCTCTCATTTCTCTCTCTCTCTTCTCTTCTTTCCTAGCAACTCTCCTTCCATCTTCCTCTCTTCTCCAGCCCCTTCTCCCTCAAATCTCCTCCCATCTAACCTTCAACAATCCATCTCACTCATTGAAACATGTCCCTTGGAGCATGAAGAGTAGATTGATGTAACTTTGGAGTGGGATCCATTAAGGTGGGTGCTCTTCTTGGCTTCATCTCTCTTTCTTCTTCTTTCCTTTCTTTCCTTCCTTTTTCTACATGCATGGAAGCATGTAGGGCCCACCAATCCATGGTGGAGACCCTATATGGTTCCTAGGATGAAGGCCAAGGGCCTAAATCCTTCACAATCCATTTCATGGTGGGCCATTTTTCCATGGACCCACTATAATGATTTTCTCTTAATCCTTCCATCACATGGGCCACCTAGGCCTTTGCATGCATGTAGGAAAGGGATCCCTACCATCCAGTAACTTATTTTGATGTATCTTGGCTTGCATGTAAGTGTATGATGTAGTGATGGTGTAGATTTGTGTGTGTGTAGTCCATTAGTGGCGGGACCTCCCACCTATGGCCGATCTTGCTCCTCCTTTCCCTTGTCTACTTCTATGTATTTTCTGATGATATGTGGCCCACCAAAGTAGGTCAGCAACATCCCGGGCCCCCGGCAAGATGGGACGTCCAAGCCCACCTTGATTGGACATCCAGGCCCAATCATGCATGCATGGTCTGGATGGCATCTAAAATAGATTTTTTATAGAGGCTTGAGAGCTCTGATGGGTCTGAAATTTTGTGAACCTGTCAGGTGGACCCCACATGAGGAAACAGGGCTATGGACCCCTTGATTTATTTGCATGGGCTGAAATATGGACAGCCTACGTTGCTGTCCAGATTTCAGGCCCAGTTGGAGCATGTATTTTGAGTTACTGTTTAGACCTATTTGCAGGCCTTTTTATCCCAAATTTCTTTAGGAGTTTTGTAGTGTGTGGACCTCACTTTGATGTGGTATGGGGCGCACACCCTACCTCTCATGATTGAGGCCTATGGGTTGGGCCAAAGATGGCTAACTGCCTAGAAATTTCTGGACAGTTCAGCAATACAGTATGGAGGAAAATACTATATTCACCTGACTTTTTGGAAGAAGTGGGCCACTCTAGTGGACCCCACTTATTTTTCAGATGTAGGGCCACCTTTTCCCCTAATTTTCCAAGGGTTTGGGTGGGTCCAGGCACACCTCATGTGGTCCCAAACATAGGGACAGATACAATTCCAGCAACAATCCACCCTGGACAGGTTGGAAGTCCGAAATGTATTAAAATACCTTTAGGTGTCTAAAAATTATGAAAATTTACAAGAAGGTAGCCCACTCATGGTAGGACCCACCTATAAAATTTTGGGGCCATTAGACACCTATACACACCATGGTGGTGGCTGGACCGGCCCATTACAATATGGTATCCAGATCAGTCAGATTTTTAGGACAGATTGATTTCTTTAAATAAATTAAAATATTTATATTTGTCAAAAAATTCTAAAATTTGTGGAGCTGTGTTCCGCCCATTCTAGGACCCACTTACTAAATTTTAGGGCCAATGAACTCCTGTGCACACCGTGGCAAGGGCCGGAATGGCCCACCACGTTGGGACGTTCAGGTCAGTCCGATTTTCTGGACAGTCTGTTTCATTTAAATAAATTAAAATATTTCTAAGTGTCCAAAAATCTTGAAATTTTGTGGAGGTGTGGGTCACCTATAGAAGTATCACTTTGTAAAATTTCAGACCCAAAAGACATTTGAGTTGCCCGTGGTATAACTGGAAGTGGTCTGCTAGGCAGGGACGCCCAAGCTGGGGCGTCCAGCCTACTTCGTGGGCCCACTTTGATGTGTTGCATATCCTACCACCCATTCATGTGGGGTCCTTAGGGAATTGATCATCCCTCCCCCCCCCCCTCCCTTTTATTCAATTGAGACCCATTGGGTGGATTTTTGGGCCAGACACCCCAGGCCCATAGGGCTGCCTACACATAGGACATCCCTGCCTTAGGCTACTGCTGGGCCTGCATTCCAATGGCCTGGCCCATTTGATATATGTATTGCATATCCTCTCTCATCTGGTGGGACCCACAGTGATGTGTGTAAGCCATCAGGAATTAATTATACTAAGAAATACTTCTATTGTTGAACTCCAACCAACCCAAAAATTTGGGTGGGCTGGAATTTGGCATTGAGCCCAATAATTGTTGCCTATAGATGTTCTTTGGGGCAATATGGCCCACTAGATTTGATGAGGATTTAAGTCAGTATCTTACCATCTTAATTTTATATTTTTTGGGCTTAATTAGTGTATAATTAAAGGCCCATCCCAAATGGGATTCTTCTTGGGCTAGTCTCTTAGTTAAGTATGGGCCTTATAGCCTTGGTTGGGCTGGAACTTTTGATAGGCCCATTGAACCCTTGGGTCCTATAATTACCATGTCATTGTGATGGGCCTTATGGGCCAAATACTCAAGTAGTTGGGCCCTTGTTTGCCCACTATAATAAATCCATACTTGGGCCGATATGTGAGGCCCAACTTACTTGTGTTAAAAATTTAAGGATTTCCCATATATTGGGATAATGGGCTGCCCATTAGGCCCACCACAATGAGTGAACCTATGACCCTTATGGTAGGGCCCTAACCTTACTTAAGGGCCCACCAGGTTGCCTTTGTTTTTGGGCTTAGTGTATGGCCCACTAGGCCATGGATTGATTGTGCCTTGGATCTTTCTTTGCGTACGTAGCAGGCTACCTTTTGAGACCTAGTTGAGGTTGGATGTCCTCCTTGGTGGCCCTAAGGTAGGCCCATAGAGGCCCTTATAGGTGGTTAAAGGCCCACCTTGGGCCTGGCTAGGACCGTTCCTCCTTAGGATTTTGACTCTCTTAGTTTGTGGGTCATCCCAAAGTACTGGGCTCCCACTAAAGGACTTCTTTTCTTCTTAGAATACTTGTCTATGTACCTAGATCTTGATCCTCCTTGGGACGGACGATTCCATATTCCACAGGTAACACACTTACATCGTTACAACCCATATGCATCATCTGTATAAATTGATTGCATTATATGGTGGTCATTGAGGGATGGAGTTTCTCCCCTTATACATATCGAGTGCCTGAAACTTGTGCATGATCTGTATGTGCGACTCATGCATTAGCATCACATTTCATGATGATACCGCCCTTACTTCATCAGGGCCTTGCCTCCACAGGGACATTTGTAGATGGCCTCATGTGTGGACACCGAAAATATTACTTGAGCATACCGGGTGCATAGGCTGCTCATGGGTAAGATTTTCAAAACTTCCATGGTACCAAGGATCTGCTCCAACGTCCTGACCGAGTGGAAACTATGAGTGCACGAGGGTCTTATACTGTTAGGTCACGACTCTCACTGTCGTGTAGTCGGTTGGATAGGGGTGTGGCCTTACCTGCCTGGTGTGAGAAAGCATTGCTAGGCTGAGTCTGACCAGCTCGTAAATAGGTCCGCTACCTTCAGGCCTTGTTGGTGAATGGTTGTCCACAGGAGGGTAGTGAGGTCTCTTACGCTCGTTTGACTGTGTGGGGTCTGTAGAGCGGCAGTCATTTGGAAGTGTAATGGACCCCGGTGATTTCCTTATGATTGAAAATGTACTTGACATATGGTTTGGATATGAGCACTGACATTACTTACATCACATTAGCATTGGCTGTGTAAGCCCCTTCATGCATTGCCTTGGTATGGTATCCAGTACTCATTGCATCATATTCATGATAAGCCTTGGTAAGACTGGTGATATCCTCTTTAAGAATGTTTTCCCTCTTGCATCTCCTACTATTCTTCTGTGCACCATTAACACATACTTACACTACTCACTGAACTTCTATAAGCTTATGCATGATTGATGCGTGCAGGAGACTCTAGGCAGACATTATAGCAGCAGATCGTGGAGTAAAGCTGAGCATTTGAGGACTCCAGTGTTGCTGATTTCTCTCTCTTTCCTTATTACCTTATGTATGTTCTTTTGAACCTGATGTAAACTTGTAAAAGTTCAAATTCTTAGTGAATTTTGTGATGTGTGCCCTTTGTTATTCTCAGATGTACTTGTTGTAATCTTGGGTATGCTCATATTGGAAAGTGATTATACTATTATGGAAATCCTTCTTATAGGATCACAGGATCGGAACCTGCCTCAGGAGCCGAGAATGAGGTACTACGGATGCTGTTGCAGCCAGAACCGGCCATCGGGTTCCTTGTGAGTCCGGTTACCGAGTCTGGGGCGTGACAGCATACTTCAAACTGACTGAGTGCAGGGTATAAAGTATATAAAAATATGATGCGTAGGATGCTTAATGTTGTGTTGATGGTTATAACAAAATGACAACTAACTGGCTAAGTTTCTGGTGAGCAGATTCTGATTATATCAGCAAGCCACAGAGCATACGCTCATCAATTAAATACGAGAAAATGATGAAATGCAGTGATGATGTATTTGAGGAGCAGAGGGTTAAGAAGAAAATTAGTGTTGTATAATGCTAATGCTCTAACTTAAATGCAGCTGATTGAAACTTGAATGGTTGGATGGATGGTAGTATCACAAAGGCTAGATCGAGTGGCTCATATTAAGACTTGGGTGGCTCAGGAGACTTGGGTTCTAGCTAGGTTAGGCTAGACCGAAGTTGGGCTCTCTCTCTCACTTTCCTTGGTTCAGGGAAAATTTATAAATCTACTGGATCTACTAAATACTTGAAATAAGAAGGGAATAAGACTATTTATAACCTCAAAACTCACTTTTCTTATAATTCCTGCATAATCCAAGGGCAAAAGGTGGTTAAAAGACTAAGATTGGAGATTGCCACATGGCATCATCTCATGGGTTGAATGAGGTGATAAAATAGTAAATTTAAGTAAGGAGAAATACACATGCTTGAAGGACGCCACCCCAAAGAGGGAGGGTACCACATGGCTAACAGCAAGCTGGTTGCCACCAGTCCCTACTTGGACTCCCTGTTTTTACAGGTAGCCACCTTTACTCGTGTAGAGGCTTTGCTATTAAGGACATTGTGCTGAGGTTTTGCATGGTACTCCTATTAGGCTTTAGTTTGGGCTTAGTTTTGGGCTTAACTATGTGAGTTGACTAGATTATTGGATTGGGTATAGGTTGACTGGATGAATTTACTCAGCGAGTTAACTGGGTTAGTTGACTCATCGAGTTGACTTAAAGTTTTAGGGTTTCAAGGTCCCGGGGTTTAAGATTAAATCGACTAGATTGAGTGGGTTGACTAAGTTGAGTTTAGGGTTTGAGATTAGGGTTCCTAGGGTTTAAGCTTCTAGGATTTTGGTTTTGGTTAAGGGGATTAGTTAGCCATCCATTAGCTCAAACTTGATCAACTAATCGACCAAGGATGGGGTGTCTACACATCCATTCATACATACATATATACATATCTAAGCATCCATCCATGCACACATACATACATAATTGTCTAACCATCCAACCATCTAACCATACAACCATTCATCCATCAATCCAATCATCCATCCATGCATAAATACATATGTAAGACCCGTATCCTAGTCCGTTCTGTTCCGTCGAGTCCCGCGATCCTTCCTGTCAAATTTTGGCAACCTGTGACGTATAATCGACGTTGCGATCGACCCTAAATTTTATGTTGTGCATTTGAGTCGGCTTAAATCAAGACTTGTACCATTGCGACCGCACCGTCGTCGCGGTTCCGACGCCGCGTCTCTCGCACCGATCCGATACCCTGGCAGGAAGATGTGAGCTGGCGTTTATTTCGAAGAAAACGCCGCGCGTTTGTAATCCCAAGAGAATCTCTTCAATGTGTCAAATCAATCCCATCAATCAATCCCATCCATCACCTCATGTCAAGTACAAGCAACCCATGCTTTCTCTCTCCAAAGTCAACCCTTTCTCACCCTCTCTCTTACACACCCATGCTAGTCAAGTACACATCACCTCACCCATCACTCACATCCATCACTCTCTCTCTTTACATCCCATCTCTCCCTCTCTCTTTCTCATTTCTCAACTCAATTCCAAGCAACCTAAGAGAGCTCTCACGTCCAAGCTTCTCCATGTGAGAGAGTGCTTGTGTGTGGCCCACTTTCCCATCCCAAACCCTCCATCCTAGCCTTTCATTCCCCATCTTCCACCGTTAAAGTGAAGCACAAGGAGGTCGGCTTTCCATCGGACCAAGAAGATCGGACGGTGGGTGCCTTATAGGATAGTTTTTTTAATGTTTTGATGATGGACCAAGTGAGGCCTACCGATCAATGGTGTGGATCTCACTTGGGACCTTAAGATGTGGTCGATGGCCCACCTTGATCTTCATGATCATTCCGTGATGGGGCCATTCTCTATGAACCCCATCATGATGTTTATTTTCTAGCTTGAAAAGGGTCATCTAGACCTTTCATTTTGGTGGAGAAGGGATCTCCACCGTTGATCCTTGATTTGGTGGGCCCACATGCAATGGGACCCACTCGATGTATGATTGCTTGTAAGGGAGGGCTCATAGTGGCGGAGCCCTCCATCATGCGTGTCCCATCTCTCTCTCTATCTCTCTTTCTCCCTCTCTTTTATTTATCCTTTTACTTATCTTTGTGTGTGATGGGGTGGCCATGTGACCCACTTGGATGGGCCCCACCTTAATGTATGTTTTATCCTTACCATTCATCCATTTGGTGGCCCACAGGAGCAAGGCCCACCTTGTGCATGCCCTGTGCATATGCCGTCCGTCCCTGTCCAGGACGTCCCTGGACTGAAATGGAAACACAAATGTGAGCTTGGTTCATAAGATTTGGAAGGGGTTTGCCCATGTAGGCCCCACCTTGATGTATGGGGCTAATCCACACCGTCCATTCCATTTTCCAAACCATTTTAGGCGTTGAGCCAGAAGATGAAACTGATCCAAGCTCCTGGCGGGCCATACCTTTCAAAACAGTGATCTCCACCGTTTAAAGTCCTCCAGATTTTTCTACACGCTGAAACAGGTCCGATATTGGGCTTGATGAACTTGTTGTGGACTATAAAATCTGATGGTTAGAGTGGATTACCTTAAAGCGGGCCCCACACGTGAAAAACCATGGAAATACCGATTTTTCCAAAAAAAAAAATATATGTAATATAATGGCAGCAGGCGGAGGCGCTGCCTACGCGTGTAGGCGGGCGTCCGTGCAGGGACCCACGGCCCCTCATGTGGGCCCCACCATGATGTATATTTTGTATCCACGCCGTCCATGAGGTGGACCACCCCTTGAGGTGGGTCCCCTCCAAAAATCAGCCAGATCCAAGACTCAGTTGGCCCACACCAAAGGAAACAGTGGGATTGAATGTATACCATTAAAACCCTTTTTGGGTCCACGGCAGTTTTCGGATCAAACTGAAATTCATTTTTTTCCTCTTCTTCCAGGCCGTGCGACCTTGTGAACGGGTTGGATGGGAGATAAACGTTATGGTGGGCCCCACATGGGACCCACAGAAATGCATGTGTTGTACCCACCGTCCAGACAGACGGTGGGGCCTACCTTGCTGTATGTGTTCGTCCGCACCGTCCTCCCTGGACGGTGGGACCCCCCCTGTGCGCGTGTGTGCGCGCGTGTGTGTGCGTGCGTGCTGTGTGCGTGCGTGCGTGTGGTGTGTGTATATAAATATATATATTTATATATATATATATTATATTATAAATGTTATATTGTATATAATATATATTATATTATATATGTTATATTGTATATATTATATATTATATTATATAATATACATTTGTTGGTGGGCCTTAGGGATTTTAATGGTGGAAATCATCATCACCACTTGTGTTTTGGTATGGCCCACCTTGGTATACATGTAAGGCCCATGTGATGGGGCCCATTCAATGTATTTGAGGCCCATGTTACAAGGCCCATTGTGATATATTCTAAGGCCCGTGGGATATAGCCCATTGCAATGTACATAAGGCCCGTTGGTAAGGCCCATTAATGTGGCTCATTTGAGGAATGTAAAACCCATGTGATTAGGCCCATTCTGATATATTCTAAGGCACGTGGGTTATAGCCCCTTGCAATGTACATAAGGCCCGTTGGTAAGGCCCATTAATGTGGCTCATTTGAGGAATGTAAAACCCATGTGATTAGGCCCATTCTGATATATTCTAAGGCACGTGGGTTATAACCCCTTGCAATGTACATAAGGCCCGTTGGTAAGGCCCATTAATGCGGCCCATTTGACGAATGTAAGGCCCATGTGATACGGCCCATTTAATGTGTCTAAGGCCCATGGGTCGAGGCCCAATGGGATGTCCTTAGGGTCCATTGCAATGTGTGATTCCATATGGTTTGTGTAATGGTATTTTATGGCGAGCCATGCCTTGGGAGCGATGTTGGTTTGACGTCCACATTGTAAATACAATGTTGGTTAAATGTCCGCATTGTAACTCTCCTTAAGGCCCATTGATAGGCCCATACTTGTTGATAGTTCCTGACTTTATAACATGCTTAGTATAGCTCCATGATACATGCCCATATGCATCATATGTATGCTTGATATGAGGAATGCTTGATCATAGTATAAGCCGTTGGGCTGAGACATTTACGGGACTCCTTATGAGACGGAGTGCCCCACATGATTGCATGGTACGCATGAGATTGCTGCATGATTGTACGGTGTGACTCATGCATCTTGCATATGTGTGACTTGATCACTGCACGCCCTAGCGACATCAGGGCCGTGGCTCCACAGACACATCGTGGATGGCCGTATCGGATCAGGAAATGCTTGGTTCTAGCTTGTGGGCACTTAGGATGTCCTTGGGTGAAAGTCCAGAACCTTTTTGGTACCAGGAGATGCTCCAACGTCTAGCCGAGTGGATACACGAGCGCCGAGTGCCGAATACCGTGGCCGCGTCTCCCACTGTTTCGTGGTCGGTTGGAAGGGGGTGTGGCCTTATCCGCCCGAGTGAGGGGCTATAAGCTAGTGAGTTTGACCACTCGCAAATGAGTCCGCTATCGACGCGCGGGTAGATATTGGCAGACTACTGGTCGGGCGGATAGTGTGGTCTCTTCCACTTACTTGGTTGTGCGGCTGGGAGGAGGCAGTCGGTGTGAGGTGTATTAGACCGGTGATATCCAGAGAGGAACTCTCGATATGTGTACTTGATGAGGATCGACATGCTTGCTTCGCATCTCGCATATGACATTTGGCTATATAGGCCTCGCATCGCATGGCCTTGGTATGGCCGATAGCATTCATGTCTTGTACCATATAGCGTTGGTACAGTTGATAGCATCCATGGACTTATCGCATATTTCCGCATAACTCTGATATTGTACACTTGGCGCTGGCCTTGCACACACACTTGCACCACCCTCTAAGCTTTTGTAAGCTTATGCACGACTGTTACGTGCAGGACAGCAGCAGCGCTGAGGCAGGAGTGCACATCAGTTTATTTTGAAGCTTTTGATCACCCTGTATTTCCCTTTCTGCATTGTACTTAAAGTTTTTGATTTAGTGGATATGTGGTGATGTTGTTTTGTGACTTGGTTATGCTTATGGTTATGCTCTATTACAAAAAAAAAAATTCTACTGAAAATCCTCCTTGTAGGATCCCAGGATCGGAATCTGGCATGAGAGTGTCGGAATCCGAGAATGGGGGCACTACGGAGGCTGTCGGCACTGGATTCGGCGATCGGAAATTTTGTGAGCCCGTTTTCCGAGTTTGGGACGTGACAACATACATGTCTAACCATTCATCTGTCCAACCATCCACAAATACAGACATACATGTCTAACCATCCAACCATCCATCCATCCATACGTATATACACACACATCCAACCATGCATACAAGTATACATAAACACATACATGATGATATATCCATGCATGCATGTATATATAAACATACATACGTCCATCCATCCATGCACACATACAAACATACATAAACACATGCATGATGATCCATCAATCCATGCATGCATACACATACACACATACGGACATCCACCCATTCATCTATGCATACATGTATACAAACATACATAAGCACGTGTATGATGATCGATTCATCCATCCAACTATCCATCCATACATGCATGCACATACATACAGACATATGTGTGTCCATACATACACACATATATCCATCCAACCATCCATGCATGCATGCATATATACGCACATATACACATACATACATCCAACAATCTATCCATCCATCCAACCAACCATCCATCCATCCATGTATGCATGCATGCATACATCTATGATGCATCCACACACGTGTGTGCATTTTATTATATAATCATGCATCCATTAAAAAAATTGATATGAAATGTTTTTATAAACATATTTTTTATATTTAAAAAAAAAAATCATCTTCCACCAATAAATGCAACCCCCGACGATAAACATGGACCATAAATAATAAAATATCTAAACAAAACAGAAAAAGAAATATCAAAATGATTTTTCTAATTAAAATTTAATTTTAAAAAATATAAATAAAAAATCAAATAATCAAGAGATTAACATAAATGATAGATCAGCCCCTCCTCATCTCCATGTTAGAAATTAGGGCTCCAAGTACCTTTTTTTTTTTTTTTTTTTTGCAAGAAAATGAAAAAAAAAAAATCATAAATTTTTCCATTTCAATTTTATAATCTCTCCAATTTCATCCAAATTCATGTCAATGCAAGAGAATTCACATGCATTAAAAGATATCCATGCAGAAAAGAAAAAAAAAAAAACCAAAAACAAAAAGAAGAAAATAACCCCTCAAATCTCTCCAATTTCATCCAAATTCATGTCAATGCAAGAGAATTCACATGCATTAAAAGATATCCATGCAGAAAAGAAAAAAAAAACCAAAAACAAAAAGAAGAAAATAACCCCTCCCCCCCCCCCCCCAAAAAAAAAAAAAAAGATTTTTTTTACAACATTTCATACCATGGAAAGCTCCGGCCCACCCTTCTTTAGATCTTCAATCATGTATTTTGATTCCCAAAACTTCACAATGATTAGTTTAAGTGCAGAAATAAATTTCTACAAATATATATATATAGAGTCATGCTCCCCTGCACGTGCGCACCTTTGCACACGTGTCATGGGTGTCTAATCTGAACGGTCCATGTGATGCGGAATTTCAAGGAACCCCATGTGACAAATTTTCACCCTGATCTAAAATTCTGTTGGGCCATAGCAAAGAGAAATGCAAATCAAGGGAGGAAAATGTTTTCATTTTTCATGGGCCATCAAAGTTTTAGATCAAAGTAAAAGTTGGGCTGGGGGGGTTTCACGAGGTGCTGCTTCACATGAACGGTTCAGATTTTGGATCCACATCACATAGGATGGGTTCTCAAAAAAGTTCGTACGTAGTACGTACGAACTGGTTCGCAGGTGAGCGCTTCCGTATATATATATATCCATCAAAATTCCTATTTTTTTAAATTTTTATTTCTTTTTCCATATATATATATATATATATATATATATATATCGGATCAAGTGAGCCAAACAAGCAAAAAGAGATAGAAACTTAGAGGAACAAAATCAACGGTCTACATACAACATACATGGGTTGGCTAACCGAGGATTGGGCTGGGGTATGCCCTTACTAAAAAGAACCTTCTGTGGAGACTATTATGTTTTGTATACGGCATCCAATCAGTTCATAAGATGCACGTGGCTGAGATGAATAGACACTCAGAAAATCCAAGCATTCTAATACCCAAGTCGTCCACCACACATGATTTTAAAGGTTTTAGCCATGATTTCACATGATGTGGCCCACTTGAGTTATAGGATATAAGGTTAATATGATGGGACACACATGATGGATGGATTAGATGCGGATCAGATATGGCATATTAAGCATATCCTGGAAACATTTGTATTGTTCTAAACACTATTCTAAAGTTTTTTATATGAAATCTCATTTACAACATCACCAAATCTTCTCCTCTCTTTAAGGCTGTCAATGGGCCAGGCTCAGGCCTAGCAAAATCAAACTTTTAAATAGGGCCGGCCCATCAGGCCCGGCCTGAACAGTTCAAAGTCTGGGCCAATGTCAACATCAGGCCGGCCAATTCCAACAAAACATAAAAAGGCTTGTATTTAAGTTATATGCACTCATGTAAGCCCATGTATGCACGCCATCGTGTAGTGTTGAGAAAGCATACAAGTAGGCCATATGTGGCCTGAGGGCCGTTCGGGCACAAATTGCCATCCACCCAGTAGATAACTTCCAACCTAGTGAGTGCATTTGACATCAAACCTTTCAATAGGTTGTGGGCCCACCTTCAATGTGGGTTATCCATCATGCAGGGCCGCCTTGGATATGGACCATTCATTAGAGGCGAACCTTTGATGTAGAACATTCATTATGTGGGGCCTACCTTGATGTGGGTCATCCATCATGTGAGGCCCACCTTCAATGTTATTGTCCATCATGTGGGGGCACCTTCAATATCCACCTCCCCTTATGTACAGGCCACCTTTAATATGGACCATCCATTGTGTGGGCCCCACCTTCAATGCAGGTCGTCCATCATGCAAGGCTCACTTTAGACGTGGGCCATTCATCATTAGGGGCCTACCTTTGATTTGGACGATCCATTATGTGGGCTCACCTTGATGTGGGGCCCACCGTTGATGTAAATCGTTCGTCGTGTGGGCTCCACCTTTGATGTGGACCACCCATCATGTGGAGCCTCCTTTGATATGGACCATCCGTCGCATGAAAGGGGTAGAAAAAGTTGCCTTTACGATAGTGCTTACCAAATTAAGTTAAGATTTAAAAATTTTAAAAATAAAATATTAGCTTATATAAGTTTTTTTTTTTTTAAGTTACTTATTGGGTGGTATCCAAACAAGTCTTTAGCTGCCAAAAAATTAATTTTGCAACTTTTGGGATTTCTGCTCTTACCGTAATTTCAAAAATGAAATGTTGTATATATTGAAGAGCACTTTCTTTTCAACAAAACAAAATAGAGCTCATATCCAAGTTATGCACTCATCAAAGCCCTTGTATGCATGCCAGGTGTAGTGTCAAGCAAGCATATTAGTATGGCTTGCCCTTATATGCAAAGGTAGCAATGGGGCAAATGGCCTGCCTAACCAATGACCCCAATCCAGCAGGTCTACTCCATGACTCGATACTAGATAGACACATGCAGTTTTAACAATGAGATTATGAGATAGAGTGCCCATGTGGCATAGGTATGTATGTGAGATATAAAATAATAATAATAATAATAATAATAATAGTAATGATAATGATAATAAATTTTACAAAAAAAAAAAAAACCAGTCCAACTTTGGTTTGGGCTTACCTTCATTGAAGTGGTTTTAATACTTAACTAGGGAAGTGGATTGTGTCCTGCCCCGTCTAACCATTATCTATCCAAGCAAGGCTCCGTGGGGCCACCATGATATATGGGTTTTATCTATGCCATCTATCCATTTTTCCAGATTTAGGATATGAACCCAAAAATGAGGTAGATCCAAGGTTCAAGTGGACCACACAGTGGGGATTGAACTTCCACCATAAACATTAGTCTTGGTGCGGGGTTGGGCCTAACCTGGCCCATTGCCACCCCAACCCATATGTGAGTGACATGGTTTTGATTAGAATTGGGCATCGAGTCCAGTTAGACCGAGTTAGGGCTGACCTGACTTGATCCGATTTTGAAATATGCCTAACCTGAACTCGACCCGACTCAATACCGAGTCCAGCATGCATGAACCTATCCAAGTTCGGCTCTCGCTTGAACTAATCAGAACCGAGTCCGACCCGATCACAAGTACCGAGTCGGGTTAGGTGCAGCGGGTATCCACAAGCTGAAATCACAACTCAAAACCTAAATTCACCTGCTAGAATTGCAGCCTCTCCATTGGCTACACAGCATCTCAAATTTGAAACGTCATATTTGAGTTTTTTTTCATATATATCTACGAGTCAAGTTTTAGATCAAGTCGAGACAATACTGAGTTGGATTTCAGGTCCAGTCGAGATGAGTTACTAGGTGACCCAAACTTGACTCAATTTGAGTTCAAATTGGATGAAGTCAATTCCATTCGGATCGACTCACCCACTCAATTTCGATCGAGTGGAATCTGAACGAGTAAGACTGAGTTGAGTTTGTCAAGTTGAGTCGTCCCTTGCCCAGCTCTGGTGTTGATTCTCACAAGTTAACATACTTGCACACATCTAGACAAGTATGCACGTGATGTGCAGTCTACAACGTGCATTCAAATCACGTGCTCGTATATGCACCAAGGGGAACCAGACCATTGAATTTGTAGGCCTCAGATCTACACATTGGAAGACATGCACTCAATCCATACCATCCAAATTGTGGGTCCTACCGTGGATGGGGCATAACATCACATTTCCCATCGTGTGAGCTCATGCATTTGGGTGTCGAATTCAAACTATTGATTTTTGTTTTGAACCGTCCATTTGATGACCGCCTATATTGAATGGTTGGAAGCATCTGACGTGTGTGATTTGTGGGTTATGTCCCATCCCAAGTGGGGAACCGGTCAACTTGTTTTTATATGTGCTGGCCATGCATGTGCTCACACGGACGTTAGGATGTGACCATGGGCTAGAAACACCACATGGTAGACCATAAACAAAGGCACTACACATGTAAGGAGAATTTGAAGACTAGAAGTGTAACACCCCGAAAATCGGCACCCAAGTACAGAGACCCTGATCTCGAGTTTCTGGGTGTTAACCAAATAAAAAGCACGTGTGACCTCGCTCATATTCGCACGAGCAATCAGAGTAGCGCAATTCAAATTAGCATACTCAAAGCGAGGTAAAGACAACAAAGATAAATAAATATGTGGCTAACAGTAACAATACATTTAAAATATGATATCCACCCAAATAAGGATTATACAAGACAATAAGAATTATACAAGACACAATATACATACCAACAATGATTAAAGTGCAAGTTTTCGGTTTGGTCCTATCCTCTAAAATACAACGTTGGTGGTGCAAGCCACTCTAAGCCTATTCGTCTGAAATCTCAATAGTACATGCATCGATAATATCATTTACTTGGTGTTTTAAAATACCGTCCCAGAGTGGGAGTGAGTGATCAACTCAATGGTTCCATTAACATTAAGTTACATAAGCTATCAAATCCACATGCATAATTAATGAAAAGTAATTTAAGCTTACAGTCCCTAAATACTTTTGTTAATGCATATGTATGCTGTTGTGATATGATGCATGCCATCACCATCCAACACTCCCTCAAGCGACACCATCTATACGTTCGCATATAACCAACATTCCCTCAATGCGACCTCGAATGCCGAGTCACCAACCTATGCTAATGCAATGCTATGAATGTTCATGTTAGCTGAGTATTTAATTAAGTCTGTTCGTCAAGAAAGATTAGGGAAGCTGAAACACCTCCATTTAATCAATGACTTTATCCAGATTACTTGACCCAAGGCAGCCGTGGCAACTCTAAGCCTGCGATCCATGATCCAAATTTAGGTATCACTCATTTTTCTCACAAATCAATAATTCTAAAGGTAAGGCATGATATCCAAAGGTACGAAGATCAACTTGGTATGGGTTGTCACCTAAACACCAAGTATGATCACTCAGTTCTGAGGTGTGGGCTTGTCACATAACTAAATCACCACAAGAAAAATGGCTCATCACCCAATTCCATTCAAGTCCAGGTTGTTTGAACGGTACTCTGGCACAAAATCATTGGCCGGGTAATTTGACGAGGGTCGTTCAAACAAGGACCTGTCGCTTTCTGTGCTCGCTGGTCACTATGGGGAGGCTCGTCACCCCAGCGTAGGCCGACAGTACGGACACAATGTCCCATTTCACCATGCCCGGCTCCCAAGACTTAGTTGCTCACTGGTCATTACGATGAGGCTCGTCACCACAACGTAGGCCGACAACTCGAATACGGTGTCTCATTCCACCATGCCCGGTTCATGAGTTTTAGTGGGATCGTATCACTAATTGTTATCAGTAGGCCTCTCAAAGGTATGGAGTGCTTCAAATTCAGGTAGGTGTGACCATACATGGTTGGCCAACTAGTGGACTAATTCGATTAACTTAAGCGAACTACGGCGCAACCGACACTAAGTGCAAGCATCCCGTGTAGTCCAACTATTGTCGGTTATCCGTCTTCAGCCTGAATCAGTCGGATTAGCCCAAGGTAGCCGATCCAATAGGGCTGCCCTTGTGAATTTTTTCGGTTTGTTGGCCAACCCAATTACCAATAGACTAATATTTTACAGTATGCCGTAATCAATTCTATTTAAGAATAAGCAACCAACTAAACAGTATTTCAAGATATTCTAGCTAATATAGGCAAACAAATTGGCATACAAGTGCATTATTCAATCATCGCACAATTTACCACGATCAGCTAAGTAGGCACATGTATCAAAGAAGAATATGGAACATGTGGGCAAAGAATTTCAGTGTATCCAGTCTATTCTAGCATGCAATCAATAATCAGCAATCGTAAACAAAAATTTCACTTCATGGAGGATAATAGGCGTAAGGATTAATCACTAGTTAGCATGCAATTCACAATTTTCACTACACAATCATTATTTGTAACACAGGTTTGATAATTGGCAACCTAGAAGTAATGATCCACACCTAGAAGTGGTTCGTCGATTTTTAGTGTCACCCCTAGGGTTACAGTCTGTTGATTAGCATGTCAGTGCCCTCTCTTCTTGCCAGGTTGTTTCCTTTTGGGGGCCCACTTCCAAATGAGAAAAATATCCATATGATAGTTCTATGTATAGGCATCAAAAATCAAAATTCAGTTATAATTAATCATGCCTGCACAAGTATTTGTGAAGGCCCAAACATAGGTGCTTGGGAGAGATGTGCAGAAAAATTGTGCAGAAATGACCCTTAGCCATTTTTGGGCGTGCCCCACGATCAGGTGGGGCCACCTTTTGGCATTCCATTAGGTTCTTTTGGTAGCCCTATGTGTGGCCTTCAAAATACAATTAGTTTGGTTCACTAGATTTGTGCATATGAGTTTTGGCATAAGGCCTAACATAGGCATTTCAATTTTTCTGTGAAGGATTTTCTGTACAACTACGCCCAGTCCTATTTAAGATCTACTCCCCAATTATATGAGGTCCACTACTTTTTAAGGAAAATGGGAATTTATTAGAGTTATATATGTACTTCAAAAGCCACAAGGTAACCCTATTTAATCATGCATATACAATTTTTGGTGAAGACTCAAACTTGGGTGCTTGGAAGAAGTGTGCAGGAAACACAATGCAGAATTAGTTTTGACCCGATTTTGAATATGTCCCATGATTACAAGGGCCACCTTTCAGTGTACCGTGAGGTGACCTTGGTAGTACTATATATATACTTTAAAAAGTATCGGTTGGGACCAACTGGTTGTGCACACACAATATTTGGTATAAGGTCAAATATAGGTATTTTAATTTTCTGCATAGAATTTTTTTGCTCAACTATGCCTTGTCCCATTTTGAGATCCACTCTCTGATCACGTGGGGTCTTATTTAGCCCAAGTAAAATATAACTTCTCTATTCATTGGTATAGCTTAAAGGTTCCAAGTGATGGCCTAATCATATCTTGTGCATGGGGTCCACTGCAGAGGCCCAAAGTTGGTACAAAACACAAAAATAACTATACAATTTTTAGCAATGAGGTCTGTCACAACTTAGGGCCCAATTTCCAAACATTTAGGAATCATTCCAGATAAAAAGGTGAGACATCTCATCTCACTGATATAAGAATTAAACATCCCTCATAGTGATACCCTTAACTACAGAGCGTAGAGCCCACTACGAGGTGTCAAAGAGGCCTACATACAATACAATTAAGTACTTATAAAATTTTCATCAAACAGATAGAGAGTGCAAAAGAAATGAAATATATCCAATGGCAAGTGGGGCCCACACGCTAGCAAACCATAAATAAGAGACACAAAACAATGTACATGGGTGTCCAGATTAGATAAACTAATAAAATATATAAATCACAAGTGGTCCCACACCCAAGTGGGTCAATAAGAGGATGAATGTTATGTACAACATAGATCCAACATACACATCAAGTAGCACATTAAATGTATTGATAAAATCTCTATAATCAGATCCTCTGTTGGAAAATCTCATCCAATGGATTGTTTGAAAATAAGTCATTTATACTTTATATAGGTTTCCAACCATACAGAGCCTTAGATTCATCTGAACCATACAAAACAATTCAAGGTTTATCCTTACAGAAGTATCTATCGGTTCAGAATTTTTTAAATTTTATCATAAAAGAATCTGACCATGGAGAGCATACATATGATTATTAACTATCTTAAGTAAGTTAAGAATAAATATCAAATATATCTGACTGTTGGAATAAAAAATATGGCCCACACAAGAATGGTCATAACAAGCCCCTAAATACATTTTTATACAAGGCCAAGATCTCAGTCGTTCGAACTCTGATAGAGGCTTATTATATACGATTGGAAAGCTGCTTTAATTTTCTACGAATCCAACGGAACATATATTTTTATTGTATTCAATGAAGGAAGTAAAAATGGTTTCGTTTTTGGTAAATCAGAATCCTGCATGTTTTACTGGACAACAGTCAAGTAAAGTTAATGCCACTGATGATTGGACCGTTGGATGGCTACGAAATTTGGCCCAGAATTAGCTCATATTATGTTTTATATTATCCCAAGTTTTCAACTCTGATCGTAGCATGGTTGATTTTATATGATTTTTAGAAATTACTGTCCAGATACAAAAACAGGATTATAAGTGAAGGGTGTTCATCATGGTGGACCATACTGACGTGGACCACCATGCTGACCACCATAGCCATTAATACATGCACCCATGGAGCTCCACACTGGTGGGCCTCGCATGCATCAAGAAAATATAAAAGGTGGAAAGAGGAGGATGAAGAGGATGGAAAGTGGGGTATAGACTCACCTCAAATGGATGGATGACTTGATGATGTGTGTGGTCCACTCCCTCTAGGTTGATGATGGGCCAAGCCTTGGCTCCACCATCTCTCACTCTCTCTTAAAATCTTAGAATTTCTCAGAATTTTTCTAAGTATAGCAAAAGGATGAGAGTAAGAGAGCTCCTACTATTATATAGGGAATTGGGAGTTGATGTGACAAGATGATGTGGCAAGTTTATGGGGTCTTATTATGCTAAAAGTGAGGTGGAAGGTGGTGTATGGTATAGGTAGTGGATGAATGAGATGGATGGTGCTAATCATGCATTGGCAAGGTAAAAGAAATTTAGGCATGCATTGGCTAATGAATGCATAAGGGTTGTGGGTTGTAGGTGATGCATAGTGGATGATGAAGTGGAGTGTTACAATTGGTTATTTGAAGCGATGTAGCACAAAACAAGGCATGTATTGGATGCATGTGTAAGATGAAGTAGACATGGGTCATGATTAGTTTCTAATGCATGGGGAGAAGGCTAATGATGGATTTTGGGATATAAATCATTTTTGTCTCATATGCATTGTCTTATATATGCTAGCTCACTTTTTTGTCATGTAGTAATTGTCTTATTTTGTGATAATTTTTATGTTCTAGAAATTAGGCTTTAGGCCCATATGGGTTCAAGTCCAATGGACTTATTACAATAAATGTTGCTCATGTTACAGAATACGTAATTTTGGTCGTGGATTCGATGGGTTGTATCTTACAAACGGAGCGTCGGATTGACACACAATTTTTGCCATAGCAACCGCAACGACAACGCAGTCCACATGACAGGTTGCGAAGGCATTTTGAACAATTCACTAAGTAAGGCAGTTTTGGTGGATCCAGGGTCACTCCTTTTGGTCACAAACATGTGCGAATACACACACAGATATGCACTCAAGTTAACAAATCAAAGGTAACAGCTAAGGACATCCAATTTTCAGTTGGCGAAAATCTGAGAAGTTACAAGAAGAATGATATTCATTCAGCAGTCTACATTCACCATCGTTAATCCTGCTAAGGTGATGAAGCTTAGGGCTCTTTGGATCATAAGTAATTTTACATAAACAATTTATATCTCGAGCAACTTCTCTTAGTCTAAAAGTATGTCTTAAAAATATATTTGGTTTCCAACATCACATAAATATTTATTCCTTAAATTTGTTTGATCTACCCTTAATATCTGTCCATATGTGAGACCAATCTTTGACGTGGATTGTTTCTTATGTTGGGCCCACATTGACCATGTCTTCAATATGAATCATCTATCGTGCGAGGCCTACTTTCAATGCTGACCAACACCTTGTGAGGCTCATCTTGAATGTGGGCCATCCATCATGCAGGACCCACCTTGGATGTGGGCCGTTTATCATGACGAACATTGGATGTGGACCATCCATCATGTGGGGTCCACCCTGGATGTGGGTTGTCTATCATGTCTGACATTGATGTGGACCATCCATCATGTGGGGCCCAACTTCAAAGTGGGTCGTCCATCATGCAGGGGCCGCCTTGGATGTTGGCCATTAACCATTAGGGGTCGACCTTGATGTGAAGTATCCTCATGTAGGGCCCACCTTGATATGGTTCATCCATCATATGGGGCCCACCATCAATGTTGTTGTCTAGCATGTGGAGCCCACCTTCAATATCCACTACCCTACCATGTGGAGCCCACCTTTGATGTGGACATTCTATTGTGTGGGCACCACCTTGGATGTGAGTCATTTATCATCAGGGGCTGACCTTTGATGTGGACCGTCCATGATGTGAGGCCCACCTTAATGTGGGTCATCCATTATATGGGGCTCACCTTCAATTCAATTGCCCATCTAATAGAGCCCACCTTTGATGTGGACCGTCCATCATGTGGACCCCACCTTCAATGCGGGTAGTCCATCATGCAGGGCTTGCCTTGGATGTGGGTCATTCATCATTAGTGGTCGATGTTTACTGTGGACCGTCATTATACGGGGCCCACCTAGGTATGCCATCCATCATGTGGGCCCACCATTAATGTTAATTGTCCATCATGTGGGGCCCACCATCAATGTCCAGAGCTCGCCTTTGATGTGGATTGTTTAATGTATGGTACTCACAATATAGATTGTTCATTATGTGAAGTTGAGAGAAAGAAGGAAAAAAAAAAAAAAAAAAAGTAAAGAATTATGAAAACAATATTGTTTCCTAATAATTATAAGCAACTTTAAAATGTTAAGTTACTTTTAAAAATATTTACCAAACTAACTTTAGAAAATAATTTATTTGTTGCCAACACACATATGATGAAGCATGGTCTTCCTGGGCCTTTTGTAATACCCTCATGTGTTGTGTGGTTTATCTAAGGAGAACATAGGTATAGAAAGGATATTATTTTTCCAGTGAGAGAATTTTTATATAAAAGAAGAGTGGGAAATAAGTAAACCTTATATTGCCAAACACTCTCTACGCTTCTTTTTCTTAGAGTTTGGTTTGGCTCTTTTCTTTTGTGACTTTGCTTTGTTAGCATTGATGATATACGGATGCTTTTCCACGACTATCCATCCGCCATGTCCATCTCTGGATGCTCTTATGGAGAGGGGAAAAAAAAAAGATCGATTCATCAAGTCAACCACACAATAAGGAATAAGGAATAGTTAGGATGAGAGAACTACCGTAAAATAAAATAAAAAACCTCTAACCACCTTCTGAATTGTGTAGGGTACACTTAAATAGATGCAAGACATTGAATCCGTGCATCATCTATCCCTTGATGCTCTCTTTGACCCTAGGCTTGTTTGGACACAATTCCTCCAAGGGGTTTCCCAAAAAAGAAATCTCCTACTTGTTGAGAAAGAGATGCATTTTATGCTTCTAGGTCCAAATGGGCCCTTCATGTGATTCGAAGATTTGGTGGAATTTACCATTGGATGCACTTTTTGGTGTGAATACCTACATTTTACACACTTAATGCTTTACGAGTTAGCAAAACACAACTATTTACATATGAACAGTTAAAACATAAGTAATTTATCAGTGAAACATTTTATAAAAGTATTTATGACTTAAAATTTTATAAGCATCCAAATACACTAAAACAAAATGACAAACTCTAATTGGGTTGCAGTTTTCTGCATGTCAACAAAACTTAATATGTTGCTTTTCTAGTTTGCTTTGATTGGTTGCTCGAAGATCATGCAATCAGTCTATCATTTTGGTTGCTTGGGGTTGCTTGGTAGAGCATGGATTTGACTTAGAGAATTCAAATCTTGAATTTTAAAATCAAGATTTTTTATATTATCTTTTTATTACATATTGTGGCTTGATTGGATGGAATTTGAAAAGTATACTTAGTCCCTTAGATTTTGACTCAAAGGAGTAGATAACATTTATGATGGTTAAGAATCATTGGGATGTGTGTGTAGGCTTTTAAGTTGTGACTTTAATTTAAAAGTAATTTTAAGCTACAAGTTACCTGAGCTCATTCGTTGTGACTTATAAGGGGTCGTTTGGATGCTCGTAAAGTTTTTAGTTGTAAACAATTTATTTAAAAATAGTTTCAGGTGTAAACATTTTACATGTTAATCCATTTGACTTTTAAATGATAATGTGTTTACAAGTAAATGGATTATGTATTTTGCTAACTTGTAAAGTGTTTACAATTTTTATTATTTTTACTTTTATTTTTATTTATGGGTTAGCTTGTTAGTACACACCCATGTTAGCACGTACGCTCCATGTTAGCCACCCCCACTAGGGATCAATACCAAGACCTCATGTGTTGAAACGAGGTATCTCCACTCAGTCTTCCAGTTGAGCTATGGATGTGGGTGTAAAAAGTATAGTGTTTACAATTGTTAATGTAGGCATCCATGCAATAGAGATTGGGCAGTTAAGCCTTTCAAAATCTACAAAACAAACTTAATTTTCTTTTAGGGCTTGTTTGATTTTTCAAATTCATTTTAAATGCCTTATAAATACCAGCTTATTACAATTTCACCCTGTTTAGAAATAGGCAGGTACTTCCGCTTGGGAAAACGGTCCAAAAGGATTAACTTAAATTTGTGGGCCCCACCATGATGTATATGACATATCTATGTCGTCCATCTGCTTTAACATGACATTTTGAGATATGAGCCGAAAAATGAGGTAGATCCAACGTTGAAGTAACCCACACCAAAGTAAACAATGGCCCGAAGATGTTTTTAACCGTGGGTGTTCAATTCTCCTTTTCCTGTGGTGTGGTCCACTTGAAATTTAAATCTAGCTCATTTTTTGGGTCATGCCCTAAATTCAGTTGGCAAAACGGATGGACGGTGTGGATAATCCACATACATCACGGTGGGCCCCACAAATATTTGGTGGCATACTCCATTTTAGGGTTGCAAAAAGTAATAGTCAAATCAACCCTTAGGCTTCGATTAATATTATTATTGCATAATGATTGCATATATGAAAATACAATGGTATTGTAACCATCAAATCCCATGTTTAGGATAAAATTTTTGTTATATGACAATACCATATTAAACAAAATCATGCTTGGTGGACAATGGAATTGTAATCAACAGACCAAATTCAAGATGTCATTCACTTGTACACATATAACCAAAATGTCAGTGTAAATGGTGTATATGAATGGATGGCATGGCTAAACGCATGCATGTGGAGCTCACATGTGACGTGGATTTCAAAATCCATGAAAATCTTGCATGGGACCAAATACAATTCCATGGGATTAAATGCAATTCCATCCCAACATTTCCCATCATCTCCAAATGAGGGATGGAATTGCACGGGACCAAATGCAATTTTATCCCACCTAATCCCACCATCCCACCTAATCCCAACATTTCCCATCATCTCCAAATGAGGGATGGAATTGCACGGGACCAAATGCAATTTTATCCCACCTAATCCCATGCGCCAAACGCCCCCTAAGAGAGCATTAATGCATGCATAGAAAAGACAATTTGAAATCCTCCACCAATCATAATAGGGCCCAAATGCAATTTAAAAGTTTTTTTATGATGGACATCTCATCCTTCCCTAGTGTGGTCCGTTTAATATTTAATGCATTGTTTTTTAAAATCATAGGAGAGCATCAGGAGAAGCACTTAATGAATAAATTGGTTATAGATTGTATGTTCCATATACATTGCAATGGGCCCCACCCGCACATATCATGAGCATGTATCAACCACCACGAATAACGCCTTTTGAAGATGGAATGTGTTTAGCTGTTCTTATAAGTCAATATCTATAATTCCTAGACAACTTAAGGATTTACCAGCATCCAAACAACCCTCAGCGAATTTCCTCACCCAAATACCACTTGAAGTGATTTCCCACTCACAAATCTTACATGAATCCAAACAACCCCTTAGAATTGAAAAATATGAATTTTGCGTCCCACCTCTTCTTTTGGATTTTTAAAAGAGGCTATTTTGAAGAGTTTCAATCTAAACCGAGTTGGATTAAAAATTCAAGATTTTGGAAGTGTCCAACATAGATGTGGATTGAATATCCTAAATTCCAATGCCTACCAACTTAAGAAATCAATGATCAAAGCGTGATTATTGTATCATGGACCTTCGCTAATAGCAACCGCAGGATGGACGCTTCCGATCATTCGACCATCTGTGCATTTGGGTACCCACGCATTGGATCATCCAAGATCCACACATGTCTGAGTAAAAATAATAAAATAAATAAATAAAAATAATAATAATAAACAGAGAGAGAGAGAGAGAGAGAGAGAGAGAGAGAGATATGTTGGCATCATAGCGAGCCAAGAGCCGATCGTAGCAGGCAATGGCTTTCTGAGATGCCGTTTGGATGTCAGATCCCAATCCCAAATTATTGAGAGACATCTCCCCTCCAAGGTCTGGTTTCTCCTTGGAGAGGAGATTTATTCCTCTCGTTCAGGATCTAGGGTTTCAGGATGCCCCTTCTCGCGGTTTTTATAGATTTTACTTTTGTGTGGACAAAAATGCCCTTAGGTTTCATGGGGCCGCCCGTGGCGGCGCATGCTCGGAAAATCTCCTCCGTTCAATCGGGTCCGTCCATCTCGTTGCCCATACTTCGGATGGATGATGAGTCCAAATGCAGGCATATCTGACTACGCTGTCCATCTGAAAGATGGCCTTCAAAGAGACGGTGGGAAATGAAAATAGTTGAAGGCCAAACATTCATCGGAAAATTGGAGAGATGTGATGGACAGCATTGTCTAATTTGTGTGATTTTTGAAATATGAGCTGTCCATGATAAAGCCCACTAGATGGGTGGCCGTGATCAATACATCTCCCTGTCGCATGTACTGAAGACCTAATAGACGGTCCAAATCAATGATGACCAGGGGCCCACCCATGGCAATGGATTGCGTTGGGCTGCCTTGGACCTCGTTTTCCGGCGACGGTTGGACAAGTGCCCATGTAATTCAGCATGGGACGGGAATACTTGATGGCACCGATGTCACAGTGCGCGTAAAATACAACAGCTCTTTGGGGTCCCCATGTTATATATGTTAAATCCACTCCATCCATCAGGTAATCTCCTAGATTTTAGGCCATGGAGCCAAAAATCATTCAGATTCAAATTTCAGGCGGGCCACAGCTTAGGGAACAATAGGGACTGAACGCTAGTGCCTGGGGCCATCATGGTGTGTATCCTTCATGAAACTCATTCATCGGGTTGGAATCACCGGGATCCCATTTGAGTTTTTCCAACGCTAATCGTCACATGCTAATTGTTATGTGAACATAAGGTTTAACGAAGTGGATTTTCGTAACGGAACGGCATATTTGACCAAACTCGATTCAAGTGAATACGCAAGTGTTATTATTAAAGAATCTCTTACTAATTTAATAAAAACAAGCTTAGGATGTTAATAAAAATGCATAAATGCCTTAATCTTGTACCTAAGCATGTGAGATATAAACCTAGCATTGAGATCTATGGAATTCCATTCTCTTAATCACCCTATATGCGACTGAAACGTTCAAACAAAATATAGATCATCTGTTTGTGGACCAAAGATTTCAAAACTATAGAAACATGTTCGCCTTGGCGGACTTGACATCACATATAGATTGGATATCCAAAACCATATGTCGAATCATACAACTTGGAACTTGAACTCGAGAACATGGGTTAGTGTGAGGTTGCGGTCCTAGATGAGATGCATGAGGACGCTGCTAAGGAGGGTCATACCATCTAATGGTTGCATGAGTTGAATGATGGATGTGTGTGTGATAGATATATATGTATCTACAATTTATTGAGATTCCTAATGTAATAGGATCTGGATGCCCCAATAAGTCATGGAGCATATTGTAGACACCCCACCCCAGGTTGATAAACTGATTAAGTTTGAACGGATGGATATGCAAATGAACTCCAATCATAAACCCTAACCCTTGAAGTTTAAACCCTATGAACCACAATCATAAACCTTAAACTCTCATTCAATCTAGTCAACCCAGTTAACCCGATCCACCTAACCTAAAACCCTTTAACCTTAAGTTAACTCGGCGAGTCAACCAACCTCGGTTAGCCTATCAAATCCAACAATCCAGTCAACTCGCCTAGTTGAGCCAAAAACCAAGCCCAATCGGAGAAATAGTCGAACCCCAAAGCATCAACCTTCACATCATGGCCTCCATATGCTTGGAGGATGCTACTGCCAGAGCAGAGAGTTCAAGTGGGGACTGGCGGTGGTTAGGTTGTCACCGACCACGTGGCACTCCCCCTCTTTGGGGCAACGTCCCTCGAGCATGTGAAGCTCGCCTTTTTCAAACATAAAGTTTGTGGTTAAAGTACATTTACTCCAATGCCCGTCTCCTTATTTAAGATTATCATTTTACCATCTCATCGACTTATGAGATGATATCATGTGGCAATCTCCAATCTCAATCATTCAACCATATTTGCCCTTAAGATTACCGAGAATTACGAAAAAACCAAGGTTGTAGACTATAAATAGCCTACTCTCATTCTCATTTCAAGTATCCCTTCTCATAAGAGAAAACACACACCAACCATCAGAGAACGTCCATTCTCATTTTAGAGAAACTTATCCACTTAGTCGTCCTTCCACCAGGGAGAGTGAGAGAGCCTATCCCTGGTCTATTATAGCCTAGCTAGAGTCCAAGCCTCCCGAGCCATCCAAGCTCAAATTTGAGGCATTCAATTTAGCATTGCAACACTACTATTCATCCCACCATTTAAACATCTACCAGTTTCATCGGATCAACACATTAGCATCGTACAACATTCATCCCTTTCTCAATCCCGTTACTCCTCATATACATCAGCATTATGGTGCATTTTCATCGTTTTCACGTATCTGATTGGTGAGCGTATGCTCTATAACTTGTCGATATAATTGGATCTTGTCCTATCAAAAACCTTAGCCAGTTAGTCGTTATTTTAGCATATACATTGCATTTCATCATTTTCTATTGTATCTGACTAGCGAGCATATACTCTGAGACCTACCGATATAATTGTAGCCAGTCCACTAGAAACCTTAGCTGGTTGATCTTCATTTTATCATAAGCATCCGTACAGCATCAAGTATCCCATACATGGATACTTTCCATCCTACACTTGATCGTTTCGAACATATGCTCTACGGCTTACCAATATAGTTGGATCTTGCACTTCATAAATTCAGATTGATTAATCATCATTTTTATTGCATCACATTACATTTTTTGTATACGAGAATTACCTTTATTATTCAGAAATTAGTTAGATATTGTGAAATAAATATTGTATATCCGTACGGGGCAAAGTAGGTGCCTAACACATTCCCTCTCTATAACTACAGTCCCTTACTTAAAATCTCTGGAATGTAAACTTACAAGTCATCTTAGGGTTAAGGATCTCCAAGTCCTCAATCTTAAGCATTTTTACAGGGTCTAAATGACTGTATAATCATAATAATTGATTAGTGGTGACTCCGGTCAAAAACAACACTCCTACCCCATTATAAAAAGCCCTTGAGTGAGGCAACCAAGCAAAAAAGAATATGGTAGATCTCTCGCACCCTTAGGGAATCTATCATCTAGCTTCCACACATACATCTTTCATAAACTAGAATGTTCTATGCTCAGTTGATATGGGCATAACATGGGAGGCCTAAATTCGAAGTCTATCTAGACCCAGTGAAACCTAAAACTAAGACCTCCATACCAAAACATCGCAAAGTGGTTAAGAAGAGAGGTTATAATTTTTAGGTGCTTGGTTGATACGAGCAGTAGCGTATAATAGCCCGTATCTGAAGTTTATCTAGATTCAGTAAAACTCGTAGCTAAGACCTCCATAACCGAACCACGCAAAGGAATTAAGAAGAGAAGCTAATAATTATACTTGTACCATTCGTAACCCTTAATGCAACATGCTTGTATCCTCAAATGCTAAGCTCTTTGGGGATGTACTTGGTTTGCAACAACCCAATATAGTTATGAGTTGTACGCTATGATTTACAAGCTTAATAGAATGGCTCGACAAAGCACTGTTTTTAAGTCGCTACTAGCCAGGAAAAGGCTCTAAAATCCACGTTTGATTAGAATTTGTGGGATCGCCTTGAGATCAGTAAAATTGAAGAATTCCCGATTCAAGTACTCTTGTATAGGTCTATGTCATAGTGTAACGCCCTAAAAATCGGGGGTCGAGTAAAAGTCCAACTCCCGAGTTCCAACACATCACTTATGCAACATATTTAATGATGATTAAATGTTGCTATATTAGTGCATAAACATGAATAAGATTAAGCCAAATCTGCAAAACATAATCTAGGGACAATTTTAATACACAAGCGGAAGACTGACTCAAATATGTATAACTCTACAAATCAGTATAAGTCTCCAAAGTATGTATGCATCGTCAGGTCAATAATTAAATGTATTGTTTCAAATTTCAAAATATCAAAATGTGATAGGCCACTACAAGTACAACCCTGAAGCCCCCGTTGATTCAGAACGGTCTACGAGAACCCGCCTGAATACTGCATATATGAGAATGCCTCCTCATTATCCTCAAAGTCTGGCTCTGCCTCGCAAGCTATGCCATCATCTGAACCTACAACAGGGTCTGGTAGGTGTTCAAGACACCATCCCGTAACGTGGAAGTGAGTGATCAACTCAGCCGAACAATAAAGCAAAGGTTAACATGTTATCAATTCAATCAAGCAGTAATGATAAAGCAATACAATCGAACATCCCTAAGTACTCTGATTAATGTGGAAATGGTATGAATAAATGATGCATGCTCTCGCCTGCACTCCCTTAGCGATCTTCGTCTAATGATCGCGCATGTCAGTCATTTCCTCGTGCTCTCTACACATCGTCAAATGGCACATGTAATGTGGTGCATGAATATGATTACCAAGTTCTTATTAGTCCTTTTCATACCGCAGGATTGGGAAGCTAAGGTACCTCCCTTGTATCAATTCCCAACAATGATCCATTCTAGGGTCGTCAGTCCTAGCAATTCTCATACGAATTGCGGTTCTAGGTCGCTGCAAATGGCTCATCACCTTATCAGTGTAGGCCTAGTGTACTCTTGTTGTTACGTAAGGGCTCGTCGCCTCTACGCAGTCTTAAAGTACGCTCGATGTAAGACCTGTGTCCTAATCCGTACCATTTCATTAGCTTTCGCGGTCCTTCCGGTCAAATTCCGGCAACCTTCGCACCGTATTCGGTGTTTGCGCACGATCCTAAGCCAGGTCCCGCGCACCGACGTCGGCTCGATCTGAAACTTATGTCTTGACGATCGCGTCGTCGCCGCGGTTCCAACGCCGTGACTTGCGCACCGAACCGATACCCAGGTAAGAAGATGCCGATCAGCGTTTATTCCGAAGAAACACCGCGCGTTGCGGATTTCGAGAGAATCTCTACACAATTAGTCCCATCAATCATCATTAAATGCAACCTTATCTCAAGTACAACAACCCATACCTCTTTCTTCACAAAGTCAACTCTCTCTCTCTTCACCCATCCCTCCTTTACTCACTTTTCAAACAAACCCATGCCCCATTAATTACACCCATCACTCCATCACCTCATATCACTCCCATCCTCTCATTTTCTCTCTCATTTTCTCATATCTCTCCAAGCAACCCCAAGCCCCAAACGTCCAAGCCTCCTCTCCCTCTCAAGTGTGGTCCACCTTCCATCATCCATCTACACCCTCCCATCTCTCATCCTCACCATCAAGAGTCCATCATCCTCCATCAAAGTTGAAGCTGAGGGGCATTGGAGTCTAAGAGACCAAGAAGAAGGAAGATAAGGTGGGTGCTTTGTCATTATTTTGAATTTCAGGGCCCACTTGTTGGTGGGACCCATTTGGATGTATGTGATCTAATCAAGAGGGCCCATAGTGGCGGGGTTCCTCTATCTCACCGTATATCTCCCTTTATCTCTCTCTTTCTCTCTCTTTGTAATGGTGTGGATCCCACCAATATGTGCTACGTCTACCCCGTCCATCTACACCAGACGGCGTGGCCCACTCTATCACAGGTGATGATCCACACCATCCACTGTTTGGATGGGCCCAATGCACTTTTTTTTGTATATATATATACTTATATGTTATATTTTATATAATATATATAATATATATAACTTAATATGTATTATATATATAATATGATATATATATTATATGTATATATATATATATATATATATATATATATATATATTAGGTGGGCCACGTCCATGTGGGACCCACCACAAGACATGTGTTCATTCACGCCGTCCAGCGTCACTGGACGCTGGACGAGCAAAAAAAAGAGAGTAGGGAGAGGTGGGCCACTCATGCAGGCCCCACTTTGATGTATATGTAAGATCCAAACCGTCCATATTGTTCATCAACTCATTTTAGGCGTTGAGCCGAAAAATGAAGTTGATCCCATTTTCTGGCGGGCCGTACCATAGGAAACAGTGTTCCTACCTTCGGTTTACTCCCTAAGGCTCCTGCATATCAAAAATAGCCCGATATTGGACTCTATGGGCTTGTATCAAGCCATAGGGACCCATGGGGAGTGGATTTTGCGGATGTGGGCCCGTCTATGAAAATCCGTAAGAAATCAAATTTTTAAAAAAAAAAAAAAAAACCAAAAGAGTGAGGCAGCAGCGCTGAGCTGATGACGGACCCGGGTAGCACATTAGTGGGTGTGGGCCCCACTTTGATGTTTTTGTTGATCAACACCGTCCCATTTGATGGGTCCCCTCACCCCCAAATCCAAAAATCAGCCATAAACAAAGCTCGGGCGGGCCATACATCTGAAATCATATGAAGACATGTCTAAACATATAAAAGCACTTGGTGGGGCCTACCGGAGTTTTTGATGCAAGTGAAACTTGATTTGGACCCTTGAAATTATGGGACACACCTAATGAACGGTCGATTGTGAATCACATCTCGGTGGGCCCCAAAACAAAAAAATAATTTAAAAGCGCGGCCAGCTCTGCTGCCGTGACGGCGCAAGAGGCGAGGACCCACGGCTCCATCCGTGGGCCCCACCATGATGTATATTTTGTATCCACATCGTCCATTTGGTGGGCCATTATTTGATATGGACCCCCCCTCGAAAATCAGGCTAATCCAGCGCTCGGGCGGCCCACATCACAAGAAACAGTGTGAATTGAACTCTACCATTGAAACCCTTTCAGGGTCCACAGAAGTTTCAGATCAAGCTGAAAATTGTTGTTCCCCTCCTCCCTTGCCCGTGTGACCTTATGAATAAGTCGGATTTCAAATGAACATTTCAGTGGGCCTTACCCAAGGTCCAAGTGACCTTATGAATAAGTTGGATTTCAAATGAACATTTCAGTGGGCCTTACCCAAGGTCCAAGTGACCTTATGAATAGGTTGGATTTCAAATAAATATTATGGTGGGCCCTGGCCCGTGTGGTGGAGCCATATTGATGTATTTCTGGCCGTTGGGGAGGCCCACCTTGATATATATATAAGGCCCATGAGGTTAGGCCCATTCGACGTATTGGTGGCCCGATGTCGAGGCCCACTCTGATATATATAAGGGCCATGTTACGAGACCCATTGTGATGTTTTCAAAGGCTCATGGGTTATGGCCCATTGCAATGTACATAAGGCCCACTAATGCGGCCCACTTGACTTATATAAGGCCCATATGAGATGGCCCATTTGATGTATCTGAGAACTATGGGTCGAGGCCCAATGAGATGTATATTAGTCCATTGCAATGTGTGATTTCCTATGGTTGTGTAATGGTACTTTATGGCGGGCTATGCCTTGGGAACAATGTTGGCTTGACGTCCACATTGTAAGGACAATGTTGGTTAAATGTCCGCATTGTCACACTCCTTAAGGCCACTGATAGGTTCATACTTATACTCTGCAGGCCGTCTAGGCCCATTTCTGTGATACGCAGAGCCCATCCCTATATGCATGTTTAGTATAGATCCATGGTTCATGATCATTCGCATCATATGTATGCCTGACGTGAGGAGTGACCGATCATAGCATATGCCTTTGGGCAGACTGTTTATGGGCTCCCTGATAGGCAGAGTTGCCCCATATAAGTGCATGGTACATACAGACTGTTGCATGACTGATAATGTGACTCATGCACTTGCATTTGTGTGATTATAGTTACTATATGCCCTAGCGACATCAGGGCCATGGCCTCCACAGATACATCGTGGATGGCAGGATTGGAGACCGGAAATATTTGATTCTAGCATACGGGCACCATAGATGTCCCTGGGTGAAAATCCCTAAACCCGATGGTACCAGAGGATGACTCCAATGTCGAGACCGAGTGGATATATGAGCGCATGAGGGCCGAATACCAGGAGGCCGTGTCTCCCACTGTGTCATGGTCGGTTGGAAAGGAGTGTGGCCTTACTCGCCCGAGGGTAGGGGCAATACTAGGCCGAGTTTGACCGCTCGCGAATGGGTCCGCTATCGACGTCTTGGATAGGTATTGGCGGACTATTGGTCGGGCGGATAGTGAGGTTTCTTACGCTCATTTGGATTGCATGCCTGAGAAGCCGCAGTGCCATTTGGAGTGTATTGAACCCCGGTGATTATCCAGAATGAAAACTGTACTGATACGTGTTGAGGATTGGCATGCTTGAGTTGCATCTTGCATCGCATGGCCGTGTTATGGCCGATAGCATTCATATCTTGCACCGCATAGCCTTGGTACGGCTGATTGCATTCATGTGCTCATCACCATGATTCCGCATCACTCTGACCTTGCATTTTGAGTACGTTTATATTGCGCACACACTTACACCACCCTCTAAGCTTTCCATAAGCTTATGCACGATTGATGCGTGCAGGTGACGCCAGGACGCAGTCGCAGCCATAGTCTCGCTGTAGTTGGAGCGTGCAGCCGAGCTTCTGGAGTTTTATTTCTTTTGTTACATTGTATTTTCCCTTTCAGTCGCATTGTACTAAAAAGTTTTTGATCATAGTGGATTTTGTGGTGGTGTTCTTGTGGTTATTAGTTGTGGGTTATGCTTGTGTTATGCTCATTATGAATCAGACTGATGATTTGAAATCCTCCTTGTAGTATCCCAGGATCGGAACCTGGTGAATGGGTGCCGGGATCCGAAAATGGGGTTCTACGGAGGCTGTCGGCGCCGGATTCGGCGATCGGGAATTTTGTGAGCCCGGTTTCCGAGTTCGGGGCGTGACACTCGAGGTCACTACAAAGGGCTCGTCACCTTATCAGTGTAGGCCGACAGCTCGAATACAGTGTCTCATACCACCGTATTCGGCTCACGAGTCTGGGTTGCTCACTGGTCACTACGGGGAGGCTCGTCACCCCAACATAGGTCAACAGCTCGACCACGGTGTCTCATACCACCATGCCCGGCTCATGAGTCTTAGCAGATTGAGGTATCAAGGTTTAAAGGAATTTTCACTGGTGAGTTTGGTACCCTAGATTCAAGCAGTAGTGCCCATACATGGTGAACATACATCGGGTCAATCGGGTTATTTGACTAGCTCGACTAGCACGAGCGCACATCGAATTAATCGACATGAAGTGCACAAGTACTCCGTGTGGCCTAACCACTGTCGACAACTGAAGTACGGCTCAGACTCATCGAACACGTCCTGTAGGCGAAAACAACCTCAACTACCAAATCAAAACCTGTTACCGATTTCTTGGACTATTATATAGTCCCAACCATACTCAGTACTAACAAGAGTTTTTGTGAGATAATCAAGCAGTAGGTAATTCAAATCCTACAACCATTTAAGCATTTTATGAAATACAATATGAACATGAATTCACACATATGTATTTCATAAGTAATCAGACAATATAATATATGATACATAGAGGAATTTATACACATAGTTAAGGTAGTTGAGAACCTTATCTCAATGCCCATATACAATACAATTCACAATTACTTGTTCATACAGACAATTTATCAAACACTTATACTACACCTATCGACATACATGACATATGTTGATTTTTAACATATACTTGGATAAATCATTCCGACAAGGAGTTGTCACATACACCATCATCATGCACTTACATCCCATAGCCACGATAGGCATCAATCATAATTTTATATTCATTCAGTCATTTCAACAAATACTTAAACTACACCCTTCAACATACATGACGTACATTGGTCATAACATGTATTTGGGTGAATCCTTTCGCCAAGGAGTTGTTACAAATGCAACCATCCCTTATCCATGACAGATAATCATGGCAAACACGAATACCAATTCTACACGCATTCAATCATTTTAACAAATACCTATAATACACTATAGTCAATATAGTTAATATATATCTGAAGCGCGAAACAAACGACGCATTTGGTATGTGAAATAACACCCATGTCAGTAATAAACCATTAACCGACATTGAAAGCCTTGAAAATCATAACCTATACGTTTATTGTCCGCACCTTTCGCCGGTATACTCGTAACGAATTCAGTTTTAAAGCTAAGTCTTTGTCTACAGCAGATTGGCAACCTATAGCATAAATTAGGTTAGTTATTTCATAACTTATACTATCTGAAACCCTAAAACAGATCAGGGTTAGGTTTTCTTACCTAAGAACGGAATCAGAATCGCTTGTATAGTGATACAAGAGTGGTGGTTGAGTGCGTGGAATAGCAGGATCGAATCCCAAGAAGAATCTCTAACTCTCACTCTCACTTTCTCTCTTTTCCCTCCTCTCTCCCCTAGGGTTTCTCAAATTCGTATGGTGTGAGAGAGAGAGAGTTTAAGGTCCTTATATAGGCCCAGGTTTGATGGGAATAGCCCCAGGGCCAAGGTATACTTAGGTTATATCCAAATACGAACTGTTCCGGTCCAACGGAGCACTTCTGGTAGCCCCTTTTCTACATGCGGTCGGACTTAAGCTCCCTGACCATGGATGTAGGTCAGACTGAGTTTTCGTTCCGATCGAATTTACAGATCAGCCGTGGCGGACCAGTTTCAGTTCAACGGTCACGGTCACTCGATCAGGGCCACAAGTACGTCGACATGTGTGGGACATTTCTCCTGATTCGAGGGTGTATTTGGGTCAGATTCTAACGGTTTGAATCCTTATATTTGGCCTGCAAGCGATACGACTCAGATTACTTTAATTCGGATTTTTATTTCTAAAAATTTTCACGTTTTTCACACACTTTGCTACGGACTCAAGTTGTGCATTTCTAGACACAATCAGAACTTGATTTCCGAAGGGGTTGTCAAGTCCAACAATGCAGTCATAACTGTATAGTTTCGCGGTCATCGGACTTTCAACGTGCGGTCCAAGTCCGATACGGAGTTTCGGTGTGCTCCCGAGAACAACCGGGTTTAAAGACGGACTTTAGATTTCAGGGTAATGTAGCGTTAATGATTTTGCACGTTTTGAGTCTTGCAGATCATATTTAAAGTAATTAGTACTAATTTCACAAGCACTCTAGTTTAGCACTTGCTAACATTAACCTAATTTTCTAATAGTTTTGATCCTAGTAATTTCTGCTTGAGGTGGTACTCAGGCCTTTGTACGAGTTTTTCCGAGACGTTACACATAAATTATAGGTAAAGGCCTTAATTATGAAAAATGAAGAGGTAAGGCACCATTTAACTGTCTGTGTCAAGCACGGTCTTTACTTTGCCAATATGTATGCTTTCAAAATGGATTTAAAGAACTTCCAGGAAAATACTAATCTTTAATTATCTAAACCACAAAAGATAAACTGAAAATGAAATGATAACGATAGAAAAATGGTTTTTCAATAAAAGCACGGAAAAGAAAAAAACATATAATTTTCAATTACTCATTTAAGGTGCATTTTTTGATATGGAATATCATCAGAAGATACAACTATATAACATACTTTACGAGATGTCAGAGCAGGTCCTATTACTTTGAGTGTTTAAAGCAAGGGGTTTAGAATATATGAATTGGAAAAGGAAAAGCCGAGAAGATAACATTGATTTTGAAGTTGAGACATGATAAAAGAGATTGAAAAGATGGAAGAAATTGAAATAATAGACAGGAAGCTGAGCTTCCTAACCTTAGATGATAGAGGTTATGGGTGGAAGCTTTGCCTCTATCTCTCGCTTCTTTCTGCTCCAATCATAAAAAATAAATTTCTCTCGAAACTCTCTGGCCAGACTCTCTCCCTACCTCAATTTTTTTTTTGCCTCTCCCCTCTCTCCCATTGTGAAGCAAAAGCCTCCTTCCATAGGTGTTTTGGAGGGGATATGTTTAGCTCAATAGTTAAGTTTGGTTGTCCCTGGCTGGGATGAAAGTGCGGACTCATCACGTGATTTAAGGCTCAGGAGAACTGAAGCACACAGAAGACATAAGACCAACTGAGCTTATGAACCCCAGCTCATCAAATAGGACCTAAAAAACTGAGCCTGGGGATCGCGTAAAACCCCCAAACGGTGGAAACAACATTGTCTTTGATTGGACACGGTGGAGCCTCCACCGTCTTGGTGCGGTAATCAAGACCGTTGGTCCATTGGGCCCACCCTTGATAGACTACGCTGTAACCTCTGCTGGACGGGAAAATCATAGGCGTCCAACATGTTGTACGCATTTTATCCGCTCCGTACTTTGGTCTTGCCAGCTCATATTAAGACACGAATTTAAAATCGAAGCATATCCAAAACCATTAAGGGCCTGTTTGGCCGGCTGGATTAGATGGGCTTAGGTGGGATGAAATTGCGTCTGGTCCTGTGCCAATCCCACTCCATGTCTGGGAAGAGTGGAAAAGCTTGGAAGTTGGCTAGATGGAATCGTATCGGGTCATGTGCTAATATCACTCAACGTTAGCAAATTGTGTAGGTCCCACGATGATGTGTGGGCTATATCCATACTGTCCACCCATTTTTCGAGATCATTTTAGAGCATGGGCCAAAAAATCAAGTAGATCTAAAGCTCAAGTGGACCCCACCATAGAAAGCAATGGGGATTGAATACTTACCATTGAAAACTTCTTTGGGGCCACATAAGTTTTGGATCTGCTTCATTTTTAGGCCCATGCCATAAAATGAGGTTACAAAACAAATGGACGGTTTAGATATAACACATGTATGTTATTGTCAATAGTTTCAAATGATGGTGCGTATCTTCTTTCAATGTACCACCGTATTACAAATAAAAAAGGAATTAAGCTTATCCCATGGTATCAGGGAACGGTCCCTGCCATGGGTAATAATGATGCTTTTTGAATCCCATCCCACCTAATACCGTGGGATCGGTCCAGCCAAACAGGCCCCAAGGGAACCGCACCATAGGATAAAGTTGGGATTGAACGCCTAAACCTTCTTAGGGCCATGAAAGTTTTGGATCAAGCTGATATTTCTGTTTTCCCTTCATCCAGTCTCTATGACCTGATCAACCGGTTGGATGACAAATAGAAATCAGGTTTCGAAGGTGGACATCACTATCACCACTGTTTACTTTGGTGTGGTCTACTTGAGCTTTGGATATGCTTCAATTTTAACGCGGTAGCTAAAATGAGTTGGAAAAACGAATGGACGGTGTGGATAAAACATATACATAACAGTGGGCCCTAAAGAGTCTTGCCACCATGGAGGTTGGTGGTGGCAGAGTCACAGCCCAATCCGCGTCCATGGCAATACGGTAAAAGTTTAGAATAAACTGAAACGGTCCAAATATCGACGTTCAAGATCTTTCTAACCTGGAAAATTTCGGGGGATGGTCCCACGTGCTAAGATCATCGAGTCATGGGTTCCATTGTCTCAACTAACTGGGGAATGATCACGTCCGTTCATCATGTGTATGTGAAATCCAAATCTTGCATCTGGTGTGCCTCCTCATGTTCACCGTACACCCAAAGCATCATCCTCATCGAAAACTCATGTGGGACACACCACAGGGAGCAACGTAGAATCACGCCTGAAGTATACACACACGCATGCGCTTGCTCATCTAAATCTTGGAAATGCTTAGAGTTTCAGTGTGGCCCTTCATCCTATGTGGTGCACCTGATCAACGGTCTAGATGACATATGCACAACACGGTGGGCCTCATATTCCATCTCGAATTTTTCTACCGTAGATATCCCCTCCCCATTATACCCCATTTCCCCTCTTTGATACGGTCCACCATTTCGTGCCTTATCCGAAAGTTGAGGGCGATCATCCAATGGACGGCTCGGATGCCAGTCAAATCTCACGGTGGCCCCACACATCTCGAACGTATGTGGCAATTAGAAAACCCGCGTAATAGATCCTTTATAAATCCTCTTCTCCCTCGACTCTCCCCAGACGCAGCTATCTACACGAGTCTACCGAAAACCCAAAGCCCTAAGAAAGCCTCAGCAGAAGAGCTGCTCTCTCACCATGGCCAACCGTCCGTACACTCTTCTCATCTTCTTTTTCTTTCCTTTTCTGATATTTGCCCTTCTCTCTTCTGTTTATTTTCCTTTTTGCTCTTTCTCCTTGAATTTATTTGAAATCTCTCACCCTTCCTTTTTGATATACTACTACAGCTATGGCGCGTTCATTCCTCCAAGCTGCTTCTACGGAGGAGACCGCTTCTCCGTTGCGGGTCGTTCAGATCGAAGGGCTGGTAATTCTTCCCAATTCTCTCTCTCTCTCTCTCTCTCTCTCTCTCTCTCATTAGCATTGATGGGCACTGTCGAATTCGTTGTTGTTGGATGCTATTTTCGCTGTGGTTATAGCGCTCCTAGTTGCATTGGGATGCTTTGATGATTCAATTGATCGATCTGGACCGTCCGTCAGGTCCAGTCGTGTATTTAATGGTCCGCTGTGTAAAATTCACACTGATTGGATGATTCTAACCATGCGACTGACAGCCTATAAAATGGACGCACAGGATCATTTGCATTAAAATAGGCCCAATGGACAAGTTGGGCAATCTATTTGTTGGAGGCCGCAATGGATCGGTTATGCTCACAAGGAATCACTTTTATCAGGCCATCATAACCATCCTATCCATGACTTGAAAAATGAATGGCTATTAAAAAAAGGCCTTCTTATAGATGCCATGGACCAAAATTCACTGATACAACACACCAATATGGCACATGGTTAAGAGATCCAACCCATGCTTCAGCAGGGTTCCACCACTTAGATGCCATGGCCCATAAATCGGGCTGGTCCACTGATCAGGTGGGCCACAGTTCATGAGACAAATGGATGCCTGCAGTTAAAAAGTTTTCTTAAGTCTTTTCCAGCTGTCCATTTGCTTCTAATATTGGAGTCCATCTGATGAGCTTGAGCCTTGGCATCTCACCAATGGGACCCACTTGATGGACAGCTTAGATCTCATGGTGATGTGCCATATTAAGACATCTGAAGGGCGCAGATGGGGATGTCTTATGCATGTGTGCATGATTAACAAACCTCTATCGTAGTGATTTTCTATCAGATTTTAAAGTATTTATCTCCAAGCATAGTCTCTAGTCTCTAAGTCGTACCTTGCTTGTTCATTTGTAGGTATCTTAAGAATTCAGTATGAAAATGTAAAACATGCATGTAAACTTGCACACTCCTGTTAATTTTTTTATCCATTTCTATTTTAAGCAGTTCTTTGAAATGGTTCCTTAGATTAGTTTGTTGTGGAAAAAATCCCTCTTTTAAGGTTGTATCATATGATATAGATTTCTATTGTGGTAACTAAATTGCAACAATCTATTTCCAAATTTAAGACGAGTTAGTATCTTGATATAATGTAATTGGTTTTGTTTCAATTCTAACTTAAAAAATAAAATCAAAGCAACTACTCCTGTGTTGGGACTGGTTATTAACTTTAAACAGAGCATGGTGGATCAGACTTTGGGCATTTCACTTGGTTGGAACTAAATTCTCCAACCAAAATCAATTGGACATCCTAAATCTGTAATTTAGGGTGTGTTTGGTTACTGGTTTTTATATTTCTTGGCTTAGTAATTTCCTGGTTTTCACAAAAAAAAAAAAGAAAAAAGAAAAAGAAAGAAGGAAGTAGTTTGGTTTGCAATTTTTGGTCAATTTTTACATTCTCGAGCTTTTCCTCAAAAGCTTGTCCCAGCTTTTAGCTGGGGAATGGAAACTTAGAGGCTTTTTGGATACATGGATAGCCAGTTGAGTTAAAAAGGGGAATGGAAACTTAGAGGCTTTTTGGATACATGGATAGCCAGTTGAGTTAAAAAAGTCACTGGTCATCTTTTACCATTTTTGGTTCATAAATAAGAATTGGAAAAGTTTTTCCCTTGTTTAATGTTTTAGGATGCATTTCGTTGCCCCAAATATAATGAAATTTCATGATATTCTGCACCAAATTAGACTGATGAATCATGAGATATCATGATATTTGGTGCAACCAAACATACCCTTAACTTTTAACCATAAAGGCACAATTTTTAAAATTTTATTTTATTTGGATTTTTTATAACTACTTCTCTCACACCCTAAACCCTAACACCACCACCACCTTTCAAGCAAATGCATGGTTCAAAATATCTTGTATCAGCTTGATACAATACGTGATACAAGTTTGTATCAGCTTGTCACAAAAAAGAAGAAGACCCATATTAGGCTGTATCGATTGATATATCCATAAAGGCCAACTTTATTTTTATTATTTCAAAATTTCTCTCATTTTTCCTCTTCTTTTTTTATTTCAACCATGGAGGATGCTCAAAAAGTCATTTTAGACTAGATCCAACAATGCAGGTCCATGATCCATTATAGGGCCTAGCATGTGCTAATTTTGGACTGGTTATTTATAGATCCGGGGCCTAAATATTAAGAGCTATAATTTAGGGGGGGATGATATGGGGCTGATTTAAAGATGGGATTGAAGATTTTGAGGATTATTTAATTTTTACTATTATTAGGCTTTTTTTTTTCAAAGATAATGAGATTATATTAAATAGAAAGAAGAAGAAAAAAACAACAAGGGAGGAGGCTGCTGAGATAGCAGATTGGGAATCTAAAAACCTAAAAACAGGAAATCACAATCCTTAATCCCATTAACAAGAACCCCCCATTCTAAAATTATTAAATAGAAAGAAGAAGAAAAAAACAACAAGGGAGGAGGCTGCTGAGATAGCAGATTGGGAATCTAAAAACCTAAAAACAGGAAATCACAATCCTTAATCCCATTAACAAGAACCCCCCATTCTAAAATCAACTTCTTGGCCCTAGACCATACAACTTGGACCGTAGACTGCCTGTCATTAAAGCATCTATGATTCCTTTCCTCCCAAACTGACCACCAAATTATTAGGCTTCTTTTTTTTTCAAAGATAACGAGATTATATTAAATAGAAAGAAGAAAAAAAACAACAAGGGAGGAGGCTGCTGAGATAGCAGATCGGGAATCTAAAAACCTAAAAACAGGAAATCACAATCCTTAATCCCATTAACAAGAACCCCCCATTCTAAAATCAGCTTCTTGGCCCTATACCATACAACTTGGACCGTAGACTGCCTGTCATTAAAGCATCTATCATTCCTTTCCTCCCAAACTGACCACCAAATGGCTAGGATCGCCATCTTCCAAATCCGAGATTTGACTTTACCCAGCTTGAAACCATGCCAATACGCTATCACGTTGGATGAGGATTTTGGCATGCATCCACTGACATTGAACCTGTTGAGGAACTCCACCCAAATTTGAGAGATGGACGGACAATGAACTAGAAGGTGATCCACCGATTCTTCATCTTGCATGCAGCAGAGGCAAATATTGACTATTTGCATGCCCCTTTTTCGCAAGTTGTCAACTGTTAGGATTCGATTCCTACCAGCCAACCAGGCAAAGCAGATGTACTTGGGAGGGGCTGGATACTTCCAGATAAAAGGGACAATAGGGCCCGCTGGGGAGGAGCGAGGGGCTAGGAGAGAATAGAATGATTTTACCGAAAAGATGTTGGATTTGTCCCTTTTCCACAGCAGTCCGTCTGAGGCGGAGAGGACAGGTGCCGTCTTAGAGATGCAATCGAGCAGCTCCACATATTCAGAGACCTCCCAGTCGTGGAGTTTCTTGACACACTTAATTTCCTAGACGATGTTGTCATCCGAACGAGCATAACAACTAGCAACAGAAATAGACTTATCTGGAGCCAGACCATTAATGTTTGGGAATCGGATTTTCTGGGGCTCCTCGCCCACCCATTGGTCTTCCCAAAATCTGATATTTGCTCCATTGCCAAGATCAAAACTGATGTTATTGATTACCGCTTTCTTGGATCGCAGGATTCCTTTCCATATGTAAGAGGCTCTATATGCTGAGGTATTTGCAGTCCACCACCCTCCGGGCGAACTACCATATTTGCCTTTAATTAGGGAGGTCCAGAGAGCACTGCCTTCGTTGCCTAATCTCCAAATCCACTTACCAAGGAGGGCCTGATTCATGGTCTTCAAATTTCTGATGGCACCCCCATCCTGAAAATGTTTACATACTTCTTGCCAGGCAAGCAGGTGCGGCTTATTCTGATTATCCTTTCCACTCCAAAGGAGGTCACGATGCATCTTGTCAATTGTATACAACACCGACATAGGACATCGGAATAGCGACATGAGGTAGATCGGAAGATTTGAGAGGGCTGATTTAATGAGGGTCATACGACCTCACATCGACAGGTATTGGCACTTCCATCCAGCTAAATATTTTTGGAATTTAATCACGATCTTGTCCCACATTAATTTCGGAGGCGGGCTAAAAGCAAGGGGGAGGCTCACAAAAGTGGAAGGAAAAGACACTGCTGGACAGCCTAAAGTATCAGCGAACACGGAAAGCTCTGATTCAAAGAGATTAACACCGTAGATTTTTGACTTGGCCAAATTCACTCTTAGCCCCGAAACAGCCTCAAAGCAACGGAGAGTCGTGCGGAGGTTTTCAATGCACGTCGGGTCTGCTTTTGAGAGGGTGAGGGTATCGTCGGCAAACTGGATGTGAGAAATAGGTGTAGGAACGCCGGGCATCTCTATGCCTTTGAGGAGTCCGCGGCCTGACCCCGAAGCAACATCTGCGACAGAGCCTCTCCAACCAGAAGAAAGAGGAGCAGGGACAAAGGATCGCCTTGCCGAATGCCTCTCGAACTGTTAAAAAAACCTTGAGGAGTGCCGTTGAGAAGAATTGAAAAGTGGGCTGACCCTATGCATTCTTTGATCCAACTCCTCCACTTGTCCCCAAAACCCATTCGGCCCATCATGTAATGGAGGAATTTCTATTTGACATGGTCATAAGCCTTCTCGACATCTAACTTGCAAAAGATGCTCTTGGCTCCAAACTTGTGGCAAGAATGAAGGATCTCATTTTCAATCAGCGCACAGTCCACAATCTGTCTACCCCTGATGAACACATTCTGATCTTTGGATATTAATTTCCCCATAACTTTGGCTAATCTGATCGACAGAATTTTGGCCAGAATTTTATATGGGCCCTCAATCAGGCTAATGGGCCGAAAATAAAAAAAAGAGCTTGCTCCTCAACCTTTGGGATTAAGGTGATGAAAGACGCACCTAGGCCTTTGGATAGCCTTTCCCTGTGATGGAATTCATGTAAAAAATCCATAATATCGTGACAGATGTTCTCCCAAAAGGTTTGGAAGAAGATCATGGGAAAACCATCAGGACCAGGGGATTTGTCATTGGCCAACGAGTCCACTCCTGCTTTGGCTTCTTTAGAAAATGGAGCCTCCAGGAGGTTTGCCTCTGATTCGTCAAGGGAATTGAAAGAGATGCCATTGAGGTTGGGCCTGTTCCACCCTTCAAAAGAGAGGAGGGATTTGAAGTGGCGAATTGTGTGCTCTGCTATCTCTTGTTTATCGTCTGTTTGAACTCCATCTACTGTGATGCTGAGAATTGCTTTGGCTCGGGCATGCATGTTTGCTAGGCAATGAAAATATCTAGTGTTTCTGTCCCCTTCTGCTATCCATCTTGATCTCGATTTCAGTTTCCATGAAATTTCGTCCTCCAATGCCCTGACGGAAATGGATTGAATGACTTGGATATGCATGTTTAGCCTTTGTAGAGACATGAATCCTCCTTCGGCCTTAGAGTCGATGGTTTGAAGTTCCGTGAATAGAGCTTTCGAATTAGCCTGTCTTTTGCAGAACTCTTCTTCTTTCCATTCTTTGAGCCTGTCCTTGAGAAGTCTAAGCTTGCATAGAAGCCTATGCCTAGCAAAGCCTTCTACTATAAAGGTGAACCACCACTCTACTATTTTCTAACAAAGGCCTTCGACCTTAAGCGACGACGAATTGAAATGGAAGGGTTTGGGGCCCCAGTTGTCCTCTTCCATCCTCAGTAGAATCGGGCAATGGTCTGACGTCGTCCTAAGAAGGGCCAGCTGAGAAGCAGTTGGGAGTGCCTCCAGCCAATCCGTAGAGAGGAGGAATCTGTCCAACCTCAACTGGATTTGATCCCTTCGCCTATTCGACTAGGTGTATCTAGCCCCTGACATCGGGAGATTGACCAACTCCTGGGATTGAATCCAGTCTGAGAAAGCTAGCTGTTGACACTCTTCTGTGGCGAGAATGCTCCGTAGCGAATCGGACCACATTGAAGTCACCTACAAAACAACAAGGACCAGTGAAAGATTGTCTAACGGTAGACAATTCAACCCAAAAAGCTGGTCTGAGCGAGTCCTCATTTGGGCCATAGACCGTAGCAATGAGACAGCGGAAACTAGAGGACTTATCTTGAAGAATAATCGATGCCGAGAAGACTCCTATGGAGGATGACTGGACTTCCCACTTGGAGGACTCCAGGCAATGAGAATGCCACCCGACGAACCAGAGGCATCCAACGTCACTCACTCAGCATCTTTAGCCTTCCATATCGATTCTAGCAACCCATCTTTGAATATGGGAACTTTGGTTTCCTGAAGACATATTATGTCCGGGTCCTTCCTACCGATAGATTCCTTTATCAAGCGTCGTTTTTGCTTTTAGCCCACCCCCTCACATTCTAGGAGATAATTCTCATTGGGGCATAGAGCTTCCTCAGTTCCCCTTTCGACCTTGTCTTGCACTGGCTGCTACTAGGAGCCTTGGACTCGGTTGCAGGCTCTTGAGTTCCCTGTTGCTAATGGATTTGTAGACTTGTTTGGAAGGAGTTTTGGGGGATGGGAGTGGTCTTCCTCTATTTTCAATATATTGGAACAGAGCAACGTAATCTTCATCTCTGTCTCTGAACGACAGTCCGAGGGATCTGCCGACATGGCCTACAACGTCTCTAATCCATTGCTTATTATGGATCGATTCAAATAATTCCTCTCTGCTTTTATCAGACTTGGAGATCAGTGCAACAGATTCCTGTTGGAGGTGAGGGTAGTCCATGTGCATCTACAGGGGCTCAGCCATGATCACATCATCTGGTAAGGCTTCCTGAAAAAGAGTAATGGGGCCTAGATCGGCTCAGTCCTTGGATTGAGGAATGGAGATGGCTAGAGATGTAGGAAGCGAAGAGAACACCTGGGATTCTGAGAATCGGCTCTCTGCCTCTTCCCCTCTTGAGTAGTCCTTGCCCATCGCTGAAGGGGAGTGATGTCTGGTTATTAGGGGGGGTAATGGATGCTGGAGTTGGGGAAGGAGAGTTGATTTGGGTACGGGTATAGTACATATGGTGTCGGGCTTGGGAATGCTGGAGTTGGGGAAGGAGAGTTGATTTGGGTACGGGTATAGTACATATGGTGTCGGGCTTGGGAACAACTTTTGGGGCAGAGGAAATAGGATTTAGGCAGATCCGGGTTGAGAAGTGGCCCGAATCACTAGACCCGATATCATCTAAAGAGGTTAGATGCCGACTGTTCGGTCTTGAGGCCACGTAGATAGGTGCGAAGTCCGCTACTACTTACCCAGCGTCCACGTGTCTTAATCCCATTGAACCGGAGTCTGTGGCATCAGTTCGCCTCGAAAAGCGCTGTGCTAAGGAGTGACGTGGCTCCATTTGCTCCGCCCCCGTGTGTAGCTCAGCCGATCTGTCGCTTCGCGGGCCCATCTGGTGATACGGCTGCATTGCATGTAGGCCACGCGACGAAGAATCCGACTCCCACGGTTGCTTTCCTCTGAAGCAAGAGACGCCGTCTGCAGAGTGCATCGCCTCACCCTCTGCGATATTGCCACGTACCCCTTTGTCTGTCGAGATGCAGACGCGTTCATCAATGCTGGCTGAGGGATTGATATGAGACGCTACTGGTGGTCCACTGGAGCATGGAAGGCAAGTTCCTTCAGCATCCGTCTTCTCCGATCCAGGTTTCGGAACCTGTTGTAAGGTGTCCCTAGCTCTCCAAAGATCACCCCATGTGGGATGAGCGGTCCTTGGCTGCTCCTTTTGCATCGGGAGTTTCAATTGACGATTATCTACCATAACCAGCAGATGAGGAGGCAGGGGAGAACCCTTCTTCCTCCTTACGCGAGCTCTGATGACACCCACTTCCACACCTAATTTCGTTTTTTAATCGATCTCAAGCAGTGAACCCAGACAGGACACTGCCGAAATTAGGAATTCTTCATACCAGCATTCTAATGGTATATTCCAGATCAGGACCCACACATTCTCCATCCCGAATATGGAATACTCATCCCAACCCATAACTCTAATAACCAGACCATAAGAGTGCAGGTGGCCCGCCATAGTAAGCATCTCATGGTTAAGGCCAACGCATACCTTGACCCAGAGTTCGTTGAATCCCAAAGGCTTGATAATATAGTTTTCAGGATGAAACCCCGTACAATCGCTAATCCACTCTTTAACTTGCTGGATAGTTGCTTCTTCCTTGGTTATAATAACCACCGTAGTCGCCAGATCTTTCCTTGCTTGATTAAAGCTTTCCTGGTTAACAGAGATGACAAACTCCGTCTGAGCTGCCTTATCCTCTACACAGGTTGGTCCCGTGGATATGCTGGGTTTGACGGTTGATGTACGGGAGTTTTTTGGGGGGTCTTTTGGAGGCTCTCTAAGGGGAGGGTTGCCACTGAGAAGAACATCTTTGAATGATTGCCCCTCCGATATCCCTGGTTGGGAGCTAGAAGGGATATTGATATGGTCCTTCTTGGATTTCGATGAGGAAGCTTTCCTGTTTTGGTCTCTGAAGCGAGGCCCGAATTGAGCTTGCTGCACTAGCAACGACACCCCCCCAAATCTCACGCCATGCAACATTTCTACTGCTCTGGCTAGCTCAGTTTCTGAGCTCATACAAACGAGGGCAAAGCCTCGGTAGGCTCCATTACTTCTGTCTCTTGTCATCACAACGTCCATTACGGCCCCCCACGGCCGAAGACCCTCGAGATGTTGATCGGTAACCAACCAGCTAGATAACCTTTGACGAAGAGGGTAGGGTAGGAGTATCTCTTGCTTTCGACTGTTGTTGTCGTCCTCTGATTGTGCTTCCTACCTGAGACCACTCTCCATCCATTATTACCGATGTTATCTGAATCTGCATCGCCTTCCTCAACTTCGTCTAGAGCTTCCTATCTTTCAGCTGCTTTTCCTTTGCTATGTTCGCCTTTTCCTGCTGTGAATCTTGGTTCTACTGTCGTACCTTCATCGTTTCTCCTTGAACCTCGCGAGGTCGACATAGTCGACATCGTCGCTAATCTTTTCTTTAATTTTTAAGTGAGAAAATAGGAAGTTGCTGAGTTTGACTGGCAAGGGTCTTAGCTCTCACATTCCCTACTATTACTAGGCCTTTAATATCTTAGGTAGATTAGATTGATTTAAAGTCAACTATGATTGATTTGAAATCAATCTTTTATTTAGGGGATCCTCATTAAAGATTCATTTTGGGTGGGGGTTTCGAGATGAGCATTCCAAATTTTCTAAGTGTGAGTTTTTCTTAAGATTGTAAGAAGAAGCTTGATGTTAATAAAATTTTTCCTCCCTCTCTACTCCATTATTCTTGTGGGTGTACTCTTATCCATTTCTTTGCAATCTGGGTGTTGAGATCTCATTGACTTGATAACCGGGTTGCATTATTTTGGTACCAAAGTGGGTTATCTTTGAGGATTTTCGATTCTACATCATCTCCTAATGGCTTCAAAAGAAATAGTACGTGAAGCATTTGTATAAGTAACCTAATTAATCTGCGTACTCATAAAGCGAGTAGATTAACTCATGCATACGACATATAATCTGACGAATAAAATTGGAGTTCTTCGATGTTGTGGGAATCTGGAGACTGAAGTTAGAACATGTGGACACATAAGGGAAGGTCCTGCCAAGGTTCTAGCCAACAAAGGGCGGACCTAGCTTGTGAAAACACCAATGATCAAATCCTTCAACATTGCAATGTGATTGAGAGCCCATAATTAAGGTAGAAATTCTGAAATCCCATGGTCGTTTGGTTGTTGACAACCTCATCGATTGCCAAGTGGAAAAAGGTGTTCGAGTATAAGAAAATCGGGGATAATCGGAAGGTTAAGTTAGTAGCTATGAAGTTTTCCGATCATGCGTTAGCGTGTTAGGACGAACTCCAAGCTGAACGAATTCATCAAGGTAAGGAGAAAGTAAATTTAGGAAAAGTTATAAAAGAAGTTCCTACTTGCGATTTATGCTTGTGACCTGTATCAAAGATATAATAATAACAATCTATGTCAAGGGAACAAATCGGTAAATGAATACACTGATGAGTTCCATACATCGAAATTGCGGTATCATGAGTATGAAGATATATAAAGAAGGTGACATAGTTATGGTTTATCTTTGCAAAGAAAGGTTTCTAAGAGGAAATTACAACAAACTTAAGTATAAGAAGATTAGTCCATGCCGAGTCAAAAGGAAGTTGGGTGACAATGCCTATGAGGTCGAGCTACCAGATGACTTAGATATCTCACCGACTTTCAATATGGTATATTTGTTCGAGTACCATATTGAGGTGTCTGATGTGCAAGATGAAGTCGTTATCAACACGGACAAACAACTCCCAAGGAAAAAAGAATGAAGAAGTTGAACAAGTCGACAGATACCATTCTTATTCCTTTTGTTTCTTTGTTCTTTCTGCTTTGGCTATTTGCCAGGCAGTCTTTTAATAAAATTATTCATAGCCCTTCAAAATAAAAAGAAGAAAAAAGATAACATTCTTATCAGAGAATGGTTTGATACACCATTATGTACAAATCCGTGCCAAGTTGGTTGACTTTTAGTAGGTCAAGTCGACTGACAACATTCTTGTCAAAGAATGGTCTGATATACCATTACATACATATGCATAACACAAAAATGGTAAATTGTTGAATTTATCTCTTTTTCATTTTCCTGATACATGTACCCCAATTTTTGGCTTAGAATGAATTGGCCTATAATGATACATGGCCTATATTGTATTGTGGCTAGGCTGATGCTCCCACCAATACTGACCTTCAACCCACAATGCCTATTTTGTATTTTGGCCAGCCTGATGCTCCTACAAAACTGACATTCAAACCATATGCAAGTAGGATTGTAGGCGGCCAGCTGGCAACCAGATTTCAATACCCCTCTCTATCTACACACAAACACACATTGTACAGCTGTCCCACCCAGTGTTCGAAATATCGATACTATCGGCCGATATATCGGCCGATATTATCGTTATCGCACCCCTGCGAGACGAAACCCTCCCGATAACCCCCGGAAGATACCAAAAAACCCAAAATTCAGATATCGGCCGATATATCGTCGATATCGCACGATATATCGTCGGTATCGCCACAACCGACCATTAAAAGCTACGTATATGTGAAGAATCATTAAAAAAAAAATCAGAAAAAAATGAAAGAAATCGGAGAGTACCTGTAAGCCGCAGCGAAGATCGATGATCGGAGGTGGGAATTTTTCCGAGATTCCGGCGAAAAATCAGGCAGGATTGAGGAAACCTCGCCGCGAACGTTGCTTCGGAACGCATGCTTTCGTGCGTGAAGGAGAGGGAATGCAAAGGAGAGGGGCGCGGATGGGCGAAAATGGAGCGCGCGGATAGGTTAAAATGAGATGGTGACACGTACTGAGTTACTCGGTACACTCTCATCGTACTGACTCAACTCTGTTGGGCCCACTGTGAATTCATGTGGTTTATCCACACCGTCCATACATTTTTCCAGATCATTTTATGGGTTGAGCCCAAAAATGAAGTATATCAAAAGCTCAAGTACACCATACCAAAGGAAACAATGGAAGTACTGATTTCCACCGTTGAAACATTTCTAAGGCCCCCAGTGATGTTTATTTGTCATCCAAACTGTTCATAAGATCACGCAGGCATGGATGAATGGAAAACACAAATATCATCTTGATCTAAAACTTCTGTGGGCCCCGAGAAGTTTTCAACGGTAGACTTCAATTCACACTATTTCAGGTGGTGTGGTCCACTTAAAATTTGGATATGATTAAATTTTGGTTTAAAGCCATAAAATTATATGATAAAGCTGATGTATAGAGTTGATACAGTGCATGAATGATAGTGGGACCCACATAACTTGGTGACGCAATGTGCCCCGTCAATGACGGGCCTGGAATTGCGTACTAAATGTAGCACGCTCTTATCTTACTGAGTAAACTCTGTTGGGCCCACCGTGATTGTATGTGGTTTATCCACGCCGTCCATCCGTTTTTATTGATCATTTTAGGTGTTGAGCCCAAAATTAAACCATATCCACAACTCAAGTGGACCACATTACAGGAAACAGTGTTGAATGAGCATTGACCATTAAAAACGTTTTGGGAGCCATAAAAGCTTTGGATCAACCTGATATTTATTTCTTCCCTTCATCTGGGTCTTTAGGACCCAATCAACAGATGATATCAAATAAATAGTACAGTGGGCCTTAGGAGGATTTTAATGGTGGATATCCAATCATTATTGTTTTCCTGTGGTGTGGTCCACCTATGATTTACATCCTATAATTTTTTGTATCAATCCTAAAATGATCATCAAAAATGGATTAACGGAATGGATGAAACAAATACATTATGGTGGGGCCAACAGAGCACCAACCAACATTTAATGCTTTGTGCATTTTAATGCAACCATGCTTATTATTTGGTGTGGTCCACTTGAGCGTTGGATCAGCCTCATTTTTGTGCTCATGCCTTAAGATAACCTAAGAAAAGGGATTGACTGCTTGGATGTATAGATACATCACGGTGGGCCCACCCACAGAATGGCCTGTTCGAAGTTAGGGACGGGCGGGGCTAGTACGCAATCCGCGTCCGGACGCGGAAGATAGGTTGCGTGCAAGACTGGCTACTGAAGTGACGCACCAAGTTCTGTGGGGCACACCATGATTAATGTGTTGTATCTACACCGTCTATACATTTGCCTATATCATTTTAAGGCATGAGACAGAATGAGTCAGATCCAAATCTGGAGTGGACCCCACCACAGAAAACAGTGGGGAGAGGGACGCCCACTGTTGAAACCTTCCTAAGGTCCACTATGATGTTTATCTGAGATCCAACCTGTTTATAAGTTAAGATAGACATGAAAGAAGGGAAAAAACAAATTTCAGCTTGATTGAAAACTTTTGTGGCCCTTAGAAATTTTTAATGGTGGGCGTCCCTTCTCCACTGTTTTTTGTGGTGGGGTCCACTCGAGCTTTGGATCTGACTCATTCTTTTTCTCATGGCCTAAAATGATATCTCCAAATGGATGGACGGTGTGGATACAACACACATCATGGTGGGCCCTATAGAACTCGGTGACGTCACTTCAGGGTCCGCCATGTCATTTATTTTCCATCTGATATGCTGCAAATGTAAAATCCACCGTTCATCCGGTAATCCGTACATAGAAAAGTTGCCTGATTAAAAAACTATGGTATGCCACACCAATGGGAGGAATGTAAAACTGCTTCCAAATTGAGATGGAGATGATGATTATGAGCCACCACACAACTTTATGTGGGTCTAGAGCACAACTAGTCCCCATTATTAATATGTATATTTCTCAAAATTTACTTCTTTAGTTTTTCTTTTGCTTTTCAATGAATTGGTTGTGTTTTCATACATGACTATGATATATTTATAAATATCATGCATCCAATTTAAATATAATTGCATTAGTTCAACTAAACATCGCATAACTTAGGACCCTATACAAAGGAAACTTATTATGTGCATATTTTTTTTGAGATGTTATAATTTAAAAGTGTGTATTAATGGCTTTTTTAACAATCTCCAGAGTTTCATTAAAAATTTCAATCATTTCCTCAATGTTTCCCCATGTTTCCCAAAAAGTGCGATAAATTATGCGATACAAACGATATATCCCTTGCGATAACCGATACGTATCTGTATCCCAAGGGTGCGATACCGATATTTCGAACACTGGTCCCACCGACCATACAACTGTCTAGACCCCCCCCCCCCCAAAAAAAATAAAATAATAATAATAATAATAACAATATAAATAAATAAATAAATAAAGGTTCTAGATCAACTGTGTTTACCAGACTTCGTTAGAAATTTGTACATAATAAACCTTTATTTCTTGTTCTGACCTTATTTTACTAATTCCTGTATCCAATCAGCCTCTTGGGTAGTTGAAACAGAATTTTAGACTTGCTCCCATGTTTCCCTAGGAAACCTAGTGTTTCAACTAAACAAAATTTAATAGCCATTACCAGAAATTACTAGGCCAACTCTTGCATTCCTCAGGGAATGAATTCCCCAGGCAACAACTAAACATGCACTTGAAGAAGTTGCAAGAACCAATCACTGCAGTGGAACCTAACAGAGATGGGTACTAAAAGGTTGTAAGTTTGGAATTGTCCTCTGCACTTACTAGAGTGGTTAAACTAAGAAATTCATATTTCGAATGGCTTACATGCAAGGCATGTTCTTGTCAGCTCCTCGTGTTTTAGGAATGCTGGATTATATGAGAGCATTCTCAAAATTCTCCTTTGGTATTTTATGCATTACAGGTTATTTTGAAGATTATCAAACACTGCAAGGAGTTTTCGCCTGCTCTAGTTACAGGACAACTTTTGGGATTGGATGTTGGTAGTGTTCTTGAGGTTACCAACTGTTTCCCCTTCCCGGTATGCGAAGCTATCCTATTTTGTTCTAGAGTTGGTAGTGTTCTTGGAGTGCACATATTACTTCAAATCTGTCTCATTGTGGAAGCTGCCTTTTTCTCCTCTTCAATGTTCATGCTGTCCTTTTATAAAAAAAATTTAAACATCACAGATTCGAGAAGAGGATGAGGAAATTGAAGCAGATGGGGCTAATTATCAGCTTGAAATGATGAGATGCTTGAGAGAGGTCAATGTTGATAATAACACGGTTGGTTGGTAAGTTCTCTTTTACATATCAATATGCCTTACAATTGATTTATTACCACAATAAACATGTCTAAGATTCTATTTCGACTCTTTTAACTTCTCCAATATTTGATAGCTTGGAGGGTTTCAAAACACAGTGGTTTGGACACCTTAAAAAAAAAAAAAAAAAAATTTGCTAAGTTTCATTCAGAAGAACGAAGAAAGTGGTTTGGACACCATCATCTAATTGCTAGTGATCTTGGGTTGGAACATGTTATTGTCCTTTGAATCTGTCGTTAAATAAATTGTATTTAGGTCTTAATTGCCAGGTTCCATTGTTTCCCACAAGCAACTTTTGCATTCAATAGTCATGCAAGTGGTTACTGGATGCAGAAGCACAAGCAGTAAAAAATTTACAGATATTATTTTAGAGAATGAAGAATCTAGGATTTGCAATATTCTTGGACAGGAGTGATGCTGAGGGTACAATAAATGGGTGCACTTAGGGTGCGCATGAATGGAAAGATAGGGAGGGGATGCGTGTGTGTTTGTGTGCATGCGGAGGATGGAGCATAGGACCAGGTCAGCCCTATCCTGTTGAACAATGTGTGGCATGCAACACTACATGTTCAACATGCAAATTCCTTTAAACTAAGAGAAACTCATCTAAGGTACACCCTTTCCCAGTCATTACAAGGACCGCGAAATTATCAAGTCTCTCTAAAGGATAGAGCATTTGTGCCGAATGACCAACAAATACCGTGGTGTAGAATTATGATGGATATGCATGATCTTTATTTAGTGATTTACATACAAATCGTTGCTTGGGTTGTTCATTCGAGCTTGTTACATTCCAATCCATGCCATGGTTGGAAAACTCTCCAAGTTGACTCGTGGCTCTTCCTAGTTGTCCCATTTCTTGAGCAAAACTGAGCAAAAAAAGTCAGAAGACTCAGGGCCTGTTTGTTAACACTGAATTTTTGTACTTAACGCGGAATTTAGAAAATATTCCATGTTTAGTGGTGTTTGTTAACGCATAAGAAGGAAAGCGTTCCACGATTTTATGTTGAAAATTTTCCGTGATGGGAGTCTAGCTTAATGGGGAATGGAGAATAAGCTCTGTGATTATTATTATTTTTTAATCCAAAATTATCCTTTGTGAAAGAGATTTTCTTCTTTGCGTTGTACACATCCCAACTTTTAATATAGGGCACTTCTTTGAGCCCACCACGATGTATGTGTTTCATCCATTTTTAAATATCATTTTAGGGCTTGATACCAAAAATGAAAGTAATATAAACCTCAGGTGGACCACACCACAGGAAAACAATAGTGATTGGATATCCACCATTAAAATTCTCCTAAGGCCCAATGTACTGTTTATTTGACATCCAATCCGTTGATTAGGTCATATAGACCCAGATGAATGGAAAAAACAAAGAGAAGCTTGATCCAAAACTTTTATGGCCCCTAAAAAGTTTTTAATGGTCGACGTTCATTTAACACTGTTTTCCTGTAATGTGGTTCACTTGAGATTGGGATATTCCTCATTTTTGGTCTCATACCATAAAATGATCTAGAAACATAGATGGACGGCATATATGAAACACATACATCATGGTGGGGCCCACATAGCACTGACCACCAGCCATTGGCTGGTGGCATGGGAGTAGCCAATCTGTTGCTGCGGACGCAGATTGGATACTAACAGGTTGAGTAGCGAGACTCGCCACTAAAGTGACGTCACCAAGTTATGTGGGCCCCATCATAATATATGTTTTGTATCCACGTCGTCCATCCATTTGGAAATATAATTTTAGGTAAAGATTGAAAGAATGAGTCAAATCCAAAGCTTCAGTGGACCTCACCACAGAAAACAGTGGGGAGAGTGACGCCCACCTTTAAAAACTTAAACGGGCCACAAAAGTTTTTGATCAAGCTGATATTGGTTTCATGTCTGTGTTAACTTGTGAACAGGTTGGATTTCAAATAAAAATTACGATGAGCCTTAGGAAGGCTTCAACGGTAATCTCCCCACTGTTTTTTGTGGTGGGGTCAACTACATATTTGGATCTACCTCAGTTTTAAATCATGCCCTAAAATAAAATCTCCAAATAGATGGACTGTGTAGATAAAGCACATACATCATAGTGGGGCCCACATACATCATAGTGGGCCCATAGAACTTGGTGACGTCACTTTGATAGCGAATCTCGCTATTCAACCTGTCAGTAGCTAATCCGTGTCCAAGTAGGATGTGGATTGGCTGGGGTACCTCACACCAGCTATATAGTTGCTCTATTGATGTCAGAAAGTTCTGTGGGTCCCATCATGAGGTATGTGTTATATCTAAACCGTCCATCCATTTGGCGAGCTCGTATTAAGGCCTGAGACTAAAAATAAGACATCAAACTATCAAGTGGACCACACTGCAAAAAAGCAGCGGGGGATTGAATGTCTACCATTGAAATCCTTTTTGGGGTCACAGAAGTTTTGGATCAATATGATTTTTTTTCCTCTTCATACAGTTATTTGTGAACTTATGAACATATTGGATGGAAAATAAACGTAATGGTTTGGATAGCATTAAGTGAGCATCGTTGAAGCATTTTTATGGCTATAAAAGTTTTGTATCAAGCTAGATTTTAGGTGTTTTCACTTCATCCAATTGGGAATGACCTTATAAATGGTTTGGATAGCATATAAACATCAAGGTGGGCCTTATTTGAAGGTTTTGTTGCTACTGGTGGTTTACCCTACACGACACATAGTGACAATCTTCCCGCTAAGAGGAATTGAGGGCATTATGAATAATGATATTTTAGTTTTCTATTAAGTATTTTAGTTTATTTGAATTAAATATAATGATTTTATTTTCATTTAATAAAAAATAATTTCTTTATAATGTAAAACATTTCCAAACGGGAGATAGGGACAAATGTGTCAAATTAACATATTTCAGACGTTAAATTAACATATTTCAGACGTTTAAGATGTTTGTTAACAAACAGGTTGTTTCAAATTCAGTACTTAATTTTCAGACTTAAGCCATAATTATCAAACAAGTTTTTTGACTTCAGATTTCAGATTTCAGATTCAGGCTTTAAATTTCAGATTCAGTCTTTAGACTTCAGATTTAACAAACGGGGCCTCACCCTATACCAAAAGGGGTCTGACTCTAGCAGTTCTGTTGATTTTATTATGTGATTCGGTGACTGTCCCTGGTCAAAAGAAACTTGTGATGAGTCATGCCATCCTTATTCTACTGCAAAACTCAACACAGTCTAGTCATACTGGTTAAATTGTGGCTCGACATTTTTAAAATATTCTCAGTTCTCACTGGTAAACTAATATAAGGTGTTATAGGCTTCTCATTTATAATCATTGGTAATTTTGAGCTTTTCTACTATAAGATTACTCTTTTCTTATAAGCAGACTATTAGAGTATGTGTCAAGTCAGAGCCTAAGCTTGTAAAATCAGGTTTCTATTTATGAAGGATTCAAGATAATTTTTGTCAGTTGAATTTTGTTGTTTTATGCGAGTCAGTTACTTTCCTGAGTCAAGAGAGACTTGTTTGAGTCATGCAATTCCTATTCTATTGCAAAACCCAACGCAACTAAGTCATGATGGTTAGATTGTGACTCACCAATGCAAAATATTCTCCCAAGTCAACTACTCGAAGGTGTTTTAGACTTCTCACCTAAAGTCTTAAGCAATTTTGAAATTTTCTACTATCAGAATATGCCTTCTTCATAAGCAACCTAAGCGTTTGTGTCTAGTTGGAGTCTGAACTTGTTAGGTTAGGTTTCTATTGATGAAGGGTTCAAGGTAATTTTTCAGGTTTAAGTCTTTGTTTTATAAGAGTATATCTCAAGTTTGAGTCTCAGCTCATAAAATTACATTTCTGTTGATGAAGGTTCAAGGACAAGAGAACTGTAGTGAAGTGTGAGAACAATTCCTGCAACTTTTTTGCAATAATTGAGGACACAGGCTTATTTTAGCATTTAAAAGAAGGGAATGCTGCATACTCAACTAGTTGTAAACAAGTTTTGAAAATTTGTTTGATATGACTTGATATTGTCGACCAGTACTGGTTTCAGCTCAGATGAAATTAGTCACCACACTGATTTTGGAATGAAAATGAGTCAAAACATTAATATGGGACCGAAATGGACTGAGTTGGGGTGAGTCTATTGTTTCCGTCCCTGGGTGAGTTGCACTCTAAAAACACAGCTCAAGTTCATTGCTTTTTTAAAATAAAATTTAAAATTTAAAATTTAAAATTTTTAAATAAGGGTGGCAAAAATTGTTATTGAAATGGTGCTGAGCTAGCACAACAAACTACAAACAAAGCAAACATACTAAATTACAATCCTCTAAGGACTTTATACAAGAAGCCCATTCTAGAACAAAATATTTCACACTTGAGAACACCTTCGCCTCCTTGCTAGAGACGTTGCGAAAGCTACTATTTCTTTCCCCCAAAATTGCGCATCAGATGGCAAACAAAACCAAAGTACACTCTTATGCCATCTAATTCTCACACCATTCCAACTCAGGAGTAACTCCCCAATTGGGTCAAGCATAGCCCAAGACATGCCGATGGAACTGATAAAATGACTCATCTCCAAAGTAAACTTACAATGGATGAAGAGATGGTTGACTGACTCTGCATCCTCCATGCACAACATGCACACATTGGGAAGCACCATGGATCTTCTTTAAAGGTTGTCAATGGTCAATATTCTCTTCCTTCCAATTGTCAAAGGTTGTCAATGCTACTAATTTTGGGGGGGCCATGTAGTGCCACACATGGGTTGTATGAACACACCGATTAACCCTAGGCTAGCTATGCAAACACCCGTAGAATGATCGAACCGAGAAGCGGTGTCTCTTAGCCAGATCAATTGTCCCTCTTTTCTCTCACTGACGCATACAATTGAAGATGGTCAAGAAGTCTTACAAATTCCTCCACCTCCTCATCCAACATGTCTCTACAACAAGGAGGGGACCAAACCAGATTGTTTCCAACAAAGGAGAAACATTCGGAAACCAAGATATTCTTTCCCGAGAAGAGGTGCCATTCTTAGGAACACAACTTGAAGAGGCAAGTCGTCAGCCCACACGTCCTCCCAAAAAAGGATTCTCCCCATTTCCTAAGGTGAAGCGAACCCTAGTTTTTATTTCCTCCTTTAGTGCCTAGATTCCCTTCCACACACCAAAGGTCCTGTATAGGGAGGAATATTTAACCCACTACCCCCGTTCCTAGCATCCATACTTTCTCGCAATGAGCTTTCTCCAGAACAAGTCTTCCTCCTCCCCAAACCTCCACAATCATTTTCCAAAGGAGCCCGATTCATCTACTCACAAATCTCTAATACCAACCCCCCTTCCCAATGATTTGCACACCTCTTCCCACCGAAGAGGTGAAATTTCTTCCTCTCATCTAACCCTTGCCACAAAAAATCTCTTCTTAGCTTTTCCAGCCTAGCAAGAATTGACTATGGGCATCTGAAGAGGGACATGAAATACAAGAGCAAATTCAATAAAGTTGACTTGATTAGAGTTATTTGACCACAAAGAGATAAATACCGACATTTCCATTTAGCTAACTTCCTTTCGAAACACTTTTCCATTGTGTCCCATTAATGCTTGGCCGGCCTCCCAATACAGAAGGGAAGACCAAGGTTGGTCGAATGGAAGGCCCTCACTTGACAACTAAACACCTCCGTCAATTGATCCACCTCCTCCCTAGACAAGTGCACCGCCAACATCTCACTCTTGGCTATGTTTACTCTGAGACCCAAAACAGCTTCAAGACTTAAGTTCATGGTTGTAAATGCAACTATATGCGTGGGGCCCACCATGATGTCTGCATGGCATCCAACCTCTCCATTTCAGCATTGTGGGGAATGTTGTAATAGCTTAGATTTTCTTTCTTGCCATTTCCTTTTTATTCCTCTTCAGTTTGAGTTTTTGATACACAAATCGTTCTAGTAAGGTTGTCCTGTCATAAACCCTTGGTTTTTATGGTGTAAGGTTGTCCTTAGAACAATATTTGTATCAACTTCTCAATACTAGATTTTTGAGGTTGTTGCTTCCTTTGATTATTTGCAATTCATTTGGCTATCTTTTTGTTTATTCCGCTGTTATTTTTTAATTTGGCATTATCCTATTCACCCCCCCTTTAGGACATATAGCTTGGCCTTTTCAAAATTGGGCCTCATCATATGGGCCAGAAATATATCACATTGGGCCTCATTACATGGTACATATATACATCACATTGGGCCTCATCATATAAGCTGCAAATACATCACGTTGGGCCTTAAGGGGGCAACCCATAATTTGGTAAAAATGGATGGTCATCATGTGTAATATATACATCAAGGTGGGCCCCATAGGTCAGCCCTATGGTCCAGAAAATGGATGGATAATGTGTTTACAACACATGCATCAATGAGGGCTTGGATAGTGCAGATGGGCCCAACTCATACAGTAGGTGGGCGATGCATTTACACAACAGGTGGGCCCACCGTCCACAACTAGACAGTGTAGATAAATAGCGCATACATCATTAGTGGGATCCACGTCTAGCTGGACTGGACGACATGGATAAAATAGATACATCATGTGGGTCCCATGGACGGACAGGGTGGATAAAGCACATATATCACAGTAGGTCCCACCATCCAGGGGGTCTAGACGGTACAAATACAACACATACATCATACTGCAAGGTGAGCCCCACTTGTCCAGCAAACGGACTGTAAGACCCGTATCCTAGCTCATACTGTTCTGTAGGCTTCCGCTGTCCTCCCGGTCAAATTTTAGTGACCCATGATCTTTTATCTGCAGTTGCGCATGACCCCAAGTCGTATCCCATATTTTAGAGTTGGCTCGACCCGAGACTTGTACTAATCCACCTCCTCCCTAGACAAGTGCACCGCCAACATCTCACTCTTGGCTATGTTTACTCTGAGACCCATAACAGCTTCAAGACTTAGGTTCATGGTTGTAAATGCAACTATATGCGTGGGGTCCACCATGATGTCTGCATGGCATCCAACCTCTCCAGAAGGCTTGGCCCACAATGAATTGGGATGCCCTGAAAATTAGGCCGATCCAACCATCATGTGGGCCCCATGTGAATTTGGATATTTTGGGTGGTTTTCCATTGTTTTTGTGGTGCGGCCCACCTAATGGTTGGATCAACATGATTTTTGGGGCGTCTCATTTTCACAATGGAGCAACCCTGCTCGGACAGTTTGGATGCCATACGCTATGGTGGGACCCGCACTTAGTTGCTTGGAGTTCTAATCTGCAACTAGTGTGTGAGATGATCTCTAAAAAGAAACAACTGGCAAATATTGTTGGGGTTTGTGGAAGTTTTTGTTTAGGTTAATTGAAGACTACCTTAGTACTTGAGCTTTTCAATTGAGAGAATTGTGAAGTTTGAATTTTTTTCCACCATTGATTTAGGGCTTCCATTAAGTAATGCTGGAGGCAAAAAGAAGAAAATTACTAGGGTTTTAGGTTTAGTTTTCAATTTATTTATTTTTGTGCAAAATGGTAAGGGAAGAGGTGCTGCATAATTCCATTTTATTCTTTTCATGACATTCCTTTTGGTAATTACTTTTTCTTGTGAAACTTTGACAGGTATCAGTCTACTCTTTTGGGATCTTTTCAAACAGTGGAACTAATAGAAACCTTCATGAATTATCAGGTAAGCTAATGAAATAATTTTTTCGTATTGTAGCATTTGCCCATGGACAAATAATTCTTGTTATGTTTTTCCAGTTTGTATCAATTAGAGACTTTTCAAGTTTACTCATCCTCTATTGCTTGTAGCCATGTAGCCCATCAGCTAGTCTCCCTGTGAATTAGCTAGACCCACCTTTCTGTTTATATCAGTTAAAATTCAAATTTGTTGATATTAACCATTAGCATATACATTGACCATTGCCTTCCTATCAACAATGTTCAATGTAGTGGCAATATTATCGCGGTATTTCCTGGATCTTTCCCGCAATATCTGCAATGTTTCCCATGGTATCTATGATATTTTTCATAACCATGCCACCCAGTAGCTAGAGTTCATTATAGAATGTTTTCTACTCTATTTTTGGCAATTAAGTGGGAGTGGTGAAGCTAGAGTTCATTTTAGAATGTTTTCTACTCTATTTTTGGCAATTAAGTGGGAGTGGTAAGCTAGAGTTCATTATAGAATGTTTTCTACTCTATTTTTGGCAATTAAGTGGGAGTGGTGAATCTACTACTTCTATTATACCTTTTTCCCTCAATTTCGGCTCAATCCCTTGCCAAAGAAAAAGTTCAGTTCCTCTCATTGCTACAAAACAAGGGTGACATTGCAATTGATTAGGAAGGGTATTGGCAACTACATTTACCCTTTCAATAATGGGCAAGCGAAATGTTTGTCCTTGATCTGAATCTTGTATTTCTTCAAACATAATACACAAGCTCCACTGCTGGGTATGGTTCCAAGTATCAGTATTGGTGGCCATATTGGCCCGGCCAAAAACTGATATGATACAACATTGTCTATCGGTATTAGCCCCGTATTTGACATATTTTTTTAGCCAAAAAATATATTATTAAATAGGGGAAAATGAGAAATCCAAGAATTTATAACTCTCTCTCTCTCACTGTGTGTGTGTGTGTGTGTTTTGAACATGTATCCAATGGTAATACCAGACCCTCTCTGGTAAGAATGCTCTATGGCGGGTTGACCTGTAGACTGTAGTAAGTTGTGATGTTAAGACTTTTGGGTTAAGTATGTCATAAATTTATATGATATGTTGTTAATACGGTTATCTATTAACTATTAGACTATCAAATGATTCAAATCATAATGGTAAGGCTGTAAAACACATATAACATATAATGATATACACTATCATATGTTCATGTTTTAGACACATTCAATGAAAAGCAATAAAAAAATAAAATGATAACCTTCGACTTTAATAAAAACAGAAAACAAAAAACAATCACAAAAAAATGATAGAAAATTAAAAAGATGTGAAAGTGAATGCATTCATCCATCTACCATTTCATCCATTTGTCCATTTCATCAAATTGAATTTTTTTTTTTGAAAAGTGACAATATATTATATAATACGAGAGAGATTACAAGATAAAAAGGACGGAGACCTATCCCACTGAGCTAGTGAGACAAGTCGCCTAAGGAAACGAAAACGAGAGCAGATTACAATAGCTGCTATGCAACCCAAGGGAGGCCCATTCCACAATAAGAAAATGGATTTTTTTGATCAGATGCCCCACATCATGAGATTCCCCTTTAAAACATCTCCATTACGCTCTTCCCAGACTGTCCACCACACAACCACTAAAGACATTCTCCAGACAACATTTTTCTGCTTCCCAAAGTCTGTTCCATGCCCAGCAGAGATCAGAGAATCAGTAGAAAAAGGATGGGCCCAAGAGATGTTGAACCAAGAAAAGACCACGGGCCAAATATGAAGGATTAACGGGCTGAATGAAGAGGTGATTCACTGATTCGGCCTCTCCCATGCAACAAAGACAGATGTTGGGGATGCACATACTTCTTTTTCTTAAATTATCTACTGTCAACACCTTTCTGATGCTAACCAGCCAACTGAAGACCACAAACTTGGGGGGGAGTCTGAACTTCCACAGATGTTCCAACATAGGATGTGAAGGAGAGACAAAATTTCTATATATTCGATTATATAGAGATTTGACCAAAAATATGCCCTTTTTATCATGAAACCATTTAAGACCGTCAGGGGCCTGCTGATCTAGGGAGCTATTATTGAGAAGAGATAATAACCCCGCAAACTGATTAATTTCATAATCATGAAGATTTCTGCGACACGAGATGTTCCACACAATCTCAGTAGCGGAAACCGAGACACAATCAACCACCGAAATGTCCTGATTAGGAGCCAACCGAAAGATGGATGGGAACCCTTCTTTAAGAGGGGTGTCTTCGATCCATATATGATTCCAAAAGGACAGATTCTTCCTATTGCCGACCGAGAACTGAGTCTCATTGAGGACCTCTTGCTTCATTTCGAGCACACCCTTCCACATCACTGAGGCTCTATAGGCTGTTGAATCTTTAGTCCACCAACCTCCATCTGAGTGGCCATATTTACATTTAACTAGAGAATTCCACAGAGAGCCAGATTTAGTCCATCAAATTGATTTTTGAAAAAAATAGAATACATTTTTTTTTTGAAACCGGTCAAGAATACATAAAAACCAAAATTATAGCTCAAATGGTAGATCCATGTTCAAACAACAATAAATTTTCATTTCCCCAATCCAATTTTTGATTTTTGATTTTTTTTTTTTTTTGAAATTTGCTACAAAAAGGGTAAAAATATGTAAAAAAATAAATTTACAACAGATCAAATTTAAGGGCTGGTTTGTTAATGCTAAAAAAAATTACTTAATGCGGAATCTAGAAAGCGTTCAACATAAGTGTTATTTGTTAACGCTGAACGTGGAAAGCACTTAGTAATTTTTGCTGATTTTTTTTGGCGATAGAGGTCTAGCTTAATGGTGAATATAGAATGCGTTCCACGAAATCTTCTAAAACATTTTTTTTTCTTCCGAAATTGCCCCTACGCACATTGCCACAGAGATTCTCTCCCTAACACAACCCAACTTTTAATGTGTGAAACTTCTCTGGCCCCACTATAATTTATGTGTTAGATCCACATCGTCCATCAACTTTTCTAGATCATTCTAGAGCATAAGCCTAAAAATGAGGCACATCCAAAGCTCAAGTGGACCACACCACAGAAAGCAGTAGGAATTGAACAACTACCATTGAAACCTTCCTAGGGTCCATTATGAGGTTTGTTTGCCATCTAACCTCTTCATAAGGTCACACAAATCTGGATGAAGGGAAAAATCAAATATCAGCTTGATCGGAGCTTTCTGTGGCCTCAAGAAGTTTTCAATGGTAGGCGCCCAATTCCCACCGTTTCTTGTAGTGTGGCCCACTTGAGCCTTAGATCTGCCTCGGATTTTATCTTATGCCCTAAAATGGTGGAAAAATGGATGGACGGCGTGGATAAAACATACACACACACACATCACGATAGGCCCCACATAACCCCTGACAAGACTATCCGTCTTGCTAGCTCTTGGTGGGGTCCGTCTCGCTAGCTCTTGGTGGGGTAGTACCTAATCCTTGTTGGAATATTGCTTGGTGTGTTTTAAACCACCGACCTACCAGGTGTGTTGATTTCACTAAGTTGTGGACCCCACCATGATATATGTATTATATCCATACTGTCCACCCATTTTACGAGATGTTTTTAGGGTATGGGCTCAAAAATGAGGCAGATCTAAAGTTCAAATGGACCACACCACACCACAGAAAGCAGGGGGGATCGAACATCTACCGTTGAAAACTTATTAGGGGCATAGAAGTTTTGAATCAATCTGACGTTTGTTTTTGTTTTTTTGTTTTTTTGTTTTTCCTCTTCATTCATGTTTGTGTGACCTCATGAACATGTTGGATGACAAATAAACATCATGGTGGGCCATAGGAAGGTTTCAACGGTAGAAATCATTGTCCTCACGACTTTATGTTTTGTGGGCTACTTGAGCTTTGGATCTGCCTCATTTTTTAGCTCATGACCTAAAGTGATGTCGCCAAATGGATGTACTGTGTGGATATAACACATACATCATGGTGGGGCCCACAGAACTTGATGATGTCAACATACCACCTAGCACACCATGCAATCTGCTTCCCGGATTTGCCACACGGAATTGGTGGATCTTAGATCAAACTTGGATTGCCTACTAACGCTGCTAGGAGCGTGGTGGCTACTGGACAGTGCTATGTGGGTTTACCATGATTTATGTGTTCTATCCACACCGTCTATCAATTTTTCTGTATCATCTTATGGTATGAGCCCAAAAATGAGACATATCCAAGTCTCAAGTGGACCACACCACAAGAAAACATTGGTAGTTGAACCCCCACCATTAAAAACTTCCTAGGGCCATCTGTAATGTTTATTTACTATCCAACCTGTTGATTTGGTCACACAGACCTGGACGAAGGGAAAACACAGATATCGGCTTCGTCCAAAACTTTTGAGGTCCCCAAGAAGCTTTTAATTGGGGGCATTCAATCACCATTGTTTCCTATGGTGTGATCCACATTAGATTTGGATCCTCCTCATTTTTGGGATCATTCCCTGAAATGATCTGGAAACATGGATTTATGACAAGGATAAAACACATACATCATGGTGGGAGCACACAACACCATCCAGTAGCTATGGGCTTTTTTTTTTTTCACATGCACTCACAGTCTCACACCCCCCCCCACACACCCACTTTTACATCCTCAGCAGGCAATCCACGTCCTTCGATCCACCGAGGTGGGCGAGACCCCTAACTGCGGGGTCCACTGTGATGTACGCGACTCCATCTATGACGTCCATCCATATTGAAAGCTCATTTTAGGGCATGATCCAAAAAATGAAGCAGATCCAAATCTCAGATAGATCATAGTACAGAAAATTAACAATGGTAATTGACCATTAAAAATTTCTTGTGGGCCACAACAGATTTGGCTCAAGATGATATTTGTGTGGTCTCTTAATCTAGGTTTTTATGACCTCATCAACAGTTTGGATGGCAAATAAACATTCCGGTTCAATCATGATTGTTTCCTGTGGAGACGGGCAAATGTGACAAATTAACAGATTTCAGATGTTTGTTAACAAACAGGTCGTTTCAGATTCAATACTTAATTTTCAGACTTACCTTCAGGCTCAGATTTCAGATTCAGGCTTTAGAGTTCAGATTTAACAAACAGGCCCTAAATCTATGTTCAAAGAACTTAGATTTATGTTTAAACAACATGATAACATAAATCTGTCATTCCTCTAAAGTAATTTTGGATAAAAAATAGAGAAATTGAAAGATGTCTAAAAAATTGCCCGGCAATGCAAACATAATTAAAATCCAGCAGCAAAAGGTAGATGTATGTTAAAAAAACATAGATTTACCTAGATCTCTCATTCGATTCATTTACTTAGTCATTTTTGAAACAAATAAAATTCAGAAAATACCCAAAGAAAAACCCTGAAAATACAAAAAAAAAGAAAAAAGAAATGTTGAAAAAAATTATTTATGAAATGCATGTGTGAAATCTTTAGATCTATAGTATTAAAAGACTCTTCATGAATCATTACAACAATTAGTTGTAAAAAGTTTTTTAAAAATGATTTTCTGAAAATTTAAAAAATTCCCATGTAAATTGAAAAAATAAAAAATGCAAAAATCCCCACATCGAACTCGAATCAAGCATCATTTGATCAATTTGGGGCTGATTTGACCTGATTACAAGGCGTTCGATCCTTTGATTCAAGCCCAAAAAAGTTGTTTTGATCTTCAAAACAACTATAGATCTGGTCGTAAATGGGAATAAAACAATCCCCGACCTAAAGAAATTTGAAACAAGAAGAAAAATGGGAAAAAGTGAGAAACGCGAGCTGGTTGTGACCTGTATCGGTCCGACCGATGCACGTACAATGCATCGGCACAAAATTTTTAAGCCGGGCCAATATGGCTCTGTATCACGTATAGTACCATGCCAATATGGATATGATACAACCATGTTGGCCCATATGCTATTGATAGTCAAATCACTGGTAACTCCATGCGTATCTGAGACCAAGGTATATTTTTTGTTCTTCCTTACAATCTTATAAACAACTGTGGATTTACCATTAAAAATTCTATTATTCCTCTCCTTCCATATCAACCACAAAACAGGATGGGCTGAAATACTCCACAGAACCTTGGACTAGCTGTAATCATGTATCTTTTAACATCTTCTGAAGTTTCACCGAAAAATTCAACAATCTCTCTAAAGTTTTTTCCCTCAGATTGTGATACATTACGTGATTCGTGTGACATTTCCCAAAATTTCCCAGAATAATTTCCTTATCCCAAGGGTGTGGTATGTGGTAGAGACATATACATAAAACATTTCTTACCAGATGTCACCATTTACAATGCCATAAAACATGCATAATGGTTCACCATCATGCTCAATGTCCACTGCAGATTTCTTCGTTTTGCCAGCCCCAGCCATGTCTCCTACTTCTTTGGAAAACTCTGCTTCAAAATATCATATGGCCCTCCAAATCCCAGAACCTCTTTTGTTTACATTTATTCCTACTTGGCTTGAGTTCAACATTTTTCAATAGACTTAACTCTCCCAATCCAAGAAACTGGGTGAATTCTGAGTCTTCCCCATAATTTTGCATGGTACCCAAAGGCACTCCCTTTTTCATCAGGCAGGAGAATGATTGGCAATGGCCTGCTAGGTTCCAGATGAACCGTCAGATGTAGGCTAGCATCCCTGAAGGCTCTTAAGCTTATTTGGGTTTCTTGTTGGAGGCATCTCATGGATGGCCTTCATCTTCACTGGGTAAATCTCAATCCCTCAGAGTTCGATCATGAAGACAAGGGAACTGCCGAAAGAGCCTAAACGCAGATTTGGGTGGGTTCATTTTCAGGTTGTCATTTTACCGAGGTTTTAAAATCTTGGGGAAGGTATTTGAGATGGTTGATTTGGCCCTTGGAGTGGGTATAATGGTTGTTTTATCTGACTTGGACTAGGAGCACTCCTTTTTTTCTGATCTGCAATCAGTATCTTTCAGCTGAATGAGTGGAAGATGTTCTGATTCTGGTGGGTCATGGGCTGTTATGTGTTGCTAACTAATGATTGCTCCTTGATGATTTGGTCAAGCTTAATGTTCTTCAGTGCCTGCAATGGGAGAGCATTGGTAATGATGCCTTCTACATTGCATTTATGATTATGGGGTGTTTCTAGCAAGGTTTGCAGCAAATTGTCTAGTTATCTTTCTTTTCTCTTAATTTTCTTTGTTGCACAGTCGACCTTCAATTTTTCTCCTCAGGTAGCCTCTCCACTATAGTGCACACCTTGCTACTGCATGTTGATGTATATATATTGCTCATGCACTTCTTTTGCCTTTTGCCTTTTTCCTTTTTCCCATTTCCAGCAGCATCTCTCTCTCTCTCTCTCTCTCTCTCTCTCTCTCTCTCTCTCTATCTATCTATCTACACACACAAACAATCACGTGCACACGCACTTGAATAGTGGCTAATTTCTTTTTGATATTTTCGTCATTGCAGGAGAATATTAGACGATGTGTCTGCATTATATATGATCCATCAAGGTCCAATCAAGGTGTTCTGGCTCTAAAGGCCTTGAAGCTCTCAGATTCCTTCATGGATCTTTACCGCAATAACAATTTTACAGGAGAGAAGTATGTAGCTTATGCCTCTGAAAATAATATGAATAGGATCCATTAGTTGGAACCTCATAGACCATCTTTTGTTGTGCATGAAGCTTATTCCTTCAAAAGTTATTAATATGACCTGTTATTTTAACCTCATGGGCTATCTTTTGTTATAATAGGCTGCGGGAGAAAAACTTGTCATGGGTGGATATCTTTGAGGAAATTCCTGTGAGTGTTTCATCCCTCCAATTGTTGCTATGGGGTAGTTTTTTTGGGTTCCACGCTTTGAGATTTAGGAAAGAAACTGCGTAGTTGCTTATTTAATCCGTAGATGTAGTGTTGGATATCTCTCTCTGTAGCATGTTGTGTTTCAAAGAGATCCTTACCAGAGCAAGTGGGTGCTTACTTTCCATTTGACATGTTCAACAGATTAAAGTTTCTAATTCTGCGCTTATCAGTGCTTTTATGACCGAGCTAGAAGCTGACACTCCTGTTACCCAGGTTTTATGTTTTTTCCATTATTTGGGGGCTTTGTCAGCAGCATGACATTTGCGTGCTTCTTCCTTAATTTTTGAAATCCAATTTTCTGTGGCAGTGTGATTATGATCGTCTGTCATTGTCAACTAATCCATTTATGGAGCAGAATGTGGAATTTTTGATTGAATGCATGGAGGATCTTTCCGTGGAACAACAGAAGGTTAGCTTTATTTTCTAGAGTTTCCTTAAATTCTTTTTATATTATTGGCTGTTAGATTAAAATGGGAAGTGAATGTTATTTTTCTTCCAGTTCCAATTCTATTACCGAAACCTCTCTCGTCAACAATCCCAACAACAGGCATGGCTTCAAAAACGAAGGTAAGCCATTGGATATACTTTAACCATGTTACCATGGATTTTGCATCATAATATCTGGTAGGTCTGTAGGTGTTATTTTTTAGGGCTTGTTTGGAGTTGGGCAAAGTTACGTCTTGGCTAGCAATCCACGGCATGCCGGTTGTTCTGTCCTTTGTTTGTCAAACGCCCCGGAACATGGACATGATAGATTATAGCACATGGAGAATTCAAACTAAAGATTCGTTGGTGGCACAGTTACACGTGCATGTGCACATTGACACATCTGCCACATTTTCTAGTGCTTGAAGATTGTTAGTGGCACACATGCACATATGGGATGCTTGAACTTGGATGGTCAAACACGTGGCACACTGGAACACGTCAGACATGTGCTCGGATAAGTGTGAATCGTGATCCTTATGTACACTGAAACTGTAAAGTGTCATTGACAGCTAGTTTCACCTCCCCGCTAGAGACACCCAGTCCATGGTCTAACGTTCATATATCCATCGCTACTTGGTGCATTGGTTCTTGTGCATAAGGGGGTTGATAAACCATGGACATGTACATTGTACAATTGCTCCAAGTCCTCCAACTCTTTGTTGCGGACAAATTTGCCCCAAATCCAAATCCCTTGGATTCCTTTAGTATGGGACTCCAAAACCTTTTTGGATGGGGGGTGAGTACAGACTTGTTTAGACTTCTTATCCAGTAAGAGTTGGCATTTGGTAGACACATTTCTCTTATACATTTCCTTTCATCTCCTACTCGAAGCCAGCTGGATGGGACTATCCTATCTGATTCAATCAGGGCTGTTCCACCTGCAAATATGCCCTTAAGTTTTAAGTTCAATGTCACTTTGTATGGATTCGTCTTGTGACTCTTGTCCACGGTAAGCATATTTACAACTATTTTTTCTTGTGTTATATTTTCCCCCCCTTTTTTTTAATGGAAGAAAAACCATCGTTTCCACACCAAGATACATGAGAACTTTCATCATGCCTTGAGAGTTTTAAGTCATGCATTCCATTGTTTCTTTCTTTTCTGAGATATAAAAGCTGCATGGAGTACTTGCCTCTTAGCTGGTTGCATAATTAGTCAGTTTGTACCCCTTTGGTTCAGCCAAGCAGAATTTGTGTGACAAAGTGGTATTGCAACCTATTAGAATGCAAGCTTCTCCAAAGCTAGTTATGCAGTTAAGAGAGAGAGGGAGGTTCATACTTTTTCTTTATACTTGCAAATGGATCATTGTCAAGGCCTGTGGGTTGGCCATCCTATATGACCACTTGGCAAGCAAAATCTGATTGGAACCTCTATGATATGAATGCCCAGATCACCAGCCTTCTTTGATTACCAATAATACCTCAGTTGCCCATACTGTCATTCTTGGTTCCATTTGCTACGGAAGAATTATGAAGGCATTAGTCATGCTGTTTCTTTGTACTTGCAGATGGATCATTGTCGAGGCCTGTCAAGCAACATCTTTTTCCAAAAAAAAAGTAAAAAAGAAAAGAAAAGAAAAGCTAGAATAATAATATAAACTACTTAAGTGGGGAGGGAGGATCATACTGTTTCTTTATACTTGCAGATGGATCATTGTCAAGGCCTGTGGGATGGCCATCCTATATGACCACTTAGTAAGCAAAACCTGATTGAAACCTCTATGATATGAATGCCCAGACCACCAGTGATGCGGGACAATTCACCACATGCTCTAAAAGCTTAAACTAATAGAGCATGGCGAATTAATCCCCTTATCTCATAGCCTAGGCCCCACATCTCATGGGTTAGGACCTCGGCTGAACTCCCCTCGTGGGCCCTAAATCACATTGAGTATCATCTCACACAAGCCACCTGAATCACATGGGTGGGGTGCGCCTCTCACTAGCCACCTATGTGACACCCCGTCACTGTGGTCACATGTGGGCGGGCACACGTGGGTGGCGCACATGTGGGAGGGCCCCATGGTGGCTGGCAGGCAGGCTACTGTGTGGCTGGTAGGCTACTATGTAGCTGACAGGCTACTGTGCTGGCAGGCTACTATGCACACAGTGAAGGTGAAACTTTGTCCTACATTGGAAGTGTCGTCTGAAGTTGTGGTGGTTCTATGTGGAGTTGCCACCCTATACTGTATGAGGCCTTTTGGGGGCTACCCCGAGAACAAAATCGTGCGGGCTGTGCCTAAAGCGAACAATATCATACAGTGTGGGCGTGGGCTGTTACAACCTGCCTCACATGGGCTGCTCACCCTGAGTGTGTCCTTGCATCCAACAGGTAACCCTACTTGAGCCCGGTGTGAAAATGCCTTTGCAGTAATTACCCTCGGTGAGGAGTCTCGAACTTGAGACCTCTCACTCTGGTACCAATTTGATGCAGGACAATTAACCACTTGCTTTAAAAGCTCAAACTAATAGAGCATGACGAATTAATCCCTTTATCTCATAGCCCAGGCCCCACATCTCATGGGTTAGGACCTCGGTCGAACCCCCCTCGTGGGCCCCAAATCACATGGGTACTGCCTCACACAAGCCACCTGAATCACACGGGTGGGGCGTGCCTCTCACGAGCCAAGCACCTCACACGGGCCGTCCACCCCGAGTGTGCCCCTGCATCCAACAGGCAACCCCACCCGAGCCCGGTGTGAAAATGCCCCTGCATTAACTAGCTTTCTTTGATTACTAGTTGCCCATACTGTCATTCCTGGTTCCATTTGCTATGGAAGAATTATGAAGGCATAAGTCATACTGTTTCTTTATACTTGCAGATGGATCATTGTCAAGGCCTGTCAAGCAACATCTTTCCAAAAAAAAAAAAAAAAAGAGAAGAAGAGAAGAAAAGCTAGAATAATAATATAAACTACCAAGTGGCATGCATAATGAATGAAGAAGGGAGAGAAGAATTGGGAGAGTTTTTGGAGGGGAGAGAGAAAAATGGAGGGAAAGGATGCCAAGCATGGGAGTGTGCTACTCATGCACAAAAGGGGGTGGGGGAGAAGTGGGTAAAATCCAAGCCACTTATTTACTTGGATAAATCCAAGCCATTAGTTTATAATCATGCAGATTTTCAAAATTCCATAAATACCCTTGACTATCTTGAAAATCTAATTTAATGTCCCATATTATCACAAACAATACAACTCTCCTAAAACTAATTGAATGGGCAAAAATGTCCTTTTGCACCTAGCATTGTGTATAGTTAGAGATAAGTTGTTTGGTAGAGTTTGCAGTAAAATCGACAAGTATATCGGAAAAAATAATCCTTAAAGAGCTGCTGCTTCACCAACCAATAAAAAAAAATTTCCTTAAAGACCCACTGCTTAGCTTTGGTGATGTAATAGCACTAAGTTGGAGTACTCTAACTATAAGTAGAAAAGATAGGATTCATTTATCACTCAGTGTGGATGATTTATATTAGTCCATTTATTTGGAGGTACGCACAACTACTTGAAATTTGGCTAAAAGCACTCCTTTATTCATTTATTAGGTTGACTTTGTCTTTGTGGAGAAATGACAAGCCGTCTAGGCCCAGAACTAATTGCGATGCTTTTCTTCTTCTTCGTTCCTTCCTCATTTTGGAGTATCAACTATGCAGGAATTCTTTGGAACTTTGTGCATAATATCAATTACTCTTCTTCAGTAAAGTCTAGATGATTTTTATTGTTTTATCCTATTGGAGTTCAAATAGTTGCATGTGTTGTATGCTTTCACATTCATAATTCAACTGTTAAGCCTTCTTGTTGACCAACTAGGTTGTGAAAATGTCTTGTATGCAATTTTTAGTCACATGAGAGCCCTCTCCCTCTTTCTATTTGATTGAAACAATGATGAGGTTAAACATTGTTTGTTTATATTTTATAGGGCCGAGAATATGGCACGGAAGGCTGCAGGAGAAGAACCGTTGCCTGAGGAGGACCCATTGAATCCCATCTTTAAACCAGTTCCCGAGCCATCACGACTGGATAGCTTTCTCATAACAAATCAAATCTCTAACTACTGCAACCAGATCAATGGGTATGCCATAAATCATCTCTATTAATTGAAACATGAGATTTCTCTATTAATTGCAATCATATCTCGTGCCCTTTTTTCCTTTTCAAGAATTTGAACTAAGTAATAGTAAAATTTGCTACTGTACTTCTTGCTGCATTAGTATTTCTCTAATAAATTCTACCAATATATTCTTTTGAATTGAAATGATTTGCAAAGGTTTAGGGTGTGTTTGGTTGCACCAAATTAGACTAATTGATCATGAAATATCATGAGATTTGGTGCAACCAAACACACCCTTAGCAAGTTATGCACATGACATCTGCATATATATCATAGATGCACATGTGTAACTTGCTTTTTATTGAATTGGGAAAGGTCTCATGTTGAAATTACATGCATACAGTTTGTTTACACTTTCCCACCCTATTCTGATGTTTGACAAGTGTTCCAAGTTTTAGGAGTTGCAACCTGTCTAGACGCGAGCGTTGCAATTTTTTCTACCCTTGCAGAGTCTTACTCCTTGCACTTACACATATTTTGAATGATTCAATCTGCTACTATGCCAAGAAGCTGGACACAGTAAGAAGTATCATGGACTTTTAGAAGTTTCTCATCTTGGTTTGTAGAAAACTTCTGGAGTAGTCATCTTCGTCTCTTTGCCTTGGGTGTGCCTAGCTTTGTTAACAAGGCATCTTCACTTCATTGGTCTTTGTAAAATCAATCATAAAGAACACGGCGTGATGTTATGCTTGGAAAGTGTGCTGGCTTCACCCACTTAAATGGAATGTGATGGAAGCCTTTCATGGTTGGTTGTAGTCAGCTGCTGTGGTTTCAATAGCGACTGTGGCATTTCCATGCCACAGGATGACTTTTTCTTGTCATGGCAGGTTGATGGAGGTAGTTGACTGGTGGCAGTCCAATCCACTTAACATGCTATGCTAGTTTGATCCATGGTTTAGGATTCCATGCTCAGATTTTGTGCTCGGCCATGTTAGTCGGGTTTCCCAAAGTACAAGTTCTTGTCATTTAAAGGCTTGAGAAATTGGCTGAATTTTCATAGACTCCAACACTCTTTGTTTTCCACTGTAATTGAGTTTTTTTTTTTTTAATTGACAAGACCAACTTAATCAAATTCTGGATAGAAGATTTTGTTTTGAGTGTCTCTCATGGAAAAGATTGAGGTTGTCCTCCAATCTAGACTACTTCCATCAGTATACACTACAGTTGTCTCCATACTTCCTATGCTACATTTGCTGATAAATGGCTTGTTCCAAATATGCTACAAGGCACGCCCATTTTCTACATCCTGACATCTTCTTCTTGAGCTATTTAATACAGGCATACATTCCACCATGAGGTAATTTCTACACTTGAACTGATCTGTGTACCATATTTGACTGATCTATTGAGGGAATGAGGAGTCATAGATTGTCTTGGGAGATGGTAAGAACTCCAAGGTTATGTCAGTCCTAATCTGAGCGTTTTTATAATAACCAGTATGGGAAACATATACAGCTCCCCCTTTCCAGCCATGATAAAATTTCCTAGGTTCCTTTCAGGTTATGGCCTGTATATTTGTAAATTGCTTTTATCTTTTGCACGTTATGTTTATATTATATATGCACATATGCAGTTTTTGCTTATAGCACATAATTTTGCCTCCGCTCCATTTGGGAATGCTTCTCTTTTGCTCGTTGTAGTAGGAAGAATAAATAACTCAATTTTGCAAGATTTTGAGACTTGTAACTGCGTCCAGCGAATTGATAGGCCAATTCATGGATCAGCTGATGATTAGGTATTTTTTTAATATTCTATCAGTCAGCATTTTTTGGATCATACTGTGAACCCTTTTTTCCCTTCCAAAAGCACTCTACAGATTCTTAAGTAGCAACTTAAGAGCAGTCGGCAGATTTTTCTAGTTATGCCTCATCCATGAGTTGTCACCCACTGCTTAGACAGTCTGGAGTGATCACTATTTTGCACAAATCAACAGTTTTTTTCAGAGTTGTGACATTGTGCTAAATGCACCTGCTGAGCACCAATGTGGAAAGAGAGGTGGATGATTGGTGCATATGGCAATCTAAGTATCTTAATATCCTATGGCATTCATTCCCCAATGATGCATTATCCAGCTCATACGGACAACTTTCTGGCTGTAGCCTGAGACTCGTCTGAAACAGGCTGTGAGATATGACCCCTTGGTTGTGGGCCTATTTTTGGCTCATTTGCTAAGTGCCCAACCCTTATATGAAAATTTAGACCATACTTTCCAGTGTATGCGTCTGTGACCCCTTTTCTAATTTTTCCTCTTTAATTGAGATCTTAGACTAAGCTGTTGGATTTTTTTCCTTCCTCTTTTGCATGCTTGAGAAACTATTGAAGTAATTGAATCATTGGCCAAAAATGTTTCACTGTTGTTTTTGAGTATTGGTGAGTGGTTTTCTAGCTTTCTTTATATGCATATCTCATTTGTTTCTTATCAATAATCTGTTGACTATTGAGAAAAAAATTATATTTTTCTCATCAATCATTAAATCACAAAACAAGAATTGTTTTACCTGGGCTTTTGACCTGCCAGTACTTAATGCATACTTAGGATAAGATTAATAGGAGTTTATCATTTTAAAAAGTTTTAAAACGATTAGGAGTGCTGAGTGTGTTGATGTAACTGTTAAAAAAATGAAGAGTATTTTGATATGGCCAATTGAAGTTCGTCATGTAATTAGGATGTCACTACCCAAATTGCTAGAGGCTTTTCAATTTCTTGGGTGGAGAGGAAAACCTTCTATTCTGTTAAGCATTTGGGCTGTAAGGAAAATCAAATCCATATTATGCTGGATTTTTTTTTCTTCCCCCGAATGGTTATAGGATGCATTTTAGATTTGACTGGCATCATGTCTGATATCAATTCGTTGGAGAATCATCCTGCCCCTGCTGCTTGGCAAGGTACATGCAAATGGACCCTTACTAATATAGCAATTTTATCATCATCATTGAAAATGCCTAGAGATGGAAATACTCAGTCCACTTATTCGGGTCCAACTTGGGAGGCCTGCCTCGTGGAAACACAAAAGTTATGGCTCTTCAGGAAGGTCTCTTTTCATTTTCTTAAATTCTTTAATGATGCTTCCGTTCAATTCAGTGCCCAAAGAATGTGATTAGCATTTTCTATTAGTGAGATTCATGCTTTATTTGGAAGGCTAAAAAAATTCATTTTCTTTGATCTTTGTGGATTCAGTGACCCTTTTGTTAGCTTTTCTATTGTTGTATGAGATTTCTGTTTTCCACAAAACAGGGGGGAGAAAATCTATCGTCCTTAAAAGTTACCATTATTATTTTTGGATTGGATTTTGCAGGGTGGCAGGCCAGAGTTTCAGCAGATTATATTTAATGAAGGCTTTGCATGATGACTGAATCCAAAGCCCAAGGTAAAAACCTGTTGTCTCTATACAGAATCCACACTGCATTTGCATGCAGGACACGCTCTTGGGTCTTGATGGCAAGTGTGATCAATCTTGGGTCTTGTACTTCTGTTGTTTTGATAGCAGCATTGCGCAATTTTGGAGGGTTTTAACAACAGATGGATGAGATTGATGGGTTTTATTTCTTTTCTTTTCTTTTTTTTTTTGGATTATTTTTGTCATTGCAAAACATACGGATAGCATGTCTCCTTTTCTTATATGAATGAATTGGTTGGATCGAACATTTAGCTTCTTATATGACACAATGTATTAAAATCTGCTTCAATTTTATATTGTATCTTGATTTTGATTCATATTTCTTTCTATCCAGGACAAAATGTAAGGAAAATAGGGAGAGTTTAAGAAGAGAATTGATCACCTACAGCCAATGTATGTTAACTTAGCATGCAGTCTTGCCATTCCCACTTATGCAGAACATGCCATCTAGGGCTGTACATCGAGCCGAGCTGAGCCGAGCCGAGTCGAGGTGGGCCAAGCTTGGCTTGACTCATCCTTGCTTTCCTTGAGCTCGAGCTTAACATTGGAGCTTGCCTTGTTTGCCAAACTTTTCGAGGCGAGCTTACCTTGAGTTGAGTAGAGCGTGCTCCCACACCCAACCCAACCCAACTTATCTGCCAGCACCCATACCCGACTCAACCCAACACCCACACCCAACAGCGAAGAAAGAGAGAGAGAGAGAGAGAGAGAGAGAGAGAGAGAGAGAGAGAGAGAGAGAGAGAGAGAGATGCTTAGCTATGCATCGGTTAGCACGTCATTACGTGTGAACCTTGCCATCAACCATCAGATAAGGCAGACAGCCTGGATGAAGGCGCTCTTATGCGCAAGTTTGAAAGAGTGAGTTTCCTTCTCTGGTACGCCTCTTCACCCTATTCTCTAACTTTCCAACGGATGTGATGGAAGCCTTTTCACATGAAATTCTTCTGCTGGGATGCTAGGTGGGTCCCACCAAGATGTAATGATAAATTCACACTATCCATATATTTTTAAAACTAATTTTATGGTATGAACCCAAAACTGATGTAGATCAAAATCTCAAGTGGGCCACAGTGTTGATTGAACTCTCACCATTAAAAACTTCATGGGGCTACCAAATTTTTAGATCAAGTTGATATTTGTTTTTTTTTTTCCCATCATCCAGGTCTATATGACCTAATCTACAGGTTGGATGTCAAATAAATATCACGGTGGGCCCTAAAAAATATTTAACGGTAAGAATCATTATCACCGCTGCGTCCTGTGGTGTGGTCCACTTGAGATTTGGATCTGCCTCAGTTTTGGGATAGTGCCCTGAAATGCTAAGGAAAAACGGATGGACGGGATAGATTTCTCAAAAACATCATGGTGGGCCCCACCTAGGTTTCTAGCACGCAAAGTAGGAAATCGATGTTCGAAAAAATTGCGCTACGGATTTCCTACGAAAGCCCTTCGCATGAAGTTCTTGCACTAGAAACCTAAGCAGATCATTTTAGGACATGCGTACAAAAATGAACCGAATCCAATACTCAAGTGGGCCGAAAACGTGAAGATTGAACTTACACAGTTGAAATATTTGTAGGTCATAGAAGTTTTGAATCAGGATAATATTTGTGTTCTTAACTAATCCCAGTATGCATGGTGTTATGAATGGTACAGATGGCATGTAAACATCACAGTCTATCCCATGGAGGTTTCAAAGGTAGGAATTTCCCTGCCCCCTTTTTCCTTTGGTATGGCTCAATTGAGCATGGTATCCTGCTCACTTATGGTCTCAAGTCCTAAAATGAGCTCAAAAAACGGATTAAACCCTTACCGTTGAAAATTTCATGGGGGCCAAAGAAGTTTTGGATGGAGCTGATATTTGTGTTCTCTTCATCCATATCTATCTAACTTTATGAATAGGTTGGATGGCAAATATAAATCATGGTGGGCCCTAAAAAATTTTGAATGGTGAGATTTATTATCACTGCTGCTTCCTATGGTGTGGTCCACTTGAGCCCTGTATCTATCTAAATTTTGGTTCTCTACAGTATGTATGGACGGCATGGATTTATCATTAACATTTTGGTGGGTCCCAACTAGCATCCCAACAGAAGAAAGGTGAAGAGGCATAATAGAGAAGGAAGCTCCCTCTTTCAAAGTCTGGAGAGCGTTCATCCAGACCGTATGCTTTATCCGAAAATTGATAAAAAGGTCCACACACCACCGGTGGGTAGTTGAGCGCGTCTCTCTCTCTCTCTGGGTATAGGGAGGGAGGGAGCTGAGCTGAACGAGCTTTTCAAGCTAGCTTGGCTCATGTACATCGCTAATGCCATCAATGTAAATGGTAGGCCCTACAATGAAAGATCACCTGGTGTCAAATCCAGGCTCATCCACTCATCAGGCAGGCTGCACCATTGAAATCTATGGATGCCATTTTTCTGTCTCAGCGTACGGGTGCTGCGCAGCTATCAACTGTATGGGCATGATTTTTGAGACGGGCTATCTTCATGGTTGGCCTTTTTGTTTATGTGGCTCGTATGCCCTGCACAAGCGAAACTTCGGGGAAGATGAGTCTGGATTCTCTAAGCAACCATGCAACAGGCTGTAGGGGATCAGTTCCTTAATTTGGAATGGCATTTGGGTGATCTAAGACTAGAAAAAATGCCAAACTGTCCCGGAGGGAGATTGATCACCACATCCTGGGACTGCTTTCAAGAGACTAGAGATTGTAGATGCAGATGGTGGTTACAAGCATTAGGTGGACCCACCTTATAGATTAGTTTGCTTCTTTTTACTGGACAGACACAGAAGGCACGAACCGTTGGGGAAAAAAAATCAACTTTCTGACTAGAGGTGGGCATCGAGCCTAGTCGAGTCGGGGTGGGCCAAGCTCGGCTCAGCTTCTCATGCTCTACTCGAGCTCAACATTGAAGCTTGGCTTGTTTGTCAAAGCTGTCGAGCCGAGTTCGAGCGGAGCTAGTGGTTCGAGTCGAGTCGAGTTTACCTCCAGTCGAGCTCGAGTTTGTTGGGTGAGAGAGTAATGAATTCTGTTCTTGATCTTCCTCCATCGATGAAAAATTTAAAAATCTTAGGAGAATCATAGCAAAACCTGATGAAAAATCAAAAAACTAATCTGTTCTTTATCTTCCTGCACCAGCATATAGTTCAAAACCTGAAAACTCGAGACGATTGCCTGTTGGGTCCATTCGGTTGAGTTTTCTCTTGACAAAAACTTAATAATTAAAATTATCTAACAAAAACTTAATAATTAAAATTATTTTAAACAGTTATAAACAGAAAAATGAAGTATTTAAAATAGTGAAATGACCAAAACTCTTTCAGTGGAGTGATTGGATGATGTCAGAGTCCTGGAGGCGTTGCATCGAGTAGATCGAGTGAGTGAGTTGAGCGGCCTGTCTTGTTAGGTCAGGATCATGTCACAGTTGTCCGCGAGTTTTCCTACCTCACCTAGCTCGAAAGGGAAGCGGATTGGCTGATGTACCGAACACCAGCGATGTGGCTGGTGTGTTGACGTCACCAAGTTCTGTGGGTCTAATCCCAACCGTCCTTTCACTTGGCGAGCTCATCCTAAGGCTTGAACCGAAAAATAAGACAGATCCAAAGATCAAGTAGACCACACTGCAAAAAGCTGTGGGGGAATAGAACAGCTATCATTGAAACCCTTATGGGGGTTACAGAAGTTTTGGATCGATATGATAATTGTTTTTCCTCTTCATCTAGGTCTGTGTGACCTTATTAAAAAATAAACGCTATGTAGCCCCACGAATGTTTTAACGGTGAGAATTATTGTCCCTACTGCTTTTTCTGTTGTGGTCCATTTAGTTTTGGATATAAATTATTTTTGTTAACATGCTCTAAAATGATCTCACAAAATGGATGAACGGTGTGGATATTATAAATACATCATTTTGGAAGCGGATTGGCTGGTGTATCACACACTACCGGGCTGGTGTGGGTCTCGCCTTCAGGTACGGTATTAAATCCAAATAGTCCGACCATTTGGAGAGCTCGTTGTAAGGCTTGAGCCGAAAAATAAAATAGATCCAAAGTTTTGGCTAATATTATATTTATTTTTCCTCTTCATGTGTAACCTTATGAACTAATTGGATAGAAAATAAACGTTATGATGGGCATTACGAATGTTTTAACGGTGAAAATCATTCTCCACACTGCTATTTGTGGTGTGGTCCACTTAGCTTTGGTTATGAATCATTTTTTGGATCATGCTCTAAAATGATATCGACAAATGGATAAACGGTGTGGATATAATAAATACATAATCGTAGGGCCCATATAACTTTGATCTCCTTTGAACCGTTCATACAGCTCGGAGTCTCCGCACTACACGTACACACACCACCAGCTAGGTCGGTGGTGTGTGGTACATCCATGTTGCATGTAGACCGTTGGTTTCACTTTCATTTCTCTAACATTTATTCTTCTCTTCATGTGTGGCCCTCTAAACAACGGGTAGATTAGGAACATTTACGTTGGACAGAGGAATTTTTTGGGCCTGGGTGCTGTGCCAACTAATATTTTCCAGCTCGGGCTTGGGCTTGCTGTATCTGGCCCATGCCTATGGCTTGACAGACTGGTCCAGTCCATCAGATTAATGGTCTGGATCACTAAAACATGGGTCCCACTTGAATGAGACCATCACAGGGACTAAGTGTAGATAGATGATAGATAGTTACATTACATGCATATAACACTGTTTTAATCAAAGTAATAAATCAGTCATCAAAATATACAAAATTCCCATAATCCCATTCCAAAACAAACCATAGAAAATCACAAACCTACTTGATGTAGTATGGAAGGTCCAGAACATAGAGAAGGAAGTAGGCCCAGATGACTCCAGATATGCCCCCAAAGAAGAACCCACCTGAGAACTGGGCCCACCCATCAGCAGTCTGCAGCTTATCGGCCTCCTTCTTTCGTCCGGTCAGGGTCAACGATGGGGCCGTCGACGGCTCACCTTCCGTGAAGGAGGCGACACCGTACATTGTTAAACAGATACTTAAGATCACGACAAGGCCGCCCGCTGCCAATGATCCAGCCGTCCCTGCATATGGTGTGTCCCTTAGTGGGCCCGTCTTGACAAATGGTCCCACAAGGAGGTACCCGTGGGCTAGGCCCACCTCAATGCCCCTGAGAAGTGGGCTGACCGCAGTGCGGTACGCCGGCAGGTTGGACAGGTACCATGCGATCAACGGGCTCGATGTTACGGGGGTCTCAAGACTTCCAATGAATGGATCACCGTTGATTGGCTGAATCACTTGAAAGGTTGGCTGCAACATCAAATGGGACCCAATTGGGTCGGTTAACCATCTTGAACCATTGGATCATAATCAACATTGTCAATAGGCCCGACCCATTTCAAAATTTGGGCCTGAACAAGCCCAGGGCCACCTGTTGCCAGACCTAGATCTCATACTACAGTGATCGAACAATCTGAACCATCCAACTGGTGGCTACCCCATTAGTGGTCAGTTCTTCCAATTCGACCCTCGAAATCAGATGGTTAAGATTGTCTGATCAGAGTGCATCATTGTGGATGGAGCATATATCTAAATGTGTTTTATTGATTTTTTATTTTTTTTTCCAAGTTTGGTCGAGTCCGAATGTGTGTACCATTGTCGATGGAGCATATCTAAAATCATACTGACCAAGCAATCCTAACCATCCAATTAATGGCTATCACATGGACGGTTAAAAGTAAAATAGCGATTGATACAAATTTGAAGGGAAAAATCAGATGGTTAATATTATCTTCTACGTGCAATTTCTCACTTATGCTCTATCCACAGTTGGGTCAGTAATTTGGACGGTCTGGATTACAGTAAAACCATGCATGTGTACGTATGAGGAGTCATTGCCATCTTTTCTAAGACAACTAGTTGTATTATAGGCTTAGATACAACTACCTGGTTTGAAACTGTGGGACAGTCTAATAATCAATCTGGACTTTCTATTCTTTCTAGCTGACTCATGGCAGGTGAGGTGATGATGCAAGAATCACTCAAATTAGGTGAATCTAACCGTCGGATCAATAGGAAACAAAAATGGATGGTCAAGATCTAGTGGTAAATCACATATCCTATAAATGATCAGACGGTCCCATTTCCCAATTCAACTAGTTGGATCGTAAGCCTACAGTACAACAGAATCATCCAATCAGTGTGCTTGTGGCCAGCCAATAATAGCCTGTAATGAATGGACTGTCCAGATCGATAATCGGACCGTTGCAAATGCCCATTACAACTAGTTGCATCATAAGCCCAGTGTAAAACCAGGATCATCCGTTCAAACCCCAGTTGGGCTGTCCAGATCAATGATCGGACGGACCCATTTTCCCAATCCTTGTGATTCAACGGCCCGAAGTGTCCTAACCAACTAATTGTACCATAGACTTACGAAACAACCAGTTGTACAGAATCAAATGTAAAAAGACCAAAATACCCCTCACCTTCTCAGCCTGGATAGCTTTGACAGTGAAGCACGGCCTTCTCTTGGAAGGCAAGACCCTGAAAGAATTTCCAGAAATGCCCTTGGGAATGATCAGGCCCCTTGTGAAGGAAGAAGGCAATCTGCCCTTGAGCTGGCTGACCATGGGAGAAGCTGAAGCTGTAGCCATTGATTCCTCTGCAACTGCTGAGGAGAGAAATGGAAATAAAAATGATAACTACATTTTGGTTTATATCTATGAAAGAAATGAAGGATATTGAAGTATGGTTTGATAGGATGAGGTGTTAAAACGCACACTTCTCATTGGACGGTTGGTGTTCCTGGCCTTATCCCTTATCTCCAAGATGAGAGAAGAATTTTGATACTCTGGCAGAGTGTGATGTATGATACTCAGGCACTTGGATTTTGAATACTTGGCATGTAATTTATTAACATAAACTGTCCAAATTATGGTTCTTAGGTTGGATGTGTCATGAGCCAAAAATTAGACTTATTTGGTTATGTGGATATTGTATTGATAGACATTTAGTGGACGGTTGAGAATGAAGAAAAATCCAATGGTCCTATTTCAACAAACACATGTCCACGAATCAGAAATTAGGATCATTGAAACAATCTGATTCTGAGAGGGTTACTAAATAACAGTGATTTTTACAATTTTGTCGGTTTAAATTGAGTTTATGTATGCCACGTGTAGAATTTGTGGTGCCTGCGTATCAAGCGTCATACGACTGACTATCATATACCTCCCCATTTTGTGGCAACCAGAGCTTGAGCTCCATTGGTTTGGGTGGCCAACATACATCATGGGGTTCACGTGGATGCATGGTTGAATTATCTGAGCCGCTCATCTGGTCTGAGGACTAAGTTAAACAACGGGTGATAATGATGGCCCAATTGATGAAGATGATGAACGGTCCACATTAAAGAAGGAAAAGTCCATCGATCAGATGGGTGAGGTTTCCAGCCATTCCATAGCAGGACCACGGGAAGGACGGTCGAGATGGCCAATCCATCACTTTGCTTCACCATTGATGGGGCCCACCATGGATGATATAATCAGCTGAATACAGACATTTCCACAGCACTTTAACACATAATCCAAATTGTGGGTCCTACCCATAGGTGAGCCATTGGACAAGATTTACAACAATTGGACATTTCCAACCGTTGGATCTGAGGGTTTGATGAACTGTCCACATCCAAGGGGCAGAAGTTCGTTGATCTGATAATTAGATCATTCCATTGCGGTTAGATTCTAGGTTGACCGTTCAAGTGCGGCCCACCATATTTACGGCACAGATGTCTAACAGTATCAATCATGATATTCACGTTAGTAATCTATAATTTCTCAAACTATTGGAAGGATTCACATGTGGGCTTGGAGTGGGAATGAAAATTTTTGAACAGGGCCGACCGAATGGCCCAGTCCAACCCGTTTGAAATGTAGGGCCAGTCCTAGCCCATTGCCATGCCTATTCCAATATTGGCTTGATCAAAAACTTTTGTGGTCCCAATAAGTTTTTAATGGTAGTCATTCAATCCCCACGATTTTCTATGGTGGGTCCACTTGAGCTTTGGATCTGCCTAAGTTTTGGTTCATACCCTAAAATTGTTGTTTTTTTAAGCTTTAAATCATTCAGAAATAGGGTTTGCCGACTGTATTGATAGACCATTCAAAGACATTGAGCATCGGTCAATGCCATCGAACAATGCTCAATTCTATCGAGAATTTTTGAATTTTCTCTAGTTGGTTGCTGGACTAACTGGGCATTTTTTCGATGCTATCGAAGAGTGCTCGATGACATCAAAAGGATATATTCGATGCCATCGAAGATAGCTCGATGCAATCGAAGGAGATCTAATTTTCATGTCTTGTTTCTGGACTAATTAGGTATTACTTTGATGCCATCGAATGATAAGTTTCGATGGCATCAAAGTGTGTTCGATGACATCGAATGGATTCGCGCAGATTTTTACGAAGTTGTGATTTTACGGGATTTATTTCTATTTTGATTGTGATTCTTCTTAAGGCTACATATTAGGGTATAAATCAGGATTGAGAGGTATTCTCAAGTATCTAATTTATCCAAGGGATTTCAAGAGTGTAGAAAGGGTTTGATTCGAGGTTGTTCGAATGAGGTAAACTCCCTTCACTTCCTAAGGCTATATATTGGGGTATAAATCTGCTTTCATAGTGCTATCTATCTGTAGTTTTTTCTCACAAGAGTTTTTCTACATTGAATCATTATGTTCCTTTTGTGCTTTTTGGTGCAATTGGATTACTTCTTTAGATTCATCTCTTTGTGCTTCTGCGGTCCCCCAACAAAAATGGTTTCTCCAAATGGATGAACGATGTAGACACAACACATACATTATACTGGGCCCAAAAAAACCTTGTGACATCACTTCAATAGCCAGATTGCCGCTGAACTGGTCAGTAGCTAATTCACATCCGGAATTGCATTAGTTGGAATTAATATCATTGGGCAAATACCACATTATTTTGACCATTGAATTTCATGTCTTGTTGATGTGAAATTGTATCAAGTGAAACCTACGTTTCATCGCCATGAAATTGTAATCAACGGATCAAATTTCACAATTGATGTTGGTCTCTTATATGCATATGCAGCTCCATTGTCACGTGTAAAGGGCGCATACGGATGGATGGCATGTGTAAAAACACATGCATAAATGTGCAGCCCTCGTATGCAAGGATTTCAAACTTCTAAATCCTATTGTATTTTCTGATGGAACTAGATGATATAATACTTGGATTAGTCTAATCCTTTCCATCTTTTTCAAAAGCCAGATAGAAATTATATTGAACCAAATGCAATTCCATACTTAATCCCATGTTCGAAACAAGGGTTCGGCCACAGAAGGACGGTTGAGATCGGAATGATTTGACTATCAAGATTATTTGGATGAGGACGCCTCAACAACAAGGCTTGTGGCTGTTGAGGACTCGAAATCTAGCAAGGGATTCGAGCGTCGAAAGATAGAATCCTCCAAGATGGGCCATGAACAAGCGACTCAAATAACCAATCTAAAGAATAAAAGCAGGGAATCCATCATTTCTTCTTCCTTTTTCTGGAAGAGAGAAAAATTAAATCTTATTAATTCTTCAAAACTGAAAATTACAAGGTAATTAAAGAAGATATTTATACTAAACACATGACCCTAATTAATTTACACCACTCATTATCTATACTGATTTCTAATCTCAACCACACAAATTAATATAATCTATAAATACAAAAACATCTCTAAGCTTAAGCAACTAAAGCAAAGCAAACAGGATGTTGGACCTCTGCAACCTGCAAACAAATCCATATGATTTCTACCTATATTGTATACATAGACTCTCATGCAAAACCTCAATGATTGCAGGCATTTCGACGGTCATGTGGATAAAAAGAACTTCGGTAGATGAACCATGGGGTCCACCATGTTGTATGCATGTCATGCAACCCATTTATCAAGTGCCCCAACTAGTATATGAAGGGACACACCGAAATTTAAGCCATTCCAAAATTTAGAAGTGTCACAATGAGTGTATATATAAGTTTTAAGGGTGGTTGTCCATTACTCCTTGTTTTTTCATTCCACCTGTTTTAACTATGGAGTATTCTCAGTGTGTACAGCGCACATAAGGAGGCTCATATGAACTCATAAGCTGATGATTAAGTTGATTCCATGATTATAAGTTCATAACCCCAAACCCATTTTCATTTTGGGTGGAACAATCTACTAATTTTTTTATGCAGTTAGTAAAAGGGATCTTGAACTAAGAAATAGACCCTAGAAGCTAAAAGAGGGTATCCTAGCAATTACAATAATTGGGTTCATTAATATTTCCAATATAGTATATGATATCACACATACAATCATATTCAATTCGTTGGAATTGTTTGATCTCAAAGGAGATCTACTATAATTTCGCAGGTTATTTATTGGTTTCGTCCAATCATTAATAACTTGTTTATTTTTAGATAATAGTAGATAGAAATAATACTCGCATGGAGTTCTATTAAAAACTAAGAAATTTAGGCCTGCCTGCCATCCACACTAGAATAGATGGAGTTCTCCGAAAAAAACCTGCTAGTGGAGTAAGACCTCCCAGGGACAAGAGACATAGGGTTGAAGACAGCCAAAAAAGTATCTTTCGTGTATAATCTTTCATAATCTCAAATGTTGTACGTGGATCAAATGAGACAATGCGAGCAAAAGCTTTTACATTCATGGAGATAACGAACAACATATAAGTTGTCATGCTTGCATATCCTAAGTCTTCAACAAAAATACTACAAAAATCGACCCTGATTTACAGTTTGGATTCCACAAAAATACCACAGGTAGAAACTACTTACATTTGCAATACTATAATTCTCCTTTAAGAGAATTGATCTCCTACAGGCAACTACACCACAACTTGTGGTGCCATGACATCTTTCCCCTAGCTTAACATTTGTATTGAACATCCACAGGTAGGGTTGTCAATGGGCCGGACTGCGGCTGGAGTATCGGGCTTAAGGGTTAGGTCGTGCTTAAAATTCAAGCCCGTTTTTCAAATAGGCTAGGTTTGGCCCTACATAGCTGGAATCTGGCGGAGCCCATGAAGGTTTGCAGGGGCAATTTTGTCAAAAAAAAAAAAAAAAACCACCCTCCTCATGCCTCCATCTCTTTCTGTAAGTGTGTTTCGGGCTCAAGCCCAACATAAACATATCGAGCTGGACTGTTTTGGCCCATCATAAGTTGGGCCGGGTTTGGACCTACATTGAAACATGCGAGGAGTTTAGCCGGGCCCTAACCCGGCCCATTGACACCCCTGTGCATGGTTGGCCCACTACGAAGGTCACCTGACACAAAAAAATTAAGCAGTCGGCTGAGCACATGGGATTCACCATTGGAGTTTTAATACAATAGATAATTTGATTTAATATGGATATTTTGAGTGATTAAGAGAGTTAGGGATTTTCGAAGGAAATAGTTGAAAATTAGATTTGGGTTTGGAGGAGATTCAGATGATTGAGAGGTCTATTGAGTTTTTACTGTGTTTGTTAGCTGTTCTTTTTATCTACGGTACGTTTGATTAATCACAAAATCTTATATGCTAAACAAATCAATTTCGATGATCAATACTTACTAATTATTTGAAAAACTTTAAAAGTAGGTGATTTTTTAAAAATATACTAAAAGATATATATATATATATATATATACACACGTCCTATGCTGTCCATTTCTTGTTCATTCTGGGCGCTTGGCTGGTGCTCTTTTCTTAAACGAGAACTTATCTAAACGTCAGGGAAGAGAAGGGAAGACCACCTGAGTGAACCGACCGAAGGGACATCAACTTATCTGAACTGAAGGTTAGCAGCTTAAGCTAAGCCTATCACTAGCAGCATCGCTGCTTGATCGGCGGGGAGGAGCATCTCAAAGTGTGTGTCTATATATATATATATATATATATATATATATATATATATATATATATATATAACCCACAAGGTAACCTGCGAATTTTGATTGACCCAAAACTGGTAACCAAGTGCTGAGTGGGTTGCAAATTATGGTTCATGGCACCTTCCACAGCGTTATGTACTGTGGTTACTCTCTACCACTAGTAAAATAACTTTGTATGAAATCCAAGTCATTCATCAGGTATATATCTTTGGTCTTGGTCTTAAAAATCAGGTTGATTCAATAATCACCCAACTATCACTACATAAAACTTATACCTAAAACCTTTTTATTCATGTGGTATGGCACATTTGAGTTTCAGAATATTATTATTTTTAGAGAATCTATACCCAACTTGGTGTAGATTCTTTGTGGACCTCACTTTGATATATTTATTTTGTTGTCCATCCATTTTAGGGTATAAGCCCATAAATGAGGCAGATCCAAGACTCAGGAGGAGCACACCACGGGTAAGTGGTGATAATGACACCCACTGTTGAAACATTCTGGAGCCACACTGGTGTTTATTTGTCATCTAACCTATCCACAAGATCAAATAAACCTAGATGAAGGAAAAATACATAGATCATCTTCATCCAAAACTTATGTGTTCTCCGAAAAGTCTCAACTTTAAGCACTTAATCACACAATGTAGACCATTTGAGCCTTGGATCTGGCTCACTTTTGAGCCTTTATCATAAAATGATAATTCAAAATGAATGGACATGGATAAAAAATACATCACGATGGCCCCTCAAAGCCCTAGCTTATGCCAACCTCCGACGAGTAGGGTAGTACCCTATCTAAGGCTCAATCTGCATCCCCCAGATTGCATGGTGACCCAACATCAAATCGCTGAGTAGTATTAGGAGGTGGTGAAATTTGATTAGGCCATGTGCTGCTATCAAAAATGGGCAAACACAAAGCATGTTTGAAAGTTGTTAGGTTGAGTAGGTACTCTACCCAGTGTACCTCTTTCCAACTGCATATGGACGAATTGTCACCCAATCCACTCATCATTTCCTCCACGCATGTTGTGAAGTCAGCCCATGTTTCAAGCCAACTAGAGTTCAACTGGGGCATGGTGATGGAGACATCCACTGCTGAAACTTTTAGGGGCCACCATATCATTTATATGACATCCAACCCGTTCACATGGTGGGCCCCACCAAGATGAAGAGAAAAATCGAAATTTTAACTGCATCCAAACCTTTGGTGGTCCTTAATAAGGTCTCACATGGCGAACAACCAATCTTGACCTTTCCTGTGGTGTGGTCCACTTGAATCTAACATGGCTCGTGCCCTGACAGGAGCTAGAGAAATGATGGACGGAGTGGATGTCACATACATCTTGGTGGGCCCACAGAGCTCGCATGTTGCATTAGCTTGTCTGGATTGACCATTGTCTTGCCTGTGAGGGCTGCCACATCAGTGGATCCCTGACTGCGTGGCCCATCATAATATGTATGCCTTAAATCCACTCTGTCCATCTCTTTCCAGAGCTCCTTTTAGGGAATAATCCCAAAAATGAAGCATATCCAAATAGCCGGTGGACCACACCATAGGAAACAATGATGATTAAATACAAATCATTAAAAATTTCTTGAGTGCCACTGGAATGTTTATTTGCCATCCATCTTGTTGATCAGCTTTGCTCACCTTGTGTCCACGTTCAAGCCAAGTCAAATTGAGCTAGATTAAGCTTAGCCAAGTCGAGCGTTTTGAGCTAACTTGGCTCATGTACAGCTCCGGTAGTTAGTTCATTCTCATGAGGCACATCAAATGAAGTGATTGGATGGTATATAAACACCAAGGTGGTTCTAACATAAAGATAATGATTAGTGTTTCATCCCATGTTTCCTATGTCGCGCCTCTCGGATTTTATTTATTTATTTATTTTTTAATCACTAAGGGCTGGGTTCTATGGTTAATACGAGGCAGCTTCCTTAGGATCTGTTTGGGCGGTGGGATTGGGATGGGATTCAAAAAACATAATTATTACCCATGGCAGGGATTGTCCCCTAATACCATGGGATAAAATTAATGCCATACTTTGTTGATAATACGGTGGTATATTGAACGAATATACCCACTATCATTTGAAATTATTAAGAATAACACACATGTGTTATATCTAAACCGTTCATTTGTTTTGTAACCTTATTTTATGGCATTGGCCTAAAAATGAGGTAGATCCAAAACTTATGTGGCCCCAAAGAAGTTTTCAACGGTAAGTATTCAATCCCTGTTGCTTTCTATGGTAGGGTCCACTTGAGCTTTAGATTTACCTGATTTTTTGGCCCATGCTTTAAAATAATCTTGATAAATGGGTGGACGGTGTGGATATAGCCCACACATCGTGGTGGTACCTACACAACTTGTTAAACATTGAGTGAAATTGGCACGGACCCAATGCAATTCCATTTAATATAATTCCAAGCTTTCCCATTCTTCCCAAACATGGAGTGGAATTGGCACAGGACCAGATGAATCCCATCCCACCTAATCCCTTCTAATCCCACCGCCCAAACAGATCCTTAATGGACGGAGTGGATCGCAAGAAAGTCACACCCACTGTCTCCATGAAAGCTAACCTTGGCAGGAGTGGACTACTTGCTGACACTTCAGTAGCCACACGGCGCTCCGTGTCTCCATAAATTATGTATTTTATACGTGTTGATCTTCTATTTTGTTAGCTCATTTTAAGACATGAGCTTAAAAAATAGAGAGATCAAAATCTCAAGTAGACCATGCCAAAAGAAAGCAATGATAATTGAACACCCACCATTAAAAACTTGCTAGGGTTCATTTTAATGTTTATCTATAATCCAATCTGCTGAATATGTCACAAATAAAAAAGGAAAACTGCAAAATCAGTTTCATCCAAAACTTTTGTACCCCCAAGGATCTTTTAATGGTGGGCGTTCAATCACCACTGTTTCCTATGGTGTGGTCCACCTAAGATTTGACATGCATCATTTTTGGCCTTATGCCCTAAAATAAGCTAGCAAAATGGAAAGATGGCATGGAGAAAATACATAGATCATAGTGGGGCCCACTAGCACCTTCCAGTGTCTGTAGGCAATCTGTGTTCAGTTGGTTGCCTGGAGGCTTGGATGCGAATTGTGTAATGCTTTCAACGAGTCGGGCTTGATCTGTTTAGGTTTGTCCTTATAGCCGGCCCTATTCAAAGTTTTGATTTTGTCAGGCTTGAGCCAGGCCCAATATAAGCCCATTGAGGAGATGTGGATACCTTATGGGGTTCACCTTTGATGTATGTATTTTATCTCTGTCTATCTATTTTTCTTGCTCATTTCAGGGCACGAGCCTAAAATTAAAGGAATAAAGACGAGAAGCTTACTGCGCTGTATAGTGGTGTGGATTCTCTATGGAACTCATTGTGATATGTGAGTTTTATTGTTTGTCCATTTTAAAGTAAAAGCTTAAAAATGAGATAGATTGGAAGCTTGTGCTCGAACTTGGCTCAAACTTGGCCTGAAATGGTCTGATCGGTTGCCCGAGCCGAGTCGAGTTGGAGATGATGGCTCAATCACTGAGTTCGAGGTGGGTGTGCTGGCTGACTGAGCCGAGTCAAGCTGACGCAAGCTAGACTGGGTTTGATTGGATGTACACCCCTGGCAGTGATAATAACACATTGTTGAAACCTTCTTTAACCATGCACCCTCATGTTTCTTTGTCATCTAACCGATTCATAAAATTAAATAGACCTGGATGAATGGAAAACACATATATCATTTTCTTCCAAAACTTATGTGGCCCCCAAAAAGCTCTCAATTATAGGCACTTAATCCCACAATGCGGTCCATTTGAACTTTGGATCTATCTCATTTTTGGACTTTTATCATGAAATGATATTTCAAAATGGATAGACAGTATGGATAATAAAATACATCACAATGGCCCCTCATAGCCCCAGCTTGTGCCAACCTCAGATGAGTGGGGTAGTACCCAATCCACATACGTCGGATTATGTGGTGACCCAACACTAAATAGTTGGGTAGTGTCAGGAGGTGGTGGAATTTGGAAGCAAATTGCATAGTGAGTAACTCACTATGCTTAGTGTATTGAGTAATTAAACTCTCTGAGGTCCACTATGATTTATGTATTTTATCCTCACCGTTATTCCATTTTACCAGATAATTTCAGGGCTTGAGAGCAAAAGTAAAGCATATAAAATGTTCAAATGGACCACACCACACGAAACAGTTGAATTAAAGATCTATCATTGAAAAAAACTTGGGGGCACAGAAGTTTTCGGTCAAGCTTATATCTGTGTTTTCCCTTCATCGATGTCTGTATGATCCAAACAGGCCAGGTTAGATGACAAATAAACATCACCGTTGGGCTTAGCAAGGTTTCAATGATGGAGGTCATTATTCCCACTTTCCTGTGGTATAATCTACTTGATCTTTGGATATGTTTCAATTTTGGGCTCAACCCCTTAAGTTAGATGGAAAAATGGATGGACCGCATAGATAGATCACATACATTCAAGGTGGACCAACTGAGTTTACTTTTGGAATTTGATTACGCCACGTGATGTCGTCCAGGTCAGCCTAAGCAAAGCATGTTTGAAAGCTATTGAGTAATAACTCTACCTAGTTCATCTCTTTAGAAAAGGCACATGCCCAAATTGTCAAATCCCTAGTCGTTGATGTTGTGATGTGTGGGACACACAATCTGTTCATCATTTCCTCCACGCATGTTGTGAAGGCAGCCCATGTTTCAAGGCAAACCAAAGTTCAACTGGGGCGTGGTGGTGGGGACATCCACTGCTGAAACTTCTAGGGCCCACCATACCATTTATATGACATCCAACCCGTTCACATGGTGGGCCCCACCAAGATGAAGAGAAAAATCCAAATTTTAGCAGCATCCAAACCTTTGGTGGTCCTTAATAAGGTCTCACATGGCAAGCAACCCATCTTAACCTTTCTTGTGGTGTGGCCCACTTGAATCTAACATGGCTCGTGCCCTGAAATGAGCTAGAGAAATGATGGACGGAGTGGATGTCACATACATCTTGGTAGGCATACAGAGCTCGCATGCTGCATTAGCTTGTCTGGATTGACCATTGTCTTGCCTATGAGGGGGGCCACATCAGTGGATCCCTGACTGTGTGGCCCGCCATAATGAGTGTGCCTTAAATCCATTCTGTCCATCTATTTCCAGAGATCCTTTTAGGAAATAATCCCAAAAATGAAGGATATCCAAATAACAGGTGGACCACACCACAGGAAACAATGGTGATTGAATACATATCATTAAAAACTTCTTGAATGCCACCTGAATGTTTATTTGCCATCCAACCTGTGGATAATCTCACAAAGACATGAATGACGGGACCACACAAATATCATCCTATCCAAAACTTTTGGGGTCCCACATCAATCACCATTGTTTCCTGTTGTGTGTTCCACATTATATTTTAATACACTTCATTTTTTGAATCATGCCCTAAAAGGAGCTGCCAAAAAAATGGACAGAGGGGATGTAAGGCACATATATCATCTTGGGCCCCACAGTTAAGGATCCACCGAAGCCATGCCTGCCAACATGCATTGTTTTTTAATTCTCCAGTCCAAGTGGCACATCATGTACGGTTTCGATACTGTCCTGGTGGGACTCGGATTAGCTACTCACACGTTGAGCAGCGACTAGCGAGAGTCTGCTACTGAATTGACGTCACCAAGTTATGTGGGTCTCACCATGATGTATGTATTTTATCCACACCGTCCATCCTTTTGGAAAGATCATTTTATGGCATGATCCAAAGAATTAGGTAGATCCAAAGTTTTAGTGGACCCCACCACAGAAAAGAGTGAAGAGAGTGACGCCCATCATTAAAAACTCATAAGGGCCACAGAAGTTTTAGATCAAGCTGATATTTGTATTTTCACTTCTTTAATGTATGTGTTAACTGATGAACAGGTTGGATCTCAAATAAACATCATGGCGGACCTTAGGAAAGTTTTTAACAGTAGGCATCACTCTCTCCACTCTTTTCTGTGGTGGGGTCCACTACAACTTTGGATCTAACTTTTTTTTTGGATCATGTCCTAAAATGATCTTTCCAAAAGGATGGACGGTGTGGATAAAACACATACATCATGTTGGGACCATAGAACTTGGTGAGGTCACTTCGGTAGCCAGTCTCGCTCCTGTCAGTAGCTAATCCGCGTCAGTCCTGACGTGGCTCGGACGCGGTTTGGCTAGTGACGCTGACACACTAGCCGGGTGGCTAGTGGTCGGTGCTATGTGGACCTCCCTTGATGTATGTGTTTTATCCACGCAGTCCATCCATTTTGAGAGATAATTTTAGTGTTAATCACAAAAGTGAGGTAGATCTAAATCTCAGGTGGACCACACCACGGAAAAACAGTTGTGATTAAATGTCCACCATTAAAAACCTCATAGGGCCCACTGTAATGGTTATTTAACATCTAACCTGTTGATTAAATCTTATGGACTTGGATGAAGGTATATATATATATATATATAAGAATGATCCAAAACTTTCGTGCCCCTGGGAAGTTTTTAATGGTGGGCATTCAATCAATAACGTGCCATTTACTTGAGATCTGGGGCTCAATACATAACATGATATGGAAGAATGAGTGGACGGCAGGGATGAAACATGCATATCATAGTGCGATCTACTTGAAATTTGGGGCTCAATACATAAAATGATATGGAAGAATGAGTGGACGGCATGAATGAAACACACACATCATGGTGGGGCCAATAGAGCACCGGCCAATATTGGCTAGTGGCAGGGTGAGTAGCCAATATGTTTCCATGTGGCTCTTGCCCCCATGGCAGACACTCATGGCAGACACTCATAAGCACGCGGAAAAGAAATCAATGGAAAGCAAATTAGATATTATACCTATGCAGCTTATTTTCTACTATTGAATATACATATTCTCATATCAAACCTCAAAAGTTCACTTTCTCAGGGGCCATGATTGCAAGCATTTGGACCATCATGGATAAAAAGTAGGGGCTCAATACATAAAATGATATGGAAGAATGAGTGGACGGCATGGATGAAACACGCACATCATGGTGGGGCCTATAGAGCACCGACCACTAGCCATTGGCTAGTGGCAGGGTGAGTAGCCAATATGTTTCCATGTGGCTCTTGCCATGGCTCTTGCCCCCATGGCAGACACTCATAAGCACACGGAAAAGAAATCAATGGAAAGCAAATTAAATATTATACCCATCTGGCTTATTTTCTACCATTGAATATACATATTCTCATATCAAACTTCAAAAATTCATTTTCTCAAGGGCCATGATTGTAGGCATTTGGACCATCATGGATAAAAAGTAGGGGCTCAATACATAAAATGATATGGAAGAATGAGTGGACGGCATGGATGAAACACGCACATCATGGTGGGGCCCATAGAGCACCGACCACTAGCCATTGGCTAGTGGCAGGGTGAGTAGCCAATATGTTTCCATGTGGCTCTTGCCCCCATGGCAGACACTCATAGCCACACGGAAAAGAAATCAATGGAAAACAAATTAGATATTATACCCATGTGGCTTATTTTATACCATTGAATATACATATTCTCATATCAAACCTCAAAAATTCACTTTCTCAAGGGCCATGATTGCAGGCATTTGGACCATCATGGATAAAAAGTAGGGGCTCAATACAAAAAATGATATGGAAGAATGAGTGGACGGCATGGATGAAACACGCACATCATGGTGGGGCCCATAGAGCACCGACCACTAGCCATTGGCTAGTGGTAGGGTGAGTAGCCAATATGTTTCCATGTGGCTCTTGCCCCCATGGCAGACACTCATAAGCACACAGAAAAGAAATCAATGGAAAGCAAATTAGATATTATACCCATCTGGCTTATTTTCTACCATTGAATATACATATTCTCATATCAAACCTCAAAAATTCACTTTCTCAAGGGCCATGATTGTAGGCATTTGGACCATCATGGATAAAAAGTAGGGGTGCACACAGGTCGGTTTGGTCTGGTTCTGAGGATATTCGGAACCGGAATTGGACCGTTAGTACCCTAGAACTGAACCGGAACTGAACCATTAAAACCAGTTCGGTTCCACAATTCTGAGCTTTTTATAATCCAGCCCAATTGCATGTTTTATTTTATAATCTAGCCCATGTCCATTCGTGTTGTGATCCATTTGATGAATGGTTTAGATATTGTATAAGGTATGCAAAAATAAGTTTATGGAAACAATCAAATGGTGCATTGTAAACCCATTGTAAACCATAAATCACGAGTCAAATATGGAAACAATCTTATTTTGTAAAGTGTTTATGGTATTGGAGCGATATAGAGATATTCTTTTCTTTTTCTCCTCCATTTCCTCTAAACAGGTAAATTAAATTTTCAAATATTAGTTGTAACTAGTTTTATCTATCCTATCTTGTGTGTGTGTGTGTGTGTGTGTGTGTGTGTGTGTGTGTGTGTGTGTGTGTGTGTGTGTGTGTGTGTGTGTGTGTATATATATATATATATATATATATATATATATATATATAGCAGATGGTACATGAAATCCATGCGTGTAATTTCAATCTTATTTTGTAAAGTGTTTATGGTATCAGAGCGATAGAGAGATGTTCTCTCTCCTTCTTTGATTGTCATCCTAATAGCATCAAAATTCCCATTATTTACTTTACAACCACTTCTAAAGATAACTTCAACAAACTTCTTCTCTTTCATTCACTTTCTCTAAAGAGTTGGATTTGATTTTCAAACATTACTTATCATTGGTAAAATCTATTGTATTTTGTTCATTTATTTTTGGTAGATGACCTACAAGGTCCATTGTGTGTAATCTCAATCATATTTTGTAAAGTGTCTAATATATCAAAGCTATAGAGAGATATTCTCTCTCATTCTTCTTTAGTTGTTATCTTAATAACATCAAAATTCCTATAATCTATGTTACCGCTCTCAAAACAACCTCAACAACTTTCTTCTTTCTCTAGCCAATTTCTTTCAAATAGTTGAATTTGATTTTCAAACGTTAGTTATAACTGGTTATACCTATCATATCTTGTACATATATTTATAATAGACGACTCATGAGGTCTAGTGTGTGCAATCTCCATCCTATTTTGTAAAGTGTTCATAATATGAGAGAGAGAGAGAGAGAGAGATTTTTTCTCCTTCTTTGATTGTTATTCCAATAGCATAAAAATTCCTATCCTCTATGATACAAATGATTGAATTTGATTTTTAAACATTATTTACAATTGGTTGTATCTATCATATCCTGTACATTTATCTATATCAGATGGCGTATGAAGTCTATTATGTGTAATCTCAATCATATTTTATAAAGTGTTTACTTACATGATGCATAATTTAGATTCCACAGTGTTAGAGTATATTATGAAGATTAGGATACTGCCTCTTTTGTTAATATATATATGTTAGAATCTTCCGAAATCTTTAGATATCCAATCTCTTTTATATATTCTCACAATTGCTAATGAAATAAACACGTTCATTTTTTCGCAATATAGTCTCTCTACCTTAAAATGGTATCAGAGCTCTTGAATGACCGGCATCAACCCGCAACATTTTCCTGCATCCCTAGAGCCTCATATTTGGCCCCAGCTCCTTCCTTATCCTTTATTGCCCTTGACCATCATCAACGCCACCACGTCATCCAAAAACCCACCACCCCTAACCTGCAGTCATGTTGGGCCAACTATTAGATCAATTTGATTTCATGGTTGTCTTTGGGCCTGCATCTCTCTAAGCCTACTTGTTGATGGCCCATTTTTCTTATACTTCTTGTATTGTGTGAAATGGGTGAGCCTATTCTCCACTACTTCATTTGATGATATTAACTTTTTTAAATTAGGACCAAACTTGTTTTCTGTTGGGAATATTGCGGAAACAAACTCGTATTCAATCAAACAAGATGAAATCAAACGCAAACAAAAACATGCAGAGGACACACGAATTTTACGTGAAAAAATCCTTTCGGAAAAAAAAAAAAACATGGCACAAAGCGATAAGTAATCCACTATGAAACAATATTACAATAGATAGAAAACTTACAACGATGAAAACCTCCTTTGAATCACCTAAAACCCTAGTCTTTTCTCTCTAAAACCCTTAGGAACATCTTAACATTCACTTAGAATTTCCCTAATCCCAATTACACTTGATATATATAATATCATAACCTAAATTAGAAACAAATCGTGCACTGGCGCACTTCCTCGTGCGCCGTCAATTGAAGTGTTGATCGATTGACATTGAACTAACACCCTTCGATCGATCGAGCAGACTAAAGTTTAAGCGACTGAACTAGTCTAAAACTATTCAAAGAGTAAATGGATTTTTTTCGAATATCATCGATTGATTGACTTGATCAATCATGGTCCAAAAACTTCCAGAGAGCAATCTGTCTAATCCTGAAGAGGTTTGATCGATTGAGCATAGCTGTCGATCGATCGTTGTCCCATGTTTATGCATAGATTGAAGACATCTATTCAACAATCTGCACCATAGATTCAATCTTTGTGCTCCATTGCTATACCATGTCATCATCATCTCTAATCACCTCCCGTCATAGCTTTATCGTCGCTTCTCGTGCACACTGAATTTTCATTAAGTCTTCGCCAACCCTGAGAAGTCGCATAAAAATAAACTTCTTTGTACGAAACACCTTCGTAAGTATGTTGGTCAGGCTCACACTTGCATGGATCTTCTATAGAGTCACACCGCCTTCCTTAAGCACATATTGGATAAAATGATGACAAACATCAATATGTTTAGTACATGAGTGATATATCAAGTTTTTAGCCAAATTGATTGCACTTTCGCTGTCACAATTAATCGGCATGGCCTCCTGCTGAAGCCCAAGATTATTTATTACTCATCTCAACCAAATACCTTCTTTGAATGCCTCTGTCACCACATATACTCAGCTTCTCTTGTGGAAAGAGCCACCATAGACCGAAGCTTCGACATCCACTCGATCACACTACCAGTCAGAGCAAATGAGTAGTCGGAAGTCAACCTTTTATTATTCACATTACCCATGTAATCAACATCCACATAGCCTATTAACTTGTCCTCTTACTTTTTAAACATCGAGACGTAGTTTACGGTATATCGAATATATTAAAATAGCTATTTCGTTGCTTCTTAGTGTTGCTTACCGGGGTTAGCCATATATCTGCTCATAACACCCACTGCATGTGAAATATATGGTCTCGTAAAGACTATGACATACATCAAACTACCAATAATGCTCGAATAGGGCATACGATGCATCACTTACTTTTATTCATATGTAGTAGGGCATTGTTTTGAAGAAAGCCTAAAATGTTTGGCCTCTTTTGGCACTTTATTAGATTTTTCTCCCTTTTGCACTTTAGGATTCCGACAATCCTTTTTCATATGCCCATGTCTCCCACAATTCTAACACTTAATCTTTCCCTTGCCTTTAGATTTATACTAGGAACACGTGTTGGCCTTCTCCTGCTCAGAATCTCTTCCCCTAACTACTAACGCATCCGTAAATGAACCACTGCAATTGTCCTTCTTTCTTGATTGCTTCAAAAGAAGGGCTAATATGACAGTTACAACGTCTATAGATTCCCTACCATGGCACATAGTGTCTATAGGACTCTCGTAAGACTCTGGAAGATAATTTAATAGAATTACAGCTTAATCTTCATTACTAATCTTCACTTCTACACTCATCAATTTGTAAAGTAATTGATTAAGCACGCTAATATATTTATTAAGATTAGACCCTTTCACCATCTTAAGATTATATAATTGTTTCTTCAAATACACGTGATTTGATACAAATTTTGTGATGTACAAGATATCTAATTTTGTCCAAAGTCCTATAGTAGTCTTTTGATTAAGGACATTCTACAGAACTTCCTCGGATAGGCATAACTGAATCGAGATTTTTGTTATGCTTCCGTTATAGTTCCAAGATGTTTCGCAATACCAATGAGTGCTTGTTGCAGTCCTTGTTAAACTAGAATGCCTCTCATATTCTTCTTTCATAGTTCAAAGTTATTTTTCTTGATAAACATATCTACTTTATACTTCAGGTTTGATCCTTTCATCAACATGTTTCATTTTCAAACTCGAATCCCAACATTAGCTATGATACCACTTGTTTGGAATCCACAGAAGCAAAGTTTGAATTCAAATCAGACAATCGAAAGATAAACGCAAACAAGCATCATAGAGAACTTATAAATTTTACGTGGAAAATCCTTGAAGCAAATCTTGAATTTGAATCAGACAATTGAAATATAAACACAAACAAGCACTACAGAGAACTCACAAAATTTATGTGGAAAACCCTCGTGGGAAAAAACCACGGTAAAAAGCGACAACAAAATCCACTATGAAAGCAATATTACAAGAGATGGATCGATTTACTGATGTGAAACCCTTCAGAAAACCCTAACTTCCCTTTAGAAATGTTTAAGCCCTTTTACAATGCCCTAATCTCAATTTACATGCATATATGGTAAGAGGTCCGGAATAAAAAATTGATCATGCAATTACACAGAACTGCGCGCGTCGTTGATCAAAGCATCGATCAAGCGAGCATCGCATGTTTGATCACTCAAACATACTCAAAAGTAGAGCTATACACGAGTCAAACCGAGTCAAAGTTGCCATAGCTCAACTCAGCTCAGCCAGTTGCTGACCCCAGCTCGAACACAGCTCGACTCAGTTCAATCAGTAGCTCAGGCCAATTTGAGCTGAGTTCAAGCCTGTATGACATTTTCTCAAATACATGAAGTGTACCTTCAATTTTTCACAATATGCAAAACAAAAACAGTTGTTTACAGGCATTTCATCAAACACTCTGTAGGCAGCATCAAAATCAAGATACAAGGATAGTTTTATCATGTAAAGTTTTATTTGTTTTTTAATTATTATTATTTTATTTGTTGTGATTTGTTTCGTATCCAAACCTTCCTCGCCACCAGCTGATCCTGCGGAGAATGTATGCACCTGAAACAACACTTCATTGAGTCATTTCATAAAACACTTGGTGAGCAACGTCAATATCAAAATAACCAACGAACCGATTCAATCCGAGTTCGATTCATGTTAAGGTTCGATCCGAGTTGATTCGACATCGGACAAGCTCAAATTCGGCTCGAAATTTTTTCGAGCTCCACAAATCAGTTCGACTTGGCTCGAACTTAGTTTCAAACCGAGTCGAATTGAGCTTTTTTGGGTCGAGTCGAGTGAGTTAACCGAGCTATCTCGGTTCGTGTACAGCTCTACTCAAAAGTATCTAAAGAGTTTATAAATATTTTTTAAATATTGTCGATCAATCGACCCAATAGTTCAATCGATCAAGACAGTCCAAAACTATCCATAGACCAACATGTATAATACGAGGCTCACTCGTCATATTATTCGATACATAGAAACCTTGTTACATGTAAGGATTGAAAACATTAGATAACAAATCCACCATTTAATGCATTAAAAAAAAACACCTACTTAAAACTTTTTATAAATAAATACAAACCTCTTATGGAAAACGCAGTTTTGACTTTCTAGACATTGTTTCTACCTTTTCTTTTTCACAAACTGCACCGTGGGTTCCACTGCGACATCCTTGTCACATCCACTCGGTTTACCAGTTTCATACTTATGGTAAGATGTGAGCCCAAAAACTCTGGCAGATTCAAAAACCCAGGTGGATTACAACGTGGGAAACAATGAAAATTAAACACCCACCATTGAAGCTTTATTAATGGAGCCACTGGAGTTTCGAATGAGGCTGATATTTTTGTTTGTACCGTTCATCCTTGTGGCATCACCTTATGAACGGATTGGATGGAATATAATTATAATGGTGGGCCTCATAGTGGGTGTTTCCATCTCCCACTATTTCATGTGGTTTGGCCCAACTGAGTTTTTGATCTGCAGAGTGATCTAGTAAAACTGATGGACGGATTGGATGTCACGAGAACATCGTGCTGGGTAGTTGGGTTGGTCAAGGCCTTTTTTAACCGTGGGCTTTTTTATCCTTTACAAAATACCATATGCCAAACGCATGGAATTTTTATTTTTTATTTTTTGGGTCGCTTTCAATTGATATATGCAACATATTTCAAGGGTCAGATAGTCCTCTGGCAACACCATGTGGCCCAGCGACTCCTACACCTTACTATCTTTAGGGCCCACCGAGTTGTTTGTCTTACATCCACTCCATCCATCCATCAGTGGGCCCATGATGTTAGGCCCGGGTGCCAAAACTCAGCCCATTGACAATTCAGGTAGGCAACCCTACAGGGAAAAAATGGAGATGGAGAGAGAACCATGGAAACTTTCCAGATGCTGTGTGGGGTCCACCGTGGCATTTTCATGCCATCCAAACCGTTCATCAGGTGAGCCTCGCTAGGATGGAGGGACACACTCCAACAGCCCATTCAAAATTTAAGTAGGTCACCCACATTGAATGCAGCAGTTTTAGGCATGATTTTACGTTATTCCTGGAGATATGGCCCACCTGAGTTTTAGATTCAGCTAAGGTGAATATATGACGGGTGGCGTGCCCACCGTGTGACATTCACTCCGTCCATCTGATTTGGAGGCCCTATCCACTCCATCCATTTTGGGGCTGACCATGTTGTTTATATACCATCCCACCCGTTTATCAGGCTATCCCCACTAAGATGAAGAGACCACTCAAAATTCATCATGATGCGAAACTAATATGGGCCACACCTGATGAATTTAGAGGTTTTAGACTATGCTTTTACATTGTTCCCATGGTGTAGCCCACCCGAGTTTTGTACCAATCTTTTGTTTGGCATGCACGGTAAACATGATATGACACAACTGATGGACGGAATAGATGTCATCCATATATCACGGTGGGCTCCACAGAGCTTGAGTGGTGCTTGCACTTCCTACAAAAGCAAAGGATCCTGGTAACAGTAAGCTGGGTGAGGTCCTATGATTCTGTGGTGACCTAAGAACACGTGGCTCATCAGATGTTAGTACATTTTGAGATTTGAGTAGGACATATATGGTTGTCAGAGATGGGCCCACACAAAGCATATTTCAAACCTGTTAGGTTGATTAGGTACCTTATCACCCACCAGAGCACATGGCCGAATCAAATTACGCAATGTCCCAACACCATGTTGTGATGTGTGTGATGTGTGGGACACGGAAGTGGATTGCGTCCTGCCTCTGCTTGGACGTTAATCGGTCTAGGCAGGGCTCTGTGAGGCCCATCATGATGTATGGGTTTTATCCACACCGACCATCCATTTTATCAGATCATTTTGGAGTGTGATCTTAAAAATGAGGTAGATCTAAGATTTAAGTGGACCACATTATGGGTATTGAACAACCACCGTTAAAAACTTCTCAGGAGTTGCAAAAGTTTGGGATAAGCTGATATTTTTGTTTCTCGTTAATGCAAGTCTATGTAACCTTATGAACAGATTGGATGGTAAATAAACATCATGGCAGGCCTTGGAAAGGTTTCTACGGTAGGCATCATTATCATCATTGTACTCTGATGTGTGGTCCAAATGATCCTTGGATCTGCCTACTTTTTTAAATAATCCAATAAAATTATTTGTCAAAATGGATAAACGGTGTGGATAAAACCTATACGTCAAAATGGGACCCACAAAGCCTCTACCTGGACCGATTACCGTCCAAGAGAGACTGGACGCGATCTGCTTCCATTCCATCCATCATTTACTGCACCTCATGTTAGGAAGGGAGTACAATTTCATGCCCGAGCATGGGATGGAACGAAAACGGATCGGCTACTCCCCCGCCACTAGCCCGGTGGCTGGTGATCAGTGCCCTGTGGGCCCCATCATGATGTATGTGTTTCATCCATGCCGTTCATCCATTTTTACAGATCATTTTAGGCGTTATGCCAAAAATGAGAGGGATATAAATCTCAGGTGGATCACGCCACAGGAAAACAATAGTGATTGAATATCCACCATTAAAATCCTCTGAAGGCCAACTGTACTGTTTATTTGACATTCAATCTGTTGATTAGGTCATACAGACCTAGATGAAGGTAAAAAACAAAGATCAGCTTGATCCAAAACTTTTATGGCCCCCCAAAAAGTTTTTAATGGTCTCGAGGTTCATTCAACACTGTTTATTGTAATGTGGTCCAATTAAGATTGGTATATACCTCATTTTTTGTCTCATACTCTAAAATGATTTATAAAAATAGATGAACAACATGGATGAAGCACATACATCATGGTGGGGCCCATTGAGCACCGACAACCAACCATTGGCTAGTGGCAGGGGAGTAGCCAATTCATTTCCGGATGGAACAGGCATCACGTCCTACCCCGGCTGGTCCCCATTTAGAAACTGGCAAGGGGCCGAGTGACCTGACCACCATGATGTATGAGTTTTATCCACACCTAGAAGTGTACATGAGTCAAGTTAGCTCGTTAGCTCAATCGGATCGACTCGGAAAAGGTTGACTCAACTTGGATCGAAACTGTGTTCAAGCTGAGGCGAGCCAGTTTTATTGAGCTTGAAACTTTTCGAGTCGAGTCCGAGCTAGACCTAGCTCGGCTTGACTCGACTCGGTATTGAGCTCGAACTCGACTCGATTCGACTCGAATCGGCTTGGATCGATTTTTGAGTAAGTATATATAAAAAAATCAGACACCCAAAATAATTTTTTAAAAAAAATCCTAGTCCCCCAGCGCCCTCTCGTCTCAGCCGTTCGCCCAACACTAAAATCCCTAACCCTAGCTCAAACTTGACTCTCTTCAGCGCTCGAACGGTGACCGATGACTAGTACCACTTTCGTCTCATCTATTTCTTGATGTTTTCCAGCGCTCGACAATGATGTTGCTTACCAAGTATTTGATGAAATGACTCAACGAAGTGTGGCAGGTGGCAAGGAAGGTATATATATGAAACAAATACCCTTTTTTTCTTAATTTTTATGTTGCTTAAAAGGTGTTTGATGAAATACCTGTAAAACCACTGCTGCTGTTTTACATACAGTGAGATTTTGAAGGTGCAGTCCATGTGATTGTGAAAATGCTGCATAGGCCAACTTAGCTCGATCTTGGCTCGAACTGGCCTGAGCTGTTGACTGAACCATACCAAGCTAGCCAGTCAGGCTCGAGTCAAGTCGAGTCGAGCTGGGGTCAACAAGTGGCCAAGCCGAGTCAAGCCATGCCCAACTTGACTCGGTTGGACTTGTGTACACCTCTATCCACACCGTCTATCTATTTTTCTATATCATTTAAGGATATAGACTTAAAACTGAGGCAAATCTAAGATACGATTGGACCACACACAATGAGGATTAAATTCTTACCGTTGAAAAATTCTTGGGACCCACATAAGTTTTGGATCGAGCTGATATTTGTTGTTCCCTTCATTCATGTCTATGTGACTTTATGAATAGGTTGTATGGAAAATATAGGTGCCCTAAGAAAGTTTCAATGGTGAGTATTATCATCACTGATGCTTCCTATAGTGTGGTCCACTTGAGCTCTGGATCTGCCTGAGTTTTGAGCATATATTCTAAAATGACACAGGAAAATGGATAGACCGTGTGGATAAAACCCATACATCATGATGGCCGCTCATAGCCCCTACCCGTTCCTAGCTGGGGACCAATGAGGGTAGGACATTGATGCAGGGAAGGACGTGAGGTTGAGCACCGTCTTCCTCAAGAGGATAACTATTCCGAATCCACGGAACTTCTCTGAACTCCTCACAAAGACTTCTTGAATCAACGAGGAAAGAAAGTAAGAAAATAGAAATAAATTCTAATAAATTTGAAATTGATTGATAGTGCGCAAGGTTTTCGGCCAAAAATAGTAAGTGTCCTATTTGGCTTCACCAAGCTGTTTTCCTAATTTTTCTAAGCTCTTTTCACGTTGGACGCAACTCCTAAAACCCAACGGATGAAGAGTTATAATCAAACTAAAACTTACTATTTATAGTAAAAACGGAATTAAAATAAGGAAACGACCATCGATCTGGTGGTATTTCACAAATCTAGCTTGGGGAACCCGGCATAGCAGGTTTGGTTGGCTAAAGTAGCTCGTTCTACCCCAAAATCATATATTTTACATCTGATAACTCATTTTGGATTGCGAGATACGCCTGATTTAAGGTCCGATGGTCTGGATCACTTCTGTCGTCGACCGGGCCTTTTTTGATCCATCTCGGCCATGTTACTGTCCGCGACCCTCTCTACATTAGACACAATCTGCATTCATAGGAATGGGGACATCATGGCTGAAACTTTCTTGGGCCCACTATGTTCTTTATAAATGACATCAAAATTATTCACCGGGTGAGTTCTACTGTGATTTATATAAGACGTGGTACAAATGCACTCTTAACATAGTTATACCAAAAGAATTGGAACAAGTAAGCTATTAAATTCGAGTCCATTTTTATGTAGGACATGATGTAACTGAGTGAGGTGCATCCAAATCAAAGAAATTCAGTTTGGATAAGGAGAAATTGTCGTTTTAAGTGTGAATTGTAAATCTACCATAACTTTTTATTCCGGCATGAGACTCACTACTTATGAATTTTGACTGGAATAGGACATTCGGGGTGAACTGACCCACAAAGTGGGTTGTGTCGTTTCACAAGAAAATGTGCACTTCTAATTCAAAAACTGAATTTTAGAATTTTTTAAAATTATTTTTACTAATTTTGATTTTTTACATATTTTCTTATTTTTAGAATTTAAAATTTTCATCTTTTTAAATTTTTTTTTATTTTATAGAAATTACTTATAATTATGCTAGAATTCTTCCAACAAAAGTTTATTTAAAAGTTTTATTTTTAGAAATTACAGTTTAGAAGTGTTTTGATAGAAATATGACTTTTATTATATTTAGAATTTTGTTATTTTTTGTAATTATGAATTTTGATTATTTTTTCTTTATTAATGATATAATTGAAAAATTAGACATTATCAAACATTATTCAATAAAGAAACTTGAGTTTTTATCTCTCTTTTCTTATGGATTCAAGAAAATATTCTTATGGATTTAAGTTGTTAAACACTTGAGGAATATGATAATCTTCCTCTCATCACCTCATTGTGCTCTCCCACACCAAGGAAGAAAAAAAACTAAATATCAACTTCATTCAAACCTTTGGCAATCCTAATAAGCTTTCACATGGCATGCAACCCATCTTCACCTTTCCATGTGGTGTGACCCAATAGACTCTAGACCATCCTTATTTCCTCACACCCTAACTTGAGTTGGAGGAAATGATGGCTGGACTGGCTGTCGCATACATCATGGTGGGCCCACATAGTGCATAGTGTAGAACACAACATGGAGGTTGGTATTGTGTTAATGTAGCAAAATTCTATAGGCCCCACCATAATGTATATGTCATATCCACATCATCTGGCCATTTTGCATTATTATCACAGGGCATGAGCCAAAAAATGAAGCAAATCAGAAATTCAAGTGAAGCACATTATAGAAAGACAATAACGCCAATGGTTGAAACCTTCCTAATACCCGTGTTCACAACTCCAAGTGTAGGGTCGCAATGTAGTAATAATCTCGATAAGACCGAGGTCGAATCTATAGGGACTAATCTTGTGTATTTATTTTGAAAGTAATTAGAATCAAAATTAGAAGAAGATCTAAACCTAAATCTAAAATATTTGAGGGAGTAATTGTGATTAAAGTAATTAAAATTAGTGAATTTAAAGGTAAGAACTAGGGTGCCAAGGATCCACTTGTAGATTCTCGGGATACTACCTTGCTTGATTCAAGGACGAAGAGATTTGTCAGATCTTTGAACTTTTCATGGATGTAATCATCAATGGATGAGAGTTGTGATGATTTGGAAGTGATTCCAACAACTAACCATGCCCAGTAGATAAGGCAAATAATAGGATCTACCAATCACACAACCAATCATAAGAGAATCGTGAAAGTTAGGAAGGATTCTATCATCCAACCATGCCTAAGGGATGATGGTGAACAACAAAATCTCCTAATTTTACAATCACAATTCAGGAAAAGAAGATATCTCAAGCTATCGCAGATTTATCATAATTTGAGTGACAACAAACTATTAAAAACTAAAAATATTCCTTCATAATCAAACTAGAATCCAAGAAAGTTCAATAAAAAATGAATCAAAAAAAAAAAAAAAAAACATCTCAATCACACTACAAGCTTTACCTCTTAGCCCTAGTTAAGAGGTTTAGCTGACCATAAACATGATTGAGTTAGAAACTCGTAAGAAAACATAAAAACAACTAAGGAAAGGGAAGAAAAACTCTTAGGGACGACTTCCCCATACTTTTGCTCAACTCCACAAACCTTAGATGATGCTCAGGGATGCCCTAGAGACTCCTATTTATAGTTTTAGGGCTTAAACTTTTGCACGCTAATGGAAATTTTCGCAAACCGTCTCAAATTTATGCAGTCCGCGCAACTTTTGTGTAAGTCTTCTATGTCATCGAACAACCTTCAATGTCATCGAGGACTGGCTTCGATGTTATCAAACAACCTTCGATGTCATCAAAAATGTACTCAAAATAGTCTAGTGAATTGCTTTAAATTCTTCAATAAATTTGATGCCATCGAGCACACTTCAATGTCATCGAACCCCTTCCTTCAATGTCATCGAACATATCTTCGATGGATCGAAAAGAACACTCAATATGTCCAATAACTAACTCAATTTTTCTGTAATCCTTCGATTTCATCGAAGACCAGCCTTCGATGTCATCTAAGGTCTTCGATGACATCTAAGCTCAAATCCTGCGAACTTCTGCACTAATTTCTACACTTCCTTCCTTTTCCACTTGATTTTCTTGAATATTGGAGTCTTGAAATCTTCCATCTTGGTCTCCAAAGATCCATTCTTTGCTTGATGATTCTTGAGCATTAAATCCATGCTTTTAACACTCTTTTCAATCCAAATCCTTAAATTTACTTTACAACACAAACACATATAACATATATCGTTAAGCCATATTATGTTTATAAAACTAAGAAATAAATGGGGGGATAATATACAATATTTAACCCTTAACAACCCACCATGATGTTTATTAGCCCTCCATTATGTTCATAAGGTCACAAAAACCTAAACAAAAGAAAAACAGATATATCAGCTTTATCTAGAACTTTAGTGGCGTCTAAGAAGTTTTAGATTGTAAGCTTTCAATCTCTGTTATTATTGCCTATAGTGTGGTTCATTTAGCTTTGGATACCCTCATTTTTTTAACTCATGTCTTAAAATGATTTGAAAAATAAATAAATGATGTGGATATAACACATACATTGTGATGGGGTCACAAAGCTTTGCCACATCAATGGTTCTGATTTTTTATACCATGCAATCCCGAGTCCATTGTATGAACATTTGTGAGCTCACCGTGTAACATCTACTCCATTTATCATCTTTGACATCTCATGTTAGAATTTAAGTCCATGCTTGAGAGAACATTGGGGACTGACACGCCAAAAATAGAAACTTTCATGGGTGACCACAGGGTGACACAACCAACGAATAGTATAGATGTCACTTATGTATCAGGATTGGAAGTAGTGCTGGTATTTCTCGTAAAAAAAATATAATGAAATATGATAAAATTTAATTAAAATACGTGCGCTAGTAAAATATGTTACAAAAGTTAAATATATGTCTGGTTATATTATTACTGAAGGTAGTATGATATAATCAAATTCTGCAGCATCGTGACACCACGTGGCTGTGATATGTGGGTCACTAAATACATGTGTCAAATGCTCCATCTTGAGTTTGGAAGTGGGCTCAAATCGCAGGCCGAACTAAAGTTGAACTAGAGCATATGGATGGGAACATCCCCTGCTTAACCCTTATTGGGCCTATCGTATTGTTTAGATAACATCCAATCCGTTCACAGGGCGAGTCCCACCAGGATGAATAAAAACCCCAAATATCAACCGCATCCAAGCCTTTGGTTGGTCCTTATAAGGTTTGACATGGCAAGCAACCCGTCTTCACCTTTTCATGTGGTGTGACCCACTTAAGTCCATACCATCATTATTTTCTTGATCACACCCTAACATGAGCTGAGATGGAGCTAATGGACGGACTAGATTTCACATACTTCATGGATGGCCCGCAAAGCTCCCATGTCGCATGCGATTGAGATTGACGGGTGTCTCGCCGACTAGCATTCAATCACCATGTGGCACAACACGTACGCTTTTCCATACCGTCCTGATGTGACTCGCGCACATGGCAGTACATTCAAACGCCTCCGAAAAAATCCAAATAACTGCCATTTCTGGTCCACTCATCATGGTGCTTTTTCAAACGAACGGCTCAGATCTAAGCCATGTGGTACATATTGCCAAAGTTGCCCTCTCCACCTGATTCGGTCACGGCGTTTCATGGGATGTTGCTGTTCGAGCTCTCAACCACGCCTGACCACACGTCCATTTGGGTTGGAGCGTCATCTACTGGCCTTCCTTGTGGGTGATACATGATCAACGGTGCGATCACGGCCATTCCATGAATGGAGAGCGGATTGCGTACTGACTACTGAGTAACCTGTTACGAGCGTACTGAATAAACTCTGTGGGGGCCCACAGGTGATGTGTTTGTCTAATCCAGCTGTACATCCGTTTTACCGGCTCATTTTAGGGCATGAGACCAAAATTGAAGCATATCCAAATCTGAAGTGAACCACACCAAGGAAACGGTGGGGATGATGATATCCACCGTTGAAAACTTCTTGGGACCACAATAATGTTTATTTGTTATCCAACCTGTTCATGTGGCCACACTGACATGGATGAAGGAAAAACACAAATATGAGCTTGATCGAAATCTTCCCATGACCTTTGGAAGATTACATAAACATGGATGAAGAGAAAACACAAATATCAGCTTGATGGGAACCTTTGTAGGGCTTACAAGGATATTTATTTGTCATCCAACCTGTTTATAAGATCACATGGACATGGATAAAGGGAAATTATAAATATCAACTTGATTGAGGCTTCTGAGAAAGTTTTCATTGGAAGGCTTTTAATTCCCACTATTTCCTGTGATGTGGTCCATTTAAGATTTTTACATGCTTCAATTACCCTACAATGAGTTGGAAAAATGTGTAGTGGATATACATGATAATGGATCCCACAAAGTTTATTCAGTGAGCTATTTTAGAGAACTCATTAGGTGAGACCCTGGCCTCAGCCAAGACAGTGTGGTCCTTACCCTGGGCTTACTGTGGGGCCCACCTTGATGTATGTATTATGTATCCATGCTGCCCATCTGTTTTTTAGATCATTTTAGGGCATTATCCCAAAAACGCAGATCCAATTATCAGGTGGACTGTACCATAAGAAATAGTGGTGATTGGCCATTTATCATTAAAAGCTTCTTAGGGTGCATCTTAATGTTTCCGTAGTGTTTATTTACCATCCAATCTGTTGATAAGGTTACGAATGCTTGGATGAAGGGAAAAAAATAAATATCAGCTTGATCCAAAACTTTTATAGTTTATTAATAATCAATCACCACTGTTTCTGATGGTATGGTCTACCTGATAATTAGATCTGCTATATTTTTAGAATAATGTCCTAAAATAATCCGGAAAAACAGATGGATAACGTGGATACATAATACATAAATCAAGGTGAGCCCCACGGTATCCCTAAGGTAAGGGCAGCCCCCACATTGGGACCTGACGTCTCACTTAATCCGCTCTTGCTATTTTAGGGCCAACTAAGGATATGGAACGTTGATTTCAGTTTGGGTCCTAGAATTTTGATTGGACGCCGATTAATCAGACACTATCCTCCCATGATGTAACGAGAGATGAAAACAAGGTAGTGGAATTTGGTGGGCCTTTAAGCTTGCCGGCCAAATCTTGCCATGTCACGTGGTCTCAAGCTCCGTCTAAGTACATGGGTCCCACCCAACCTTTTCACCTGAACGGATTAGCTACGGACGGATTGAGTAGCCTGACTCATTACTGAAGTGACATCACCAAATTATGTGGGCCTACCATAATGTATGTTTTGTATTCACACCATCCACCTACTTGGAGAGATCATTTAGGTAAAGAATAAGTCAGGTCTGAAGCTCAAGTGGACCCACCATGAAAAACAGTAGAGAGAGTGACGTCCACCATTAAAATTTCTAAGGATTATAAAATTTTTCGATCAAGTTGATATTTGTGTTTTCCATTCTTTCATGTTTGCATTAACTTATGATCAGGTTAGATCTCAAATAAACATCATTGGTGGACCTTAGGAGGCAGCCATCACTCTCCACACTGTTTTTGTGGTAGGTCTACAGTAGATTTGAATCTGACTTATTTTTAGGTCATGCCCTAAAATGATATCTCCGTATGAATGAATAGTGTTAATACGGCACATAAATCAAAGTGCGGCCCACAGAACTTAGTGCCTTCACTTCAGTAGCGAGTCTCTCGCTACTTGACCTGTCAGTAGCTAATCCACGTTCTTCCACTCACTTGCTAACTAGAGAGTGGAAACGGATTGGCTACTCCCCCTGCCACCAGCCAGTGGCTGGGGGTCAGTGCTCCGTGGGCCCACAATGATGTATGTGTTTCATCCATTCCGTTCATCCATTTTAACAGATCATTTTAGGGCCTAATTCCAAAAATGAGAGGGATATAAATCTCAGTTGGACCACACCACAGGAAAACAATAGTGATTGGATATTCACCATTAAAATCCTCCTGAGGTCCACTGTATTGTTTATTTGACATCCAATCTGTTGATTAGGTCATATAGACCTAGATGAAGGGAAAAAACAAATACCAGATTGATCCAAAACTTTTATGTCCCCAAAAAGTTTTTAATGGTCAACCAATGTGGTCCACTTGAGATTGTGAGGTTGAAAATTAGTGGTTTTTAAAAATAATAAAATAAAAATTTGAATTTTTTAAAATTTTGGGAATTTCCTGTCAAAACGTTTTTTTGAATTTTTTGAATTAGAAAGTGCGGTGTGTGCGCTTTATCCTACATCGGAAATGCGAAGAATGGTTTTGTGGTTTATATGAGATGTTGTGAAGAGTATTCTTACTTAGAGTTTTTAGAGGAGGTGATACTCGGGGACATATGCACGCTCGCGCGCTCGGGCGTGGGCATGAATGAGAAACTGTTCCATAGTGGACCTATCGTGATTGCTAGAAGAGATCTGCTGCGTTAAAACTGTTCTACAATGGACCTATCGTGATTGTTGCACGTTGGATCTAGGTAAGGCTTATCTTATCCTGGAAGCAATTCGCCTGTAACCCATCAGCAGTTGATAAGGAGGCGAACACGCTTTAAGGACAACATATTTTATACGTGATTCAGCTTAGTGAAATATTTTATTTTCGATTTATTTTTGATATTTTTGGTGTATCCAAACGTAAATTCTTAACATGTGACATATCTCATTTTTTGTCTCATTCCATAAAATGATCTTAAAAAATAGATGGATGGCATGGATGAAACACATACATCATGGTGGGACCCACAAAGCACCAACCATCAGCCATTGGGTGGTGGCAGGTAGAGCTAGGCATTGGACCGAGTCGGATCGGATTGAGTCCAACTCGGTTCAGTTCGAAAACTAGCCAGTCTGATTCGAACCCGATCTGATCCAGGGCCGAGTCCGAAACGTCGGACCCGAACCGACCCGCCGTGCAGTTGGCCTGACCCGAACCGAGTCCGACTCGGTCAAGGAAACCTAGTCGGATCGGGTTAGGTAGGATTCAGATCTTTTTAACGGTGAAAATCATTATCCTCACTGCTATTTTCAGTGTGGTCCATTTGAGCTTTAGATATAATTCAAAATTTTTCCTAATACTCTAAAATAATCACCAAAAAATGGATAAACGGTGTGGATATAATAAATACATCATTGTGGGGCCCATGTAATGTTGATCTTATTTGAGCCGTTTGTACAACTCGGAGCTCGAGGCGCTAGGTGTATTAATGTGAAGCAGATGTAACGTGCGTTGCACGAAAGAGCTGTTATTGACGTTGGCAAGTTCTGTGGGTCGGATCATAGGGTATGTGTTATATCCAAACCGTCCATCTATTTGGCGAGCTCGTTTTAAGGCTTGAGACGAAAAATAAGATAGATCTAACTATAAAGTGGACCACACTGAAAAAAGCAGTGGGGATTGAACGTCTACCATTCAAACCTTTTTTGGGGGCATGGTCTCACAGAATTTTGGGATCAATTTGAATTTATTTTTTTTTTGCCTCTTAATTTAGGTCTTTGTGACCTTATGAACAGATTGGATGGAAAATAAACGTTATGGTGGGCCCTACGAATTGTTTAACAGTGAAAATCATTCTCAGCTACTATTTATGGTGTGGTCTAGATGATCTTTGGATATGATTCATTTTTTGGATAATGCTCTACAATGATTTCTATAAATATATGAATGATGTAAATATAATAATTACATCACTGTGGGCCCATATAACTTTGATCTCCGTGGAACCGTTCGTACAACTCAAAGCTTGAGGAGTGTCAGTGCTCGTCTTGGCACGACCCGTTCCTAAAGCAACAGTAGCCTATATAGCTATGTATGGTACACCAATGAATCGTTTCTTATTATACACATTAAACTCTATTGAGGCTCGAATGCACGTGGTTTATCCATGCCGTCCATTCGTTTTTCCAGATCATTTTAGTCGTTGAACTCAAAATTGATGCATATCCAAAGCTCAAGTGGACCATATCACAGGAAAAACTAAAATCATTGATAAGAACCACTTCGAATCGGGTCGGATTGGGCCGGTTCGGATCCATTCGGATCAGGTTTTCGGATCGGATCGGTCCGGATTAACCACGACCCGATCTGTATCCAAAAAATATCGGATCTGAATGACCATACTTGATCTGTACCGATCTAGGCCGTCGGTTCGGTTCGGAACAGGTCGGATCGGGTCTGATCGGGTTAGATCCACTGGATTGAGTCAGTTATGCTTAGCTCTAGTGGCAGGAGAGTAGCCAATCCGTTTCCCCATAGTGTGGAGGCGGATTAGGTGGCGATGCCCACATGACTCTAATGATTGTGCGGTGATGTGTTGAGCATTATGAGGCCTACTGTGATGTATGTATTTTATATCCAGCTGTCCATATATTTTTTGAGCTAATTTTAGTGCATGAACCTAAAAATGAGGCAAATATGAAACTCAAGTAGACCACACCACAGGAAACATTGTGGATAATGATACTGACTATGGTAGAGCGCGCAGTAATGTTTACTTTCCATCCAACCTGTTGAAAAGGTCACACAGACCCAGATGAACTGAAAACACAAATTTCATCTTGATTCAAAACTTTTGTGGCCCTCAAGAAGTTTTAATCAATGGGCATCCAATCACCACTATTTCTTAAAATGTGATTAACTTGAGCTTCAGATCTGCTCCATTTTTTTGTACCTACCCTAGAATGAGCAGGAAAAATGAATGGACGGCATGTGGACGGCATGAATATAAAACATATACATCACCATGGGCCTCACAGCTCCTATCACATCACCACCACCTGATCTACCTCCCTAGTTCACTAGCTTATATACTATTGCCTGTGTGGGGCCCATCGTATTGTGTGTATGCTGCTGTCTAATCTGAGCATTAGGTGAGCCAGATCATGATGATGGGATGCCCCCATTTTCATACTCTTGTGGACCACCACATAAAATAAATAAATAAATCTTTTATGTTTTACCTGTATGTCCTTGTTATAAAATATAAAATTAAAAACAAACATCTTAATCTGTCCAGTCATCCCATCGAGTCCGAACCTAACCTGACAACAGATCGAGTCTGATTCGGCGAACCATGGTTTGGCAGCTTGACCGACCTGGGCCACCTGGCTATATGCAAAAGTACGTTGAATGTGGATAGGCAACTTTCCAAGATGTATGCTTTTTTGGCACAACCACCCCCACTTGAATAGTAACGACAGGGATTCCTCTGCAGCCGAGGGTTATAAGGGCAGGCTTGACTTGGCTGTGACCCTGACGTGGATGGGACCTTTACTGTATGGCCCACCTTGATATGTGCATTTTGTATCCACACCGTTTATCTGTTTTTTCATCATTTTTTAGGAAATGGTTCAATAAATTAGGTAGATATGAATTTCAGGTGGACCACACCACAGAAATAGTGGTAGTTGAATACCCACCAATGAAAACTTCCTATGGTACATCTTAATGTTAGTTAATGATCCAACCTGTTGATAAGGTCACAAAGACCTAGATGAAAGGTAGAAAACAAATTTCAGATTTATCCAAAACTTTTGTGGCCCACAAAGGTTTTTAATAGTAAATAACCACGGTTTTTTGTGGTGTGGTCCACCTGAAATTTGTATCTGATTTATTTTCTGGACCATATCTTAAAATAAGCTGACAAAACAGATGGACAGGATGAATATATAATACATACATCGGGGTGGACCCTATGGTCAGGTTCTCTCCCACATTGCTGCTTCCCGGTCGCAGCTAAGTCGCTCTCTCTAAAGGGTTTTTGCAACTTTGACACCCTCTGATGAAACGATGACTAGTGCATCCATCAGCTGTGACATTATAGTGAGAAGGATAAAAAGAGCATATGCCATTTGAGTTTTTGCAACTTTGAAACCCTCTGATGAAACGATGACTAGTGCATCCATCAGCTGTGACCTTATAGTGAGAAGGATAAAAAGAGCATATGCCATTTGAGGGAATCTTTACTTTTTAACATGTAGCATGCATCTAAGAGACATGGCTGTAGAAATCTTCCCACAACAATGGTTGTTGGCATTTTGTGCCCTCGATGAATTGATTGGCTTAGCTTATTTTATAAGACGCAACTTATAATCCTAGGCATTGTGAGGCCCGCCATGATGTTTATTTTATATCCACTCCACTTGTTGGTGGATCATTTTAGGTCATGAGCCCAAACATAAGGGATCTCCAAAGTAAATTGCACCGTCACAAGCATTTGTTAGGATCCATGGAGCTTGATCATCAGGACTGTATTGCTCATCCAACTATCACTTTTTGGGTTGAGTTTCACGTTGAGCTCGCTGAGGTCGCAAGGGGCAGCACCCCTTTGCTTGGCGTCGAGTTCCAAATCAAAGGGTAATTTTATAATTTCACATGAAATTTTATTAAAACCTTAGTTCAATTAGAGTAATATATAATCTTTTGTAAGCGAGAGATGTCATTGTGTTGAGAGTTGTTTCTTCACTTTTGTCTTTGATCATAATTGATTGGCGTGAATTCATTGACATACGGAAAAGAAACCATGTAAATTTTTGTATTGTAGTCTGTCTTTTTCTTTTCTTTTTATTCCGATATTATTGTGTGTGTGGTAGAGAAGAGATCTTTCTCCCAACAACACTAGAGTTAAACACCGTCTATTCTCGAATCATTTTAGATCAAGAACCCAAACAAGAGGGATACCCAAACTTAAGTAAATCTCACCACAAGAAACATTGGAGTTAGAACACCACTATTGGAACCTTCTTGGGGCCATAAAAGTTTTGGATAAGGCTGGTATTTATATTTTACCTTCATTATGATAGGAGTCACCTTATGAACAGGTTCAAATGCATTTAGACGGCATGGTGGCCTAGGAAGTTTTCAATGGTGGGCGTTTCTATCCCCATTTGTTTCCTATGACTTTGGGCACTTGAGTTTTGGATCATGTCACAATGTAACACCAATATCAGGGTGGGCTCTATAGAGCTTGTGGTTATAAGAGATACTTGTTGTTGGGATTACAGGTAAATCAGGTTCAATTCAAGCTGGATCATTTAAAAAGTAGGTCCTACCTGGTGCAACAATGGTGTGGTGTACAAGCGAGTGGCCTAATCCACTATGGGTTGATGCTGTCTACGAGACTATGACCATTATCAAATAAGGTGTCGCTTAATAAACTGAGGAATAAGCTTTGGAAATTAGATTTAGGGTTAAGAACTTAAAGGGTTGAATTTTAGTAATTATCGGTATTAAAGAATCTATTTGATAATTTGTCTAAAAAAAAAGGGTGATATCTGAAAATAAGCACTTTTTTTTTATTGGTTACAAAAACTTGTTTGATAAATACAAATCAAAGATGTTTGTGTGATCTTATGAACAGGTTGGATGGCAGGAAGGTTTCAATGGTGGGCGTCATTAACACCACTGCTTTCTATGGTGTGGTCCACCTAAACTTTGGATCTGTCCCATTTTTGGGTTCATGTCCTAAAATGATCTAGCAAAATGGATGAACAGTGTGGATATTAAAGAATCTATTTGGTAATCTGTCTAAAAAAATGTCACGATATCTGAAAATAAGCAATTTTTCTCCCAAAAAAAAAAAAAAACTTATTTGATAAATACAAAGCACAAATGTTTGTGTGATCTTATGCATAGGTTGGATGGCAAATAAACATCATGGTGGCCTTAGGAAGGTTCCAACGGTGGGCGTCATTAACACCACTGCTTTCTATGGTACGATCTACTTAAGCTTTGGATCTACCCCATTTATTTTGTTCATGTCCTAAAATGATCTAGCAAAATCGCTGAACAATGTGGATGTTAAAGAATCTATTTGGCAACTTTTCTATATATAAAAAAAGGTCATGATATCTGAAAATAAGCACTTTTTCACAAAAACTTGTTTAATAAATATAAAACCACAAATGTTTGTGTGATCTTATGAAAAGATTAGATGGTAGATAAACATCATGATGGCCCAAGGAAGGTTTCAACAGTGGGTGTCATTAACACCACAGCTTTCTATTTTGTGGTCCACTTAAGCTTTGGATATGCCCCTTTTTTTCGTTAATATCCTAAAATGATCTAGCGAAATTTTATGAACAATGTGGATATAATACATACATCATATCATGGTGGGGCCCACATAACTTTTTCAAGTCGATCGTAGGTGTCATTTGAAAACTTGGACCAGCATCACTTGAAATTGGCAAAGTTGTCATTTAGAACAAAGTTTTAGGGGCATTTTAGTCAAAAGTGACAATATATTTTAACTCAAATCACTTACTGCATTCTGTATTAAGTCAATGGAAGGAAGTTTTAAAAACTTATTTTTTAGTGAAAATTCAAATTAAGCACTTAATTTTTTTAGATTTGCCAAACCATCTTAATCATGAAAAATCATTGAAAATAACCCATTTCAACGATTAAACACAGAAAATATGTTTTACCAAAAAGACTCTAACAGTATCTCTACTTGATTTTTGTCATAACCATATTGTTATATTGTAGTCCATTGTGGTAACTAGGGTCATCATTAGGTCAAGCCCAGATCACCCATTCAAGGGCTGCTAAGGTTAGGTGCTGCTACGTATCATCAATGGAACCTGAGTATCCACCAGATCTTTGCAATTTGGTTTCTAGCTGTTTTGGGTTCGATCCAGCCTCGGTCAGGTCAAATAAGCACATTTACATGATCAGGACCATCCAATGGATAGATTGGGTTCCTCACACGTTTCACTTCAACAAATGCATGGTATGTAAATGGACCCTCTTGCATGTAAGTGGCTTAGGAAAACTCATTCCCTTCCATCCCTAGATTAATATACATGACATTATAAATTTAATGTATGAGGCTAAGTTTCCTATTTGTTCACACTGTGGACTACTTAGTTTGTATATTTGGGGCCCATGGTTGGTATCTCTAAGCCATTGATCTAACTCCCACTTCATGGATGGATCATTCCTAAAAATTCCCCTTATTTGATAACCTCTAAATTTCCCACCAATGGCATGCAAGTACATGATAGAAGAAAAGAAATTGATGAACAAGCTACAATTCAATGGAGAAATGATCAAAATTTGATAGATGAGATCTTTTGATTTAGTGTGTGTGTGTGTGTGTGTGTGTGTGTGTGTGTGTATAAATATATCGGTCCATCCATGATGGGAATCACCGGATCAATGGCTTGGATGGTGATGCAGGGATGAGCGTGATGAGGTCAAGCACTGTCTTCCTCGTGAGGATAACTGTTCCGAATCCACAAAACTTCTCTAGACTTCTCACAGAGGCTTTTCAAATTCATGAGAAAGAAAGCAAGCAAATAGAAAATAAATTCTATACAATTCAAAATTGATTAATGAATGAAATAAACGAATTCACAACCCTTTAAAAAGGGATACCAAGCAATGGGAGAGAAATCAGATGTAAACTACAACTAAAACTCATAGAATTTGCAACTTACTATAAATAGTAAACTTACTATTTATAGACGGTCACAATGTCTACTACTGCGCAAGGTTTTCGGCGAAAAATAGTAAGTCTCCTATTTGGCTTCACCAAGATGTTTTCCTAATTATTCTAATCTCTTTTCACGTTGGGTGCAACTCCTAAAGCTCAACAGATGAAGAGTTATAATTAAATTAAAACTTACTATTTATAGTAAAAATAGAATTAAAATAGGGAAACGACTATCGATACAGGGGTATTTCACAAATCCGGCTCGCGCAACTCGGCATTGCCAGGTTGGGTGGCTAAAGTAGCTCGTTTTGCCCCAAAATCATATATTTTATGCCCGATAACTCATTTCGGATGGTGAGATATGCTCGATCTAAGGTCCGATTGTCCGAATTACTTTTGTCCTTGACCGGCCCTTTTGGGATCCATCTTGGCCATGAAATTGTTCACGACTTGCTCTACATCAGTCTCCTCCACTTCAAAAGAACTCATCCCCGAGTTCTCATCCTGCTTTGGTTCATGATACTTGGTCAGGTCTGCGACGTTGAAAGTCTGTGAGATCACCATTTCATCTGGAAGATCAACAACATAAGCATTGTCATTGATCTTTCGAATGATTGAGACAGGTCCAATCTTCTTATTATTCAAGTTGTTGTACTTCCCGGTCGAAAATCTCTCTTTGTGCAGATGGATCATAACGCGGTCGCCCATCTCAAACTTTTTTGTCGCCAATACTTTTTCGATTGTTCCTTGTACTTCCCATTCGAGGCATGTAGCTTGGTTTGCACATCTGCATGGATGCCCATGATCCTGTCTGCCATATGTTCTGCTACAATGCTCGTGCCTGGGAGGTTAGGTAGAGGGACCAAGTCAAGTGTGTGGCGAGGTACTCGTCCGTAGATAATATGGAATGGTGATTTCCTTGTTGAATGCAAACTCTGCTTGAGACAAGGCCAAATCCCACTACTTCAATTTTTCTCCTGAAATACAGCGAAGGGGGTTTCCTAATGTGTGATTCAGAACCTCGGTCTGCCCATCAGTTTGTAGGTGGTAGGCACTGTTGAATTGAAGTCGTATATCGAATTAAGTCCACAAAGTTCGCCAAAAGTGACTAATGAACTTCGTGTCACGATCAAAAGTAATAGTCTTGGGGATCCCGTGTAGCCGTACGACCTCCCTAAAGAATAGATTCGCAACATGTGTTGCATCCAGGGTCTTTTTGTATGGGATAAAGTGCGCAATATTGGAGAAACGATCTACCACCACGAACATTGAATCCATGCCGTGTTGTGTTCGTGGGAGACCAAGCATGAAGTCCATAGATAAATCTTTCCAAGGACCGTCAGGCACAGGTAATGGGGTGTAGAGGCCCGTATCCTAAGATTGCCCCTTGGAGGTTTGAAAAATATGACAACGTTGTACAACTTTTCCCACATCATGTACCAATTGCGGCTAATAATACCGCTCTTCCACAAGAGCTCGAATCTTATCTTGCCCAAGGTGTCCATCGAGGCCACTTCCATGTAGCTCTTGACTAATCTGCTATCTCAAAGAACTTTGGAGGATGCACAATCAATTCCCTTTGAAGAGAAAACCTTTCTGTATATGAAGGTCACTGGGGTGACCGTCTTGTCATTTTATCAAAGAATCTTTGAAGTCCTCGTCCTCAGTATACAACTCCTTAAAATAATTAAAATCGACCACCATATTGCTCATCGTAACAAGTAGTGATGCACGATGGCTAAGTGCATCAGCCACCTTGTTCTACTGCCCTGACCTGTGCTTCAGAACGAATGTGAATTCCTGTAAAAACGCAACCCATCTAGCATACACACGATTCATGATAGTTTGACTATTAATAAACTTTAATGCTTGATGGTCAGTGTACAGAACAAACTCTCTTTAAATCAGATAATGCCGTCAATGTCACAGTGCCTGAACAACTGTGTACAACTCAAGTTCATACGTCGACCACTTATTTCGGACTTCGCTGAGCTTCTCACTATAGAAGGCTACCAGCCTACCTTCATGTGATAATACTCCTTTAATTCCAACATATGAAGTGTCACACTCAACCTCAAATAGTTTGTCAAAATTAGGAAGCACCAAGACCGGTGTTGTGAATAAACGATGCTTGATCTTATGAAAGCTTTTGTCAGCTTCATCGGTCCACTAAAACGTCCATTTTTTCGTGTAATCTGTAATAGGCGCGATTATTGTGCTAAAATTTCGCAAGAATCGACAATACAAGGTCTTCAACCCGTGAAAACTCCTCACCCCATGAATGTTTGTTAGAATCGGCCATTCCTTGATGGCTCGCACCTTTTTATCGTTCACACAGATGCCCATGGACATTACAACAAATCCTAGAAACAACAAGTTGTCCATTAAAAAACAACACTTCTTCAAGTTGATGTACAACTTGTTAATTTATAAGGCCTGCAACACTTGCCTGAGATATTTCCTGTGCTCTGTCTCATCCTGGCTATATATCAGTATGTCATCAAAATATATTACAACAAATTGGCCAGTGAACTGTTTTAGAACTTGATTTATCAAATACATAAAAGTACTTGGTGTGTTCGATAGACCAAATGGCATGACTAGCCACTCATATAACCCTTCCTTGGCTTTGAATATCATTTTCCACTCATCACTAGGTCAGATACGAATTTGATGTACCCGCTCCTCAAGTCTAGTTTAGAAAATACCTTGGCCCCTTCTAGCATATTGAGCATGTCATCAAACTGCGGTATTGGGAATCGATATTTGATGGTAATTTTGTTGATTGCCCAACTGTCGACACATATGTGTCAACTTCCATATTTTTTAGCGTTAATAATGCTGGTACGGCACATGAGATCATGCTATCTCTCAAGAGACCCTTACAAATTAATTCCTCCACCTACCTTCAAAGTATCTCACACCTCTTGGGACTCATCTGATAATGAGGGCGGTTGGGCATGTTAGCCCCTATGTGATGTTGGGTGTCCCTCATAGGAGGCAATCCATCAGGTAAATTTTTAGGCTAGACTCCTTTGAATTCGTTTAGCAATATTTTTAAACTTGGAGGAATGTTTGAAGGTTCCGATTCCTCATCCTTCACCACTACGACGTATACCTTGTCGATTTCCTTAAATTCCTCCATAAAATTTCAAATGGTCAAGAGGGAACTCCCCTCCACTTTAGAGGCTTCAGGGTGGTTCTCTGGTGCCATAGAAGTAATGATTATTTTTCGACTATCCTTGACGAATGTGTTGACATTGTCTCGTCCTCGATGGGTCGTATCATGGTCCAACTGCCACGGTCAACCAAGTAACATGTGGCATGCTTTTATGTCGATCACGTCACAGAGTATTTGATCCTTATAACTTTTGCCAATTAAAAACGAGATAATGCATTGTTTAGTTACCTTGGTCTCGTTCTCCTTTTTTATCCAGCCACTTGAGTATGGGGAAAGGTGTTTTGTCGTTGGTAGTTGCAACTTATCCACCATCACTCTTGAGATGATGTTCTCGCTACTACCACTGTCTATGATCACATCGCAGACCTTTCTGTTGACAATGCACCCGATACGGAATATATTATGTCGATGTGGATGTAATTCCTTCCATGTGGTATACAGTTATCGTCTCACAACTAGAGATTCACCACGATCCACGCCCATCAATTCATCGCCATCTGCTATTTCTCAGTGGCTTGTTCATGTTCATCAAAGCTAGGGTCTTCTTCTGCGGACTCACATTCAGTGCCCCCTTTTGTTTATAGTCAAGTGTGCCGCGAGACGTTGAGGACAGGTGTTTGATAAGTGGTCTGGTTAGCCACAGCGGTAACAATTGTTCGACCTTAGCTGAATGTAATGATTTGAAATTCTACCTGGGCCCACTGTTGTAGGTGTTATACGTTAAGGCCTAGATGAGCCACTTCCCGTATCACAGTTTACAGTTGTAGGAGGTTGAGGATGTTCTCCTACTAGTTCTTTTTCTCATGTCAGTACTAGATCCTACGTGGGACCCATTATGGGGGTTGAGTTGAAGGATAAGGTCGATTCAAAACTCTTTGTAACATCTTGGATTTTCAAAAATCCTTAATTTTTTTTAAATGTAATTAACTTATATTATCACTTACTGACCATTGGCACTCAATGATAGTTTATACATGGGAGGAACCATTAAAGAACCGCACAAGTCCAATTAATCAACCGTAGGAAGCCAACGAATCCACCTGATCACTCGAACATCAACTTTAGCCCCATAATTTACTCACATAGGGCCCAAATCTAACCGACCCATCGCTAACTGATCATGACAATCATAACTAAATTAAAGACCTAATCGAGGCCGAGTTAGATAAGGCCCGGATCTTAACTAATAGACCAAATTAACCCCGTTACTCTTTTAGCCTAAAACCAATGGTTTAGAGTAATCATGACCAAATCTCCACTTTCACTAGTTATAAATAGTCCACACTATGAACATAGCTAATCCAAAACCTAATTATTGCCGACGAGAAATCTCACTACCAAATTCATTATAGAAATGCCCTGATTTTTTGAACAAGCTCTAGACCGCTCGTTAGTGGGCCACTAGTTCCAAAACTATAGAATAATGTCCGTCTTACTGGACTTGACGTCTATCGCGAGACATCTAGTTGAGATCGTGACTCGGATCGCTCAACTTGGACTTACAAGGTCGGTGCATGAGTTGTGCGAATATTCTTAAAACTAACCAAGAACTTAAGTTACTTATCTGCATTTGGTCTTTGCCCAAGTTGTGGCTTTCGGACCGTTAGATCACGACCAAATTTGGGGCAACAACCTAGAGTAATGTCCTATAGAAATCCGTATAGTCGTGGGCCCGATCGATAGTCGATGACCATTGAACTGAATTCTGATCCTACCCGTCGATCGACGCATCCAACTGACGAGCCGTTTGTGTCTATGGGTAGATCATCACTAGGGCCAACTATCCAATGGTGGGTGTCGACTCCTACGCCCCTAGTAGCCCCAAAATGGTAGAAAAATACCTCCTAGGGCTAGTATAGTAAAAACCCATCCCTTATGGCCATTCACACCAAACCTGACATTATATAAAGGCCTTATTTGGGCACCCCCTCTCCCCATACGAATTTACCCTATGAGGAGCAAAGGGAGAGAGGAGAGAAAAAGGAGAAGGAAGAGAGGAAGAAGAGAGTGAAGGAGGGTGTTGTTGGTGGAGGAGCCAAGGAAACTTGAAACCTTAGCAAATCTCTTTCCTTTCTCCCACATCCACAACTCTAAGCTTCATTTCTAACTGATTAGGAAGGTAAGCACCCATCTTTTTCTAATCTTTTGTGTTGATCTAAGATTTGCATGTAACCCTAACATGCAAGTTCATTTGACTCAAGATCTCTACGAATCCATCCGCGAGCTTAGCAACCCTAGATCTTTTCCTAGAGCTCTCAACAATTCATAGGTGTGGACTATTATTCTTAACTGGTCTAACACCAATTTTAGCATGAATCTAATGATTATGATTGTTTGGATGATGTATTTAGAGAATCTAGAGAAAACCTAAGCTAGACCTTATGTTTTAGATCCTCTCAATTAATATGGATTGATTATGGCATGTTTGTTATTCCTCAACATGATTGGGCATGGGTTTGGTGAATACATGTTCATTATTGCTTGATCCTTGTGATGATCTCATATAGCTTATATGTTACATTAATCCTTGTTTATATATATATATATATATATATATATATATATATATATGTGTGTGTGTGTGTGCTTGCGTAAGTCCCCAAATGTATGTTATGCTAGCATTAGTTCTTGTTGCATGATTGTGCTATGAACGGTATATCTCTTGATCTCCTCACTAACCCACACCACATACATGCACGTTTATCTTGTAATATTGTTAGTACTTGCATTTATAGAAAAATCTGAATATTCATGTTTGAAGTATGAATGCATGACACTACTTGTGTTAGATGTTAAATTCAGAATTGTTGAAGTGTCATTGATTACCCTTAAATCCTTAGGTTAGTCAGGAAACCGAGGTGAGAGAAGGTGGTCCCGCCGGTAGGACTTTCTTGAGGCTAGACCGGTGGTTTTGGGTGGATACGAATAGGCGACAGTAGTTAGACTACATAAGTCGCTTGTACCCGGTGTTGTTCGTCACGTACTCGCCTAAACCTATGCGGTCTAGTCCACGTACTGACTAACCTTGTTTGTTAACCCTATCTGCTCACGTATGTATGAAACCTGGAACACTTTTCAACCATTGTAACCAATTGATAACCAAACTGAAACCGATCCACCGACTCGTGAGTTGGGCATGGTTGAATGGGACACTATGTCCGAGTTGTCGGCCTACGCTGGGGTGACAAGCCTCCTTGTAGTGACCGCGAGTGAACCCTTTTCTCAGCACTCCCCATGTGCTTGAAGTCGGGGATGGGGAACCCGACGGGATCAAGGATTGCGGGGTCCTGGCCTCGCACATTGAGGGGCCTTGGTGTAAGACCCGTATCCTAGTCTGTACTGTTTCATCGACTACCGCGATCCTTTCCGTCGAATTCCGGCAAGCTGCGACGTATAATCGATGTTTGTGCGCGATCCTAAGCTGTATCCTGTAGAATTAAGTCGGCTTAATCCGAGACTTGTACCATTGCGACCGCACCGTCGTCACGGTTCCAACGCCGCATCTCACGCACCGATCCAATATCCAGGTCAGAAGGTGTGGCCGACGTTTATTTCGAAGAAACACCACGTATTTACAATCCCAAGAGAATCTCTACAACATGTCCCATCAATCAATCATCTTATGTCAAGTACAAAGCGCCCATGCTTTCTTTCTCCACAAGTCAACCAACCTCTCACCTCACCCATCACTCACCTCACATCACCCATCACTCTCTCTCCTTTACAACCCTCTCTCTCTCTCATTTCTCAACACTTTTTCCAAGAGCAAAAGAGTGGACGTCCAAGCCTTTCCAAGTGTGAGAAAAGAGTGACCTTGTGTGGCCCACCTTTTCCATCCCCAAAACCTTCATCTTAGCCATTCAACCCTCATCACCCTCCATCAAAGTGAAGCACAAGGAGACCGACGTTCCAACGGACCGAGAAGATCAAACGGTGGGTGCTTCTATAGGCTTAGATTTCATTTTCAGATGAAGGGCCAAGTGAGGCCTATCGATTGATGGTATGGATCTCACTTTGGACCCTAGGTGTGGCCGATGGCCCACCTTGATCCTCATGATCATTCTATGATGGGGCCATTCTCCGTGGACCCCATCATGATGTTTATTTTCCTTGTATGGATATAGTCTTCTAAACCTTACATTTGGTGGAGAAATGATCTCCACCGTTGATTTTTCGATTTGTTGGGCCCATGTGTAATGGGACCCACTTGATGTATGCTTTAAATTATGGAAGGGAGGGCCCATAGTGCCGGGCCCCTCCATCACTCGGTCTCTCTCTTTCTTTCTCTCTCCTCCTCTCTCTTTCATATTTTGGTGTGATGATATGGCCGTGTGGCCCACTCGGATGGACCCCACCTTGATGTGCGTCTTATCTACACCATCCAACCATTTGGTAGCCCACCTATAGCATGTTTGTAAGTGGGGCCCACCTTATATATAGGTGTACCCAAACCATCTAGTGTCCAGGGACGCTAGACCTTGATAGATGTGAAATGTGAGCTAACGCTATGAGGTACCGTCCAACAACAAATATATATATATATATATATATATATATATATATATATATATATATATATATATATATATATAATAGTTTGATTTTTAAACTTTTTGAGTGTGTCACTTGCGTAGGCCTCACATTGATGTATCGATCCAATCCACGCCGTCCATTCCATTCCCCACGTCATTTTAGGCGTTGAGTCGAAAAATGAAGTCAATCCGGCTATCTGGCGGGCCATAACTTAGAAAACAGTGGTTTTCACCGTTAAAATGTACTCTGATCTTTATACACCACCGAAATATACTGAATATTGGGCTTATTTGGCTTGTCTTGAGCCATAGGGGCCATTGGGTGGGGCGGATTCATCTAATGCGGGCCCCATATAGGAAAAACCACCGAAAAACTATCTTTTAAAAAAATAATAATAATATATTAGGCAGCGCTGCTGCTGCTGCAGTAGGACGCTGCTGCGTCTGGCGGGCGAGCAGGGACCATGGTCTCAGCCGTGGTGATGTGCTTAGCACATCCAAACCGTGCATTTGTTGGTTCCCCTTTGGGAAAGTGGGCCCCCCAAAAATCAGCCATATCCACAGCTCAGGTGGCCCACACAGCAGGGAACAATGGATTGAATGTCTGCCCTTGAAACCCTTTTAGGTTGTCACAAGGGCTTTGGATCATTATGAAATTTGTTTTTCCTCTTCATACGGGTATGTGCGACCTTATCAACAGATTGGATGGGATATAGACATTATGGTGGGACCCACTGATGTATGTGACGTGCTTAGTGTAGCACGTGGCAACACTTGATGCATGTGTTTTGCCACACCGTCCAGACCCTGGACGGTGGGGCCCTCGTCTGATGTATGTGATGCATCCAAACCGTCCATCCAGTTAACGAGCTTGCTTTAAGGCTTGAGACAAAAAGTGGGGCAGATCTATTAGGTGAACCACACTTTGATGTATTTATTGTATTCACATCGTCTAGCAGATTTGGACGGTGGGCCACACCTAGATGTACTTATTATATCCACATCGTCTAGGGGGTGGGGCCCACCTTGGTATGTGTTTTACCCTAGTCGTCCACCTGTTTTGCCAGAATGGGACCCACCATGGTGCATGTGTTGCACCCAAGCCGTCCAACCCTTTGGCAAGCTTGTCTTATAGGCTTGAGACTAAAAATAAGTTAGATCCAAAGTTCAAGTGGACCCCACCCTGGTTTATGTATTTGATCTCCACCATCCAGATGTATGGGACGGTGGGGCACACGTGATATATATGTTATATCCTCACTTTCCACATGTGGGACGTGAGACTCACCCTTGATGTATGTGCTTTATTCACACCATCCACTTATTGGGCCCACCTTGATGTGTATGAGGCCCATTGTTGAGGCCACCTTAGTGTGTATGAGGCCCATTGTTGAGGCCACCTTGATGTGTATGAGGCCCATGGGTTATGACCCATTGTGATGTATTAGGGCCCATGGGTTGAGGCCCATTGTGATGTATAAGGGCCCGTGGGTTAAGGCCCATTGTGTTGTATTTGGAGCCCATGGGTTAGGCCCATTATGATGTATTAGGGCCCGTGGGTTGAGGCCCATTTGATGTATTTGAGGCCCATGGGTGAAGGCCCAATGGAATGTATATAAGGTCTATTGCATTGTGTGATTCCACCATGGGTTACGTAATGACATTTATGGCGGGTCATGCCTTGGGAGGAATGTTGGTTTGACGTCCACATTATAAGAATAATGTTGGTTAAATGTCCACATTATAACCCTCCCTAGGGCCCATTGATAGGCCCATACTTGTTGTGTGTAGGCCATCAAGGCCCATCTTCGTTATAAGGATAGTTCATCACCATATAAAATGCATAGTATAACTCCATGATTCATGCCCATACGCATCATATGTATCTTGATATGAGGAATATTTAATCATAGCATATGTCATTGGACGGACTATTTACGGGACTCCTTAGTAGACGGAGTGCCCACATTATCGCGCCGTACATGCAGGATTGCTGCATGACTGGATAATGTGACTCATGCATCTCGCATATATGTGACATGATCATTGTACGCCCTAGTGACATCAGGGTCGTGGCCTCCACAGGCACATTGTGGATGGCCAGATGGGACATCAAAAATATTTGGTTCTAGCACTGTGGGCACTTAGGATGTCTTTGGGTGAAAATCTTAAAACCTCCTTAGTACCAGGAGTTGCTCCAACGTCTAGATCGAGTGGAATATGAGCGCCGGTGCCTATACCATGAGGTCGCGTCTCCCACTGTGTCGTGGTCGGTTGGAAAAGGGTGTAGCCTTATCTGCCCGAGTGAGGGGGCTATAAGCTAGGCTGAGTATGATTAGCTTATAAATGGGTTCGCTATTTATGAGTCGGGTAGATATTGGTAGACTATTGGTCAGGCGAATAGTGAGGTCTATTCCGCTCATTGGGTTGTGCAGCTAGGGAGGAGGCAGTCGGTGTTAAGTGTAATAGACCCCGGTGATTTCTCCAGAGAGCAACCGTACTGATATATGGACTTATTGAGCAGGAATTGCATATCTATTCATTCATTCATTCACTATTCACTCGGGTTGGTGGTGCATAACTATGTGTTACGTGTACCATCGCATGGCCAGGATTTCGGTTGGGCACGTGACCGACCTGAGATTACCACATTGTGTTTGAATATCCAAATTTAGGTATGGGACTGGTTTGGATAGAAGTCCCTTGTGATGGACCCCATAGCCTGTGCTACTTCGTACTATCATCCCGACTTCACATTCCAACATGGTCATTTCATTCGCATCACATATCACATTGCATCCGCAGTACTTAGCATTTCGGGTTACTATATTTTTACACTTATATGGCTTAGATGAGGTTGATGGTATTCATGGCTCGTTAGGATTTGCATATTGCATTGCATCCTCAGCATCTGTTATTGTCTTATTATGTTTTGCATCGCATAGCCTTGGTACGGCTGATGGCACTCATGAACTTACCAGTATATTTCAGCTTACTTTGATATCGTATGATTCATGATCTTGTCGGTATTTTTGTTTATTCCGATAATGTATGATTTATGGGCCTTATGGTATATTTGGCACTTATCTTATGCACACATTTTCACCACCCTCTAAGCTTTTGTAAGCTTATACATGATAAATGTGTACAGGTGGCGTTAGGTTGCAGCAGCATTGAGCTTAAGCGTGCAGCTGTCATCCGGAGCTTTGATTTCGATATATGTATTTACCTTTCAGCATTATATTCGAATGATTCTATTAGTGGATATGCGATGATGATGTTGCCTTTATGATTTGAGTATACTTGTGGTTATGTTTCTTATGAGATAAATGTACATTGGAAAATCCTCCTTGTAGGATCTCAAGATCAGAACCTAGCGTATGTACGCTGGGGGCCGAGAATGGGGTACTCGGAGGCCGTCAGTACCGAGTTCGGCAATCGAGAATTTTGTGAGTCCAGTTTCTGAGTTTGGGGCGTGACACTTGGCCTTGCACGTTAAGGGGCCTTAATACATAGGGTGTACCAGTTTTCTTAATTTACTTGATGAACGGAACTAACTAAATACTCGGTTAACATTATTCATGCATTGCATTAGATAAGATTTGGTAACTCGGTAGTTGAGGTCACAATGAGGGAGTGCTGGTCATGTGCGATCGTTACACGGAGTCGCTCGAGGGAGTGTTGTGGCGAGATCATGCATCATATCATCTATCATGCATATGCATTAACAAGATTAGCTAAGGATTTATGAATGCTTGTCTTTCATTAAATTCATAATATAATTGATGTCTGATGTAACTTAAGATTAATAGCTCCCACTGAGTTAATCACTCACTCCCACTCTGGGACGGTGTTTTAAAACACTAACCAGACCCTTTACTAGATACAGGTGAGGCGGAGCTCGACGAGCCAAGCGAGGTGAGCAAGGATAGGAAAGAGGAGCTTCCTTACTTCCAGACTTTCGACGGATCCTTTTAGTTTGAGTTCGGGCTACCGCGGGGTATGAGCCAGGGCCCTAGTCGCTTTGGGTCATGTATGGGTAGGATTATATCCCCATTTAAATGATTTTGGATTCGTGGTTTGGATATTTTTATATTTAGTAGCAATTGATACTGTTTTATGACGTACTTATGCTCCCTGCCTTGCTAAATCATACAGTATTTATGAGATCATCCAAATGTAATTAAAATATGAAGCCCATTAGGGCACCCATGACACTTAGAAATTCGGGAGTCGAGTTCTTACACGACCCCAGAAAATCTGGGGTGTTACACTCTTACAAGCTGCGTTTCTACCCTACCTATAACTGAACCGCTTCATCCATGGTCCTGACTAGGTGCATCTGAACTCGATCCTGAATTATCGATCGTAACCCTCCTATAAATCGTGCCACCTTTTGTGACTCAGATTCTAACAGATCGTTTCATGTTGCCAATCACTAAAATTCTTTAGTGTAATCTGTAATGGTTCGATTTCCTTGTCGATAATTCTGGTATTACTAAAATAATATCTGCTCATAATCACTAGAGAGAAATTGAGATTGAAGATGACATCTTATTCGTGGCCATGATGAGATGGGCGCCTTGTTCTAGCGAGCTCGTGAGAGTTGTAATTGATCCCATCATGTAGAAGCACCATATTTTAATTTAGATGCTACCACTTTTACCTTTTTATGATTTGACACGTTCATATAATCAAAATATCTCTCTACTTCGCTAGCCAATCGAGAAAATCTTTTATGCGTAATAAACCATTAAAAATAGGAAGTTCAACCTTATCTCGATAGTCTCTTTTCCCATGATCTAAATGATCGCCTCCATGGATTGGTCGTCGGGCAAAACCTTCATTAAGGTCGTCCTCGCTAAAACTTGAATAATCTAGTGTAGCCCTACAGTTTGCCACTAGTGCTCTACGAAAATTGAGGTTGTGCCGTACATCAACCATGAGCAGTGGAGCAACTATAGGCGGTGGAGCACCGCCTAGGGCTCGAGGTGGAAGTAGCACATTCACAAGATGATCGAGGGTTGTCTGTAGCCCTTGCATGGTCAACTGATTCTCCCGGTGGAAAGCTTTCATTATTTCCGCAAGATCATGAATCTCTGGATCACCGTCCATAGGATTTTTGCTCATACCTTCGTTGTTTGTCATCGGTCCGAGGGGAATCCTCGCTTTAATACCAATTGACGTAGGGATAAACGTGATGAGGTCAAGCATCGTCTTCCTTAAGAGGATAACTATTCTGAATCCATGGAACTTCTCTGGACTCCTCAGAGAGGCTTCTCAAATCCATGAGAAAGAAAGCAAGCAAATAGAAAATCAATTCTATAAAATTCGAAATTGATTAATGAATGAAATAAACAAGTTCACAACCCTTTAAATAGGGATACCAAGTAATGGGAGAGAAACCAGAAGCAAACTACAACTAAAACTCCTAGAATTCGCAATTTACTATTTATAGACGGTCGTGATGTCTACTAATGCGCAAGGTTTTTGGCCAAAAATAGTAAGTGTCCTATTTGGCTTCACCAAGTTGTTTTCTTAATTATTCTAAGCTCTTTGCACGTTGGGTGCAACTCCTAAAGCCCAATGGATGAAGAGTTATAATCAAACTAAAACTTACTATTTATAGTAAAAATGGAATTAAAATAGGGAAACGACTGCCAATCCAGGGGTATTTCGCAAATCCAGCTTGCGCGACCCAGTATAGCAGGGTTGGGTGGCTAAAGTAGCTCGTTCTATCCCAAAATCATATATTTTACACCCGATAACTCATTTCAGATTGTGAGATACCCTGATCTAAAGTCCGATGGTCTAGATCACTTCTGTCGTCGACCGGGCCTTTTCTGATCCATCTTGGCCATGAAACTGTCCGCGACCCACTTTACATCAGATGGACTAATCTTAAGCCATAAATTTATAAATTTAGTTTTGCACAAGGAAGCAAAATGAATAGGAAACTTCGCCTCTCAATACATATAAGGGACACGATACGTGCAACATAGGTAGAGAAAGGAGGAATAGAGAGAAAAGGGAGAAATATTTTGAGGGGACAAAAGAAAAGGAGACAAAGGCAGAGGGAAAGGTGGGGGTTACAAGCAACCACAAGTACATGCTATAGAGCGAGAAGAAAACTGTTTAACAAACCATCCTCAATGTTTTCCTTGATGTGGCTAATTTGAATATCTAACCCACATAATTTTTGAGTTGACATTCTACCATGTGCCAATACAATAGATTTATGGAGTGAATGTCACATAATCCTTAAGGTGGGCCTTATAAAGCTTTTGACATTTAGGATTTTATCATATGGTTTCCTTCATTAGATACTTCGTTTCACTTACACCTAAAAAGTAAGAGAGGTCGGTGTGGACTACATATACTAAAGAAGTGAATTTGACCTAATCAACAAATTGGATGTCAAATAAATAGTACATTGGGCCCTAGGAGAATTTTAATGGTAGATATCCAATCACTATTGTTTTCATATTCCTCCCATTTTTGGTATCAAGTCCTAAAATGATCATTAAAAATGGATGAATGGAATGGATGAAACACATGCATCATATGGTGGGCTCAAAGAAGTACCCCATGTTAAAAGTTGGGATGTGTATAACGCAAGGGAGAAAATCTCTCTCGCAAAGGACAATTTCAGATTAAAAAAATAATAATCACAGTGCGCATTCTCCATTCCCCATTAAGCTAGACTGCCATTAGAGGTGGACATCGAATCGAGTCGGACCGAGCTAGGTCCAACTCGACTCGATCAGGTATTGTGAAAGCCCTGACTCGAACTCGATCTGACTTGGGACCGAGTCCAGCGGGCCTGACTCAATCTAAACCAGATCTTAGCTGGGCTGATCCGAACCGAGTCTGACTCGGTGAGAGATACCAAGTTGGATCGAGTTGGCTACTGTTCGGATGGGGTGTTAACGTGATGTTTATGTTACCGTTGAGGGGAAGCTTGTTTAAAAAGCTTCCATTTTTTTCACTGATGTTGACGTGATGGTGAGGGAAAGCTTGTCTGAAAAGCTTCCATTTTTCTCATTAAAGTCTATGGGGCCCACCGTTATGTATGTCTTTGATCCATGCCATTCATTCATTTTTCCCACTCATTTTATGGCATGAGCCTAAAAATGAGGTAGATCCAATACTCAAGTGCATCACTCCATATGAGATAGGAGAGATTGAACATTTATCATTCATTTCTTCTTTAGGGCCACAGAAGTTTTGGATCAAGTTGACATTTGTGTTTTCTCTTCATCCATGTTTGTGTGATGCCATGAATGGATTGGATGATAGGTACACATTCCTTTGGGCCCTTGGCTCATTTTTATTTTCAATGGCAAGTATTCACAATTATATTTGTTTCCTATGGTGTGGTCCACTTGAACGTTGTCTCGGTCTCATATTTTTGCTCATGCACTAAAATAGGCACATAAAACAGATGGACGGCATGGATTAGACACATGCATAACAATGAGACCTACAAATTATACTTTCAGAATTTCAATCCCTTTACCCAGGAAGCGGACTGCATACTGAATAATAAGTAACTCTTTACGCTTACCCTAAGCATACTGAGTAAACTCTGTGGGGGCCATAGTCATTCATGCATTGTACCAACTCTGTCCATCCATTTTATCATATAAATGTAGGGCCTTAACCCAAATATTAACCATATACAAAGCTTAAGTGGACCACGCCACTAGAAAAAGTGTGAATTGAAGTCTACCGTTGAAAAGTTCTTGGAGGCCATGGAAGTTTTAGATCAAGCTTATATTTGTGTTTTCCCTTCATCCATGTCTGTGTGATCTTATGAACAGTTTAGATGACAAATAAACATCACTAGGGGCCTTAGAAAGGTTTCAATGGTGGAAATCAATATTTCTACTGTTTCCTGTGGTATGGCCTAATTGAGCTTTTGATATACTTCATTTTTGGGCTCAACCGCTAAAATTATATGGAAAAATGGATGGACGGCATGGATAAACCACATGAATTCATAGTGGGCCCAACAGAGTTTACTCGGTATGATAGGAGCGTACCAAGTAACTTAGTGCGCAACCCGATTTCCTTTATTGCCACGATTTTCAAGATTTTTCAAATAAGTGTAAAAAGCATCGATGATAACATCCTCTTGGTAGTCTGCTGGACCACATAAAAGTATAGAACGTGGGCCCCATCACGGATCAAGTCGGGTTTCGGATCGGGTCGAGTTTCGGTTTGAGTCGGATCGGATTACTATGTAACCCAAACTCAACTTGGTCGGGATTCGGATCCGGTTGAGTCTACTCGATCTGAACTCGACTCTGACATTCAGTTTGGGTCAAGTCAGATTGGACCGAGTCAGATGAGTCGGATCTACCGGATCGAGTCAAGTCTTGCCCAGCTGTAACTCCCACCGAGGAAAAATTTCAACATAAAGGACTGCTGTCACGGAAAATTATCAACATAAAATGGTGGAGCACTTTCCTTCTTCTACATTAACAAACACCATTAAACATGGAACATTTTCCAAATTCCGCATTTAGTACAAAAATTCAGCGTTAACAAACAGGCCCCTAGGCTATTTGTGGCTCTTATGTGGTAATATTTAAGCATCCCTTACCAAATAATTATTTTTTTTCCTCTAATAATTAAAGTTTTTGAGATTGTTTGTGATGACAACCATACAAAGCGAATAGTGTTTATATATAGTAGTAGGGGGATAAAAAATGTGACTCACGTAGAGTGTGGAGGGGATAGATAGAGAAAATGAAGAGAGATTGGGAGTAGAGAGAAAAAAGGAGAGAGGTAAGAGGAATTGGTTTTCTTCATCACAGGTTTTACACAACACCCATAGGGCCACCGTGTTTTGTAAAATCCATTCCGTTCATTGAGATTTGTATTCAATGTTAGGTCATGAGGTGAACAATCATCTAGATCCATAGCTTCAATGGTCCACATCACATGCAATAGTGAAATAGGATGCCAACTATAGGTTTTTGTGTGGACCACCATGTGGTATTTCTTTCATCAAATCAATTAATTAGATCCAACTCACCAAGATAAAGAAAAGATATAAAATTCAGCCTGATAAAAACTCAGGCGAGCCACACCATGTGAACTTAATAGTTTTAAGAACATTTATATATTATTTTCATTGGTGTGGCCCATGTGAGTTTTTAATAGACCCTATATTTTATAAGGTGTGAATGATAGTTCTTGCTTGATAGATAGAGTGGGTTTTCATACCTATGGTTCTGGCTTGATAGAGAGAGTGGGTTTTCATGCATAACAAAGTAGGCTCACATATATAGTGTTATACAGTCTCCTCTTCCTAGTAGCTACATGTAGAGAAAAGGAGAAGTCATGTGTGGTAGAGTTGTGCCGTGAATAACCAATGTGAACCTAATCCAATGGTGATGAATGTGATATGGTTGATATCTGCTATAGATCATGATGACCATGGGTTCCAAAGGAATATGGGATTGTGTCACAGTTAATATGCCGGATTATTTTAAAACATACATAAACATAGGTTAAAGAAAAGGGATTCCTCTTATTGGGCATTTAAGATTGGACAAAACCGTCATTAACCAAGAGAAAGTCGTGGGCCATGGATCTCAATACCCCGCTGTTCCATAACCACCTAATAGGTTGTAGGATGGATTTATAGTTGTTGCCATAGTTATAATGATAAATGTGGTCATCCGGTGTGGGGGGACCATGATGATAAGTTAGGATAGACAATCTCCACCATTAAACACAATGACAAGTTAGTGTGCTTTCCTCTATCTTGGATAGGAGTGTGAGGGTGGCATAGATGCAGGCTCCTTGTTTGGACTTATTGGGCACTTGTATTGGTGAATCGAGAGATCAAGTCTCTAGAGTAGGATACACATACTTGGATCATGATTGGCTTGAGGATACACTAAATCTGATTAATCTTTAGACTTGAGGAGAGTAAGGGTTCAAGGTCTTGATTATATGTGCTTTGACTCACTTAACAAGGTCATCATGTGGATAATAAAAATGGTCGTAGCTGGGGCATTGATGTAGAACGTGTCACGGATACGCTCCTAGCATGGTTGGGCCAAAAGAAGGTGGACCGTAAATTGATCGTAACTTTTAATCCGGGTATCGTTACAGGGCGCATAACCTATCAATCTTTACTGAAACGGGCCATCCGAGGTGAACCAACATACATGTGGGTCGCATCTGTCTGTTTCATCAAAAAATGCACGCTTTCAGCTCAAAAATGAATTTTTAGGAAAAATTTACTATTTTTAGTAATTCCGAATTTTTTAATATTTTTTCTATTTTTAGAATTTTAGATTTTCTTCCCTTTTAGAAATAACTTGTAATTATGCTAGGACTCTTTTAGCAAAAGTTTGTTTAAAATTTTTATTTTTAGAAATTAGGCTTTACAAGAGTTTTATTAGAATTAGGATTTTTTTTTATTAGAGTTAGAATTTCAATATTTTTAGTAATTACAAATTTTGGTTTATTTTTTCTTCATTCATGGTGTAAGGAGACATAATCAATCAAATTATGAATTATATAGAATTTATTTCTATTTTTCTTGCTTTTTTCCTCGTGGATTCGAGAAATCTCTATGAGGAGTCCAGAGAAGCTCCGTGGATTCGGAGTAGTTATCCTTGAGAAAGAAAGTGATCGACCTCATCACGTTCATCCCTGCATCAGGCATCCATTAAGGTTCATTGAGACTCACATGGGCCAGTAACGGATCTGTTGGTTTTTTAAGAACTTACTAATAGCATAGATCTAGCTCAACTGGCAGACTGAGTGGAGATACCTCGTTTCAACACTTGAGGTCTTGGTATCGATCCCCAGCGGGGGTGGCTAACATGGAGTGTGTGTACTGACATGGGTGTGTGCTAACAAGCTAACCCAAAAAAAATAAAATAAAATAAAGATCTAGGATATCAATGATCATTGACGTGCACAATGGAATTAACCGGCTCCTCTCTTTTGAAGGTAAAATAATAATAAATCAAGATATAAAAGAACTCAAATAGATTTTTTAAGAAACTTTTTTTTCCCTAATCAAAATCCACAGTGTCCTCTCATGACCGCCTGTATACGATCATGTCCAATATTTAAAAGTAAACTAAATGGAGAACTATTTAGATCATACATGTCTAGGAATGGTTATACTGTAGAGATGTTGGAGTTGATGTCGCTTCTCTAAACTAAGAATTCTCTCCCTAATCTATCTCAATATAAAGAGTTTTTCCATGAAATCTTAGGTCGATCAAACCTATAATGAGCAAGATCCAATACAATTACCGTCTAAGGTCAAGCCATCCTAACTATGCAATGTTCACAAATAAAACAATTGGGCATCCACCCCCACATAGCATCTAATGTTAAATTATCATCCTATTAACTCATGCAGCTTAGGCAAGCCAGTATCTAGATGATCAATATGAGTGATCATGCAACCATGCTCACACGATAAAGACCATACACATCACAAGTGGTTAGACATGTGGTACTGATAACCATCAAGACTAGGTGGGCCCCACATATCCCATACCTGTAGACGTCCAATCAAGGTTAATCATCATAAATGATACATTACTAACAATAAGCAATAAATAATATTATAAACATGTCCAAACACAAAATAATAATAATGCCGCTCGGATCTCACCATGCAACAACCTAGGATTTTTTGCTCTGATTTCCTTTATTGGGCCATCATTTGGTCAATACAAACCACTAGATATTTTCAGTGGGTGTCAACTGGACTAGCCAACAAGTTTGATCTAAGATGAATCAGATCCATCGAAAACAAGATCAAATGGTCACGATAAATTTTGACCAAATCTAAATAGATAATATCCAATCCAATCAGACCATCATAAAAATTGCATCCAAAAATACATTTAAATCAAATTTCATAAAAAAATGATCAACAGTTAAGGAGATATGGCCCACTCAAGGAATGGTCAATCTTGAACATCCATTTCTATCATGATCCGTACTTCGATCTAGACAAATGACCTACAATTTTGAAGATCTCAACATGTTAGATGATATGGTTGGTTTAGATTTTCAAAAGAAAATCAAATTATGCCAAAAATGGGTTGCAAGTTGGTGACACAACACATTCCCAAATGTGGACCCATTTTTTACACAAAACATGGGCTCCAAATGTTGATCCAACGGTCCACTCACCATAAAACCCCATCCATATCAAGCCATGGGACCCACACTGCTTAGGATTGTATAGTCAGATCAAGGCCCACACACTAAATGAACAATAAGTATACACAACATGAATGGACAGTCATGATCAATATAAATACGGTGGGGCATCTCTCTATGGCAATTTCTAAATTTTTAAAAAATTCTAAAATTCAAATTTAGGTTGCATATTTGAAGGATTTATAATAGATTTGGAATATCCTAAAATTAGAATTTTGAAGAGAATAAGGATGAGGAAGGAGAAAAATGTAGGGGATTTCCAAAGTGCAAGGAGGAGAGAGGAGGTGGTGTACAACACCCCATGTTTTCCTCGTACATCCATATCCCGGTTAATCCAGACCATCCGAGATGCACACACAATAGATTTGAAACATATAGGATGAAAATTACATCTAAACATGGGTAAGCAACTGTCCATTTCAATCGTTCAATGAGAGCCCTCCATTCTGTAAAAAGCACCATCACCGTACAATCACACACTATCCACATGATCTAAAACGATCACATATCAAAACATTGAACAACACACCATATACATGAAAATACTTTGATCAGCCCCTCTCTAATCATATATAATTAAAAATAATTCAAATCATATACAACATTTTTTGTTTTTGTTTTTTTGAGTTGGCTTGTTAGTACACACCCATGTCAGTACACACCCTCCATGTTAGCCACCCCTGCTAGGGATCGATACCAAGACCTCAAGTGTTGAAACGAGGTATCTCCGCTCAGTAATTTTTAAGAAATTGATTATCATAATCTTATGAGATTTTATTATTTATTTATTTATTTATTAATTATTATTTTTTAAACACACGGACACACACCCCACACACTCACGCTAGTGGAATTTCACCACCTATGGATACTCGAACCCTCCACCGGGTGTTGAAACTCCTTAGAGTCTACCACCCGAGCAAGCGTAAGATCCATCATATGAGATTGCTTTGACACAACTTTATTGAGTTTCAGCAAAGCATGGAGTGGAATCAAACTTTTCTCCACTAATCAAAACCCACTATGTTCTCATGATCACTTGTAACAATTGTATCAAAATTTTAAAAGTAATCTAAATGGAGAAAGTTTTCATCATACACGTTTAGCTATGGTCGCAGTTTAGAGATCTTTTAGTTGATGTTGCTCCCAACATAAGTCTCTACCTGATCTATCCTAGTACCAAGAGTTGAGAAAGCACTTATTGGATCCTTTGATAGGTGCCAAGGTTAATGCACACCATCCATACAAGTGAGCTAAACTATCATAAATACAAGAAAAAGGAGATGAAATTTTTGAGATGAAGATGATCTCCACATACTCTCTCCTATCTTCTTAGTGACGTCTATGGGGAGGGATGTCGAGGGATCTTTGCAATGGATTTTCTCCTCTAAGATAGGGTCATAAATATATTATGAGGTATTGGAGTTTAGAGACTGTATCTAATATATTGTTCCACCACCTTATGAACTTTAGTGTAACCTACCATGAATGAAGTTCATTCATCCATCTCATCGATGTATATATTCATGATCTAAACCTTCCACTTCCATAACCATCCACCAGAGATTTATATCTCATTGTGATTAAATAATGGACCATTAAATCTACCCCATCATATCATCATTAAGTGTGATCAAAGCAATTTTAACACTTAAAACGAAACTTCGGTAGTTAGAAAACCATTGACAAGTTGGTTAACTTAAGTACTAGGCTTAGTTTAAAAAAAAAAAAAACTTTATAAGTCTATAATTTAATCAAATCTAGATATACACAAGTCCTTATATAAAACTCAATTGATTGGAAGAATAAATAACGCCTAATGAAAGTACCCAACCATGTCCACTTTTAATGCCATGCGTTAGCCTCGTAGGAAGAGATAAAGCCTAACAATCAAGATCGTGACCCTTACACGTCCTTAAGTTTGAGAATTAATCCTCTTTTGTGCAATATCAAGTATTGATCATCGTTATCCTTTGGTCCAGGCTAATGACCCCCTATGCCAGTAACTTCATCTCGATCCAATCAATGTAAGTGTCCAAAAGTATTAACCTAGATCCCGCGTCCATGACACAGTCACACTCCTGTGTAAGTGAAGGGTGAAGGCATGAACGACACCTAGTCGACTCCCTAATGATGAAAATTATCGTCAAGTTAGCCATACATCTCATCATAAAGTATCCATAGGTGTATCTTACATACTTATGACGGTCATAGTCCAAACAAGGTATTGAGATTAATGGATCACAATTCTCCATAGTTAATGACCATTGTGTCCAACCTCAAGTTCCTAAGGATTATCAAAGGATTCTCTCCTTAGTTAACTCGCATCCTGTTCACTCCCCAAGTATAGGGTTGTGATGTAGTAATAAACTCGATAAGACCGAGGTCGAATCCCAAGGGACTGAAACCTGTACGTAATCTGAAAATAACTAGAACTAGAACTAGAAAAAGATGAAATCTAAATCAAGTGGATTTGAGAAATAATGATGAAATAGTAAACTAAAATATGTAGAATTCAAAGGTAGGAAACTAGGATTTCAGAGGATCCACTTGTAAAGATCAGGGAGATCTACGGTCGATTCATGAACTCAACTGGACTTCGAGTCCCATCTTCATCCAGTTGGAAGATATAACCTGAAAATCAATTTTAAACTTCATTTAATCTAGTTTTCAAGTGATCAGACAGGTGTAAATTAGAATGAATTCCATCACAAAACCATACCCATGAGACAAAGCAAACAACAGAATTAAACTAATTCACAGCGAATCTAGGTGATGTATGAATGTCAGGGAGAGTTTCGTCATTCCACCATGTCCAAGGGGCGATGGTGAACAACAGGGTGTCCTGACTTTATAATCACAAGAAAGGAAAAGAAATACTCAAGCCATCACAGATCTACTGTAATGTAAGTCACAATAAACCATTAAAAACTAAAGCATTCTTCCATCTAACTAGAATCAAACATAGTTCATCACATGCATCCAAGCCGTAGGATCAACCCCATCACGCCACAAGCTTCACCTCTTAGCCTTGGCTAAGAGGTTTATCCTACCATGATTGGGCTATCCTCAAATTAAAAAGATAAAAATAAAAATAGAAAATACAAACTAAGAAAAGGAAAACTCTCTCAGTCTCTTCCACGGCTGGCGTCCCCAGCAACTCCTTCCAAGACTTGGATCCCCCTCCCACGTTTTCTCTCTCTTTCTTATAGGCAAAGTAGGGAAGGCAGTCTAGATGCGTTGCTGCGTCGGTCGGTTAGGAGAACAAGGAGTTACGCACTCCTCTTTTGCAGCAACAGCGAGAACCGATCCGGTTTACGCATGCCCTGTTTACATAGCCAAAACGACAGCCAAAAATTGCCCACTTTCCTTTCTGATTGGCGGGTAATCTTTCAATCTGCACCATTCACATTGTTAGCCATAGGTTGATCCTTTGATGGGTCATCTTTCTGTCTCTGATAGTCCCATCTTTCAGCGTTCAATCAACCAGCCAAGACTCTGTTTTTACCAGCAGATGGACTCTTGTTGCTTCTTGTGTTTAATTTGTTTCTTTAGATGGTTCAGATTGTCGCTCACTGATCCTCAGCCCACCAAGATCCTTGTGCGGAGCTGCTGTAAAAACGTTGCGGAAACTTGTTTACACAGCTGCAAAGATTGCACAGCTCCAAAGATTACGCAGCTGTAAAGATTATGCAGCCAGCTGTCTTGCGTAACCGAAATGGCTGGAATCCTGTTGGTTTGGTTCGTACACAACGATGTACTTCCAAGAAGGGAAACTTCCCTATGGACGGTTCTGAGTGACCTAACAGATGGACGGTGTGGATTGTCTGGAAATCCACTCATAGTGGCCCACAACTCCTCTAAACCGCTGCTGTCCCTTAATATAGTAATGTAGAGGCTCTCCTTTGGCTGAGAACTGTGTGTTCGTACGTGCACCCCAACATGTGATCTTTTCAGGGTTTTAATCTTCAGTAAACCATTTGCATTATGGACGGTTTGGATCGTCCACGTGGGTCACGATGGTGGCCCACAGCGATCCGCAAGATGGCCTCTTGTGTCAGCTGCGACAGCAGGAAAACGGAGCTTTCCATTTTTGGCTGAGAGTCGAGTAAGCGTACGCTGACCGACTCCCCAGATTCGGTGCACCTTTTGTGCACGTGTGCTCTGTATGCTTGCGACTGTCATTGGGGCCCACAGTGATGTTTTTGAGACATCTACACCGTCCATTCATCTTTTCGTCTAATTTGAGGCGTTGAGACTTGAATTGAAGCATATCCAGTTATCAGGTGGGCCCTAAACTGATGATTTATGGGCTGATCTGACCATTGAACCACTTTCATAAGGATCTGGAGGCTTAAATTTGACGTGTACGGTTAATTTGTTATCCTCAGGCTACATATTGATTTTGAATTGAACGGATGGTGGGAACCCTATGATCTTGCATTCTGGACATCTTTCAGGCTACTTGAGCATCAGTTTCTCGATTTTCTTAGAACCCTGGCGTGCAAATCTGCCGATCTTGGTCTCTTGGGGTCCATCCTATGCTTTGGTGTCATCAAAGCGTTAAATCCATGCTTTAAGCACCCCTTTTCAGTCCATGCTCGTAAATACACTCTGCATCACAAACACGATTAAATCAGGCCATTAAACGGTATCATGCTTGTAAATCCATGCAATAACTGGGTCTGATATGCAATATTTGACCCACAACACATCCATATAAGTTCAAGGTGACATTAAGCTCCAATGCGTATCAAGTTATCCATATGGGACTCATGGTCCATAACCGAGATCAGTCATGTCCCAGCCACATGGCCGGTGGATTATGGTTCATATTGGTTTTGTAGGGCACATACTCCAACAATCAAATGTTACTAAGTGGTTTCTCTGCTGAGCCCAATACTCAAAGATTCTTTAAAAAAAAAAAAAATTTCAAATATTTTAGTCATTAAATATTTATTTCAACTGTTATTAAAAATAAATAAAATTTGATTGTACTTGATGATGATTTCATAGTCCAAATTTGGGGATTCATCACTTAATCTACTTAGATACTGGGTCTTTGGTGGATAGCCATAACAATAAAAGGATTATATAAGATTTTATCACCAAGATTCCAATATACTAAGGTATACAAAAAAGTGTAGGACGATAGAATATCATAACTAACATTTTACTGAAACTTTATCCTTCTTATAAATAAATCATATCCTAAAGACGAGAAGACCTAAATAAACTAGAAAGAGCCTTTGGACATCTCCCCTTAGACGTTGACTAGGTAGAGAAAGATAAAGATAGATAAAAAGAGACATCCTCTCTCCCTCACACTTCCATCACACATGTGACATGTGTGAAGTCCACCTACATAAACGGCACACGTCTCTATTGAAAGTACCCTAGTTGGTCAATTAGCGTGAGAGTTGAATTGGTAAGTCAGGTAAGCCCCATATGAAGATTATACAAGCTACTGCCTCAACCGGATGTGTGTTTCAAGATCGTCAAAAGGTAAATCAAGCCTCACATCCCATGTCCAAAACACCCTAGGTATATAATTCCTTAAAAACCATATAAGAACATAGGAATTAAAAGTCTGAAAACTTGTTTCAAAATGGTAAATCTTCTAAGTTTTCTGCTTGTCACATCGCGCTTGGGTCGATGACATCGAACACTCATGTTCGATGGCATCAAACCATCTTCGATGACATCAAAAAGTGACCTTTTATATCCAGCAACCACATAAGTATTTAGACGGAATGCTCGATTCATCGAAAGTGCCTTTGATGATATCGAACACATGTAATCGACGACATCAAGGGTGGTTCGATGAAATCGAAAAAAAAAAAAAAACTTAGAGCTTTGTCCAACAACTTCTTGGAAAATATTTTGGAAATGCTCGAAGAATCGAACAAGCTTCGATGTCATTGAGATTCAAACTCTAATGACATCGAACAAGGTTCGATGACATCAAAATAGGACAAGAAAGTGTCCAGAAAGCTCCAAAGGAAAATGAACTAAAATGTTCGAGGAATCGAGCAAGACTCGATGTCATCGAGATTCAAACTTTGATGACATCGAGGAAGCCTCGATGACATCGAAAATGGACAAGTCTATATCCAGCGAGCTTTAAAAGAAAATCAACTAAAATCTTCAGGGAATCGAGCTAGTCTCGATGACATCGGAATTCAAACTTTGAGGACATTGAAATTGGACTAAAAGTGTTTAGCAAGCCTTCAAGGAATATCTTTTTAAAAGATTGATGAATCGAACTGGGATTCGATAACATCGAAATTTGAAATTCAATGACATCGAATTAGGGTCGATGACATCGAAGTTAGACTTAAAACTGTTTAGCAAGCTCTGGTGAAATGACAAGCATATCATCGAGGAATCGAACTATAATTCTGTAACACGCCGGGTTTTCAGGGGCCGTGTAGGAACTCGGCCTCCGAATTCCCGAGTGTCGCTTATATTCTAATTACGGTAATTTGTACATATATCAGTTTAAATGAGCAATAAAGGAATCAGCTGGAGCCTAAACCACAATCACAACAAATCTACTGAAACAAATATGACTAAGAAAAATAAATCTATAAGAATATCAAACGGGTCGTACAAGGCATCGCTCGACAAAATTTTTATAAAATAATGTCCAAAAGAAATGGTGCATTAGATCCACAACTCAACAACCCATAATTAACCCGCACGGTCTACGGTGATTCGCCCATAAGCTGGAAGTAGGAAAGCTTCTCTTCCCTATCCATGCTCACCTCGCTCGGCTCGTCGAGCTTCGCCTCACCTGCATCTAGTAAAAGGGTCTGGTTGGTATTTTAAAACACCATCCCAGAGTGAGAGTGAGTAGCTAACTCAGTGGTTACTATTAGCTTTAAGTTACAAAAGGCATCAATTATATGATGAATTTAATGAAAGACATACATTCACAGATCTCTAACTAGTCTTCTTAATGCATATGCATGTGTTATGATATGATGTATGCCCTCACAACAACTCCCTCGAGTGACTTCGTCTAACGATCGTGCATGACCAACACTCCCTCATTGTGACCTCAACTGCCGAATCGCCAACCTAACTAATGCGATGCGATCATGAACGTGTTAGTCGAGTTTTTAATTAATTCCGTTTATCTAGTAAATTGGAAAAATTGGTACATCCCATGTATCCTTGCTCTCAACTAGTTGCGAGGCTAGGACCCTGCGATCCTTGATCCCATTGGGTTCCTCATCCCCAATTTCAAGCACATGGGGAGTGCTAAGAAGAGGGACCACTCGCGGTCACTACGGGGAGGCTCGTCACCCCAGCGTAGGTCGACAGCTTTGACACAGTGTCTCATTCCACCATGCTCGGGGTCTCGAGTCAGTGGATCGATTTCAAATGGTTATTAATAAGCTTCAGTGGTTAAAGGGTGTTCTAGGTTCCATATAGGCGTGAGCAGACATGGCTAACAAACATGGTTGGTCAATAAGTGAACTAAACCGTGCGAGTTCAGATGAGTACGTGACGAACGACATCGAGTGCAAGTGACCCATGTAGTCCAACTACTATCGCCTATTCGCATCAGCCCAAATTCGCTAGTTTAGCTGCAAGATGGTCCTACCAACGGGACCACCTTCTCCCACTTCAATTCCTTGACCAACCCAGGGGTTAATGAAATTCAATGACATTTCAACAAATTAGAATTCATCATCTAATACAAGTGATGTCATGCACTCATACAGTAAACATATAAATTCATATTTTCTACAACTGCGACTACTAACAATAATATGAAATAAATGCGTATGCATGTTGTGTGGGGTTAACGAAGAGAATAAGAGCTACACATCATTCATAGGATAAACATACAATAAGGATTAATACAATCATGCATGCCACAAGAAAGGTTATACTAGGATCGCATACGAGATGAACGTACCATACCAAATCAAGCCTAATCATGTTGAAGAGCAAATAAACAACACTTAAACATTGTCATAGAATTTAGTATAATCATATATGGGATGAACGTGCCACACCAAAATCAAACCCAATCATGTTGAAGAATAAATAAATAACACTTATTCATTTTATGGAATTTAGGGAGACCTATCATGTAGGGTCTTAGCTAGGCTCTATCTAGATTACTCAAGCACCCCATCCTAACATTCATAATCACTAAGCTCATAGTAAAATTGGTGCTAGGCCACCTAAGGATAATAGTCCGCATCTTGTGACGAACCGCTTGATCCACGGCACCCGTAGGGTTATGGTGTTAGGAAATCATTATTGAAATGCCTAAATAAGCATGCAAGCTTGTAAGAATTGGAAGGAATTAAACCCAAGACCTAAAGTTACAAACATAACTCCATACTTACCTTTAATCGTCACCAAATTGACACAATGAAGGACGATGTTGCTATAGAGGAGATGAGAGGGTGAAGGTGTACAAACACTCATGCTTCCATTCTCTCCCTCTCTCTTTGTTCTCTTTTCTCCTCTTTCTCCCTTTCTTTCTTCTAGGGCAAATTCGTATGGGGAGAGAGGGTGCCCAAATGAGGCCCTTTTATAATGTCAGATTTGGTGTAAATGGCCCCAAGGGTTGAGTTTTTACTATATTAGCCCTATGGGAGGATTTTTCTAGCCTATAGGGCCCACTATGAGACATACATATTGATATACACCATAGGATAGTTAACCTTAATGATGATCTACGTATGGATATGATCGGTCTGCCATTTGGATGCGTTAATCAACAGATATGATTAGAAGTCTGTTCAACGGTCACCGATAGTCGATCGGGGCCACGACTATACGGATATGAGCAGGGAAATATCCTTACTTTACATGTGAAGTTTGGTCGTAAACCGACGATTTGAAATTCTCAACATTGTATAAGAGTAGACAACCCAATTCACTTAAGTTTCAGCTTCTTCATTTAGGGTATTTGCACTTCTCATGCATTTGTCCTTTGACTCAAGTTGATCGGTTCTGAACAGTACCTAGGTCCGACTCCCGCGATGGACGTCAAGCCCAGTAAGACGGACATTATTCTATAGTTTTGGAACTAGTGGCCTACTAACGAGCGGTCTAGAGTTTGTTTGAAAAATCAGGACATTTTTAGAATGAATTAGATATTGAGATTTATCATGGGCAATGATTAGGGTCTGGATTAATTATGTTCATAGTGTGACCTATTTATAATTAGTGAAAGTAGAGATTTGGTCATGATTACTCTAAACCGTCGATTTTAGGTTAAAAGAGTAACAGGGTTAATTTGGTCTATTAGTTAAGATTTAGGCCTTATCTGACTCGGCTTCGGTTAGATCTTTAATTTAATTATGATTGTCTTAATTAGTTAGCGATGATTCGATTAGATTTGGGCCCTATTGAGTAAATTATGGGGCTAAACTTGATGTTCAAGTGATCGGACAGATTCGTTAGCTTCCTACGGTTGATTAGTCGGACTTGTGCGGTTCTTTACTGGTACCACCCGTGTATAAACTAACATTGAGTGTTAATGGTCAGTAAGTGATAATATAAGCTAATTACATTAAAAAATTAAGGATTTTTGGAAATTCAAAACAGTGAAAATTCAGAACATTACAAATTCGATGACATCGGAGTTCAAATCTCGATGACATTGAATCAAGTTTGATAACATCGATCACTAGTCAAAAAGTTCCAACGATGAGTTCATGTCATCAAATTGACATTCGAGAACCAGGTTCGATGGCATCGTACTCAGTCAGACACAGACTACCTTATTACCATTGGAGCTTTTTGACTTTAAAAGGAGCTTATTCTTGGTTACTGCATTGAGAAAAAGAGAGAAAGCTTTAAGAAAGTAATTGCTTACCACCAACCTTAAGCCCTTTTTCTCATGGGAGTTCATCTTTAAATCCATTCTCATCATTGATATTCAACAGAGTGGATTGGTGAATGAACTTCCTCATTCAAAGATCATCTAGCTACCTCCCTAATGGTATATCATTGAGCTGAGATTCCTTGAATGCTTAAAGACCTTGGAATCACTCCATCTCTTCAATGATTAACATTCATTAAAGTAGATTCCAACAAAACCTTGACCCAACCCCGTTGCCTCACATTGGAGCATCATCAAGTGTTGCGGATCAGGGGAGCTGAAGAATCTCCGTCATCAAGGGAGAACATCTTCATTAACATGCAGAATGATGCTCATCTACTTATTGTAAGTCATTAGAGTCCAGAGACCCCGTTGATCATTCCTTGTGTAGGATTGGGTCACAGGTGCATCTCAAACACTTCAAGTCCTCAGTGGGGGCCTCCGACGGGAGAGTACGTTTAGGTGCTTAGTGTAGAACCTTTGCTCTTATATAGGGCATGAACTTAGGTGCTTAATGTAGGACCTTTGTTCTTGTGTAGAGCATAAAACTTAGGTCTTGGCCTTTGTGGCCTAAACCAGGGTCCTTGTGTGGATCCTTGGCCTGTGTAGCCTAAACTTAGGTTTCTTGTGTGGATCCCTGACCTGTGTAACCTAAAACTCAGGTTCCTTGTGTGGATCCTTGGCGTGTGTGGCTTAAAACCTAGGTGCTTTGTGTAGGACCTTTGCTCTTGTGTAGGGCATAAACTACTGTGTCCTTATGTAGGACCCTTGCCTTATGTAGGCATGTTTAGGTACCTTGTGTAGGTCCTAGAGTCAACCTTGTGTAGGTTGTAAATGTTTGAGGTGAACCTGATTTGAAACTTTCGTTAATAAAATCCGTAACACTCAAGGGTTGAGTGCGTCCACCGGGAGTGGAGTAGGCACATAGCCGAACCACTATATATGAATATGTTTGGATTGTTGTTTGCATATTCTTTTAATTCTGATTATCTTAAATGTTCATATGAAGTATGATTGCTTGAATATCTAGAAGTGATTAAAATCACATCCTACACACTTTCATACACATCATCCATCATAAACTAATTGTTAACTCTGCTTAATACTCAGTAGTCTTGTGCTTGGATCCTCTACTTGGCTTGGAAGCCAGTAGAGTTAAAAAGATTGTATTTTGATTTGTTGTCAAATATGTCAAAATTAGAAAGAGAGGATTTTAAATTGAGTTAGAATTTTATAAAGTCTTATTCACTCCCCTCTAGAACACTTTGACCCATTCCTACTTTTACTATAGCGGTCTATACTGCAACTTCATCTATTAACCCTACGTATGGACTGAGGTGTTTAGTTCTCCCCTATCCTTCATCAGAGATAGATATTAGAGAGACTCCTAAGTTAAAAAATCAACATTGACAAAATGATAGTTTCACATCATCATATTCATTGTGCAAATCTTAGTCAATAACTATTGAGATCTATATTTTCAAGAAATTTTGATATATCTAAATGGATATTCATAGAGTTTAATATTATAATCAAAGTTTTTAATATGGTTTTATTTTCCGTTACATTTTGAAAAACTTAATAATGTGGACCACACCATTAAAAGAAGTAAAGAAAGCGGATTCAATCTAAGTTGAAAAACCTAATAATGTGGATGAATATACCATTGCTTAACCAATGTCAAGAAGACTAATTATAAGGATTAAATATCCAAAGCCATTTACATTATATATAATAGAAATTGATAACATTGCTGTCAAAATGAACTTAGTCAAACTGTCCCATATTTAAACTAGGGCAGACATTCAACCCATTCTAAACTCTTTCAATTTTTTAATCGGTTCCAAAAAAATCAAACCCGATGCCCATTTTTTAATGGTTCTGAAAAATTACACTTGAACCTAAATTGACCTGATTTACAAATAATAATGGAAATTTGGACCCGAACCCGCTAACTCTGGTACCCCTGCCTGGAAACCATCATGTCCACTGTAGCTTGTAAAAGCCACGTCTTTTCCATGGGACCCACCTGGATGTATGTATTGTATATCCGTGCCATCCATCCGTTTAGATAGATCATTTTAGGGAATAATCCCAAAAGAGAAGCAGATCCAAATCTCAGGTGGATCACACCATAGGAAACAATGATCATTGAACACCTACCATTAAAAACCTCCTACGGTCCACCGTAATGTTTATTTGTCATCCAAACTGTTGATAATGTCATACAGACCTAGATGAAGGTAAAACATAAATATCATCTTGATCAAAAACTTTCATGGCCCACAAAAAGTTTTTAATGATCAATCACACTGTTTCATGTGGTGTGGTACACCTTAGGGTCAGATCTATTTCATTTTTGGACCCATGCTTTAAAATGATCTCTAAAAATAGATGGAAGCCTCGGATATACAAGACATAGATCGAGGTGGGCCCACGGAAAAGACCTGACCGAACTCGAGTCAGCTCCGGGGCTGATTGAATCCCCGTCCGTGAGAGCATGCAAAGCACATGGTTGTGTCATCGTCTCACTCACCAGCCACCATGTAAAACGGAGTCAACGGTCAAAATTCAACCCAACGATTTTTCATTGGTACCATGTCAAAATCTTCCAACCAACCTGATCATCCTATTATTCAACATATCCGGCAGATCCCACGATTTCGACGGCTAAGATTGAGGCACATGTTTTCCACCCAGCAGATCCCACGATTTCGACGGCTAAGATTGAGGCACATGATTTCCACCCAGCAGATCCGACGATTTCGACGGCTAAGATTGAGGCACATGTTTTCTACGTGTAAGCGTCATTGTAATACGTCTAGACGGCGTGTAAGTTCGGAAGTGGATTGCGTCCTGCCATTGCCTGGCCGAACTCGGTCAAGCAGGGGCTATGTGGGGCCCACCGTGATGTATGAATTATATCCACGCCGTCCATCCATTTTTCCAGGTTATTTTAGATTTTAAAACAAAAAATGAGATAAATTAAATACTCAAATGGACCACACCACAGGAAGCAACCGTGATAATAACGGCCACCGTTGACACCTTCCTAGGGGCCACCGAGACGTTTATTTTCCATCCAATCTGTTCATAGGGTCACAAAAACTATTTATGAAAGGAAAACACAAATATCACTTGATAAAAACCTTCCGTGGCCCCCAAGAAATTTTTAATGGTGGAAGTTCAATCCCCACTATGTGGCCCATTTGATCTTTATATATGCCTCATTTTTTTCCTCATAACATAAAATTATCTGGAAAATTATATGGACGGTTTGGATAGAACCATACATCATGGTGGGACCCACAAAGCCCTTTTATGGACCTAGTTCATCCAAGCGTGGGCAGGAAGCAATCCGATTCCGTAAGTTCATACGTCCACCGTCCAAATGGCCATATAACCAACCTGCCAAGCAAAACTGTTGAAAATGGCTTCCAACCCCATAAAAAGTCAGACTTATCCGAACAGCAGCCAATGAATGTACGGTCAAAATGAATTTATCAACGGCCTATGTTTAAAATAAAAGCACCAATAATAGGATATCAGAGCTTTAATACTCCAATCAATCTGATTTCGTGCTACGACGGGTCTGCAGTGGGACCCACATTGTTAAGGGGTGACGCCACGTGTAAACTAACCTCATGCGCGCGTGTGAGTGACCGTATAATTTTCAGCATTTATAAGGACGCAGACACGGGCTCTGAGACCTACCGTGATTTGTGCGTTTTATCCACACCGTCCATCTATTTTAGCATATCATTGTTAGATATCAATCCAAAAATAAGGATGATCCAACGTTAATGGAACCCACCGTTGAAACACTCCTAAGGCTCACTGTGATGGTTGATTGCCAACCAAACTGTTCATAAGATCACATAGATCTGGATGAAGGGAAAAGAAAAAACTTCTGTGCCCTCAAAAAGTTTTCAATGGTGTGAATTTAATCCCCATTGGGATGGACGGGTTGGATTTCTCATAAACATAGCAGTGGCCCCACCCATGAGCTCTAACTTCCTGCGAGAGGCTTTTGCAGGAAAGCCGCGTCCATGGTTTTGTACTGTAAAATGATATGGAAAGATGGATGGACGGTGTGGATGAATCACATACATCATGGTGGCCCCTTGGACCTAGCACCACAATGTACAAACGGGGAAGGGAGATCAAAATTATATAAACCCCACGATAACGTATTTATTATATCTACACCGTCCATCCATTTGGATAAATCATTTTAGAGCATGAGCCTAAAAATTTATTATATCTACACCGTCCATACATTTGGATAGATCATTTTAGAGCATGAGCCCAAAAATAAGCCACATCCAAAGCTTAACTGGATCACACCACAAATAGCAGTGGGACAATGATTCCCACCGTTAAAGCATTTGTAAGGCCCACCATTATGTTTATTTTCCATCCAATCTGTTTATAAGGTCACAGAGACATGGACGAAAGGAAAAAACAAATATCAGATTCATCCAGTGCTTCTGTAACCCCATGAAGGTTTCAATGGTAGACGTTCAATCTCCCACTGCTTTCTACATTGTGGTGTACTTGATCTTTGGATCTATCTTATTTTTTATATCAAACCTTAAAACGATCTGTCCAAATGTACGGACGGTTTGGATATAACACATAACTCGTGGTGGGTCCCACAATGAACTTTGTAACTTCAGCACACTACCGAGGTCGGTGGTGTGTGGTACACTAGCCAATCCGCTTCCCAATCGTCGTCCCATTTATAAAACGAGAGAAGCTTTGATACTCTGGTTGAGTAAATCGTACGCAGGCACTTAGAAATTGTATAAATGGAACTGTTAAGTAATAGAAAATTAAACTGTCCAAATTATGGGTACCACTATCGATGTACCATGAACGGAAAAAGAAAAAGAAGAAGAAAAAAAAAAGCATACGTGATCATCTGACTATCGTTGGGTGGACATTTATTGGACAGTTAATAATGAATAACTTATGGCAGTACTTCAACAGACAAGTATTCATAGATCAGGGGGTAAGAATATTCAACCACTATGATTTTTTTAATATTTTGATTTAGAGACAGTCAGATGTATAATTCAGTCGCTTTGTTTCTAGTTAATATCTGCCAAGTATACAATTTCTCAGTTTCCTGTGTATCAAGTGTCTTATGCTCTCAGAGTAGAGAGAAATCAAAAAAACTCACATGCGGAAACGGATTGGCTACTCCCCCTGTCACCAGCACGGTAGCTGATGGTCGGTGCTCTGTGGGACCCACCATGATGTATGTATTTCATCCATTCCGTTAATCCATTTTAACATATCATTTCAGTGCTTGATCCGAAAATTGAGAGGGCTATAGCCTCAGGTGGACCACACCAAAGGAAAACAATAATTATTGGATATCCACAATTAAAATACTCCTAAGGCCCACTGTACTTTTTATTTGACATCCAATCCGTTTATTAGGTCATAAAGATCCAGATGAAGGGTAAAAACAAAGATCAGCTTGATCCAAAACTTTTATGGCCACCAAAAATATTTTAATCATCATCGTTCATTCAACACTCTTTCCCATAATGTGGTCCAACTAAGATTGTGATATAACTCATTTTTATTCTCATATAATAAAATGATATATAAAACTAAATGGACGGCATGGATGAGATATATACATCATAGTGGGGCCATAGAGCACCAACCACCGGCCATTGTCCGGTGGCAGGGGAGTATCCAATCCGTTTCCCTCACATGCAAAGTCGTACTCTTCCACCGAATCCCGTAAAGGGAGAGAACGTACGCAGCAGATGGGGACGGACGAGTTCCTGCGCTGGGATGATAGGTGGGCCAGTATAATGTTTTTGAGAAATCCCAGCACAGGAACAGGAAATCCAGCTGGCATCCCACCACAGGAACGGGAAATCCAGCTGGCACGCGCTGGGATGCTAGGTGGGGTGACCGTGATGTTTGTTAGAAATTCACCTTGCCCATCTGCTTTTACAAATCATTTTAGGACCCAGAGACTAAAAATCAAGAGCCACTGGGATGTTTGTTTGAAATTCACCTTGTCCATCTGCTTTTACAGATCATTTTAGGACGTAGAGACTAAAAATCATGCGGATCTAAAACCCAAGGCGTCTATACAAGAGGGAAAAGTGGAGGAAGAGTTTACTACCGTTCAAATCATCCTAAGATTTACCTTGATGTTTAGGTGCCACCCAAACCTAAGCCGTTTACAAGGTCATTCCAACTGGGATGAAGTGAAAACGCCAAAATCTAAGCTTAATATGAAACTTTGTAGCCATATGAATATTTCACTGTGGTTACCGAATCCTCACTATTTCCTCTTGCACGGATCACTTGAGTTTTGGATACACTTCATTTTTTTGTCTCATGAATTAAAAGTATATAGAAAAACAAATGGACGACAATTTCTCACAAACATCATGATTGGCCCCACCTAGCATCTCTACACAAGAACTTTTTGTCAAAGGCTTTTGCAGGAAATCAGCATGACAGACAATTTCTCACAAACATCATGACTGGCCCCACCTAGCATCTCTACACAAGAACTTCCTGTCAAAGGCTTTTGCAGGAAATCAGCATGACACAGATGGTGCAAGCCTGACCTCATCCAACACAATGCAGCCTTAACCCGTGGGGCCCACCTTGATACATATATTCTATATCCACACCGTTAATTCATTTTTTTCCACTCTACATATGTAATGTACTATAAAACTCCATACATACACTGTAATGCCCTGAAAATCGGGAGCCGTGCATATGCTTGACTCCCGAGTTCCCGAGGTCAATTATAGCCAATTTTCATTAATACGCGATCCAGTATAAATGCGCAGCCTGGAAGTTCCTGGAGCATGAAATATAACCATGCCAGCCTACTGAAATGAGTGAAAACAAACATACATTCATATACATGTCCAAATGTATAAAAGGGCGCGTATGACGCTACCTAACAGAATTCCAAAAAGAATAGCAAGTCCAAAAGAATAGAACTGAGCCCCCAGCTCAGTGATCCAATCCCGCCACTGAAGCTGGCGGTGAACCCTCCATCAACTGGAAGTAGGATAGCTCGTCCTCCTCGTCGAAGCTCGGCTCGCCAGGCTCCTCCAGTCCTGAGTCACCTGCAACTAAGAACGGGTCTGGTTGGTGTTTTAAAACACCATCCCAGAGTGGGAGTGAGTGATCAACTCAGTGGGTACTATTAGTCTCGGGTTATCACAGGCATCAATTATATTATGATCTTAATGAAAAACAGACAATCACATTCGTCTAAGTAATCTTGTTAATGCGCATGTATGCAGCATGACATGATGCATGCCCTCACCACAACGCTCCCTCGTGCGACACCATCTAACGATCGCAAATGACAACACTCCCTCAGTGCGACCTCGACTGCCGAGTCGCCACCCTAGCTAATGCGATGCAATGCATTCGTGTTAACCGAGTTGTTAGTTAGGTCCTTTCATCCAGCAGGTTAGAGATTCTGGTACACCCCACGTATCACCACCCTAAACGGGTTGAGAGGCCAAGACCCCCCAATGCGTGAGGCCGAGACCCCGCGGTCCGTGATCTTGTCGGGTTCCTCATCCCCGACTTCAAGCACATGAGGAGTGCCGTGAGAAGGGATCGCTCGCGGTCACTACGGGGAGGCGCAGTACCCCAGCATAGGCCGACAGCTCGGCCACAGTGTCCCATTCCACCATGCCCGGCTCACGAGGCTGTAGACCAATTTCAAGTGGGTTATTGATGGGCTACTACGGTTGTAGGGTATTCCAGGTTCCAAACATGTGTGTGCAAACAGGGTTAACATTTAAGGTAGGTCAGACGGTAGGCTAGACCTCACGAGTCAGGCGGACGCACGACGGACGACATCGAGCGCAAGAGGCCCATGTAGTCGAACTACTGCCGTCCATGCGCACTCGCCCAGATCCATGGGTTTAGCCTTAAGGTATCCCTACCAATGGGGATACCGTCTCTCCTCATATTTCCTAACCAACCCAAGGGTATGAGAACAGTTCATAATACGCCAGCATCAAGGTTATCAACAAACATACAGTATCATGTTCCCATATATTTCAACATATGATTCAAACACTCCTAACGAGCAAGCTACAACATCATGATTAAAGTGCAAGTGAGTAGTGTGGATTAGGGAGGAAGTTAAGCACTTCCTACACCTCAAGGGTTTAAAAATACATGAGCAATGATTTCTACACACTAGGAAGCTAACTCAAATGAGAGAAATCAACCAAACATGAGCATGAAAACATCCATATACCAAATTATGTGAGAGGCCAAATCAATCATCAAGGAGCACCAAACATGCAAATCTATGCAATTCCAACAACATGTCATTCCTAGGTCTCCTCTAGATTCTTCAATACAACACTCCAAAACATACAAAATCATTAAACTCATACTATAATTTGTGCTAGGCCACCTAAGGATAATAGTCTGCACCTATGGTTCGTTGGAGATTTGAAAAACACCCTAGGAAAGAGGGTTTTCGGGTCGATCAGCCGGAATCCCTAAAACAAGCTCTTGCATGTTAGAATTTCAAGACAAACCTACCTTTCTACATGGATTTCAAAAAGAATGGGTGAGAACCTTACCTAGGCAACCCACGGTCAGTTGTTGAAGTCAAGGAGGAGAGTTTCTCCTTGTAAGAGAGGTAGGGAGTTGGAAGGGTTGACTTTCTTGGGGCCCCACTTCGACCTAGGGTCCACCTTGAATCTCCTTCTCTCACACTATCTTCTCCTCTTAGCTCCTTCACTCTCTTTCTCCCTTGGTGGTTGTAGCAATTGAGAGAGAGTTATGAGAAATAGGGTTTATTCCTTAGACTTGGGCCCTTTGGCCTTAAGTTTTCCCAAATTCTCAAAATAGCCAACTAGGACTTACTTTTGGGGTTGGTGTGGCCCTAATACCCCTTTGGCCACCAAACTTGGTGGGTAGGTGCCCTATGGCCCGGTTAGGGCCTGTGTAAAATTTGAGAACAAACGGATGGACGGTTGTGGGGTTTGAGTCAAGGGTTCTGATCTTTAAACGGCCATGAGGGGTCCATTCTGGTGATTGGAGTGGCTCTGGTGGTCCTCTGGCTATGAAATTTCTAGGATGGATGCCTCATGGCCCGATGAAGGGCCATGCAAAATTTGGGGACGATCGAACCTGGGGTTTGGTCGTACGGGTCCGATTTGTGATCGACGGTCACCGTCCCACGATCGGGTCCCAGAGTTGGTGGACGGGTGTAGAAAAATCCGTTAGACCTCTGCTGTAAATGTGGAAGAGATCCGACGGTTGGATAGTCTGATATCTCATTTTCATTTACAAGCGCCAGATTTCGGTCCTGGCATTAGTTGAGTGCATTTAGTCCGTGCTAGATTCCACTTCTGAGTGTCCGCTGAGTCCGTGGTCCGCGATGGTCCACAAGCCCAGTGGGAATTACGGTTCTCTTTATTTTCAGAATTTTCTGACCTTCCTGTGTCACCGTGTAGCCATACGGGCTGTTGCTAAGGGCAAATGAACCATCTGGCTCGACGGCCCGCACCGGGTCCTGCCGTGACCCGACTAGTTTATTCTAATGGGCTACTCCTAGGTTGATTTGATTGTGGTACCTCACCGCGTATGGTTTAAATGATCGGTCCTGCGGAAAATCCTACGTGGACGCCCCAGGACACTGTACTGGTTGGACGGGTTGTTACATACACCCTAGTGTATCCAAAGTGAAATCGTCATGGGATCATTCTAGTTCAACTAAATGACCAAATTTCACTAGAAATAACGGATTTGGGTGAATTAGAGTCAAATACCCATTTTCGCTAATCACTAATGGGTAACATCATGAACTTAGATGATTCCAAGACTAGTTGACACCCACAAGAAGTCTTAAGGGTTGTCTCAAAAATGCCCTAATTAATCGGATTAGGTTTAGATAGCATGTTTGTGGTCCACAAGACTTGAAATTATAGAATAATGTTCGCTTTGATGGGATTGATGTCCATCACGGATATCGAGTCGAGATAGGGTTTAGGATTGCTCAACTTTATCCCGCAAGCTGAGTGTATAAAATGTGCGAGTGGCTTGGGTGATGACCACCCTTCACTCTTTCCGAAGTTGTAGCTTTTGAATAATTAGATGATGACCAAATTTAAGACATCGAGCTAAATAATTATCCTGCTTACATCCATATAATTGTATATCCGATTGATGCTTGTGATCGTTGATCTGAGTTAGGGCCTTCCTCGTTGATTAGCACATGTGATCATCGGATGGTTATATCCAAACATAGATCTTCTAGTGGGATACTTGCCTCATGATTTAGATTGACCCGTACACCACCCAATTGGTCTAAAAATGTTTGGAAACAACCTCCCTTAGGGTTAGTATAATGAACAAAGTGACGTTGGGGCCATTTGCACACATTCTAATACTATAAATATCATTTTATTCTACGCTCCCTCTCCCCAAAAATAAAGCACATCAAAATCTCAAGTGGACCACACCAAATGAAACAATGGTGATTAGCTATTAAAAACTTCTTTAGGCCACAAACCGTTTTAGACTAAGTTGATATTTGGCTTTTTTTTTCCCCTTCATTTAAGTTTTTGTGACTAGAAAGTTTTTGGTAGTAATTAAATCATTGTTCTTTTTTACTGTTGGGTGACCTGCTCATTTTTGGATTTGCGCAGAATTGGCAAAATAGATGGATAACATGGATATAAAATACATGCATCAGGGTGGGTCCACGGTTAGGACTGCACCTAATGCACTCCCGGACCATTACATTAGCCCAAAATTGAAGCATATCAAAAGGCAAGGCGAAAGATATTAAAGGTAACGGTGCAAATTAAATGCCTACTATTGAAAATTTCTTAAACATTATACAAGTTTTGGATCAAGCTTTTTCCTTGGGCCTCAAGGAGTTTTTCACAGTCTGATCTACTTGTGCTTTGGTTATGCTTCAGGACTAGTATAGATAGAGCATATACATCATGGTGGGCCCCACAAATACCTACACTATCATGGTGGGTCCCACAAAAAACCTACACTATATCTAGTCATCAATTTTGCCAGCTCACCCCACAAATAAACCCAAATAGATTGAAAGGTTAAGTGAGCCATACATGGAATCAATAAAGGCCACACAATTTTGGACGAAGCTAATGTTTTTATTTTATGAATGGTTTGGATGGTCGATAAACGTTTAAGGTCGGTCACGAAGGTTTGAACGGTGGCCGTCACTATCTCCACTTTTTCGTGGCGTGCCTCACGCTCTAAAATAAGCTAGCCAATGGGTGGACAGCCTGAAAATAGCTCATACGTGAGGTGGACCCGATATTACTCGGGGCTGACCCTGCACGCGGCCGCTGCAGAGCCGGCATGCCACTTGTAATGAGCTGTACAATCCACACGGGTGCAGCGGACGAAAACGGACTCGAATCCTCTACAGTCCTCTACAGTCCACACGGGTGCAGCGGACGAAAACGGACTAGAATCCACTACAATCCACACGGTGGGACCCACCATGCTTTATACGTAAGATTCACTCCATCCACAGGTTTTATATACGATATTACGCCCTGTGGTTAAAATTTCTATAGATTCACACCTCAGATAAACCACAGCACACGGAAACATTGGGATGGGAATCCAACCGTAGGTTTCTGTGTGGAGCCACCATAGTGTTTAGATTTCATCAAAACCGTTAATCATATGTAAATCATGAATATTTAGATAATGGAAAATTTTCATCCTGATATAACCCTTACATAGGCCCCACTTTGTGAACTTAGTAGTTCCGTGAGCTATTTTAGAATTTCCACTGGTGTCGTCCATATGAATTTCTAATCCGGATTATTTTTATAATTTACGGTAAAAATAGTGGGTCTCATCTGATGGACGGAGTGGATTTTACGTATACAATATGGTGGACCCACGGAGCGTAGGTGTTTTACGCCTTACGTAAAGCAGGTGTTGCAGACTATTCCGGTCGAACGGAACCTGGTTTGAGGTCCGCTACAATACATCGCAACGTACTCCAATAAGATACGTCCGGAGATTAATCTTCGATCCGGGTCATCTTTCATTGATCCAATACGTTTATACCGTGGGCCCCACTTTGATGAAGAACTTATAAAGAATTAAAAGAGAACCGATTGCATACAAGCGAATGCACCACGAAAAAAGAAATCAACACTTTCTTTTATCTGTTCCTCCAGTGATTTTCGTGGCTGAAAACGCCCTGTACAGCTATCGTGGTGCAGGCCTGCCTGTAGGTTCTCGAAATAAATTCCCCAAGATTCGAATATTTTAACCGTTTGATTTTTTGATTATTTTAATTGGAATATGAACGATCTTTACGACTTTGAAAAATCAATGGGTTGAAATGTTTCTATCCAAAGAGTTTTTTAAATATTAACCAATCTAGGCGACGGTGGTTTGGACCATTTAAACAAGGCCTCATCCAACAGCTCGATCATGTATCCTAGCAAACGTCACGTATCTTTAAATGTACAGCAGTATAGAGAGGAAGAGGTTCGATTGAATACATCGACATGTACAGAAATACGATACGTCGAGACTATATCCGTTGGATCTTGGGACTTTTTCAGTAATCCAAACTATTGATCTGACGAAGAAAATGATAAAGGTAGCTACTTCAAAACTTTTCGAGAATGTAAAATCCTAGACATTCAAAGTTATAGCCCACGAAACAATGGTCAAAGAAACGGTTCAAATTCAAAAGAAAAACATTTGAACAAACACATGAGTTTCATGATAATTTATATTCAATCAACGGTGATTCCTATCCTTTGAACGGTTTGGATCAATGAAGAAGATAATTGAACCAATGGATATAGTCCCGATGTACTGTATTTCAATACGTCTACATGTATTTGTTCAAGCCTCCGTACGCAAGGAAACCAGAAAAGCCGCAGAAAGAGCTCTTGACGTCTACACGCAACATCCACACATATATCTACACGCGGTGGGACGCGCGCCAATATAGCCCACGTATATAAAATCCAATCCGTGTATTAATGTAGGCCCCACATTTGATAAAATTTTTGTAGCAAATAGATATGTGTTGATTCTTTATTTAAGACCAAAATGGCAAAATATTGAACGGTCTAGAAAAGGTACATTTCCCACTAAACATTCACTTTCTCATATTTAAACGGCCTAAATTTATCTAAAAACCATCTAAATTCTATGTTCCATCTGATAAACGGACCAGCTGTGACACAAACAAGCAATAACCCCACGTGCATCCGCGTGTAGGTTTAAATTCGGAGGGATGCGCGTAGGATTAGGCGACTTCTCTTCCCTCCCGCTATAAAACCTTCGATTTCTCCATTCCAGCTTCCAGAACCGCTACGTCGCATTTCGAGATTTCTTCTCTGCCCGAAAAGAGAATTCCGTTACGAGAGAGGGAGAGAATCCTTTTTTCGTAATTTCCTTCATTTAATCTGTCCTTTTTGGGGATTTTGAGAGGGGAGGATAAGATGATCTTGGAATTGGAGAAGGGATCGGTCGCAGGGAGAGAGAAAGATAGCAGCGCCATGAATGGAGGAGAAGGGATTCTGGTCCCACCGACGAATTTCGCGATGGTCGAGAGAGGGATTTACAGGTCCGGATTCCCGAATCCCGCAAACTTCGGATTCCTGGAATCGCTCAAGCTTCGATCCGTCGTGTGAGGTTTCTTTTGGATTCTTGATTCTGAATTTCCCATCCTTTTCGTTTTCTGGTATTTGATTCTTTTTTGGGGGGGCATTTGATTGATATTTCCACCCCATAAAGTTGCTAGCTGTGGCCCTACAGGGTTGCTTTTTGGTATAATGCCCGTACATGTGGAATGACCAAATTGCCCTTTTATGGTGGAATTGGTAGTTCCTTTTTTCTTTTTCTTTTTCTTTTTCTTTTTTCGTCGATTGTTTGGGTGTTTTAGGGTTAGGGTTATTGAATCGGAGTTGTTCGTGGCGGGTAGTACGCTGGACCACCAGAAATCGTAGTCCGCTGGGCTGTCAAACATGCATGGTCCCCGCTGTTCTGGGTCCCACTATGGTGGACCTTTGGTCCAAAGCTCTTGCTGATTGGATCCCCAGTGGGATCTATTTGTGGGGCCGCAGGTCCACGATCCAACGGTGGAGTTGAAACTGAAGTGGCCAATGCGTAATTCCCATCGTTCAACCCTTGGGCCCCATTGTGGATGGCCTTTGGTGCAAGGTTCTTGCTGGTTGGATCCCCAGGTGGGATCTATTTGTGGGGCCGCAGGTCCACGATCCAACGGTGGAGTTGAAACTGAAGAGGCCAATGCGTAATTCCCATCGTTCAACCCTTGGGTCCCATTGTGGATGGCCTTTGGTGCTAGGTTCTTGCTGGTTGGATCCCCAGGTGGGATATATTCGTGGGGCCACAGGGGCACGATCCAACAGTGGAGTTGAAACTGAAGAGGCCAATGCATAATTCCCATCGTTCAACCCTCGGGCCCCGCTGTGGATGGCCTGGGGTGCAAGGTTCGTGCTGGTTGGACTCCCGGTGGTGATCCGTGCGTGACGGACATGAGAGCATGATCCGATGGCAGAATTGAAACTGTAGAGGCCAATGCTGCACGGTGGCCCATGGCGTAGAAGAGCAGTTCTGAACACTGAGGATGGGCCACCGTCATGTAATGTAGGACCGGTGCGCTCCAGCTCTAGCTTATGGACTATTCGACCCTTTTTCCTGTGTTTGATTGGGGGTTTTAGGCTGAGGGTTTGAATTATAATTGTTATGTTTGGTTTGAGCAAGACCATGTTCATCTTGCAAGATTTATTTATTTATTTTTTAAATTTGATTTCTTAAAATGGGAATTCCAGTTTTGTTGAATCATATGATTTTTTGTGCAGATATTTGTGCCCCGAACCATATCCTGAAACCAACATGGAATTCCTTCACTCTCACGAAATTCAGCTTTTCCAGTTTGGGATAGAAGGAACAAAGGTAATTCTCTTTGTCAGTTACATGCATATCAGTCTTTGGTGTGGCAATAAGTGTAATAACATAATAGTTAGGACAAGATATACCATGTTTGGCAGCAAAAATATACAGGTGGGCCCTTCTTCAATCCATTTCCATTCATCTGATGGGCCCTGTCACAGACAGGTCCTTCTGCAAAATTTGCCACGTTTTAAAACTCAGGCTATAGATATGATTAGTGAATTCTTCCATTAAATAGTTGGCAGAACTAAGTCATTTGCAGGTCATCAATCAGATGGACAATCTCCTCCAACGGAGGAGATCTTTTGTGGTGTGGCCCATCTATGATAGGAAAACCCAATTGGTTAGGCTGGATCAGAGGTGGGTCCAACCTATCCTGTTGTCCAGTTGAGCCAAAAACGCCACTTTGTTTGACCTACACATAGTACCTTAACAGTTATTATATGTAGTTGATAGAATCATCTTTCTACATGCATATTCATATAATATGAGTATCTTGATTTCTGAACCACAAACACATCACATGCCAGAATGTATAAATTAAGATGAGTGATAGGTTGAGATCCATCAAACTGGATAGGAAAGATGCCTCCTGCTATGCACTGTGGCAGGGTTCATTTGCATGAAACCAAAACATGCGGTATCATGTTGGTGGGCCCACAATTTGCTGCACCTACAAAAGCTTTCTTTCTTTTTTCTTTTCTTTTCTTTCATTTTTTTTCCCAGACACATCTGAGCCATGTGACTCCCGGAAACTTCTTTTATCAAGAAGAATCTGACAATAAAAGGAACTAAGGGAGCAGAGGAACTGACTATTAAGGGTTGGATCAGTTGACGAGTAATTCTTGCGAGTGCTTAAGCACTATGGAGAGGTGAATATACCAAAATGACAGAATCCAAAACATGCAGGGATGCTTAAAAGACTTGGTCACTCTGGATCTACTTGTTTGGCCTTGAGTCGAGTTGTGACTCACTCTAGTTGGGTGGACCGGTTGCCACCAAATCCAAGTCGGCTCTGAGTCGTCCGGATCTTAAAACCTTGATGTAGGCTTTCATTTATATCACATGGCCTCATTGGAATAAGCCTTTAACACTATACGACGTCACTTTCAACATAGTTTTGACAACCGCTAGTCTGCACATGGATTTTGAGTTTTCTAAACCCCTTAGTGTTGAATTTATTTGATTCAAAGATGCTGATGCCTCTCCATAGAATATTCTGAAGTAACTCCTTTACCGGTCGATGGGGTTGTGTGCTTCAGATGGAGCTAGAGAATAGATCCATAGGATTCTGTTCTTTAGTCAAAATGTTTCTTTTTAGTAGAATATTTGCGGATAGAGCTTCTTCTAAATTGATATTTGCTTTTCAGATAAAGGTATTCAGTTTATCGCTGCTTGCATTTTCTACAACGAATAACAGTCTGCTTTAGCAATCTGAACCTTTACTTCATCTTTTTCTTTTTCTTTTCTTTTGTCTCCATAGTCTGCTTCAATCAATAATCTTAGTCCTTTGCTTTTACAAGGACCTATCGTGGATTCGTTATTTGACAACCTGTTTGCCAGCAGAATGTGGGCCCTACTGTGTTCACACTTTCTTAGTTTTGACAAAGATATTTATTGTCACGTGCTGATCTGGCAAACTTGGGAGATTGTAGATTGCATGTATGTGCATCTTCAAAGTGACAATCTTCTTCCTGGCTGCATTGCTCAATGTTTTTCAAAACCCAGTGCAAATATCGAACCGTTACTTGTGAGCTGTTTGGTCCACTGGTCAGGTCCACCTGGCCCATTTTGTCCTGGAATCTTTTTCCTTGCTTTATTTTACAATAACAGAAAATAGAGAAAACTAACAGATAATTTGCTGTTAGCCAGAGTGATCTTAAAATTCTAGAACAATCATCCACAATACATATTGTGAATAGATGGGTTAATAAAAGGTTCATGTCAGAATAAAATGTTGTTTTATGGCATCTATCAAATTGTTAGAGGGGATATGAGGCATCATCTATTCTAGTTATTTACCCTGGGTAGATAAGGTTGAAGAACAATAGTAGATTTCAGCTAGAGGTTTGCCAGCATTGTGTAGGACCAAAGAGTAGAGATTGTTGCTTTGTCCATTTCTAATTATCTTGGCCATACATATGGCAATCTTCTTGGGTAATTGGAGCCTCTCATCTGGACCACACCATGCACAGCACATAGCCCAAGTTGCAGACTGTAGCACATTCTAGCCAACCACTTTCATGGCACAAAAATGGACAGTACAGGGAGGAAGTCTGGGGGAAAGGACCAATCATGTAAAATTTTGATGGGGCAGCATTCATGAAATGGATGGCTTGGAATTTGGATGGTTCAGTCATTGCAATTTGTAGGCTAATGATGGCCAAACAAATCAATGGCTCCATTAACGAGGAACTTCATCAGTGGAAGAGGATGAAGTGTCAGAAAAATGGTTGCTGGTTTAAGGCACCATGGCATGGCTATATTATTGACAAATCTAACTGAATGCTTGCGATACCCAGTTGCCAAGAATTTCGGGTTTGGAGTGATCTGTCATAACTGATACTTGCCAAACTCTCAACCTGTCCTATGGGCTATAACATGGTTTTGAATTACTGTCATGCATCTGAGTTATAATATCTGATGGAATTTAGCCAGTTTGAATGCCACATCCTGACATATCTGCTTCAACAGGAGCCCTTTGTGACCATACCCAAGGACACCATTGTGGAGGCCCTCAGAGTCATACTTGGTAAATATGAAATGAATGAAGGCTTTCCATAACATGCAACTTCCAATTCCAAACTAAGAATTGTAGAATACTCGGCCCTGGACCATTCTACTGTTTGCTCGGGTTTTCCGACCTGTACAATGGAGCCCACCTCTTGTTATGAATATGATAGGCCCCGCTCTGGATGCCCCATGCAACCAAAAAAGTTTGCCAGATTGGAAAATCCTAGGCATTAAATCTTTGGGTATTTTCCAGTTTGGTTTGACAGTTTCCATATTTTTCTTTGTTAAATATTTGTTTGCCATCTCTCAATTAAGGGGTTAAGATTTACCATCTGGGATATTTTTGGTGCATAGGCCGTCCAAAGTGGGTCCCATCACATGTAGAGTTTGGATCACCAAACCATGGGTACTAACAGCTCTAAATATTTCTTCTGCCTAACCCTCTTTCCTTGTGTTTGCAGATGTCAGAAATCATCCAGTTCTTATCCATTGCAAACAAGGAAAGGTATATAGCACACATTGCCTCAGCTCTCGTACATTACTCTGTCTTTTCAAAACATATTGAGAAGTGAGGAACTATACGATCTTCCTGGGGTTCTCAATATGTACAGGAAGGGCAAATGGAAATAGCACAGTGATCCACTGTTGAGATCTGATGGGCCCTACTGTGTTAGACCACCTTAGACATTGCACTAGCAGGTGGAAATCTAACTGTTAGATCAGTGGCCAGCAAATAGATGGGAAAACAAAGGAGGCCCAAGGGTGCATGTTGTAGGGTCTTCCAATCCATGTTTGGAGCCATCTGGATCCTTGAACCACCTTGTACAAACTGAAAAACTCACGGATGCTGTGCATATGCTTGAGTCAATGACCAAACATTCTTCCTTTCAAAGTACATTTGAGCTGAACTTGCCTCTGAGCAAAAGGTGCCCATAAGCACTCTGATTGGTCACATAAGAACAGCCAAACCGAGCACCAAAAAGGCTATTATCACATTTGGACACAGGTCCCACACCCATATGAACCAATCAAAATGTGCTTGGGCATACCTTCTCTGCACACGTACGAGATTGACAGTTGATACTCTGGCAGTGTGTGATGGATGATGCGTAGGCACTCATAAAGTGCACATGTAGCATAAATAAACTCAAATTAAACCGTCCAAATCATTGGACTGATTGTGGATGGGCCATCAGCCAACATTTGGTTTGATTAAACGTTGCTAAATTTTAGCTGACGCCAAGTGTAATTTCTTAGTGCATGCGGATCAACCTTCATTACTCTGCTAGAGTATCAAAGTTCTTCTCTACTACCATGGATTGAGACTAGGTGACAAAGACCTACTAGTTTGGTCCTGTGTCATAATTGTATCTTTGCCCAGTTGGGGGATGATTGTCCGAGTCGATTCCATGATGTGTGGTGTCGAACTGGATAAGATTCAGAGAACCTTACATCCAACTGGGATGAGTCATCAATCCATGTTCTCTAACCTCTACACACACACACACACACACACACACACACACACACAAGCATCTTTCTCAAATGCTCATGTGGAGTTATTCTTCTCTATCTTCCGACTGTGATTCATTTCAGCATCGGACAGGCTGTGTTGTGGGTTGTTTGAGGAAACTGCAGAACTGGTGTTTGTCTTCTGTGTTTGAGGAGTACCAGCGTTTCGCAGCCGCCAAAGTCAGGATGTCGGACCTCAGGTTCATTGAGACGTTTGACATCTCGTGCTTGAAGGACTGCATGTATGGCTTCATACATCAATACCGAGGATGTGCATGCGCATCCCGACCTACTTGTGAATGTTCAAAGTGCTTATCTACACATAGTGATGGTCAGAGCCATCCATTTATCTGAGGTTCCTTCCAAACATATGATGGCCCTAATAGCACAGAATTCGTAACATTGGGGGTTTCAATCATCAGAGCATCTCAGCATGTGGGTCCCATTGGGTTTTTTTTTTTTTTTTTAATTTTAAATTTTTAATTTTACAACCATGTTTTGAAATTGGTGTACTGGGTATGATATGAGGCTGCTTTCACCAACAGTATGCCCTTGTATCGCCCTGTATGAGGCTCTGTTTTGGGCTGATATGGGCGGATAACAGGCACATATCACAGGATATGTATGGAGAAGTAGCTCAATTCAGTATTTGTGCCTTCATATATGTAATTAAATTGACAATTTCAGTAAGGCATCTCATTGGTTAACGTTTTTCATCCCAGTATCTGTAACTTTGATAGTTGGAGTCTTCTTTTTTTTCAAAAAAAAAAAGAAAATTACAAAAGTGGCCCCATATATGATAAATCTATATTATATACAATGCAAACAGCTTGTGGACATTTTTGCCCCTGCTTATAATAATAATTGTTTTTAAGTGTTCTCTCATCCGTCCATTACTTCTGCAAGTAGTAGGCTGATGGGACTGGCTCAATTTTAGTCTTTTAATATCAAAACAATGTGAACCATTTGATGGACGGATGCGATCGCATACTCACACGCCATGCTGGCACATGTTTTAGCTTGTAGATAGGAAATCAGTACCAAGAAAACTATATGCCCCACCATGAAAATCACCTCTCTCTAAAATGAGGTTGATACACTTACTAGGTGGGGCATACCTGTATGTTGAATCAAAGTGCCGATTGTTCACTGATTTCTACGGTGTGGCAGAAGCGGATTGGATGGTGTACCACCCACCACGCCGACCTGGCTGGTGTGGGTAGTGCGAAGACAGTGCTGACGCTCCTTGAGCTCCAAGTTGTACGAACGGTCCAAAGCAGATCAAAGTAACATGGTTCATGTATTTATTATATTTACACCGTTCATCCATTTTCCAAGATCATTTTAGAGCATGGGCACAAAAATGAGTCATTTCCAAATCTCAAGTGGACCACACCACCAAAAGAAGTGGGACAATGATTCACACCGTTAAAACATTCGTTGGGCCACCGTAACGTTTATTTTCCATCCAGTCTCTTCGTTAGGTCAGAGGAAAAACTTAAGGGTTTCAATGATAGACGTTCAATATAAAAGCTGCTTTTACAGTGTGAGTGCGACCGTTCGATAGGGTTTCAATGGTAGACGTTCAATCTCCCACTGCTTTTTACAGTGTGGTTTGATCGTTAGATCCGTCTTACTTTTGGGGACGAGGTGGCCAAATGGATGGACGGTTTGGATATAACACATACCTTATGATGGGACCCAAGAATTTGGTGACGTCAACACACCAGCCACATCAGTGGTGTGTGGTATACCAGGCAATCCGCTTCCCGGTGTGGCCCACCCGATGAAAAACCAGCCTGAATATTTTGACAGGTGATCTTTGTGGTGGGGTCTACCTCTTTGTTAGTACTTAAAGTCCCAGTGGGCATTTTGGCTGTAAAGATGATACGATCCCACATGCTGTGGTGCCTTTACGGTCCGGAATCGTTTTCTAGGTAAAACACCCAACCTCTGTGGGGCCCACCACGATTGATTTATATGTGACCGTATCTACAAAAGATCGGCCCAATTTTAAAAAATAATTTTTAAAAAATAAATAAATAAACACTCGTATGGACAAAACCAACGAAGCATAAAACCTTTTGTTCCCTACCGTGTGGCCCACCTGATCGATGGTCATAGCTGATTTTTATCTATAATCTGGGAATGAATGCAGCTCATGGACTGATTGGATTTCGCAGGTGTTGTAGATGATTCCGGTCTAACCTTGTTTGCATGTGATTGCCTCTCACGAGAAAAAACAAAAAAAAAAGGATAAAAGGATCAAAAAGCCTTCGAAAGAGAATATGCTAGGGAGCGAGCATATACTCGTACGATTAGTTTTGCACCATTTAAAAAATGGTGGTGACGCTTCAAATGTACACTCAGTGGAAACGTCAAGTCATGGGTGATGATGATCTTATATTATATTCATCAGATGGAAAAAACATCTGAGATTTGAAGTGATCTTACCCATCCAATCGTTGGGCGTTTATTGTTCAATGCATAGACTACCTTCATTACTTTTCTACCTTCCATTTATATCTTATCAATGGGACAGTCAATAACATATGGTAAGTGAGATAGATACTGATACTTCATTTACGTTCTCAGCCATCCGATCTGCAAGCAGTCCATTCATTTGATGGCTAGGATTACCATTTTTGTTTCACGGGTGAATAATGGCCCTGCCCATCTACACAGCAGCACAAAACCAACGTCTACCTGACCCACATCATTAGGACCCATGAATAAGTTAGGTATGCTGGTGAGATGGGCCACGTTTACAAAACAAATGGACGGCTATACAAATTTCTTTTCCATCCTACACCACTGGCCCACCTGATGAGAAACTATACAATGTGGCCAACCTGATAACCCCCGTGGGATCTTTCACACGTGCCAAGAATTGGGACTTGCGAGTATATGTAGATCCATAACAATTACACACGCCCGGGCCCACCATTATCTGAGAGTGCCATCCAATCCGTCTATAAACCCACCAAGTTTAGGACTAGACCCCATAATTCATCACAATCCATAACTCGAAATTAGGGTAACCCCCGTTTCGGTCAGGCCTTTACTGTGGAGCCCACCTTAATGTATATGTTGTATATTCACACCGTCTATCCTTTCCAGCTCATTTTTTTGGCATGGACCCAGAAAGAATAAAGCAGATCGAAATCTCAGGTGGACCACACCAGTGAAAAAAGTAGTGATTGACTATTAAAAACTTCTAATGAGCTCCAAAAGTTTTAAATTGAGCTATATTTGTGTTTTCCCTTCATCTCTATGTGACCTCATCAACAGTTTGGATGACAAATAAACAAAACGGTGGGCCATATGAAGCTTTTCCTGTAATTTGGTCCACATGAGATTTGGATCTGCTTCATTTTTTAGCCCATGCTCAACATAGATATACAGCACATACATCAAAGTGGGCTTCACAATCACAGCCTGACTGAACTCGGTGTTACCCAAACGTGATTGATTTCGCTCTTGGTGGGTCATACCATCTAATGCCGTCAAAGAAACACTGCATGCACATGATCATTTCCCACAAAAGAAATAGCTTAACACCAAAACGCATTTTAAAGAGAAATTTAAACACAAATTTTTATTTTGTTCTTCTTGTGATTATTTCCTCATCTTTATATCAAGTAAAAAAATGAGGGTGTAAATCCTAAATTCTTCCACTCTAATTTATTAATAATAATTAGAAAATACCCCCCAAATTTCTTGATAAAAATGGAAATGTGATTCCAAGTTCTAAGGGCACTTGGGTTTGCCCTCCTTGGTCTTCCAATTGTTGTAGCATGGACATTCTTCTTTGTGACCATAAGTTCCCGACGGCACACACAAGCATTTCAGGCAGCACTTGTTGCAAAAGAACAAGCATGGCTTCCGGTGGGACGTCGCCGAACATCTGTAATCGCACGCCCCAGGACATTCTGCACCGAAAATCAGGTGGGCCACATAAGTGCTGCATTTTCTTGTATTACATGTATATATATAACTATGATCATGTATTGACTCTTAAGTACCTTATTAAGGTGTAAATTTCTAAAGAGACCCATGTGGGGACCTTATATGATCACATCGGCTATGGATAGGTGGGTCCATGAGATATCATTTAATGGCTCAAAATTACTTTGGATTGTCATAGCTTTTCAAATAAGGGCATGAAATGGAGGATTTTCGTAGGTTAAGATAAACCTTACAATAGAATGTGTGGGGCCCAAGGTGATGTGTGTGTAATATCCAATCGATCCATTCTCTTTTGAGGCCCAAGTATGAGGGCAATCCAAAACTAAGGTGGACCACACCACAAGGATCAGTTTGAATAGGGTGCCAGAGTTAGAAGAAAAAACCTTTCTTATTATGTGTGGGGCCTACCATATTTTTGTATTTACCATCAAATCCATTCATAAGATTCATCGCACTAGGATGAATGGATAAACCCAAAATCAGGCAGTTCCAAGACTCAGATGAACCACACCACATGATTGTAGAGGTTTCAGGCATCATTGTAGATGGTGCAGCCGAGCTGAGTTTTAGAACGGGCTGATTTTTCCAAACCAAGGAAAAATAAGAGCCTGTTCATGATGGATGGATTGCACATTACAATGGGCCCCACAAAACGAAATGTAGGATTGGAGGTGATCTAACCGTCCATTTTGGACGACTTAATCAAATAGCTATGAATATCCTTTGTGGGTGAATGGGGGCATGAGAATTCCACGTGGACACTTTCAGTTTAGTGATCCACATGATCATTACTGGGCCACTGGGCCCCACATAAGAATTTTGACCTTTAAAAAATAATAAGACTTGATAGACATGTATACAAATGACCCAGTGCTCAAGCACTGTAAGTTATAGTGCCCCACCTCCCAATTACATCAGGGCATTTGGACAGTACAAAAGACAATCCGATCTGTACATTTTTGGCCATTCATTTTTCCAAGCCACGAAGTGGAAGGATGATCTGATAGAAGTCATTCTTCAGAGCAATAAGCCATCTAGACAAGCTTGAGAAAAACAGACGGCTCAAATTAATGAAGGACCTATTTCTACAACCAATCCAGAACGTCCATTTTTATACATCAACAATCGGATGCATAGAGTTAGCTGCTCGGTGTGCATTTTACATGTTTGATAGTGAAACGCATGCTGCAGCTAATGGACGGTTCAGATCCATCAACGGATTATTTCTCTTCATAGGCAATAAAAACTAAATGAGTCACTATTTACACCCAGTCATACTTTTTGGCAATGCAATAGTAGTAGTATTGTATTGCACTAGAAAACAAAATGTGTATTGAAAATATTAAATGGGTGTTAATGTCAATTTCATATTTTAGAAATTGGAATTTTTATAAAATGCCACCACTTTGCACCCAAAAATTTTCCTTTAGATATTAGTACCCACATTTTAATGGGTCCCCTTATATTACTAATTTCAATAAATCCAAGTCATGTCCACTCTTTTTCAAATTCTAATCACAACCATTAGCTATTTTCTGAAAAATGACAAAACTATACCTAAAAAATGTAATAATATATTTGCATATGTCGATGGAAGGATGAGTATAAATTGATGCCCATCATTTTGGAACGGTTAATATTGCTGTCCACCTACTCTTGAACAGTTTAAATCATTGTGAGACATTACATAACAGTCGTAATTACTATAAATGTACTTTTGAGTAGTCCAAATGACTATCCATTTATTTATAAACAATCCAAATTGCCAACCATTTGATATGGAACATTCCAAATAACTATCCGTGTACTTTTGAACTGTTTAAAATAATTATCTACTGTTTTAAGGAGTTTTTTTTGTCATTTTCATAAAAATACTGTTATGCATGGATTTTATGAAAAGTGATAAAATAAATCCCTCAAAGTGTAGGTGGTTACATCTAAAGAAAATTTTTTGGAGCATTTCTATCTAATTAGGCCATATATTGGGCGGCATTTAATAAAAATCTCAGAGAGAGAGAGAGAGAGAGAGAGAGAGAGATCTTACGGGCTGGTGTAAGGGATCCTTCTCCGCCAGCCTGCATATTTTTCAACAAAATGGTCAAAAAAAAATAAAAATGAAATTGAGGGAAATCATATTTGCACCCATCCTCTTACCTCTAGATGAGGCACCCCTATTTATTTATTTATTAATTTATTTATTTATTTTGGATTAGCTCGTTAGTATACCCCCACTATCAGTACACATGGGTAGTGACCTCCACTAGGAAATCGATACCAAAACCTCAGTGTTGAAATGAGTGTATTTTCACTCAGTCTAGTACTTGAGATGTGGATCAAGGTGTGGGCACCCATATTGATAGTACAACAATATTTATAATTCTTTTAGTAAATTTTATATTTTAAAAAAAGTATTTAATGAATATGTAGTTTACATTCTGGTATCTTTTTAGAAAAATGTATTCAAAGAGCTACATAGTTAATTAATAGAATTATCATCCCACTAACTTTCATTACATTTCATTAGTGTCCTGTTGGGCAGGCTCGTCAACAAATAAGGTAGTTGCTTAAGTGGGGGCTATTACGATGTTTATATAAAATTCACCCCCAACCATCAAGTGCATCACTTTATGTCAAAACTCACGTCCGAAACACATGATTGGAAATAATGTACATGGCAATGATCGCCTTCCAAATTATTTACCTTTGTATTGTCCACCTAAATCACATAGAAGTCAGCCCCCCATCCTAAATTTTGGCAGGGTAGAGTAGATGTCAAATAATCATCACCATGGACATTGTAAAAATCAAGGGTAGACACCTTTCTCCCAATTGTTTTCCTTGTTGTGGCCGGTCTAAGTGATTTTTCAAAGGATGCATTTACTAGTTAGAGTGGATTTCATTTTTACAGATGCATCACAGTGGGTCCCACCAAAAATATTGTTCCTACTCGCTCTCCAAGTATTTATGGCTGGAGACTCTTGATTTTGATGCGGCGACCATGATGTTTATGTAAGATCCATTCCAACCATTAGATATTTAATCTCATAGTTTGGCCTAGACATAAAAAATTCATACTGACTTAAGATCTTGGTGGCCCGTACCCCACCAAAGGATATGGCTGAGAGAGAAACACCCACCTTGGATTTTTTCAGGGCTGACCATGATGAATATATAAAATCAACTCCAATCATTAGATTACAAAAAATTAGTTTATGCATGTGTCCCAAAAATCATATCCATCCATGATTCACATGGGCCACATTAATGGAAACAATTTGTAGGGTGAGCATTGCATTATAAATTATTTCTAATCACATAGTCCACCTTCATCACAGATGGAGATGATTATTTTTTTTACCCTTGGCATAAAATGCGATGAAGCACCTGGTGGTCAAAGTGGATTCCACATAAACATCAAAGTGGGGGCCCACTTGTGTCACCAACCCATTTGCCGGCGCAGTGGCGGATGGTAGTAGAACGATAGCTATATGGATGAATAAAGTAGCCTCTTACGAATCTTTTTGATAAAAAAGTATCAAAATATAATTTCTAAAATAACTAAGTAATTCTTTATAAACTGTCTTTTGCAAAAGTAGGGGGGAAAAAAGAAGAGTAACTACTAACAATTTTTTATTTTTTTATAAAAAAGGGAAAAAAAAAAAAAAAGAGAGACGAGTGCTACTTAAATCATGCGTAAATTCTATTTTGATATATATATATATATATTGCTCACACGAAATTTGAACGAACTTTTTTAAAACTCGTCATAAGTGATGTGGGTCCAAAATCTAAAATGTGATGCAGCACCCCATGAGACCCCAATGGCCCCACTTTTACTTTAACTTTAGTGGGTAAGGAAAAAAGAAATCAATTTCCTCCCTTGGACTGTCTGTCTCTGCTATAGCCAGAGTTTCGGATCATGGTAAAAATTGGTCCGTTGAGATTTCATGAGATGCCGCATCACATGGACAATTTGGATTAGACGCCCATGATACGCAAGTGAGCATGCCTCGTGTGTGTCTATATATATATATATATAGAGAGAGAGAGAGAGAGAGAGAGAGAGTCACATTAACGACATCAGCAATAAACATCAGCCCAAGGAGGACAAAGGCACAGGCAGCAGCTGAAAAACGAACCATCTCTCTCTCTATTCTCTAACAAGAGTATGTATGTGAACGGTGCAAGACTCTCCCCTCCGTCCTTTCTTATATACTGTCAAAACCATCTATGCATGGCCCACTTCCAGCCTATCAAGATCCTTCCACAGATACTTATATTAATTCACTCTTCCCATCTATTATTAGATATCAATCCATATCAACTTCCAAATTTCACTACTCTCCATTCACCGTTTTCTATTTGATGCCAATGCATTGATAGTAAGACCTGCGTGTGGGGTCCACTTGGATTTGTATATCACATCCAACCTTTTCTGTAGGGTACCCCAACTGAAAATTGGATGCCCAATAAAAATCAGGAAGATCTAATAGTCATGTTGGCCACCACTTGATTTTGGAGGTTTCTTGATTGTTGTCCATTGTTCTTTTAGTGTGGCCCGCATGATGATCTTATAGGCATGATTTATAGAAGAATCCAATCATCATAGGCAGATAACGTAATGCACGGATTGGATGGTGTATACATAATACAGTGGGCCCAACCAATACAACAATGGATGGCCATTAAAAAGTTTCCAAATCCACGTGGTAGCTCCTGCATGGTTGGATCAGTCTAATTTTTAGGGTATTAAAATTTTGTAATGGGACTCACGGAATTAACGGTTTGGATGCCTTGAGAATACCCTGGTGGGACCCAGCCGAGAACTTGTACGATACAGCCTATTCTACAGGGATTTTGTTGAGTAACCGGCTCTGGGATCTTTTACACGGTTTCAAATCTTCACAATAAATGCTCCTGACCACTAGATGCCTCACACATGTGAACATCGAACACGGTTATCAGATCCGAGCCGCTTATCATCACCACCGTGTAGATGCCAAGTACCGAAGATAACGCCAATCCAATCATCAAATGAGCCACACGTGTATATTGAATTCGGACCGTTGGTTAATTCTTCTCAGCTGTCCATTGCCAGATAATCAATCACATCGGCCTGATTTTTGACGATTGGCAACCAATTAGTGAGGGTCACCTGATGAACGGGTCAGATCTGACCTTCGTTTTATTCAATTCCATGTGTGAGGCAAGTGCGCTCAGCGTTTCGCTGTTTTCCGTTTCCAAGAAAAGAAAGGGGAGGTCGCGGATTGCGTCCTGCCCCCCCCCCCCACCGACTCTAGCCACGAACGGGCAGTTCTGTGGGTGGGCCCACCGTTATGTATCGATTTATCCACACCGTCCATCCCTTTTCTCGGATCATTTTAAGATATTTTCACAAAAATTATGCAGATGCAATGATCAAGTGGACCATCCCAAATAATAAGTTTGAGTTGCATTAAATGCACACCATTAAATGCAACTTACATTAAGGCCTCTTTGATTTTCTAAAGTAACGTAATGGCATTTGCATTGTGAAGAGCTAATAATTATTTGCGTGCGTAATTACTGCCCAAGATTGATTTGACTCTTACTCTTCTGGATGCTAAAATTCAGGATGCTGCCAAATATACGTGGAACCCACTGTGATGTATGTGGATTATCCACACCGTCCATCCGTTATGCCAACTAAATTTAAGGCATGAGCCAAAAAAATAAGTCAGATTTAAAGTTACCACACCATGGGAAAAAGGGAATCTAATACCCACCGTTAAAAACTTCTTGGGCCACTGTTTACTTTGGTGTGGGCCACTTCAATGTTGGATCTACCTCATTTTTCGGCTCATGCCTCAAAATGTCTTGGTAAATCAGATGGACAACACAGATATGCCATATACATCACAGTGGGGCCCACAAATTTAAGTTAATCCTTTTGGACAGTTTTCCCAACCTATCTATTTCCAAACAGGGTGCAATTGTAATAAGTAGGCATTTACAGGGCATTCACGGAGAATTTGAAAAATTAAACAAGCCCTAAATGCAAGAGTCGTCTGTAGTGTGGTCCACTTAGCGTTGGATATGCTTCAATTTTGTGTACATACCTTAAAATGATCCAAGAGAAGGGATGAACGGGGTGGATAAACAGATACATTACAGTGGGCCCACCCACAGTTCGTGGCTGGAGACGGGCGGGGTCAGACGCAATCCTCCCCGCCCGTCTGGGTAGGGATCTGTGGGGCCCACCGTGTTGTAAGTGTTTTATCCACGCTGTTCATCGATTTTATCGGATCATTTTAAGGTATGATATTAAAAATGAAAGTGTAGTGATAATGACACCGACCGTTGAAACCTTTCTAAGGGCCACCGTGATGTTTTTATACCATCCAACCTATTCACAAAGTCATGTACATGAAGTGAAAACACAAATACCAGCTTTGATCCTAAACTTCTACAGCTCGCAAGAAGTTTTTAACGGTGGATGTAAAATCCCCACTTTGTAGTCCACTTAATCATGGACCTACCTCATTTTTTGTATCATACCTTAAAACGATTTGAGAAAAATGTTGAACTGCGTGGATAAAATACTTACATCATAGTGGGCCCCACAGAGCCCTGCCCGGACGGATTATCGTCTGGGCTGGGGTAGGATGCAATCTTCCCCGTCCGCTATTTAGGACCTGAATTTCTGAGAACAATGTTGTGTACGTCGATATGGGCTGGGCTAGGCCCAGTATCATCCCCGTCCTGGCTGTAGATCCTAAAGCCTCAACCTAGCCTGGACAAGTCCTAATGGGCTAAAGAGGCCTTGGCCCTGGCCCTCACCTTAGATGGTTGGGACAAGTCGGTGTCCGGATCATAGTTAAGATAGGTTGATTCTATAAGTTAAAGATAAGTTACATTGGTGAGTTCGTTTCATGAGTATGGTTGTTAATGGGCCGGGCTAGCCCATCAAGATTTTGAGCCTAACTTAAAACTCAAGCTTATATTTAAAAAACGGGTGAGTTCGTTTTTTAAAATGGATAAGTAACATTGGTGAGTTGGACCACATATAACAGCCCCTCAGCCTGGCCTAAATCCGGCGGGCCTGGCCAGGATCATTAGGGTAAAGATGGTATGGAAATTTTTTTAAAATTCCACATTATTGGTCTCCCTCTCTCATGTTCTGATTTTCTAGCATTTCTAAAATCTCGTGTTTTGACGTTTTGGATCAAGCTCTATGATTTTTCCATTGGAAGTTTGTTTGAGTTTGATTTTATTATTTTTTTTCTTTTTATGATTTCTGCGGCTCTGCTAGATATCTAGGCATGTTTGGATTTCTATTCTATTTTAATTCTCAGACAAATGCTCTTAGATGCTTTTTTTTTCCTAGTTCCTTTTGGTTTAAGTTGGATTTTGGTTTGGATGAGTATCTTTTTGTGTGTGTCTCTCTCTCTATGAAATGGGCTCAGGCTCAGCCCTCTTAGGCTCTGTGGAGCCTAATGGTAAATTTGTAATTTTACATGAAACTTCATGTAAATCCTACTTCAATTTATGCTAATATATATATTGTCATGAGAGAGAGTCATTATTGTATTGAAAGTTACATTTTCATTTTTTTTCTTTGAGCATAGTACATTGGTATAAATTAGTAGACGTACTGAAAGAAAACGACATATATGTGTTAAGGTTTGCATTTTTTTTTCTATTTTCTTTTAATTTCGATATTGTTATATGTGTGGTCAAGAAGGAATCTTTCTCTCGATAGGCCTAGTGTAAACACTTTGAGCTGGGCTTGGATTGAATTTTTTGATACTAGTATCGTGGGCTGACTTGGATAGAGGCTAGCATGGCCGTTGACAACTCTATTCATGAGTCATCATATTTTTTTAAAGAATCAAAGTTTTTTCTCATGGCACATCTATGTCAAATAAGATCATTCATCAACCAAGTATATGTCCTATCCAATTTTCTACCATTTGCGTGGACTTAAACAAGTACATTAAAATATTGCTCGCCATGTAAAGTGGGATCCATAATTTGGACTGTTTATAAGTGCATGTGTATCACTTCTCTTTATGGTGACACCCTATAAGGTATGGGCAGCTCTCTTAGGTTATATATACTTCCCTCAAAGTTAGGATCTTATTTACAAGGAGTCAGGGTTTTAAAGAGAGACATTGGTATGATTCTCTACCACTATACAGGTATACCCTATTATATGTAAAGCTTGTAACTTGTGTAACTATATGTACCAAAATTGACTAATTTTTCTTTTGAATGTGGTCATCCGTCCTTGATCCAATTCTCATACAAAATAAGTGACAGACCACGAGATCTCAACCGTCAAAATTACCATTAAGTATGATGAAATTATTTTAACGGTTAAAATAAAAATAAATTATTGAAAATATTCATGAAACCATTTAAAGTCTTTTGAGCATAGGTATTAGTAATAAACATTTGATGGACAGTCTAATCTACCAAATCTCAGGCATAAGAGTATCCATAATAAACCAATGGATTCCTTGTTAATCATGTGGATCTCAATCATATATCAATATATGAATCCAACAACACCCACATATGAGTCACTGCAATTGACTTAATAAAGTGGGTCAAAGCACATTACATTAAGAACTTGAACTCCCATACATTTTCAAAGTCTAAGCATTAGTCAAAACTAATATAACACAAATTCATCATGTTTCAAGCATAATGTGTCTTTGATCAAGAAACTTAAATTGATTTTCCAATACAAGCATCTAAAAAATCTAATACTCAGAGCCTATCTCCATAGCACACATACTCTTACATAAAGTAAGGCAAGGTATACTAACTCGTGTCAAACTTGATAGTATGGGTAGACCTTTCATCTCGATTCGTCATTGATACAAGAAATCATACGAGAATTTGGACCACAAGTTTATCCTACGACCTATTAAGTGTTATGAAACAACAAAGTACTAAGATCATGGAATCTAACTCAGCCTTGACTAGCGACCGTTGTATCTGATCTTAATTTCCCAAGAACAATTAGAAAAACTCCTCTCCTTTAACCTTACACATAAACAATTTGAGATGACCCATATGTTAGTTATGACATTATTAATATACCCACACAAGATCTATGGTCATCATGTTTTACAATGAAGATCATCGAATCAATGTTAAGATGAACAATTCAACTTTGCACGACGCAACACTAATACAAGTTTAGTTGCCCAAGCTTCGGCCCTTCAAGGTTGAGTCACCCATGCTAAGCTAGGACCTCGGCCCATTGCCACCCCTAATGAAGTGAGCTAAAATAGGGTTGTCTCGGGTCTAGATTTCAAGTTGTTCGGCGGGCAGATGGGTTGGGCCTATTAAGATCTTGCATTTTTTAGGCCCATATCTAGACCATTGACAGTCCCAAATGAAAAATTGATAACATGCCCATTCATTTTTTTTTACTTTATATGCTATACCAAATGCTACAACCATCCTTCTCAAGCATGCAAATTGACAAGTAGGCCATGTTTTTAAAACCATCAATCTAACAATAATAAATTGGATTCTATACTCATCCATCTTGGATCCATTAACATGAATGGCTCATTTTTAAGGATGGGATTTAGAGATTTATAAAAGAACGGACGACACTACATTGACCTAATATCTATCCACGTTCAACCTATAAAAAGAATTCAAATAGCATCATATCACTTTCTTTCCCAAGAAAATGTTGTACATGCTCTTTTGATGGACTCTTATCCTTGTTTTTTCTCCTTAATTATTCTTCTGGTCTTACAAAATAAATAAATAAATTGCAAGTAGTGCTTACTCCAGTGCTTGCAAGTTCCTTTACCAAGCCGTAACCTAATGAGGAAGTAGAATGTGCTGGGATTCTTTATTTTATTATATGAATCCATCATCATCCAAGCTTTATTTTAATTAATTGGGGTAGGCTATATAAATCATGTTCCGCCATTTCATTTAACGAAGACATGGAATTAAACTAAGGTGAGAATGAATGAATGGAAGTAATTTAATAAAATAAAGACTCAAGCTGCGAGTGGCGCCCTTTCGGCCAAAAAACACTCCAAAGAAAATTTTAACTCTTTCTGTCTGGTTGCATCATGATGACTAGGGCTGTCTGTGGGCCAGGCCTTGGCCTAACAAAATCAAAGTTTTTTAGTAGGCCTAGTCTGAATGGTTCAAAATCCAAGCTAGGGGTGCAAATGGGTCGAGTCGACCTGATGAATCATTGAACTGGACCTAACAATTAATGGATCAAGGCCCAAAATTTTAGACATTTGGGGCCTGTTTGGTACTAGAGTTCAACCCAAACATAAAGTTCAACCTGAATTTCTTAATAGGTTAGGGTTGGGTCCTCTCAAAATCAATCCAACCTTAGTTGTCCTGGACACAAGTTTTAAATGGGTCTAATTTGAGTCGTACTATAATGGACCTGACCTAGTCCAATAGTAAAACCTGACTAAAAAAAGTAGGTAATTGAGCATCTGAATTTCTTTTTTATTTGACCTATACTATAACAATGGTTCACCACCTTTTTCTAAAATGGGATTACCCATCCTCTATTTCTGACAATATGGACCATCCATATCATGGGCCTATTGTCAATAGAGAACATAATAAAAATCACACTGATGGACTACCATAATTATCTTATTTAACTCATCCAATTTGAACTATTGACCACCAATTGGATGATTTGGAACATTATTTGTATGAAAACTCAATTTTAATTTCTAGACAAGTTCTCAACCTAACCCGAATGATAAATGAATCAGGTTCGTATACAACAAACTTCAGTCACTCTTTGCTCATTGGGTCATTTGGACTAGTAGATGATGGGCCCATAATGGCAATTTGGAAAAAGAAAAAAGGGAAAACTTAGGTGCCCTTTTTTAACTACACACATCCACACCACACCACACTCACAGAAGCACCCACACCACATGGGCAATCGATTTCATGATCTCATTGTTGATACAAAGTCTGTCTACCACTGAGCCATGAAGTTGGGACCCAACTTTAGTGTTAGTTGATAAACTGAAAAATAAGCTTGGAAAATGAATTTAAATGTTGAATTACAATTTTGGATTATTTTGGAGATTAAGTGAAAAGAAATTTTGATGCATCACTACTTGTAGCATTCGGCCTTGGGCATTAGGTGAAGGGAGGGGAGCTGTAAAAGACCCATACTTTCAATGAGAATTAACTTAAGCTTCATAGGTTAGATTTGCTCTTGATTTGAAACAGTGAAAATTATTGAAAAAAAAAAAAAAACTAATTAATATGGAATTTATATTCCAATACCTTTTTCATGAAAAAAGTTTTCAAAAAACTACCTCATTAATCAATATAATATCATTCCATTTGCCACTATATTTCTTCAATGGCGGTTGGGGGGCCAACAAGCAAATGATTGGTTGCTTGGGTGGGGCCCCACTATGGTGTTTATATAAAATCCACTGCGACCACTAGGTGCATCACCTCATATTAGGCTAAAGGATCAAAAATCGCTGCCATTTATGATTAAGTTGGACCGCATGATTGGAAACAATGTACTAGGCAATGACCGCCCTCCAAACTATTTTCCTTAGTATGGCTAACTTGAATCAAGGATGGGCCAGATTTTCGGGCCCCAACCTAAATTTCGTTGTGATATCTAATGGTTGGAATGGATTTCATATAGTCATTATAGTGGGATCTATAAAAATCAAGAGTTGATCTCTCTCTCTCTCTCTCTCTCTCTCTCTCTCTCTCTCTCTCTCCAGAGTGTTTTCTTCTGTGTAGGCCAATTGAATCACAAGTCAGCCTGAATTTTTTGGTTATGGCATAACTAGGATTGAGTGTCTAAATGGTCGGAGTGGGTTTCACATATACATCGCAATAGGCCCCACCAAAAATCAAGTCACGCATCCCCCACGCTGAGAGAGTATTTAGAAAACAGAATTGTATGGGGTGTTGTTCTTTATTTTGATAGGCCTACTATAATATTTATGTAAGATCCATTCTGACCATTAGATATTTAGTCCCATATTAAGTTCAAAGACAGAAAAAAGTAGGCAAACCTATGATTTTTGGTAGGCCATGCCAAAAGAAACAAGTAGGATAGAGACGTCTTCACTTTATTTTTACTAGCCCACCTTGATAATTATATAAAATCCACTACAACCATTAAATTCCATACAAAAATTCATGGTTTTGACCTAAAAATCACACCCATCTGTGATTCATGTGGGCCCACTAATGAAAATCGTTTGGAAGGTGAGTGTTGCCCGTATACTATTTTCAATCATGTGGTTTATCTGAATCATAGATGGAGCTAATTTTTAGGCCCTTAACCTAAAATGGGGTGACATACCCAACAATACTTAAGGTAGATTTTACATTAAAAAAAACATAGTGTGGGGCCTACCCAATCCTCCCACCTGCCCATTTGCGTGCACGGTGTTGCAGCTACAGAAGGCAAGGGAATGATATTTACATTGGCCAATGAGGTAGCTTTTTGAAAACTTTTTTTAAATAAAAAAATATGGGAATGTAAGTTCCATATGATAGATAGTTTTTTTATATAAAATTTCAAAAAAAAAAAAAAATGAAAATGAAAATCTCTTAATCCTTCAGTAGATGGTCAACACACATGGTTAAAAAATCAAATGCGTCAAGATTCCACATCTTTAAAAAAAATGCCAAAGATGCCTTCTCGGACATTCTTTGTGTGTGGCCCATCTAAATCCATCACATCAATGGTTTGGACAGTTGGATCGTGGGCTCGGTGAAAAAAATGGCTAAACTAGGTGGGTTTGGACGGGTTGGATTTGAGGGTTGTCCAAGCCCATCTCCTTAGCTAAGTATGAAGGCCCAGATGAACCCGATAAGCATACGAGTCTAATCCAAGGTTGGCTGATGGGCACGGTTTGGGTACTAACCGTGCTGTACCATCCCTAGCTAGGACCAGACAAGGTTTCTGAGGGGCTACCATGTTGTATGGGTTTATCCACACCGTAGGTCCATTTTGCCATACCATTTTAGGGTGCAAGCCAAAAAATGAAGTAGATTCAAGACTCAAGTGGACCACACCATAGGAAGCAGCGGTGGTAATAACACTCAACACGAAAGCCTTCCTAGGGCCCACTGTGATGGTTAATTGCCATCCAACCTATTTGCGAGGTCACATAGATCTAGATGAAGGGGAAAAAATAAAAAAAAACAAATATCAGCTTTATCAGCTTTAATGGACGTGGATTAGCTACTGACCGAATTTGCTATTGAAGTGATGTTACTAAGTTCCGCAGACCCTACCATGATGTATGTGTTGTATTCACACTGTCTATCCATTTGGAGAGTTCATTTTAGGGCATGAGGCAAAGAATGAGGCAGATGTAAAGCTCAAGTGCCTACCATTAAAACCTTCCTGAGGCCACAGAAGTTCTTGATCAATCTGATATTTGTGTTTTCCCTACTCTCCATATCTGTTTTAACTTATCAACAGGTTGGATATCAAATAAACATCATAGTAGGCCTTGGAAAGTTTTGACAGTGGGTGTCACTGTCTCCATTGTTTTATGTGGTGGGGTCACTTGAGCTTTGGATCTGCCTTATTCTTTGGCTCACGTGCTAAAATGATCTCTCCAAATGGATGGACGGTGTGGATACAATGCATACATCATAGTGGGCCCACATAAGTTGGTGACATCACTTCAGTAGCGAAATTCACCACTATGTCAGTAGCTAATCTGTGTTCCTGTTTAATCCCCCACTGCGTGGTCCACTTGAGCCTTGGATTTGTCTCATTTTTTGGCTTGTACCTTGAAATGATACGGCTAAATAGATACAGTGGATAAAATTCTCACACCAGGGCGGCTCATCAGAGCTAAGAGTCCTTGTCCGTTCCTACCTGGGGACAGCTGGGGTAATACCAGAATGTCTGCCAAGCAGATCTGAAGCTTAAGTGGACCAAATGTGGTGATAGAACAACAACCAATGAAAACTTCCCGGGGCTACAAAAGTGTTGAATCAGGCTGATATTTGTATTTTTCCTTTGTCAAGGTCTGAGTGACCTTATCAATAGGTTGGATGACTAAAGCTTCGGATCTTCAATGGTGTGGTCCACTTACACTTTGGATCTTCGTGCCGTAAAATGATGGGTGTCGTTATCCATAAATGTTTCCTATGGTGTGGTCCACTTAAGCTTCAGATCTCTATGCCTTAAAATGAGGTGTAAATTTGGATGGACGGAATGGATGTAAAACGCATAGATAACATCGGCCCCATAACACCAAACACATCAATACATGATTGCTCTCATATGAGTTGTTTCAATCCGAGGAAATAAAAAATGTATACCAGCTGAACCAAATCGAGCTTGGCCTTAGCTTGAACCAAACCGAGCTTGGCCTAGCTTGAATCGGCTCAGCCTGCAGGCTAATCCAACTTGAACTTGATTTGGCTCGGCCCTCAACTCAACTCAGCCAGTAGCTCGGGCCAACTCAAGCAGAGTTCAAGCCAAGCTTGAGCTCGGTCTTTCAAGCCGCGTTCGAGTTTAAACCTATAAGCTAAGTTTGAGTTTAGGCTTTAGTATTTTTAATATATACAATATATATTATATATTATAATATATAAATTATTTCAATATATTAATATTTATATTAAGTGAACATGATCCGAGTCAAATTGATTTGAACCGAGTCAAGTTCGAGTCATGTTCTGAGCCGAGTCGAGTCGAGCTCGGACTTGTATATAAAAAAAAAAAAATTCAATCTCAAAATATCAGCTAAATTAAGCTTGAACCCAGTTTCAAGTCAAGTCGAGTCAAGCTTTTCCGAATCTAACGAGTTAACCGAGCTAACTTAGTTTGTGTATAACTCTAATTTCCGGAGATAAAGCTATGGGGGGGACTACTAGCTTGAGTTCCAACTAAAAATCAAATTGCTTGAGCAATCTTAACCTTTTATTGGTGGACACTTGTTTGTTGAATTATGACCTTTGGATATTTTCATTTCCAACTATCTAATAAGTTGGGGCAGACACATGTGCACGTGTGCAATGATCAAAGCCATGTGTAGGCTCCTATGTTGGTTGACCACTGACCAATCTAATCAGTGTTGTAAAACAGATGTCTTAAATCTTGGTTCATCGAGATGCTCGACCAGTCGAGGGACTGGCTCGACTAGTCGAAGGTCCCTTCGACTGGTCAAAGACAATTCGACTCGAAGTCCAACAACAATGTATTTAGGATTTTCAGGATGCTTGACCAGTCGAGGGATAGGCTCGACCAGTTGAAGGAGTCCTTCGACCAGTCTAAGCCCAGGCTCGACTAGTCGAAGGTTATGCAGACGGTGCGCGGTTTATGCACAGACTGCGTAGATTTGAGGCGGTTTTTAAGGAGGTGCGTAAGTTGGGTTTCCCCATCTATAAATAGGAGTCCCTAGGGCCATTCTTAGGTATGTTAAGGCTTTCTAAAGAGGTTCTAAGGGTTCCTAAAAGGGTTTTAGGGTTTCTAAAGGGTGTAGCAAGGGTGAGATTCGGGTTGTTCGAATCAGGTAAGTCCTCTCTCTTTGTAATTTCTATTTTCATAGTGGATTTCTGTCGCTTTGTGCCGTGGTTTTTTCCCGTAAGGGTTTTCCACGTTAATTTTTTTGTTCTTTTGTGTTTGCTTAGTGCTCTTGGATTGCTATCCTAGATATAGATCTGTGTGATTCCGCAGCACAAATCCCAACAATCGGACCATCCCAACCATCCTTAGCTTTTTCTAACAATTGGTGAGTTGTGCATGTTGAAGTCCATTGTCACTTATATAAGGGTTATTATTCTCTAAACAATGGGACTTCTGGCCTAGGCTCTCATCCACAACTGGGCCTACTGAATTAACGGTTTTGATCTCATCCATGGGCATGCAACACGACTTGGAGGTGCGAAGCAGATCTTCAGTACACATGGTCAACTGCCCGAATTAGAATGATGGCAAATCATCTCTAGTACATTCACACCAATCCAGTCCATATAGATTTTGCGCCCCATGGTAAATGGTCCATGTCCCTAATAGAGGAGTTGGAGTTGTGTGATACTGGTGTTGTCACGTGTGAAAACAAGAGAAGAAAAGAGAAGAAGAAGGGCTCATGGGAAGAAAATGATTCGAGAAGAAAGAAATTTCCTCCGTTCTCAATGATTTATAGAAAGAGATTAGAATATTTTTATAAATAATTACAATCAACCTAATTACAATGAAATGTAGCTAATTATTGGTTGTATAGAGATATCAAATTAATGTAAGATTGACCAATCATCTCGGCCGTTCATTTGATGAACGGTCTAGGTTACCCAATGTTTCATTACTCAATCTCGTTTAATTTGATGAACGGTCCAAATCGCCTAATGTTTCAATACTCTCCTTCAAGTTGGAGTTGAAATATTAACGATGCCTAACTTTCGTGATGAATAGAAAAACCTTTTTGTTTTTCAAGAGCTTTTGCGAAGCAATTAACTTGTTGATTTTTACTTTGTACAAATGGGTGGAAATTTCTCTAGCTTGAACCCTTTTTTTTTCTAAAAAAGCAGCAGCCTATGTCAATATACTTTGTTCTTTCATGAAATATCGGAATGGATGGTAAATGAATAGTCACTCGATTGTCATAAAACAATTCAATTGGCTCTTCAATAAGAAACTTCATGTATTTAAGTAGAGCTTTTATCCATATTGGTTCACAAGCCGTTGAGGTCATTGCTCTATATTCTGCTTCAACACTGGATCGTGCAATAATACTTTATTTCATTCTTTTCTATATAATAAATTTACCCTTGACAAAGGTATACATATTAGTTTTAGACCTTCTGTCAAGTTGACAACACACTTAATTAGCATCTAAGTATTTTGCAACTTCCAAATGTCAGTTATGTCATAAACACTCCTATTTATGGGGAGCCTTTTAAGTATAAGAGAATTCTATTCACAGCTTCCGTGTGAACAATGCACAAACTATTCTTGAATTGAGTGACCATAGCTACTGCTTAATGATACTTGAACGAGTAATAGTAAAATATATGAATTTTCCTACAAGTTATTGATATTGTCCAGTATCTTTAATAGACTTTTCCATTTTTTCGATAAATTGAACATTACAGTAATTGATGTATCAACAGGTTTTACATCTAACTTTTTCGTTTATTTTAACAAATCCAATACATATTTTCATCCGTGAGAGAAAACTATCATCTTCTTTTTCGAATAAGCAACTTCCATACTGATAAGACCTAAATATTGCATATTTATTCATTACATTACATCATTTTTTTGTGCATAAGTGTTAAAAATGTTTAAGTTGATATGTTTTCGAGTTGCAAGAAGATTTTGAAGTCTAAGGTGAATCTGTGCGTAAAGTGTCAAATTAAAGTCTGAGAGAATTAGGATCGGAGAAATAAAGGATAGAGTATTTAAAGATTTGAAGCTTAAGAAACGATGAACAAAGCACTTGGAAATGGAAGATCAAAGGAAGAACTAATGAATGTTGAACGATGCTTGAAAACAAGTAAAAATGTCAAGAAACAGGAGTCCTGAAAATATAAGGCTAATAAAATAAAATCTTGAAATTGTACTATCATAAATACAAATCTGATTGATCGATCGTTAGAGTTATTGATTGATTGATTGACATATATGGCCAATCGATCGAAAATGACAGAATTTCACATAAAACTCGTTGGACAATTTTTGAACATGTTAATCAATCAATTGATAGTTAACATATTTTTGAATTCTAGTTGCTAGACTTTTTTTGAGATTATTGATCGATCGATGTATCGATCGACAACATCGGTTCTTGCGAATATTCATGATTTTTCAAGGTCGGTTCAATTTTCTTATTTAAAGGGCCTTCCTCCAACGTTCAAAAGCATCTAGAGATGAAGGGGAGACAGAGGAGCTCGAGGGTGGAGTAGATCTACACCGAATTTCCCGCTTTCTTACTTTTAGATTTCTGTTTTCATGTTTTTAAGATGGCTTTACTTAGCTAATCTCTTAACCAAGGCTAAGGGGTGAAGTTTTTGATTAATTTTACATATTCTAGTTTATAGATTGGAGACAATGGTTTGAATCATGATTTTCGATTGATTAAGTTTGAGAAAAACTATTTATTTTAGTTAATTCTTTAATCCATTGTCGACTCTGGACACATTGGATGCTTAGAATTCTCTAAGATTAATTAGCTTGGCTTTTTGGGAAGGTGTTGATCTGTAAAATTCATCGATCCATCATAGACTACGGACGTGATAGATGTCTTAGATTCCTTGTGATCAATTACTTTATTCTTTATGAGAGAATTAATTAATTGATGTTCATATATCTTATATTTGTTAATTAATTATGCTTTAATTGTTTTTATCTTCTGATTAGAGAGAATCTTCGTTCGACTCCAAATGCAATATAGAATTGAATCGATGAATTAGACATTATGAGTTAATTAGAAGTGGGACCCCATATCCTTATTTGCATTTAATTATTATTTTTTACTTCACTTTTCTTCACTTGATTAAAAAATCCAAAAACCCTAATTTCATCTTAACTGCTCTTTAGTTCTAATTTAGCTTAGATCTAACTGTGTTTAAGAATCGTTGATTATACGGTCATTGTGGATCGACTTCAGACTCCCGAGTTTATATTACATTACAACATTGTACTTGGAGTTGACGAACATATACCCATAAAGCATTTTAGCTTACCGAGATCTTTCATATCAAATTTGGCATTAAGACTAAGTTTTATAATAGCTTAATCATCATTGCTCACGACTATAACATCATCAAGGTATAATAAAATAATCACAAAATTTGAGGCATTCTGTTTGATAAACACTAGGTCGTCAACTCAACTTCTTTCACTCTGATGGCAATCAAGGCTAAACTTAGGCCCTGTTTGTTAACAATGAAAAAAATCCCGGAATGTGGAACTTGGAAAGTGCTTTTACATTGAGTGATGTTTGTTAATGCTGAATGTGAAAAGCGTTCTATGATTTTTTCAAAATATTTTCGGTGAGGAAGGCTGGCTTAATGGTGAATACGGAATACACTCCACGAATCATTCTTTTAAAAATTGCTTCCAAATTTACCCCTACACACGTTGCTAAAGATATTTTCTTTTGAAATAAGTTACGTAATACAAAACATAACTACTAACTTGTGATCATGTCTAGGCCCCACCATGATTTATGTGTCAGGTCCACACTGTCCATTAATTTTTCAGATCATTCTAAATCATAAGCCCAAAAAAATGAGGCACATCCAAAGCTCAAGTGGACCACACAATAGAAATAGGAATTAAACAACTACTGTTGAAACCTTCCTAGGATCCATTGCGAGGTTTATTTGCCATCTAACCTCTTCATGAGGTCATCCATACCTAAATAAATGGAAAACACAAATATCAACTTGTTCAAAGCCTTCTGTGGCCCCAATAAGTTTTTAGCCATAGGCACCCAATTCCCACTATTTCCTACAGTGTGGCCCACTTGAGTTTTGAATCCGCTTCATCTTTTATTTCTTGTCCTAAAATGAGCTTACAAAATGAATGAACATGGTAGATTTCCCACAAACATCATGGTGAGCCCCACCTAGCATCCCAACATAGGAAGTTTCAGCGAAAGCCTTTAGCAGGAAATTGTGTTGGATTGCATATGACGTTGCCAATAGTGGAAGTGGATTGCATGGTATGTCACATACCATCGGCTTGACGTCACTAAGTTATGTGGGGCCCACTATAATGTATGTGTTATATCAAAACTGTTCATTCATTTTGGGATATCATTTTAGTGCATGAGACCAAAAGAGAGGCGAGACCACACCACAAGAAAACAGTATAATTGAACGCTCACCATTAAAAACTTCCTGTGGCCGACATTAATGTTTATTTACCATCCAACCTGTTGATTAGGTCATGCAAACTTAGATAAAGGAAAAACCCAAATATTAACTTGATTAGAGCCTTCTGTGAGGCTAATAAGTTTTCAATGAGAGGGCCTAATTCTCATTGTTTCCTATACTGTGGCTTACTTGAGCCTTGCATCTGCCTCATTTTTTTTTGTCTTATGCCCTAAAATAGTATAGAAAAATGGATGGTCGTGAATGAAACATATATGTCACGGTAGGCCCCACAAAGCCCTTGATAGGACCGTCGATCTCTAGCTTGGTGCGGGCGCAGCTTTGTGGATTTTAGATCTAAACAGGACTGCCTGCTAATGCTAGGAGGTGATTAGGTGTTAACCGGGTAACACGTACACCTTAGTAGGTGTTACCCCTATCACAGGAAACAATTGTGATTGAATCCTCACCATTAAAAACTTCAAGAGGGCTACCAGAATGTTTATTTGTTATCCAACCTATTGATAAGGTCACAGAGACATAGATGGAGAGACCACACAAATATTAGCTTGATCCAAAACTTTTGTGGCTCAAGAGAAGTTTTTAATGATCAATTACCACTGTTTCCTATATTATGGTCCACCTAAGATTTGGATCTGCTTCATTTTTAGGATCATAACATAAAATGAGTTTTTAAAATGGATGGACAATGTGGATATGAGGCACATACATCATGGCGGGTCCCACATTCATGGACCCCACCCACATCTTCAAATAGGAGATAGGGGTAAATGTGTCAAATTAATAGATTATGGTAAGATATTTTAGACGTTGTTAACAAACGGCCAGTTTCAGATTCTGTAGCACTTCTTTCATAAAGCTACTATGGATGCTGGCAAGAAAATTTTCCCTGGGCTGCCCACTAGGTGTCTGGGTCGGACTGTCTAATGCTTGCATGAGTCGAACAATGGATGTATGTGTATGTGTGTGATAGATATAAAACCAGAACTTACTTCGATTCCTGATGTGACATTATTCGAATACCCGACAAGTTAATCATAAACTTATAAAATACTACATGCTCAGTTGATATGGGCAATAGCATGTGAATGCCTAGATTTGAAGTCTATAAAGATCTAGTGAAATCCATTGATAAGTCCTCCACATTCAAACTTCGTGAAGGTTTGAAAAGAGAATGATAACGATTTTAGGTGCTTGGTTGATATAGCCAGTAGCGTATAAAGTCATAGATTCGAAGTCAATCTAGATTTAGTGAAACCCATAGTTAATACGTTCATACCCAAACCTCGCGAATGGGTTGAGATGAGAAGCTAATAATTATACTTATACTATTTGTAACATCTCATGCAATATGTTAGTATTCTTGGATGCTGAGCCCCTCGGGGGGAGGTGTAACTGATTTATAAACTTGGTTTGATTCTATATTACCTTCCACAAGGTCAACAAAATGACTTTTCAATACCGTATAAGTTACCACTAGTCAAAATGAAGGCTTTAGAATCCACAGTTGGCTATAATCTCTGTAATCACCTAGAGATCAGGAAAACCAAAGATTTTTCGATTCAAGTGATTCTTGGATAGGTTTGCACCACGGATTATGGCTAAGGGATTCGTTTACAAAAAATTAAGAGGTTAGATACCCTTTTATTGCCCGTGTGAAATACGGTCTCTATTTTACTAATAGAGATGGACACGAGTCGAACCGAGTCAAGCTTAACACAACTTAACTCAGTCAACAACCTATCCCTACTCAAGTTCGGCTAACTTGGGTTCTGTCAACAGATCAGGTCAGCTTGAACCAAATTCGAGCTCAAGCTTTGAAGCCAATTCTAGCCCTAGTTCACGTATCCTTGTTGCAACCCAATCTCAGGTGCCCATGGGTGATAGAATACTAAGGTACACTGACTCTATGTAAATACACTGAATATTTTCTGTAAAAAGAAAAGCAGAGAAAATAGAAAGAAATAATAGCTCGAGAAGGAAATTAAACCCCATGAGCAGAGAACCCATCACGTGTGAGTTGCATGCACGTGCGAGCAAGTCGAAAGAGACGAAAGCCCTGCTAAACTACGGACAACGGACCTTCACAGTAACAACAATGGACGGTGTAAATCAACTGCGGACAATAGATTTTCACAGCAACAGAGATCAACACCAAACATCAGTTCATGTTGTAGGAGCCAGCGAAAACAAAAGGACATGTATCAGTATCAGCAAGCGCCGGACGGAAGCGGATGGGTAGGTGTACCAAACACCAGCTATATAGCAGGTGTAGGTAAGTGTCATGCAAAGACGAGCGCTGACGCTCCTCAAGCTCCGAGTTGTACGAATGGCTCAAAGGAGATCAAAGTTAAGTGGCCCCATAGTGATGTATTTATTATATCCACACTGTTCATCCAATTTTTGATATCACTTTAGAGTATCATTAAAAAAAAATTTGAACCACATCCAAAGATCAAATGGACCGCACTACAAATAGCAGCCGAGATAATGATTTTCATCGTTAAAATTTTCGTAGGGCCCACCATAACGTTTATTTTCCATCCAATCTGTTATTAAGGTCACAAAGACATGGATGAAGAGGAAAATCAAATTTCATATTGATCCAAAACTTCTGTGAACCCCAAAAGGATTTCAATGGTATACTTTCAATCCCCACTACTTTTTTCATTGTGGTATTAGATCTGTCATATTTTTCATCTCAAGCCTTAATACGAGCTCGCAAAATGGAGAGACAGTTTGGATATAACACATACCTCATGATGGGACCCACAGAACTTGCTGACGTCAATACATCAGCTATATAGGTGGTGTGTGGTACACCAGCCAATCTGCTTCCTTTTTTGGGTGGGTTTGGCCACTCAATTAAATAATTGGATTATCATGATTTTTTTTGGTCGTGGAATATGATGGACCCTGTTGGACAGATTGGATCCAATTTATACATACCCATGATGGCAGAAAAAAATAAAACCTCTTAAAGTGAGGGTGTTTTTGTCATTTGTCTTTAAATTAGTGAACGTAATATTCAATCCTTCCCATAGGTTGGCCCCACTATGGTGATAACATAGTATAAAAATCAGCTCTATTTGAAATTAATTAATAGCCCTTGATAAATACCAAAATACATGTTTGGTCCACTTGATTAGTGGATGCGATTGATTTTTGTCCAAGGTGGTCCTCATGATGAGGCCAACCTATTGGACCGGTGAAAGTCGCACAAACATTACAGGTTGTAAGTTCTACACTGTATGGACCGTAACTTATGGTACAACCGGTTGGACGTAAGAACTTCTCTTTCCGATTATTCCTTTTTCGGTAAAAAAAATCTTGGTACGCTCGAATGCACCTAGACGGATTGCAGAAAGATACGTCGGAAATTTAGCCTTTGGATTTAAGCGTTTTAAATGATCCAAACCGTTTATTTGATAGTGATCCCGTATATGATTGGATTAAATTTTTTCAAAAAAAGATCATCCATTTAGTATTTCAACCTTTCCATCGTACAAAGGTTACGCTGACCGTTTATGTTCAAAGCAAAAGAGGCAAATTATAAAGGTTGAAATAATCCAACCGAGAGAGCTTGTATACGTCTAATTTCCAACATGCAATGTGACACCCGTCATATAAACGGTTTGGATCGTTGAAAGATGATCCAGATTCAAAACTAAAGTCCCGACATATCCTATCGCAATACCTCGGATGTATTCGAGCAAACCTCAGCAATTTTCGGATTCGGAATCGATACTGAATCCTCGAGTACATGTCTCCGTACTGGTCGGTTGTGTGGGCCCCACCATGATGTATTTGTTTTATCCACATCGTTCATCAAGTTTTCCATCTCATGTTAGGACATGTGCCGAAAAATTAGGTAGATCCAGACATCAGATGGATACGAAAAAGAAACAATAGTGATTTAACACTCACCATTAAAATTTTCATTGGGCCCACTGTAATGTTTATTTTCCATCCAACCTTTTGATTAGGTCACACAACCCTGGATGAAGGGAAGACACAAATATCAGCTCGATCCGAAACTTTTGTGGGCCCCAAGAATTTTTTAATGGTGAGCGTTCAATCACCGATGTTTCCTGTGGTGTGGTCCGTTTGGGATTTATATCTGCCTCATTTTTAGGTTAAATATATAAAATGAGATGGAAAAGTGGATGGACGGTATGGATAAAACATATACATTATTTTGGAGCCCACAGAACCTACCTTAACAGACAGTGGCACCGGAGGGATCACTACCGAATCGAATCCGAAATTTTCACCTTTTACCGCTCCTAGAAGGGTAGAAAAAAAGGGGAAACTCTGCCTGAGAGTGATGGACGATACACGGGCACTTAGAATTACATAAAATTTGCATATATGGATATAATAATTTAAATCAAACCGTCAAAATGTGGGTCCCAATTTAGATGGATCATGAACCAAAATACGCGTATTTGATCATCCGATTGCTCAATTGGTGGACATTTATTGGACGGATAAAATAAAAAATATTCAACCGTCCTATTTCAACAAACAAGTGTCCACGAATCACAGGTTAGAATTACTCAACCAATCTGTTGCTAGGGTTACGAAATATCGAAAATGGGTTCCAACATTTAGCCGGTTTAATTTTATCAGCGCCTGCGTATGAACCGTCATAGGTTGCCAGAGTATGGAAGGTGCACTTTCGAAGTACTCACGGCTCACACATGCTGACTTGGCCAACTCGTGCAAAATCCGAGACGCTCATTCAGTGGGCCTCACCTTTCTGAAATGTGCTGGCCGTTGTTAAGCCCATCCACTACCTGGTCTAGCAGATCAATGGCCTGGATTACTGAATCAAAGGTCCCACTTGTACAATCCAAAATCCGGAGCACCAGTGCATGACAATTCATATTTCTTAAACACTCAATCCACCTTAATAGCAAAAATTCATTCTTTTCATAACGAGGGAATCTAGACAGTGGGCCCACTTTCGGATGCTTTATATCAAACACGCTTGTTACACGTGTGCACGTGTGAGCCGCGAGTGCACGATATCAGGTAGCACTGTTTAGTAGGAAAGATAAACCCTGTAAACTACTACTACTCTACACCTCTCAGAGTAGGGGCCGGTGCGCACGCCGTGAAGATGCGCACCCCTTTCTTCCCATCTTCTTCTACTCCCTGATTTTGAATCCTCTAAGGAGAAGGATTACAATGCAATCCGATTTTTTAAAGAGTATATAATCAATCCTACTTCCATCTCCAATATCGATTTTCAGGTAAGAAATCTTCTTCTTTCCAAATTTTTTATTTTTATTTTTGTTTCCTCCTCCCTTTTTCTTCTGTCGTTTGGTATATCGTTTTCTCATCTGCTCGATTGCTTCTCATATATTTTGTGATTTTCTGTGAAAACTATGATCTGGGTTCTTCTCGAAACATCGATTTGTTGGTGGGTTTTCGATATCTGTGAATATTTCTAGAGAAAAAATCCGTTATGTGCTGTTTATATGATTTTCTGGATGATTTTGGTGAGGATTTTTGAACTGCTTGATGCCCTGGTTTGCTTTCTCACTACAAAATACGATCTGGGTTATTCTCGGATTGTGAATTCGACGATCAGGTTTTTAATCTCTGCACGTTTCAGCATTATGTTTTTATGTATGCATATATGGGTTTCATTAGCCTTCTCGGGCCTTTATTGCAAATGCACTCCATCTGACCCGTCCAATAGAACGACTGACTCTTGGTAGTTTACAATGTTGGTCGACAGGACAATCTGTGAAATTTTAGGCTGGAATTGTTTTGATCGTCTGATCGATGAATGTTGTAGGCCTTCCAATCATTATGTTTTGGTAATGCCTATCAAGAGGTAGCCATTCTAATCGATGGTCCGGATCAATTAGCACATTGGGCTGATGAGTGCCAGTGAAGTTTAACACAGTAAACCAATGTGGTGAAGGTTAACCAAACCATGTGGGCATTCGAAAACTTTCCTATTTCACACAGATTTTGTAATTAGGCCAATGGTTTAGTCATCTCGACAATGGATCTAATGGGCCCCATTATGGATGGACCATGCTCCCAAAATCTCCTCGAAGGGACAATCCCAATCAATTTAGATTGTTGGTCTCGGTCATAAATGGTTAAGAAAAGAATGCTTGAACGATCCACATTCAGTAGGGGAAAGGTCAGTTTATATGTCTATGATATTCCAATCTATGAGATTTTTGTGGCATGGGTCATCTGCAGTTGGTCTGTCAGATGAATGGCCTGGATCACCAGAACATGAGCTCTTCATGTAGGAATAGGCAGGTTCCCTATTCTATACTAATAGATAACTCAGCTTATATATGTAAGGATGCATGCATGCATGAGGAGCTACTATATGCAATACCCTGTTTTATTTACACATGCGCGTTTCCGTTTTGGGAATTGTAGTACAAAAGCATACTAGTTTAATTCTTAAAATTGAGAATTGGTGGAAAAGATCAATCAGTGATTCAGGGTGGGTGTAGATATCATTTCCTATATACGCATACTTCTATGGTCTGTGATTGCTAGTATGGGTGTTGGGGAGGATTTTTCACCATTTTGACTGTCTACCTTACAATTTTGATACTATTTGTCTGTATGCATGTATGCTGGGTATGCGTGTGAGCATGTGTATTTTTATGTATGTATATGCAATAGTAAAAAAGCACTTGCACCGCACGTGGGAGGGGCGCTTCAATTTTAAATGTGCCTCACCTGATGAGTAGAAAGTGCATAACCTGGTCATTCACTGTTGTATCATAGGTTGGGTGCATGGTGCGGTTTTGTATCACTACATGCATCTTTACACTCCACAGGGCTGGCAAGTTTATGAGAAATTTGAACTGTGCAATATGTGGGCCCAACCAAATTTAATATCTAGTTTAAACGTCAAGGTAGTCCACTCATTAGAAGATTTCTCTGTACCAAAACAACTGACCATTTGGCAAAGCTTGCCAATGGTTCACATTCAATTTACACATGGCATACTTTATTAATGGATGGACTGATTTTTTCCCCAACAAATCAAAGTCAAGAGGCTCATCTTGTGGATGACTCAGATGTAAACACATGTGCCAAGTTGTCATGTCTCTAAAGGTGGGCTGGATATCGTCTGCAGACTCTGGCAATCTGCACACAAGATTGCACATCCATGGATGCTCCATCCAAGAAGTTTAATTCCATGGAAACAAAGTTCCATGCTAATTCTATAATCCCACCATCAAGCTCCAGATAAAAAATGCACTTCATGTGCCCATCAACCCATGAGACATTTCTCAACCCGTCAAACAATGCTATCTTTTTTGACAGTTTTCATTTTTCACTGTCCCTTTAGTGGCCATAGATCAGATCGATAGGATTGTCAAACAGTCATGATTGTTGAGACACAAAACATTTGTGCCAAGGCTTTGCATATAAGCGGACATCCATGCCAGGACCTTCCATATGTGCGGACCTGATTTGCACATCACTCTTCAACGTATATTGTAGAGAGATCTGTACCGTTGCATATCATTTCCCTTGCACTAGTGTATCTCATGTAGGTGGCCCACCTGAATGAATCTGGGGAGTTTAGGTATAATTTTATATTGTTCCAATTGGGGTGTTCCACTTGAGTGTTAAATCAGCTTTGCTTTTGGAGACCAAGGGCAAACACTAGGTGGTGTACCTTATGGACGGGTGGATCTCATGAAAGTTATATCCACATGGCAGTTGGTTATCAGTAGACGGTGCAACTCCCCTGTAACCCTTTCCTATAGAGAGTCCATGTAGTTAGAAGCTTTATGGGGCCCACCACGATGCCCTTGTCACATTTACTCTTTCCATCAATTTCACCGGCTCAAGTTAGGACATGAGCTAAAAAATGAGGTTGATCCAAAGCTCAAGTGGGCCACACTATAGCAAACAGTGGGGATGGGACCATGATGTAGGACAATTAACCACTTGCTCTAAAAGCTCAAACTGTTAGAGCATGACGAATTAATCCCTTTATCTCATAGCCCAGGCCCCACATCTCATGGGTTAGGACCTCGACCGAACCCCCATCGTGGGCCCCAAATCACATGGGTACTGCCTCACACGGGCTGCCCACCCCGAGTGTGTCCCTGCATCCCATAGGCTACCCCACTCGAGCCCGGTGTGAAATGCTTATTAATCACCGTGACCTCCCCCGTGGGCCCCGCTCTCCCCGAGTGTGCCCCTGCATCCCATAGGCAAATCCACTCAAACCCGGTGTGAAAATGTCCCTGCATTAATCATCCTCGGTGAGGAGTCTCGAACACGAGACCTTCCGTTTTGATACTAATTTGATGCAGGACAATTAACCACTTGCTTTAAAAGCTCGAACTGTTAAAGCATGACGAATTAATCTCTTTATCTCATAGTCCAGGCCCCACATCTCATGGGTTAGGACATCGGCCGAACCCCCCTCGTGGGCCCCAAATCACATGGGTACCGCCAGACATGGGCCGCCCACCTCGAGTGTGCCCCCGCATCCCACAGGCTACCCCACTCGAGCCCGGTATGAAATGCGCATTAATCACCTCCGGTGAGGAGTCTCGAACACGAGACCTCCCCCGTGGGCCCCGCCTACCCCGAGTGTGCCCTTGCATCCCATAGGCGACCCCACTCGAGCCCGCTGTGAAAATGCCCCTGTATTAGACCGCCCACTGTTGAAACCATCTTGGGGCCCACTGTGATGTTTATTTTCCATCCAACCACTCATAAGGTTATTCACACTAAGAGGGACCAATAACACAAATATCAGTGTGATCCAAAACTTCGGTCCTAACTCCTAAGAACATATCAACGTTTCAACTTGATCCCACAAATATGCCCCATGTACCATAAAAGAAGTGATTTCTGCAAAGCTCTTGCCTACAGGGCTCCTTAGAGGCAGGGGCTTAGTTGCAGGATCCTTCTAACTAGGTGCTGCTCTAACTTTGGATTCTTTGGATTCTTACTCTCTCTAGCTTCCTACCAATTTCATTCTTGTTTACAGGTTGAAGGAGACACTTCCTAACTCCTTCAACCGAATTTGTTGCCACTTTGCTTTATGCTTTGTGCAGCTATAGGCAGCTCCGATGATTTAGACGGTTTGGGTGGATGAAAGTAAGTGCCATTGTATAGTGGATGCAAGCATGTATATGCATGGCATGCTATGTTGAGCGTACTTTTTGTCAAAAATTACATTCAAACACTTGTAATAATTGTATAAATACAGTTAGCCCACTATTATTCCTCTAATTACAACTATACCATAATTTTTTTATAAGACTTTCTTCTGTACACTTGGCCAAACTGAATGCATTTCAAAGACCTAAATATCATTTCCAATAAAATTGCACACTAAGATGCTTGCATGCATTGTGACCATGCATAGTCATATAGGGGCATGACCATTCACCGGCGTGGACATATCACTTCTTCTGGATGAGATCCATGCCGTCCATCAAGTGCACATAGGCCTTGATCGCAAAGATCACACAGATCCAAACTCAGGTGGGTTCACCATAGGAAACAATGTGAAATCTGTCTAAATTCATGTGGTGTGATCCACTTGAGTTCTAGAATAATGTGGTTTTTGGAGAGTACCTTTGTCTTGGCAAGAAGAGTTGAGTGGATGGTTGGATGGCATATTTAACCACAGTTGCCCCATACACAACTAACAGTGGGTGTCTCGTCCTAACACTTCCTTATCCGAGTTTTATTTTGCCCCAATTTTTGGTTCCAAAGGTGAACATGAGGCAGTGCACCTGATAGACGGCCTTGATCTCATGCACATTCTCTCCACGAGCTGCTCTGTTAGTTGTAGGCATGCCCCATCTGATTGTGTACTGTGCAGCAAAGGTAGTATGGTTCTTTCAGAGAGCTACTGCAGTTCTTTAGAGAGGTTTGCTTGACTACATCCTAATGCATTACAATAAGATATGTCGGACTCTGGGCCTTTTTCAATACCACAAACTGCCATGTATTCGATAAGCATCTCCTTGGATGGGGGATGCCCCAAAAAACTTTCAAACTGAATATTTTAACCCATTTATTATGCAAAGGTCATGGTGACTGTTCATGTTAAAAAAAAGGAGCCAAATTATCAAAGGGTTGAAACAATCCAATTAAGAGCTTTTACTTATAGTCTTTCCACCATATAAAGACCCATCATGTAAACCATTTGGATCATTGGAAGATGACCTGGATTCAAAGGCTAAAGTCAATGTACGGAGGCAAACCTTCTTCGGGAGCACTTTCCATGCAAAAACTTACGTGTGACTTTTGCAGTCTCTGGGGATTGTTACTTTTTCTATGTGGATGTCCAGAAGGGTCACTCCACCGTGAAAGTTCAATGGCCTAGAAATTACTCCGATATAATCATCATGTGGGTATCCACGTGAATTTGGAGGTTTTGGGTGGTTGTCAATTGTTTCCTATTGTTTGGCCCATGTAATGATAGGATAGGCCTGATTTTTGCAGCATCCCATCATCATGGTGGGACTCACTTATTGAGTAGGTTGGATGGTACACACAACATAGTGGGGAATCATGGTACGCACAACATAGTGAGGAATCATAGGTGAACGCGCACACGTGCGTGCATGTGATTCTATGGTTGCCAAAATCTAACATGTATTTGTTGATGGGTATTTCATTATCAAATCCCTGCACACCTATTTCTGCAGTTATATGGATGACTTTTAGGGAGTATTTTCTAGCATTTTGATGGTTTATTTGTGTTTTTTCTGCCAAAAAAAAAAAAAGGGTTCTAAAACATGGCATGTTTTTCCATGTTTTGTGTCTCCTCATTTTTCAGTAAAGAAAGAAAAAAGAAAGAAGAAGATGGAAAAAGAAAAAAGTTTCTTTTGTATTTTTGTTGAGAAATGCTATTGTGATGTGCATTTCATGGATGTTCCACTTAGCACTGTTAGCAGCGTGTCCAACAGAGACATGGATGGAACAGAGAACCAAAATTGTGGTGATTGGATTGGACGATTGCATGTCCAATTATCATGGTTCTTGCTGTCTAAATGTGAATCATTGCTCATTTTTTCCTAAATTTGTACTGATTATGCAATCGCAGGAAACTAATTGGATAGATGCCATGGTCTGATCACCCTTGTATTTTTTGCTACGGCCCACAACATCATGGCCAACCAAATCAAAGGTTGTAGTCTCCAGTCCATGCAAATGTGCACATGTACAGTGTGGACTGTGCATGAGGATCATTAAAAAAAGAGAGAGTTATAATGGGAATGTCCTTATAGCACTTAATGTAATTCCATGCATTACAATCAACAAAGCAGATTTCCTCCTTTTTATGTTTTGTTTGATTGTTTGGATGATTTTTAAGTGGTGTTTGTTGAGAATTTTTATGATGATTTACTTTTGGGGCCCAAAATTTTTTGGTGTTTGTGATTGTTGACAGATTCATTTAGGAATCAATGGGGAAAAAGATGAAAAGGAAGACACGAAGCGCATATAAGGATAAGCGAGTTTCCTCCAATTCTCTACTTAGCATTTCAGAGCATTCAAATCCGACAGTTGAGATTATGAACGAGGGAGTTTCGGCAGGAAAGGAGAGAAAAGCATGCAATCACATTGCATGTAATCACATTGATAACAGTGTGGATTTGGATAAGATTTCATGGAACATCAGTTCTTCGGACAACCTTAAGTGTAAAGATTGCAGGGATGGCCACGGTGTTGATAGGAGAGCAGGTAAAGGAAAGGGCAAACAGGCTAGGAAGAAAGGAACGGGATCTGCAGACACGAAATCAGAACTGAAATGTCTATGGGTCTGTTTGTCTTGTGGACATGTTGCGTGTGGAGGGGCTGTCGGGGATTCAACACCCCTAAGCCATGCTCTCCGGCATGCTAAACAAACCCGTCATCCTAGTGCCGTTCAACTTGAAGACCCGCTTCTCTGCTGGTGCTTTTCATGCAATTCATTGATTCCAGTTGAAAAACCGGAGGAGAATGGTGGAAGGAACAACATCTTATTCCAAGCACATGAATTGATTAAGGGGTGGTCAATGAAAGGGGCTGTTGTGGATGTCGAGGATGTGTGGTTTGGTGGTGGAAATGTTGAAGAAAGAACAACGACAGAAATCGGTGAATCTTCAATTTCAAATACAAGAGGTTATAAGGTAAGAGGTCTGCCTAACCTTGGAAATACTTGCTTCTTTAACTCAGTCATGCAGAATCTTCTTGCGATAGATCTTTTGCGGGTATATTTCATGGACTTGGACCGGTCCGTTGGACCTCTGACGATGGCTTTGAGGAAGCTCTTCACAGAAACGAATATTGAAGTGGATTTCAGAAACGGCACAAATCCCAAATCCCTTTTTGGGTGCATATGTTCCAAGGCTCCCCAGTTTAGGGGATATCAGCAACAGGACAGCCACGAATTGCTCCGATATTTACTTGACGGGTTGCATACTGAGGAGTTGAGTGCCAGAAAATCATTCACTTCCTCTAGTGAAGATGGTGTCGCTTCGAATATGGGTCCCACTTTTGTGGATGTTATTTTTGGGGGCCAACTCTCTAGCACAGTTTGTTGTACAGAATGTGGGCACTCATCAATAGTCTACGAGCCGTTTTTGGATCTATCACTGCCAGTCCCAACGAAGAAACCTCCACCCAGAAAAGCTGTCATTTCTCAACCCAAGAAAAAAAAGCAGCCTTTGAAGGAACAACGGAATAAAGGTGGAAAAAATCGAGAAAGTAAGAATGCCGATACTGCTCCATTATCAGCTCAATGTGCAACAAGAGGTGTTAGTTTGCCATTAGAATGCCGCGAATCTTCTAGCACTCTTCCTTCTGGTGCTCTTACTTCTATTGCGCCTGCTAAGGAGCAAGCCGCTGCTTTGGTCACGGATGATAACTTACCGTGGTTGGATTTCATTGGACAGGATACACCTACAGAACAAACAGTTGCTTTGGCAGCAGCTGATGATTCATTGTGGTTGGATTACATTGGACAGGATACACCTAAGGGAGAAACAGCTTCTTTGGCAGCAGCTGATGGTTTATCATGGTTGGATTATATTGGACAGGATACAGCATTTGACGATGCAAGTTCAGTTTCTCAGAGTTATGATATTTCGGCTGTTCAAGATTCCGAATGCAAGCAAGTCTTTCAAAATGAGGATACTACACAATATAGTATTGAATTGCCAAGTGATGTTTGTACGTTGGATATGGAGCCAAAAGCAGGAATAGAATCTGTGGAGAATCGTTGCATTGATGAACTCCCTTTACATGTTCAAGATTCCGAAGTTTTGTTGCTTCCTTATAAAGATGAGGTTTCGGCTATGGGAGAGAGAGAGGGAATGACGCCTGACTGTCAAAATCCCACAATTGTGGCATCCGAAGATGCTCCAAGTAAGGATCTCATTGAAGCAGCCTCATCTATTAATGGCTGGGGTGAAGCTGAACAAGACTTTGATGGCTTTGGTGACTTATTTCATGAGCCGGAGACGGTTTCTGATCCCAAGATGGAATCTAGTTTAGGTGACCTGAGCTTTCAAGCAAATGACGAGATGGAAACGGCTTTATTAGCCGGAAATAGCAGTGAATCTAATCAAGATGAGGTAGATAACACAAATGCTCAAGTATCTATCGATAGTTGCTTGGCTTATTTCACAAAACCTGAGCTTCTTTCTAATGAGCATGCATGGCATTGTGAGAGCTGTTCTAAGAACGTGCGATGCCAAAGGATGGAAGCTAGAAATGGCGAAAAGCAAGTTGTTAGTAGGGATAAGCAGTCAAAAACATTAAAGTCTCGGACCAATAGAGGCGGATCGAAAAGTAAAAATTCTCCAACTGGGTTAGATGAAGGCCGTCTGAGTTCTGCTACATTCAAAACCTTAGACGATGAAAAGCCGGCAAGCAGTTCAACTTCTGCAACTACTGTCCAAACAGCACATCCACATCTCGTAAGACTGGATGTCTCTGATGCAAGTGCTGCTCAGAAACTGCTCGGTCCTACTGGTGAAGAATCAACTTACACTACACATGAACTCAGACGGTCGGGAAATGACATGGGCGAAGAGCTTTTGTCCAATGGTGTCGCTGATCATGCTGAAATTTCTTGGAGGGATGATGATCTTGGTGCACGGAACCACGCTCCTCAAGACCTACCACACACTTCGCTTAACGATCAAGCTAGCTTCCAATCGGATGGTAGCAAAACGATCCAGCTTAGTTCTAGAGACAAGGACAGCTTTTGTGAGGTTGATCAAGTGCGACAAAAAGAGTCCCATTCGTCACATGGAGGACATGAGACGGACGACAGTGAGGTTGAGGAAATCAACAGTGGAAGTGGGAAGGTCAAGAGAGATGCAACTAAAAGATATCTTATTAGTAAGGCCCCACCTATTCTAACAATTCATTTAAAGAGATTCAGCCAAGATGCTCGTGGTCGATTGAGTAAATTAAGCGGACATGTGAGCTTCAGAGATACGCTTGATCTTTGGCCTTATATGGACCCCGGGTACTGCCACAAACTCTCTTCATCCTTCATGTCGGTTGTCTGCTATTATTATCTTGCATTGTGGTATTCCTATCTGATCTTTTCCTTTTGGGTTGGATTGCTATTTACTGTCTCCATGATTTATTACGTGGTGGTGGTCAGTCAACCATACACATGTATATGGGAAGTTAAAATGGAAGTGGTCATTGATACAAATTCCATGGGCGTTTTCACATTGTTGATAGTCTCATCAGTGTGATTTTTGGTATATGCTCACAATTTTGCCAGCCTGGATTGACTTGCATGGATGCCATGTTTATGGTAGATGAGTCACCATTGTTTTTGAAATGATGGGGATGGCACATAGCTAAGTGTTGTGTTTTTAAATCTAAGTTCTGTTGTTGTGAATCTGGCCTTGGTTCTGTGCTATCTAACTGCTGATTATGTTACATCATAAAATATCAGTTTCTTTTTGGCAATGTTTGATGTGTTGCTTATAATGGCAAATCCTCTGAAGATATATGAAGAAAAGAGGGTTATCTTGTTTACGCAATGACCTGATCGTAATTCATCACCCAATTTCAAGGAGTTGGCAACTCCTATGTTTTGAAACTTGGGTGTGATGGGAAAGTTGAGAAAGTTACTAACTATGCAATCTTCTTCTTTGGAATCACATGTATGTTAGAAGGTGCAGGGATAGATATCTGGTTCGGTGTCCAACAAGGGGCTTCGAAATTCTTGATTTGCATGTTCTGTATTTTCCCACCCACGATACTGAATGTGGTTTGATTCCATGGATGTATAGTTCTCAGTTTTTTACTGACTCCAAGTTGGGATAAGGCTTAGATGATGATGAGGATGCGGGTTTTGTCTTCATTTGTGCGTTTTTTGGCTTTATTTTGAGTAGTTACTTTCCCTGAATTATATGTTGAATGGCAACATATACAAGTAAAAAATATGCTATGCTTTGGAAAATATGTATACGAACGTGTTATATTGAAGAGGCTTTCTATAATATATACTGATTTGAATTCTAAAAAGTGGTGCCCATGTGTCAGTAATCCAGACAATTGTTCTTTTGCATCCCATTGTGGATGGATTGCGCCCCAAACATCTCCCAGATTGGAAAATCCTATCCACCAATGGACATTTTTCAGTTGGGTGTGGACCATTTTCTGTATTTCTCGTCTTCAACCTCTCTTTTGGCTGACAAAAGCTTCGACTTTCTGTTTTTACTCGCTTTCTAATAATTTATTTGTAGGTTGCGAGTCAAAAGGTCAATATTGTCCTATTTGGGCATCTTCCATCCACAGCTGGACACAATAGGTTGGTGGTTTGGATTACAGATTACCGAAGTATGGCTCCCACTTGTTAGAATTGAAAACCTGGGGCTACTTTTTTTTTTATTATATAAAACTGATAACTCTAATTTACTGAAGAAAAAAGAAGAATAAAAAAAAGAAAAAAAGAAAAGAAAGAAAAACAAGAAAACAAGCGGAAGTAAAAGAGATTATGAGTTATCATTTCAAGAGACAGAAGAAGCCCACACCCCAAAGCAACTAAAATACCCAAAAAAGCAAAGCTTCCCCCAAAAATAAAGGATAGCCAGGATTACACGCTGAGCAAATCATCCCTTCCTAAAGGGTAGATTGATCTAGGTCCACTCTGAAATCATGTACTGAATTTTACTTTCTAAATGGATTGGCAGGTTCTCTTTATCTTAAATTTTTTTGAGGTTCTTCCCCTTCCAGATGCCCCACAAGACTGCAAAGGAAGAATCTCCCGTAGTGTCACCCCTTTAGGGAAAAAAGGGACTTTATCCCACCCCGCCAAAAGAGCTAGGATAGAATTAAGGTTTTTTGTTTCCATTATGATACGGCCGTAAAGGTTGATATGTATAGGTAACGGCCGTGACTGTTACGTGATACGGGGGTGAACTAGGGTAGTTGGTATTTTGGGACCGTATCGACTATTACGATCACTTTTTTGACCGTTACCCCTTTAATAGTCGAAAAAGCGATACTTTAAAAATAAATAAATAATAAATTTAAATCTATTTTCTCCTCATTTTTCTACATTTCTCTTTCCAAAAGCTCTCCTAGATCATTCTACAGAAGATTTCGACTACTTTTACTATAGTTTTTAGGATTAAAACCGTAGATTGAAGTGATTTGAGCGAATAGAAGCTCCAACGGCCATTTTTTTAAATAAATGAAACCCTTTTTTCCTGATTTCTAGTTATAATACTTGATTGAGATGTGTAAACATTGGAGTCATTTAACCATGTTCATAAATTCACCAATACAATCCTCTCACCAAAGAGTGGACCATTACGCTACAATAAACATATTCAAAACAAAAAATGAATACATATTTGGAATATTTACATTATTTAGGATTTTCTAGATGTTTTTCAGAATTTTTTGGGCAATTTTTTTTTTTATCAACTGTTGTGGGGGTTGTAACGGTCGTTACACCCCCATATCGGCCATTTTGCCCGATACCTGTATCACTAATGGTGGTGACCATTACCACCACCGTTACCGATACAAAATACCTTGGATAGAACAATTGAGAACCCATGACACCCAAAGAGGGTAAAGTCATCTCCAAATGCTCTTAGGCCTTGTAATGGATGAATACGTGTTCACAAACTCTTCCTCCTTTCTAACATGAAGCACATGTTCACTCTTCTTCAGTTATTGATCGCGGGGATCTTGTTTACCACAACTATACACATGAACACCTGAACTCTTGGAGGGATGGAAGGCTTTCACACCGGTGCTTTAAATGGTGTACACTATGTAGCTTAGCATAGCCTTGCTACCACATAGTGCATAAAAATAACACAAATTGCATGTAGTGTATGCTACTGGCTATGCTACATGCTATGCAACCTACATTAAACACTACGGAGCTTAATCTACATTCTATTTTTCACTAAAACAGTAAAATCAATTAATACTTTCAATCATTTGTCACATTTTGCTATTTTCATAGAAATTAGTTAATACTTTCAATGAATTCAATGAAATAATATGAGCAACAATTTTAAATCAGTTCATTGCTATTTCATCTTTATATTTACTCTTCGCTCAATCTTTCCTATTAATTTAATTAAAAATGAGAAGTAGCATGTAGCTTACACCATATGTTGTGTAGCTTATGCCTCGCGCTTCAAAGGGGCAATTACTACGCGACACCCTATTCGCTATTTAAAACACCATTCCACACCTTAGCAGGTAGGGAAGGACGATCACCTCTCTCTAACATGGATCGCAACCCCTACATTTTCCATTTTGAATCCCACTGTCTGGATTATTGGTCATTCGTGATCTTGATCCTTTCTTCTTCTTCTTCTTTTTTTATTTTTTATTTTTTATTAATTTTTATTAATTTTTTTAAATTTTTTTGCAGATCTGAAATTATGATGCTGTAGTCCTGCCGTAGGTTAACTTTAATGTCAATCTACGTTTAGAGCATAGAGTTTTTATACTTTTATTTATGCAACAACATATATAATATTATGCATGTGGGGCCTATGAAAATAATATTCATCAATTTATATATAAATTACCATATCAATTTGTATATAAAACTATACCGTACATACCTAGTGTATGAATAGAGCAACCCGCAGATTCTTACCGTAGCATAAAGGACATTGGACAAAGTAGCATTGCGTACCTGTTCCCACACCTCATACCAGAGCAATCTACGGTCCAGGTAACAGTGCTTCGAAGAGAGGATGCCATTTTTGTACTGCAACCACACCATTTTATCTTCAACTTCAAGATTCATTTTGATGCCATATAATTGCCCCGCAAGCCTACCGAAAGGCTGATTTCTTGATCTCGAAGACTCCTGGTTAGCACATTCCAAACCATGTCCCCTCCTTAAATAACATAACAATCCCTCACAGCCTTTCTACATACCAAGAGTGCATACAAGGAAGGAAAATATTCCACAAGAGAGACATTGTCGGTCAATGCATCATCCCACACCCAGAACCTCACCCTATTAGCTCGTCCAATGATGAAATGAACCTTTTTCTTAAAAGCCATGCTCACCTTTTCTGTGACATTCTGATTATCAGCCATTCAACACAGGCAAACAAGCTAATGTCTTTCTCTCAATAACCTAAACATATATTCTATGGGGGACGCTAGTGAACTAACCCCCCTCATTCCCCATATTTATAATGAGTGAAATTTCTCCACAAAGCCCCTGGTTCTTCCTCATAACTCCACCACCACTTCCCAGGAAAAGCTAAACTCTTCTCTTAACTTTTATAACCCGATACCTCATTCCCTCTTAGGCTTTTGAATATCCCTCCTAACTAGATGGAATTGATGCCACTGTCGTTGCCATCCCAAATGACATCTCTATGTGCTTTGCATCGCTTGGTGGCATCTTAAAGAGGGACATGAAGTACACAAGTGATTAGCGAGAGCCGGTTTGATGAGGGCACTCCTACCTCCTAATGATAAATTGGATTTCTTCCACCTGCTAGTCTTTTGATAATCGAATCCCAAAAGATGGAGACAATGCTTTGTGCCTCGCCCCCCCCGCCGCCCACCCCCCCCCCCCAAGCGGTAGTCCGGGGTATTTAAGGAGAAGAGAGACCTTTGAGCAATCCATCCCTCGAAAATCAGTTGTACATCTTCCTTGAGAGCTGCCACTTCAGTTATAACACTTTTCTATCTACTTATAATTGGTTGAAGCATGAAGTGAAGCAGTTACAAATTCAGGTGCAAGAGTGGGGAAGCGTCTGTTTCAAAGGGTGCCCAGCTTTCTATCTCCATATTGCCTCCTCCCTTTCGATGTTTGAGGAAAATTCCATCTTTCACCTGTTCAACCTTCTCTAGAAAGGGTATCTTTTTTTTTTTTCCTATCCAAAAGTCACAAAAAACTCCTTTTTTGTCTGATTCATATGGTGAGATGAGAGAAGAATTTAATTTTGGAGGAATATTTGGATAAGGGAGATTCCACTTAGCATGGAATTTTTGCCAATAGCCAAAGTTGATGAGGCCCTAGAGGTGACCATAGACATGCATGTCCTTTTTAGGAGATTCTGTTGTGTGGACTCCGCTGTATCGCAGAAGTTTGCCAGATGAAGAGACAGAGTATTTGAGGCTATTAGAGTGGGTTCATTGTCTCAAATGGCAATTGGAAGCAAAAGACTCAATGTTTTGGGCATTGGAGCAAGGTGTCCCGAATCGGTATCGGTTGGCGTAACGGTGCCCTCCGAAACCGATACGGATACGGGGGTGTAATGGCGATACGGGGGTGTAACGGCCCGTAACGGCTCAAAAATTTTTTTTTTGCCAAAAAAAATGAAAAAATATGGATTAAATCCGGAATATTCTAAGCATTCCAAATATGCATTCATTTATAAATTGGAACATGTTTATGGTGGTGTAACGGTCCACTCTTTGGTGAGAAGTTGTATCGGACTGTCTAATAAATTTATGAACTAGATAACCTGAATTTGACTACAAAATTTATTTATTTAATTTTCTAAATATCTAATTTATATACTTAACAACTTGATATCATTTCTTCCAATAGTTCTTTAAAAAAATGAAATTAAATTTAGGTAGATGGCGTTGCCAATTTGGGGCTGACTTGGAGGACCAATCTATGCACCAAATCAGCCTCAAATTCATGCAATTTATTGTCATTATCTCACTTATGAATTGGTGGACATTTATTGGATAGTGAATCATGAAAAAAAATCAAAAGACCCTATTTTAAAAAATAAAAGTCCACAAATTAACAATTAAAACTATTCAAACAATTTGATTTTGGCATTGTGAGTTAGCGATTGCAGTTCATAATTTAATTGCTAAATTTTAAGTTAATATATGTCTCGTGTACAATTTTTTAAGGCTCGAATTAGGCGGGACTCGGATTGTGAAGTGTAGCACACTTGTCAAAGTTTTTTGGGCCCTACCTGTGATGAATGTGTTATATCCACACCGTCCATCCATTTTGCCAAATAATTTTAGGGCATGAGCCCAAAAATGAGGCACATCCAAAGTTCAGGTGGACTGTACCATAAGAAACAACACTAATTAAACGTTCACCATTAAAAATTTATTGGGGGCTACAAAAGTTTTAGATCAAGCTGACATGTGTTTTCTCTTGATCCAACGTCAGTGTGACCCAATTAATAGGTTAGATTGAAAGTAAACATTACAATGGACCTTAAGAAATTTTTAATGGTGAGCATTCTATAACCATTGTTTCCTATGGTGTGGTCCACATGAGATTTGGATATTATTAATTTTTTAGATCCTGACGTAACATGACGTGGCAAAATGGATGGACAACATGGATAAAATATATATATCATGGTGGGGCCCACTCGGGTTTGATCAAATCAGATTGGATGGAAAATAAACGTTATCGTAGGCCCTACGAATTGTTTAACGGTGAAAATATTATCTCCGTTGCTATTTTTGGTGCGGTCCAGATGATCTTTGGATATAATTCATTTTTTGGGTAGTGCTCTAAAATGATCTCTGAAAATAGATGAACGGTGTAGATGTAATAAATACATCACTGTGGAGTCCATATAACTTTGATCTCCTTTGAACCGTTCGTACAACTCGGAGCTCGAGGAGTGTCAGCGCTCGTCTTAGCGTGACACGTACCCCTGGCTGGTGCGCAGTACGCCTTAAAAAAAAAAAAACAGAGAGAGGGAAACCGAAAAGAAAAGAGGGAAAGAAGAGAGAAGAAAAAAGAGGGAGAGAGAGAGAGAGAGAGAGAGAGAGAGAGAGAGAGAGAGAAGAAGAAGAAGAAGAAGAAGAAGAAGAAGAAGAAGAAGAGAGAATGAAGAAGAGGTAGAAGAGAACGAAGAAGAGAAGAAGACAAACTTTTAGAGAAATGCAACACTTGTGTTTGTCCCTCTTGATTAAAAAAAAAATTTTAAAGGCCCGTAATAGCCATTACGGGTCAGTAACGGCCGTTACGTGTACAGAATATGGACTCGGCCGATACGACCCCGAAACGCGTAATGGGTACTACCGTTACCGTTACGTATCGGCCGTTACGGACGATACGTAACCGTTTTGGGACACCTTGCATTGGAGAGATCAGGAAACTTTTTCATTCATTCCTTCTATAATTTGTTTGGTGAGCTTAATATGAGCGAAGAGAGTGGGAGACTATCATTTGTTTGATCTAGTGGTGCCCATCCCAAAGTGGTAGCGCTTATATGGTTGGTGGCGAGAAGCAAGATCCTAACAATCGACAATCTTTAGAAGAGGGCAATGATCATCCCAAATTGTTGTGCGTTATGCATTAAAGAGGCAGAGATGGTAGATCGCTTATTCATCCGTTGCTCCTTCGCCTTGAAGTTGTTAGATAGATATATTGCATTTTTCCGGTCACCTTGGCTGATGTCGGCCTTCATCACAGAGTTCCTTTTGGCATGGCCTAGTGGTAGCATAAGAAAAAATATATCAAGTGGCGGAAGCTAATGATGATGGCGACTATATGGGGTATATGAAGTGATGCGGGACGGATGGCCTAGCCTAGAATGATGCAATGAGATCATTGACGGATTAACTAAGACAATTTAAAGCACAAAATAATGCTAATCAATCACAAGAATTCAAGTATTTAACTATGCTCAGATTCAAGACTAAATCACAACCCGTCAGTTATATCTTATAGAACATGATTAGATAGGACCTATGGAAGGTAGGACTTCCATCTAGCATAGGTACTAATCGTCATTCAAAGGAAGTACTTGTCTTTGTTAGGGTTGATAGGCTAGGGCTGATTTAAATGTTTTAAGGAATTGGAAAATAGGTTTAGATTTTCAGATTTGGGGAATATAATGTTTGGGGATTTGGGGATTTTGGATTTGAGAATTAGGGTTTGAGGTTTTAGGGAATTAGAATTTTTAGGAAACTAGGTTTGGGATTTGGGATTTTAGGGATTAGGGTTTGAATGGAGTAAGCAAATGATGAAAGGAATGGGGAGGTTGGCTGTACGAACAACCCTACAAGTCTGTTCGTACGGTTGTATTGACATGTGGGTATGGCTTGGTATGGCCGTACGGTTGTACAATCAGGCTAGATTGAACTTGGATAAATGCTCGAGTAATGGATCCAAAGATGAAGTGGGATGATAAGCATGCTATATTTTTGTAGAGTATGATAACATTTCATAGAATTTTGAGTCAAAGGTTTCAAGGCAGGTCCATCTAGAAGGGTTCAACCTTTTTGGAAGATGGGATAATCTTTAACAATCTGAAGATGATAGATGACTGCAAGATATCAAGGAGGGATGTGGGCATATGTCCATGTAAAAATGCAAATGCTCATAGAGCATCTTCAAAGATCTATTGGGGAGTTAAATTACAATGATTGCTGCTGACTGTGAGATGTCTCCTCTTGAAAAGAGGTTGAAGGTAGATTTTATTTTGTTTTATTTTATTTATTATTATTATTATTATTATTATTTTTTAATGGATCCTTACTCTTGCTCCGGTGGTAGACTCTCAGGAGTTTCAACACCCGGTCAAGGTTTTGAGCATCCATAGGTGGTGAAATCCCACAACGGCGTGAGTGTGTAAATATATATATATATATATATATTATTTAAAGAAGGTAGATTTTTACTAATCATCTTAGAAACTCTCTGTAATGTCACTGAGAAGCTATGTTTTAAATATTGACGATATCAGGCGATACATCTCACTATATATCTTGTTCCCACCCATGCGATACGAAATGCATAGGTAGTGCCGATATATACCACATGTTCGATCCGTTGAGCATTTTTAATTTCCGATCCTTTTTTGTTGAAATTATGTTAAATAAGTGTCAAATGGTTATCCATTGGTTCTTCATGTTTTGCATGAAAAATCATGGAGTTGGAGCTTTGATTTTGATATCCATTGGTTATTCATGTTCTTTATGTTTTTTTCTCAAAAATTTCCTTCTACCAACTGTCAATTGAGACTAATTTCAAAGTATTTAGGTGTATTTGATGAAATGATCATCACATACACTCTAATTTTGAAATTTGAGTGTAGGTGGTCCGATTTGGAAAATTTTCGAAATTTTCCTAATTTGTCCCAAATTGCTTGCAATGTTGCACTCCAAACATGAAATCAAGTATGTATGAGGGCTGATCTACCGATTTGTTATGTCGTTGTCAATTTTCAGAAAATAAAAATCATTTTTTAATTAAAAATTAATAAAAAGTAATAAAATTTATTAAAATATTAATATATATATTTTTTCAAAATTTCCCTTCAGCCAGTTGTCAATTGAGATTAATTTCGAAGTATTTAGTAATGTTTGATGAAATGATTATCACATATACTCTAAATGTTATGCATTCAATTTGGATGTGATTGCATTAGTTCAGTCAAGCAGTGCATAGCTTAAGAACCTATACAAAATAAACCTATTGGTGCACTTCTTTTTTGAGATGTTACAATTTAAAAGTGTGTATTAAGGTCTTTTTTAACAATTCTTGAAGTTTCATTGAAAAATTCAACCATTTTCCCAATGTTTCCCCATATTTCCCAAAAAGTGTAAATTACCCGATACAAATGATATATCCTGTGCGATAACCGATACGTATCTGTATCCCAAGGATGCAATATGTAATGCGATACCGATATTTCGAACACTGCTGAGAAGTTCTCTTCTTGAAAGGATGGTTGGAAGCTCATGTCCTGGTGTGACTGATGAGGACAGTGTAATGTGTAATTTTGAACACGGCCCTTTAATTGCAATGAAAAAACGTTGAAATTTGGTTTAGTTTCCTGGTTAATTTTCTTTTTACCTTCTTTCAATGATAACTCAAAAAGTTATGTTGAGGACCAAACAAAAGAACAAAAGAAAAAGGGAAAGAGTTTTTTGTTTGTTCGTTTGTTTTTTTTTTTTTTTTTTTGTATGTGTGTGTACAAGAGCAAAAGGAGAAGATGGTGAAAGATCATCCCTCCCTTGGCTGACCAGGAGCAAATGCCCAGGAACCCATCAGACCTAAATCACAATCCTCAAAAGTAGGAAAGCCCTATGGGACACCGCTTCCTTTTGCTTGGACCAGTTGAAGACCCTCTCATTACGCACCTTCGAAACTGACCAAATCGCTACCAAGAAAGACAGAAGCCATAGCGCCCTCCCTCCCTCCCTCACCCATGCTCCTTGCATACCCCCATTCCAAGCTTGGAAAGAGTGGGTATCGATCTAGGAAACACACCCATTCCCCACCACAAATAAAGCAATATTACTAATGCAAATCTTACCAATTTTTAGCTGATAAAAATAACTGATTTTTTTTTTTTTTTTCTTCACAAAACTTAAACAAGTTAGCATCATGACCTCTTTAACATTAGAGGAGTTCGACAGCGTAGTACTAGAAAGCTTCGAAGTTTTCTAAAAAGAAGCAAAAGAGAAGAAAGCTTTAAAAAATCCTCATATTTAAGAGGAAGGGAGACCTTCAAGCAACCCATCACTCAGAAATCAGTTGTACATCTTTCCTTGAGAGCTGCCACTTCAGTTACAACAAATCTTTATATTTACTTATAATTGTTTGAAGCATGATGTGAAGAAGCTACAAATTCAGGTGAAGGGGGGAGCATTTGTTTCCAAAGTGCCCGACTTTTATCTCCAGCCTCCTCCCTTTCGATAGTCAATGAAAATTCTATCTTTGAACTTCCCCTCTTCACCCATTCAGACTTCTCTAGAAATGTATTTTTT